>NC_090450.1:596483731-597733731 GCF_031143425.1 Pleurodeles waltl
ATTGTTAAAAAAAAAGAATGCTACTTTCAATTGTCAGAAGACTTTATCTACCTACTTTAACCACTGTCACAATTGGGTGATTTATTGACTAACCATGATTAAGCCAGAGCTTCAAGTGAGTTATTTTTTCAAACACCCGGTCCTCTGTTATGACGCCTAAAAAGTGAAGTCCCTCAAGGGTCTTCACACCAAATTTTAGCAATTTAATCTTAGACCTATTCATCACAAACATACCATCCTGCCTCTATCGAAGAAAGCCTGTGATCTTATTTTAGATCCCTCTTCACTTTCTCACCCAATACGGTTAAATCACCGTACATTGGAAAATCCATCTTGTACTTGCATAGAAACCTATAGAACCATTGCATTTGGATGTTTATTTATGGTGGAGGCAAGCTAGATCTTTATGGAAGTCTAGATACCGCAGTGAAATTTCTTCTTGTAAGGAAGGAATGCATCCAGTCTTTAACATGCAATGACCTCCAGGTGATTAAACAACAGAGTGTAATCAATTCCTCAACTGCAAGTGCTTAATCAGTTCTTAACCTAAACCGTTGTCTTGTCAGTTCTGTTATTACTCCCTTGTTCCACGCCATATAGGTCACATGTAACCTTTCCTGTTGGTTCATCAAGTTTAGACACTTTGCCATGCATCTTATGCATCATTAATTTCTTTTCTATAATCATCTATTACATTCATGTTAGGCACAATGTCCAATTTTGTGCTTTTTCCACTCCCTTATTGGTTCGGAATAATATTCTAACTTGAGTGTACTACATTAGGATATCAGTGATATTCAATGTATTGTGTATTTCTTCCTAGTCTTCTAACTTCATCAAAGAATGATATCAGTCTAAGTCCTCTTTGGGTACATTGCACTGTCATTAAACACGGAAAACAGTTCTAACACTGAGACACAATGGTTACTGTCTTTGCTGCCAGTTTTAGTAGAATATGAAGAGCACCTCAGCTTGCCATAGTATCTCCATTTCACCCATCGTGCTACCAACATAATGTAAAGTTTGAAATAAAATGTAATCTCAAAGTTTGTACTATGTGATTAGACAGGTAATTTAGCTCATCTGTTTCCAAATATGCTGCACAATGTGCCTTTCCATCACAGAGGGTAGGATATTCGGAGAACCATTGTATTTGGGCACACTGGAGAAGCTCCCAACGTGACACAGAAGAAGCATGTTAGTGTTGCTTCCACTAAACTCCTTATAGCGATGTGTGTTTCATTCACCCACAGCACTGTCTTTGAAATACAAAGAAAGCATATGCCCAGATTTGGCTCAGTGCTCACTGTACCAGTCTATTCAAGCTAGCCTGGCTGATGAGGGGTGATACCTCAAAACCGGTCCCAGGGTGCTTGTGTCTAGTCCAGGGAAGACTTGGCCTGGCAGTTCAGGCTGGAGTGTTCCCTCTGAAAGAAGGGTCAAGACTGATTTGCATATGGCTGGGTCCAAAGTGCGGTGGTGTGGTGAGCAAGAAAACAATGGATTGAACCCAGATCTGTGAAAGGGGGTGAATGTGTGCATTGTTCACCATTCCGTCCATCATCTGTTCTTTTTGCATTTGTCGACCCTAAGTGGGAAGGGTATGCCCAGACATAGGTTACATACTCACTGTGCCACTGGATTCAAGCCTGGCTGATGAGTGGTGATATCCAGAATTCGGTCCCAGGGTGCTTGTTTCTGGTCCGTGGAGGTCCAGGCCTGGCAATTCAGGCTGGACTGTTCCCATGGGAGCAGGGTCAAGAATATTTTGCATAGGGCTGGGTCCAGACTGGATTGGTGTGGTTAGCAAATGTTTACGGACTAAACCAAGATCTGTGACTGAGGGTGAAGGTTTGCATTGCTCAGCATTCCTTCCATCATCTTTTTTTTTTTGCTTTTGTCGCTCTCAGCGGGAAGGGTGTACTCAGATGTGAATCCCATGTTCACTCCGTCACTGAACTCAAGCTAACCTCGCTGTTGAGGGGTGATTCCCTCAAACTGGTCCCAAGGTGCTTGTTTCCAGTCCAGGTAGGACCTGGCTTAGCAGTTTGGGCTGGACTTATCTCATGGGGAGCAGGGTCAAGACTGATTTGCAAATGGCTGGGTCCAAACTAGGGTGGTGTGATGAGCAAAAAAATGATGGATGAAACCCAGATCTGTGACTGGGGTGAATGCTTGCATTGTTCAGCATTCTGTCCATCATCTGTTCTCTTTGCTTTGGAAAACGAAAGAGCAGATATCTTACCTGGGTTAAGGCCTCAAACTAGATTCCATTGCCAAAAACCCTTAGTATCTCTTTATACCATGAGAGCCGCATCTCAGGCTTATTAGAACTGTATTGTACTGCACAATGGGTAGAACACTTACAGGTGATTACTGCACAGTGTGTGGTTAGGTTGACCACCTCCCTCTACTGTTTCCATTTGTGGGCTTTTGTGTGATAGCTTAATTCATTCTGGATGTTGAGTCTTGCTTTGCTTTGATTAAATTAACTAGACTGGCATACCTGACATCAATGATTAGTAGGTGAAAATATCAGGAATGGAGACAGTGTTTGTAATACTATGGAGTGTAGTGGTCATCCTATGTGTGCTGGATCTATGTTGCCATCTCTAAATTCTCAGAGATGTCTGAGATTGTTTTGTCAATGTTGGCCAGATCACAGACCCCGTCAGATGGCTCATGCAAAAGAGGGGTGAAAATCCCTCAGCACAGAGTGTGCCTGTCCAGCGTCTCCAGTCACATTTGGTGTTCAGCTATGACTATAAAGTCCACTAATCACAAACATTGAAAATCACCTGTACTCTACTACACCACTCAGTGGATAAATAAATCGCCAGTTTCATCTGCCTTCTTTTTGAAAAATAGTGTGTGTGATGCAATGTGCAGCACAGACCTTCAAAAGGAGTTTCATAAACCTTGGGACTGCGGTTGAAAAAACATTAAAAGCAGAAAACATATTTTGAATTTTCAGGTTGAATAAGAACATATAGGCCCATATTTATACTTATTTAGCTCCGCATTTGCGTCACTTTTTGATGCAAAAGCATTGCAAACGTACAGAATACAATTATATTTTCTTAGTTTACGCTGCTTTTGCATAAATAAATGACGCAAATGCAGTGTTAAAAAAGTATGGGCCTTTGTCTCATCTTAGCTGATTAGCACTGGAACTTGGGGTATGAAAACAATCAATGCAGTCAGTCCTCGTATAAGAAGAAATTAGCTACCATTTAGTAGTGAAGAGCAAGGGACAATTGTCAAAGGCTCTCGAATGCAGACCTCTTGAGTGATTGCCTTGCCAAGAAGACTGTCCTATCTTGAGGGCTATAAATTGCTTGTCAAAATAAGATTAACATCAGAGTCGCTTTGAGGACAGGTCTTTTCATATTGTTTGGATTTCCATCGTTCTGTTCAGTTCTTCGAATCCACAAAGCAGACACCAGAAATTTTAGAGAGAATTTCAATTTCATAGAAATAAGTTACAAGTCAATCATATCTTAAAGTAATGTATACTTCAATAAAGAATCCGGTAAGGTCGAAATTGAATTACATCAACACATTTTCCTAATTAAATATTCCAGGATAGCTGATAACAGTATATTTGATATAGTAAAGGTTACATCCCAAATTAAAATTTATAAATATAGAATGAAATATAAACATCATATCAAGAAACTCAGGCATAACGCACTAAATTAGTGTCGTCAGGTACCCAGAATTCTTGAATCTTACACAAAACACACGATTATACCGATCTAAACCATTATTTTCAATGTTTGATGCTTATGCTGAACACCAAACAAAATGCAATATATATTGCAATCGACTTTCTATAGACTGAAAACTATAAATTAAATGTTGAAATCCTTATGTTATGTTACACAAGCTTCAGTATCCCCTGTTAAAATACACGTTTGCATAGTTAATTAAAAGTAGGCATTTACGGATTTAAATCAATATTCCATCTGTTGAGGCTGTCCTTACAGCGACATTAGTCACTGGACTCATGACCTGACCCTGACATTTTGACCGAGTAGCCTGTAGTTCACCTGAACTCTGAGAAAAATGGTAATTCAACACCAAGTGAATGATTTGCGTGGAATGCAATGTTTTAATTTCGTAATTTAATATTTGCAATGTATTTTTTTACCTCTGCATTTTCCCACTTTATCCAATCCAATTGACTTTTTTGTTGCATTGCTCTCCTCTGGTTTACGGATTACATTTGTGCTTTTGAAATAATATTTATTCACTTTCTGTCTACGAACCCAGGAAAGTCCCCTGCTGTTTCCTTCCAAGGAATCATTTTTTTTGTATTAAGTCGTTTCAGTGGACACGACAAAGAGGGTACTTTAAAAGTGTAATTTAAATTATGTTTTCTATCATTACTTTCGGCCATGTTGCAAATGTAGGCAAGTCTCCTTTATGAATCTTTGTATTATTCTCTATTTGTGTGGGTTTATGCATAATGCAGATTTTTCATATTGCTCACTTCTATTAAGAAATACACAAATTATTCACATCTTTCATATTTCATGCGTTCATCTATTCCTAAAATTGGGGCATTCAACCCACATTTGTGTCAGACAAATGTTTATTGCCCCTAGCTACTTCATTGAAAGTAATTGGTGAGAGTTGCAGCATATTTACTAAAAGTTCACGCAACACAGCGCAGCAAGCAAAGTTGCTGCGCTGTGTTGGATGAACATAAGATAGCTGAATAGAAGAGAGCTGAAGATATACTCTTCAGCTCTCTACCTGGGTTGGTGCACTCAAGGCTGTCTGGTGCCAAAGAAGGCACCCTGGCATCATGCGCCAACGCATCTTACAATCCTAACAGGCAATATCCTCTGTCTATGAATGATGCAGAATGCATCACTCATAGAAAGAGGAAGTAAAGAAGAAAAGTGAACATATTTCACCTAGTTATGCGTCCCTGTGGTAGGTGCACCATTTTGCTACAATCAAGGTTTACTACCTTTAGTAAATCTGGGCTTGCTTCAAATTCCAGGGATGAATGCATGCACACACCCAATCTCTACTGATGGAAACGCCTACCACAATGAAATGTAATGCAACACAGTGCAAACCAATGTGTTGCATTAAATTTCTTTGCAAAGTTACACAAACCGGCACAAGGCAAAGTTTACAAGGCCTTGGATGGCCTTGTAAATATCACTTAAAACTTGTGTTGCCTTAGGATGACTTGTGTCATCCAAGGGCAAAGCAAGTCCTTCATAAATATGAGTACCATAGCTTAAGTGTGCCAGTTATGCTAGTGCAGTATATTTTCATGCTTCCACCACAGTACAGTGTCCACAGTTTCCGATTTGGAGGGTTGCAGTTATAATTAAGGTTCCTCTGGGATCTGTGCTCCTAAACCAAGATAACACCAAGACTGTTGGCACACTGGTCTCCATCCATTCGTGGATTGATCAATTATCATCACAAATGCTCTGTGTCACAGGTGGTGTGCAGAACATAGGTCCACCATAGTCAGAATCATCTGCCACTCTTAAGAATTCCTTTAGAAATGGGTGTCTATCCAAGATGTGTGGGTTTCGAAATAACCAAGAAAATATTCATCCTAGACAATTATATTCAAATGTTGTTTGGATTTTGTTTCTTAGACCCTTAGAGGGTCTGGATCCGTAACTAATTTTGTGAATTAATAACAGAGAGTTGTACGATTTGAGGTATGTTGTACAGGTTTGAGGTAATGCACACATGCTACACACTACTGCATAAAGATACACCGAATAAAAATACATGTTTTGAGTAAATAACAGTGTAGTTTTGGGGGAAATTATGGTGATCAGCAGCTGTTTTAGAAAGCAAAAGTGTGAACGGTTAGCTTTGGACTACTCCTGAAATAAGTATCCCACTTTAGCCGACTTGTGTACATTTTTAAATGAAGAAACTATGCTGGACGAGTGAGTCACCAAATGTATTAGCAACAGCAACAAATCGTTTCTATGAAAAGTACAATGTATCCAATACTGAAGATTACACATTGGCCACTCATTTACAGACCTGTAAAAGAACGAAAGCTTTTCCAGCACTTATATTTTGAAGAGATATTAAGCAGAGAACATCTTAATGTCATACACCAAATGATTTGCATGTTCAAAGTAATTAGCCACAAGCAGGTCATTGTTTATTAATTAATTATTACTGGTTTTTTTTATCTCAAATCTTTTTATTAAATTTTACATGTAAGACATAACACAGGGCGGGAAATCAGGCAAGCTCAAATATACATGGCATTCCGCATGAAAGAATCCTACAGCACCTACAACATTGTATTAAATAATTGCGTACCTTCATAAAAGGCTCATTCCTCAAATATTATTAATAACGTTTTATTTCCAAGTGCACACATTGAACTTTTATTGTTTCGCCTGTGTACTGGTTTTTACATTCTTTTCTTTAGAACTGGAAACATTATTTGAAAGGTGGTAGATGATGCCTGGCTCGAAAGATGATGTCTTATGCCATTGGTTCTTTCTGTAACTATTAAGTTTACATTGTGAAACAACATTTAGAAGGGTGTGCACGGCTATTGTTACAACTTATTTGATTTCATGTCTCACTAAAGTGCTTGTAAAATGGGTGCCCCGAAATGTCAGGATATTTTGGTAAACATATTTGTAATACATCTCAGTTGGTCAATATGGAAATGCTGTGTGTCCAATTGCTGCCTCTTATTCTTTCCGTGCTACTAATCTCACTTTTAGAGTGAAGGAAGACGTTCATTATTTTAAGATTACTATGGCTCATATGAGCCAGCAACTTCTTTTCGATACTTGGCACTCAGAAATGTTAAGGGATCGATCCAGCAAACTGCTGATGCAGGGAACGTCCTCCAAGTTTACAGAGCCCTAACCAAGACATATTGAGCTTGTTAACACAACAGCACCATTATTCTACCACGTCGAAGTGCTCCTGAAAAATCCCATGGAAGGATAACATTTGGTGTCTACCTTGAAAGCTAATTGTGATCTAATATACCAGAGTCATGATTAGGGGTCAACAAATAAAAACAGAGAACCCCAAAAGGTGCACCCTGGAGAAATTAAAAAAAAAAAATGTACTTCACAAGTAAACCTAAATTGGTTAAGAACAAAAAAGTAACAGCCTCAGAAATGTAAAGTGATACCTTTACTGATATTGAGCACACAATTAACAGCTGTCTGTATTTTTTGAAACATTATTTAAACAATGTAACACCACTTCTATGATTGTATTTTGATGTCATTAATATTTTCAAACCCTTGAAAACATTTGATTGCAAGGCAAAAGTGTGTTATGTTTACGAGATAAAATAGGGGAACAATCACGTATTTCTTTCACACTGCGAAACGTTTAGAAAGACAATAAAAGCATAACGAAGAAATAAAAATGTATACACATAAAATAGATTGCGCTGCATGTTAGACTAACAAGAAATTGGAAAACAATAAAAAATTGTGAGCAGTATATTATTGGAAGGAAATCTAATTACACAATGACCTAAGATTAATTCCCCAAGTTATTGTGCTCTGGGAAGCTATTATCTACCAATAGTTTACCCTATTTCATGTAGAATTTCAGATGACCGTTTAAACCTTGCTAATATTTAAAATCAAAGCAGTACAGATTGTTACAAATACTTGCATTGGAACACAGTAAAATGCTATGGGCCTGATTTGTTTTTGTCGGACAGCTAGTCCTCTGCCAAGGTGACGGAGTATATTATCACCCTGACGGAGGTGCTGCCCACAAAACTTTTAAAATGCCCACTGGTCTGACAGACATTTCAAGCATTGACATGAACCGCCATCAAAGTGGTTCCTGGCAATGTATTGTACATTTTCAGTGACTACGTCAAACATTACAGAGCAGTGCATCAAAGTTCCAATTTTTTTTTTATTTTCAAAAAGAAAATTCCCTGGTGGGATTTACTTTAAAAAAAAAAAAACAATGCCCCCATGGTCGGAGGACTTTCCTCCCAAGAGATGGGAGCACTTTTCGATGCCCCTTTACCGCAAGGATTTTCATGGCAGTGATGGGCATTGAAAAAGGCTTTGGCCCTCATTACGACTTTGGCGGTCAGCGTACCGCTGCGGTGGAGTTGGCAGCCACACCGCCGCGGGCCCAGCGGTGAAGACCGCCATATTACAAGTCCTGGAAAGGTACCTGCAGAACATAGCCAGGTCACCATTCGGCCCACCACATTGGAAGTGCTGGCCCGCCAGGCGCAGCCTTCTCCAGCCTGACGGTCAGGCAGCATCCCATGACCATATTACGAGGTTGCACAGCGCCAGGATTTCTGAGGCAGAAACACCGCCACCTAAAGCCTGGCAGAAATGAACAATGTGAAGGTAACACCCATCTTCAGGAACACAGGCACGTCCGCATGTGCCATGACATGCAAATTGCAACTCTTTCCAATCCTCTACTTGTCCCTGCAACTCCTGGACCAGCGACAGCAATCACAACACCAACTGTAAATACACCAGACTAGCACACACTGGCGGGAACGAGGGACCGAAGTTAGTACACACACACACACACACACAACACACACACACATGACATGGGAAGGCATATCCACACACACACATGCAAACAATCACCTGTACCAACACACACACACACCAACACCCACCAAAACCACACATACATGGTGAATGAAAGCCAGGACTAGATAGGTAACAACGTCATCACCGGTGTAGTGTCGCACGAGAACCATAAATTGCAAAAATGTGCAACAACAAATGTACATACAGGCACAAGTGCCAGTCAAAAATCCATAGTGCCCGAGCACACTGGGCACACGATGACGCCCCAACTTGACTCCTGACTGCTAAGTGCAGACCTCCACCGGGCAGGCGCATCAATGGGGAATGCAGGCACCTCAGGGATGAGGCGGAGTGGGGGTGGGGATCCTTTTTTCTTGGAGCGGGGTCATTCTGTCTGGGCCTGGAGAGGGGGCCCTCTAGGGTGGCCCTTAGATTGGGGTTCCCTGTGCTTGCCCTTGGATGGAAGGCTTAGCAAGGGGGGTTTGGGCTTGCACTTGCAAGGGGGGGGCTTAGCAAGGGGTGTTGGTATGGGCTTAGCCTTGGAAGTAGAAGTAGAAGGAGTGGGCTTGGCCTGGAAAGATGACAGAGTGGGCTTGGGTTTGGATTTGGCAGCAGGAGAAGTGGATGTGACAGGGGCAGAAGTGGTAGGTGGTGGAGGGGCATGGGCAGAAGCAGTGGCAGGCTGGGATGGAGAAGGCTGGGGCAGAGTAAGGGTAGCAGGGCGCTTGGGGGAACAGGACTGGGTCATTGGTGGGGAACAGGGAAAACTCTTGTAGGAAACGTTTTTTGGGAACACATGGGAGGTCATTGGAAAGACGTTTGGGAGTGATTATGGTTGTGAGCTGTGTACGTGGATGTGCCATGGGTGTAGGTGAATGGGTGGATGAAATGTATGTGCTGAGGTTATGTTAGGTGGGTGAGTGTGCATGTTTTGATGTACTGGGAGGAGCTGAGGAAGAGAGGCAGGGAGATGGCAGGGGGAAGTGTGAGTGTATGTTGGGGTGGTGTCTGCAGGTAGGGTGGATGTGCTGCATGTGGGGCTGTTGATAGCTGTGGTGTCTGCACCAGTGGTGTATGGGGTGCATGAATCGGGGTCAAAAGATGTGGTGACGGTGGCAGTGCGGGCACATATGGCAGGAACAATGACTGATGTGATGCTGACTGTAGATGTGAGTTTTGTGTCGACTGTGTGGGGGGAGGTGGTTGTGGAGCCAGTGCAGGGCCTGGATGTTGACATGTCTGCATGTGTGTGTTGAGTGTTTGCAAGGCAGTGGTGGCATTTGTGGTGCCTATGTTTGTCCTTGCATACCGTGTCTGTTGATGTGGATGCATGTGGGTCAGTACGTGTGCCTTGGAGGGGGGAGGGGAGAGGGATGTGAGATTTGGAACAGGTAGCTGGAGAGGGGGGTGGAAGAAGGGATACTGGCTGCCGTCAACGAGGAGGCCAGAGCCTGAAACAACCTCTATAGGCCAGACAAAGCACTGTGAATGCCTTCCAGGAACGCATTGCACTGTTGCATCTGGGATTCACAATAGTTGTCTACCCCACATAGATTGACCTCAGGAAGTCAATAGCCTCCTCATTGAGGGCAGCAGGGCTGACTGGGACATGGGCAGAGGTGCCTGTGGCGAAGGAGATGCCCACCCTCTTCGGTGAGCGGGCATGGACAACTGGGTGGGGAGCTATAGGGAGGGCAGTGCTGGTTTGGGGTGGTGGACAAGGATGGTGCTAGGGTGGTCCCCGATGGGTCCACCACTGCCAGGTCGCCACCATCAGAGGAGGAATCTGAAAATTTAGTGGTTGATATGGTCTCCCTGTGGCACTCCCCTCGCCCTCCATCCCACTGGTCCCCTCGGCTCCGCTGGTGTCAGCCTCCTGGGCCCGTGGGCTGCAAATTCCCCACTCACCGGTGCCCCTTCTTCTTTGGCAGATGATGCTGATGCACACAAATACAGAGGAGGACAGGGAGGGAGGGAGAGAAAGAGAGACAGGGTGCAATCGTCAATGCCAGCACAACGTCACACAGGGTAGGGCATCAGCATTTGATGCCATGACATTATACATTATGCCCACCTCTGAACATCCTACTACTTTGGGACACCATAGGGGAAACTGCAACAATGCACATGTCAACTGCTGATGGTCTGACTGAGGCATATCTCTATATATCACTATATGAGGAGTGTCATCCCCACCACACCTGTCCAGTACCTGCCTACTACCCATGGCCATGCAAAGAACTGGACAACCAAGAGGATTCTGCACAGACTATTGTCAAGAAGCACTGTCACCACTTTGTACACCCACTCCAGCATACATGCAGTGCCTGCCAGCTGATTGAGGTCATGGATACACCCCTGGCACTGTTGTTAGTCAAGACCAATCACAATGCCCGACACCCAAACAGGAGTCTGCCCCGCTACCACTGACTTCATGGCATTACTTACTCCTGTGATGTCAGTCCTGCCCAGATGGACACAATCCATGGTGGACATCAGTGTACCTAGCATCCATGCCACAGCTACCCAATGGTGCCCCCCCAGAGCCACCATGTCAACAAATGTCACAAGTGATAGTGAGTAGTCACCCCCATGTGGCTGCTGTGCTGCCCTCAAGCACCCTTCCACCTCAGGGTAGGCCACTGCCAATATGCTGGCCATTAGGGGGGGGTCAGGGTCCAACGGGCAACTCTCCCTCGTTGGGAGGATGTCCTCAGCTGGGCCTCCACGGTCTTCCAGGCCCAGCATCTCAGGTCCTCCAACAGCTGCTCTGCCGGGCATGGACCCCCAGTATTTGCTCTTGCTTGGCAATGGCACGCCAAATCCCCTTCTTCTGATGGGTACTGAACTGCATGGGTGACACAGACAGAAGAACACTGTCATGTAGGGTGGCAACAATTGGACAGTAGTGAACAGCACATATCACACTTCCACACCCATACGTCATCAGCCAACGTAGCCCTCGGTCCCTCACCCACGTCCATGCTCCATTCACACTGCCACATACCAAGGCCCTCATCCCCATGTGCACAACTCACATACAGGACAATGACAATGGACTCACATGGTGCTCCTGTGCCCCATACAACTGTCCATACAGGGGCAGGACCCCATCCACAAGCTGCTCCAACTCCTCCTTGGTGAAGGCTGGGGCCCTGTCTCCTGCTGGACACGGCATCTTGGCTACCAGAGTCAGTACACAGCAGCACACACAGTGGAGGTCTTTAGTGCACAAGGTTCAGGAGTCAAGTGAGCATGAGCACATGAAATGGCGGTCACGACTGCTGCGGACATCACTGTCACCGCCGGCGGCGATCACTATTGGCTCCTCCCTCCCATTGGCAACAGTGTGATCCAATAGTGAGTAGCACGGTGGTCGTGACCACCTACTGCCATGACATGTTACACCGGTGGGTTGATCTCACTTCCCCTGTCCCATGCATGCAGACAGGCGGCACCTATTTCACATTTAGAATGTGCGATGTGTGTGAATGCATGTGTTAGTGCATCATACGTCTATTCTGCATGACATGTTAACACCTCTCCCCTGTTCCTAGGTACTATGCATGGTTGAGGATGAGGAATGCGCCGGTGTACCGACCCCTAGTAGACCTCGCCACCCTGGAGGAGTGTCACATCATCCAGACCTATCGCCTGAACCAAGTGACCATAGTGGAACCAGTGGCCCAGTTGGAGCCAGATCTGTTGCCTGTCATACGCAATCCCACTGCCATCCCTCCCACAGTGCAGGTGTTGTCATTCCTCCACTACCTTGCCTTAGGCTCCTTCCAGGTCACAGTGGGCCTCACAAGTAGGATGTCACAGCCCATGTTCAGCAACGTCCTGAGGGATGCACTGTGTGCCCTGATTAAACATATGGCCAGTTACATTCGGTTCCCCCCACGTGTAGATTTGCCCACTGTCAAGGCTGCGTTCTACGCTGTGGCACACGTCCCACATGTCATAGGTGCCTTTGACAGCACCCAAATTTCCCTGGTGTGTCGGGTGGAGTACGGTGTGTGTGGTGATGTGGGAGTGCTTGGCTGTGTGTGCTGGTGAGCTGTGATGTTGCTTTGTGCAATGTGTGCTGTGAGATATTTGTTTGCTCTGTTTTGTGTGTGCTTAGTCTCTGGTGTGGCTGCTCATATTTGTCGCAACTGCTTGTTGGGGAGGGTTATATAGTGGCATGGTCAGGTGTACGTGGTGTGTGTATGGTTATCAGGTTTGGCATATTTGAACTAGCCAATGTGGTGTTAGCTACTTTCCGCGTGCCTTATTGTTCCACTGAGGTGCAAAATGGCTATGGTGTCCACCGTGCATGTTCCGCTGTGCTGGAGGTTGATTCATAATATGACGGTCGGAATGGTGTCGGCGTGGCGGACCCGGCGATTGATCAATCACTCATTCACTGTGGGTTGCCCTCGTGGTGTTGGCTTTGTGTCTGTATTTTGGTGGTTTGTGTTTTGTTACTCATAATCGGGCAGTCGATATTCCGCCACCGCTGCCGGTAAGGTGGCACCATTTCACACGGCCCTCTTGCCCAAAAAACAGCAAACTCGTAATAAGGGCCTATATGTCTGCCCATCTAAATTAGGTGGGCGGAAGGATAGCCAAACCTCCAACGGTCCTTAATCCATTGGGCTGTTGGAAAAGTTTGACCATAGCATAGAAGGTGTAATCTCCACCATAGTTAAGCTATGGTCTGCTTGCATTTAAATCAAGCTGGCGGACCATAGTCTTATCAGGAAGGGAACTTCATTGCTTTTATGATGGAGCTTCCTCTCCACCAAAATATGCATCAGGGCCTTTATCATCAATAATATTCTCAAATTAACACTTAAGTCTCTTCACAAAAACACCACATTTACGTTAAGATCCATCTTAAATTGTACCAATTAGTCAATCTTTGTGATCCTTGGATTAATTCTTGGGAAATATATTAATAAATAAGCACGCCAATTCTGATAGAAGGAGCTTAATTTATTAATTTACCAAAAGAGTAATGCTCTAGTTCATTTCTCTTCTAGGAGGCTTTGATTATCTTCTTGTCCCTTTTAAATGCTTGAAGGGCATGATGTAGCACTACAGGGATTTATTGGAATTGGAAATAAAGAAGTTTTGAGTCTGGTAATGGTACTTTATGAACAGGGTTGTTGTGGGAAGTACAAACTGGAACCCGAATTGTTCGTTACATACCAGGAGTACAGAAACACACATGGCAGTGGTTCTTTGCAAATTGAGGCAGATTGGGAATTGTGAAAACAAATATACGATGACAGGGGAATCTCAGTATAACAGCACTGTGAATCATTCTGAGTTCAATTTAAAAATAGGATTGACACTGGTATTGCAGCGGCATTTGCAATCTCCTGGATGAGGTCTGCATATGTAAGATCTTTTGTCTCAAGAGGGAGAATGATTGGCATTTTACTTTGCATAGTATTTAATGCTGTTGTTTTTGTCCTGTGAGAGAATTTTATTAAAAAATTCTATCATACCGCATCTGTAGCAAGTTGCCATGCCCAATTATTTACCTAACGTTTTGAGACAAATGATAATGCAGCTTTCTAATACACAAAAGTGTATTGTCTGTAAAGAAGCAGATCAATGCTCTCTTATCACCGAATAAGATACCACAGTGATGGCAGCACTCTTGGATGATGCAAGCCAATGGCTCTAGCGCAATGACACATCTAGAAACACCTCTATTCCCTCTAGGTTGGACCTTAGATAGTGCATTAGTGCAGTGATTATTTTGCACATCGAACGTCATTTGGCAGCCTGCTAGAAATCCTGACTGCTCAGGCAGGACCGGTCCGGACATGTAAGATAGCAGTTTGACTATTACCATTTTCCACAATATATTTGTATCAGTGTGTATGAGAGAGAAGGACCTCTAGGATCAGCATTTCATCCATATCTGATTTTAGCAGTCTTACCACTATGGCTTCACGGATCATGGAGAAAGAGGCCCAGTCTACAGGGACCATTCTTACATCCCAAAAAAGGGTGGTACTAGCCTGTCATTGTATTCTTTATAAAATTTGTTAGTCAGGCCACTGACTCTAGGTGCTTTACTGTCACTAATAGCCTTTTTATTTTGGACATAGTCAACAGCTAAGATAGCGTTTCCCTCTTCTGTCCATGCCAGCTTTACCCTACCAAGGGAGGCAGCGATAGCTTTACATGAGCATGCCACTTTTCTTGACCCCCCCCAACGCCACAATGTGTGTTCCGTATTTAAGATATGGTGCACCATGGCGGTAGTTAGGGAACTAGCATCAGCATGTTTTATGCTAGTTTGGCGCTTTGCAGGATTAGCGTAAAAAATGTTGACGCTAATCCTGCAAAGCACATTGAGGCCCATTATAAATAATGGTGTGCCTCCTTTTAACACCTGCTCTGTGCAGGTGTTAAACATGCCACAAAAAATGGCACAAAGAAATCTTTTAGATTTTTTTGTGCCATTATTTGGCCTCCCTAATGGGGGAACACCCCCCTTGCATACATTATGCCTGCCACAGGCATATTGTGGGGCAAGGGATCACAAATTGGCACAATGCATGAATTGTGCCACTCTGTAAATCTGGTGCAGTGATTTTGGCCTTGTTGGGCCACATTAGAGTAAAAAAATGACACTAATGTGGCGCAAGGAGGTGCTAGGCCCTCTTAAATCTGGGCCATAGTTTTGTATAATGATCCTCAAAAAAACCCTGGTGTGGCAGAGTTTTTTAAACATTGACCCTCCATATCTGCATTACATTCCTCGCTGTCCCTTGCATTCTGAGGGGTCTACTAAGTGTTCAGTCAGGGCGCTCACCTTCTTCATAGTTCTGGCAAGAGTGATTTTATCCTGAAATGTAACTTCCTGTTTTGCCATCTTGAAGTATTCTGCCCCATTCCCATGCAAGATTGCCTCCCCAACATTCACCAGTTCCCTCACAGTAACATTTTTGAGAACTCAGCAATCCTCCTAAAGTTTATTCAAATGATTCCTTATAGTTTTTTAAGACCCCTGCTGAATTTTAAATACAGATTTCTTGTATAGAGGCACTAAAAACCTCTTAGGTGATGGCTGAGTCAATCTCAGACTCAATGTTGAGCTTGAAGTAGTCAAACACCTATGTGACACCCTTGACCTGCAGTGTCAGAATGTGCAGTGTGCACCTTTCCCAAGGACCAATAACATGAGGGACACTAGTGAGTGGTCTGATATGACTGATTGAAAATAGACACCTCTGTCAACCATCGCCCTGACTATCAGGAGATCAAGACATGCATCACTAACAAATATGTATAAAATCTGGTAAATGTATGCCATGACTTCCAGCCATTCACCAGCCACTGGTGTTTACCAAGTTATCATAGTTAATGTTCCAGAAGCTTGAGGTTGGTGCCTCAGTGTTACAGTAAATGTATCCAGATTGGGGGCTGGGGGGGTGAGGATTGTGTTGAAGTCTAGGCCTGGGTGAGGTTTGCATTACACCAGCATAATTTTTGCCACAGTGGATGTGAGGACAGTTTTCTTGCTCAAATACTGCATCAAAAGACAGTTTGGAATTTCAAGTAATTAGGTGACATTTTGCATGATTCTGGTTAAATTTCACATAATTTCAGAAACAAATATGCATAATTTGCATACCCTTATTGAAATGCCCATCTTCACCTAATAAAGAGAGGGTGAAGAACTGTACATTTCAAAACTGTTGCATCAAAAATTGCGGGTCATTCAGTTTAGAGCCATATAGGTTAACCAATATGATCTGCTCTCCATGTTTTCCTGTGACTGTCTGAATATTTCTAAAAGAGGCCTGTTAGACCTGGAATCCTTGGTGTGGTTTTCCACTTAACTTTTTGCCCTTGGACCACCGGTTTTGCTGACTTCATTTTTGTGGTTTTAGAACTCTGTGCACTTTACCACTGCTAACCAGGAATGAAGTGTTTAGCACCACCCTTAAAACATGGCAGAAAGGCCTATATCAAGTGGGCATATTTTAGTTACTTGTAAGGCCCTAGTAAAGTGGTGCTAGAAATGGCCAGAGAATGTAAATTAAATGCTACAAGAGATCCTGTAGCACTAATTGTACCACCCACTTAAGAAGCACTTTTAACATGTCTAAGACCTGCCATTGCAGCCTTTGTGTGCAGTTTTAAACTGCAATTTTGACCTGGCAAAATAAACCTTTTGTCAGGCCCAAACCTTCCTTTTTAATACATATAGGTCTCCCCTAGGGTAGGCCATAGACAGCCCAGTGTGCCATGTAATTAAAAAGTAGGACATGTAATTATAGGTTTTAGATGTCCTGGTAGTGAAAGACTCCTGAATTTGATTTTCACTACTGCAAGTCCTGCCTCTCCCATAGCATACCATTGGAGTTACCTTATTCCATTTAATAAGCTATAACTTCCAAATGGGAGCAGGTACCCAGTTCATGTTTGGTGTCTTTGGAATTGTAATGAAAAATTCTAACTTATGATGGAGTTTTATTTTAAATTACAATTTTGTAAATGCCATTTTTGGGAATTTGGCATTTTGCTGCCTTAGTCATTTTGTACCTGCATCTGTTGAACCCAGGGCTACCAGTCCCTTGGAAGTGGGCCTAAGGCGATCTACCAGCCTCTGTGGAAACAGGAGAACCAATACATCTCATTTACTGAGTGGTGCAACCCTGAGCAGAACTGATGCATTGCTGCTGCTGTAAGGATTGGACCTGTCACAAAGACCTGCATCACCTCCACAAGCCGCAACCTCTTCAGAAAGGCTGTTGCATGATGCATCCTCGGAGTACGCCCTTGCCTCACTTGTCAAAAGCAGCTTCAATGACAATTCCGGAATCTGCATGTAACATTTGCAGCTTTTCAGAAAAGACTCATCGCCCTGACTCCACAACGCATCCTCAACACCGGACTTACCAATGGAAGCCCTAGCCAAAGGGATCCTCAATGACCATGCAGGAGCTTGTATCACAGCATCACAGCACCTTGTAACAAACATATTGCTTTGGCTGTGCAGTGCATCTTTGATGTGGATCCTTGCAACACTCCACAAACCAAGATTTAAGATACTTTGTCCCTGTAGCCGGTCGACACTCCATCTTGGTTGGCCTGATCTTTGTCCTCACTCCGAGGCAACCAGATAACCACAGTTGATGCTTTGTGCTTTTTGGTGCTATTTTCCACTCAAATCTGTAAATTGCCTATCTCTGGTTCTATTGATTTGATTTTTGTTGTTTTGGTCTAGTTTTATTTAGTAAAAATCTCTCTGTTTTCTAACTTGGTGTGGGATATTGTTTGTGTGGTGTTTTCCACTTTATTGCTGCTTGAAGTATTGCACAAATGCTTCACACATTGCCTCCAGATTAAGGGCCTGATTATGACCTTGGCGGATGGGATACTCCACCACGAGGTTGATGGATATCCTGCTTGCCATCTTACAATCTCAATTATATCCTATGGAATTTGTAAAACAATGGCTGGGATCTTGATCATGTTTGTGATGGAGTATCCCATCCGCCAGGGTCATAATCAGGCCCATAGCCTGACTGCTCTGTGCCAAGCTACCAAAGGGTTGAGCAGAGGTTAATTTAGGATTGGTTTGTGTCTCACCCTGACAAGGATTGTGGTTGCTTTTTGACTGGGGCTGATACAGCAGTTAACCAACAACTCAATTTCCTATTGGACCCTCTTACTGATCAGAATCACACTAACCTGGAATGGCTATTATAGGGGGCAACAAATCTGTGATAGCTATAGCCCCTGTTGATGGCATCCCTCAATGATGGTGACAGGGGTTTTCCTGCAAAAGATCTGTGCTCACTTCATGTCATGTAAGGTAGGCTAGAGCCCTCTAGATTACTTGTGAGGTTTTGGATTCCTCACGTCCCAAGTCATTAATCACACAGTCAAGTGGACGCTATTAAATATTTCAAAGTGTTTATCACGTGTGAGCAATCTCATATATTATTCTGCTGTGCAGACTGTGTTTGTATTGGAAGGCTTGAGTAAAATACACCTGAATGTCCAAAATGCACCGGAATTCGCATGCAACCCTCTGGTACTGATTACTCCAACTATCAGTGAAGAGAACCCTCCCCATTTATAATGCCACAACAATTGCAGTAATGCTATGGGCTGCCATGACGTATGAACCAGTCACTCATGCCAGTAACATGATTTCCTAATGTGTACATTACCTTAGCCCCGGCTGATATCCTTCGCTTTCTTAGGAGTACTGCAGTGCAACATACTATTTACACATATATTCTCCAAGTGGGACCCATCTCCCAGGTACTGCTGTATGCTGCAGTGGGGACAGGCCGCACTAGTGAGATTTTCAGTACTGTTATCTAAATGTTTTGTCCTCAGTAATGTTGAACTGGAGTCAGTATTACATACAACTAAGGACACACCTCCCCAATATACTGTCCAGGGAGTTAACTGCTCTTAAGCAGTTAGGGGCAAGCCTCATAAATCTCTTGCAACTAATAAACAGAGAAGAACATAACACACAAAAGCAAATGTTTATATCCTACCACTGATGACACATCCACTCTCCCAGTGCCAATCACACCTCATTATTTTGCATGAATGAATCCTTATCGGCAGCGTCTTTCCCATGGGGTGATCTCTCGGGGCAGGAAGTTCTTTGCCAAACAACACAACTGATTGGGAGCAGGAAAGATGTGTGTCGACCCTTCTTGAATAACTAAGTTTTGCATGGTGCATCATAACATCTTCAAACGTTTTCTGTTGAAATATCTTCTTTGCTTCTGTGTATGTCTCTAGCTTCTTGGACAGCAAGGGTGTTAGAAATGGGGTCTTTGGTTGCTAATCAGGTAACCCTCTGTCCAAGCAAAGACCCTCACTCTAGTCAGGGTAAAGGAGAATCACCCTCAGTTAACCCCCGCTCACCCCATTGGTATCTAGACACAAGCAGGCAGGCTTAACTTCAGGGTCTAGGTGTAAAGTATTTGTACGAACACACACAGTAACTCATTGAAAACACTACAAAATGACAAAACACAGGTTTAAAAAAATAGGTAATATTCACATAAATTAAACAAGACCAAAACAACAGAAATCCAACACACACAAGTCAAGTTATTAATTTTAAAAGCAAAAGAGTCTTAAATCCTTGAAAAAACAGTAAAAACACTGTTAGTATTGAAAAGTACCTGGGAAGCATCAAAATAACATGCATGGGTAAGTGTGTGTCGGAAAAGATTAGCGATGCGTCGATTTCTCACCCGCAAGCAAGACCGCGCGTCGTTTCTCCTCCTCCGGTCCAGGTCCAGTCCAGTCCTCTTGCACAGGCAGAAGCAGCAACTGCAGGATAGCTCCACAAAGCACAGCCACAGGCAGGGCAGCACTTCTCCTCAGCTCTTCTCCAGGCAGAGGTTCCTCTTGATGTCCAGAAGTGATCTAATTTTCATGGGTTTGGGTGCCCAGTTCTGCCTTTGAAGTAGGCCTACTTCAAAGGAAAGTCTCTCTTGTTTGTGAAATCCTGACTTGCCTAGGCCAGGCCCCAGACACACACCAGGGGGTTGGAGACTGCATTGCGTGAGGGCAGGCACAGCCCTCTCAGGTGTAAGTGACCACTCCTCCCCTCCCTCCTAGCACAGATGGCTCATCAGGATATGCAGGCTACACCCCAGCTCCCTTTGTGTCACTGTCCAGAGAGAGGTGCAAACAACCCAACTGTCAAACTAACCCAGACAGGGAATCCACATACAGGCAGATTCACAGAATGGTTTAAGCAAGAAAATGCCCACTTTCTAAAAGTGGAATTTTCAAACACACAATCTCAAAAGCAACTTTACTAAAGGATGTATTTTTAAATTGTGAGTTCAGAGACTCCATACGTCTATCTGCTCCCAAAGGTAATCTACGCTTCAATCATTTTTAAAGGCAGCCCCCATGTTAACCCATGAGAGAGATAGGCCCTGCAACAGTGAAAAATGAATTTGGCAGTATTTCACTGTCAGGACATATAAAACACATTAGTATATGTCCTACCTTAAACATACACTGCACCCTCCCCATGGGGCTACCTAGGGCCTACCTTAGGGGTGTCTTACATGTAAGAAAAGGTTTGGGTCTGACAAGTAGGTACACTTGCCAAGTCGAATTGGCAGTTAAAATCTGCACACACAGACACTGCAGTGGCAGGTCTGAGCCATGTTTACAGGGCTACTAATGTGGGTGGTACAGCCAGTGCTGAAGGCCCACTAGTAGCATTTGATTTCAAGTGCACAGTACTAGGGCCATCCAAGTAAATCAAAATTGCCAATCATGCAAATCCAATTACACATACATTTTACATAGGAGCACTTGCACTTTAGCACTGGATAGCAGTGGTAAGGTGCCCAAAGTAACAGAAACAGCAAAATCAGAGTCCAGCACACATCAACAACCTTGGAAACAGAGGCAAAAAGTTAGGGGAGACCACACCAAGAATGCCAAGTCTAACAAAGGGTGAAATATATAGCCAGGGAATGCCCCTGAGAGGACAGCTCCTTTTTTTATTTCTTTGCATCAGCAGTGTCTCTATCGCCAATGTTCATCACATAGGGGGTTATTCTAACTTTGGAGGAGGTGTTAATCCGTCCCAAAAGTGACGGAAAAGTGACGGATTTACCACCAGCCGTATTACGAGTCCATTATATCCTATGGAACTCGTAATACGGCTGGTGGTATATCCGTCACTTTACCGTCACTTTTGGGACGGATTAACACTCCTCCAAAGTTAGAATAACCCCCATAGGCTGTTATAGACTGTAGAGGGGCTTCAGGGACTGGCCTAGACCACAGCTATTGGTATACAGGTACCACTGGAAATAGCAGACAAGGGGGCCTTCTTAAGTAAAAACACTGGCAGTTCTTCAAAGAGGAGCTTGGTCTTTCTCAAATTAAAGGACTCAGGAACCCCAGTGAGTGCTGTTGCTCTGGGACCTGGCTACCCAGTGCTAATGTTTTGCTCTTATTACTTCAAACGCCTTTCATATTTTCCCTGCACAAATTGGTATTCATCCATGTCTATTTCTCTAGCATTCTTCATCACCATTTACATCATGTGGTCAAGATGCATGGTCAATGGGGTTATATTTATATGTATCGACCAGAGGCTTTTGCACATGTCAAACAATTGTGCCTTGGGTTTTGTGTCATGCTTGATAGCCTCATTCTTGCCAGACAATGGGCCTTACACTGCTCCTTTTTTAATCTGTTAGTTTTGTCACTTTGCTAGTGTTAAGCGATAGCTTGGATTTCTTCTGGTCTTGTTTGTCCACAACTGCTGTCCTGGATACCAGCCCCAGAGCATGCATTGGGTCCACAAACTTCAACATAAACAATGAGGGATGGGGTGGTCACACTATTACTGGAGGCCACAAATCACCCCAAGCTCCACCACAGACTGTTTGCAGATTCACAGAGTATGATAAAATAGTAGCACCCAGAGATAGCCTATTGTTCTGTGCAGAGCTATTATCATGTCAATCTAGCTGCCCTTGCACCAATACTTGTCACCTCTGCTTCTTCTGAGCGAGACATCTGCCTCAGGGTTTATAAGCTCAGTTCCCCAATGAGATCCTGAGTGCTCTCAGCCAAGGTCCAACCACAGACAGGAAGCACTTGCCAGACACAGTATTTTCCAATTTCCCTGCTTTGTCCTACCACAGCCACCGGTCAGACTCTTCAGGCAGAATGCAATCATGACTGCAAACCAAACCAAGGCTGCCAAGCTAAATCTCTCAGCACTAAGCATCTGTGCCACCCATTTAGGGTTGAGTGCTACTACCCACACAACATCTAACAACTGCCTCTTACCTTTGCTATACCACAGTGGTGTCAAGGCCCATTACATCGTGTATGTATTACAAGGATGGCCTTCTATGCCCAAGGGGACCAGGGTGAATATACTTGACTATATAACAATTGTCCCGTGGGACTCACTTATTTAGATCGGAATTTCACATGCTAATGAGTATGCATAAAAAACATTGAATTCATGTCATGTTTCTCTTGGTAGATATTTTGATACTCCTTTTTACTTATAACAAATATCTAAAAGCTGGATATATAACATATAGTGCAGACAGAAACAGCTCTCAAGTGAAAAACTTGTAAATTTGAACATAAAGCAAGACACTGTATAGAACTCTCTGGTTGTCATATAACTGTCAAACAATCAGCATGGGGTTTGGTTTTCATCATATGTAATATCCCATATGTAACTTAAATACAAGTACCAGCCTGGGAAGGGATGTTGACATTTCAACCTGTAATTAATGTTCTGGTCTCATTAGAACCAAGATCATTTGACTATCATACCTGCATAAACACAATAGAAACTGAAACTGAGTCCAGGTCCTGCAGCCATCTGTGGTATGGCTATAACTACTGCCCAAATTACTTACCAAATGTAGTGTAGGCATGAAGGAACGTGCATCAGTTCTTGGGTGGGGGTTCTAAAATCTGTAATAAGACACCTACAGAAAAGCTAAGCATCACTAGCCCTCAGTCGCGCAACACCCATAGGGCTAAAAGGGCTTTAGCCCTCCCTGTTGTCTCTCTCAGCCTGGACTGAGGCAGCTTCAGGGCACACACACAGAGCTTGAGCCGCTGTGGACTCTATGGGCAGTGGCAGATGCCTTATCTCAGTCTCATCAGAGCAACTGACTGGACTTTAAAAACGTTTACATGCTAATGAGACTTTCTGTTTTTTCACTGGTTCCAGCACCCTCTGCATCCCCACTCTGCCTATTTCTTTCATTTGTTAACCCCTTCCCTGCCAGGCCTTTCCCCCCTCAGGTGCCAGGTGGCAGTTCGCGCTTAGGCCCTCATGACTTTTTGTCCACAAAAGCTACCCTCACCAAATTTGCATCCTTTTTTTCCAACATCCTATGGATTCTGGAGGTACCCAGACTTTATGAATTTCCCCTGAAGGAGACCAAGAAATTAGCCAAAATACAGCAAAAATGTCAGTTTTGTTTCAAAAAATGGGAAAAAAGGGCTGCAGAAGAAGGATTGTGGTTTTTCCACTGAAAATGGCATCAACAAAGGGTTTGCAGTGCTAAAATCACCATCTTCCCAGCTTTCAGGAACAGGCAGACTTGAGTCAGAAAACCCAATTTTTCAACACAATTTTGACATTTTTCTGGGGCATTCCCCATTTTTACAATTTTTTGTGCTTTTAGCCTTCTTCCACTTAGTGACAGAAATGGTTGTGAAATCAATGCTGGATCCCAGAAAGCTAAACATTTCTGAAACGTAGACAAAATTATGAATTCAACAAGCGGTCATTTGTGTAGATCCTACTGGGGTTTCCTACAGAAAAAAACAGCTGACATTTTTTTTATTGAAATTGAGGTGAAAAAAACTGCAATTATTCTCAATGTTTTACTCTGTAACTTTTTCCTGCGATGTCAGATGTTTTAGAGCAATATACCGTTACGTCCGCTGGACTCTTCTGGTTGCGTTGGTATATAGGGCTTGTAGGTTCATCAAGAACTCTAGGTATCCAGAGCCAATAAATGAGCAGCACCTTGAAATGGGGTTTCATTCTATACCAGGTATACAGCAATTAATTTGCTGAAATATAAAGAGTGAAATATAGGTATCAAGAAAACCTTTGTATTTCCAAACTGGGCACAAGATAAGGTGTTGAGAAGCGGTGGTTATTTGCACATCTCTGAATTCCGGGGTGCCCATCCTAGCATGTGAATTACAGGGCATTTCTCAAATACACATCTTTTTTACACACTGTCTTACATTTGGAAGATGAAAATGAAGAGAAAGCCAAGGGGCAATAACGCTTGTTTTGCTATTATGTGTTCCCCCAAGTCTCCCGATACAAATGGTACCTCACTTGCGTAGGTAGGCCTGATGCTCGCGACAGGAAACGCAACATGGACACATCACATTTTTACATTGAAATCTGATGTGTTTTTTGCAAAGTGCCTAGCTGTAGATTTTGGCCTCTAGCTCAGCCGGCACCTAGGGAAACCTAGCAAACCTGTGCATTTTTTAAAATTAGACACCATGGGAAATCCAATATGGGGTGACTTGTGGGGCTCTGACCAGGTTCTGTTACCCAGAATCCTTTGCAAACCTCAAGATTTGGCCAAAAAATACTTTTTCCTCTCATGTTGGTGACAAAAAGTTCTGAAATCTGAGAGGAGCCACCCAATATCCTACCACCCAGCATTCCCCCAAGTCTCCCGATAAAAATGGTACCTCACTTGTGTGGGTAGGCATAGCGCCCGCGACAGGAAATGCCCCAAAACACAATGTGGACACATCACATTTTCCCAAAAAAAACAGAGCTGTTTTTTGCAAAGTGCCTAGCTGTGGATTTTGACCTCTAGCTCAGCCGGCACCTAGAGAAACCTAGCAAACCTGTGCATTTTTGAAAAACAGACACCTAGAGGAATCCAACATGGGGTGACTTGTGGGGCTCTCACCAGGTTTTGTTACCCAGAATCCTTTACAAACCTCAAAATTTGGCTAGAAAAACACTTTCTCCTCACATTTTGGTGACAGAAAGTTCTGGCTGGAATCTGAGAGGAGCCACGAATTTCGTTCCTCCAAGTCTCCCGATAAAAATGATACCTCACTTGTGTGGGTAGGCCTAGTGCCCGTGACAGGAAATGCCCCAAAACACTATCTGGACACATCAAAATTATCAAATACAAAACTACCTGTTTTTTGGGGGGGCACCTGCATTTTTGATCCTGGGCTCAGCAGCTACCTACCAAACCCAGACATTTCTGAAAACTAGACACCTGAGGGAGTCCAGGGAGGTGTTACTTGCGTGGATCCCCCTCAGTCTCCCAGTAAAAATGATACCTCACTTGAGTAGGTGGGCCAAGTGCCTGTGACAGGGAAGAGCCAAAAACATGTTGAAATTGAGGGGGAACCAAAGTGGGTCCAAAAGGGCAGTTTGAAAAAAAAAACATTTTTAGGCTGACAAGTGAAGCTGAATTTTCATCGGTATAGATGGGACAATGTTGGGTGGTAGGGAATTTGTAGATTCCATCAGATTCCAGAAGGTTCGATTACAAAAATGTGGGAAAACTGTGTGATTTCCAGCAAAGTTGGAGGTTTGCAGGGCATTGTGGGTAAGAAAATGGTGCCGGTTGCATGTGAAGCACACCACTGTTGAATCAACCAGATGTTTAGTTTTCAGCTGTGTCTGGGTCTTGTGGATTTGTGGCAGCGTCCCAAAGTCAAAAGAGTGCAGCCCTCACCATTCCAAGTGGGACAATTTTGAGAGTTACCAAGCTCTCATGGCCCAAATGTAAAACCAAAGCCCAAAATAATCAAATGTCTTCTTGCTTGCCGTGTGATAAGATGTTTTCGTGTGCGGGGGGAGAGCTGAAAGAGTGTTACCCCCTTCAGTTAAGGGTGGGGGCATAACCAGGCCCATACTGGTTGGTAGTCTCCACCCCACAATTTTTTTAAAAAAATTCCATGCCATGTAGTAGACTTTCTGCCCCCCCGGGGTGTCGATCGGGAGATATTGCACCATCTGCCCACTGGTGGGCAGAACAACTTTAGCCCCATTTATTTGGGCTGGGGGTATGGCAATACCCCCACACTCTTATTTTGAAAAAAAAATCTTCCCTGGTCCCTGATGGGCTTTCTGCCCCCCATTGGGGGCAGATGGGCCTTTCGAAAATAGTCTGATCAACCCCCAAAGGGGGCAGATATGGCCAACAGTAATGTGCCTCACGGGGATCGACCCTTGCCCAAGGGGCAGCCCCCTCATACAAAACACACATACACACACACCAATCCCTGGTGTCTAGTGATTTCTGCACCCCTTGGGGGCAGATTGGCCTAACACAAATAGGCTGATCTGCCCCCAAGGGGGGCAGAAATGGCCTAAATACAATTTGCCCCCCAGGGGAGCGACTCTTGCCTAGGGGTTCGTTCCCCATACATAAAAACATAAAGTAAATACAAATATATATATATCCCTGGTGTCTAGAGGTTTCTGCCCCCCCTGGAGGCAGATCGGCATAATTATATTATGACGATCTTCCTCCAAGGGGGGGCAGAAAAGGCCTTAAAATGATTTGCCCCCCTGGGAGCGGCCCTTACCCAAGGGGCCGCTCCCCTTATACGTAAGTATAAGATAAACATTCAGGGGGGCAGAAATGGCCTAGAAACAATTTGACCCCCCCAAGGAGCGACCCTTGCTGAAGGGGTCACTCCCTAAACATAAAAGAAAGAAAAAAATAATCCCTGCCCCCCCCTCCCCCAGGCCTAAAAATCATTTGCTCCTTAGACGTAAGTATAAGATTAAAAATAATTCCCTGGTGTCTAGTGGTTTCTCACCCCCCTGGGGGCAGAAATGTCCTAAAAATAATTTAGCCCCCCAGGGAGCGACCCTTGCTGAATGGGTCGTTCCCCTTATGTCCATTTAAAAAAAAAAGTCCCTGGTGTCTAGTGGGCATTTCTGCTGCCCGATCGCATTGCGATCGAGCAGCAGAAATGCTTGCAGAGACATGAAAGGAAAGGAAACGCCTTTCCTTTCCTTTCATGTCTCTGCTGGCTCCCTCCTCCCGAGCAGAAGAGAAATGCTGAGCATTTCTCTTCCGCAATCGCGCTGGAAGCATGCTCCCAGCGCGATGGGAGGTGACCTCTGATGAGGTCAGCACGCTCTCACGTGCTGATGTCATCAGACGTCACTGGGGGGGCCGGGAGTGGAAGGGGAAGTGCTTCTCCCGAGGGCCAGTAAATGGACGTAATGGTTACATCCATGGCACCTCACAGGCGCAGCCATGGACGTAACCATTACGTCCATGGTGAGCAAGGGGTTAAATATGTTTGCTGCCACAGTGAGAGAATGAATGCATTTCCTAAAAAAGTAAGGCTAGGCATGTAGGGTTGTTCTACTGGCAAACCGTTTTTTTAAATATTCTGGCTGGTACAAACTAAGCAAAATCAACTAAAGCCTATATTTTTAGCCCTTATCTGTACATACTTCAAATAGCAAATATAAACAGAAAGCATTTTTAAATGTATTATAGAGCTGCATTGACAATCTTTGACTAATAATTAAACAAGGGCAGGAAAAATCATCCCACAAATGAATACATGCGATTTGTTCCTATTTTGTATCACTTCTGGGCGTTGTAGACTCTTAACAAATGGCCAGTATTTTCCTCTTGGAAAGGTGGCAACCCAACAGGCGCATAAGGAGGCTGAAATTTTGTTGCAGGATCAGTGAATCATTTATTTCCTCTACCCTCCATTCCTGATTGGTGCCATAATAGCGAAAGTTTAAATTATATCTGAAACTCCACTGGACAACCATTGATAACATGTTGAGTTACTCTGAGTATCTGGGGATGCATCCTGTAATCAGACAACTCACCCATCATTCTCACTGCTCACTCTTCACTTTCAAGCACAGCACTTACCCTGCTCACCATGCACTCACGCCATTCACCCTCCTCTTTCCCAGCACTCACACGATCACACCGCTCACCCTTCACTCACATGGCAGTCTGCTCACTTGTCACTCACCGCTTGCCCTGCAGTCTGATCGCTCACACTGCACTCGCAGGGATTACACTGAACTTGCACCTCTCACCATGCACTCAAGCAGTTCACTCTGCACTCTTGACATTCACCCTCCTTTTACCCTGCACCCACATGAACACACCACTCACTCTGCACAAACATGATACATTCACAGCAATCACACTGTACTTACACCGGTCACCATGCAATCACGCTGTTCACCCTGGACTCACGCCATTCACCCTCCTTTTACCCTGAGCTCGCATGAGCACACCACTTACTCTGCACTGACATGGCACTCCGCTCACTTGTCACTCTCACTGCTTGCCCTACAGTCCCATCACTCGCCCTGAAATCACAGGTATCCCATTGTGCTTACACCGCTCAACATGCACTCAGGCAGTTCACTCTGCACTTATGTCTTGCACCCTCCTTTTACCCTACACTCACATAAGCAACCTGTTAACTCTGCACAGACATGACACTCCATTCATCTGCCACTCTCACCGCTCACCCTGCAGTTCTCACCCATCACGCTGCACTCACAAAGACCACACTGTACTTATACTGCCCACCATGCACTCACCCTGTTCACCCTGCATTCACACCATTCACCCTCTTTGTACCCTGCACTCACACAAACACACCACTCACCCTGCATTTACATGACACTTCACGTAGCTTTCATTCTCATGGCTCAACCTGCAGTCCCCCCACTCACCCTTCACTCAGTCTTAAATAAGCACACCAGTCCCCATACATTAATTTGTCACCCTCTGCATTTTCACCTGCACCCAAACTCAAATGGGTGCATCACTCAGTCTGCACTCATGCCTCTCACCCTCCGCTCACAGAGGCACATCGCTCACCCTGCACTCACATAGCCACTCTGGTCTCTCAAATAGCTCACCCTTCACTCACATGGACACATCACTCACCCTGCATTCTCAAAACTTAGGCAGGCATATCACTCACCCTGGACTCACACCACTCAGCCTGCACTTCCTCCTCTCACCCTGCAGCCACATGGGTACACTGCTCAGCCTGCACTCACATAGGAGGCAGCTCACCACGCTTGCACGCATGCATAATAGTTTGACAGAACTCACTGGGACACACCACTCACTGTGCACTAAGTCCTATCACCAAGCTCTCACCAGTCACTCCTGCAGCTCACCCTTCACTTTCACTGCTCACACTGAACTCGCACAGGCAGACTGGTCATTCTGTTTTTTGACACTCAAATTTGGGTCTGAAAATCCCAACATGCAAAGTGTTACTGGATTAAGAAATCATGTTTGCCAAAGGAGTCATTTCATAAAATCAGATTAATTTTGTGATATTAATTTTAAAAAATTGATCAGTTAATAGTGTTGCTGCTGAATCATATGTGAAACCAAATATAAACCCTGTACAGCTATTTTAAGGAAGTACAATTTTCCATTCACATCATACTTGTAACAAGCATTGAGGAGGCCTTAAGATATGATTCCTGAATAGCGTTTGGAGAAAATATTTTTACTAAGCTTTACTAAGGGCAAGACAGGGATAGCAGGGGCAGCAACAATGCAAGCCTTTCTAATGCAATGGAAACATATTTGACTAATGGGAGTGTGTGTGACAGCATTTGTGTGTGTCTGTGGGTGTGTGAGTATGACAGAGTAGAAATGTACGAAAGAGTGCAAGAGATATGAGGATGAGTGTGTGAAACTGATGGCCTCGTTTACAACTTTGTGGTGCAGGGCAGTGCCGCAAGGCTTCTTGCTGCGCTGCCGTATGTCGAAATAAAAGGGCAGGAATGTGCAGTATTAATGAACTATGGCACATTCCTGTCCTTTCTACCTGCACAATGCACAAATTGATGCCTAGTGCTAACTCAAGCACCCTAGCACCATAGTGCAAGTGTGTCTGCGTTGTTGGCACAATTGTTTTTGTGAAGGAAGGGACACCTTCATTCTCAAAAGCAATCAATGGTGGCAATTTTCTCTTTCTATGTGTGCTGCAGAATGTGTATGTATATGAATGAATGTTTGTTTGTGAGTGTATATGTGTTGTGCTTGCAAATGTGCTGCCAGTCGGGCATACTGGAGGCTATTCGTGCTTTATTGATGAGTGCACTAATGGCATACAAATGGGAGGTGTTACCCATGGCAAAATGCAGACTCTGACATGTTGCACATCATTTTTAGGATATGGTGTGCAGCTTTACAAAATGATGAATGTGGTTTTGAGGTAATTCTTGTCATAAGAGACCTTGTACTCATTTCATAGGGGGTTCCAATGGCAAAATTCTGACTCCTTTATACCAGAGGCAATTTTTGTATTTACCCATGACTATTGGGTGGCGTATCTAGGGCAAAATTCAGGCACTAGCATATTTTATGCAAGCCTTGGCAAAAGGGGCTCACCTACGAAAAAATGCAGACCATGGCACAGTGGAAGTAATTTCTGACTTATGACATTTGAAGAATTGGGTTCTACTCCTAGGAAAGCCTAGGCTTCTCTCTCACACTTTGAAACAACTGGAATATATCATGAATGCCCTTTCACAGTCTATGGTGTTTTATCAAATTTGACCCAATTTTTTTCTTTTTAATTTTCTCCTGAGAAAACCACTCTCCCACAGCCAACTACAAGAAGTCTCTTTACTCGTTTTGCTCGCTCGAATTTGTGAGAAGTATCACCTCCACTACTTATAAAGATCTTTAGCCAACACTAGTGAGCAGATAAGGCAGGGTGCAGAGGTGGCAGTTTAAGAGTACAGTGCGCACCGTGTCTGCGGGAAGGACGGCAGCAGCGATTTGACAATGAAATAACAGCCTTGTTTAATCGTAAAAAATGATATATTTGCTAACATCTCAAAAGTGGCTCAGCTTATCGCTCCCTTCCCTTATCCTCCTATATTGCTGTCTAATTCACATTCAACATTGGGCCATGTGATGCCGGCTGCTCTGTGAATCTGGCTCCCAGGGCTGAGGTAGCTAGCCATGTGCAGGCTGCTGCAGCTGGGGTCAGTGAACTGAGACAGTGGGTTGATGTGGAAGGAAGAATCAACTTGAGACTGTTGCGGCTGAACAACTGGCATTTCTGTCGAAGTGCTGGGATGGGAGGGCAGAACAAACTGCTTATTCTTCAAAGCATAAACATAAACATGGAAGAAAAAAACAAGCGCAGATGCATCTGCAACATTACGGAGGTTGCCACACCCATTTCGAAAGTGGGAACATCCTTCTAAAGAACATCTGCCAATGGGATTATCATATCAATAAAAACATGGTTCACACTGTGGTTAACCCACACAGTGAGCATGTCACGACGCTATAGCAATATTATTAGCCAATACTTCAGCGTGGTAGATGAATCTTCTCATTGTCAACAGCCACATCGTCAAGTTTCTTTTAGGTGACCAACCTGCCTTCAGGAGACAACAGGAGTATGAGAATCACTGTTTCTCAGTGGCAGCATACACCTTCTGCCCAATCAAATACTGTACTCAGGGTAACCTATATGTGGGGAAAGACAAAGCCCCTCTCTCAGGTGTGCTTCTAAAAGCTCTTTCTCATTTGATCAAATAAAGTCAGATCAGTGTTGCAGTGTGAAGCCAGACCCAAGATGTAAACCTCTGAACTTCTGAATTTCTGAAACACATCCATTAACTATGGTGCTTTATATAACGCGGATCACAGTTCTATACAAGTTTCATAACTTTTTCAGACTACCGCATGAATTTATGTTATGGGTTGCAATTAAATTACTCATTATCCAGAAACAGTGGAGTGGTGTCATAACATTGTCATTTTTTCAAAATAACATGGTTTTCATTTCTTTCCTTTCATGCATTTATTGCCAATAATCTTTCACAGTTTATATTTCACCCATTGTGCCTTTGACTCCCATTAAAATCTTAGTAAGTGAATGACAGTGACTACATTGAGCTAGGTAGTGCACAGTTGCGTTGTCGAAATAGTCAAAATATGTATCCTTTCTAGTAGAGAGTGTATCCATACAACATTATATTCTGCCTAAATTAATATAGACTTTATTACGGTTTGTTCACTCTGTACATGTTTAGTAGACTCTGTTAAATGTGTCATAGCGTGGATACTAAACGGACGTTTATTTGTGCCTCAATGTAATGGTGAATGTCTAATCATTAACCCCTTCGCTGCCAGGACTTTTCCCCCTCCTGTGCCAGGCCTTTTTTTGCCTATTTGGGGCAGTTCGCGCTTAGGCCCTCATAACTTTTTGTCCACATAAGCTAACCAAGCCAAATTTGCGTCCTTTTTTTCCAACATCCTAGGGATTCTAGAGGTACCCAGACTTTGTGGGTTCCCTTGAAGGAGGCCAAGAAATTGGGCAAAATACAGTGAAAATTTCGTTTTTTTCAAAAAAATTGGAAAAAGTGGCTGCAGAAGAAGGCTTGTGAATTTCCCCCTGAAAATGGCATCAACAAAGGGTTTGCAGTGCTAAACTCAGCAGCTTCCTAGATTTCAGGAACAGGCAGATTTGAATCAGAAAACCCAATTTTTCAACACAATTTTGGGATTTTACTGGGGCATACCCCATTTTTGCATTTTTTTGTGTTTTCAGCCTCATTCCAGTCAGTGACAGGAATGGGCATGAAAACAATGCTGGATCCCAGAAAACTAACCATTTCTGAAAAGTAGACAAAATTCTGAATTCAGCAAGGGGTCATTTGTGTAGATCCTACAAGGGCTTCCTACAGAAAATAACAGCTGAAAAAGAAAAATATTGAAATTGAGGTGAAAAAAACATCAATTTTTCTCTACGTTTCACTCTGTAATTTTTCCCTGCAATGTCAGATTATGGAAAGCAATATACCGTTACGTCTGCTGGACTCCTCTGGTTGCGGGGATATATAGGGCTTGTAGGTTCATCAAGAACAAGAAAAAACACATGTTCCTCACATTTCTGTGGCAGAAAGTTCTGGAATCTGAGAGAAGCCACAAATTTCCTTCCACCCAGCGTTACCCCAACTGTCCCGATAAAATGATACCTCACTTGCGTGGGTAGGCCTAGCGCCCGCGACAGGAAACACCCCAAAGCGCAACGTGGACACATCCAAAATTTTGGAAGAAAACAGAGGTGTTTTTTGTGACGTGCCTACCTGTAGGTTTTGGCCTCTAGCTCAGCTGGCACCTAGGGAAACCTACCAAACCTGTGCATTTCTGAAAACTAGAGACCTAGGGGAATCCAAGGAGGGGTGACTTGCGGGGCTCGGACCAGGTTCTGTTACCCAGAATCCTTTGCAAACCTAAAAATTTGGCTAAAAAAACACATGTTCCTCACATTTCTGTGGCAGAAAGTTCTGGAATCTGAGAGGAGCCACAAATTTCCTTCCACCCAGCGTTCCCCCAAGTCTCCCGATAAAAATGATACCTCACTTGCGTGGGTAGGCCTAGCGCCCGCGACAGGAAACACCCCATAGCGCAACGTGGACACGTCCAAAATTTTGGAAGAAAACAGAGGTGTTTTTTGCGAAGTGCCTACCTGTAGATTTTGGCCTCTAGCTCAGCCGGCACCTAGGGAAACCTACCAAACCTGTGCATTTCTGAAAACTAGAGACTTAGGGGAATCCAAGGAGGGGTGACTTGCGGGGCTCGGACCAGGTTCTGTTACCCAGAATCCTTTGCAAACCTCAAAATTTGGCTAAAAAAACACATGTTCCTCACATTTCTGTGGCAGAAAGTTCTGGAATCTGAGAGGAGCCACAAATTTCCTTCCACCCAGCGTTCCCCCAAGTCTCCCGATAAAAATGATACCTCACTTGTGTGGGTGGGCCAGGTGCCTGCAACAGAATAAGGCCCAAAACCTTAAGGGATAGAAGGGATAGCACAGCAAGTTTATAAGGGCATATTCTTTTATACATCTTTAGACGGACTCTGCTTTGGGGACCCACATAAGTGAGGTGTCATTTTACTTGGGAGACTGAGGGGAAAACTGGGGAGTAGGAATTTTGTGCTGGAGCGGTGATCCTACTAAGAAAAATCAGGAAAATATGCTTTTTTATGCAAATTTTGAGATTTACAGAGGAGTCTGGGTAAGAAAATGTTGGGGGAGCCACGCAAGCCACACCTCCCTAGACTCCTTGGGGTGCCTAGTTTTAAAATGTTTCTGGGTTTTATAGGTTTCCCTACATGACGGCCGCACCCAGGACCAAAAACATAGGTGGGCCCTCCCCCCCAAACACAGGTATTTTTTTAATATATCACTTTGATGTGTGCACATACGTCCGTGATGTGCCAAACACTAAAATTGCTATCAAGAAAACCTTTGCATTTCCAAAAAGGGCACAAGATAAGGTGCTGAGGAGCAGTGGTTATTTGCACATCTCTGAATTCCGGGGTGACCATACTAGCATGTGAATTATAGTGAATTTCTCAAATAGATGTCTTTTTTACACACTCTCCTATATTTGGAAGGAAAAAATGTAGAGAAAGACAAGGGGCAATAGCACTTGTTTTGCTAATCTATGTTCCCCCAAGTCTCCTGATAAAAATGATACCTCACTTGTGTGGGTATGCCTAGCGCCCGCGACAGGAAACGCTCCAAAACGCAGCGTGGACACATCCCATTTTTTTGAAAGAAAACAGATGTTTTTTTTGCTAAGTGCCTACCTGTAGATTTTGGCCTCTAGCTCAGCCGGCACATAGGGAAACCTACCAAACCTGTGCATTTCTGAAAACTAGAGACCTAGGGGAATCCAAGATGGGGTGACTTGCGGGGCTCGGACCAGGTTCTGTTACCCAGAATCCTTTGCAAACCTCAAAATTTGGCTAAAAAAACACATGTTCCTCACATTTCTGTGGCAGAAAGTTCTGGAATCTGAGAGGAGGCACAAATTTCCTTCCACCCAGCGTTCCCCCAAGTCTCCCGATAAAAATGATACCTCACTTGCGTGGGTAGGCCTAGCGCCCGCGACAGGAAACACCCCAAAGCGTAACGTGGACACATCCAAAATTTTGGAAGAAAACAGAGGTGTTTTTTGCGAAGTGCCTACCTGTAGATTTTGGCCTCTAGCTCAGCCGGCACCTAGGGAAACCTACCAAACCTGTGCATTTCTGAAAACTAGAGACCTAGGGGAATCCAAGGAGGGGTGACTTGCGGGGCTCGGACCAGGTTCTGTTACCCAGAATCCTTTGCAAACCACAAAATTTGGCTAAAAAAACACATGTTCCTCACATTTCTGTGGCAGAAAGTTCTGGAATCTGAGAGGAGCCACAAATGTCCTTCCACCCAGCGTTCCCCCAAGTCTCCCGATAAAAATGATACCTCACTTGCGTGGGTAGGCCTAGCGCCAGCGACAGGAAACACCCCAAAGTGCAACGTGGACACATCCAAAATTTTGGAAGAAAACAGAGGTGTTTTTTGCGGAGTGCCTACCTGTAGATTTTGGCCTCTAGCTCAGCCAGCACCTAGGGAAACCTACCAAACCTGTGCATTTCTGAAAACTAGAGACTTAGGGGAATCCAAGGAGGGGTGACTTGCGGGGCTCGGACCAGGTTCTGTTACCCAGAATCCTTTGCAAACCTCAAAATTTGGCTAAAAAAACACATGTTCCTCACATTTCTGTGGCAGAAAGTTCTGGAATCTGAGAGGAGCCACAAATTTCCTTCCACCCAGCGTTCCCCCAAGTCTCCCGATAAAAATGATACCTCACTTGTGTGGGTGGGCCAGGTGCCTGCAACAGAATAAGGCCCAAAACCTTAAGGGATAGAAGGGATAGCACAGCAAGTTTATAAGGGCATATTCTTTTATACATCTTTAGACGGACTCTGCTTTGGGGACCCACATAAGTGAGGTGTCATTTTACTTGGGAGACTGAGGGGAAAACTGGGGAGTAGGAATTTTGTGCTGGAGCGGTGATCCTACTAAGAAAAATCAGGAAAATATGCTTTTTTATGCAAATTTTGAGATTTACAGAGGAGTCTGGGTAAGAAAATGTTGGGGGAGCCACGCAAGCCACACCTCCCTAGACTCCTTGGGGTGCCTAGTTTTAAAATGTTTCTGGGTTTTATAGGTTTCCCTACATGACGGCCGCACCCAGGACCAAAAACATAGGTGGGCCCTCCCCCCCAAACACAGGTATTTTTTGAATATATCACTTTGATGTGTGCACATACGTCCGTGATGTGCCAAACACTAAAATTGCTATCAAGAAAACCTTTGCATTTCCAAAAAGGGCACAAGATAAGGTGCTGAGGAGCAGTGGTTATTTGCACATCTCTGAATTCCGGGGTGACCATACTAGCATGTGAATTATAGTGAATTTCTCAAATAGATGTCTTTTTTACACACTCTCCTATATTTGGAAGGAAAAAATGTAGAGAAAGACAAGGGGCAATAGCACTTGTTTTGCTAATCTATGTTCCCCCAAGTCTCCTGATAAAAATGATACCTCACTTGTGTGGGTATGCCTAGCGCCCGCGACAGGAAACGCTCCAAAACGCAGCGTGGACACATCCCATTTTTTTGAAAGAAAACAGATGTTTTTTTTGCTAAGTGCCTACCTGTAGATTTTGGCCTCTAGCTCAGCCGGCACATAGGGAAACCTACCAAACCTGTGCATTTCTGAAAACTAGAGACCTAGGGGAATCCAAGATGGGGTGACTTGCGGGGCTCGGACCAGGTTCTGTTACCCAGAATCCTTTGCAAACCTCAAAATTTGGCTAAAAAAACACATGTTCCTCACATTTCTGTGGCAGAAAGTTCTGGAATCTGAGAGGAGGCACAAATTTCCTTCCACCCAGCGTTCCCCCAAGTCTCCCGATAAAAATGATACCTCACTTGCGTGGGTAGGCCTAGCGCCCGCGACAGGAAACACCCCAAAGCGTAACGTGGACACATCCAAAATTTTGGAAGAAAACAGAGGTGTTTTTTGCGAAGTGCCTACCTGTAGATTTTGGCCTCTAGCTCAGCCGGCACCTAGGGAAACCTACCAAACCTGTGCATTTCTGAAAACTAGAGACCTAGGGGAATCCAAGGAGGGGTGACTTGCGGGGCTCGGACCAGGTTCTGTTACCCAGAATCCTTTGCAAACCACAAAATTTGGCTAAAAAAACACATGTTCCTCACATTTCTGTGGCAGAAAGTTCTGGAATCTGAGAGGAGCCACAAATGTCCTTCCACCCAGCGTTCCCCCAAGTCTCCCGATAAAAATGATACCTCACTTGCGTGGGTAGGCCTAGCGCCAGCGACAGGAAACACCCCAAAGTGCAACGTGGACACATCCAAAATTTTGGAAGAAAACAGAGGTGTTTTTTGCGGAGTGCCTACCTGTAGATTTTGGCCTCTAGCTCAGCCAGCACCTAGGGAAACCTACCAAACCTGTGCATTTCTGAAAACTAGAGACCTAGGGGAATCCAAGGAGGGGTGACTTGCGGGGCTCGGACCAGGTTCTGTTACCCAGAATCCTTTGCAAACCTCAAAATTTGGCTAAAAAAACACATGTTCCTCACATTTCTGTGGCAGAAAGTTCTGGAATCTGAGAGGAGCCACAAATTTCCTTCCACACAGCGTTCCCCCAAGTCTCCCGATAAAAATGATACCTCACTTGCGTGGGTAGGCCTACCGCCCGCGACAGGAAACACCCCAAAGCGCAACGTGGACACATCCAAAATTTTGGAAGAAAACAGAGGTGTTTTTTGCGAAGTGCCTACCTGTAGATTTTGGCCTCTAGCTCAGCCGGCACCTAGGGAAACCTACCAAACCTGTGCATTTCTGAAAACTAGAGACCTAGGGGAATCCAAGATGGGGTGACTTGCGGGGCTCGGACCAGGTTCTGTTACCCAGAATCCTTTGCAAACCTCAAAATTTGGCTAAAAAAACACATGTTCCTCACATTTCTGTGGCAGAAAGTTCTGGAATCTGAGAGGAGCCACAAATTTCCTTCCACCCAGCGTTCCCCCAAGTCTCCCGATAAAAATGATACCTCACTTGTGTGGGTGGGCCAGGTGCCTGCAACAGAATAAGGCCCAAAACCTTAAGGGATAGAAGGGATAGCACAGCAAGTTTATAAGGGCATATTCTTTTATACATCTTTAGACGGACTCTGCTTTGGGGACCCACATAAGTGAGGTGTCATTTTACTTGGGAGACTGAGGGGAAAACTGGGGAGTAGGAATTTTGTGCTGGAGCGGTGATCCTACTAAGAAAAATCAGGAAAATATGCTTTTTTATGCAAATTTTGAGATTTACAGAGGAGTCTGGGTAAGAAAATGTTGGGGGAGCCACGCAAGCCACACCTCCCTAGACTCCTTGGGGTGCCTAGTTTTAAAATGTTTCTGGGTTTTATAGGTTTCCCTACATGACGGCCGCACCCAGGACCAAAAACATAGGTGGGCCCTCCCCCCCAAACACAGGTATTTTTTTAATATATCACTTTGATGTGTGCACATACGTCCGTGATGTGCCAAACACTAAAATTGCTATCAAGAAAACCTTTGCATTTCCAAAAAGGGCACAAGATAAGGTGCTGAGGAGCAGTGGTTATTTGCACATCTCTGAATTCCGGGGTGACCATACTAGCATGTGAATTATAGTGAATTTCTCAAATAGATGTCTTTTTTACACACTCTCCTATATTTGGAAGGAAAAAATGTAGAGAAAGACAAGGGGCAATAGCACTTGTTTTGCTAATCTATGTTCCCCCAAGTCTCCTGATAAAAATGATACCTCACTTGTGTGGGTATGCCTAGCGCCCGCGACAGGAAACGCTCCAAAACGCAGCGTGGACACATCCCATTTTTTTGAAAGAAAACAGATGTTTTTTTTGCTAAGTGCCTACCTGTAGATTTTGGCCTCTAGCTCAGCCGGCACATAGGGAAACCTACCAAACCTGTGCATTTCTGAAAACTAGAGACCTAGGGGAATCCAAGATGGGGTGACTTGCGGGGCTCGGACCAGGTTCTGTTACCCAGAATCCTTTGCAAACCTCAAAATTTGGCTAAAAAAACACATGTTCCTCACATTTCTGTGGCAGAAAGTTCTGGAATCTGAGAGGAGGCACAAATTTCCTTCCACCCAGCGTTCCCCCAAGTCTCCCGATAAAAATGATACCTCACTTGCGTGGGTAGGCCTAGCGCCCGCGACAGGAAACACCCCAAAGCGTAACGTGGACACATCCAAAATTTTGGAAGAAAACAGAGGTGTTTTTTGCGAAGTGCCTACCTGTAGATTTTGGCCTCTAGCTCAGCCGGCACCTAGGGAAACCTACCAAACCTGTGCATTTCTGAAAACTAGAGACCTAGGGGAATCCAAGGAGGGGTGACTTGCGGGGCTCGGACCAGGTTCTGTTACCCAGAATCCTTTGCAAACCTCAAAATTTGGCTAAAAAAACACGTGTTCCTCACATTTCTGTGGCAGAAAGTTCTGGAATCTGAGAGGAGCCACAAATTTCCTTCCACACAGCGTTCCCCCAAGTCTCCCGATAAAAATGATACCTCACTTGCGTGGGTAGGCCTAGCGCCCGCGACAGGAAACACCCCAAAGCGCAACGTGGACACATCCAAAATTTTGGAAGAAAACAGAGGTGTTTTTTGCGAAGTGCCTACCTGTAGATTTTGGCCTCTAGCTCAGCCGGCACCTAGGGAAACCTACCAAACCTGTGCATTTCTGAAAACTAGAGACCTAGGGGAATCCAAGATGGGGTGACTTGCGGGGCTCGGACCAGGTTCTGTTACCCAGAATCCTTTGCAAACCTCAAAATTTGGCTAAAAAAACACATGTTCCTCACATTTCTGTGGCAGAAAGTTCTGGAATCTGAGAGGAGCCACAAATTTCCTTCCACCCAGCGTTCCCCCAAGTCTCCCGATAAAAATGATACCTCACTTGCGTGGGTAGGCCTAGCGCCGGCGACAGCAAACACCCCAAAGCGCAACGTGGACACGTCCTAAATTTTGGAAGAAAACAGAGGTGTTTTTTGCGAAGTGCCTACCTGTAGATTTTGGCCTCTAGCTCAGCCGGCACCTAGGGAAACCTACCAAACCTGTGCATTTCTGAAAACTAGAGACCTAGGGGAATCCAAGGAGGGGTGACTTGCGGGGCTCGGACCAGGTTCTGTTACCCAGAATCCTTTGCAAACCTCAAAATTTGGCTAAAAAAACACATGTTCCTCACATTTCTGTGGCAGAAAGTTCTGGAATCTGAGAGGAGCCACAAATTTCCTTCCACCCAGCATTCCCCCAACTGTCCCGATAAAATGATACCTCACTTGCGTGGGTAGGCCTAGCGCCCGCGACAGGAAACACCCCAAAGCGCAACGTGGACACATCCAAAATTTTGGAAGAAAACAGAGGTGTTTTTTGTGATGTGCCTACCTGTAGATTTTGGCCTCTAGCTCAGCTGGCACCTAGGGAAACCTACCAAACCTGTGCATTTCTGAAAACTAGAGACCTAGGGGAATCCAAGGAGGGGTGACTTGCGGGGCTCGGACCAGGTTCTGTTACCCAGAATCCTTTGCAAACCTCAAAATTTGGCTAAAAAAACACATGTTCCTCACATTTCTGTGGCAGAAAGTTCTGGAATCTGAGAGGAGCCCCAAATTTCCTTCCACCCAGCGTTCCCCCAAGTCTCCCGATAAAAATGATACCTCACTTGCGTGGGTAGGCCTAGCGCCCGCGACAGGAAACACCCCATAGCGCAACGTGGACACGTCCAAAATTTTGGAAGAAAACAGAGGTGTTTTTTGCGAAGTGCCTACCTGTAGATTTTGGCCTCTAGCTCAGCCGGCACCTAGGGAAACCTACCAAACCTGTGCATTTCTGAAAACTAGAGACCTAGGGGAATCCAAGGAGGGGTGACTTGCGGGGCTCGGACCAGGTTCTGTTACCCAGAATCCTTTGCAAACCACAAAATTTGGCTAAAAAAACACATGTTCCTCACATTTCTGTGGCAGAAAGTTCTGGAATCTGAGAGGAGCCACAAATGTCCTTCCACCCAGCGTTCCCCCAAGTCTCCCGATAAAAATGATACCTCACTTGCGTGGGTAGGCCTAGCGCCAGCGACAGGAAACACCCCAAAGTGCAACGTGGACACATCCAAAATTTTGGAAGAAAACAGAGGTGTTTTTTGCGAAGTGCCTACCTGTAGATTTTGGCCTCTAGCTCAGCCGGCACCTAGGGAAACCTACCAAACCTGTGCATTTCTGAAAACTAGAGACCTAGGGGAATCCAAGGAGGGGTGACTTGCGGGGCTCGGACCAGGTTCTGTTACCCAGAATCCTTTGCAAACCTCAAAATTTGGCTAAAAAAACACATGTTCCTCACATTTCTGTGGCAGAAAGTTCTGGAATCTGAGAGGAGCCACAAATTGCCTTCCACACAGCGTTCCCCCAAGTCTCCCGATAGAAATGATACCTCACTTGCTTGGGTAGGCCTAGCGCCCGCGACAGGAAACACCCCAAAGCGCAACGTGGACACATCCAAAATTTTGGAAGAAAACAGAGGTGTTTTTTGCGAAGTGCCTACCTGTAGATTTTGGCCTCTAGCTCAGCCGGCACCTAGGGAAACCTACCAAACCTGTGCATTTCTGAAAACTAGAGACCTAGGGGAATCCAAGATGGGGTGACTTGTGGGGCTCGGACCAGGTTCTGTTACCCAGAATCCTTTGCAAACCTCAAAATTTGGCTAAAAAAACACGCGTTCCTCACATTTCTGTGGCAGAAAGTTCTGGAATCTGAGAGGAGCCACAAATTTCCTTCCACCCAGCGTTCCCCCAAGTCTCCCGATAAAAATGATACCTCACTTGCGTGGGTAGGCCTAGCGCCGGCGACAGCAAACACCCCAAAGCGCAACGTGGACACGTCCTAAATTTTGGAAGAAAACAGAGGTGTTTTTTGCGAAGTGCCTACCTGTAGATTTCGGCCTCTAGCTCAGCCGGCACCTAGGGAAACCTACCAAACCTGTGCATTTCTGAAAACTAGAGACCTAGGGGAATCCAAGGAGGGGTGACTTGCGGGGCTCGGACCAGGTTCTGTTACCCAGAATCCTTTGCAAACCTCAAAATTTGGCTAAAAAAACACATGTTCCTCACATTTCTGTGGCAGAAAGTTCTAGAATCTGAGAGGAGCCACAAATTTCCTTCCACCCAGCATTCCCCCAAGTCTCCCGATAAAAATGATACCTCACTTGCGTGGGTAGGCCTAGCGCCCGCGACAGGAAACACCCCAAAGCGCAATGTGGACACATCCAAAATTTTGGAAGAAAACAGAGGTGTTTTTTGCGAAGTGCCTACCTGTAGATTTTGGCCTCTAGCTCAGCCGGCACCTAGGGAAACCTACCAAACCTGTGCATTTCTGAAAACTAGAGACCTAGGGGAATCCAAGGAGGGGTGACTTGCGGGGCTCGGACCAGGTTCTGTTACCCAGAATCCTTTGCAAACCTCAAAATTTGGCTAAAAAAACACATGTTCCTCACATTTCTGTGGCAGAAAGTTCTGGAATCTGAGAGGAGCCACAAATTTCCTTCCACCCAGCGTTCCCCCAAGTCTCCCGATAAAAATGATACCTCACTTGCGTGGGTAGGCCTAGCGCCCGCGACAGGAAACACCCCAAAGCGCAACGTGGACACATCCAAAATTTTGGAAGAAAACAGAGGTGTTTTTTGCGAAGTGCCTACCTGTAGATTTTGGCCTCTAGCTCAGCCGGCACCTAGGGAAACCTACCAAACCTGTGCATTTCTGAAAACTAGAGACCTAGGGGAATCCAAGGAGGGGTGCCTTGCGGGGCTCGGACCAGGTTCTGTTACCCAGAATCCTTTGCAAACCTCAAAATTTGGCTAAAAAAACACATGTTCCTCACATTTCTGTGGCAGAAAGTTCTGGAATCTGAGAGGAGCCACGAATTTCCTTCCACCCAGTGTTCCCCCAAGTCTCCCGATAAAAATGATACCTCACTTGCGTGGGTAGGTCTAGCGCCGACGACAGGAAACACCCCAAAGCGCAACGTGGACACGTCCTAAATTTTGGAAGAAAACAGAGGTGTTTTTTGCGAAGTGCCTACCTGTAGATTTTGGCCTCTAGCTCAGCCGGCACCTAGGGAAACCTACCAAACCTGTGCATTTCTGAAAACTAGAGACCTAGGGGAATTCAAGATGGGGTGACTTGCGGGGCTCGGACCAGGTTCTGTTAACCAGAATCCTTTGCAAACCTAAAAATTTGGCTAAAAAAACACATGTTCCTCACATTTCTGTGGCAGAAAGTTCTGGAATCTGAGAGGAGCCACAAATTTCCTTCCACCCAGCGTTCCCCCAAGTCTCCCGATAAAAATGATACCTCACTTGCGTGGGTAGGCCTAGCGCCCGCGACAGGAAACACCCCAAAGCGCAACGTGGACACATCCAAAATTTTGGAAGAAAACAGTGCCTACCTGTGGATTTTGGCCTGTAGCTCAGCCGGCACCTAGGGAAACCTACCAAACCTATGCATTTCTGAAAACTAGAGACCTAGGGGAATCCAAGGAGGGGTGACTTGCGGGGCTCGGACCAGGTTCTGTTACCCAGAATCCTTTGCAAACTTCAAAATTTGGCTAAAAAAACACATGTTCCTCACATTTCTGTGGCAGAAAGTTCTGGAATCTGAGAGGAGGCACAAATTTCCTTCCACCCAGCGTTCCCCCAAGTCTCCCGATAAAAATGATACCTCACTTGTGTGGGTGGGCCAGGTGCCTGCAACAGAATAAGGCCCAAAACCTGAAGGGATAGAAGGGATAGCACAGCAAGTTTATAAGGGCATATTCTTTTATACATCTTTAGACGGACTCTGCTTTGGGGACCCACATAAGTGAGGTGTCATTTTACTTGGGAGACTGAGGGGAAAACTGGGGAGTAGGAATTTTGTGCTGGAGCGGTGATCCTACTAAGAAAAATCAGGAAAATATGCTTTTTTATGCAAATTTTGAGGTTTACAGATGAGTCTGGGTAAGAAAATGTTGGGGGAGCCACGTAAGCCACACCTCCCTAGACTCCTTGGGGTGCCTAGTTTTAAAAAATTTCTGGGTTTTGTAGGTTTCCCTACATGACGGCCGCACCCAGGACCAAAAACATAGGTGGGCCCTCCCCCCAAACACAGGTATTTTTGGAATATATCACTTTGATGTGTGCACATACGTCCGTGATGTGCCAAACACTAAAATTGTGAAAAGAAACACACTTAGGTTATGTGAAGAAGACCCCTCACCCACCAACCAAGTTGGTGGCATGCTTCATCATCGGGGTCCCACCCGAGGCACCTAGCGTGTCTCAAGTGTGCTGCGACGCCTGATTACAGCGGAGCAGGTTTTGTCATTTGTACCACACATACTGGTTGGATTTGGCACGAGGGTGAGTGATAGTTCAGTAGATCAAATTTTATTAACAAGAGATTTCACAAAAGTGAAATGCACTGGTAATAACTGAAAGGCCAAAAAACTGAACCAATGACTCGCAGCTCGTGAGCTGTAAAGCCACGACAAGGCACCAACCGCTTTACAGTCCATTCACACACCTTTCATACATGACATGCACTAGACCATTCACTCTGCCAGCCACGGGCCCAGCACATTACAAGACTCGCATCCACAGACAGCGCCAGTCAAGGGCCAATCACTTTCATACGCCCACATGCCTGATACAGCAATCACACCAGCTGATGAGTGTGTGGACTGGCGTTTGGCCGGCACTGCCAGCCAAGCGCCACCCCACCCACACCACCAGCCAAGCGCCACCCCACACACACCGCCAGCCCAGCGCCTCCCCACCCACACCGCCAGCCAAGCGCCACCCCACACACACCGCCAGCCAAGCGCCACCCCTCCCACACCGCCAGCCAGGCGCCACCACACCCACACCGCCAGCCAAGCGCCACCACACCCACACCGCCAGCCCAGCGCCACCCCACCCACACCGCCAGCCAAGCGCCACCCCACACACACCGCCAGCCAAGCGCCACCCCACACACACCGCCAGCCAAGCGCCACCCCACCCACGCCGCCAGCCAAGCGCCACCCTACACATGCCATCCCCTTTTTTTTGTTTTTAAACAACAAAGAAACCACTAATCATAAATTAGTACAAAACTACAAACACAAAAGCTCTAACTGAATACATGACTAATGCCAACCGTGAAACCGAACATATAAAAATATAAAACACCAGTTTACGCTCACGGAATTTCCCAATAATTCTTCTGTGTGTGGTAGCTCCTGAAACAGCCACGCACACACAGCCCAGGCTTTGAAGGACAATCAGGGCAGTACATCCTACTCTCCTTCCTGATACCTCTTCGAGCACAGACTCTACATCTCTTAGCAGGAAAGTTTTTTTGGCCGTGGGAGGAATGTGCTCAGCAAAGTGACGATCTTTCAATCTAGCCACATCCTCCACCACTGCTTCTCTAGGAACTCTTGCTTGTTCCAGCACAACAAGGCTAGCTATGATAGACTCCTGAAATTTCACAAATGTCATCCTTGACTCTGGAGAACTATCCTTAAACACAACAAAAGCATTAAAAGTTGCCAAGTGGAACAAGTGAAGCGCTAATTTCTTATACCACACATAAGACTTACGAGCAGCAGTGTAAGGTTCTAACCTCTGATCTACTCTATCAACACCACCCATGTGCTTATTATAGTCTAAGATGCACACAGGTTTGCGCACTTCGGCAACCTGACCCCAAACAGCCACAGGTGAAGTACTCTCAACATGGATGGTGCTTAGCATGTATACATCCCTCTTGTCTACAAATTTCAGAGCTAGCAGCTCATCATTCCGCAAGGCACTGCACTGTCCCTTCTCAAGTTTTTTACAGACAAGCTCTTTTGGATAGCCTTTCCGATTAGAGTGGATTGTGCCACAAGCAACAGTGTCCACTCTGAACAACTCCTTGAACAACCGAACTCCAGTGTAGAAGTTATCTACATATAAATGGTGACCTTTGTTAAACAGTCGTCTACCAAGTTCCCACACAATTTTCTCGCTAACTCCAAAAGTGGGAGGACAACCAGGGGGGTCAATATTGGAATCCCTACCAGTGTAGACCCGGAAATTATAAACATATCCTGTACTACTTTCTGACAGCATATACAATTTAATTCCATACCGTGCCCTCTTGCTAGGAATGTACTGCCTAAAAACCAAACGACCCTTGAACAGGACCAAAGACTCATCTACAGATATTTCTTTCCCTGGAACATAGATTTCTGAAAACCGATCTACCAAATGATCAAGGACAGGTCTAATCTTAAAAAGACGGTCAGAATCAGGATGATCTCGTGGCAAGGCTAAAGCATTATCTACAAAATGCAACATCCGAAGAAGAAGCTCATACCGGTTACGACTCATGATGGCAGGAAATATAGCAGTTGCCATCAAGGGACTAGTAGACCAATATGAAGACAGCGATGGCTTCCTTATCAGCCCCATCAAAAAAGTTAAACGCAAGAACTTTTTCAACTCTTCCAGATTTGTGGGAATCCACCGGCTAGCTCTAGAGTGTGGCCTAAGTCTGGCAGCGTTGTCCCTCAAAAACTGATCTGCATAGAAATTAGTCTGCTCAACAATCTCTTCCAAAAATATATCGTCCATAAACAACTCAAAAAAGTTGACGGGAAAAAAGTTTTCCGTATTAACTCGACACCCTGGAAAACCAGTAAACGCAGGCAACTGTGGCTGCTCCATGTTTGGTGCAACCCATGCGTCAGGTCTTCCAATGGGAAGCCTTTCAGCCGCTGGCTCCTGCACCATTGGCACATCACTGTCCTCCTCTAAAACAGGCTCTTCATCAGCACTGAGAGTGGCTTCAGCATCAGATGATTCATCTCTGACAGAAAATTCACTTCCAGAATCCTGCACTTCCTCCTCTGCCTCAGATGCAGAGTCAGTCTCATATTCATGGTCAGAAGATGACTCAAAAAGCACACTAACAACCTGCTGAGCGGTCATCCTACGGCTAGCCATGATCCTTCCTACAAAAATTAACTGGACAAATACACCACCAACAACCAGCACTGTGTAAGATAAGTAACAAAGTATAGGTTTATCACTAAGAATTATAAACTCAAAAACTATACTGCTCACTTGCCTGAAAAAGCTTGACTCACCAGCAACTACTCTGCACAGCCACAGCAATCACCAACGATATCCCACTAAAAAGAGAAAAAAAAAAGCAAATTAGACATAAGACAACACAATAATCATTGTGCATAACTCTAAGGACAATTTCACACACAATCCTGCATTCAGTACACCACCTACAAACATGTCATTCATGCATTGCAACAATACTCACTTGGAGTAAATTTATTTACTTACCTAAAGCATGCAACTACGCAAACCGCAGGACAACTACTACCAAAACTGCAACAAGCCACAGCAAAGTCAGCAAAAGCTTTGAACTAGAACAAAAAGGAGAAAAACTGTTATTATCATAAAAGCAAATACTTTGCCAGTTGACAAACACTCCGCCACTAACCATTTTTTCATTTTCCCTTGTGTCTAGTCTTCTCTGCTTGGGGGAAGATGGGCCTAAAAAAAATAGGCCAATCTACCCCCAAGGGGAGGGGGCAGAAATCGCCCAGATTACATTGCACCCTTTGGGGGGGGCGACCCTTGCCCAAGGGGCCACACCCCCACACAAAGCACACACACACACACATATAGTATCCCTGGCGCTATGGGGATTCTGCCCCCCTTGGGGACAATAAGGCCTAAAAAATAGGCATATCTGCCCCCAAGGGGGGCAGAACTGCCCAATAATACATATGGGCCCCTGGGGCCGACCCTTGCCCAAGGGGCCGCCCCCCAACACAAATAAAAAAAAAAAACAACAATAAAATCCCTGGTGTCTAGTGGCTTTCTGCCCCCCTTGGGGACAGATTGGCCTAAAAATAAGGCCAATCTGCCCCTAAGGGGGGCAGAAACGACGATAAATACATTGCCCCCCCAGGGGGAGAGACCCTTGCCCAAGGGGCCAACCCCCAACACAAAGCACACATACAAAACATAATATTTCTGGCGCTATTGGGATTCTGCCCCCCTTGGGGGCAGAAAGGCCTAAAAAAAATAGGCCTATCTGTCCCCAAGGGGGGCAGAACTGCCCAAAAATACATGTGGGCCCCTGAGGGCGACCCTTGCCCAAGGGGCCGCCCCCCAACACAAAAAATAAAAACCAACAATAAAATCCCTGGTGTCTAGTGGCTTTCTGCCCCCCTTGGGGGCAGATCGGCCTAAAAATAGGGTCAATCTGCCCCCAAGGGGGGCAGAAACAACGATAAATACATTGCGCCCCCGGGGGGAGCGACCCTTGCCCAAGGGGCCACCCCCCAACACAAAGCACACATACAAACATATCTTTCTGGCGCTATTGGGATTCTGCCCCCCTTGGGGGCAGAAAGGCCTAAAAAAAATAGGCCTCTCTGCCCCCAAGGGGGGCAGAACTGCCCAAAAATACATGAGGGCCCCTGGGGGCGACCCTTGCCCAAGGGGCCGCCCCCCAACACAAAAAATAAAAATCAACAATAAAATCCCTGGTGTCTAGTGGCTTTCTGCCCCCCTTGGGGGCAGATCGGCCTAAAAATAGGGCCAATCTGCCCCCAGGGGGGGCAGAAACGACGCAAAATACATTTGCCCCCAAAGGGGAGCGACCCTTGCCCAAGGGGTCGCTCCCCCACACTAATAAACACACACACACATAGCGAAATCCCTGGTGTCTAGTGGGCATTCCTGCTGCCCGATCGCATCGCGATCGGGCAGCAGGAATGCTCAAAGAGACATTGAGGGAAAGGAAAACCCTTTCCTTTCCCTCGATGCCTCTCTCAGAGCACCTCCACCCCACACGAAGGTGAAAAACTCACCTTCTCCCTTAGACGCGCTGGAAGCAAATGGCTTCCAGCGCGTCTTTCCCCCTTTCCATGAAATCAGCGTGCGATCGCGCACTGACGTCATGGGGGGGGGGGCGGGGGTGGGCGGCAAAGGGGAAGGGATTCCCCTTTCAGCCCTGGCCTGGGGGTGTTGGGGGGCTGCCCTCGGGGGAAGCGCTAGCGCTTCCCCCGACTGCCAGTCCCAGGACGTAATGGTTACGTCCATGGCGCCACACGGGCGCTGCCATGGACGTAACCATTACGTCCCTGGCGGGGAAGGCGTTAAACTCAATATATAGGCCCTCATTCTGACCTTGGCGGGCGGCGGAGGCCGCCCGCCAAAGTCCCGCCGTCAGGTTACCGTTCCGCGGTCGAAAGACCGCGGCGGTAATTCTGACATTCCCGCTGGGCTGGCGGGCGGCCGCCTTCAGGCCGCCCTCCAGCCCAGCGGGAAAGAGGCTTCCACGATGAAGCCGGCTCGGAATCGAGCCGGCGGAGTGAAAGCTGTGCGACGGGTGCAGTTGCACCCGTCGCGTATTTCACTGTCTGCGCAGCAGACAGTGAAATACTTGTAGGTGCCCTCTTACGGGGGCCCCTGCAGTGCCCATGCCAGTGGCATGGGCACTGCAGGGGCCCCCAGGGGCCCCGCGACCCCCCCCTACCGCCATCCGGTTCCCGGCGGTCGGACCGCCGGGATCTGGATGGCGGTAGGGGGGGTCGGAATCCCCTCGGCGGCGCAGCAAGCTGCGCCGCCTTGGAGGATTCAATGGGGCGGCGGGACACTGGCGGGAGACCGCCAGTGTTGCCGGTCCGACCGCGGCTTTACCGCCGCGGTCGGAATCCCCATTGGAGCACCGCCGGCCTGTCGGCGGTGCTCCCGCGGTCCTCCGCCCTGGCGGTCTTTGACCGCCAGGGTCAGAATGACCCCCATAGTCTTTCCAATAATTTTCAATGTCCATACAGCGCTCATCTACAGAAATAGCCACTGCTCAACCTTTATACAGTGAGCAGTACGGATGTATCATTGTCTTTTCTTGAGAAGAGCAAAACAGGAGTAGGCAGCAGGGAAAGCTGTCCGGAGCAAAGATACCCCATGCCTGCCTTACTTCAGAGGAACCCAGCCCTATGTTGAGAAGCAGACTGTACTCATGAGACCTGAACATGAGACAGGAGATCTGAACAGGGAGAGCTGACGATGTGCCTAAGGTGCACACAAATAGACTGGCTGGATGAGTTCACATGAAAAAGCATCCTATAACCATAGTACCTGTATTGGCAATACCTAAGGATATCCTGATGCCTTGGCAGTACAGTCAAAGGCCTCACCACTTGCCCTTGCTATGTGCCTGGCACACCAGCATAACATCCAACACTCTGAATAATTTGAAACCCCCTGCTTCCCTCTCAAATGCTCAACCGTTGCTCAATCACAGCTCCAACAGTGCTAAGCAATGTACTGAAAACAAATCATGAAAACAACTACAGTTAGTCACCTTTGACCACATGAACACTCATGACTTCATCAAGGCTACAAAAGCTTATAGTCCAGCACGATCACCGGCAGAGCCATGTACTGCTCATCTATGCAAAATTACCGCCATTAATACACCTGCATCTAATCGAGCAAGAGGTATCTACAACTCTTCGGATAAAGGTGTCTTCTCAGAAAAACTCCCTTAAAACAAAGAGGGCTTCAAACAAGGGCTACTTCTAACTTCGGGCCAAAAACTAACTGTTAGGTGCAAAAACAAATAACTACATTAATCGAATACATAATCTTCTCTTATATATTACCAAAATGGATTCTGGTATGACTCTGGCACAAAAGTAACCCTGACTTTCACCATTGGGTAAACTAAATTGTACCCTCAGTCATTAGTGGGATGGGAGCATTTTTCTGGACGTGCAATGATAAATATTTCACAAAAAAGTGTCCTGTCATTGAAGGGATGTCAATTGACAAAAAGGATGTTGTCTTGAAATAACTTTGCAAAAACTTGTCTTATGTGCTTTGGATTCAAATCCGTAGAAGCCGTTTTTTAGTTGTCAATGCGCTCAATCTGCTTTTTATAGATCACTGTGAGTAGCCTAGGAACAGAGTCAAATCTAGAAAACCATGTTTATTATCATAATCGTTTTTTCCAGTATGTTTAGATTGCACAGTTTGTCCTGTCTTTTTCTTATATTTGCAATGAGGCTAGATTCAATCCCACTTATGGAAATGCTTGTTCTGCCCCATTGCTGGAAGTGTTATCCCCCCGCCCCTGAAGTTTGGGTCTTATTGCACCTCTGGTTGCCCTAATATAAGCTGGCAGGTGTGCAGAACCAAGTAGCAAACTGTCGTGATCAACACCTTCCCAGTGTGCCCGCTAACGTCATTCCTCAAATAAGGCGCCCGCATGGTGCATAGGAATGGCGTTAGCCGGCGGTAAAAAATGTTACGCAAACCAGCGCTGGTGCTGGTTTGCGTCAAAAAGTATAAATATGGGCGTTAGTATCCATAACCACTTGACGCCATGTCTGCAAAGACACATCCCTTTCTAATCACAGTGAAGGGTAAAAGTCAACAAAACCAGCCATGGGGACATCTCAGTTTTCTGTAGGTTCACATAAATCAAAAGGTTACGAACCACTGCCATAACCAACTAACATGGGGTTAATCAGTGCAGGGTATCGCTTCTGGCATCATTGTTTGAAAGTCAAAAAATTATATAAATGTTCTTCATCTATCTTGTGTTACTGCTCCTCATTTTCTTTGCCTCCATCAGTGGATCTGGATTTATGTTTACAAGTTTCTGCACTGACACCTAGGAAATGTAATTCTTCAGTATTTGAAGGTAATCTCTGCCCACTCAGACTTCCAGGTACCAATGCCTGATCAAGAAGATGGTTTCATTTCTGCAGTCGCATTTCTGCCTGCATCATCCCTGCTGTAAAATATCCATGTAAAATCGCTGTTCTGCAAATCAATAAGTAAATATGTTCTAAAGTGCACACTGTAAATAATTCAACAATTTGAATGCGGGTGAATGCATGTTGTTCCGTTGTTGCTCCAGAAAGCTGCCAAACTGAAGGCACTGGAATCCTCACACCAACCAGCTATGTGAAACTCCTCGGGCTGATGAGATGACATTTTAGTCTCAAAGGCTACATTTACATAACGTGAGGCTGCTCCATGAAGACCTACAATACGAATTGTAAGCTTTGATTGTGTAGCATTTGCAAAACTGTTGCAGCTTTCATTTGTATTTTATTGGAGGTGGTGTCATGTCACTTGCGTACACTTCATTCAGCCTCGAAATTTTCAGCCAGTAACACTTGGCATTCTGGAACATGTTGTTTTAAGATTTCCATGCTAAATAGGAATCTGTCAGTGCCAGAAGATAATCTGATGTTTGCTAGAGATTCAAGGCCTCATTTATCAAGGTTTCACGCAACACAACAAGCCACCTTGCTGCACAGCTTGAAAAGGAAAGGGCAGGAATACACTGTATTTGACATAATACTCTGCTTTCCTAACCTGCACCTTTCACCGGGCACCTTTTTTGGCTGCCGATGGCCAATGCAGAAACTCTTGTGCCATAGTGCAAGGGTGCCTGTGTTGCAAGCAGAATTGTTTTTTTGTGCAGAAAGGTGCACTTTCCTGCACAAAAACAATGCTCAGGGGTATATTCCTCTTTCTGAGTGTGCTGCAGGATGCAGCACACTTAGAATGGGGAAACAAGGAGAAATAGAGATTTGGTGAGACATAGCATTTTGACACATTCTCAGATTTACCAGTGCTGGTAAACCTGGGAATGCACCAAACCATGGGTAAATGTGTAAGAACACCCACACTCCATCCATGAAATGCATCCCTGGGGCAGAATAACACACTGCAGAGATTTGTGCTCTGTTGCATTACTCCAGATTTATCAAGCCACTCAGGGCCATGTAAGTTGGCCCTGCGAGGCTAGATTAATCTATCTTACTTCAGTGTTGCATCGTCCTTGCACCCCTCTTGCGTGGCACAAGGGCAACCCAACACATTGAAAATATGCCCCTACGGATTGACTTAATATTTCGATTATGATGCATAGCCTCTTGAAAACAAGGAAATCAATTTCTAAACAACCATTTTTGATCATTTTAACTTCATATCATATTTTAACGTCTTCCTGTTCCCTTTCGAAGTTGCTGTTAAAATAATTTCAGTACTACATCACAATATTGTTTAGCAGGGTCCCACTTAACAGTTCAGCAAAGTTCCCTTGCACAATGAAAGCCTATGAAGTGAAACATGCAAGTGTACTCTGTTATATGAGTTTTGTTCCTCCCTTAGCAAATGCAGAACTGAAAGAATCAGAGTGCAAAGAAAAAACAGGCCAGGGTGTGTTAATTACACATGACACAAGGAAGAGATCTGCTGAAAGAGTTATCTGGATCCATATTGGCATTTTCCTTCAGTGCAGATAAATGGTGCAACACTTGATGAAAATGAACAGAATGGGTTTCCTATTCTAATAATATATTTTGATGTTTCTAAAACATATGCATGATTTTTAACTGAACAATTATCTTTGCTAACACTGAAAGAAACACTTTAGCTAGGCAAATATTTGGAAAACTCTCAATATAACATGCAGTAAACCGAGTGACATTAAAATGCAATCCATTCCACAACGTTTTTTTTTTAATACAAAGAGGTATTTTAATAGGTGGAAAAAGCAAAGAGGGCACAAGGGATGGAAGCCGTTGATGTGGCCACTGGGTCTCCATTCAGGGAGCATTAGTGTATGTATTTGTGTTAGGTATTATGTAAATGAGTTATTTACCCATTTTTCTAACTAGTGTAAATTGAATAATACTTAGGAAATGCTCATTACCGCACAGACATGTAAATCATGGAAGAATTTCAGTGCTTCCTTTGAAATATGGGGTTCATCATAAAACGAAATTTCTAAACCAGTTAGCAAAGCATTTTCGTTGTTTATTTTAATCAACATTTGGCTATTTGACAGAATATCGGAGCAACAAATATCGAGATACACAAATATTGAGTCAAAAAGTTTGTCTACCTATATTTATGATAATATTGGAACAGAAATATCATTAAATATAATACAAAATCATCAATTTTCTTTACATGTAAAATAAAAAGTAGTAAATCTAAAATATTTTAAAAGATTACAATGATAAAATGTAAAATAAAACATTTAAAATACTTAAAATATAGATATAGATATGTACTCATATAAACACACATATTTATATACATGTTTATATATACATATATAATGTAACAATATTAATAAAATACATTTTAATTATTTATTACATTTTGTGATTTTTTTCATTTACTACAGTAAAAAGCATAAATATATATATATATGTATTTATATATTTCAAAATGAAACATAACAAATATTAATGCACAAGTACAAAACATTAAGATATATTACCAAATGAAATATAAAAAAAGTAAAACAAATTACAAAAATTAAAACAAAATCTATATAGAAACAAATAATATAAACTGAAACATATATATATATATATATATATATATATATATATATATATATATATATATATATATATATAATTATAAATACACACACACACAGAAAAACCAAATGTTACAGGGACGCTATAGGTAGGAAATATAATTAAAAAACATAGAAATTCACTTACAAAAGCAAAGGTTTCTAGGACATTATAGTTAGGCTCACATTTTAAATGTACAAAACCATAGAAATTCAGCTGTTAGAGTTATTTGAAGTAACTACAACTCACTCCCTAATGCAATTATAACACACACACCCCGCCATGCGCAGTTTTCTCATCAATAATTTGTTTTGCAAATGTTGCAATGATAATATCAATGATGCCTCAGAAGATGCCATTAATGATGTAATATGTGGGGTATTTAGCTGTGCACGGTGAGGAAGCAAGTTAGAGTTACCTTAGGGTGCAGTGTATAGCTGCTTGAAATAATAACTCTAAAGATTAAAAAAGCCTTTGAAATTCCCTAAAAGCCATGGCTTAGTTAGGAAACAAAAAAAAAAAAAACCTACAGAAATTCACTTTGAAAAACCAAAGGTTTCAGAGACATTACAGTTAGGATCACATTTTTAACGTACAAAACCATAGAAATTCAGCTGTTATAGTTAGAGTTATTTAAAGTAATTAGAACTTGTGCCCTACGTTAACTATAATTCACACCCTCACAATGCACAGCTAACTACCCCACATAATATATCATTAATGACATCTTCTAAGACATCATTGATATTGATATTGTCATTTGCAAAAAAATTGTTGTTGAGAAAACTGTGCATGTCAGGGGCACGTGCAATAGTTATATATTTTATTATTCAAAACAATAGTAAAAACACAGATATTCTTAAAAACGATATTAATTACATGAAAAGTCGATATTCTTTTCAACAATATTTCTGCATCACAATATTTTTGTATTGCAATATTTTTTTACCCATATTTCTGTATCTTGATATTTAAAACTCAATATTTTTTTTCAAACACCCAACATTTTATTGAAAAAAGGTGTACAAAACATGGACTTTCTAATTCCAGTCCATCAATATTAGCTGCAAAATCCAGAGAAAAATTTCAATAATTTCTCCCTTCCAAAGACAGAATACATTTTCTAAGAAAGCAAACAGTTATTTTCTAATAATCCACAATCCTAATCCAGTGATACGCTGGATAAAGTTGAGATTCTGAATGAAGGAGTAGCCGTAAAAGTTAGGATACTACTTTAAGCAGAAATGAAAAATGCACTAAAGATCCATGACTAAGGGCTTTATTCATAATTTGGTGGATGGGTTACTTTATCATAAGGTGGCAGATGGCATGCGCATATTTAAAACATTAAATAGGAAGGCCCCATGACCCTGTGAAGCAGGTACTGACAATTCAGGAAGTGCATGTCTGTGTGTGTGTGTGTGTGTGTGTGTGTGTATGTCTGGTTATGTGTCTGTGTGTGTAGATTAGACGGATGATCGATGGATGCTGTGTGGGCAGGTTGTCAAAGGGCTAGATAGATAGATAGATAGATAGATAGATAGATAGATAGATAGATAGATAGATAGATAGATAGATGTTATAGGTATATATGTACTGTGGACAGTAATTCACAGGCATATGAATCATGAAAGATTTATTCCATTCCTGAGGAAAGTCATTAAAATGCTCTAGGTGACAAAATATGGTTTACAATTGGCTTTGTCTGGCTCTAAGTAAGTACTAAGTAAGCTTTCAAATGGTCCTTCAGTGTGCGCTCTGAATGTCGAAGATGGAATTTCAAGGTGTAAGAACACCAACAACAAACTATGTCATCCAAAATATCAAAAGTTAAGTACATAATGATTTTCCATATATATGTACCTTAACAATATGTTTATATTTTCAAGGTACGTAGATGTGGATGTAGAAATAGTAAATCTATACTTCCTATATATGTGGATCCACAATATTCTTCTACCATGCTATTCATAGCTTCAGTTTTCAGAAGAACAATCCTGTCCTTCTTATATTAAGACATTCATAAAACTGTCTTACACCAGAGACTACCTAAAAGAATCATACTGATGTTTCCCTACCTATGACAGTCTACAGACATGGAAAAATGGTAGATCAGACCCAGTGAGTTCTATATTGGCGCCCAAGACAAATAAATAAGCACAAGGTGCACAATGACCGCAAGATTTAATGGACTTATGGCAACAAAAATAAAGCTTTAAATAGAGAGCACAAAGCCACAGCCCATTAGAAACACACAAGTTCTGCATCTGCATAGCTACAATGTGTTAAGTTACCAGTAGAAGCAAGGGTCGCTTTGTCCTTGCAATGTCCACTGCTGTATGTATACGGTCCCACATACAGAATGTAATCAGCAAAACCTAGTAATTCTGAAAAATACGTGCTTTTGACATATTAATTAAAAGCGTAAAAATACAAGAAGGTTTACAGTACAAAATTAAAAGCTTGTTCTTACCACCCATAAAGACACAATGTGCAGTGAATTATATTGATGACCATTACTTAAGTGAAAAGCCATTTTTAATTGAATTGCCATGTAAGCCATTGACAGGCCAATATATTTTTTGGATCCGAATGTCCTCTCGGTAACCTAAATATCTCCAGAATATGCCTCTTGTTCCAAACGCACTAGGATGCTGCTTCCCTGAGGACGTTCTCCACTGCATGCTTAGAAACAGTAATCTTTTCTTGGCCCTACTCCTCCCACGTGCTTGTTTTTGGGGATTATATCACATGATGATAAATGAAAATACTGTGAAGCAGACAGTTTAAATCATAGCCTAAAGCATGCTGTATAAAACGCACACAGTAAAAAATAACGGTATTGCATCCTCCTCTTTCTCTAATGGTGGAGAAGGCACATTGGCCGGTAAGAATCAGTAATCAAAATGCTATTGCTGCCCTGGTTATTTTTTTTCAAAGAGTGAGCCACTATCTGCATTTTATTATGGTGATGGTGATGGCTGCCATACCACTGGCCACGTTCTCTCGTCCAATCGTAAATTAGGTTTTTTGATGTCCAGGTGGACATCGAGCGATTGTGCTCATTCTCTCCTTTTGTGAGCCTCCTATAAAGTTAAAGTGGCAAAAAAGAAAACAGTATTTATGAAAGTATTCAAAAACTAAATTAGCCATCTATCAAACATTTGAATGTATGTAACAGGAGCTTTTATATCGATTAAAGAACTTCACAATCCCCCAAAACAGATGTGAGGGCCTGCACCAAAATTGCATTCTGCAGCAGTGGTTCTGATAAGGTTGCAAAGGTGATGCGGGTCCAATTCACACATTAGTGAGGATGTGTTGGTTCTGCTCGGGTTTGCACCATGCAGCAGACGAGATGCAGCAGTTCTGCTTGATCCACAGAGGCTGGCAGAGCACCTGAAGCCCATCTCCAAAGGTCCAGGATTGGAGTGGCACCACTTGGCAGGGTAGATTCACAGATAGCAGAGTCCAGGCATTGGTGCAGGTTTGCTAGAACACTGTTGTGTCCCTGAGGCTTCAGATCAGTAGGCCAGTCAACTAGCCCTTGGAGTCACTCTGGGTTCTGCATTCAAGAGATGCAGGTCCAGTCCTTCTCACTCGGCAAGAAGACAGCAGAGCAGCATAGCAGGGAAACAGTTCTTCAGAGCAGCAATCTAGTAGAGTGGCAGTCCTTTTTATAGCACAGCAATCCTTCTTCCTGGCAGAGAATCCACAGGTACAGAAATGTACTGAAGAATCGGTGTCTGATGCCCAGTATTTATTCTCAGTTGTGCCTTTGAAGTGGGGAGAAGCTTCTAGCGGCCTGTCTTTGATGTGCACAAGTGCCCTGCCTTCCTGGTCCTGGCTCCAGACCAACTACAGGGAGTATTCAGCCCTTTGTGTGGAAACAGGACCCAGCCTACTCAAATGTAAGTGGGGCTGGACTCAGTTCCTCCCGCTCATCCTGCCAGTGATGGTCCCTATTGTTTAAGTCTATCTAAGAAGAATACACAAAGCCCAACTTTCAACTACACCCGGTCATGTGACCCAGAATCAGGATGCAAGCAGGAAAATGCCAACATTCTAAAAGTTGCATTTTCAAAATTGTAATTTAAAATACCCCTTCAACATAAGTTAGGATTTTTCATAACAATTCAAACAACCTGTTCCCATTTAGAAATTACACTTAGCTCTGTAGCTCTGATGTTATTCTATGGGAGAGGTATGCCTTGTAGTAGTGAAAAATGAGTTTAAGCATTTTTCACTACCAGGATATGTAAAACATAAACGTGCATATACTACATTTTAAATACATTGCACCCTCCCATCTGAGCTGCCAAGGGCCTACCCTAGGGTGACTTATATGTATTAAAAAAAGGTTTGGGCCTGGCAAATGGTTCATTTTGCCAGGTCAAAATGGCAATTTAAAACTATGCATACAGGCCGCAATGAAAGGTCTGAGACATATTCAAAGTGCAACTGAAGGGGTTGGCACAATCAGTGCTACAGACCTACTAGTAGCATTTAATTTACATGCCCTGGGCACAAGTGGTGCCACTTTACCGGGGGCTTACAAGTAAATTAAATATGTCAATTGGGAATAATCCATTTTTGGAGCTGAAAGCACAAGCATTGTAGCACTAGTTAGCAGTTTTAAAGTGTGCAGATACCTAAGCCCAGAAAAAGTGAAGTCAGCAGAAGCAGGATGCCTGAAGGCCAAATGTTAGGGGAAAACCACACCAAGGATGCCAGGTCTAATACTACCCGAAGAAAAACGAAGTGTAGCGTACTTCCTGACGGTTGATATGTTTTTTGAGTTTTGGTGTTCATTTTCATGTTTGTGCATTCCTCTCCAGTGTTTTCTCTATCTGTAAATAGATGCAATACCCTTCACTGTACTAGTTCTGTGATACGTCATTGCACTAATGCGGAGACAAGCATAACAATGTATGATAAATATTCTGAATGAAATGGCAACAGTCAATAAAGAAATAGTGGACAAAAAAAACAAGAACACATTGAAGCCTAGCATTCAAGTGGCAATCTGTCATTTGCACTCCACTCAGTGAGTAGTTCACAGACAACTAGAAGATAATGATTCTTTTAATATGTGTACTGTGTGGTGTTCTGCTCACCCTTTCTTTGTAGCTGTGTGTGTTTTAATATTTCAGCTGCCATGTTCAGTTTGCTTTGGCCTGTCCAGTTTCCCTGTGTACAGGTCTGGCAACAGATATTTATTTGAATTGTCTCTTCAGACCAGAGGAGTATTTCTTTCTCACAGTCATGCTGTTGACTATGAGGTGTATTTTCCTGTGCATTTAGTGCTTTCGTTAGGGTGCATGGATACTGAAGCATCCATGTCCTGGAAAGGAGGTGCTCTGTTCTTTTAATAACTCGCAGGTGATTGTCTGTTTTGCAAAAGACAGTCAGGACCAATAAAGGCTTAGGAATCCCGCTACGCTTGACCTTCTATCTGAGGTCGAACACAAGGGCCAGCACATACACTTCATGTTTTACGTTTAGCAGTGGACCGGGATTGGAGGAGCAGGCTGTCTGTTATTCCTTGATAGATTAATCCTCCCAAACGGCAGCAACATGCAACATAAGAATAACTGCTGAACCAGCCTGAAACTTCCTGTTCCGTGATCAGTTCTACCCACTGCAGCTTGCTGTGAGCGGCAGCAACAATGTCCGGCTGGATTAAAAGACCTTTACTGGCGGAGACAGAGTAACTGATCAGCAGCGTGTGTAAGTGACCAGGGTCGAGCTTGGGGAAAACAATAGGCCTGGGGATCAAAATAAAAGTGCCCCCCCATTTGAAAACATGGCCAAATTTCCAAATTGGATAGTTTTCAACTTGTAAAGATATGTTGTATAAGTGCTGTGTAAGCTATGGAAGACAGAGTGGATTTGAGATTGCTGCAGGCAATGTTTGTGATAATATCAGGGACATTAACAGTCAACACAGGCACACCAGTCTATAAAAAAGGCCTACACACTGCTAGCAAACGGCCCCATATAGTGATCTGTCAGACCAGCCAATCGTGCACAGCCTAATTGCCCTATAGGAAAGAGTGACCAGGAAGTGACTCTGGCTAGGAACGAAGTGAAGGGCTTTCATTTCCTACAATATTATACTGTCTGGCCACAGAAAGACCACTAGCCATTCAGCTCAAGCAGTTAGCTGTAAGTCAGATTTTGTCTCTCAGGAAACCTTCAATATGGGCTTGGTTGCAAAACACAAAGCATAACAATAGACACAACAACAATATAATAGAGAAACAACAATAACAACAAAGAAACCAACAGTATTCGCACACAACAAAAACACAAAATTGTGTTCAGATTTTTGCTGTATAATGCCTTGGGTGGCATCTTGTATATTGGGTTTTGGGCTTTGACTGGAATGCCTTGTTTTTTTAACAGGAATAGTAAATCAGTGTCTTTCTGCTGGAAGTGCAATGAGTGTGTATGTTTTTGGGTTGGTGAGAAAGAAAGAACAATGACCATGTGCATGTGTATTTGCTAAAAAAGTTGTTGTTATGGTGTTCGGAGCTGTGTGTGTACTAGGGTGTGTTAGTGTGTTAATGAATGGAGCAGTTATGTGGTGATTTCGAAGTATCTTGCAGAACTGCGTTTTGTTGTGCTACCCTGGTGCCATCCTACCATTGTGTGAACTACACCAAGAGTTCTTGTAGGATCTCCATATCTTGTGGGCTCCTGTCTTTGCCAGTGTTCGGTTTCTTTAATATACCAATTTGTCAAATCTCCACATCCTCCAGTGTATATGTCGATGTATTTCACACATGCGCACTGACACATTTTAAATCCCTGTTTGTCAAAACTATGGTGATGCTCAAATCAAACACTGTTGTTAGAAAAGAAAATGCTTGCTCTCAAAGAGAATTCCCAGCAAAGTTTATTGGGTACAAGACAACAACCCCTGAACCACCTCTTCGGTCATTTCTCCACCAACTGTAAATCTGCAACTGTCAATGGAACTTTGCATGCACCAACTATTGGGATAGGTAGGGGAGTACAAGGTAGCGAGGGTAGGGAAAGAGTGCATGGAAGAGAGCAGAATATTAGCATATATTAATGAACAGTAATGTAAATTCCATCTGGGAAATATGCATATTACAACTACTGTCCACAACTATTGAGGACAAGGGTTTGGAATAGTAAATAATCATTTTCTCAAATATTTGTAAATTTACATAGGCTCGGAATTTCAAGGTAAGCACAGAAACACAGACACTTGCACAAGGCATAGAGAGAAAGGGGAGCTTGGATAGTTATAACAAGCTGTCGATCGGGGAATCTAGTCAGGCGTGCTAGACGGTCAAAATATTGGTCTGTCTTCTTTGATGGTGTGTGGGACAGGAGACTGTTCACCCTTTCAACTTGACAGTAATCCTTTCACAAGCCATCAACTCCATTGAAATGCATATCTCAGTCTCGCAAGAAAAGTCAGGATCAGGAAAAAATACAAACATCAGAAACAGTCAATTCAAAATAAAGCAACATCTAATTGTGTTGCTTGCATGAGCCGGATTAGAGTAACCTAAAAGCTCTTCATCTAATGTAAACATTTTCTTTTCAAACATTATATTTTTATTGCACACAAAAACACTAAAGGTGTGACCAACTATGTGTACTCTCTAACACTAAGAACTGTACATAAAAGTTTCATGCACCAATTCTTCTCTCATTGAGAAATAATGTAATACATAGAAAAAAAATGACCCACATAGCACATTTTTTTATTCAGGAAACACGAGCCTGCAGCGTTAGTAGCCTAAATCATAATTAAGACCAGAAACAGTCGATCAGACTTGCAGCCTGCAGCGTTCAGCATGTACCTGCTCAGCGCACAAACATAACACATCAATTACCAATGCTGTCCAGGAAGCAAATTGGTAGATTGATGGTTTTAGCATTTGCTGTGCCTATATGAAAGATGGCCCACTGTTTTGGGTACCATTTGTCAGCAGTTTATTGTCTGCACGCAGAGCAAGAGTGGATTCTTGTGTGTTAGGGGTTTCGGGGAGAAACATTCTCTTCTCTAGATCGAGAAAGGGTCATTTAAAATACATCCCCTGGATGTATAGATGTTGGCAGTACGCAAACCTGTAGTGGCGGTCACAATATAAAATGTCCCATATTTTTAGGCTTTCTAAAATCATTTGAACGTGAACCTCTTTTCCTCAAATGACAAAAATGGACTGGCGGTAGCGACCACCGCCATAAAAGAAATCAAGCAATACCCCTTTATGGCTTCACTACTAAAATCCCTATACGGTGACACATAAATGTTACTTTTATTTATGGAAATTGATACAGCATAGGCATATCAGTATTTTGCGGAAAATAATTGTGACAGTACACTGTATAACCATACTTTCACGTTAATATTTACAGCGCTCAAATGCATTTATTTTCTTTAAACGCATTCAAATTTTCAGGCACAGGAGAAAAGGTAATATTACAGGAAGTAATTTTAGAGCAAACCCACGGCAAGATTAGACCTCTGGTGTCTGAGTTCTAAAATCAGTGGTTTAGGGGAGATTAGGACTGGCACAGTAACTGAAGTGGGATTATTACGCATCTGCTATCACAAGTGTTGGACTTTTTTGCTTATGCAGGGCCATCCCCAATCCTTTTGCCTCCTGCCTCTTATTTTTTCTGACCTGTTGCTGTTGCCTTTTGAACTCTGAGCACTTTCCCACAGCTAACCAGTGCTAAAGTGCATATGCTCTCTGTGTAAATTGTATGTAATTGGTTTATCCATGATTGGGATATTTGATTTACTAGTAAGTCCAGGTAGCCTCAGGGGCAGGGTGCAGTGTATGGTTAAGGTAGGACATATAGTAATGTGTTTTATATGTCCTGACAGTGAAATATCGCTAAATTTGTTTTTCACAGTTGCAAGGCCTGTCCCTCTCATAGGTTAACATGGGGGAGACCTTTAAATCTGATTAAAGTGTAGGTTCCCTTTGGGAGTGGATGGACATGTGGAGTTTGGGGACTCTGAGCTCACAATTTAAAAATACATCTTTTAGTAAAGTTGAATTTAAGATTGTGTGTTTGAAAATGCCACTTTTAGAAAGTGTGCATTTTCTTGCTTATACCATTTCTGTGACTCTGCCTGTTTGTGGATTCCCTGTCTGGGTCAGTTTGACAGTTGGGCTGGTTGCACCTCACACTAGACAGTGACACAAAAGGAGCTGGGGTGTAGTTTGCATTTCCTGATGAGACAGCTGTGCTAGGCGGGAGGGGAGGAGTGGACACTTACACCTGAAAGGGCTGCGCCTGTCCTCACACAGTGCAGTCTCCGACCCCCTGGTGAGTGTCTGGGGCCTAGCCTGGGCAAGGCAGGATTTTGCATTCAAAAGAGACTTTACTTTGAAGTAGGCCTACTTCAAAGAAGAAATTGGATATAAGAAGGGCACCCAAAACCACAGACTTTAGAACACTTCTGGAAACAAGAGGAACCTCTGCCTGGAGAAGAGCTGAAGAGCTGAGGAGAAGTGCTGCCCTGCCTGTGGAACTATCCTGCAGTTGCTGCTTCTGCCAGAGTAAGAGGGCAAAGACTGGACTTTGTGTGCCTTCTATCTTGTGAAGAAATCTCCAAGGGCTTTATTTAGAGCTTGCCTCCTATTGTTTGAAGTCCCAGGGACTGCAAAGACTTCTCTCTGCCAGCACCTAGAGTCTCTGGAGGGACTCCTGCTCTGACAAGTGGTGCCCTATCCCGTTCCTGGGCCCTTGAAAGGAAAGCTGGTGGAAGTCCAAGGAAATCGACTTCGGAAGACTTCGGACGATGCCGCTGCTGAATCCGGTGACGCCGCCTGCAACCGACTTCCTGATCTTCGCTGGAACGTGACGACATTCGCAGGCCCGACGCTGCTGCAGCCTCACTAAAGTCCACGACTCTGTGGAAGTCGCCACTCCACGTTGTTACGACGCCGCTCGAAGTGCGCAGATTCAACGTTTCACACTGACGCCGCGATCCCCGACTTCTCGCATCAACTTGTTTTCACTCTTCACCAAAAGTACTGTAGTTGGGGGTCTACTCGACTCCGTGTCCGGCGCCACTGGTGTCGGCTTGTTAGGAACGACTCCGTCACGACGCTGTGTTAACACCTCATCTAAGCATTTTATGTTTCTAAGCGCTATTTTTTAGTTTAATCTTTAAAAATTCATACCTTGACTTGTGTATGTCGGATTTTTGTCGTTTTGGTCTTGTTTTGTTTAGATAAATATTTCCTATTTTTCTAAACTGGTGTTGTGTCATTTTGTAGTGTTTCCATTAAGTTACTGTGTGTGTTGGTACAAATACTTTACACCTAGCGCTCTGAAGTTAAGCCTACTGCTCCGCCAAGCTACCAAGGGGGTAAGCAGGGGTTAGCTGAGGGTGATTCTCTTTTACCCTGATTAGAGTGAGGGTCCTTGCTTGAACAGGGGGTAACCTGACTGTCAACCAAAGACCCCATTTCTAACAAGGGGAAACATCTAAGCCCTGTTCAATACGTACTTATAACAGAAGTCAAGCTTTGTCAGCCCTTGAAGAATTGGACTGATTGTGTATTGAGAACGTAAAGCTACACAAAAAGGAGGTACCAGTGACAAACATTAATGACGGGCAATCAAGGAACGCTGAGCCACTTAGGACACATATACCCATTGTTCACAGCAGTACAAATATTGCAAACTTCAACCCACAGGACCAGAGTACAACGCATATAGTAATGAGTTTATTATTTTGGAATGTGGCAGGCCTACGTAGTAAGCTTAATTATGCAGAATGGGCGACCGTGATTGACGATTTTCCCTTCTTACATCTACAGGAGACCTGGCTTCTGGACCCTTTTCATATTAACGGTCAAAGAACATATCACACATCCGCCATTCCCTCAAGACACAGAAGGCCCAAAGGGGGTTTAAGCACATATATTTCAAAAAAGTTGCCAAGGCTGAACCTGACTATGCCATCTTCTAACCCATATTACCAAATGAGTGTGCGTGACTTAGAGAAGATCATCCAATTAGTGGTCGTTAACTTTTATATTAATGCCCCTATGGGCGAGGTCTCCACCATCTTAGCCCAGCTTGGAGATGACCTAGAGAAAGTCTGTGGTAAAGACATAAGAGAAAGGATTATAATAGAGGGTGGTGATTTTGATACCCATCTTTGTAAGGAACCATCAGAAAAGATATGTGGCCTAAATGAAGAAGGAATAGGGCCTCAAGCACATTTTGTACACAACTGTCATGGAGATGCTATGAACGAATTGGTGTATAAATTCGGCTTGCTTTTTATAAATGAGATATATAGTAATGAGCCGCAATTTAAGCCTACTCTAGTAGAGGCACTGGTACAGCGGTTGATTTTGTTCTAATGTCAAGTCACTTTGCACACAGTTTGACTAACTACTCACTACATGACATAGCCATCAGTGACCATTATCCACACAGTTTGCAGATTTCTGTACAATCAGGCAAACAAAGCCAACCTGATAATGTTGATCTAGTAAATGATATCGAATTTGCCTCACGTAATGGATATTCATTGCGCTGGTCCCAAATAGAACTCCAAAGTCTTCTCAACCAATTAATCAGTGATCACTCTCTAGAGTTCGGGGTATGCCTCCGCGATGATGTGGATCCCCTGAAATGCATTAGTGCCTTCACCACAATTTCCCGTGGTGTAAAAAGAGCCCTTACTAATAACAGGGGGAAGCTGGTCCAACAGAAAAATAATGGTTGGTTTGATTCTACCAAGGCACCCATTTTAGTCTTTGAAGTCACCTTTCTCCAAAGGGGACTCACACCTACTTGTGAAATCCTGCCTTGCCCAGGCAAGGCCTCAGACACACACCAGGGGGTTGGAGCCGGCATTGTCAGAGGCAGGCACAGTCCTTTCAGATGAGAGTGACCACTCCACCCCTCCCTCCTAGCAGAGATGGCTAATCAGGAAATGCAGGTTACACCCCAGCCCCCTTTGTGTCACTGTCTGGTGCGAGGTGAAAAACAATCCAACTGTCAAACTGACCCAGACAGGGAATCCACAAACAAGGTAGAGTCACAGAATGGTTTAAGCAAGAAAATGCTCACTTTCTAAAAGTGGCATTTTCAAACGCACAATCTTAAAATCAACTTTACTAAAAGATGTATTTTTTAATTGTGAGTTCAGGGACCCCAAACTCCACATGTCCATTTACTCTCTAGGGGAATCTACACTTTAATCATATTTAAAGGTAGCCCCCATATTATCCTATGAGAGAGACAGGCCTTGCAACAGTGAAAAACGAAATTGGCATTATTTTACTGTCAGGACATATAAACCACATTACTATATGTCCTACCTTATCCATACACTGCACCCTGCCCTTGGGGCTACCTAGGGCCTACCTTAGGGGTGCCTTACATGTAAGAAAAGGGAAGGTTTAGGCCTGGCAAGTGGGTACACTTGCAAAGTCGAATTTACAGTGTAAAAATACACTTACAGACACTGCAGTGGCAGGTCTGAGACATGATTACAGGGTTACTTGTGTGGGTGGCACAACCAGTGCTGCAGGCTCACTAGTAATATTTGATTTACAGGCCCTGGTCACCTCTAGTGCACTTTACTAGGGACTTAACAGTAAAACAAATATGCCAATCATGAAGAACCAATTACGTACACATTTTAAACAGGAGCACTTGCACTTTAGCACTGGTTAGCAGTGGTAAAGTGCCCAGAGTAACAAAAACAGTAAAATCAGAGTCCAGCACACATCAACAACCTGGGGAACAGAGGCAAAAAGTTAAGAGAGACCACGCCAAGGATGAAAAGTCTAACACGTGTCCCCCCCAGCTAAAAGTGGGGAGCAACTACCCAACCTCATGGGAGTTCTCATCACTAAGGCGAAAGAACCTGGACAGACCATCAGCATTGGTGTGCTCTGTACCAGGACGATGTTCCACCGTAAAGTCCATCCCCTGTAGGGAAATGGACCACCTCAACAGTTTTGGATTCTCACCCCTCATCTGCATTAACCATCTGAGGGGCCTGTGGTCGGTCTGAACTGAGTCCCAAACAAGTAGGGTCTCAGCTTCTTCAGTGCCCAGACCACAGCAAACGCTTCGCGTTCTATGACACTCCACCTACGTTCCCTGGGTAGTAACCTCCTGCTAATGAAGGCTACGGGTTGATCTAGGCCCTCTTCATTTAGCTGTGAGAGTACTGCTCCAATACCATGCTCTGAGGCGTCTGTTTGCACAACAAACTCCTTGGAGTAGTCAGGTGCCTGCAGCACAGGTGCTGTGAACATGGCAGCCTTCAGGGCATCAAAAGCGTTCTGGCAAGCCTCTGTCCAGATCACTTTCTTGGGTTGCTTCTTAGAAGTCAACTCAGTTAAGGGGGTAACAGTGGTACCATATCCCTTAACAAACCTCCAGTAATATCCTGTGAGACCTAAAAAGGCTCTCACTTCAGTCTGGGTCTTGGGAGGCTCCCAAGCCAGAATCGTGTCAATCTTAGGCTGTAGGGGTGCCACCTGGCCACTCCCCACCTGGTGTCCTAAGTACACCACAGAACCCTGCCCTATTTGGCACTTGCTCACGTTAATAGTGAGGCCTGCCTTCTGCAGGGCCTCTAACACTCTCCAGAGGTGTTGCAGGTGTTCCTCCCATGTGGAACTAAACACAGCAATGTCATCCAGGTAGGCGGCACTGAACTCATCCAGTCCTGCCAACACCTGGTTGACCAACCTCTGAAAGGTTGCAGGGGCGTTCTTCATCCCAAAGGGCATCACATTGAAGTGCCCATCTGGGGTAGAGAATGCTGACCTCTCCTTTGCCCCCTCAGTTAAGGCAATCTGCCAGTACCCAGATGTTAAATCAAACGTACTGAGGTACTTGGCAGCCCCTAACCGATCAATGAGTTCATCAGCTCGGGGAATGGGGTGTGCGTCAGTCTTGCTGACCGCATTGAGACCCCGGTAGTCCACACAGAACCTAAGTTCTGGAGTGGCACCAGGAGCAGCAGCCTTTGGGACCAAGACCACTGGGCTGGCCCAAGGACTGCTGGAGTGCTCAATAACCCCTAGGGTTAACATTTTGGAGACTTCCTCCTTAATGCAAGCCCTGACCCTGTCAGTCACCCTGTAAACCTTATGTTTAACAGGTGTACTGTCCCAGTGTCCACATCATGTGTGCACAGGTGTGTGACTCCTGGGATCAGGGAAAACAGCTAGGCGAACTGTCCCAGCACGTGGCGACAGTCCTTCTGCTGTTCCTCAGTCAGGGAGGGGGTGAGGATCACTCCCTCCACAGACCCATCTTTCTCTCCTGCAGACAGGAGGTCAGGAAGAGGCTCACTCTCTTCCTTCACCCCGTCATCTGTCGCTAGGAGCATGGATAGCTCAGTTCGCTCAAAGTGTGGTTTGAGGCGGTTGACATGTAGGACCCTCAAAGGGTTCCTGGGGGATTGCAAGTCTACCAGATAGGTGACCTCGCTCTTTCTTTCCAGGCCCGGTCCACTTATCTTGGAGAGCCCTAGGCTCCACTGGTGCCATGACCCACACTTTTTGTCCAGGCTGAAATTCAACCAGAGCGGCATTCTGGTCGTACCACCATTTCATATCCTCCTGGCTTGCTTCCAGGTTCTCCTGAGCGAGACTCCTGAAGCGGGCAGTCTGGTTTCTTAGTGCCAGCATGTAGCTAAATACATCCTGGGGTGGTTTACTAGGAGCTTTCTCCAAAGCCTCCTTCACCAGACTGAGCGGTCCCCTCACAGGGTGGCCATAGATGAGCTCAAAGGGGCTAAAGCCAAGTCCCTTTTGAGGCACCTCCCTGTAAGCGAACAGAAGGCATGGCAAGAGGACGTCCCACTTACGCCTCAAGGGCTCTGACAGGCCCTGAATCATGCCTTTCAAGGTGCGGTTGAATCTTTCAACCAGACCATTACTTTGGGGGTGGTAAGGGGTGGTGAACTTGTAGGTTACCCCACACACCTTCCACAGAGACTTCATATAAGTGGATATGAAGTTTGTATCTCTATCAGATACCACTTCCTTGGGGAACCCCATGCGGGTAAAAACTCCCATCAAGGCACATCCCACCACGGGGGCAGTGACCGTCCTTAGAGGAATGGCTTCTGGGTACCGTGTGGCCTGGTCCACCAAGACCAGGATGAACCTGTTGCCCATGGCTGTCTTGGGATCCAGAGGCCCCACAATGTCAATTCCTGCCCTTTCAAAGGAGTACTGACTACAGGTAAAGGTTGGAGGGGAGCTTTGCATTTCCCCCCACTCTTGCCACTTGCCTGACAAGTCTGACAAGACCTACAATAAGCAGCTGACTGCTTGAGCATCAAGGGCCAGTAAAAGTGGGAGACAAGCCTCTTATAGGTCTTGTCCTGCCCTAGATGTCCTGCCAACTGCACATCATGAGCCAAACCCAGTAGAAAGGCCCTGAAGCACTGGGGTACCACCAGCATACGAGCTGACCCAGGCTCAGGAACCTTAGGCTCACTATACAGGAGGCCATCCTCCCAATAAATCAGGTGAGTACCTGGCGCCTCGCCAGCCGCCTGGGCTGCAGCCTGCTGCCGTAGCCCCTCAAGAGTAGGGCACTCCTTCTGCGCTGTGCAGAATGCTTCCCTGGTGGGTCCCCCTTCCTGCTGCCAATGCGACAGCTCAGGGACCTCCCCCAGTTCAGCCACCTGTTCCCCTGTAGGCATGGGCATCACCATCAGGCTCTGCCTCCTCCCGGACCGTGGGAACTTCTGGGGCCGGTTTCCCACGCCCCCTGCCCTTCCTCTTCTTGGCGGTCCCCTGGGCCACTGTTTCAGGCTCCAGGGGCTCTTGACTACCCTGATTGGCTGCCATAGACTGGGTGGATATGCATACCCACCCAGGCAGACCCAACATCTCCAAGTGAGACCTGTGTTCCACCTCCTTCCAAGGGGAATCCTCCAGGTCGTTACCTAGCAAACAATCAACAGGCAAGGTTGGACTCACAGCTACTTTCCAGGAACCTGAGACCCCCCACATTCAAAGGGAACCTGCGCCACTCTGCAGAGGCGCTCAGAGTTGTCTACCGCAACTACTTGGTGAAGTACCCGGGGAAAAATCTGCTCTTCAGACACCAGGTGACTCCTCACTGTAGTCACACTGGCTCCTGTGTCTCTCAGAGCCTCCACCCTCTGTCCATTGATGGTCACCCATTGCCTGTATTTCTTAGTGTTATCAGGCACTAGGTTTCTCTGGACCATCTCACTGTCCCCTAGTGAGACAAGGGTCATTTCTGCTGGTTCCCACCCACCTGAAACCAACTCCTCCCCAAGCGCTACACTGGCCAAACCCTGGGATCGTGCACCACTGGGTGCCGGTGTACTTTTTGGGCATTTGGGGTCCCCCCTCACATGACCCACCTGGTCACATGCATAGCACTTACGTGGGGGAACACCTGCCACTGGCTTCCCTTTGGACAACCATAGCTTCTTTTCACTGGGGGGTTGGGAATCCTTACCCTGGGAATCAGTTTGGGGCCCTTTAGAGAACTCCCCCTGTTTGCCCTTACCCCCCCTTTCTTCTGAGAGGGACCCTGCCCACCCTTGGCGTGGTCTCCCCCATACCTCTTTTGGACCCTGGTGCTCTCCCAGCGGTCCGCTTCCTGCGCAAGCTTCCTGGGGTCAGTCAGCTTGCTGTCAATGAGGTGCTGGCGCAGCTCTGGAAAACATAAACTGTACAAGTGCTCCCAAGCAATTAAATTGTAAAGCCCCTCATACGTGTTTACCTTACTGCCCTTCACCCAACCATCCAGTGACCTGCAAAAAGAATCAACACATTCCAACCATGTTTGGGATTCCTTTCTCTTGTAGGATCTAAACTTCTCCTTGTACTGCTCAGGGGTGAGACCATACCTGGTGAGTAAGGCCTCCTTCATGACAGGGTAGATGAGACTCTGAGCATCCCCTAAGGCCATCAGTGTGTCCCTCCCCTCTGCCTCCAAATGCCTCCACAGGACTGCCCCCCAATGAGCTTCAGGGACCAGGTTCATGTGGAGAGCTGACTCATAACCCTTGAACCACAAGTAGATATCATCCTCCCTCTTATAATCCCTCACAAGGTCTTTTGGGATGTGTACCCTTCTCTCCGGCTGCACTGTAGGATTGCTGCCACCATCCCTACTGGACTGGCTCCTCTGATCTAACTCCTTTAAGTTAAGCTCATGAGCCAGCTGCATCTTCCTTTCCTCAAGGACTGCTCTTCTCTCATCTCTTTCTTTCTCCAGATTGAGCTTCTGCAGCTCCAATTGGTATGGCCTCTCTGCCTGTCTGTCCTGCAAATCCTCAGGTGTCAGACCCTTGGATGAGACACTGCTACCTGCCCTGGAGACCTTCTCCCTGGACATAACAGGCCCACCCACAATACCATTGTGTACTGAACACTCTTCCTCATCCTCCTCATCTCCCTCATCCTCTGTGTGCCCTTCAGTGCTCTTGGCTGTCACCCAGGCCCTCAGCGCCTTTTGCAGCTCCTCCTTCCTGGATGAGCTCTTAATGGGACAGTCAAAACTTTTACAGAACTGCTTCAACTGAGCTTTGGTATAACTCTAAAATTTCTCAAGGTCAAAGTCAGCTCCAACTGATGCATCTCCAAGTAGAGACATGATGAAAGGTAAAAAGAGTGCAAAGTTCCAAATGCAGAAACAAGTTCCCAAATGAAGTTCAAAGTCAATCAAGGATCAGCGAAAAAAAACAAAGTGGACGTAGGGAAAAATCCACAAAAAGAGAAAAAGCTAAAATCTCAAGACAAGCAGTATGTGGTCACGTAGTGGTCTGAACTCAAACAGCAGTGTACACTTAATTACTGTATGTCAAGTACAAATACAAGTCCAAATCCCAACCGCTGATCACCAATGTTAGAAATGGGGTCTTTGGTTGACAGTCAGGTTACCCTCTGTTCAAGCAAGGACCCTCACTCTAGTCAGGGTAAAAGAGAATCACCCTCAGATAACCCCGGCTTACCCCCTTGGTAGCTTGGCAGAGCAGTAGGCTAAACTTCAGAGCGCTAGGTGTAAAGTATTTGTACCAACACACACAGTAACTTCATGAAAACACTACAAAATGACACAACACCGGTTTAGAAAAATGGGAAATATTTATCTAAACAAAACAAGACCAAAACTACAAAGATCCGACATACACAAGTCAAGTTATGAATTTTTAGAGATTAAGCTCAAAAATAGCGCTTAGAAACAAAAATGCTTCGATGAGATGTTAACACGGCATCGTGACGGAGTCGTTCCCAACAAGCCGACACCAGCGGCGCCGGACACGGAGTCGTGTAGACCCCCAAGTACAGTACCTTTGGTGAAGAGTGAAAACAAGCCGATGCGCGAAGTCGGAATCATGGCGTCTGTGCGAAACGTTGAATCCGTGCACTTCGAGCGGCGTCGGTCATGACGTGGTGCGGCGACTTCCACGGAGTCGCGGACTTCAGCGGGGCTGCTGTGACGTCGGGCCTGCGAAGAGCATCGCGTTTCCAGCGAAGGTCACGGCTTCAGGTGCAGGCGGCGTTACCGGATTCAGCAGCAGCGTCGGTCTGAAGTCGTCCGAAGTCGATTTCCTTGGATTCCACCAGCTTTCCTTTCAAGGGCCCAGGGACTGTATAGGGCACCACTTGTCGGGGCAGGAGTCTCTCCAGAGACTCCTGGTGCTGGCAGAGAGAGGTCTTTGCTGTCCCTGAGACTTCAAACAACAGGAGGCAAGCCCTAACTCAAGCCCTTGGAGATTTCTTCACAAGATGGAAGGCACACAAAGTCCAGTCTTTGCCCTCTTACTCTGGCAGAAGCAGCACTGCAAGAGAGCTCCACAAAGAACAGTCACAGGCAGGGCAGCACTTCTTCCTCAGATATCAGCACTTCTCCAGGCAGAGGTTCCTCTTGGTTCCAGAAGTGTTTCTCAAGTCTGTAGATTTGGGTGCCCTTCTTATACCCATTTTAGTCTTTGAAGTCACCTTTCTTCAAAGGGGACTCACACCTACTTGTGAAATCCTGCCTTGCCCAGGCAAGGCCTCAGACACACACCAGGGGGTTGGAGCCGGCATTGTCAGAGGCAGGCACAGTCCTTTCAGATGAGAGTGACCACTCCACCCCTCCCTCCTAGCAGAGATGGCTAATCAGGAAATGCAGGTTACACCCCAGCCCCCTTTGTGTCACTGTCTGGTGCGAGGTGAAAAACAACCCAACTGTCAAACTGACCCAGACAGGGAATCCACAAACAAGGTAGAGTCACAGAATGGTTTAAGCAAGAAAATGCTCACTTTCTAAAAGTGGCATTTTCAAACGCACAATCGTAAAATCAACTTTACTAAAAGATGTATTTTTTAATTGTGAGTTCAGGGACCCCAAACTCCACATGTCCATCTACTCTCTAGGGGAATCTACACTTTAATCATATTTAAAGGTAGGCCCCATATTATCCTATGAGAGAGACAGGTCTTGCAACAGTGAAAAACGAAATTGGCAGTATTTCACTGTCAGGACATATAAACCACATTACTTTATGTCCTACCTTATCCATACACTGCACCCTGCCCTTGGGGCTACCTAGGGCCTACCTTAGGGGTGCCTTACATGTAAGAAAAGGGAAGGTTTAGGCCTGGCAAGTGGGTACACTTGCCAAGTCGAATTTACAGTGTAAAAATACACTTACAGACACTGCAGTGGCAGGTCTGAGACATGATTACAGGGTTACTTGTGTGGGTGGCACAACCAGTGCTGCAGGCCCACTAGTAATATTTGATTTACAGGCCCTGGGCACCTCTAGTGCACTTTACTAGGGACTTAACAGTAAAACAAATATGCCAATCATGAAGAACCAATTACGTACACTTTTTAAACAGGAGCACTTGCACTTGCACTTTAGCACTGGTTAGCAGTGGTAAAGTGCCCAGAGTAACAAAAACAGTAAAATCAGAGTCCAGCACACATCAACAACCTGGGAAACAGAGGCAATAAAGTCTAACATTCACCATGACGGGGACATTAGCCAAGACTACTACATAAGAGGTCACCTCTGGGGCCAGGTGCAAAAAGTCAATTGGAAGAGACGGTGGTTCCAATGATGAATAGGTTACGTTTTTCTTCACCAATGAGTGTGTGCCGATCCAAGGAGGCCTGCCTGGCGGCACCTTCTTGGTAGGAAGTGTTTGCCTTGTGGATGCAGATGGTAAAGATGAAGGTGTGGTAGGAATAGGAGTGATGTTTGAAAGACAAGTGGCAGTAACTTTGTTGGAGCCGTTCGATCCTCCTAACTGAGTGGACTTTATTAGATCTAAACCTGTCTCGAGTTTGCTCTCTACTTTTTGCAAACGATTCGAGAGAGAATCCAGTGATGTCTTGACCGATAGCTTCAGAAAATTAATTAGTTCATAAATATTTGCAAGGAGGTTTAAGGTCGTATCTACAGATGTTTTGGGAGTTCTACTCAAGCTCACTTTCTTTGGTGGCCGCCTTCCTGTTGTCTTAGCTAGCTCATTCTCCTCTTCCGGTATGAGTTTTCTATCATTAGAAGCCTTATCCGCCCTGTGATACACAGGCTTTCTTGGGCGTTTAGACAGGGGTGACGTTTCATCAGTGGCTGATATATCATCTGTAATAAATTGGACGCACCCATTCTTATCACTATGGCTAATTTGATTTTCGTTTACTAACATATGGGTACCTGAATCCGAGAGAGTAAGTCCAGTTGATGTTACAGGGGTCAGTGCAGGAGGCGCTATGTTATCACAACGTGACAGCAGTTTTTCTTCTACACATATCGGGCCTGATTACAACTTTGGAGGAGGTGTTAATCCGTCCCAAATGTGACAGATATACCACCAGCCGTATTACGAGTTCCATAGGATATAATGGACTCGTAATACGGCTGGTGGTAAATCTGTCACTTTACCGTCACTTTTGGGACAGATTAACACCTCCTCCAAAGTTGTAATCAGGCCCATAGTTTGCTCGTCAATCACTCCCATTGGGCCTGAAATATATTTTAATATAGAGCAACAGTCTTTTGTGGGGGGTAAAGAGTTTGTGATAATATGCTTTCTCTCTCCCATTTTACCAGTGGGTAGGTTTAACCCTGAGGAAGAGATATGTTTAAACTAGCAGGGTGCATGCAAAGTTCTACACAAGCTAGAAAATATGAGCAAGTGCCTTCTCCAAAAATACTTCCTTTTTGCTCACATGTCAGCTGAGCAAAGAAAAGTATTATGAAATGGAGGATACCGTTGATGTGACTACAGGTATAGGTACATTTAGGCTACAAGAGACATCAATCTTACCTGGGAGGTTACTGTGAGTGGGATAAAACACTCCCTAAAGGTAATGGTTCCGGTGCTGCACTTTACCAGTCCTGTCTGATACTTTTACCAGTGAACTTAGAGGGTTGGCCCAGCCTAGCCTCCTCTGGGTGTGAACAGGCCCGCCATTGGCCCACGCGCGTCCCACGCAGCGTGCTCTTTCAGGGTCTTTTATGGCTGCCTGGAATGGCTCCTCCCTGTCAGCCTCCAAGGATACTGGGAACTGGAGTCCCACACTTAGCCAAGCCCGTCCCGTGCAGTGTGCTCTTTTAGTGTCTTTTATGGCTGCCTGGAATGGCTCCTCCCCGTCAGCCTCCGAGGATATTGGGAACTGGAGTCCCACACTTAGAAAAGCGCGTCCCGCACAGCGTGCTCTTTCACTGTCTTTCATCGCTGCCTGGAATGGCTCTTCCCATTCAGCCTCCGAGGATACTGGGAACTGGAGTCCCACACTTAGAAAAGCGCATCCCGGACAGCATGCTCTTTCAGTGTCTTTTATGGCTGCCTGGAATGGCTCTTCCCATTCAGCCTCCGAGGATACTGGGAACTGGAGTCCCACACTTAGAAAAGCGCATCCCGGACAGCGTGCTCTTTCAGTGTCTTTTATGGCTGCCTGTAATGGCTCCTCTCCGTCAGCCTCCGAGGATACTGGGAACTGGAGTCCCACACTTAACCAAGCATGGCAAATACAGTTCTGCTTGTGCACATCAAACTTGACCTGCAGCACAGTTTGGTATTTCAATCCTTAGAAGCACAGACAAATAAAACTGCTGCAGTGACACTTCTGTATTGACAAATGCGTATTTGTGCATATTCACTAGCTTGCACGTGCCTTGGCAAAACATCCTTATTATCAGTCATTTAATGCAGCATGTGGAGTGGCAATTTAGGAAGATCCTTTTAGCCACCTAAAGAACATGTGAACATGACGTGGTCTCTGTAGAATCATGAGTGGTTCATAAATTGAAAACTCTCTCTCTGATTTGGCAAGTGTTTATTCTCAAATCTAGTATTACAGACTAGTTTGAGGGACTTTGTGCATGACTCCTCAACCAAAAGTTGACCAACACCTTAAACTCAGGTCAGCTGGTAAAAAAGGTTAAACGTTTACTGCTGTCAAGAACTGGATGATGAATGAATGTCAGATGCATTATTAAGCACACTGGTACTTTATTATGGTGTGCTAAAGCTGTAAACCACATGGGGGGTGATCATTGTTAGATAGCCATGAACGATATCCAAGTTTTAAGCTTTCTGCACTCGTTCATGTGATTTGGTTCTGAGTAAATAAAACAGAGATAATGGTTCAATATGTTGTCATTAAGAAGGAAAAGGAGCCAGCTCTCGTACATCTACTTGTGATTAGTGCAGGCGTAACAAATAAGCAATGTCCACAATGTTCTGGGATTATCCTAAGGAATGGCGCTTTTGTGAGGGAAAACATTAACGTTCTTATCCAGGACTCCAGAGCACAAGCTGAGTGCTTTGAAAAATGCCTGTTTTGCCACTGGGCACCAATGGAAAGCAATCAAGAGAGAACAGTATGAAACACAATTCTAAACGCAGACTTGCCACAGTGTTCAATTTACTGCAGTATTAGACACAAGTGATGGGTATGTCCCGGATGTACAGCATAGCAAAAATCAGTTTCAGGTAGAATCAAAGACTGGACCTCAGTATTACCACAACCCAGAGGAAGAAGAGGCATCACTTTCTTCTACAGACAAATGTAAAGGAACCACAAAGTCTTCCTTTTTGATTGGTTTTGTAAAACAAACTTTGTGATCAACAACAAATCTTATGTGTAGGAGGCTGGACTGGCTTGTAGTGAGTACCAAGGGGTACTTGCACCTTGCACCAGGCCCAGTTATCCCTTATTAGTGTATAGGGTGTCTAGCAGCTTAGGCTGATAGATAATGGTAGCTTAGCAGAGCAGCTTAGGCTGAACTAGGAGACGTGTGAAGCTACTACAGTACCACTTAGTGTCATATGCACAATATCACAAGAAAACACAATACACAGTTATACTAAAAATAAAGGTACTTTATTTTTATGACAATATGCCAAAGTATCTTAGAGTGTACCCTCAGTGAGAGGATAGGAAATATACACAAGATATATATACACAATAGCAAAAATATGCAGTATAGTCTTAGAAAACAGTGCAAACAATGTATAGTTACAATAGGATGCAATGGGGAAACATAGGGATAGGGGCAACACAAACCATATACTCCAAAAGTGGAATGCGAACCACGAATGGACCCCAAACCTATTTGACCTTGTAGAGGGTCGCTGGGACTATTAGAAAATAGTGAGAGTTAGAAAAATAACCCTACCCAAGACCCTGAAAAGTGAGTGCAAAGTGCACTAAAGTTCCCCTAAGGACAAAGTAGTCGTGTTAGAGGAATAATGCAGGAAAGACACAAACCAGCAATGCAACAACTGTGGATTTCCAATCTAGGGTACCTGTGGAACAAGGGGACCAAGTCCAAAAGTCACAAGCAAGTCGGAGATGGGCAGATGCCCAGGAAATGCCAGCTGCGGGTGCAAAGAAGCTTCAACTGGACAGAAGAAGCTGAGATTTCTGCAGGAACAAAAAGGGCTAGAGACTTCCCCTTTGGTGGACAGATTCCTCTCGCCTTGGAGAGTCGTGCAGAAGTGTTTTCCTGCCGGAAGGACGCCAACAAGCCTTGCTACACGCAAATCGTGCGTTTGGCGTTTTTGGACGCTGCTGGGGCCCAGGAGGGACCAGGAGGTCTCAAATTGGACCTGCAGAGAGAGGGGACGTCGAGCAAGACAAAGAGCCCTCATTGAAGCAGGTAGCACCCGGAGAAGTGCCAGAGACAGGCACTACGAGGATGCGTGAAACGGTGCTCGCCGAAGTTGCACAAAGGAGTCCCACGTCGCTGGAGACCAACTTAGAAAGTCGTGCAATGCAGGTTAGAGTGCCGTGGACCCAGGCTTGGCTGTGCACGAAGGATTTCCGCCGGAAGTGCACAGGGGCCGGAGTAGCTGCAAAGTCGCGGTTCCCAGCAATGCAGCCCAGCGAGGTGAGGCAAGGACTTACCTCCACCAAACTTGGGCTGAAGAGTCACTGGACTGTGGGGGTCACTTGGACAGCGTCGCTGGATTCGAGGGACCTCGCTCGTCGTGCTGAGAGGAGACCCAAGGGACCGGTAATGCAGCTTTTTGGTGCCTGCGGTTGCAGGGGGAAGATTCCGTCGACCCACGGGACATTTCTTCGGAGCTTCTGGTGCAGAGAGGAGGCAGGCTACCCCCACAGCATGCACAAGCAGGAAAACAGTCGAGAAGGCGGCAGGATCAGCGTTACAGAGTTGCAGTAGTCGTCTTTGCTACTATGTTGCAGGTTTGCAGGCTTCCAGCGCGGTCAGCGGTCGTTTCCTTATCAGAAGGTGAAGAGAGAGATGCAGAGGAACTCGGATGAGCTCTTGCATTCGTTATCTAAAGTTTCCCCAGAGACAGAGACCCTAAATAGCCAGAAAAGAGGGTTTGGCTACCTAGGAGAGAGGAAAGGCTACTAACACCTGAAGGAGCCTATCAGCAGGAGTCTCTGACGTCACCTGGTGGCACTGGCCACTCAGAGCAGTCCAGTGTGCCAGCAGCACCTCTGTTTCCAAGATGGCAGAGGTCTGGAGCACACTGGAGGAGCTCTGGACACCTCCCAGGGGAGGTGCAGGTCAGGGGAGTGGTCACTCCCCTTTCCTTTGTCCAGTTTCATGCCAGAGCAGGGGCTAAGGGGTCCCTGAACCGGTGTAGACTGGCTTATGCAGAATTGGGCACATCTGTGCCCAACAAAGCATTTCCAGAGGCTGGGGGAGGCTACTCCTCCCCTGCCTTCACACCATTTTCCAAAGGGAGAGGGTGTCACACCCTCTCTCAGAGGAAGTTCTTTGTTCTGCCATCCTGGGCCAGGCCTAGCTGGACCCCAGGAGGGCAGCTGCCTGTCTGAGGGGTTGGCAGCAGCAGCAGCTGCAGTGAAACCCCAGGAAGGGCAGTTTGGCAGTACCAGGGTCTGTGCTACAGACCACTGGGATCATGGGATTGTGCCAACTATGCCAGGATGGTATAGAGGGGGCAATTCCATGATCATAGACATGTTACATGGCCATATTCGGAGTTACCATGGTGAAGCTACATATAGGTAGTGACCTATATGTAGTGCACACGTGTAATGGTGTCCCCGCACTCACAAAGTTCAGTGAATTGGCTCTGAACAATGTGGGGGCACCTTGGCTAGTGCCAGGGTGCCCTCACACTAAGTAACTTTGCACCTAACCTTTACCAGGTAAAGGTTAGACATATAGGTGACTTATAAGTTACTTAAGTGCAGTGTAAAATGGCTGTGAAATAACGTGGACGTTATTTCACTCAGGCTGCAGTGGCAGGCCTGTGTAAGAATTGTCAGAGCTCCCTATGGGTGGCAAAAGAAATGCTGCAGCCCATAGGGATCTCCTGGAACCCCAATACCCTGGGTACCTCAGTACCATATACTAGGGAATAATAAGGGTGTTCCAGTAAGCCAATGTAAATTGGGAAAAGTGGTCAATAGCCTGTCAGTGACAATTTTGAAAGAAATGAGAGTGCATAACCACTGAGGTTCTGATTAGCAGAGCCTCAGTGAGACAGTTAGTCACTACACAGGTAACACATTCAGGCACACTTATGAGCACTGGGGCCCTGGGTTACCAGGGTCCCAGTGACACATACAACTAAAACAACATATATACAGTGAAAAATGGGGGTAACATGCCAGGCAAGATGGTACTTTCCTACATTATGTTTTTAGGAGCCTGGACTAGTAGGTGGTGTAGTTAGTGCAGATGGCCACCAATAGCGAGACCACATGGTCGAAGGAGCTCCAAATATAAGCATCTCTGTCTTTTCTCCATCAAGTTTTAGATTTTCGTCTTCATTCAGAAAGGCGAAGCGGAGAGGACCAGCCAGAATTGTTCTTGTATGTCGTCCAGAACACCATTGTCTCTGTGTTATCTGAATATGGCATCAACATGATTCTAAAAGCATGAATGATCTGCCTCAATAGGACAAGATAATGAGTGAAAAGTGAGCCCCAATGCCTTAGTTTGGGGGACACCACAAGTCAGAGGTCTAGGAAAAGGATAATAAGGGGACAAAAGAACTACCTGTGTTCTCTCTATTAAAAAAAAAAAAAAAAAAAAAAAAGATCTAGTCTATGAGGTAACCTCTGCAGCCACGTTTGGAGAGATGGTCAAGGGAGTGTGAAACGAGGTACAGAGTTAAGTGCAGCATAGATTAGGGCCACCCTGTCACAATGACTGAGCATTTGAGGTGCATGATTAACAACTGATGTGAAGGTGAACTCAAGGCCACGAAGAGGGAAAAAGGTGACAAGAGGGGAATCCAAAAACGCTTGTTTCTACTAGTGGAGATATTGATTTATTCACTTTCCTGTGCTGGATTTTAGCTGTGAATGGAAGCTGAGAGATAGGTCTGTAGTAAACATGCTGGGGATTTAGGAGGGAAAGGCACCCCAGCATTGGTAGGCAAGTGATTTCGTCATAGGAAAATGTATTGTCACTCCCACCTTGCAATTCCCGTGAGAGATTTACAACTTATTACATTTCTTACAAAAATGAAAGAATGGGTTTGAATTGATGAATAGATTAATTTGCCTGCAATACAAATAGTGAGTCCGAGGAATATCATTGTAGATCAAAGTAATAGTTGTATTTGCTAAAAGGGTATTATTCTTCAGAAAGTTAATGCAATTTTGATTGCTCGTATATTATGTTTTCCCACTGCAGCTGCAGAACAGACAATCGTATACATGGTTCTAAAGAACAGACTGGCGCTCATTTAAGTGGCGTGTGATGGCAAAATACAATGTAAGACAATATTGCATCAAAATACATGCAATTCGAAATCATTGTTCTTAATACTTTTTTTCTGTAATAATCCATTTGGCAACTTTGAAAAAGAAACGTGCCTATAAATCACAATTTAAACATGTTCTGAAGAATCAAAACAAATTATAACTAATTGCGTTTCGTGCAATTTCATGCAAGGCATCTATTTTGAATATTTTACAGTTTATTTAGTGCTGCTTGGTCGTTCTTAATCAGTTCATTGAAAGCTTATCCTTCTGGGACACACAATTTATTAAGTGTTCTTAGCCTGGATATGGTTTGTGAAGAGGTAAACCGAGGTCATTAACTGTCTCCAGACGTGTAATCTAGAGGCTGATTAATGTCATCTTCTCGGTACTGTCACTTCAGACATAGAGGAATCCTCTAAGTGCTGAGGTAATAAAGGATCCACTTTTGAACCTCATTAAACATGCAAATACCATAGATTCATCTTTGTAAAATAAATGAATGATCTATAGCCTTCAAATGACTGAAGACAGACGCCTCAACAGTTCTGTCGATTTAATCTTTAATGGGTGAATTTGGGGCCACTGTTGTATTGAGATACTATCGTTAAAGGAAAAGCCTAGTAAAATGTATTTTGATTCTTGGTACGATTGCCTTTATCAGCGTCAGTTACATTTTACATTTCATCAGTTCTGTGTTTCAAGTTTGACTCTACTTACCTTCTCCCTCTCTATCTTAACATGCAGAGTAAATGTGTCCACTTTGTACTTGTCTGTCAGTAAATGTGTTCATTTGTCTACAATTTATCATCAGCATCCTCATTTTATTGTGTATATATGGATGTGTGAATGTATTTATTAACATATGTATGCATATTTTTATTGAATGCAGACTAGGGCATGTAGGAAGTGGAAGCAGTACAATAACTGCATCAAGAAAAATGCAAGACAAATGCAATATTTACCCATAAACGTGCAACCACTGACTTGAATATACATGGAATGCAGCTCACAATATTGAGTTCAAAAATATTGTCCTAGTTACCCTACCAGCTAACATTGCAGGTGAGCTGGGCACCAGGCTCCCTTTTGGGTGGGCCAACAAAAAACACAAAGTACTCAGTGTTGGAAATTGGGTTACTGATTGGTGGGGGTGGAACCTTACTCAAGCAGCAGCCATGATTTCTGTCAGGATGAAGTCACAAGCAAACCCCAAATTATGAATCCTCTGGCAGCTTTTCACAAAGCAGTCAGGCTTAACTTAGAGGTAAAGTGTAAAGTATTTATGCAGCACTTTGAACAGTAATACAGTGAAAATGCAATACAAGAAAAAATCCACACCAATTTAGAAACATAGAGTAAAATGTAATATATTATTTGAGACCAAAATGACAAAAAATCCAATGAGTATTATTGGATATGTGCAATTTAAAAATGTAAGTCAAATACTGCCTAAAACATAAATCACAACTTTGGTTATCTGGTTGCTCTGGACTGGGGCAAAGTCACAATTTCAGGCCAACCTCAATGGAGCACAGGCCAGATACAGAGACCAACTTGGGCCCACTGAAAAAAGTACCTTAAATATCCTAGTTGCAGAGCCTTACAAGATCCCTCGTCGAGGATGTGTTGCGCAGTGGCACTTTTACTGAAGCTGCAGGGCTGCAATGTGGAGATCTTCCGTGTCAATGATAGGTTGTTGAAAGGGCATTATGAAGCAAAGTCCTGCTTTGATGATGTATCATGCAGTGGTGTATCCAAGGAAATTGCGGATTGTGAGGCAAGGTCATGTGGCGGGGATATGTCACATTGCAGCAGTTCAAATGCGGCTGCAGAGAGATGCATCACTCAAAGTCAGTTCTGCTCTCAGGACCACAGCTGGACTAGTTGGGCAGCCTGATGCCCACTTACAAGGGTCCAGGACATTGGTGGCACCACCTTTGGGGTAGGACTCACAGGAGAAAGAGTCCATGTGCTGGGTTAAAGGTGGTTGGAGCCTTTTCTGTCTCTGATTCTGATAAGAAGGCCAGCCAATCATCTCTTGGGGTCACTCTGGTGGTCCTGGATTCAAGAATGAGGTTAAGTCCTTCTAATCCAAGTAGCAGGGCACCAGGGAAGCAGAGTAGCAGTCCTTCTTGCAGAGAAGCACAGAAGTCCTTCTGAGACTTTCACAGCTCCAGAGGTATACTGAAGAGTTGAGTCTGAGGGCCCATTATTTATTCCTGGTTCTGGAAGCTTCCACTAATGGAATTTCCTATCTCCCTGCCCCAGCTTGTCTCAAGTCACAGAAGAATAGTGTCAGAACACTTTGTGAGTGTGCTAGGCAGAGCATTTGTAATGTGCAAGAGTGGTAGGTGACATCACCTCCCCTCATCATGTCAAAGATGCCAACAGCTATTCTTCCTTTGTTTTTCTGCCTGGGAGCAATACACAAAGACCAACTGTCAGCTACACCTAGTGATGTGACCATGGATACAGACTGCAGGCACCAAATGCTTGGGACTAGAAATTGTGAACTTTCTAAAAGTGGCATTTTCAGAATTATGACATAAAATCCAACATTACCATGTTTAGAAGCTAAATGTGACTTTCCTACACAATTAAAAGATATCACCTATGATATGTAATAAGTTAACCTAATGTTATCCTATAGGAGAGGCAGGACTTGCAGTACTGAAAACTGAATTTAAGAGTTTGTAGTAGTAGGATATGGAATAGTTAAAAGTACATGTCTATTTTTTCAAATGCACTACACCTGACCGATGGCCTGCCTTAGGATGACATATGGATTAAAAGGGAAGATTTAGTGCTAGGAAAGCCAGGTCACAATGGCAGTTTACAAACTACACACACAGGCTGCAATGTCAAGCCTGGGACATATTTAAAAATGCTACTAAATGGATGTGCAATAAGTGCTCCAGGCTACTAGTAGCATTTAATTTACAGGTCCTGGGTGCATGTAGTACACTTCAATAAGGACTTGCAAGTAAATGAAATGTGCCAATTTGGCGTAAGACAATTTCACAATGTTTAAAGGAGAGAGCACACAAACCTTAGCACTGGTTAGCAGTGGAAAAGTGCATACAGTACTAAGACTAATTTGGGGAACACCACACAGAGCCTGACAGATCTACAATCAGGGAAATACATGACACCAACGTTTATGTCACTATACACAGCCATCAACCCCAGATTACTTCAGCCATATCTACACACCTACAGAAATGGTGGCATCTTTATATATCTTGATTGGTTAGAGTGGCTGCAATAAAGCTAAAGTACAAGTTACTTACCTTCGGTAATGTTATATCTGGTAGAAACATATTCTAGTTGCAGATTCCTTACCTTAGAATTTCCTCCAGGCATCAGACTCAATGCAGAGATTTTTCTACGAGCAGTACCCATGCGCGCCATTAGGTGGCGTCGGTCAACTACACAGGCTTGTTGGTGTCATGATGACATTGCGGTCATATAGAGGCGCCACCCTGGCACTCTGATGTCAGTTTCTTTTCACGACTTTCCACGCCAGTAGCGTTGCGCCATGAAGAACACTGAGAATGGTGCCCTTAAAGGGAGATTCCTGTCCCTAGAAATCACTTCGCAGTGCAGGGAGCATGGGCGGTCGGTAAGGAATCTGGAACTCGAATATGTCTCTACCAGATATATCGTTACCGAAAGTAAGTAACTTGTACATCTGATAGAGACTTCTAGTTGCAGATTCCATATCTGAGCATAGATGCCTGAGCAATACCATCCCAGGTGGTGGGCTGCAAACTAAGATCACACGAAAAACTCCTGCAGGACGAACAGCCTCAGTAGCCGTCTCTGCCGACCTGACGGTCCAGACAATGATGCTTTGTGAACGTATGCAAGGACACACACATTACCACTTGGCAGCTATCCAGGCCTGGAACTCCACAGGAGAAGTGTGGCTCAATGGTTAGAGCGGCAGACCCTGAAGCAGAGCTCTGGCTCAAGACCAGGGTTCAAGTCCCGCTTCGGCAGGTCTTGGGCTCAATTCCCCTTGACCAGATAATTCTCGCCTCCATGCCTAATCTAATTCATGGGTCCCACTCTGCAACTCTGGGCAATAGCTTGCTTAATCTCCACAACGGCCCCAACAGCGCTTGGATGCCTCGCTTCACCCTGGGGGTGCTCAGGAGTGGGTGCCTCACAGGGAAAAGCCAGGAGGGGTTCCATAGCGGTATAAGTACAGTGCCTTGAGACCCTAACGGGTGAGTAGTGCGCTATACAAGTGCTAATTTACATTTACATGTGCCAACGCTGTCATATCAGCAGTTTCTCTGGTTGTCTGAGCACAGAAACGCTCAGGGGGTTGTTTTTTGCCAAAGCATAGCACATCTTGATGCAAAGGACTACCCATTGCAAGATGGTCCTCTTCTACACCGCCCTTCCATTTTTCACACCCACATAACCCACAAAGAGCTGATCGTCAACCCGAAAATCTTTGGTATGATTTAAGTAGAATGCCAATGCTCTTTTTGGATCCAGGCGGTGGAGTCTATCCTTCTCATGAGAGGAATGTGGGGTTGAGCAAAAAGTAGGCAAAGTGATTTATTGGCCTACGTGAAAAGGTGTCACCAATTTGGGAAGGAAGTAAGCCCTGGTACAAAGTACCACCTTGTTGGGATGTACTGCTAGGAATGGTGGCTCCAAAGAGAAAGCCTGGAGCGCACTCACTCTCCAAGCAGAGGTGATGGCAATCAAGAAGGCAGTTTTAAGAGTCATGGAGGACAGTTGTGGAGTGGCTCGAAAGGAGCACACATGTGGTATGTGAGGACCAAGTTCAAATCCTACTGGGGCATTATGAACGGGATAGGAACATATGTGTGATTCCTTTGAGAAACCTGTCAGATTTGAACAGAGAAGGTTAGTCTGGTAGTCTTAAAAAAGCAGAGATGGCAGACATATAGCCCTTGAGAGTGGCCAGAGCAAAGCCCTGCTGGGCAAGAGAGAGAATAAAGAGGAGAACCTGTGAGAGAGGTGCAGAGAGGAGATCAACAGACTTGTTGATACACCATGCCACAAATTTCTTCCAGCAACAGGCGTATACTGTTTTGGTGGAGGGACACCTGGCTGCCAAGATGAAATCACAGACTTCGGTGGAAGGTCAAAAGCTGTCCACTGTCACCGCTCAATCTCCATGCAAGGAGGTGGAGATTGCACAGGTTCAGGTGGATGACCATCCCCTGGTGCTACGACAGAAGATCCTCCCGAATGGGCAGTCTGAAAAGAAGATTGATGGCCATGCTCAAGAGCTTGGGATACAAGACTCTTCGTGCTCAGTCTGAGCCACCAGGATTACTTGGGCCCGGTCATACCTGATCTTCTTTAGAACTCTGGGCAGAAATGGTATTGGTGGAAAGGCGTACAGGAGGCCTGAGCTCCACTTGCGATGAAAAGCATCACCAAGCGAGTGACACCTTGGAAACTCCAGTGTACAAAACTTCTGACATTGCGCATTCTATGTGGGGTCAAACAGATCTAACCAAGGCTCTCCCCACTGCTGAAAGAGACCTTGCACCACCTCTGGATGGAGACGCCATTTGTGATCGACTATGCATTAATGGCTGAGTTTGTCTGCTCTAACGTTCAGAAAGCCCTCCAGATGTTGAACCACCAATGAAATGCCGTGGCATTCCTCCCAAAGTCCAGAGGTGAAGTGACTCTTGACACAGGTTCCACGACCCTACTTCACCCTGCTTGTTGCAGTACCACATGGTGCTGGTGCTGTCGGTGAACACCTGCACCACTTTCCCTTTGAGAGAGGGAAGGAATGCTTTCATTGCAAGTCAGATCGCCCGGAGCGCCAAAAGGTTGATGTGGAGCCTGGACTCTGCCAGAGACCAGAGGCCTCTGATCTACCCCTCTCCCATTTGGCCGCCCCATCCCAGGAGTGATGCATCTGTCACCACTGTGAGATCTGGTTTGGGGAAGGGGGAGGGATCTGCGGTTGACCCACTCTGGGTTCGACAACCACCACTGCAGGTCTTTCACAGTTCCCGCCGAGATCTGAACCATGTTGGAGAGATTCCCTTGATGCTGTGTCCACTGGAACTTCAGGTCCAAATACAGAGCCTGCATATGCCATCTGGCATATTGAACCAGCAGGATGCAGGAGACCAAGCAGCCTCAGAGTCATTCTCACTGAAATCCAGTATAGATGCTGAAACATCTGTATCGTAGCCTGAATATCCGGGACTCGCTTTTTGGGAGGCCTGAAACTGCACTGTGCCCACAACAGCTCCAATGAAAGCGAGCGTCTAAGAGGGAGTCAGGTGTGACATCGGCAAGTTTATATTGAACCCCAGCGAATGCAGGAGGTTTGCTGTCGTCTGGAGGTAGGAGATTACTTTCTGGGGTGTGTCCACCTTTGACAGTCGTCAGGGTAGGGGAAGACTGGAACCCCTAACCTGCGCAGTTGAGCTGCAACCACTACTATCACTTTTGACAAACACCCGATGGGCACTGGTAAGGGCAAAGGGGAACACAGTGAACTGAAAGTGCCTGTGACCTAACATGAATCGTAAGTAACGTCTATGGACTGGCAGGAGGGGATTGTGAAAATAGGCATCCAGCAAGTCCAACACTACCATCCAGTCTCCAGGGCAGAAAGGACCAGAGCTAGGGTTAGCATCTTGAACATCTTAAACTTCTCCTTCTTGAGGGAGAGATTGAGGAACCGGAGATCTAGGATAAGGTGAAGGCCCTTGACCTTTTTGGGAACCAGAAAGTAGTGGGAAAAACAGCCATGAACTACTTATGGTGCAGGGACCCTCTCTATGGCTTCATTGGCCAAGAGAGCCTTCACATCCTTGTGTAGAAGTGCCATATGATCCTTCAATAGATGATTGTATGATGGTGGCATTGCTGTAGGAGAAATCTTGAATGGGTGGGAGTAGCTCCTTTGGGCAATTTGCAACACCCACCTGTCCATGGTAATGGATTCCCAGTGGGGGAGGTGATGCGAATCCTGCCGCCAAGTGGTCCCAGATGTTCCGATGGACTAGGAAGGTTTGGAGGCAGAAGAGGGGACGGGGTGGACTGGGTGCCCCACTGGCTCCCTGATCCACAAGTTTGTGGGATCCCATGTCCATGCAGGGGCTGTACAGCATGCGCTGGTCAGTGGCCAGGTGGAAAGGAACACTGTTGAGTACCCCTTCAGTAGCCACGAAAAGAGCAAAGGGTGGGTAGTTGGGGGAGAGGAGTAGCTGCAAGGCCATTGGACTGACCTGTAACCCTGGAAATCTAAAGCACTTGAGTGCTGAGCTTGCCTTGTCTCCCAAGAGGCAGGTGCCATCAAAGGGCATGTTCATTAGGATTGCTGGACATCCCCAGAAAAGCCAAATGTCCTCAATCAGGCGTGGAGCCTCGAGGTGATTGTCGATGCAACCGATCTGCCCAGTGAGTAGGTCATATCCAGTCCACAGCGAATCATGAACTTTGCTGCGTCTCTCCCGTCCATAACGTCTTGGGAGAGAATGGTCTGAGCCTCCACCGGAACTTGCATGACTGTATCCCAGAGAGTATTGGAATAGTGGCCCAAAAGGGATTCTGCGTTCACGGACCGCAGTGCTAGACTGGTGGAAGAAAACATCTTCTTCCCCAAGTTGTCCATGGATCCAGGAAAGACCATAGAAAACAGAATCAGTGTCAAGCATCACTGTTCCGACTCTGGGGCATCAGGGATAAATATAGGCTCTATGCCGATTGTGGGCCCAACCGACATCAGGTGCATCCTAGTCTGACCCGATGTCAGGGATGGTTGCGTTAGCAGGACCAGCATTGGGATGGATCCCGACTGGATCCGGAGGTGCCCTCCGGAGTCAGGGCCAAAGTTGATGACTTGGAACCTGATGGGGCCCTCACCAACTCCCCTGGGCGATAAGGCGCCAAGGGTGGGTCAGTCTGCCCAAAACTTAGGTGCATGGCTTCATAAAAATGTCCTAAGTTGGGAAAGGGTGGCACCGGCTCCCGGAAAGTTGGGGAGACCCGGCGCAGTCCCAGATGGAGGCTCCGAAGATGGAAGCCTTAAGCACCAATGCTCTTCCCACATAGCTTTGTCTGAGCGACAGGGCGAAGTTGAAGAATGGTTGGCCTTCTTTGACTTCTTCTTGTGACCCGAATGTCCAGATGACTTGGACGATGAAGAGTGGGTATGACTCCACGACACGTCTCCTGACCTTCCTCTCAAACGAGACCGGGAACAACGCGGAGTCGAGTGCCAGGCTGCCATGAGCTTTAGGGACCGCTCCCTCAAAGCCTTCTGGTTCATGGCCTGACACTCAGAGCATGACTTTGGGTCATGGTCACGCTGCAGATACCAGAGGCACACAAGATGCGGATCTGTCACTGACATCATTCGGTGACAGGAGTCGCAGGGCTTGAATCCGGTCTTATGGGACATCACTCAACACATACAAAACTCATCATAAAAGAATCAACAAAAGTGTTGCCGTTAGTCAAAAAATTACTTGGGTAGCTCTTCTCCACATCTACGCATAAGCTGGTGCAGAAAGAAAATAAATTACATCAGTGCGCCAGGGTAGTGCCTATATACGACTGCAATGTTATCACGTTGACAACAATGCTAACGAAGCCTGCAGAGTCGACTGATGCATGTAACGGCATTCAGGGGTACTGCTCAACGAAAGATCTCCGGATCCAGTCTAACCCCAGGGGTAAATTCTAAGGTAAGGAACCTGCAACTAGAAGTCTCTATCAGATATACTTCCTTGCTTCCTCTATCCTGTTGGAGCCCTTCCAGTGAGAGTCCCTGGCAAATGTCTAGAAGGCTCTTCTGCTATCAATGGGCACATATTTAGGAAGGGAGGATAACAGTAGTCCCTGGAAAAGTGTTGAGGGCAAATAGAAAATCAGTTGGGGGGGACTTTATCTATCCAAGATAATGAAATATTACCAGACTGCTCAGCTCAGTTGATTTTTTTTAATGGTCCCTTTATGTGCCAGTGCGCCACTGGGTTCATATGTATAGAGTAGTGGTTGGACTGTCTCTATAGGAAATGCACTGGCTGCTCAGGACTGCAAGAGCTCTTGAGGTCTACTACTCAGAAATGCTGTGCAACACATTGAAGATATGGGACACCCTCATGTGTCACAATATTCAGGCATTCTTTCCATCACTTTTAGCTTCAGTCCTGGGAATCTAAGCCTTTTCACAGGGACTCTCAAGACTTGGTTTTGGTGAAATGGGAGAAGGTTGGAGGTAGAATTATGAGAGACCTTTCCCGGGGTGGGGGAGGTGGGAATCAATCATTTATCCAGCATATTCGCGAGTTTACTCTTGCTGAAAGAGTTCATATGTGTTATTTTAGTCTACACCAGTGGCTCCTCTTCTTGGAGAATAAGGAAGAAGCAGGTAGACTACTTGAACCATGGAAAAAGCCCTTATGCCTCCCCTACGGGCCTAATCTCAATGATTTATATAATAATACTTGGAGATGTGGGTCCAGATCCAGAATGACTATATATGAAGCAATGGCACCACATTTTTGGTACTAGTATACCATTACCAAGAAGGCAGTAGCTGGTACAAGCCTCTTGAGCAAGAATCTACAGAATTGAGAATCAATGTTTAAACATATGATGATTTGGCATGTTACACTACTGAAATGTAGACAAATGTACGGAAAAACAGACAAATTGAGTTGAGGGTTCATGGTCAGGAAGTGGAGGAGGTCCTACAGAGCTGGTGGTCCTGTACCAAACTGCAAACTATTTGGAAAGAAACAATTAGCTACATAAAGGGGGTGTTGGGTTATCCATTCCCACCAGATGCAGCTAACTATACTGTACTCAATTGCTTGTCCTTAGCTGAATGGAGGCTAATAGCCAATATAGTTCTGGCAGCAAAACCTTTCTTTGCCTAAATATAGAAGTTTGCAATGATTCAAACTATGCTTGACTAGGTGGGTAACCGCTGGTCCTTACTGGCAATGGAAAAGCTGACCTGCAAACTTACTAAAATGGTTGAAAAATATGAGGGAATGTGATGCCCTCTTGTAAACTATGTGCCAAACGGAAGTCTGTTGTTTGGCTCTCCAAGGTCTTTGAGATCCTTATTTTTAAAGGCCATCTCAAGAAACTGAGGGTCTGATTTAAATTATGAAAGTCGGTCTGTCGTCCACCAGGGCAATGGAGTAATTTACTGAAGGAGGGTGCAGTGGCTAAATTTTAAAATATCTGCCAGCCCAGTGGATATTTCTAGTATTGGCAGGAACTCATATCCTGGCGGTTTCTGTGAATGCATTGTAATTTTTCCATACCGGTACGGAAATGTACAACTTTGTTTTATTTTGAAGAAGAAAATCCCAAAGTGGGATTTTCTTTTTGAAAAAAAAGAAATGCCCTCCTCGTCATAGGGGTTTCATCCCACTGCGAGGGAGCCATTGGGCAAGTTTCAATGGCCCTTTCAGCCAGATTTATCCTGGAGGTGACAGGCACTGTAAAAACAGCTAAATTAGGTGAGCAGACATATACCTAGTCACTGCGTTTGTCAAAATATGGGTGGACTATATTCTTGGGGGTGGGGGAACTCCGTTGCTGTTGTGATGTTCTGTGATGTTCCCTCTCCTTCAAGCTTTAAACTGGGCCCTGAGTTTCTTTAGGTAATTATCAAATAAGTATAAGTTGATGGCGATTTTAAGCTGTTCAGAAGGGAAAATAAATAAACAGTTTTAAGGTGTCTTTAGAATAACAGCAATGGGGTTGAGGAAGTCTGTGTGAAGGGGGGAATTTATGGAGGGGACATTTTAAAGAACAGATTGTTATCCTAGGACAATGTAATATAAGTTGATTATCCTATGTTATGTATCTCTTGTAAACTAAAAACAATAACATTTCAATTGGTAAAAAATGTATCTTTTTGTACACATATCATCCTGCAATATCAGCTAGAAGAACATTGTCAAAGTCAACATATATAGGAATGTTGAGATTTAATATTCTCCACTTGATGATATATTGGAAGTCAATGTTACTGTGGGTCAATATTAAAGCTGTGATATTGATATTGATATTGAAGTAGAGCGCTATCCTAGAGTTCTGAGCATCACAACAAATGTCATAGATGCAAAGGCCAAGTCAAGTTACATTTTACACTTCCTAGTTCATACCAGAAAACTTGCATAGGTCATAAGCTAAAGAGAAGCCCTGCTAAAGTATGGCCTTGTCTGTTGCTTTTCGAAATATAGAAATCCTTGTCCTACTGTTGTCATTGCTATAGTTTTTCGAGACATGGACATACTGCATGAGAAAACACATGCCATCATTACGAGTGGTCTTGAGAATGGCTTGGATCATTTACCCAGGAATAGGGAAAATGGAAACAAATTGGAGCCTGAGAGTCCCTTTAGAAGTTAGGACTTTCCAGGGAAAATGATAATTTGGGGCCAAACCCCCTTCCCTTGTATAATTATTCATTTTCCTCCAGATTTTCACACTACTGCACTACACATAATAAGATAACTGTAACTCGCACCTTCGCCAAGCACAGTTATCTCTTCAATAATTTTACTGCAACTGTTACAGCGAGATATCAATGATGTTATCAAAGATGTGAGTGCTGTAATATCTGTGATAGTTAGCAGTGCATGGTGATGGCGCAGGTTATAGTTACCTTAGGGCATGAGTTATAATTACTTGAAAAACTCTAACCATAACTCTAACCATAACAGGTGAATTTCTAAGGTAACTATAAAGCGCCGTCGCCATTCACAGTTTTATCCTCAAATATTTTACTGCAAATATTACATTGATATTATCAATGATGCTATCAAAGATGTCATGAGTGCCGTAATTTGTGGGGTAATTAGCAGTGCGGAGTTATAGTTACCTAAGGGCACAAATTATAGTTACTTGAGATAACTGTAGCTATGACTAGTGAATTTATATGGTTTTGTACTAGTAAATTCAGAACTTAACTATAACGTCCCTGTAACCTTTGGTTTTTAAGTGACTATATATATATATTTACATCTCAAATATATTTGGTCTGAGTCCCCTACTTCAGTGCAGTGGCAGGGTTGCAATCACAACTGATGGTGATTTAAATAGTGTAATTGATTAAAGTGATTTAAAAAGTGTAATTGTCAAATGTTGTTCTGACCCATGAACAAGGAAACCTGCTTTCTGAAACATGTCAGGAATTTGTTGCTTGCATGCAATAAATCTTCACTTTCGCAAGACGTTGTGTTGCCGGTTGGACAGGTAACGAGAGGGTCCCAGTTATGTTTTATGTAGTGTGTATATATATATATATATATATATATATACATATATATATATATGATTTAGAGAGAGAGAAATGATAATATTACTAATATTACTATTTTTAGGTTTTGAGTGGGGCTAAAACTTGTGAACGACTGAGCCTTGAGTGTAGAATGATATGCCTCCTCTGCCTCAACAATGATAATAAATAGCACACAAGATTTTGCACACCTGCATGCATGATTTATGCCATAGCATTTTGCTCATATATATCTGTTTTAACAAAAGGTTTTTAACCACATCCAAGGTGCAAGTTGTCAAGTGTGTCTAGTAAGGTAAAATCACATCTGGAGAGGCTTCATGAATGTTACAAGTCTTATTGCCATGTGTAAAGTAGTTTTAACATGTAATCTGTAACAGTAAACAGTGCATACATAATGGCCAGCTTGGAATAGTTTTTCTTATGTTTTAATAACAATCATTCCAAGATGGCCACTGTACATTAGAGAGCACACATAAGGCTATCTTGAAATTATTTATTGTTCTGATGCTGATGAATGTCGCCGTTGTTGGTGCTTGATGCTGCACCTTGCGTGAGGTGGAGGCGGAGCTGAGCCGGTTATGTGACATGAAGCGTAGCATTCTGAGCACATCCCTAACCCCCCGCCAGTGATTCCGCTTGAGGGAGCCTGCCCTTCACTCATGGTTCTAACGGGTGGTTCTCACAGGCAGTTGGGAAGGACTGAAGGCCAGGAGGAGGAGACCTTCTGGACGCAGGTCACACTAGGAGCTAGACAGCCATGCAGTGAGTGATGATTGAAGCAGAGGTGGGAGTAGGCGCAAAGCTGTGTACCCGGCTCAGGGAGTGGAAGTGGGTGGCAGTAGACTGGTGCTGCTTGCTCCCATGGCAGAGCTGCATCCTCCACCCCCCCTAGAATTCAAACTAGTCCCTGGCCCCCAATTTTAAGGATTTTAAAAGGACTTCAAGAGTCCCAGATGCTTTCAATATTTTCTTGAAGTACCATAAGCATTATATTCTCTTCTTAAAGACTTTTAGGATCTTCAGAACCACCAGGACCCTCAAAGGGAGCATGCTCATGCCCCCATAGGTTAAGGAGTGCGGGACAGTGTAAGGGGTCAGGTGGCACTGTGGGGGCTAGGATCACATTCTGCAGTAGCATATGCCAAAGGTGCATTAATGGTGCTTTAAAGGCTGAAATCACCCCTAGATCCTTCCTTGTAGTCTTTATAGCTTTTACATAGTAGGGAAAGGTGGAAGCCCTTATTGCTCCACACTAGCCCTTGCGTTTTCACCTGCACCTGCGGTTTAGATGTTTGAACTATTGGAGTGGGGGTTAAAGGTGCAGATATGGCAGTGGTTAGTAGGGGAAAAAGTAGTAATGCAGTGGCGAGCTCGGTGGCTGTAGTCGGCTGATTGTGTGTGTCCCAGTCTTTGCAGAAGTGGTCCAGCTGGGACTGGGCAAGACTTGAGTGGTTCTGGCGTGCCCTGCTCAGCCTTGATTTTTACTACGTCTAAATAACTGGACTGAGGGCCTGTTTATTAACAATTCGGCCAAGCCATTTCTGCAGTCAATTTGACAGAAGTAGCCTGTGTTGCCTACGAGTACAGAAAACTGAAACAGTTTGAGGCCCATGGTCTTAGAAAATTTGGAGAGATGGAGTCTTTATATGCCATAGTGCGAGAACATTATATCATTGTGTTATTTTTTGTGTGAGGGCGATAGATTGAGGCTTGAGTACCTGGGCCGTTGTAGTGGGGTCTGTCAACCCTGTGAGCCTAACCCCCTGGGTTTCCAATGTTTTGTTGTGACAGTAGCCTTTTTGAGTGGGTGCATAGATGACGACCAAAAAATTGACGTCAGGCCGTACGTTAGGCACTCTAGGGGAGAAGTCAAGTGCCTACCTCAATGGACATTACCAACTCACCAAACCTGTTTTGCAGACCCAAGCGTCTTCACTGGCTGTATTCAGCCAGCATTCATCCAGAGAGTGGTCCCCAACAAGCTGAGTGTCAGAAAGTGATAGGGAGGGGACGGTTATCCCCCTAGTTCTTAACTCTCCTTAAATCTGGTCTATACTCTACCTGAGACCTCACCATTTAAACCGGAGACTCTGGCTCCGAACAGGAGGAAGGAATCACTTCGGAAGTATTAAAGCAACCAAAACGAACTATGGCTCTGTTTTAAAGAACACTGAGTTTGTCCATTTCATTTCAGCTAGGGGGATTCTTGATGCCTCTTCTGACCTAACGCTGAACCCACAGGTGAATATTTCCCAAGACTATGTATGTTTTTCCAGGTTGCTGCAGAGACTTGAAGACATTTTGGGATCTATTTAGCCCCACTAGAGAAGAACACTGACAGCTCTGAAGACATGTTAGGCATATTATCAGTGATATTAAAGGTTCTGCCTGTTTCTTCTGGTAGGGATCTGTCTAAATCCATTGTAATGGGTTCTGTTATCGTCACAGTGGAAATATGCACCCAAGCGTGTGATCCTTGGGTCTCTTTGTGTGTGTAGGATGAATGTAGTCAATCTTTGATTTTAAGTGATCTCGAAGTTCTTTTTTCTGAGGCCCCTTCACCAGCTTCAGAGACAGTAAGCAATTGCCCAGGTCCTGTGGGTTTTCCCCGGGATCCACGGGAAGCAGGAGACTTTTTTCCTAATTTTAATGAATATAGCAGAAATAAGTCATCAAATGTGATCGAAGATCCTGGTCAGCACCCAGGTAAGGAGGAATCCCAGCTACCAGGTAAGGAGTTACCTCAGTACGTAGAAAAGAAGAAACCTCAAAAAAACAATGTCCCCTTTATTAATCGAGCTAAATCCTCCCATAACAGAAAAAGAAAAGTGAGAATCAAATCATGGTTTAGAAAATGCAACCACTCAACAGTAAGGATCTCAAGGCACTTATGGGGTTTTAATTCTGAGCTTCGGTTGAAGAGCCAGATTTTAAGGTCCTTCCTGAATTGAGGTAGTGATGGTGACTGCCTGAGGTGCAGAGTCAGGGTGTTCCAGCTCTTTGCAACGAGGTAGGCAAAGGATCTTCAACCAGCCGAGGCCTACCGTATGCAGGGGACAGTGGCTAATACTTGTTGAGTGGAGCAGAGAGGTCTGGTGGGGGAGTAGAAGGTGATGCAGTGGTTGAGGTCATGCAGGGTCTTGTAAGCATGGACGAAGAGCGTGAAGTTAATTATTTTCTCAATAGGAAGCCAGTGGCTGTCTCTTAGGTGACTGGAGATATGTCCGTGGTGGGGAATGTCCAGGATGAGTCTAGCAAAGGCATTTTGGATGTGCTGTAATTTCGTCAGTTTCTTCAGGGTGTTACCGACGTAGAGGGTGTTGCCGTAGTTGAGTCTGCTGGTAACCAGGGCATGGGTTATGGTTTTGCGGCAGTCCTTTGGGATCCATTTGTAGATCTACCAGAGAAGAATATCTCAGAGGAGGCCTAGGAAGGTTAAATTCTTGGTTGATGCTATTTCACCTGTGTCTCCTCTAGTGCAGGACAGTGATTAGTCCAGCAAGGCTGAACTCCTGTCTGTCTCAGTGAATGCCCTGTCCTTGGCTCTGGCAGACAGCGCTACATTGGTTTCTTCTGGCAGGGCCATAATCCCATCTCACCCAGTTGGGGCCTCCCAAAGGGTGGCACCTGATTTCAGTAAGGCTCGGCAGAGGGGTTGTGTGGCTCCCTGGGCAGAGGGGTCTCCACCTATGGAGAGTGGGAGGCCACAGATGGGTCCTGAGGATAATGTATGGTGGGCAATGAGCTCAAAAGCCAATCCCTCTGATAATGTGGGTTGGGCTCTTCAATTTGTGAACATCTTCGCAGAGGCAAACGGGATCCAAAAGAGATCATGGTTATTAGCACTCCTTCATTCTATCCCTCAGATGGGGAAGATCTCCTCTAAAGATATTGCTTTGGTCTTCTAGCGTTCATCAGCTGACTGGCTACATGTTTGGGCTTATTTCCATTCTAGGGCGGTTGAATAGGTCATGAAATCGCTGGATGATCTTAGGTGGTCAGGCTTTGCTGTATAAGCTATGCCATTAAACCACCAGGATCTCCCATCACATCACCTTCAAACGGTGGGGTCTGGCCAAATTAATCTTCCTTTTCTTTACTGGCCCCTGTGTCTTCACCTGTGGTCAAGGATAGCTGTTCTGGTTTTGGGAGGGAGCAACTATTTGTGGTGAAGACAGCTCAGGGCAGATACATTTCTTTTACTTTAATAACTTTAATAAAAATAATTTCAAAATGGCTGACATGCTTGTCCATGCACACACCGCAGCCCTCTGCAACCTTCTGCCACAGTACAGGCCTAAAAGATACACCAATTAATGTTTTAATTTAAATTATTGTATACATATTTACGGTGTCAATATTTCTCTTTCCCAAGTTTGGTGTTGTATAGCACTTGAATTTAAGTTACTGTTGTGAGTGAGTTATTCAAAAGATAGAAACGATAAGAGTACTTTAATCTGCAGTTAAACATTTAATGCTCACTGGGTTGATTAATCAAATTCAGAGCCACAAGTCTGTTTTATATCATTAGTTAACTAATATCATTTGTGTGTACAGTAATTGTGAAGTGCAAACAGGTTAGATTAATTGTGCTACGCGTCTGTTTATACAGTTTCCAGGCAAATCAATCCAGCTGAAGAGTCATTGCATTCCAGCTTGATGGCATCTTTCATTGTAGCTCCCACTCTAGTTGTTCCAGGTATTGCTTGGCTGGATTCTACACCCTGATAAAGAGCAGGTGACCTTCAACATTTCTGGCTAGTGCTTTGTCTACACCTGATATTAAAACTTCAGTCTATAGGCAGGAATACGCCAAGGGAAAAGATCCAGCTAACTGAACAGAGAGATTTGTGTCCATTCATGGAACTCCATTGTAGTTCGAAAGTAGTAAATATTAAAATGATACATATATATATATATATATATATATATAAATAAATATATGAAAAGAGAAAGATTGTCCTGAGTAGCGTGTTGCGCGCACTTGTTTTCTCTTCAGTGGTGCTGGTTACCGGCAGGACGACCGTGTTTTATGAAAATAAATTCTCTTTCTATTTCGAAAGATAAAAACGCACTCCGTCGTTGTGCCTATTTAGTTAACTTTTATTCCATTAGTGAGATTATGGCAAAACAAAGGGAACAAGGTCCGGTGTGACCGAAACGCATCAGGGGATTCCTGTTTTTGTTTTGCCGTAATCTCACTAATGGAATAAAAGTTAACTAAATAGGCACAACGATGGAGTGCGTTTTTTTCTTTCGAAATAGAAAGAGAATTTATTTTCATATAAATATATATATATACATATATATATATATATATATATATATATATATATATATATATATATATATATATAAATACATATATATATATATAAATACATATATATATATATATATATATATACACACATATATATACGTATATATACATATATATATATATATATATATATATATATACATCCATCAAAATCCCCTACAGACAACAGCCAGTAGGTAGTTATAGTTAGAACCAATTTTTCCCATGGACAAAGAAATTGTCCATAAAATGTGTCCTACATTGCATAGTTCAGCATAAGAAGTTTTGTGATGATTCATCAAGTGGGGGCCAGGAAAAAAGGGGGGGTCCCAAAACATCTTTTACCCATTCTGTGTCTATTGGGATTTTGCATTCTTCAGACACGGCTACAGTCCGAACCGCTGAACGGAACGGATTGTGTTTTTTGTGATTTTGTATAAATCTGGCCAGTAGATTCTACGTTTTTTATGGTTATTGATGTCTAGGGACCCAGATCCTCTGGTGGATCATTGGATCTGGGGGAAAAGCAAGTCCCTGATTGGCTGGCCACCAACCTGACAGAAAAGTTGCAGCTGCCATTTTGTTTCTTGCATCAGCTCGTGGGTGGGAAAAGAAGAGTGCATATACATACAAGGGATCAGGCTACAGTTATCGTGACCCCACTAGCCACAAGGAGGGGTTCCTTAGGGACTCCCTCATGGGCAAAAAAAATCCCATTTTTTTTTGTCTGATCCGTGGATCTGCGGATCTACCGGTGGATCAGCTGATTCAAAGGAAATAGGAAATAAAACCACCCACTACATCCAACCCCATGCTGTGCACAGCCAAACCCTGTGCGCATTTTGGGTTTGGGTGCATATGGCAGGGTTGGCCTCTCTGATGTGTATATATCTGATTGCGAGAAATCAGCGCTGACTACAGCAGAAAATGTCTTGCCCTTTATTTGTCCTTTTGCATGAACTTAACAAAGGTTTGGTTTCTCTGTGTTTCTAAAGTAATGGTATAACACTTTTGCCGTTTAAGTGAAGGGCCAATTAGGCCTCTTTCTCTCCTCCTCTCATGGCTTTGCTATGATCCATGGTACACATGAAAACAATGAACATTTTTCTGGAAGAAATTACATTATTTTTCATAATTTTAAGGAGCAATTTACAAAGGTGCAAACACAGCATAGACACTTTGATACTATTGGTTTTAATCTGCATGCTGATTTATAAAAATTGTGAAGGAAACTGTGATCACAGTTTTTGTACAAAACTGTGCCTCTGCCCATTGTGAATTTAAATTTAAAATACAATTACCTTTTTATATGGTGGCATCTATTTGTGCGCTAGGCATCCAAATTATGGCATAGATGCACATGGATTTGACACTGATAATAATGACTGGGAAATTTTGAAATTGTTTTCCCAAGTATGTTCTGTTGCGTTATGTCTGTGCTTTAATTAAATGCCTCTTCCCACATGGTTTTCTCTCTAGAATATGACAAGTGCTAAAAGCACTTCTTTCACAATCTCTTTGATAATAAAAGACACTATGAATAACCACAGTGAAGTGTCATTACATATCTCCCCAGGGGTGCAGAAACAACCTCTCATCAAGTGATGAGACACTAGTGTGGATGATTGCTTTGAAGCAACCTCTTTGGAAGGTGATGTCATATTACAGTAGGAGGCACATTTGAAATAACCTAATCAAAGGTGATGCGACACAACTGCTGCAGGATCCTTTGAAGCAACTTCATCAAAAAAGTGATGTGACATGACTATGGGAGGCTCTTTTGAAGCAACATTCTCAGAAGGTGATGTGATGCTTCTGTGGGAGCTTCTCAGAGGCTGCCTCTTCAGAAGGTCATGTGACACTATTTTGGAAGGTCCTTCTAAGCAAACCTCTTCAGAAAGTGATGTGGCAGTAGAATGGGACGCCCAATTGATGCAGCACAGGTAGGTTAGGTTCAGAGATGGGGTACATCTTGGCAAAGTAAACCCTCATTACTCAGTAGGAAACACCATCTGATTTACGGATTGACCATCATTCTGCTCTCTCTTGTTGGTGATGTTACTTTGCTGCAAATGCTGGCTGTGCATAAAAATTATAAATAGAAACATTGGCCATTTAGTCAGCTAGAAATGTGCACTGATCACGTAGCCAGTTTTGCCTCTTTAATACTAAATTAAGTAATGTACACACTGTATCAAAGACAGTTCCTGGGCTTCATTTTGAGATGAGTAGAAACCTGCTGAAAATCAGCAGTGACGGCTTTTGACCTCTTGATTTTCCTGCCTCATCTAGATGTGGACAAACTGCTTACTTTCAGAAGGCAGAGCCTCAGTTAACTTTCACGTCAACACCATCAGGTGTGGCTAGTCAACAGAGAATCATGACATTAGAAGGCCCACCATAAAGATGACAGACTCTCCAACACTGATATTCCTGCCCAGGATGGTCATGGAAGGCATTCCAGGGTAGGAAGAAACAGCAATGTTCTGCCATTGACATTTGATAGTGTACCTGATAACATGCAGAGGAAGGTGACAGTGTCACAGAGGTTTATAAGCGAAGTTCTTGATTCAAAAAGATAAGCCTGTCTTCTGGGTTCTGAGTTAGTTGTATTGCTCACCACAAGTGAGGATATCTCATTTCATGCATGCTTTGCAAACTGTAGCTCAGCAATGACTTATTCACAGAAACATAACAAGATACTGTGTATTTGTACATATCATTTCCTTGAGGCATCCTGGTGCTGAATAGCAGGTGTTTATCATTACCCAACTCTGTGAATCAAATTTTATAAACATTTCAGAGATGAAAAGATGTGTGACCAGGACAGAATATGAACCTGTAACACCTATGAGACCAGAGGTAAATTATTGGAGTGGAGTCATCAGTCTACAGAACCATAGCACATGACAGTCTAAGAAGCCAATCTAGATGATGAGTGGGAGCTGGGTCCATTCAGCTCCTAGTAGACCTGACATCCTTAGCATTGTTTTTAGCTAAATGTTTATCTTCCCTCCTATTGTTTTTCTGGTTTTGTTTTTGTTGGCCTTAGGACTCTGTGCACTGTACCACTGCTACTTGGTGCTAAAATGCTTGTGCTCACTCATGTAAACATAGTAAAATTGGCTTAAACTCAACTAGCATATTTCATTTATTTGTAAGTCCATAATGAGGTGGTACTACTTGTACCCAGGGCCTATAAATTACATGCTACTAGTGAGCCTGTAACACTTATTATGTCACCCATTTAAGTAGCCTTTGTTAACATGTCTTGGGCCTGACATTGCACCGTGTGCAGCTTTAAACTGCCATTTTGACTTGCCTTAATAACTCTTTTTCAAACCTCAAACACCATTTTAATTGCAAATCTCACCCTAGGGCAGACTCTAAATTACCTGCAATGCAAGATGTGCTGTATTTAAAACATTGGGCATGTACTTTAAAGTTTTACATGTCCTGTTAGTGAAAAATTAACACGTGTTTTTCACTACTGTAAGGCCTACCTTGTGTTTACCATGTGTGTTACATTTAATAAGTGATAACTTTTATTTAGGAGCAGGTACATATTTCATGTTTGGTGTCTAGGGAATTGTAATTTAAAATCCTCTTTAATGTTAAAGTTACATTTTTCATCAGAATTTTGAAAATATACTAAACAAGTGATAGATGGAATACTTGAATTAATCTGGACATACCCATCCCACTTAGGGCAACATGCTGTGCTGCTGAAATCAAGCTATACCTGGCTGATGAGCCCCTAATAAGGGCAAATGCTGTCCTGGGTTGTTTGGTTTCCAGTTCAGGGAGGACCTGGCTTGGTAGTTTAGGCTGGACTGTTCTGATTGGAGTAGGGTCAAGGGCGATGTGCATATGGCTGTGTCTAAATTGAGGTGGCATGGTAGATGAAAAACAATGGATTGGGATGTGGCTCAAGTGATTCTCAGTGGCTGAGAATAATTCAAGCAATCTATTCATCACCTTGTTGTTGTTACACTTTTAGAAAGTGGCCATTTTCATGTCATAACCATTTTTTACCTGCAGCCTGTATCCTGGGTCACATGACTGAGTGTAGTTGGCAGTTGGCCCTTGTGTAGTACTCCCAAGAACCTCAAACCATGGAGGACTGAATTTTGCCAGGACAACCGTCCTGGAAAGATGGGTGGAGTGGAACTATCAAATACCTTGCTTGCACTTCAGTGGGATTGTCTCCTTTATTAAGCAATGACTACACACAAGCCTTTTGTCATCCCAGACATCCTGGGACCAGGGCAGGGTGGAAGGAAATTTCAACACCATCTATGGGGTTGGGAGCTCTAGAGGTTTCTTCCACTTCAAAGCTGACACCGGGTAAAAAAGAGGACCCTCATGCCCACTCTTCAGAACACTCCTGTACCTGTGGATGCTGAAGAAGGACTGCCCAGCTGCCAGAGGACTGCCCTGCTGCACGAGGCCTACCCTGCTGTCTGAGCCAAAAGCCTGGACCTACTCCCTTCATCCCAAGCTACCTGAGTGAGTCCCAGAATCAGTGGGCTCACCTCCTGTCTGAGTTACATGAACGTAACAAGCTCCATGGACCTGCCTGAGCACTGATAGCCCTGCAAGAGTGAGTTTCTGATCCCCAAGTGACACCTCCCCAGCTGGGCCTTTGGTTGGCATCAGAGTGCACTCCTTTGAATACAAAGGAAAAACTCCGGTATTTTGGGCTCTTTCTGACCATGAAAGGACCAGTAGGTGCCATCTTCTTGCTAGCAACACCCATTGCCTACCCTACAGCGACTGCCACTGAGGACCATCTATGTAAGATCTGCACTTTGCGTTTGGCATTGCCAACCTGCAGTGACTGGCAACGCGAAGTTCCAACAATGAACATCTGTGACACCTGACAGGATCTTCTAGCTACAGCAAGTACCATCTGGGATGCCTAGCCTGCTTTTCATGCTACAGCAATGACTATCCATGATGCACTTTCTGCTCCTCATGGACTCCTCCACCATGAACTAGACTCTTTACACCAGACTTTGAGGATCTTCTTTTTCAGCAGCACTAACCCGGTCTTAAGACTTCCCCCTGATCCACCACGACCAAATAATCATGAGTGGCGCTTTGTGCTTTTAGGCGCCATAATTATCTAAATCTTTGAATTTGCAACCATTCTCCAGATTGGATTTTTGATATTTTGGTGCCAAATAATTTATTAAATGTTGCTCTAATTTTCTTACTTGGTGTAAAATTGCTCATGTGTGGTGTTTCACTTTATTACTGTTTGTGGCTGCAGAAATACTTTACACATTGCCTCTGACGTAAGCCTGACTGCTTTTTGTGCCAAACTGCGTGAGGGTTAAACATAGGCTAACTTAGTGACTTCTGTGGTTCACCCTTACAACAATTATGGTTGTTGTTTGAGTAGGTTTTCAGTCTCCTCAACCAATAACCCACTTTCTCACAGCTCCCAAACAGGAGTTGGTTTTGTAAAAATGTAAAACTAATGACTCCCTCCCCATTCCATGGGAGTTGTCGCCCATGGTATAAGGGTCATTAAAATATTTTCACTTCCCCTACCTCAATGTTGTGCTCAGCAGTAATGGACAGTAAAAATTGGCCACTCAGTCTCCCACTCTAAATACAGCAGGTGATTGAATCGCCAAAACTCTGACAGAGTATAAGCTGTCAGAGCACTATCTCAGTCACAGAATGAAGTAGGCTCGGTCATCTAGATAATGAAGGTCTTCCATCCTGTATATCAGACAGACAAACCAAGATTTTGGCAAAGAGGCAGTTGCAATGGAGTACCCTCTCAGCCAATCTCTAAATCAGAACACATTTTTTTGATTTACTGGCGCGTAAGAAACAATGAGTGCATTTTATTTAGGGGGTTTATATTGCCTGGAACTGTGATAAGGGCCTTATTTAGAGTTATGAGGATGAGAAATTCCTTCACAAACATAGCTGATATTCTGTCCCTTTTATTACAGGTGCTATGCACTTGTTATACAGTAGAGAGTAAATTCACCACATTAGCGATGGAGTATCCCATCCAACAAAAAACAAATCGTCCCTAATCCAACTGTTCCAGGGAAATAAAGCAGAAAAAAAAAATTTCTAACTTTGTCCGTACAGGCAGCTTGGAAATTGTTTGCTGGGGCAACAAATATACTTAATCTTTCATCTTTCAGTACCTTTCTGGCTGATTACCGAAGAAACAAAAACCTGCTCCCGCCAAATCAAACTGAATTACAAATTGCACAAGAGATTATTGAGTGCTGTCAAATGGAGGTATCATTCCAAAAGCAGATTAAATTAGTACCGAGATGAATGCCCCAGAAATGGGAAAAGCATACGGAGAGGCATGCAGTAATTTTGCATCTTACATGTTATTGTTCATTAGCAAAAAAAAACTCGAAATTTCACAACATTTTTAGTGCGTTACCACAATAAACTTTAAATTTGAGTGCGAAGTTACCACCCTGTTATTACCATGCAGTTCGTGATCGACACCTTAAGGTTTTGCACTTTGGTGAATGATATAAGCATTTAAGCAATTTGTCATGATCGAAACAAAGAACAAATCTGAGTTTGACTGAGCAATTAGACCCAGATATTTAGGTGTGAACAGTGGCAAGCACCTATTTTAAGCATAGCAAATGTCTCACAAGTGAAAATGCAAATATATATTTGACCATTCCAAGCTATTGAGTTGCCCTGGCATGATAACTCGTACCTGATAAAGTTACCTCAATTTAGGTTAAAATGGAGAAAAAATTGCCAGGGTACTTTTAAACATTACAGTAACATTTGTACCACTGGGTAAACGTGCATTGACAAACATTGACAAGCCAATGGATTTCTATTAGAAGCATGATAACCATCCTTTAAATATAAAAGTGCACTATTGTTGAATTGCTGGCATCACATAACAATATGGATGTGAAAGTGTTTTTCATATGTAGTAATTCATATTACAGTATTACTCCAGGGCCATGCCGTTTTTGCCATTTATAAAGAAAGTATATTAAAAAGATTATTTGTTGCCGGTTATGTAGAAAATGAAAAGACTGGCTATAATTAAAAATGTTCATTTAAACGTGAAAGGTTTAGCAGTCTGATTGTGACGGCAGCTGCAACAAAGGCACGGATCACCTCTTATTCATCATTCCTAATGTGGCTTCTGCAGTTACGCAGGTGGGGCGGACCACGTTTTAGCCCGTCAACGCTTTTATTGTAGATTTCATTCACTTCTGTTTCCATAAAGTCCCAGTGTCAGTGCGAGGCACATTTTTTAGTGGAGCCCTACTTGTTAAATTTCTATTTGTTTATTTATTTTTGCTAATTGCAGAGTTAAGCATGGAAAGTCGTTCTAGAGATTTTTAAAAGCTTTCTTTTTCGGCCTGCAGAGCTTTCTGCTCTTATAGGCGCATTCTCTCAGGGCCACTCGCCACACAAATGAAACGTTTTCTTTAGTCTCCAAGGGCTGAAGGCGTAGAGCTGACCTTGTAGGGTAGCACAGTACACAAAACTGCCTCCCGGGAAGCCATGTAGAGCTCTGAATATATGATTTCAACGCTGGGAAAAGGTACGGGTCAGTGCGGTGGCAGGCAATCCCTCTCATGAATATTAATGAGTTAGGTCAATGCTTTGGGCTGTATTGTACTGAAAATGAGCATGATCAAAAAGGACAGTGCTAAATAAGTGTTGTATTTATTATGTATACGGTCTTCCTAGCTTAAAGATGAACTGTATTTGTTAGGTGCACTGGCATTTTAATGCAAAATGACATGCAATTATATACTGCTTGAAAGTAGCCTTTGTCAATGTCACTCTCTTGCGCTTGTTTTATCAATGTCTCTGAATCAGCGGTATTAATTTCGGAGTGTTAGGGCCTCATTTACTAAGTTTTTGCACAGGGCAACACTGCAAGCCTTCTTGCTGCACCGCCTTGTGTAAAAAAAAAGGGAAGGAATGTGCTGTATCTATAAGATAGGTGCAATCCTGTTCTTGTCCCCTTCGCTGGCGCACAAATTGCTTCCTAGCGCCAATGCAGGCACCCTTGCACCATGGTGCAAGGGTGTCTGCATTGCAGGAATGATTGTTTATGTGCAGGATGGGACACCTTCCTGCACATAAACAATCATTAATGGCGCTTTCCTCTTTCTATGTGTGCTGTAGAATGCAGAAAGAGGGCAAATCAGTTGCACCACTTTAACACCACCCCTGAGGTGGCATACAAATCTGACGCATTCCCAGACTTGTAAATCTGAACCACTGGAGTGTAAAAAAAAGTATGCTCCTGTGGTGCAGTGTGCCGCTAGGGCCTTGTAAATAAGGCCCTTAGTGCGTGAACCGAAATCACTCTGGGGACACCAAAATAGCCTTCCCTTCTTTCTTACTCCTCTCTCTCTTATTCCCCCTCCCTCTTGCTAGAATGGTGACCATCACTGCCCGGAAGATTGTAAATCTGACAGATGCACGGCCAAGCCAGGCGTGGTATGTTGTCTAATAAAGGAATGTTATTAAAACATATCAGATTCAATATTAGTTGCTGCACACTCCTCCTTCCGCTCTTTTGGTGACAGTTACTGAAATTTATGACGCAGTTCCTACAACCATTTGTTCCCCCTGAAAGGCAAGTAGCTTGATGTTGTTGAAATGGTAAAGTCTAAGTCGAGTGCGGCATCTTTAACTTGAATGTTAAGTTGGCAAAATGATATATATATATATGTATATGTATATATATATATATATATATATATATATATATATATATATGTATGTATATATATATATATATGTAGAGAGAGAGAAAGAGAGATCGGTTTATTGAGAATAATGAAGTAATGGAGAATGTATTCTAACTCACCACATGCCTTGATACTGAGGAAGGTTACACAGCAGACTGAAGCAAATAAAACTTAGGGTTTGATTACGATATTGGCAGATGGTATTCTTCCTTCACATAACCCATCCGCCAAATTATGATTCCATTATATCCTATGGAACACGTAATATGGCGGACGGAATATCTGTCACATTTTAGATCGTAATCAGGCACCTTAGCTTTTAGGTTTTTTGATGCACTTACTCAAAAGTGCTGAAAAACACTAAGGGGACCGGTTCCCATAGTAGGTTGGTCCTCTCAGAAATAGTGTTTGTCTGATTTTGTCAGGGTTTACCAACATTATGAGGCTAGGTCCAGTCCCCAAGAAATATATTAAACATGCCCACAGAGACACTCACACAAACACACACACAAACACACAACCCTCTGACTGCGATTACCTCTGCAGGGTTAGATGTCATCCATTGGAAATGCAAAGACTCCACTGCTATCAGTATGACACCTTATAAGAGGTTAACCATATCTTACGGTACTGCTTCTGAGATACACCAGTTCTGCATGTATTCTGCATTCTGCACTGATGCCCTCAGTGTACATGTTCTACATCAGTGAAGAGTGCAGGACTATTTCAAAGATTGAATTATTGCATTCATGAGATCTTGTTTTGTTTGCTGATGAGCAGTTCTGATCCTGGGTGAATGTGAGAAACGTTCCATACAGCATGTTTGCTTTTTTACAACTGGAGCATATCCCCTCTATCATTATATATCTATATATATATATATATATATATATATATATATATATATATATATATATATATATATATATATATATATATATGGTTCATAAAATCTAATTGTGATTAGTCACCTTCTCCCAATCTTGTCACAATGTAAATATTTATCACCTATTGACGTGTTAAATGTATACCTGCTCAATTTGAGTGAAAGGAAATGGGCGATATGTAAATACATAGGTAGTAAATCTTCTGCTGTCGGAGCAACAGGGTCTGTTGAATATATTTAGTCTGCACTGGCCACACAGAGAATGGAAATGATTGGTATGAGACTGTCCTATTCCCAAACTCAATTTAAGTAATAAATTAGAAGGCAGCATTGTCATGTGGGCTCTAAGGGGAAATGAACGCTCACATTCCAACAGGAAACACACGACTCTGTGAAAGCATTACCGGTTAAACTAATAAAAGAGAATGGTACTTTCTCAATATGTGCAATGTTGATTTTTCAGCACATATTTTATAGTCTGTAAGCTAGCGGAAGCGAAGGCGTACATTGCATTAATCTTTCCCAGAAGGTATTTAGATGAGGCTGTTCATTTCACTTCATTTTTTTTCTCTTTATATCAGCGACTTCCCTTGTTTGAGCTTAACATTATATATCAATTTTAAATACAATTATAGCAAATTTACCTTGGTTTTATTTGCTTATGGTAGATATGATAGAAGATTGTTCTTGCTAAACTATTAGGACATTGTTGGCAGTAATATTCGCAATCATAGTGAGTTGTTACGGTGGCCAATTGATATCCTTTTATTATTTGAAGCGTTTTTCATCTCTTACTGAAGGGAAATGGGAAATCTTCCACTTCTATAAGAGGGATTCACAGCCTCTCTCCTACTTTCCTTTAGTAATCCTGTGCTCTATGTTAACTTATATGATCTGGAAGCATTTTTGGAATGCACGCCAACGCTTTGTACGTCTGTGCGTAATTTCGGTTATTTTCACATAATTTGCATTATTTCCACAATTTCCTAGACTGAGAATTGCAATTGTTTTCAGAAATTACACAAATGTGAACTTTTGCACATTTGCCTTTGGTGTTACTACTAGTTCAAGCAGAACATGTGCTGCAGGATTTTTTTTTTCTTCAAGTGAACCCTCTTGTAGGGATCGCAAATGACTTTTTAATGCAGGGTATACCCATGTGTTCAGCTTTCACTTGGGATGCCCTTAATTTCACATAGGTTTTAAGAAAGTTGAAATAATTTTGGGTTCTCTGTATGTGGCAGAGAGGGTAGAAGGTATCATAAATGGTCTTTTGTTCCACCCATGCCCTCTTCGTCAGGTGGATATTTTAAGCATGATTTGAGTTGTGTGGTAACAAAAATCCTTCAATTTCAGGAGCAATGCTAAATCTAGATGAAAAACCCCTGTGGAATTTCTTTCACCATATAGATAGTATGGAAAGGAATGCCTGCTGGTGGATTTTAGCAAGTCCAGGCTGCCATTATGCATGCAAATCTTGTATTGCTGCCCCCTTCAGCACTTCAGAGCTTTGATATGAAATCACAACCAAATTAGAATAAAAGTCATAGCAGATAACAACTCCTCCGACATTCCCCAATCTCTTCCTCTTTTGCCTGCTGCTCTCTAGCAGCTGAGTACTGTATTGCCAGTATTCACATTATTTGCTTGCTGAGATGTGCTGTGTTTTGATTGGTTTGAGTGACTGGTTATGACACTAACTCCTGTTTCTGTTTGAATGTTGTACTTTGAGACTGTGAGCGTCATGCACAAAGTGTTTTAATGGTCACAAGCCCTCCTATTTGTTAAATATGAGGTTTGAGGGGAGAGAATAGGTCTATTGGTTAAGATGAGCAGCGGCCAGTGCAACACAGGGAATGGAGTCCGACAGGTAGCGGTAACAAACACACAATTTAATTTCCCTAAGTTTAAAGTTAGGGGAATGGATTCCTCTACAGAGTGGTTGGGAGTGTACCCTACATTAGAAATTTATGAGTCCAATAAAGTGTTCAGACAAGAGACACATTTGAGAAAAGCAGACTTTGAAAGGTTTAAATTAAAGCACTATAATACTCTGATACAAGCATCGGTGGACAAAAACACCTAATGGGTAGCAATAGTACTTAGGATCTATCTGAGGACAGTATTAGTAGAAACACTGATGAGGGGGTTACTGACAGCTATTAGAAACGCCAAGGGCCTCATTTAGAATCTGACACATCAGCTCTGATACATCAGATTTCTTGCCCTGCCCTATGACCCCCTAACAGCTCCATGGATGTGCTGTATATACAATGCAGAACTCCTTGGCGTACACTTTCACAGATGCATCAGAAATTCTGACACATCATGGCTCTAAGCTCACACATTGCTGAACTTGTGTCAAAAAAATTATGCTACTGTAGTAATGCCAGGAAGCCCCCTTTGAGAAAAGCCCTGCATCATTTTTACGTCTGCTCTGAGCAGTCGGTAAAAATCTGATGCAGTGAAGTCGCAGAATGATGCAGTGAAATGTTGGAAATTTCACTACATCAGTTCTGCGTGGCTTTTTCCGTGGGAGGGCCTACCTTGCATACATTACACCTGGTGCATGAATAATGTGACGTAAGGCTTTAGAAACTGATGGATTGGGCCCAATGCATCAGTTTGTAAATGTTGATCAGTATAGAGCACTGCTTGCGCCACTGTTGCTTCGAAAAAATGACGCAATGGTGTCACAAAGGCTTTGTAAATGAGGCTCCAAGTTTTTTAAATTTCCTTGACTGACAGCTTCACTAAAGAATTCTTGTAAATAACTGCCATGTACCTCATTCCCACAATGACTAAGTTATTTGAGGCAATAACAGAGAGGGAAGTGGTGACTGAATCCAAATCTAATGTTAAGATAGCATTCTTCACTAATCTGGAAGGAATACCAAACAAAATAAAAACTAAAGATTTATGGCCCTTTACTACACATCAAAGTTGAGATTATCTTTGGTTGTACCATATAGTCATCACAAAGATCAATTGGGTTTCATTCAAGACAGGCAGATTTTGAAAATAATACCAGGTTGTTTTATCTCTCGTTGACAAATGCAACTGAAGAAATATACCAAATGCTTTACTGGTCTTGGATATGGAAAAGACTTTTGAAAGGGTTATCTGGTCATTTTTCCAGAAGACAACAGGGTAGTTCAGTATATCAGAAGTTTGGAGTAAAGTGATAATCACTCACATGAACACCAGAAAGCTCAAATTGTGGTAAATTGAATATTTTTAGGCAAGCCTGATATCAAGCAGTGTTTTCACCAGATCTGCCCTATGTCCCTCATCCTTTTTCTTATTGATCTTGAACCCCTGAAAATAGTCTGAGGCAGTGAGAAAATATAAAGGGTATGGTGGTAATGACCTTGGGATCTCCTTATTTGCACATGACATCCTCATATATACAAAGGAGGTGACACATCGACTTCCACTTTAATGGAAATGTTAGATTCATTTGGGAACGTTTTAGGATGCAAACTTAATCAAGGTAAATTGAAATTACTACTGGTAGAGACAGACTGAGCAAACTAAGATTTCTTAGGAGGGATACATCATTTAAGATCAGTGCATATTCATTAAAATATTTAGGAGTCCACATAACAAATAAAACCACATACCTGTTTAAAGCCAATATCACACCACTGATTAAAATGGTTAAGACAGTGTTGCGAAGATGGTGGTATTTATATATTTCTTAGCTTTAGAGCATAGCAGCAATCAATATGGTATCTATACCACAGTCATTATTTGTTTTTACAGTAGCAAGAATAGGTTGTGCCCTTGAATACAACTATTTAATTCCAAAATGGAAATTTGACATTGATATCCGAGAGTCCTTTCTGTTTGCTGCTGTCTTTTTATTTCATTTCTTTTTTAAAACATCAGAATATGTACATAATGATACACACACAGCCATTTATTTTAAAAGTACTCCTGCTCAGAAATGTCTATTGCAACTTGTGGACCGGAGGAGCCAGCAACGTTTTGAGGGAAGGTCTTAAATGCACCCAGGTCCAAAGGAGGAATGGGATTCCACGATGTCAGGGATTATTATAGAGGATCCCAACTTTATGTTTTGATCTAGTGGTTATTCAGAGCTTCTAGACATCACTCAGTAAATATGTAACAGGCAGTAGCAGGGGGGTTGCTATGGAATGTGATATGGCTCTTTAAGTCGGCCAGACTCCAGGGGTAATATTACAACAAAATAACAAGTATGATGATAGTTATTTGGGACTGCATCAATATTTCCTGACACCTCATGATTTACCCCCAACATATATCACCACAACCCAGACATTAAAACAGCATTCCAGTACCTAAACTATAAGATGTAGAAGGAAGGGTAAGATGATCATTATTGGACTAATACAAGGACAGACAAACCTTTGAATGCTGCAAGCAGACCTTTTGTGTAATGGAACAGATAAGGTTATGAATATACTAGTTAAGACATTGGGCATTGCAGCCACTGAACAAGGTAGTGGCCTGTAAACCGTAAAAAGAATTTGAAAACGTAATTACTTCATTGGAAGGTAAGCGATTGGTCTCAGGACAAAAGGACTCTCAAACTATTGTACTCAATCCCTTGGGGGACATATGGTGAAGTAGCAGAAGATGAAGGACTGGCAATCCCTAAGTTAACTTGGAAGACGCTGAAGAGGAAAATCATCTCTAATAATACATTGTTCCTCCAATGAAGTCTTCTGTCATGGTAATGACAAGTGTGCACCTTTACCTGAAAGCTATTCTGGTGGACAACAGATAAGTGCTAGGGAAAATGTAGAGAGAGTTGCATGCCAATACATATGTGGTATGAATGTCCCAGAATAGCAGTTTATTGTAAAGATATGATGGGAGTGGTTAAGTAAACAGTAGGCTTTCCTATTCCTATTCATCAAGACTCCCTGGTTGTTTTTGGCATGAGAGCAGATGTATGGGAGAATACTGACGATTGAAGAAAACATGACGTTATTAATAGTTCCTGTTAGATACTGTTGTAATTGTATTTCAGAGGAAGTAATATGCAAGGTGTGAGAAATTGGGTTGTTGACTGGGTTCTCAGAGCAGTTTTTAGCCAAACATTTTTGAAGCAATCCTTCCAAGTGCAGCAAACAAGTTTTGTGGAGTACACAGCAGGCCACAGCAACAGGCAATCCTTGAGAGTTCTTACGCAGGCCCAGAAAGTGAACTGAAGATGGGTCTGAGGGCCCTATTTTTATACCTAGTGCCTTTTTAGAAGTTGGGAGAAGTTTCCTAGATGTTTCTCTTGAAGTGTTTGAAATGTTCTGGCTCTCCTGCTCTGGCTCTAAGCAGGCTGAAGAGACAACGTGGAGGTGACAAGCCCTTTGTGTGAAGACAGACCACTGCCTAGTCAGTTGCAAGTGGGTCTGTGCTCCGCTCCCTCCCATCATCCTATCAGCATATTGCCCATTCAGGCATACCTAATCCCTCCATTGTGTGACTGGGTGGAATTTATAAAGTCTAATGTCAGTTATACTCAGTCATGTGATCCAAGACAGGCTGGCTGCACCAAATAGTTAATGGAATGAAAATAGACATTTTCTAAAAGTAGCATTTTCAAAATTGTAATTTAAAATCTGACTTTGCTATTAAAGAGGATCTTCTATTACTATTTTATAGATTCCAAATACAAAATGCTTATCTGTCCACAATAAAAATGTATCACTTCTTAAGTGTAATAAGGCAACCCAATTTTATCCTAATGGACAGGTAGGCCTCACTGTAGTGAAAAACAAATTTTAATTGTTCACTACCAGGACATGTGAAACTTAACACTACTTGTCTAACCTTTTAATTACAATGCCTCCTACCCTATGTCCTACTTAAGGCCTACCTTAAGGGGTTACATATGTAATAAAAGGGGAGTTTAAGGCTTGGCAAGCTGCTTATGTTGCCAACTTGAATTGGCACTTTAAACTGCATTCAGGCTACAAAGGGAGGCCTGGGACATGTTTTAACGGGGTGACTTAAGTGGGTGGCACAATAAGTGCTGCAAGCCCACTAGTAGCATTTAATTTACAGGCCCTGGGTATATAGCATACTCCTTCACATGGGACTTAGGAGTAAATTAAATATGCCATCAGGTGTAAGCCTATTTACCATGTTTAGAGGAGTGAGCACAAGGACTTTAGCTCTGCTTAGCATTGTTATAGTGCTCAGACAAAAACACATTTTATTAATTTTCTCAAATGTTTTCAGATTCTGTAAGTGGTTTATTAGTATAGACTGTGAACTCTGCAGATCTAAATAGAAAGGTTTTTAAAAACTCAAGGAAGAAGCTATAGGGAAGTGTTACCAAGTGATATCACAGAAAGCACTGAAAGTCACTGGAATCAATCTATACCTAGCTGAAGAGCCCTAACTGGGATCTGCATATGGCTGGGTCCAGACTGAGGTGGCATGATGTGCAAAATGACAGTAGACTGGGATGTAGCCCAATTCATTTCAGTGGCCGAGATTAATTCAAGCATTCATTCCATTATTTTTTTGCATACTTCCATGTGTCACCTTAAGTGGGACTGGTATGCCTAGACCTGGATCCCGTGCGCAGTGTGTCACTGAAGCCAAGATCTACATTGCTTCTAAGCCTCAAATAGGATGTATTCAGTCCTAGATTGATTGTGTTTCAGTTCATGGAGGATCTGGCCTGGCAGTTTGGGCTGAACTGTTGTCAGTGGAGAATGGCCAAGACTGATTTGCATGTAGCTGGGTCCAAACAGAGAAGGCATGGTGTGGAAAAAAACAATGTTCTGGGATGTGACCTGACCAATTACCAGTGGTTGAGATTAATTCAACCATTCTATCCATCGCTTTTTTTAATACATTAGTGTGTGATTATAAGTGTAATGGGTATGACTAGATGTGGATCCATCACACTGTGTCACTGGAAAGAATGTGTAAGTGGATGCTGAACCCTAAGTAGAGCTAAGCCGGTTCTGGGTTGCTTGCCTTCCAATTCAGGGAGGACCTGGATTCACAGTACAGGCTGAACTGTTCCAAATGGAACAGGGTCAAGACTGATTTGCTTATGATATGAAGGTGTCCAAACCGAGGTGGCGCAGTGTGCAAAATAACAGTGGATTGGGATGCAGCTCCACAGTAATTACCAGTAGCTGAGATTAATTCAATCAATGATTACTTTGGCTCTTTTGAAGCATCAATATATGTAGTCAGTCACCGCTAATCACATAAACTTTTTGCCAATGCACAAATAATTCATTGATAGATTCAAAGAAATAGGATCAAGACCTCACTTTTCTTGTGTGAAGTTCTATATGTTTGTTCATCATATAAGCATTAGTGCAAGGCAAAAAACTACGAAAATGACTATAGTACAGATAATGCAGTGCCTATAAGAAAGTAAAAGTTAATTTATATACAAAATGGAAACATCATCATTGTAACTTATCTCTGGTTTCTACAGAAAATCACAATTTTGTGTTGCATGTTCAGCAATATCACAGGTTATGCAATATGGTGCAATCGGCAGGAACCAAAGGGATTTATTGTTTATGTTTCTACCCAATACTTATTTGATGGTTGTCTTCGGGCCGGTTATGTCACTGAAAATGCACATATAAAAGAGGAAAAAGCATCCCCATAATTCTCTTCCAGTCAAATTATGTTTGTTTTGCAAGCTACATAAGTAGCCTCCAAAGTCCCAGATGGCCGGTTTTGTCAAGGCAAGCTTAACAATACAAAATCTTTGATATCTGAAGAAAATGTAACAACTGTGGGTTTGAAAATGGGAATTGAGGCACGCATTAGGACTTTCGTGGCTGATGAGTCTTCAAAAATATTCTTCATTACCAATGGATGAACTCAGCTGCAAAATGCCCCAGTGAGACCAATTTAAGACCTCTTTCAAGTCAATAATCATTTCCAATGCTTATTGTGTTACTGTTTCTCATACAGATTCCCAGTGCGGTAGCATGATGGAGGGTACCTAGTCCAAAATTTCAAGTTGGCACCAAGGTTTTGAAAAATATCTCTGCTGAAGTGGCTGCTCATGCTGTGGACCAAGTGAGCTCCTTGGACACTCGTAATCCTTAGTTAGGAGAGGGAGCGGATGTGTTTACTCAGGACAGTCCCACTGCTGATAACCTTTCTTTGGCCCCATGTTTACAGCAAAGTTGCAGGTTTTTGGATATCTGGTCGAACCGAATACCAAACTTTTATTACTGTGTTTAATCAAACTTTACAGACAATCCTAAGTGAAATTTGTGATATGAAAGCATTTCAAACTCAAACAAGCTTGGTACCTCATGACCATGTTAACAAAGTCAATGATAAGCTCACACAGATTCCCTCTTTATCTTGATCAGGCAGAGTAAAGAATTTCTGATATTGGCCTCAGCTCCTAACAGAAACTATTGGAAGTGGCAAAACAGGATATTTCCTCTCTTAAGAACAAACTTGAAGAATTATAGAATGATTTTCATAGATCAAAACTACAGTTTTTTGGTGTTCCTAAAGATAAAGAAAATTGGGGGGAGTGAATAAGTTGGGATCAATTTAATTAAAACTCACATTCCCCTAGACTCAACAGTCGATCTTTCAATTATGAGGGCACAGAGGGTCCCCAATCTTCGAATACCACATGCCAAATATCCATGTAGCAATTAGTTAATTTTTGAAACTGTCAGATTAAAGAAGAGATTCTCTCTAAGGTCACCCACATGAAATTGTTAGGTTCTTCTGATGCTTTCAAATTCCAAGTTTATTCTGATACAACTATATCATCTGCTCGCAGGGTGAAAGGATTTAAGACAATGTTGGATCAGTTCTGGGCCACAGGGGCCCAAGCTGTCCTTCTACAGCAATCAAACTTGAGAGTCATGTACAAGCGACACTTTCAGACTTACATTTTTGCTGCAGAAGCTTTCTATTTCCTGAAATAACTTCAACATAAATCAAATAACATCTGTTTCTAATAATGTGATTGTGTAATTTTGACTGAAAACAAATTACTTTAGTCTCTTTCAGGTAATATATAGTTCTAGTCAAGTTTAGGATAAGTGCAATCTTATGGTGGTTCACTAAGCTTTTAACCAACTCAGTGGCGTAACAAAATGGGAGGGGGCCCCCTGCAAAGAACATGGAAGGGAGCCCCCCTCCGGACTCACTCAGACCAGGTGATGTGCTGAGGGGGTCCCCTGGAGTTTGGGCGACCACGCAAGCCAGGGGCTGTGGGTGCCTTTGTTACACCCCTGAACCAAATAGCAACATATGGACATGCTTCTGAAAGTGATGATGGGAGAGGTGTTCCGGTCTGGGACAGAATTCAGGGTGCTACAATGGGGCAATTGATCAAATGGGATGGGGTAGTATCCATTGTGTAATGAGTGCAATCCCCATTCTATCAAAGAAAAGACAAACTAAACCCAAAACAGCTGCTTGTATTTGGAAATTGAAAGGTTTGATTGTTTATTGGTGCTTTGACAATCCCACTTTTAAACAGTTTACTTTTTTTTCCAAACAATTTAATTCAGCTTCACAATGCAATTTTGTGTTAATATATCTTGCACTAAAGAGAAAGGGCTTTTATACTGGGTAACAGATTTTCTGATCATTCTATAAATTTGTTAGATACCTCACCCTCCCAATAGTACGCCCACTTCTCCTTCCAGATGGCAGTTTGACAAGACTCTGTTACATGAGGTCAGGAAACTGAAAGTAAGGGGTTTTATAAAAGAGCTCTTATCAATAATGCTTCAATCTCTTCTGTATTGGGGTGGTTAAAGCTTGTTTGAGTGGCCAGATAATTGCATATCAATCTAAGATTCTGAAAAAACGCCCACAGAAAACTTTAGAGTTACAAGCAGCCTTGGATTTTACAACCTTTGAATACTTTGTGCTCAAAATGGCCATGGATGGTAAGGCTTTATCTCAAGGCAGGAAAAATGTCAGTGACTTTTATCCTGTAGAGCGGTGTTCCCCAACCCCCGGGCCGTGGAACGGTGCCGGTCCGTGGATCAATCGGCACCGGGCCGCCCGAGGAACTGCAAATCATTTCACTGTGGCGGGCGGCCGAGGCGCAGAGCATTGCAATCAAAACAAGCAGGCCATGGTTAAATTTTCAAACATTTACCGGTCCGCGGCGATAAAAAGGTTGGGGTACACTGCTGTAGAGGAAGTCTTAAATTAGAAAACCTCCCCACAGAGAGTATATGAGCGGAGGGAACATATTGGAAAATTACTAGCAGGTGTCAACCAAAGTTACATCTAGTAGCAAAAGAATTCAAATGTTAATGTAAATCAAAAGAGAATTCCAGATGTTTCTCTTAAGTATGTATCTTATGAAGCAGTAACTGTTTCTCTTCCAACCTTAATGGGTTATTATCAAGTAAGACTTATAACTCTGATCTGATCCAAAGAGATGGAAAGCATTTTACCACAGCGGCAAATACTAGGGATAGTGGTGGTTTACTTTTTAAGATATATAAGCAGGACTTTCTCAATTTTCATTGTTCTAGCCACTCTATTTAATAAAATTATGTAAGGAATCTCTATCCATATCTCCTTTTCAGATACAGTAGTGACGAGCTATTTGAAATAGGAAAAATCATTTAACAAACCTAATTCCTAGAGACCAATAAGTCTTAATAAACACTGACTACAAATTTTTAATGAACATTCAAACAAGCAGGAAGTGCCCATTGCCCAGCAAATAATGCATTATGATCACAATTGATTCTTTGCCACAAAGATCAATTACCATGAACAGTATTTATTCAGTGCAGAGTATTGATTATTTTTCAGTTACCACTCTTAAACCAGCAATTATAATAATCAATATGTTCTCATTGTGTTGCACGAATTATAACCAATTCTAAATAGATTGAGATGGTCAAAAGTAAAGAAAGCACTCACAAGCACTTTACATTATTTGTTGAGCCCTTGGCATGTCTTCTTCGACAGGTATCTTAAAACTAACTAGAAAGGTTTGACAACTGTAGTCTCCATGGCAATCATTGCCTTTATCCTCAATAGGCAGAGTTTTATTGGTTAAAATGTCGATTCTAGCTCTTTCTTTATTCATACTTTTTTGTACAAAATAGATATATTAGTAAACATTTTTTGGAGTTGTAAACATTCTAATATTGTGGCTAAATAAGGCACAAGGGGTTTAGAGCTACCACAGTTTAGACTCTATTAACATGCCTCTTTTTTAGATGATTTCGTTTGACTCAATAATTATGTTTTTATTACAGTTTCCTTTTAACTAGTATGATTAAGAGAGCAAAGATCAAAATACCATATTTTTTAAAAAGAGCAATTTTTCCAAAACAAAACAGACACATTACATATAAACGAGTTTAGATTAAAGAAAATCCACCAAGAATGTAAGACTCCGAATTGGCATTCTTTTTTTGTCTTTGACGCAGTATGCTAGTTTAGGGTTAAAGAAATCCAAAACAATTATCCGAAGCTGGAAAGTAATGGGCTTCAAACGTATTAGTAATGTTGTATCGAATCACTGTTGAAAAAGGGGAACAGATTTGCTCGAATCACCCTGAGTTTAATTTGCATTTGTGGATTAGCTTTGCTCGGATTATTAGGTTTCTTTAATAAATACCCCTTCTAAATAAAGGATAGGCCCAGAGAATAATCAAATCGCTTTTTAATACTAAGTTACTTCATTAGAACCTATTTACACGTTAGTTATCTCCAAGTTCTTGGACAAGATTAAAAAAGCTATACATTGTACTACAACTACTCTACAATGGCAGACATTGTGCTAATAGGACAAAATTGCTGCATGTTTTCAATTTTAAAAGAATGGCGTTTTTTTCCGGATGGTTGGTCTGCTCTAAACCCTGATTTTAACCTCTTTCTAGCATAGTCCTTGCAAAGTTTCAGATGTGAATCTGACTGCATAGTTTGTTTTCTTCATTTCTTTGTTCCCTGCTCTGTATTGCGGAACTCTTAGAATTCTTTTTTGTATTTACTAGTGGCAGGCTAGGTAAAATATTTCACCTGGTCCCGATAGTGTCTTATTTGAATATGAAGGCAATAGTATTAATCTTTCATACTCAGACCAGTAGTTTATTTTTGTGGCATTCTCCTTCGTTTGATCTCTTATATTACAATGGTGGAATCAAACCGAAATACCCTGTATGGCACTTTAACATTCCAAATTACAATGGACCAGAAATGCCAGCCCTGCATTTGTGCGTACCTTGCACATATCATCCTGCAACCCAATACAGACATTGCCCTAATGGGTTCAGATAGAAACTGTCAAATGACTGTTCAGCAAAGAACGTGTGAGGTGACACCACTGAAATAATTTCCCATGTACCGCAGACGAACAACAGGGCACAACCCAACTTGCATAAACAAGTGACATAGCAAAGACAGGGGCTACTCTACTACACCCCAGACCATTGGTTTCAAATTAATCACATTGGAAATCAAGGTCGACACAACAGAGGCCTGCCAGATGCCGAACAAATGGAAGCCCTTGTAAAATAGAACTGCCTTTCTTTTGCACATAAAAAACATATTATCAGACCTCACACCTCAAGCAAACCTCTTTAACAAATACAGCAAACAAACCTCCATCCCTAACCACAAATGGCCAGCAAAGATGCAGGCATTTTGCCTATTCTTCCAAATACACTACTGCAATCGAGAGGCCTTGCAAGAAGATGGAGACCACAGATACTTCAGGGCTAAGGTGTCATACCTCTGAATGGCCCAGTGATAAATGACGTCAACAAGAAATCTCCAACAAACAGAAACTTTGCACCCATCGAATTGCTCTTGTGATACACTGGTGGCCATGGAACCCAAGCACATAAGCCTAAAAGAAGCAATTGGAAATCACTTATACCACAGCAGCACTTTACAAAAGGATAAATGGTTATTCTGGCCCACACAATACAGCCACGGGGGAAGGTGTGCTACCATACTGTCAAAAAAGACATAGCTGCATATAACAATATGGAAATAAACATACACAATGTATACTGTATTAATGGACGACATAGGAAAAACACCACACACTTGAGGGTCAAGTACCCAGCACAATGAGATTGGCAGTAATAAAATATGCAAAAAACACAATGATATAGCTTGACAGACCTCCATGGACATGATTGAATGAAAAAGCATTCACCTAGGATCAAAGAATTTGAATCACAAGGACAGACACTGACCAGAATTGGCACATAAATCTGTTACCATCATTTCATCATTGTTATGGAACTGGCTCAGAGCATTGACAAATGGCTGAGAGTAGAAGTTTACACCATATGACGTTTTCTGGTTTAAGACTATGGTTTACGACTATGCTGGGGCGACTCACCACTTTGAAAGGCTCATGATGGAGCAATGAAGGAGGATGAACTTCATCACCCTTAGCTGTCTGTGAACTTTGAGGCACACAGATGATAGCGGTGTCAGGTGGATTACAAAGGCGGCTTATTCGCTATGGTGAAGGAGCGTTGCCCCACTGGCTGTGCCAGGAGCAGAAAACTAAAACAATAGTTTACTGTTGTTTTATTTTTCGGCTCCTGGCACAGCCAGCAGTGCAGGGAGGGGCAGGGCTGGGCCACGGGAGGTGGGAGGGGGAAGGAGGGAAGAGTGCACCTAAGTGTGCATGTGTGTTTGGCTGGCGGTCTCTAGCCGGCCAAGCACACATGTGCACTTAGGTTTCTCCAGCCCGACTGTGTTTAACAGACGACCTGGAGAAACTGCACTGACCCCAGGACTGTGTCTGAGCAGCTGCTGCTCAAACCAATCCTGGTGCTGCTTTCATGCAAGGTTTTGCATGAAAGCAGCGCCAGGATTGCTAGGGAGCCTGTGCTGGTGAATGCTTGCAAACCAGAAGCAGAAGAACGCTAGGCGGCGAGGACAGAGGAAAGGTAATTATTATTATTATTATTATTTTTTTTAATCATCTCCATCCCAATGTCCCCTCCCTCCCTCGCCCCTACCCTTGAGTTATGCGGCGGCCGCCGCTGGTGGATCGTTTGCAGACCAGAAGTTAACTTGCTTTGTTAATGGGGTAATAGAACCCGTTCTGCATTTGGTATACCATCGAAGGTGAGAACCAATGCAAACCATGACTGTTCTCTATATTAATATTCTGGGCCTCGTGTTTTCTGAAGGTGCCTATAAATGTGCCCAGTGTAAATCTCAGTTCTATATGCCATGCTACATTGGTGGTATGATGCATTTAATGCTGCCATCTGATATAGACTTTGTGGGTAAAACTTATGCATTACTCTCTACCGTTTCCAGCACCACTGGTGATAAATATAAATGAAAACGAAGAAAGCAGCATTTCGTGAACTATACAATGCTGAAATATTGGTGCTTGAGGAAATATTAACTGTAGAACCAAGGTATAAAACAAGCAACTTTTCATGACCTTTACTTAAGGTAAATGTGAGATTATGCTCTGGGCTTCATGCCAGAAAATAGTTTCCATCTCATCACACTGCACTTTGAGCAAAGAAGAGATCAGCTCAGGCCATGAATGCCACTTGTGCCGTTATTTCAGAGATGTAGGTGTGCTTTTGTCCATCTAGGGTCTGTTAGGTGAGTCTCTGAATGGTAACAGCTATTGGATGTCATATATTTCACGTTTCGGTCCTTCTATTTTGTTGACTTTAAAGCCTTCTCTAGTTCTTGACATCTAAGAGCCCTTTTATCACGGTAGGGCCTGGCTTTTTGATTAGTCTCCCAATCGACTATGCCCTCTTATACATCACTCGTGTACTTTTTTTCATGCACTTTTATGAACTTAGTTCCGAGAATTCAATACTATCTATCTATAAATAGATAGTTAGATAGATAGATAGATAGATAGATAGATAGATAGATAGATAGATAGATAGATAGATAGATAGATAGATTAGGTAATGAGAGACAACTGAATTTGTGACGTGCTGTAAAACTGTGGATATTATCATTGCTTTGTTGCAAATATTAATGTACATATTGTTTCAAAACTAAGAAGAGGAGGAAGGGGACGTGGTGAAATTACTAAATGGAAAGAAAAATATTCTACTACAGTGATGCTGATGAAGCTACTTACCATGATAGAAACAACAAAAACAGAATAGGAACTTTGCTTTAAATAGAAGTAGATATATTAAAAATGTTTCCAATGTAAACCTTAAAAGGCACTCAGGTAGCTGGCTCTTTACATAGCAAAGAATACCAAAATGAGGTAAGCGTCCAGTTATTCCTCATGAGTGGTTAGGGGCTTGCTCTAGCAATCCCAAGGTGCTCTCTTAGGGTGTAGTGTGGTTGAGCAGCCTTAGGCTTATCAGAGAGGAGTGTTCGACATTTATCATAGGCACAGAGTCAATAAATGAGACACACGACTCAATAAGGAGATCCACACCAATTTACAAAAATAATATGCATTTTTATATATACTTAGGCACCAGAATCAATACGATCAGGTAAGTACATTTTACAAGAGAAAAACGTACAGGTTTTAAAAGTCAAGAATGCATTTGTCAGAGGTGACAATTTTATACTATGGAGGAAAAACAAATGCTGCACACAGGCATAGTACAGTGACTGATGTGAACAATCTCCTGGACTTAAGGAAAGTATAGGGCAAGGACCAAGGCAGCAGCAAAGGTCACCTCGGGCAGCACTGGGGCGGCCAGGTGCTTTTCAGCATTGGGTGCCCAATGTTATCCAAAGGGTAGAAACATTGTGCCCCAGTGCATTCGGGCACTTCACAGCAACTTATGAAACCAATCTTCTGGACTGAAGGTAAGTATGGGGCAAGGTCCAAGGCAGCATCAACAGGTCACCTCCATTGGCACTGGGGCGGCTAGGTGAAGAGGTGCTTCCCAACATCAGGTGCCCAATGTTATCCTATGGGGAAAACATGTACTGCATTTGGGCACTTTACAGCAACTTATGGGACTAATCTCCTGGACTTAAGGTAAGTATGGATCAAGGTCAAAGACCATAGCAACAGGTCACACTGGGTGGCACAAGGCAGCCACGTGTAGAAGTGCAATACAACATCAGGTGACCGATGTTAGTCAAGGGGGATCGGCCACATTAAAAAGAGGCTGCAAGTTTGGATTTGAGGCCAGTTGGCCTGGAGCAGCAAGTTTGTTCCGCTCTCACAGTGCTCGGGAATGTGGAGGCATCTTAGGTCCTCTTCTCCATGGTTGGGGTGATAGGTGCAGAGGTTTCTTGAGGTGTTGGATTTTCATCACCGAGTGCACTTGCAGTCTGGGGGGGCTGAAAGCAGAGGCTGCAGGCGGTGGCAGTGAGTCTACAGTGGGCAAGTCCAAGGTGGGAATTGTGTGTGGAGTGCCGGGGGACCACGCTGGCACCATTGGCCACTTCAGCTCAAGCTAGCTGGCACGGGTGGAGTAGTGCTTTCCAGTGTTGGGTTTTGGCAGTCTGGAGTCTCAGGTCTCTTGGGGTGCCTGCAGGATGCAGGGAAGCTGCTACGCGGCTCCACTGGAGTTCTTTGGTCTTTGTTGAAGGCAGGCAGTCCTCCCAGGCTTTTGGAAGCATGACAGCTTGCAGGATGAGACAACTCTGGTGCAATTAGGTGGAAACAGCAGACAGGCCGGCAGGGTTAGTGCCTAGTCAGTTTCTTCTTCCTCGGTCTTTGCTTTAGGAGCTTTTGGGTGTTTTTATTCTTTGTAGGCCAGCAGCAATCTTATTTCGTGGTGCCAGGGGACCCCTAAATGCAGCATTTAGGGGTTAGGGGAGTGTAGGGTAGTAGCCAATAGGCTATCTACCCCTGGGGTCATTATGCCCTTTATAGAACTGCTTCCTGTGGGATGTGAGCATAATCCTGTCGAAGAGTTTATATTTCTGCCATCACCAAGATGGCAGACTTTTAAATTTTGTGTCCACATCAGACTGCTTACCTTAGCAGTGGGAACTGACCTGAGGGAGGACACTCCTCTCTGACTACTATTTTTCCCACCTGTCCAGGTGCCAAATGGGCCTGGGGCAGGGGGTTTGGCATATCCCTTATGGAGGAAGCTAGATCTGCATACTCTGGGTTTTGGGCCTCTTTGAAGCCTCCCTCCCTTGGAATGCAGGTTTGCATGTCATCCTGTTGGGAGGGATGTGTTAAAACCCCCGAAGGAGCAGGCTTTGTTCCTGACTGCCAAAGAGCATAGTCTCTCACCCTTGGGGATCAGAAACATGTCTGTTGGTGGCAGGCTAGTTAAAACTAGTCAGCCCACACAAAGGTAGATGGTAGGTTTGTCAGGGGGCACCTCTAGGTTGCCCTCTGGGTGCTGCATTAATAAATTCATCACTGGAATCAGTGAGGGTTTACTAATACAAGATGTTTGATAACAAACATTCTTATTTTCAGTGAAGCCATCATGTAATTAGGGAACTCGAATTGACCAGTGTCCAGCACATGCAGTTAAAAGCCTTCCCTGATCACTTACTATGTCTAAGAATTACCAAAGACATAGCGGGGGCACATCTGCTCTTGTAGATATGTCCTCACATGTAACATAAGGCATCCTGCCTTAGGGCTGTAAGGCATGCTGTAGGGCGACTTAACATATATTGCACACAGTGTTATCAGGCATGGCACATAGGCTGTGTTCCATGTCATGTTTTCATTTTTAGCTGCACCAGGACCTGCAGTCTGCAATGGCAGTCTGCATGCGTTAGGTGAGGGGTCCCTGAGGGTGGCACAATACATGCTGCATCCCTTGGGGACACTCTTTGGTACCCATGCCTTAGGTACCTGGGGTACCATTTACAAGGGACTTGCAGGGGTGCCAAAGATATTGCCAAATGGGGAACAATTATGCATTTTTGAGGTAAGAACACTGGCACTGGGGACCTGGATAGCCACAACCCAGTGCACTTCAGTCAAAGTTGCATCACATACCAGGCACAAAAGTGGTGGGACTACAGAAACAAACCCTAGTTTTCTACAAGTGTGCAAATTAGTATGTCATCATAACCCGAGTTCTCATTGCTGTAAACGTTTTAAATGATCTACAATCTTAATTAAACCTCATGTTAAACAGACAAAAATGAGTCTTCATTTTCACTGAAGTACATCATAACATGGAATGAGGGAATTGAAAAAATTATTCTCTGACTTATTTGTTTTAGTCTTAGCATGGGAAAAATCGTAAACTGGTATTCTTATCATTAGTGTGAAATAAATTGGTAATAAACCAATTTAAATACATTTCGAAAATAAGTTATTATTTACCAAACACAACGTTTTGTAATTTAACAATCGCCATGTTATGATAGGCTAATATGCATATTGAAGTTCAACCTTTCCATTACATTTGATTACAAGTCTTGTATTTAAGAAATGTAGGTAAAAAGCAAGTAAGAAACATTTTCATGCCAATCCTTCAAAGGTATGCTTTTTTATGTCTCTTGACATCAATATGCAGTGCAAGGACCTGTGAGCATAGCATTTCAAAACACTTAGCTGGAAGTGATCTTGTGGGAATCCCTTTATCTGCAACCTTTAGGTCAAAGGGTGAGTTATAGATTGTTACGTCATAGGAAAGTAATCCATTTTACCATGTCTGCACTGGAAAGCAGCTTCGACAGATTTATTAATGTCTATGTTTTTAGGTAATTGGCTTGCTCTCCCAGATTGGAATCTCCTCGGAGTTCAGAACCATATAGAGGGTGACCATCAATCCTTCCTTTAAAAGGATAAGCACAGAGTGAGGAAAAATCTACCCACAGCAGCCCCAGCAGGGCTTCATCTTTATATTCTGTTGCAGTTTGAAGTGCTAATAGCTCATATTTTGGTATATATATTTGCCATTTCTTTTACACATTGAATACACGGGCTGTGATACGGGCTAAGAGCTTTCCATTATTCACACTTTATCTGTACCATGGGCCCTCTGTCCAAAAGAAACCTTTCCATTCAGTCCTCTTTTGATCATCGCTTTTGATAGCTTTGCAGCATCGCTCCGTCGTCTATGTGTGATTCAAGTGCACTGTCTGTCATGTCAAGTTACCACACAATTCTGTCTGCCAGAGCGTGTTTATCTTGTTTAATTCTTGAATTTCGTCCGTTCGCCGCATACTTTGAAATGACACTCAGAGCACACACTTCATCCACCTCAAAAGAGTATAAAAAAAAGCAAACTGCAAGAGAAGTACATTTTGATTTGTACCAAACAGCGTAATATTGATACAGTTAACAGCAGCAGCCGAGTATTCCTCTTCCATTTTAAAAGAAATGTCTAACACTGTAAATCAGAGAATGATGGTGGCAGGCTTCTGGTCATGATTCTAAGTGAAAAAGGTTTTGTCTGAAAATATATAGAAATTAGCATGTTTCTCATTTAGCGATATTTTTGTGAAAAGACTGGTTATCACATTAATATTTAAACCTGGATCAGAACACAATGGTCAACAATCCATTCTGTAATCGAGCCTGGGGTCCTGAAGATCGTAAACAGAATGTCAGGAAATTGAGCACTCGATAAAACCTTCATTAATCCCAAGGCCGTTGCAAGTGTTGGCTGTTTTTGGGGAGTGTTATAAAGCGGTACTTTCTGCCTTTCAGTTACTCCAGACCACCAGACAGAAGGAAAATACAGCTGGATAGGTAGGGGATGTTTGAGTTCAACCCGACAGGGTAAAAGACCTTGTCTGATATTCTTTGACTGCGACATACTCTTAAAAGTGTTCAGTTGAAGTTCTGTTTTCAAAAGTTTCCAGCCCTCTTGTGCCTTCCCCAATCTTTGTGCAAACAAATCTTGTCCCCACATTTGCTAGTTTTCAAAGTACATTTTTTGCACTTAGGGTACCTGCATACACACCACTCACAGAGATGCGTATTCATGCATGCAATCATTCTCTTTCACGCTCACCTAACGCTTAGGCACAAACACACGCTGTCACCCGCACGCCCCAAGCATTGGCCGTTTTGTATTGTACTTACGTTTTGCCGCCGGATTTTTTTTTGTACTTATTTTTTGCTGCCTGACTGGTGTTCTGCTTCAGGTCTTCATTTAAATGCCCCGCCATGTGAGGATTGGAGACACACATGCAATGTGATTAGCGCAAGGCCTCATTTGGCTTTGCGCTGCCATTCACACTGTAAGGGGCATATGTACAAGCCCCTTGCGCCTCTTTGTACTGCACTAGCGTCATTTCTTTATGATAATGTGGCGTTAAGGAGGCCATTTCCCTGTGCCATATTTTCAAAGTTGTGCAATGCATGCGTTGCACCACTTTGTAACCTCTTCTGCCAGGCATAAATTATGCAAGGGGTATGTTTCCATGCAGAGAGGTCCGTAAAAATGGCTGAGTAAAACTTACAAGCCTTCATTGTGCCATTTTCAGTGTCATTTTAATGCCTGCCTGAGACAGGAGCACTGTATGGCAGCAACTCTGCTTGAGAGGCCTGCTCCAATACCCTCCTCTGTTCAAGAAGAGTACTGCTTCTCAGTTTACACATAAACAAACCACAAATGACTGAATGAGATCTCCCTGATGGAAATGTAGATCTTTATTACTGTCACGGTCAGACCAAAACGCTGTAAGGTGCGGCTTCAGACTTTCAGAATGATGGGTGTAGGAGGCTGGGCCTGTGTAGTGTGCAAAGGTAGGCACACTCTGCAGGGGCTTAAGGCAACAACACATTGGTTTATAGAGGTAAAAACTAGATCACTTAATCCTCTAATGTTTATGATAGTTTGGTCGAGCAGTTAGGCCAATCTTGGAGAAGTGCAAAGCATTTGTAGTACTCACAGCATCAATCATGCAACTCACATATTCAAAGGAATAACTTGTGACCAATTTATAAAAATACTTCAGATGTTTATATAATTCTTAAGACCAAGATTAGCAAAATTGGTTAAGTACTTTTGGAGATATGGATTTTTGAATTTTAATAAAAATTGCCTTTTGTGCATAATTACGCACAGTAGGAATCAATGTAAAGTCACCTTTCAAGTTAGATATAAAATTACACATTTGCTTTACCAAGCTCTTCTTTTGCAGGTTGGCCGAGGTCATCGGTGGGCACACTGTGCTAGCTGGAGAAGTTCAGACGGCTCCCGCTTCCGGCGGGAGCAGCAGAGAAAAGTCTCTGGAGCTGGTGCAGGGCCACTGTGGGGGACCACTTGGGAAAGGTCTGTGCAGGTAAGTTTAGAAGTAGTTCCTGGGGTTCCCCTTGGAGTGTTGCGGCTGCAAGGGGTAAGGAACCTTTAGAGCACAGCAGGTTCTTTGTTGCAGGGCACAGGGCAGCCGGGTGCAGAGCAGATTGGTGAGCCTGGAATTGTGCACAGAGATGCCCTTTGGTTCTGCAAGTAAGTCCCTTCAAGGGTTGTTAACAGGACAAAGGGGACACTCTGTGGGAGTCCAGGGTGTTCCTGAAGTCCCACGACTGGGGCTTCCTCTTGTTCCTTTTTCAGTCCCGGTCAGGCTGGACTGGTGATGTCCGATGTCAGCTGACCAGTACCTCTGGTATTAGTATAGTTTGGCCACTGGAGGGTGCAGTGGTACCAAACTTGGCTCACTTGCTGAGTTTGTCCTGCTGGTTGTTGGTATGTCATCAGGTCTGGATGCAGTTCCGGTTCAGGAGTTAGTGGCCACTCAGTGAGGTGACCCTCACTGGGTTGCTGGTTTCTTCTTTGTTGCAGAGTGGTACCTCCACCCTGGAGGGAGTTCGTGGGTGATTGGCAAAGCCTGGAGGTCCTCTGGGGTTCTTGAGGGCAGTCCAGTTGTCCAGCAGCTCCTCAGCAGCGATTGTCAGGTCCTGGGTGCAGCAGGCAGGGTTTGGTGCTTTTTCTTTGTGCAGCAGTTCCACAGTTCTGGTGCCTTGGTTTCTTTTGTACTCGTCTTCTTTATGTCCTTCAAATCTGATTAACTGCTCTACGTGTGCCCTATAAATACTGAATTAAGTGGACATTTTAGGGGGAACCTGGTAGTGTCCAATGGGATACCTACCTTTAGGGGGCTACACCCACCATAGTGACCACTTCCTGTGGGAAGGGTCACTTCTCTATCCCTGATTGGCTATTTTCTTCCATATAAGATGGAGGAAAATGAAATGGAGTGTCCACCTCACAGGCAACACCTTAGGGGTGGCGCATGCCAGGTGGTGCCACTCTTCCTACTCTTTGTGTGGTTTCCTGCCTTTGCTCCCACCAAAAGTGGAGGTTTCTAAAGGGCTGACCATCTGCTGCTAGCAGCAGGCCGAGGGTGGAGTTTCAAAGGTAGTATGCCGTTTAAAGCTTGCCACCAGGGGAGTGCACATTCCTGAGCGAGAGGGTGTTAACACCTCCACCCAGGAAGGGCATTGTTCTACAGAGAGACAAGGCTCTCCCCCAGGGTTTGAAGATTGGGTGTCTGGAGGTGGCAGGCTAGAAAGAACCAGTCAGCAACCTTGCCAGTGTAGTTAGCTTTTGCAGAGAGCACCTCTAAGGTGACCCCTGGGTAAATTTAGGGATACATCCAATACTGGTTCCAGTTTGGATTTATCATTCTGAATTGTTTGATACAAAACAACCCAGGCTTCAGAGTGGCCATCATGTAGCTGGGAAACTCGTGTTGACCATATTAAAATGGCTTCTCTGTTCACTCTCTATGTCCCAGGTTTGGCAAGGACACAGTAGGGTCATATTGCTCATACAGCTATGCCCTCACATATAATATGTTGCATCCCACCTTAGGGCTGTAAGGCTTGCCAGAGGAGTTGCTTACCCATAGTAAATGCAGTGCATGGCGGACAGGGTACACCGGCAGTATGCCATGTCGAGTTTGTGTTTTAGGTTTGCACCCGGTCATTCAGCTGTGATGGGTGCATCTGGTGATGGGTGCATCTGGATGCAGGGCCCTAGAGGGTGGCACAATAAGCGCTGATGCCCTCAGGGGCCTACCCATAGTACCCCATGCCATGGGTACCTAAGTACCTTTTTACTAGGGACTTATTGTGGTAGCTAAGGGTGTATCTAATTGAGCCAATTCATCACAACAGTTTCAGAGAAAGAGCTCTATCCCATGGAGCCTGGTTAACAGGAGCCCTGGTCACTACAATTTCTAGGCTACATCATACATCAGGCAAAAGGTGGGGGCTAACCATGTCAAAAAGAGGCCCTTTCTCACAATGGGGCACAAAAAGCAGGAAATCAGTGCCTGAGTGTGTGAGCTGCTACTGTCTCATATACATTTCTTTCCCTGTCAAGAACCTTGCTCCCTTTGTTTGAAAACCTTCACAACTGTGATATTTAGAAAAAGACCTCTGTGTTGGTGTTGTCATTTTTAGTATATGTTCAATCAGATTTCTTATATAGCACGACTACTCACCCAAAAGAGTCTCAAGGCGCAGTGTTGGGGGAGGGGGCAGGAGCATCTGCGGTTCAGTCGAAGAGCCAGGTCTTGAGGTCCTTCCTGAATTGAGGCAGAGATGGTGATTGCCTGAGATGCAGGGACAGGGAGTTCCAGATCTTCGCAGCAAGATAAGAGAAGGATCTTCCTCCAGCCGAGGTCTTCCAGATCTATGGGATGGTGGCCAGGGCAAGTTGAGTGGAGCGGAGATGTCTGGTGGGTGTGTATGTGTCAGAAGTTTGTACAGTTGCTGCATGTGCTGCAAGGCTATTTATGAGTGAACTAGGTTTGAGCTGATGCTGTCCATGTTTTGTGTCTACTGTAGATAAAAGGTTTGCTCTGCTGCTTCCTGAGTTGTATATGTACAATATTTTAAAGCAACTTCCACGTTATTGCTACTTTGCTATGCCTTATAAAATTACTTTTGTTATCATGCCCAAGTTGTATATGAAGGGCAACACACAATACTAAAATGATTTTGTGGAGCTGCCATGATTGTTGGTGATGGGTATATTTAAGTGTGTGATTCAAGTTTGTATTGATTTTCAAAATATGTTAAATATGCCGTCGTGTGTGAGTGACTGTGAGAAATTTGTACAGCCTCTTCTGTGTTGCTCACCTTGATAAGGACATTTGTACACTGCTGCTCATGGTCTTTCTCTTCCTCTTGTTCTTTATCTTCCTGTCATCTTCTCCCTCTTCTTCTTCCACTATCTCTCTCTGTCTCCCTTCTCTGTCTCTTTCAACTGTCATTGCTCTTCCCCATATCCCATCATAGCTACTTTTATCTTTCTCTTGCTCTTTGCTCCATCTCTCTCTTCTCTGTCCCCTGCCTCTCTTGCTTTCCTCTCGTGTTCCTTCAAAGAATTTCGAGTCTCCCCTTTTTGTCATATATCTTACTTTAATTTTGACCCCTTCCTCCCTTGCTAGTTGCCTACTTATTTTTTTGTCTCATCCCTTTCTCTCACCCTCTTGCTTTGTTCTCTCCGTTCCAAGTCTATCAACTTCATCTGTCTGACTTTGATGCCCCCATCTCTTCCCCCTTTCATCTTTCTCTCTTCTACCCTAATTCCATCCCATCTCCTCCCGCTCCTTTCTGTCTTCTGTGTCATTTTCATTCGAGCCATATCCATCCAGTGGTGTAACAAAGGCCCCCGCAGCCCCAGTGATGCGGGGTGTCCCCGAGCTCATGGGACCCTCTCAGCACAGTACACTGTGCAAGGGCTGCAGGTACTTTGCAGCGGGCCCCCTAAAGTTTTGTTACACCACTTTATCCATCTCTTATCATTTTACTCTTCCCTTTTTTTAATATAATTTGCTTTTACTTTCACCACTCCCCCTGTATCTCTCATGTCTTCCTTGACACACATTCATTCCACCTTGCTCTTGTCTAACATCCTTCTCTAAGTCTCTGTATCTCACCCTATTAATATACCTACTCTCCTGTTCCTCTATCACCTTTTTGATGTTTCGCTTTTCATGTTTCTCTTTATCTTCCATCAAGTCGCTCACCATCTGCCAATCCCTCCATTCCCTTCTCTTGTTTTTTTGCATTCTTACATCTTCGATCAAAACCTACCACATGCTTTCTCGTGTCAATGTTCTCCATCAGTCATGCCTTATTGTTCCTCTTAATCTAACATTTTGTCACCCTTTCTCCCCCTGACCTTACTTTCTTCCTTTGACCAATCATTTATCCTTACAATGCCTGTCTCCCGTTTTGCTTTCTTTTGTACTTTTCTCCAGGCCACCTCAATCTCTTCTGTCTGTCTCTCGTCCATCTCAATGCTTCACTCATCCAACTAAATTGTGTCCATCACCAAGCATCTTACATTTCTTTCATTTCATCAGCAGGCATATTATTTGGTTGATTTTCATAATAAAGTAACTATGCAAACAGTAGTATTGGCAATGCCTAGTAGGACCGAGCAGTAGTGCGAGGGAAAGAGTTGATAAATGTCACTTGGAAAATTATATTTTTCCATTAGGTTGACTCAAGGCATTTTTCAAGTGCACTTTCCTCTCGCAGTTATGCTCACCATTGTACTATTTTCTACCTGTACACATTTGAAAGAGGCGCATAGATCTGCCATCTGACCTTCAAAAGTATCGTTCACATTCTACTGCTGTAAAGTAACTGTAAAGGCTATTGGCCGCTTGACATCAGTTTTCTTCTTTCACTTCTGTGGTATGAGTAATCTTCAATAACTTCTAAAGACGTGTATGATTAACAATCTGAAGTAGTTTTTAATAAAAGAATTCAGCCAAACCTGATTCGTGATAACTATGTTGCTTCTTCGGTACTTTTAATGAATAACCGTAGAGCACTTACATCCCAAAAGCTATTTACTTGCATTAACCTATAATTATAAATAGCGCCGTACTTTACATTCATCAGGATATCAAAAACAATTTTGGGCCAAAGGTATTTTGCAGTTGTAAAGTTTGTGATTTTCAAATCACAAGTTTTGCAACTACAAAAGACCTTTTTACTATTTATGAAATCCCTTTTATAGGTCAGAAAAGTTTTCTTTGACTCTTAAAAAAGCTTCTGTGACCCTGTGTGAAATGTAAATAGATATCTTTAGGGGCATTAAAGGCACTGTCCATACCGATCTACAATTCAGACAAAAATGCATCTATGGCGGTCGCAACCATTGATCAGACACTGGCATCTCAATGAGGGTGGCATCTGATTTGCGAAAAGGGAATATTTTAGCATGGGACATCTTCCCCGCTGAGAATTGTGTAGGCAGTCTCAGGGGGAGCATCAGTAGGGCGGAGGGCTAATAAGCAATCCCTTCAATGTCTTCCCAAAGCAATACTGGTCCTTTTATTGGACTTGAACTGCTTTTTAAAAAAGGTTTCCTGTTCAGGAATGTAAATGCAGGGTTCAAGGAACCCTGCATCTTGCAGACTTCTCTTCTGCATTAGCGCTCAATTGCAGGGGTCACAAATTGCAAAATGCTAATTGTCTAGTATTCATTAGGCAGGTCATTTTGTAACCTGATTAAAATGTCCAGTTTCTGAGGCACCCTATTATTGTATGTCCCATCACAAATTACCCATTAACCCATAGCCAAGAGAACATTGCCATGGAGCAAGTGAGCCAAGTTCCTGCATTTTTACATCATAAATGACCCAAGTGATGGGCTATGGATTATGTCTGTAGTGTTCTTGTACCAGTAGTGACTTTATCTATACCTAGGAGGAGAGATGAAGGGCATCTAAACACCCGGAGATGTTACACCAATCAGATATAGGCTTTCCTGAGTTCTTTATGAATGACATAGGTCACTATTTCAGTTTAAGACAACACAAGGTTTATTCCACTTCATATTAAAGGTGATATTAAGACTATATAGAGCTTACGGAGCAAAACAACCACACATCAGGTCTAGGGAAGCATACATTTCAAACCATTAAAAGCCACAGACCAACATACCAAGGAAGAAGGGAGGTGGAAGCAATCTTACAGAAAGAACCAATACTCCCGTTTTTCGTCAGTCTGTGTGCGGCTCAAACATACTGGTATAGAATAAATTTTACAGGCCTAGAAATAACCAGCATAAGAAATAGCTTTTTTATAAAAACAAATCTAAGCGAATTGAACCTTCCGAGATATGAACTCTGCCTTTCATTCAACACAATTCAGGATATTGCAGGTGGGATTTTCAAATTAACAAGTGCCCTGTTGTTGAATATATAAATATTCACCAAGCCGATAAACATTGTTACCCATAAAAAATGTATTCTCTTCGCATTGAATCAATTTTTAGGTCGAGCCTAGGCAGCCACAAGCACTGTCTCTTGACATCTAATCTACATCTGTTGTCTTGCACCACGTCCATCTCACGTCTGTCACTGTCATTCGTTCCTTGGACTGCCTTTCACAATTCCCTTGATTTCGTAGGAAAATGCTTTATGGTTGTCCCGTCTTGAGGCTGCTTTGTTACCACCTTGAAGATTTAACACTGTTACAAGGATTATTGCACGATTGGCCATATACCTTAGTGTGGCGCACTACTTTGTAAAAAAATTAGGTTATAAGTATTGTGGTCTTTTAACCCTTCTATGTCATGCTCCTCACTTTCACTCATTTGTGGGCTTGCCTTTCAAAAATCACTTGATGTCATTGGTAAATGCTTTACATTTGTCCCGCCTTGAGGCTGTTTTTGTCACACCTTGCAGACTGCCCCGTTACATGGATTATTGCACCACTGCCGATAAACTTCAGCGTGGGGGAACTATTTTGTTTGTCTCTTCCCTTCGTTGCTGGCAGCTTTGGCGCTAACAGCACGGACAGGCACAACAGAGTGAACTCGATCTGCGGTATTGGAGCGCTGGTCACATTGTTCACGCTTACCTAATCAGAGTAATTTCTTGTGGCTCTACCCTTGAAACACTTGAAACTGGTGAATGCTTTACGTAAAACAGAAATCCTCAAAGTGAAAGCTGCTTTCCCGACACAGCAGGAGAGCTGATACTACAATATTGCCTGCACTCGGGAAAACTCAACCCATAATTCTTTGCAGGGCACTACTTTTACAAAACATTTTTGTTTATAACTCAGCCTGTGGTGGTCCTAGGACAATGGGACCACCTTCAAAACATTGACCACAATGTGCTCTTCCTGTCTACATCATCTCTGGATCCCCACACTATGTTATTGGGGACTCCAAAATAACAACTCCTACCACCATTCATGATCTTTTTGTGGCTGGAACATTTGTTTCATAGCTGAGATAAATTATGCTTTATGAGCCTTGTTTTAATATCATTGCAATAGTCCTGCTAGCCTTAAAATGTGTAATGCGCGATGTCCTCTAGAGGACAAATATATAGTTACCATGCATTACTTTCGCCTTTCTTTTATCATGCTGTTATGTTCTCTAAACGCTGGCTATATGGTTACATGACCATGACCATGTTTCTGCCACATGCATTTTTTTCATTGCAGTGCCATCTAGGGGCTGTTTTGAGCATTACAGTCTAATGCTATTATACTTTATACTGAAGGTTTATATGATAATTGTGTATGTTTTAATAATCTCTCATTATTACAATTATGACCATAATTCAGGCCAACTTACCTTCCTTATTACACTATGACTGTTTGAACCTCATGATATGGTTTGGTGACCCTTCTAGTTCATTTCTCCTCTGTGGCTGTCTTGTGTCTTTTTTCGGGAATCGTATTAGCCAGCCAGCAACTCTGATGGTGGGGTGGTGAAAGTGGTATTTGTTGGAATTTGCTTGGCAGATTTAAATTAAAATGCTAAATGGCAACGTTTCCATTTTTGCTGCAGATAGAGGAAGAAGGTAAATGGAAGTGCTTTAGTTATATGCAGTGCCACTGGAATTATATGGCAGAGAGAACCAAATTATGCGGCAGGGTTAACCAATTTATGTGGCAAGAAAAGTCCAGTTATGCATTTACGATGCCAATAGCTCCAACTCAAGCAAATGTGAGACCTACTGCATTGCAAATGCTTGTCTGTAGATAACTGTGGCAGAGCTATAGGCAGAGCTATAACTATGGCGCTGGAAGAACATGTTGTTGGTGATGGACAGTTATTCCTGGGGCTAAAAGATTACCAAATGTTAATTACACACATGCCGTAAAGACAGTGTAAAATGAACAAAAAAAGATACACCATACACCTGAACATGTTTCAAAAAATTTCCATTACACCTTTCATAGGCCAATATTATTATATATATTATGTATTAAAATATATCAGAAATGATTACGAAAGGGTGCACAACATATATGGCAGCAATAGGTTGCAGTGGCATATCCTTGGTATTTTTTAAATAATTGCACTTTGTCAAAGGAAGTACGATTTTCATGCTGATCTGCCACTCCTTTTACAGATTTAAGACTAACAACATCTACTGGACTTGTTTGCAAACCAATATGTCATTATTGTTTCCAAATTGGGCTTTATTTTGCCATGCAACTTGTGCACTAATCAGTTGCATTTCCAATTTGCCGAAGTCTCAAAACCTCTTTCTTCATGAATATTTATGAAGCAGAAAGCGTTTTGTTTGGCCATGCAAATGCCTGTAGACGAAACGTTAGAGGCCTAGAAGAAACAGCAGGCATCCGTTACTGCAGTTGTGCTCCGCCTTCAGTGTAATTAATTTTTTATTTAAAGCGGTCCATGTCCCTTAAATGAAAAAGGGATGTTCACTTTGAAGGGAAGACATTGAGGCCCATATTTATACTTTTAAGCGCCACATGTGCGCCGCTTTTTGACGCAAGAGAGGTGCAAACTTACAAAATACAATTGTATTTTGTAAGTTTGAGCCGCTTTTGCATCAACAAATGACGCAACTGCGGCGCTAAAAAAGTATAAATATGGGCCTGAGTATGCAAGGAGTGGTCCCCCGGACCACTGACCGCTCCTCTCGATTTGTGTGACTTGAGACCTGAAAGGGAAGCCATCCATGCAGTAACTGGTTTGCAAACCATTTATCACTTCAACCTGGTGTAAGCAAATGATCAGTAGTTTGCAACCACGACTGCAATTTTAAACTATTGATATACACCGTCACAACCCTTAGATTGGATGTGGGTAACCAATTCTCATCTCCTCTTGTTTGTGAATTATATTGGGCTTCGTACATTGCACAAGGGTGTTATGTGGTTACTGGTCCCATGATTTAGCTAGTCACAGACTTGGCAGCTGCAAAATCAATTTGTACTTTGGAACCTTATGTGGTTTTCCATGTTAAATCCATAGAACTGCAGTTTTGCATGACAATTCTAACTACAAAAGAATACATCTAGGAAGATTGATGTTCGGAAAATGTGCTAGTGCTTATTGGTGCAAGGAAAATGTGCACATTATCCGATAATGTACAAAAAAAGTGGAAGAACACTGATCACGATTGTGTTTGAAAATTTGCTTACCATTTGTAATCTGGTGCTAAATCACTAGCAAACTAGGTTGGTGACAGTAAACGTGAGGAATATATATTCTTAGGTATCCCATATATTAAAATTAGCCTTTTAAGACAAAGTTTAACAGCCATGCTGCAAATTAAGCCTCTTGGGTAAACAGTTTACTACTGCATGCTTTGTTGTGCATTGTTCATGGTACTCAAAACAAGATTAAAGCAGTTTGGCTGGTCATTGTAAATAGATCTGTCCTGTTGAGTCTGCACTGTTAAAGCGCACAATAATCATGATGATAAATTATAAACAGATTACACCAATGGACTTTGCTTAATATGTAAAAGAATTGTTTCCAGTACCCACATTTTCCTCAAAAGCCCTCTGGCGCCACTGTGAAATGTCAGAATCGCCAAATAAAAAGGCTGTCTAGTCTTTATTTCACCTCATGTCTCCAACGTCTATAAATTGACTCTCCCTGTTATGTGTATTTGTAAAGCCAACTGTCACACACAATGGTATCTTGGCACTGAGCAGGTATGTATTCTTAGCCCTGCCTATGGTAGGTCTTGCCCCTTTATCTCACATTTCTAGGCTTATTATTCATTTAGTCACTCTTTTCCTTTTTTCACCCCTACTTCTCTCTTATTTTCTGAGTGAAAGTTTGATTAAAGATATGTCCTGGTCTCCAAAAAAGAGTGCCGGGGCTGACTTACAACCTTTAGCTCAAATTAAGCACTGCTAAGGAGCAATACATTACACCATGCAACTTCATGGTTGGTTCCCAGTGAGGACTGTTGCTTCTTTCCTCATGATGTCAACTATGACAAGGGAGTGCTAACAACAAACACTACTTCTTGACAATATGAACCACTGTCCTCCACTATAGCTTTATAGCCTGCTGCCGAGGTTATACTAGTTGATAAGGACCTATATCCGAGGTATAGGCAGTGATCAATTATAAGGGGAGGTCTTTAATGAACTGGTAGAAGAGCTAAAATGAAATCAACACTACCCTCTGAGGGTAAAATGGCTAAATTAACAAGCATTTACAATGCATCGGGTCTCGCGTTTGCTCGTGTTAGAGCCGATCGCGTTGTAAACTCCTAACCCGACTTTTCACCTATCGGGCAAAAGTGCATTTATGCACGTAACCCGAAAAAGTGAAATCAAGTAGGTAAAGCGCTCGACTTCTGCCAAGGGAGATCGGGCTCGTAAATTAGTTTACAAAAAAGTCCACCAGCCGGATTGAAAACAGCGAGCCTTGCATGTTTTCTGTACTTGGTCGCTGCGCTCGAGGAGGGCTAGCCACCGGAAAAGGCATGACCTATGCGTGCCTTCGACTAATAAAAGCAAGCCGATTTAATTAGGGAAGCCCACGAACCAATAAAAAGCACTGACGTGAAGTTGATAGGGCTCGGAGCCCTTTTCTAAATACTAAAGAGTCTCCCTGCTATACGCATGCGCGAGCGCATGCAAAGCAGGCTCGACCCTAAAAAGGGAGAAATAGAAAGTGAAACGAAGTTGGAACAGAAGATCTCTAGAAGTCATTTGTGGCCATTTTCCGCTCCATTGTCTTCAATGTTTAACATGCTTTAATAATTTTGAAATATGGCAACTTTGTGATTCTGGTATCTTGTGGTCAATATTATATTCTATATGGCATTCTTGGACACCAAATGCTTTGGCACCTCATTATGGGTAAAACGTGCTATATAAAACCAATACAATACAAGATGAATTTTGACAACATCCAGATCTGTAAAGTCTGCTGTTTTAGGTTTATTCCACGAAAGGTGCTATTTCCAGTCTCTAACCGATTACTAGCACTGGGATACTCTATTGGAGTAACCCAGTGCTTTATAAAGTTTTTCATTCATTCATTCATGAAAGTTAAGGAAAAGTATATTTTGGGTCACAGTTTTGTCGAAAAATATAATCAGCTTCTATGTCACTGTGTTGCATAAAAGAAAAAGATGAAATACATCTTAGCAAAATGAATGCAATTGTTTCCACCTGTAAAATGTCACTTCAGAGTCATAAATTATATTTCGAAGATTCCAAAAGGTTGTTAATAATCAATGAAACTCCTATATAGCTTAAATACGTTTTTACCAGGGAATTACAACGACGAATTTACTAACAGTTGGAAAAGGGGTGTTAAACATTTTGCATCCGATTTCGAACTAATCTGTTTTGAGTTGCTGTTTAGTGCAAAAGGAAACCAGCCCTCACAGATGCCAGTGCACCAGTTATATACAATTACTCAGGGGATTCACAGAGTAGGTTAACTGAAGAAGAATTCTATGGTAATCACATGCCTGGTTCCTACTTTTTGAGAAACGTTAGAAAGTTATATTTTCCAGGGGTTATATGATGATTTGCACACATTTTGAGTTTTCAAGGATTCATGCATCTTTTGAGAAAAGTCAGACACATACATTTCCTAGAGTTATGTAATTATTTGTATGCATTTCTGAGGTCACATGAATTCACAGATACTCTGAATTATGCTGGGAAATCCACGCCGGTCATACATGTAGGTATTTGAATCTGTTCTTCCACATAAACTCCTGTGAGTTGTTTACAGGGTGGGCAATTTGCTTGAGTTTGCCTACTCGCAATGTACATTTGCAATATGCCTTTCACTCACCTATAGAGTGAGACTTCCCTCTGTTTCCCATTTGTTGTAGCGCTTACAGACAAGGTCGAGTGAACATAATGTGCTTTCAGCGCTCCAATTTGGCTTCCATCCTGGTCTGGGGGAGCCGTGCCTTAATCTATACCTCCTAATAAATAAGTAGACTGTGGCAAAGGAGGCAATGGTGCATGTGGCATTTGTGGAGCTTTTGAATCAGTCAATAGATATAAGTTGTGAAGTATCATGTTCAAGCATGGGTTAGAGGTGAACATTGTTAATTTGCCGATAGAACTCCATCTATAGGTTACTGCTAGCATGAGGTATGGCCCTGGGGGAGGGGAGGACAACTGAACCCTCTTAACTTGCCAGAAGTGTGCACCAGAGTTGTGTTACTGCACCCTTTCTCTTTTCTCTGTATGTCAATGTCTTAGAAGAAAAATTATTGGATCTCAATGTTGATTGCCTGCATTTATGGCTAGTTTGGATCTCACGGCCAACCAAGCAAAAACCCATTTAATGGTTTATGGATACTGAAAAAAAGAAGATATTGCCTTTAAGGTGAATTATATAAAACTTTGTACTGTCCCGACATTTCCTTATCTCGGGATACTGTTTGATGAGGAACTTACTTGGGGCCCATTGAAAACTACTAGGGTTGCTGTTCTTGCAAAAATGATAGAGGTGGTCTTAAGTTTGCATCTAGGTGGGGCAACAAGCCATCAGAGAGCCTACAACACTATGCAAAGCAAAGTGCTACACCAATGCAATATATGGGGCTGGCATGTGGGTATTAAGTGACCACCTTGTCTGGAGAGGTTTGAAAATAATTTTGTCAAAAGGTTGTTGGCTGTGTCAAAGTCAAAGACCACTGGCACTTATAGCTGTCACTCCAAAACTGGGCTAGACTATATTATTGATGCCGTTAAGTTGCAGTCACTTCTATGGCGCAGGAGTTGCTCAAAGTGTGAAACATCTTTTAATCAAGCAACTCTTGCTGACTGTTTAAAACTGGAGCAATACTTGAAGATTCCTTGGATCTCATACATACCTTACATATGTATCAGTTTGAATCTGATATATTTATTTGAGACTCCTGGAATTTATGAGACCATTTTTTTAGAACACTGAGGGCAATGTTTGTTTGTGCATATGCCAAAGTTTGCACTGGATCTGGCATTGAGCCATACTAACCTGAGTCAGCAATCTGCATCACAGGTTCTTGTTAACAAGACTAAGACTAAACAATGTCCACTTCTTAATGGCTTATCCTCTGCAGGGCACCTGTATTGCTAACTTACTTACCTGCATGCCCATGCAATGGGTGCTCTGCACAATGTACTTCATGCCTTTTGTACGTGTTCTTCCTCATTAAGAGAGCAGCATATTTTACCTTTTTAAAACAGGCCAATTTTAGGCAAAGCAGGGCTGCTTTGGTATTCTTGCACTCACTGCCAATGGTGACAATATTTTGTTTTAACTGCATCTTTTATATAACATGTTATACAGCTGAGGGCATCAATTGTAGTGTGATTTAAGACCCCCCATTTCATTATGTATTTTAAAGCTAGTTTTGTAATGTGTTTTATGTGATTTTGTGCATTCTGTATTGTGCTCATGATGAATGAATAAAGATCAATGATGATTATTGTGTTATCATTTTTAAAAGTATTGAGGATTTTTTCTGTTATTTATGTGACTTGTTTTGTGGTCATTTGAATTTCCTGGTAATAAAATGGGATGTATATTTTCATCTGTTTTAACTTTTATATTTGTACAATTGTTTAGATGTAATTTTTTGCATAATTGTATATGGTAAGTTTGTGTTTTTAGGTTTTAATAGCTTAAATACATTTTATAATGTCAGAAATATTTTATGTGCTTATGGAAATGTATTTTATGTTTATTTATTTTATGTATATGCAATTACTTTTGACCAATTTTAGGATAGGGAAAATTAAATCTGAGCTTAGCAGAGTTTAATATTTTTCCTGCTGTTGCTTATACTGGTGTGGGAATATTACTAGTTATTACCCATCTAAAATCCAGCCCTTCTTCTACTGTTGCTTATTTAGGAGTGGACATAGTAAATCTAATCCCTGCAAAGTCCAGCACGTTTACAACTGTTACTTAGGTTAAAGTGTGAATAGTAAATTTGCCCCCTCCAAAGTCCAACACTTTCCCTACTGTTGTTCATGTTGCAGTGGAAATAGTAAAATTGACATTCTAAAATCCAACACATATATTGTTTCTATGATTAGATTGGGAATTGAGTCTGACCCCCTCCAAGGCCCAACACTTTCCCTATTGTTGCTTATGTTAAGTGGGAATAGTAAACCTAATCCTGTCAAAGTGCAGCACTTTCTCAACTGTTGCTTATATTCACTTAAATCAGACAACTCTGAAGGCCAATACTTTTCCTACTGTTGCACAGGCAGGAGTGGGAATAGTAAATATAACTCCACCAGAGTCCAACACTTTCCCTACTGTTGCTTATGTTGGAGTGGAAATAGTAAAATTGACATTCTAAAATCCAACACATATATTGTTTTTATGATTAGATTGGGAATTGAGTATGACCCCCTCCAAGGCCCAACACTTTCCCTATTGTTGCTTGTGTTAAGTGGGAATAGTAAACATTATCCTGCCAAAGTGCAGCACTTTCTCAACTGTTGCTTATATTCACTTAAATCGGACAACTCTGAAGGCCAAGACTTTTCCTACTGTTGCACAGGCAGGAGTGGGAATAGTAAATATAACTCCACCAGAGTCCAACACTTTCTCTAATGTTGCTTATGTTGGAGTAGAAAGAATAACTCTGACCACTCTATAGTCCAACACTTCTCCTACTGTATTTGTTTTTAGGATGGGACTTGGAAATCTGACCCCTCTAAAGTCCATCACTTTCCCTACAGATGGTCAGGGTGCAGTGGGAGTAGTAAATATGAGCCCTCCAAGTTTCATTTTTATTATGTATTTTTAGCTTTTAAATGTTAAAGATGAGTTTCATTTATTTTTTAATATTTGATTTGTAGTAATATTTTGTGTGATTTTTATTGCATAATCTTTTTTCATTTTTGAATATCTAGTGTTTGTAATGATAATTCTTTATTAATATTTGTTTGTTGGAAATGGGGTCTTTGATTGGCAGTCAGGTTACCCCCTGTCCAAGCAAGGACCCTCACTCTAGTCAGGGTAAAAGAGAATAACCCTCAGCTAACCCCGCTCACCCCCTTGGTAGCTTGGCATGAGCAGCAGGCTTAACTTCAGAGTGCTAGGTGTAAAGTATTTGTACCAGCACACACAGTAACTTAATGAAAACACTACAAAATTACACAACACAGGTTTAGAAAAATAGAAAATATTTATCTAAACAAAACAAGACCAAAACAACAAAAATCCACAATACACAAGTCAAGTTATCAATTAAAAACCAAAAAGAGTCTTCATGTAATTTTAAACACAACGCTAACGCTGTTAGAGTGGAAATGTACCTGGGTGAGTAAAAAATAACCCCACACAGACGAGTGTGCGTCAAAAAGAGCTTGCGATGCGTCAATATCACTCACGAGCGAGACCTTGCGTTGCTTCTCCTTCAGTCGAATAGGCGCACGTTGTTTCTTCTCTCCACAGGAGAGCAATGTGTCGATTCGAACTGCACTCTCGGGTCTGGGCAGGCCTTGCGTCGTTTTTGCACAACCCGCGATGTTTGCGTCTGAGATCCTGCCGCACGATGATCCGAAAACCACGCAGCGCGCGTTGCGATCTCAACGGTTGCTGTCAGCGATGCTGTGCGTTGTTTCTCCAGCCGCGGGTGTCGATCTTCCGGTTGCATTGCAGGTGAGCATCGATTTTCAGCTGCGAAGCCGGCGGCACATCGATTTTTCAGCCGCAGATTGAAGTCACATTGATCTTTTCCCCGCACAGCGGTCGGTGCATGGATTTCTCACTCTTACGCTGCCAGCTTCTCTTCTCAGGGTCCCAGGAACTAGATGTACACCACTTGGCAGAGTAGGAGCCTCAGCAGAGGCTCCAGGTGCTGGCAGAGAGAAGTCTTTGCTGTACCTGAGACTTCCAACAACAGGAGGCAAGCTCTAAATCAAGCCCTTGGAGAGTTCTTCACAATATGCAAAAGTCTCTCTTGTTTATTAAGTCCTGGCTTGCCGAGGCCAGGCCCCAGACACGCACCAGGGGGTTGGAGACCGCATTGTGTGAGGGCAGGCACAGCCCTTTCAGGTGTGAGTGACCATTCCTCCCCTCCCTCCTAGCACAGATGGCTCATCAGGAAATGCAGACAACACCCCAGCTCCCTTTGTGTCACTGTCTAGTGAGAGGTACAACCAGCCCAACTGGCAAACTGACCCAGACAGGGGATCCACAAACATCCAGAGTCACAGAAATGGTTTAAGCAAGAAAATGCTCACTTTCTAAAAGTGGCATTTTCAAACACACAATCTTAAAATCAACTTTACTAAAAGATGTATTTTTAAATTGTGAGCTCAGAGACCACAAACTCCACATGTCTGTCCGCTCCCAAAGGGAATCTATGCTTTAATGATATTTAAAGGTAGCCCCTATGTTAACCTATGAGAGGGACAGGCCTTGCAATAGTGAAAAACAAATTTAGCAGTATTTCACTGTCAGGACATATAAAACACATTACTGTATGTCCTACCTTAACCATACAGTGCACCCTGCCCTTGGGGCTACCTAGGGCCTACCTTAGGTGTGTCTTACATGTAAGAAAAGGGAAGGTTTAGGCCTGGCATGTGGGTACACTTGCCAAGTCGAATTTACAGTTTAAAACTGCACACACAGACACTGCAGGGCAGGTCTGAGACATGATTACATGGCTACTTGTGTGGTTGGGACAACCATTGCTGGAGGCCCAGTAGTAGCATTTGATTTACAGGCCCTGGGCACCTCTAGTGCACTTCACTACGGACTTACTAGTAAATCAAATATGCCAATCATGGAGAAACCAATCAACAATACAATTTACACAGGGATCATATGCACTTTAGCACTGGGTAGCAGTGGTAAAGTGCTCAGAGTTCTAAAGCCAAAAAAAACAGGTCAGAAAGGATAGGAGGAAGGAGGCAAAAAGATTGGGGATTACCCTGCAAACAGGGCAAATTCCAATATTTATTATTTGTGTTTACATTATAATTTTAATTGTTTAAATATAATGTTTATTTTTGCAATTATTTTAAAGTATAATGGCCCGATTCACATAGATAAACTTAGACCAAAATTCTAAGTTTAGACCTAAAGTCTAACTTTACTCATTGCAAAGTTAGACTTTTGGTTTAAGTTTAGGCGTTTGGTCTAAGTCTAGACCAAAAGTCTAAAGTTAGGCCAAGAGTCTAACTTTATTTGTAATACAGTTAGGGGCAGATTTAAGGCTAGTGACTCTACACCCAGTGCAGCGCCACTTTCCTTGCTGCCATTACAGCCCCCTACCATAACCAGTGTGTGTCCTATTTAAAATACGGCGCACCATGGCGTAGGGTAGGAGGCAATAGCGTAATTTGTTTTCACATTATTGATTTACTCTGCAGGAGTAGTGCCAAACGTTTGGCCCTACTCCTGCAGAGTACATAGGGGCCCATTATAAATAATGGTATGCCCCCTTTTAACGCCTGCTCTGAGCAGGTGTTAATAGTGCCAACCAAAAATTGGTGCCAGGAAATCTCTTAGAGTTCCTTCTGCCATTTTTTTTGGCCCCCCTAACGGGGGAATGCCCCCTTTGCATACCCTATGCCTGGTGCAGGCATAATGTGGCACAAGGTTTTACAATGTGGCGTTATGCATGCATGGCGCCACACCTGGTAAATATGACACACAGAAAGTGCCACTTTAGTGCCGCCTTAGCATCAAAAACATTACGCTAAGGTGGTGCTAGGGGCTCTTAAATATGCCCCTTAGACATTTGGTCTAAGTTTAGACTTTTTGTCTAAACGTAGACCAAAAGTCAACCTTTGTTTATAGTTAAGTTAGACTTTTGGTCTAAACTTAGACTTCTGGTCAAAGTTTACCTTGGTGAATTGGGCCCTATATTTCTTCTGTTGCTAAGTTACACATTTTTTTTATATTTTCAAATTATAAGTGAATTGTTTTCAAATGTAATATTATTTTTAAAGGTAAAGTATGTTTTAAAGTTACTATATCGTTTCATAGTTACAATTCAAAGCACTCACTTACCTCTGAATTTTGAAACGCTAGAAAACAAATGTCATAAGAGTCAGATGCCCTTAAAAGTACCTTCCCTTAAATAGAAAGTGTGAAATTTGTCAGAACTGCCATGACAGATAAAATAATGAATTTCCACTTCTAGTAATAACTGAATGAGTTCCTGGCAAACTCCTTTATTCATTGTCCTCAAATGAATATTTGTTCCTAAGCTCTGAAAACATATGATGTGAAACAGAGAATCTGCGAGCAAGGTTTCTAGATGACAGGTTTGCCAAACAGTGCATAAAAAGTCAGCAGACATCTGGCAGGCCACAGAACCCAGAGGCTGTTGAGAACGAACAGCCCAGCAAAGCTGGCACAAAACATAACAGTGATGGGAGACAGGACTACATTTCGAAACAAAGATGAACATCACAAAAAGGTCGCCAGAGTTCCAAAGCACACTCATCAATCAAGCAAGATTCTGGGTACTGAAGACTATGGCCCTCATTCTGACCCTGGCGGTCTTTGACCGCCAGGGCGGAGGACCGCGGGAGCACCGCCGACAAGCCGGCGGTGCTTCAATGGGGATTCCGACCGCGGCGGTAAAGCCGCGGTCGGACCGGCACCACTGGCGGGGTCCCGCCAGTGTACCGCGGCCCCATTGAATCCTCCGCGGCGGCGCAGCTTGCTGCACTGCCGCGGGGATTCTGACCCCCCCTACCGCCATCCAGATCCCGGCGGTCGGACCGCCGAGATCCGGATGGCGGTAGGGGGGGTCGCGGGGCCCCTGGGGGCCCCTGCAGTGCCCATGCCACTGGCATGGGCATTGCAGGGGCCCCCGTAAGAGGGCCCCTACATGTATTTCACTGTCTGCTGCGCAGACAGTGAAATACGCGACGGGTGCAACTGCACCCGTCGCACAGCTTCCACTCCGCCGGCTCGATTCCGAGCCGGCTTCATCGTGGAAGCGTCTTTCCCGCTGGGCTGGCTGGCGGTCTGAACGAGACCGCCCGCCAGCCCAGCGGGAAAGTCAGAATTACCGCCGCGGTCTTTCGACCGCGGAACGGTAACCTGACGGCGGGACTTTGGCGGGCGGCCTCCGCCGCCCGCCAAGGTCAGAATGAGGGCCTATATCTAATAGATGCTCAGGTGGCCAAAACATAGCAAAGCCAAGGTGAAAACAGCACAACTGCACATCCACAAAATACCTACCTAAAACCTTTACTACATACTACACACATACCTCTGCACATAAGCATCAAATGCAAACTCATTGGGCAAGAAGCACACTATAACAAAAACCTTGCACATGACAAAATTAAAAGCACAGCTTCCAACGAAAATATAGAGGAAAACATAATGCGGGCCAATATATTCTGGTCAAAATATTGAGGACCAAAATATTGACAAAAGTATGTATACATTAGTAAGTAAAGGTTTAAAATACGTAACTCCACATATATGTACCTTGATCGTAAAAATCACTTCAGGGTACATAGATGCTGCATTGAAAAAAAATACATGCCTACACCTTGAGGATATATACATATCTTGAAGATACATACATGCAAATAGGATATTAATCTTTTCTGCTAATCAGGTCTAAAGCAGGGTGGATGGAAAATGTTGCTCTGCCAGAGTACGCAGAGTTTTCTCCACTCTGGGCAGAGTGCAGATTTAAAAAAACTCTGCGAAGTGACGCAGTGCAGAGTTTTTTCTCTTGCTCACCAATTTTAAGTTGGCAAATGTCAGCGAAATCGAATCGCCAAGTTAGTGAGCAAGATTTCTAAATGCGAGCGATTGTGGTAGGTTGCATCCGTTCACAATGAGAAAGCTTCTGCTAGCATTGAGGAAGTTGCCGCTCGAGTAAGCAGAAAGAAGCTTGCCTCCTCTGGCGCTCCATGTGATGCCGTCCACCCTGATTTTACAGGGCAGGAGAAACTCCTGCACTGAAAATCAGTGTGAACAGTGTAACTTACCCAAACCCTGCTGCTTGCCGAACTCTGTGTGGTGCGGCAGAGTTTTTTTGGGCACTCCAAGGAGTTCCACGTAGCAGGACGCCATGAACTCGGCCCAGTCCTAGTCAAAAGTCCCTGTGCTCTGTCTTTAGACATGGTTAAATTGGCCTTTTACTGACTGGTAGATTTCACTTGCCCTGGGATATGTTGTAGAATGTGGTCCCAGGCCCTAGATCTGAAATGCCACTTGTTGGTGCAGCAGCTATTCTGCCAGTCACTAAATTGGCAGTGCAAACATGGCTACAGGCCTACCCTGTGTGGCATGACTGCTGCAATGTAAAACCTTTCTGCAGCTTCCAATAGTAACCTTTTTGACAGGTAAAGACCTCCCTTTCAAATATTAGTAAATCAGCTCTTTGTAGGCCTTGTAGTCCTTAAGGGAGGGTGCTTAGTAGTTTAAACAGGGACAGGTATATTACCATGTCTCTACGATGACAAGGCCCAAAAAGCTATTTTCCCTTCGGCAGGTCTAGCTAGCCTATGTAGAAAACTAGAGTGTAGTTTAAAATACTAACACTGCTAGTGAAAACTACTAACTAGAAGAAAATAAATCAACTACTACTTTAATAGTTATTGAAAATCAAATTCAATTGTGAAGCTGGAGTTTTGATAAATATTTAGAAAAAAAGTAACTTTTAGGAAGTGATTCTTTACCTGGCTGAGCTTTAAGAAAGCTAATTGGCATGTTCTTGCCCCAGAAGGAGGTGTGAACGAGCTGTAAAATTCGTTCTACGGGGCTGCATATTAAGGTGATCTGAATGGGCAGGTGTGTCTTCTTTGAACTCTGCAGAATTTTCAAGTTGGGGGGCTGTGTGCTTCCTTTTGGCACTACAGTGTCACAACCTACCTGAAAGGTCAGATTGAACCACATGTAACACGTTTCTGCACTTGAAAGGAAGAATACCAGAATAATTCTTGTATATCCCTTATCTGGGGGCTGTAGGATGCTTCCTTTTTCATACTAGAATTCTGTCTCCTAGGTTCTTGTGTGTACAGTGTTTGTTTCAAATTGCATTGAGGTTTAAATGTGTGAAGGCATTAGTGATTATCACAGTGCCCTCTCCTATTCACCCAAAACCATTAGAGACCATATTTAGTGTGGCTGAAGACTTTTGCCATCTTGAAAATGCCCTGACACATGGCATATTGGGCATGTTTGCAGTAAGACAAACATGAACTACTGAAAAAGTGGTAGGGTTTTCCCTAGCACTTTTACCCCATTGGTTAGGGAGTGCCAAATAGTCATCCACACCCACTAGCTAATGCCAGGCAAAAATGTGGCACACCATGGCACTCCATCAGACCAATTGTTGGACCAAACAGAAGGGGGCTGAGCCTGCTGTCTGTGATCTGAGAAGATCCTTGAATTACTGGACCTGCTCCCTCTTATACACAGAACTCCAAGTCATTTGATTGACGTAGGTGGCTCCAAAGACAAAAGATTTAAGAGGTCTTTTTCCTAAAATGCCCTGCTTATGAGTGACAACTGGATCTGGACTGGACTTTGGTCTTGGTCTCTGTCTGATAGCCAGAGAGTATCTAAGTGGGGGAGTTGCAAGGTGGGGTCTGGCAGCAACAGGGGACATCACTGTAGCAGCCACGTGCTTTGAAGGCTGAAATGGGCGGTGGTCATTTGGGCTAATCCGTAATCCTTGGCAAGCAGGTGGTGGACTTCAAGGGAGCCACACTGGGTATTTTATGAAAGCAGGTGGTAAAGTGCAACAAAAAAACACTCAGAGTTGTCGATGAAAGCGGGCAGCAAAGTACAGCAAAGCTGTTCATGGTTGTTGATGAAAGCATGCAGCAAAGTGCAGTTAAACAGCTCGGGTCTTTGGTGTCCTGGAGACCCTTAGTAGAAAAGGAGGCAAATCAGCAAGCCCTTGAAGTCACCCCGGGGCTAGTGGATGAGCCTGGGCTACCTGGCAGGGCAGTACAGCAGGGCAGGGCAGCAGTTCCTGGGAACAGTCAATCCTGTCAGAGTGGCAATCCTGGTACACAGCAGTCTTCACTTTAGGAGCGTTTCCTTGAGACCAGAATTTTACTACCCTTAGTGGGTCAGAGGCCCAGTACTTATACTAAAAAGTGCCTTTGATGTGAGGGATGACTTCAAAAGGTTTCTGTAAAGTGCACAGGCCCCTCTTTCAGCTCAGCCAGCTCAGCCAGACTATAGTGGGGGTAATCAGCTCCTTTGTGTGGGCTCTGACCATTACCTTTGGGATGTAAGTGGGAGCCCTTCCCAACCTCCTCCTCAGGAAGACCCATCAGTATGCAGATCTGCTGAGTATTCTGTGTTGTGGGTGTCTAAAAGGAATACACATGGTTAGCTGTCACCTAACGCAGGCCAACCGTGTATTGGGGATAGGCTGTAGTCCCACAGGACAGTGAAGGAAGAGAAATGCCCACTTTCTTAAAGTTGCATTTTTTAAATAGTAACATTAAATCCAATTTTACTACTAAAGAGGATTTATTCTTACCATTCATGTGATTCTAAACATGATGCAGCTACTCGTTTCGGATCAGAAACTACAGCTTTAAAGTATTATAAGGCATTCCCAATACTGGCCTATGAGAGGGGCAAGCCTTGCAGTAATGAAAATCAACGTTGGGAGTTTTTCATTACCGGGACATGAAGGACTTAAAAGTACATGCCCTGCCTTTCACTTATGTGGAACCCTGCCCTATGGGCCCTATGGGCTACCTAGGGCCTACCTTAGGTGTGACGTGTGTGCAAGAAAATGGGAGTTTAAGGCTTGGCAAAAGGTTTTGAATGTCAAGGCAGGGTGGCAGTGAGATTGCACACAGTGGCAGGCCTGAGACATGTTTACTGGGCTATCTAAGTGGGTATCACAATCAGTGCTGGGGCCCACTAGTAGCATTTAGTTTAGAGGACCTGGATATATGGTAGACCACTTTACAAGGGACTTACAGGTAAATTAAATATACCAATTGTTGATACAAATGTTACCATGCTTAGGGGATATGCACTTGCCCTTTAGCACTGGTTAGCAGTGGTAAGGTGCTCAGGGTCCTAAGGCCAACAAAAAGTTACAGCAACCAAATATGAAGTAAAGGAAAAAAGTCTGATGTAGGCCCACTGTAAGGATGCCAGGTATACCAAACCCACAATACTTTTGTTTCTATTTTTGATATACATTCTCACAGCACCTGTAAAAACAATAACACAAACCATCCAAATACAATTTAAAATAAGAAACCCCATGACCATTCAACAGAGTCAATACAAAATGGAAACGTTGTGGTGACAAAACAAAACACAAAGGTAAAAACATGCAGGACACCATGAGAAATGACTGCTGAACATTGGCGCCCACAGACCTTTTTTGGGGGGGGCCGTGGCTGTACTAGTGTACTGCACTATGCACTATGAGCCTGCACACCAAGCTGTACCTAGACCCGGACTGTGGCAAGTGCCCACCCCTTGCCTACCACTCTGCAGACACCCATGCTGCTGAAGCACTTCACACTTAGTCCTGAATGCTCTAAAGCCAGAAGACACAACAAGTATCAGTTCCATCAAGAGACCTTCATTGCCATGCACATACAACCACCAAAGGGCAAGAAGCAATAATGTCACAAATTATCCAGACATATTTCTATGTAATATTTCTGTGCAAATGTTCTACAACTACCCCTGCAATCCACTGGAATGTAGACAGGCTAGCAAAAGATTCCATCTATCTAATTGGTCATAATTACAATACCAGTATTCCTGTCAGTGGCACCCTTATAAAAAAACTCACTGATAAATGCAGAAGAACAATAGGGCAGAGTGTACGTCCTACTGAAAAGTTCCTTGGAAAAAAGCAGAGGTAACAATTAACCCCATGATGTCCCAGTGACACCGGCTAGCTGAAAACTCACCCACCCCCCACCCGGTGACACTAGCGTAATTGTGAACTGTTATTTTGCAGCATGTGTTCGGTGATATTTCCAGACAACTGCATATTTTTGCAACTTTTTGGCAGCCTTAGTAGCTTAAGCATTTAAGTCAAGAAGAGAGTACAAAGAATTTTCAGTTCCGAACAATCTATATTGTCTACTTTTAAAGGAGTGCAGGGATACTGGCTGCTGTTCTGGATGTAACTCCATCTCCAATCGAGTTACCTAGATTACAGATAGTATTTTGTAAGTGATGAAAGCATAGGTGTTCCTCTCTTGACAAGTCTTTCAGGAATAGCCCATCCTTTATATTGACTACAGGTGGTGGTGTGGGAGAGGAGTGGCTGCAAGCTGTCCCGACTAAAGCTGAGCAATGACTTCACTTTCATGAATTTAAGATCTCGTGCCTCTGAAATGGGACCCTTATGAATTAATTTAGTCACACCCAAAATACACGAAAGCCATAGATAAACTGTAACTTTAGTCGCACTGCTAACGGTGCTGTCACACAATGAAAACATAAAAGAAAACATTGCAGATGCAACAAAAAGTTCAGCATTTTAATTTCGTGCTTGATTCAATCAGTTAATGACTTGGCTTCTAAAGGCGCAAATTGAAACTAATCAGGGACGTTAAGCTGGACCAATGTGCTTAAAATCATGGTACTCACACAAAGACTTCTGTTCTTACTCCTTGGTGCATGAGGGTAGGCAAGGGTGGTAGGCAGAAGACACATGAGATTGGCTTGTCAGTGGGCTTAAGCTTTGAACAGGACCTCAAGTTGAGTCAGGGCCAGGCGTCAGACTTGATCCTGGCTAGTGCTTTCAGTGGCTCACCCACCTCTACACATAGGCATCAGGATGTTGTGGGAGAGAATGGGTAGCGGAGACAGGGAATAAGTGAACAAAACAAGGGTCACTGCACCGAAGCCCTTTGCTCCTGCAAGGTGGGATCTGAGAGGTGTTGGAGAGTGAGAGATGCAGGGAGTTTGTGACTGCACCTTTACTTCTGCTCGTGCAAGGATTGCAATGAGCACCTGCAGGGAAGGAAGCAAGCGTGCTCTAAGTGCAGGGAAATGAGTGAAGGATGTAGGGTGCTTCTTCAGGGAGTTGTGAGGTTGCATCAAATTAATATAGGATAGAGAGTGAGAGGTGTAGGGAACTCTGTTAGTGAGTGTTGTGAGGGAGAGAAGGATGGGTGCAGAGTGTACACCAGAGATAAGTCAGTGGTGCAAGGAGCTCCTTTAGCGAGAGTTCTGATGGATGCAGGGTGCTTGTGCAGTGATGGAGTGTTGTGAGTTTGTGCATGGAGAAGGGTGAGGAGTGAAGTGGCCTTCTGTAGAGTGGAAAGAGACAGGGTGCTGTGAGCTCTTGCAGGGCACATTTTGAGCATGCAGTAGAGTTCCCTGAAGTAAGTATTGATAGGATTTTGTGATGGGGATGCGCAAAAAAAGTAACACAAACCGAATTCAGAACCTTTAGCGATCTAGGACCAGGTGTTTAAGCCCATAGTGATTTGAGAAGGTTAGACCTTGTAGCTTACTTTTTAGGATAACTAGCAGGTGATCCGTTTGAATTCTCACAGAATCAGTTAAGACATTCGCATTCTGACGTTGATAATATAAATAAAGATACCAAACAAACACCCCCAAATGCCTTAAATGTGCCTACTCCAAGGTAGAATACTCTGATGTAGTAGTTTCTATTAATTTAATGCTGAAAAGTAATGATTGTAAGTAAAATAAAGTGGTGCAATAATGCCACAAAAATTGCAATTGTGTGCTGCAAAGTTTACATTTTTGTGCAATGAAATTTGTTATTCTGTGCTGCAAAATCCAGTGTGATCTGGTGTATCTCACACCTTGATTTTGTAAAAAAAAAAAAAAAAAAAAAAAAAAAACACATTACTGCAAAATAGAAAAAAGAAGCAATTGTTTGTAAACAAAACATCAGACTAAAGGTAAACAGGGAGATAAATAATTTACCTCTAAATGTGTAACTAAGGAAAGCATTTCTAGCGCTATCAAAATCTGACCATACAGTCACTACTCTACCCCGTAATATTTTGTATGATCTAGAGAATATTATATCACGTTTTGGAGCCTCATTCTGTGTGCCCCGGAGTACCTTTATCCTCGCCCTGTATCCTTTACCATCCCCGTACGCTTACCAATTCCAACTCCAGAGCAACAGAGTTACTGCCAACAATGAGTGGTATCCTACAGGTTACCTAGAAAAGAGGAAATTACAAGTTGCAAATGATTCTAGTAGTTATTCATCATGTTCCCCAATATGTCACCTTGATACGCCTTCTAAGTCACTGGGTGAAAGATAGCACATCTGTGGAGCTATTCCAGGTTTCCTAAATACGGTAAGCATGTACGTCATCTAGGGCTCGTTGGGGGTGGCAGCTGCGAGCCCTGTCTTGCCCCTTGCGACTCATGGCACTGACGTTGCGATCCCTGGCCTCAGAGGTGGCAAAAACAGTGCGAGGAACACAGGGGTAGCTCATCCTTATTGACGTTGGTTGGGGATCCACTTTCCCCTATTTCCTTCATAACCTAGGGTGCTCAAGTGAAATTCTGGCTCAGTTATTCTACAGTCTATGGAATAATTAGGTTAGCAAGGTTGTATTGTCTATTCCTGCAGACCTATAATTTTCCAGTAAAGGACTTCAGGCAAATTGTTGGTGAATTGTGTAACTTTGTGGATGTGTGATATGTTCTGAAGTTCTATGACTGCCAAAACATTGTGATGCTACTTGCTTGGTGGTTTTTATGAGTGTGGCACTGTACGTCAAGTTGGCTACACTGTTCATACCCATATTTTAGACCATAAGCCTGCTCCAGGTTTTGGGTACAAAGCTAGCGTATGAAGGTGTTTTATTTTTTAACACAGGGACTGTTATAAATTGTTTACACCTACACAAAGCTATGCCTTGATATGCAGACCTCATTCCACATGTGAATGAAACACTGTTACATCGCTTCTCGAGATGTAATTAGGGTGAATGGTCTGAGATGCAAGTTCCTGCTATGTCATAGGAAGGTCGGAGTGTGTTTATTGTCATTTTCACTACCCCTTCCGTTGAAATGTTACTAGCAGGGGTGGCTCCTCCATTAGGGCGGAGGAGCTTCGCTCCCCCATCCCACCAGCAGCAGAAGCTCCAAACCTTTCAGAACAAAAGGATAATAAACTATGTCATTAAAATGTTTAATTCTAGCAGAGGGGCATGAACCCAAATTCCGGATGGGAAAGTAATAAATTCAGGATAAGGGGTCAAAATTCAGAACAAAAATTGAAGACCAAGGGTCAAAATTCAGGACTAAAATTCAATAACAAACGTCAGTTCTGAAGACAGATGCAAGAATGGCCATACCCCATTATCAGTACATTTAATGGCTTTTTCTACGTAGCACTATTTATTCACTATAAACTTTTTGTAATTGCCTCCTGGTATGCTACATTCAGGTGGCACATTTCTTCCTTGTTCAGTAGTAAATGAATGCCCTTTAGCACAGTGTCAAGGCCATCACCCCTACCCAAATCTGTCCAATCATTCCTGGATAGAAAGCTAAAGTGACATTTTGATTATGTTTCTAAATATTTTAAAACCCATGCCAAACAGTTTGGGTAACACGAAGGTAGGTAATCTTATGCTAGTTTGAACATGTAGAACAAAAATATCTTGTGCACCTTGAACTCTGGTGGGCTTTAAACCTAAAAAAAAATATGAATAAGGCACAGCAGATTGTGTGGGTGACAGTCTCATGCCCAAACTCAGGATGTTAGGTACCCACAACTTGTCTGTAGTCTCACAGCACTAGAGTATGCATTCGAGACTCTGCATTTATCTCAGAGCTGGGAGCCCGGACTGTCAAAGAGAAAAAAAGAGGAGGATGAAATCAAGATTACATGGGAGATCAACAGTAACTTATTCAAAGGGTTGTTGCTAAGAACTGGATTAATAAGGAAGAGGACAAGTTGGGACAATTACTAAAATCAGGCAAGAGGGGTCCACCATGAGTATTGTAAAGTATTGCATACCTGGGAAGTGCTCAGCAGAGAGCAGATAAACAGAAGAGGCACGGTTAAGTAGTTGAACAAGCAGCAACACCTCAACACTGGCAAACTCTTCTGTGCAGTGGTGTACTGTTCATGCTTGTGAAGGGTGAGCAGGGACCAGACCCCTTGCAAGGTTGTGCTGGGCAATTGCCCACTCTGTCCATGTCTTCAAATGGTTTTGCAATTGAGCCAAAGCCAAACCAGTGATCTGGCATATCCCTAAATGTCAAAGTGCATGTAGAGTCTTCAAAATATTTGGAATGCAAATTGCACACAAAAATGTAAGAACATGAAAACAATTTTAAAATGTAATTAGTGTTTCTTTAACATATGGTAGTGTTTTCCCATTTATATACAATTAGACCTTATATTTAACTGGGAACCAGTTACCTTTCAATACCTAGGGATTAATAGCTACCATTTCCCCACTAATCTGCACAATGCAAATCTGGGCAGAGCGACAAGGTCCCTCTGAGCCCAGTTTGCTTTTTGGTCTTCTCTTCCACTTTCAGTAATCGACCACGTGGCACTAGCAAAGATTGTGTGCTACCCCAATTATTATGTTATTTTGTGAACCTTCGCCTACTCATCCCTGATTCCTTCTTCAGACACACCTGGCATTGGATTTGGTCATTGAGATGCATTTGGGTAGCTCTTTCCACTCTATAGCTACCTGTGACTGCAGATTTGCCATTCCAGTCTGAGAACACTATTTTGTAGCTGCCCAGCTCCAACAGGTGGCTCGCTGGCTGACTGGTCGTCCTCTGCATGAGACAGGATTTATCTGTAAAGACTTTAAGGAGGGCTTACTGCACTACTCTTTGTTTCCTACTGACCAGTCTCCTGAACTCCATCCTGGGTTTTCCTGCACAGCTTTTCCCTGCCTTGCTAGAACCTGTAAACTCACTAACATGAAGAAACCTTTTGCTCCTGCACTTTTGCTAGGCCTTCCCACTCACACAGGATGGCTGCGCGCAGGTTAACTCCATCAGTAGCATGCTGTAGGCATTTTAAAATGGGGTTTTGTTTGTGGATGACGGACTACTAGATTTCCAAATCCTTGTGGCAGAGTACAATCTTCACTTGGGTCACCCTACCGACTTACAAACACCTTAAACAATCATTAAATGCCCTATTTCATGTCCGCCACCTAGAACTAACCCCACATGAGGGGTGCTGGAAGTGCTACACCATATTGGCTGGTGGCAAACTGATAAGGTGGGCGTACAGACCTTTCCTGCAAAATGGAGACCACTCCAGTGCTTCTCTTCATTTTACCTAGGAGACTGACATAGCCAAATCTCTGCAAGATATCGACTGGGCTAAAATAATGGACTATTCCCACAAAGTATCCTGTGGCTACCACTTTAAGTACATTCAGAGAACTTCCCTGGGAATGCATTCTGTCCGTTGCTTGCCATTGGCTTTGTGGTTTGCAACTCAAATTTCCTTGCTTTCAATTTGCTGGCTTTATTTGTTTTAGGCTGTCTAGCTTGAGTTTGTCCCTTCCCTCACTTACAGTATCTTTCTCTGTGCTCCCTTTCTGTCAACAGGCCTGTAAATCTTTTTCCTATCTCATCACATTTGCTGTCCATTCAAAGAACAAAGTCAAATGTAGGCTCTGTCTTTGGCGGGAGCTTGGTGTTTACTTTTCTTTCACTGACTTCAAAGTGAAAGGATTTTTGTGACAATCTTGCTGGGTAATGGGGGTAGGAAAGAGTTTCTTTTCTATCACATGACAACATTTAAATAAACTGTGTATTTCAGAATATATCAGAATTAGAAACATTTTTTGTTAGTTCTGAACTGAGCTGGAAACAAATATTTAATATGATTAAAACAAAACAATTACACTAGGTCATAGGTACTCACAAACATTTTACCAAGGGCCAAATGGTTTGCCCTGTGGTGTGACCGAGGGTCGCATTGATTCCAGCAAGGTGACGGGTCGCTGGGACTGTGGGACTGGGGACTATAAGGTAGTTGTGGGAGAAGTGAAGCATGTCCATCTAGTGGCCGTATTGCGCAATCTGAAACCGAAAATATCAGTCCTGGCTTCCCGCCATGGCCAAATTGTGTGTTTCTAGGAATTTTTTTATTTTACATTCCCTTGATTTTTCTTCGTTATCACATATAAGAGGACTTTGAAATACATAGCTTTAAGATGTGTGCTGTACGAACCCTTCTGCTGTGTGTGATTTAATAAACTATAATGTTATCCATGTATAACAGCAACCCAGGCCACCAAAAGACTGCACATAACAGGTGCCTTTCCTCTTAGTTCACTACTGCAATTGTTATCAGTGTGGGTGGAAGGAACCATGAATGTTTCTTAAATTCTTGTTTCAAAAATATCATTTAAAAAATAAAAACACTTTTCAATGCACTGATATAAACTGATGTACTAAGGTGAAACAGTTTAGCATGAAATAAACTTTTTGAATTTGGAATTTACTTGATCATATTTTCATACGTTTCTTGCAAGATGTCTTAAAAAATGAAAGTGTTCCTAAGTTAAGACGTGCAAGAAACCATAGTTGCTTCTTTTCTGTACCTTCAATTAACCTGAAAACAAATGCTTGCCTGTTTATTTACGTGATTTATGTTAAGGCTGATTAGAGTAAATAGCAGCCCAGAATTGCTGTTCACCAAAGGGCCCCATCTAACGTTTAGAAGGGCTGCATGTTGCCCTTGGGCGGTACATTGAGTATAACTGCACTTGGTGATGCAGTTTCCACACATTGTCTGTGCACTGTATAGTTTTATTAGTAAAACTATATGTCTGTGCAAATGTAATGGTCATTGTTGGACCCAGCCCTTTTTTCATGGTTAGCCCCCAAATGTTTTGCCTTCTTCCTCCTATTTTTTCTGACCTGTTTTTGCTGGCTTTAGGACTCTGCGTACTTTACTACTGGAAACCAGTGACAAAATGCATATGATGTCTGTCTAAAATGTATTGGTGATTGGGTTCTCCATGACTGGCATATTTGATTTACTAGTAGCCTTTAGTACAGTGCACTATGTGTGCCCAGGGCCTGTAAATCAAATGCTACTAGTGGGCCTGCAGCACTGATTGTCCCACCCACATGAGTAGCTTTGTAAACATGTTTCAGACCTGTCACTGCAGTGTCCGTGTGTGCAGTCTTTAACTGCCATGTTGACCTGGCCAGTGCACCCACTTGCCAGGCCCAACACCTTTCCTTTTACTACATGTAAGTCACCCGTAAAGTAGGCCCAAGGCAGCCCTTGGACAAGGTGCTGGTTATTGGAAAGGTAGGACATGTACTGGTGTTTTTTTACATGTCTTGATAGTGAAATCCTACTAAATTCGTTTTTCACTATTGCAAGACCTGTCTCTCCCATAGGGTAACAAGGGGATTGCCTTGAAATACCTTTTAAGTGTAATTTCCCTTTGGGAGCAGAAAGAGATATAGGGCCTGATTCTAACTTTGGAGGACGGTGTTAAACCGTCCCAAAAGTGGCGGATATACCACCTACCGTATTACGAGTCCATTATATCCTATGGAACTCGTAATACGGTAGGTGGTATATCCGCCACTTTTGGGACGGTTTAACACCGTCCTCCAAAGTTAGAATCAGGCCCATAGAGTCCTTAGGGTCTTTGAATTCACAATCTAAAAATACATCTTTTGGTGAAGTTGTTTTTTGAATTGTAGGTTTGAAAATGCCACTTTTAGAAAGTGGGCATTTTTTTTGCTTAACCATTCTGTACCTCTGCCTGTCTGTGAAATACACTTCTGGATGACAGTTGGGCTGTTTGTGCATTTACACTGTAATATGCACAGTGTGCTGGCTTCTCTTGTACGCACAGTGTGCAGGCCTTAGATAAATGTACAGTATGTAGCTATCTGATTTATTATGTATAGTTAGTGCTCAATCCACTGATATGTAATAATAAGAGCTTAAGTGTGTTTCATATCATATTTCCGAAGTGCTTATATGCTGAAATTACCAGGTACTACTATTACTCAATTTAATAGTACTCATTTTTGTAACCTCAGAAGGGTGGAAGGCTGCTTTGGACTTCCTGGGATTCAAAACGTGTGACCTGCGGATTTAAGTGTTGACAGTTAAAAAAAATAGCTGTTTTACTCATTATCTGCATAATATGTTGGCACAATCTTAAGACTGAACACATGTTTGTCAGAGGTCTCCACACAGCAAATATTAGATAGATTATTGCACATTTCTGAAGTCATCATTCTGTGTATAGGCAGAAAGCTGTGCACCCTTTCATATATCAGAGCCCTGCTGGATATACTGTGCATATATTAGTGACCTACAAACTGACTATGGCCCTCATTCTGACCTTGGCGGGCGGCGGAGGCCGCCCGCCAAAGTCCCGCCGTCAGGTTACCGTTCCGCGGTCGAAAGACCGCGGCGGTAATTCTGACTTTCCCGCTGGGCTGGCGGGCGGTCTCGTTCAGACCGCCAGCCAGCCCAGCGGGAAAGAGGCTTCCACGATGAAGCCGGCTCGGAATCGAGCCGGCGGAGTGGAAGCTGTGCGACGGGTGCAGTTGCACCCGTCGCGTATTTCACTGTCTGCGCAGCAGACAGTGAAATACATTTAGGGGACCTCTTACGGGGGCCCCTGCAATGCCCATGCCAGTGGCATGGGCACTGCAGGGGCCCCCAGGGGCCCCGCGACCCCCCCTACCGCCATCCGGATCTCGGCGGTCCGACCGCCGGGATCTGGATGGCGGTAGGGGGGGTCAGAATCCCCGCGGCGGTGCAGCAAGCTGCGCCGCCGCGGAGGATTCAATGGGGCCGCGGTACACTGGCGGGACCCCGCCAGTGGTGCCGGTCCGACCGCGGCTTTACCGCCGCGGTCGGAATCCCCATTGAAGCACCGCCGGCTTGTCGGCGGTGCTCCCGCGGTCCTCCGCCCTGGCGGTCAAAGACCGCCAGGGTCAGAATGAGGGCCTATATGTCAGATGCTGTACACATTTGCATATATCGGGAGCACGCATACTGCTCATATGCCTTCACAAGTGCACCGTATGCTTTCCTGCATTCTGTGCACATGTGACTCTGTAGTTTGCACATATTGCGTAAACTTATAGAGTTACTTCTCGAGGCACATCCAGTGGTGACAACACCATCACCTTCAAACAAAGACAGCCGTATGGTGTCTTATCTGTTCTTTTACCAAACATTTAAACAAACTACATGCCATGTTGGAAATCTCAAATTTGATAGCACAGCAGGGCAGCAGATTCTGCCAATCCCTTTGTCTCACTGTCTTGGAGCAATGCACATAGACCAACTTCAAACTACACCTTCTCATGTGATCCAGGAAACAGGCAGCAAACACCAAATGGCTGGGACAGGAACATTTAAACGTTTTAAAGGTGGTATTTTCAGAATTGTGATTAAAACTTTGAGTTTACCATTAAAGAGGACTTTTAATTGCAATCCTTTAAACAACAAACTTGAAATATCCACCTGCCCCCCTATTGAAAGTTATCACTTATTAATTGTAATAAGGTACCCTAATGTTATTCTGTGGGAGCAGTAGGCCTTGCAATAGTGAAAAATTAATTTAACACTTTTTTCACTATCCAGGCTTGTAAAACTTTCAAATACATGTCCTGCTATTTAATTATATTGCACCCCACCCTGTGGGCTTTGTAGGACCTACCCTAGGGGTGACTTACATGTAATAAAAAGGAAAGTTTGGGCCTGGCAAAAGGTTTTTTGTCAGGTTGAAATGGCAGTTTAAAACTGCACACCCAGGTTGCAATGACAGGCCTGAGATATGTTCAAAGTGCTGCTTAGGTGAGTGGCACAATCACTGCTGCAGGCCCACTAAAAGCATTTAATTTACAAACCCTGGGCACATGTTGTACCAATTTACTAGGGACTTGCAAGAAAATTAGACATGCCATTGAGGTGTAAGTTAATTCTACCATGTTTAAAAGGGGGAGCACATACACTTTAGAACTAGTTAATATTGGTAAAGTGTACTGAGTCCTAAAGGCCAACAAAAATGGATTCAGAAAGCAGGAGGCTGAAGGCAAAAAGTGTGGGGGAGAGCCTGCTGAAACCAACAATAGTAAAAATACATATTTATGTCAGATTTTTTTATGAAGTGCAGACATATCTCTAGGGAGAACAGTTTGCAGCAAAAATGCTTTTATGCAGGGGAAGTTTCTAAAAAATGAAGACTGTGGGTGGAAGGCCTTAGGCTGTTATCATTGTCACTCTTACATTATCCTTTTGCATATAATTACAATTTAAATTATTCGATAAAAAATTATTCCCCCAGAATCACGCATTGCTGTCTCTTTGCAGAAGATCCAGCAGAAAGCTCACACCGTCTCACTGCACCTTTGTCTGTAAATTACAGTATACTCGTATTCTACAAATGAGTTTTAAAGTGCAATAAATGCAAAACATTTAACCAAAAAGCAGCACGGTAGAATAACATCTAAATAAATTGAAAATACATTGTGCATGTTAGACCTTAACTAATATTGCCATACATCTCTCTAAACAATGTCAATTGGAGAAAATATCACAATTGAAAAATACTACAAAACAACTGTGTGTTAAAAGTTAACTACACTTAGCAGTATATCTTCAACAACATTCCTGCACGTACAAACCCTGACCACATAACCCCAATCAAAATTGCTCATACACTGTTTGTTTACTACTACTGAACGTGAACTGATATGTTAAATGCTGGTCTGATAATTGTAACATATAGCATATTTCCCAAAGAAATCTTGAGTTTTTAAGGGTACAGAACACTTCATATTGCTGGTACAATTAACTTGTAATCAATGGCACCCCTGGTTGGTGATAAAATCAGGGCAAGACTTACTCTGCAAAAGGAAGCTAAATACCTATGTGCAGACCCTGCTGTGGTTAATCTCACCAGATGGTTTTAAGGCATGAAAACCATAAAACCTGGTTACATAGATTGTGCTTATATTGGGCGATTTTATGCAGGCTCTTTGCGCCATTCAGGCCTAAATTGGGTTTTTGCAGCAGATGGTCAGTTCAATTTAAGATAAAAAAATGTCCTGCCCCTGATGCAAAATTGCCCTAATCAAATGCAATGTATATAATACAACACTTAGGACCTCATTACAACCCTGGTAGTTGGTGTTAAAGCGGCAGCAATATTGCCAGCAGGCCGGCGGTAAAAAAAATGGGAGTTGAACCCTGGCTGTTACCGCCATCCAAGACTGCCACTTTAACACACCGACCGCCAGGGTGGTAACGGCCGCTGGGCTGGAGACTTCGGTCTCCAGCCCGGCGGCTGTCACACTCCCACCCTCGGGATTATGACCCGGCCTACCGCCATGGTTTTCGTGCCAAACCTACTACCATGAAAACCATGGCGGTAGGCACTATCAGACCCAAACGCGCTCCCATGTACACACCCACACGCGCCCCAATATACACACATGCACCCACGCATACCCACCACCCACACATGCACACATACATACCCACACACCGCAACACTCACCAACATAGCTTGTCACACACATGCATTCACAACACGCAACACTCACAATCACTCACTCATGCATGCATCCAACGCGACTCACACCCGCATGCACGCATACCGAAACATACACACAGCCCTCCCCACACATACACACAACACCCTCCACCCCTCTCTCTGGTCAGAGAACCCGACTTACCTGCTTGCAGGCGGTCCTCCAGCTGGAGACGGTCCACAGCTGTGCTGTCAGCAGCAGCGTCAGCCAGCAAAACACCGTCAGGCCGTGTCATTGCTCATGATATGGTCAGCGGTGTTTTGCTGGCGTGGCGTAGCTGCTGTCAACAGCACCACCATACCGCCGTCCGCCGCCATGACCATCGGTGGTGTTCCGTCAGCTGTCTGGCGGAATACCGCCGGCGGTAATGATAAGCATAGATGGCTGGTAGCCACAGCGGCGGTATGTTGGCGGCTGACGCCGTGGCAGTTGGCGGTCAATAACGCCAATGTTGTAATGAGGCCCTTAGTCCCTAATATGGGGGATATAGGTGAAGTGAAGGTGGCCAACTTGGCATAGTAATGGAATCTCCCGCTTTTGAAGGAAGTATAACGCAATTATTCAAAATTGTAAGGATGTGCGTGCATATTATTTAAAAGTGATGAGCAGTATAAAATACAATTTCAGTAATGCATGCCATTTTCAGTACATCCAGGGTAAATTCTGACACTTAAGTGGATCCACAAGGGAAGAGACATAGCTTAGTCTATTACTTGCAGAGGTGATAATCTGAAAATTCCCAACAAGGAGTGAGATGTAGCAGGGGCTGCAGTGAGCCTGCATCGAAGCTAAATGTGAGCAAGTAGTGCATGAATATTTCGAGTAACATTTAAGAGTTCCATTGAAGTAAAGTGTGAGGGCATGTAGTACCACATATACATCGACAAAGACTGTAATGCACAGACACTTAAGTAAAGGGGCCATTAAGCTAAAGGCTGACCTTGTGTGTGATGTCCCTGATTAACTGCACAACATAGAAATGTAGTACTCACCATACTTTAAGATGCCTGAAAGAATGCAATTGAAGCCAGAAAATATTTACTTTAAAGGAGTGCTTCCCTTTTGTGTGCGATCATATTTTACCATTACTAGAGGCAGCAGAGCAATGGAGGAAATAAAATTAGCCTCTGAAAAGAAAAGTATGTACGTGGCAGGAGGAGTGGTGAGCAGCAGTGGTGGAGGAGCTGTGGTGTGGAGGGGCGTTGCCCCCCCCCACCAGCAGCAGTAGTTGCAAAACTTTAAAACTAAAATGATACGGAACAATGCTGATTATCGTTTTATTTTTAAAGGGGTGGGGCCATGGAGGGATGACAGCCATAGAGGGGAGTGGTGTGCACTCCCTTCAGTGCGCATGTCTGCTTGGCCGACCATCTCAGGATGGCCAAACACATATGCACACTGAGCTGTCTCCAACCCGGCACTGTGTTGCCGGGTTGGAGAGAGCAGGCACAGGGTCCCAGTTTGCCTGGGAGCACAAAGGCAGGATGCTCAGGCCAATCCTGATGCTGCTTTCATGCTGCCAGCAGCATAAGAGCAGTGTCAGGATTTGCCTCAGGGCAGGCAGGCAGCTTGTGCCTGCTTGCAGTGCAGTGGAGATCAGAAGAACGGCCGTGCGGCAGGGACGAGGTACTTTTTATTTAAATTATTTTTCATTGTGTTTTTTTAAGTGAACAGATACTGGCTCACCAGGCAAATTATAATCACTGTCCTACAGCAAATTGGATCAGTACTTGAGTCAAGTACTGGCAGTGTCCATGCCATACCATCACATGTAAAGGTAATGGCAGTAATACATCTACCAGCATCAGGATCTTTTCAGAGTACTTCAGGAGCATTGGCAGGTGTATCCCAGCATGCAGTATCCAAATTTCTCACACATGTTTTGCATGTCATCGTCAAAATAATGCCCCAATATCTGATATTTTGCAAAACAACAATAGAACAGAGACAAGTGAAGCAAGGATTTTATCAAATTGCACAATTTTCAAATGTCCTAGGTGCCATTGACTGCACACATGTCAACTTTCTCCGTCCAGCAGACACAGCCCATCTGTATCGTAAAAAGAAGCATGCATACTCCATTTACGTCCAAGGGATATGTGATGACAAGTACTGCTTCACAAATGTGCCAAGTTTCCAGGCTGTGTGCATGGTTCTTATATATTCTGTGACTCAACCATTAATGATTGTTTTGAACATGGAACATATGAAAAAAGGTGTATTAGTAAGTAAATTAAACATCAACAATATGTCACACCAAGGAACACATATAGTAGTTAAAAAAAGACTTATAGATCATAAAGAAATGTCAAATGTCCACATCTGTAGTAAATTATTCCACAGCATAACCCTATGTTACAGTACTAATTTGTTGTACAAATGTATTTACATGTGATATGGGCTATGGCCTTGTCTATTAACAAACACCATTTGCTAAACCAAGAACACCATCAGAAGAAGATTATAATGCTGGGAATCATAAGACCTGTAACATCATTGAACGGACCTTTGGATTTTTGAAGTCTAGGTTCAGATGCTTAGATTTGTCTGGTGGTAGACTTTTGTATAAATCACATATTGTTGTTAAGATTGTTCTAGTGTGTTGTACATTACATAACATGGCTGTGAAAGTGTCTTTAGATGTACACGAAGCAAGTGGCAGCAATAAGAGTGGTGTTGAAGATGACATCAATCCAAATGAGAGTCTGGTCATAGAATCTCAAGAAGGTGTAAGGCATGGAAAATATTCTGTTGATATTTTTTTCAGTTTAAAACTTGTACATATATTTAACTTTATGCTGTGTAGAAATGTAAAGAAATACATTTGCTTAACAATGAACAGAAATATGTAATTGCCAGGTATATGTGCATAAATAAAAATGGACACATTATGATTTAAAAAAAAAAAACATTCTTGTAAAATCTACAAATCTATGTTATGTACACCTTGTAAGCACATTATTCCTTGTGAAACGAATTATGACATAACTGTTACCTCAATGTTGTTGAAAGTGTATTTCTGTATGCCAATGGATTAAGGACCTAACAGTAATAAAATGACTGTAATGTATGTAACATTTATATTGTGTCATCAATGAACAAGGTAATGTTTTTGAAAATCAGGTTGCGTGAGACAGTAAGGTGTACAGTGTCACCTATGTATCTATGTATTGAGATGTGCCTTCTTGGTTGTAAGATAGTTGATATATATATATATATATATATATATATATATATATATATATATATATACACACACACATCTGAATGGCCCATAAATGGGCAGGAGGTGGGGTGGGTGGAGCTGCCCCCAGCCGCAATTACAATTGAACTGGCTGTGCTCTGTAATAATGCAAAGGACTTGTCGCTCCTGCATTATACTTGCAGGCATATTGGAGACAGGGCAGGGTGAGCAGGTAATATCAACGGCAACAAATTGAGGGGCTGATTCCTAGTTTGGCGGGCGGCGGTCGCCGCCCGCCAAGCGGGAACCGCCAGAAGACCGTACCGCGGTCAAAAGACCGCAGCGGTAATTCTGGCTTTCCCGCTGGGCGGGCGGGCGACCGCCAAAAGGCCGCCCGCCCAGCGGGAAAGCCACAGCAACGATGAAGCCGGCTCCGAATGGAGCCGGCGGAGTTGCTTTTGTGCGACGGGGGCAACTGCTATGCAGACACTGGAAATCAATGTGGGGCCCTGTTAGGGGTCCCCTGCAGTGCCCATGCCATTGGCATGGGCACTGCAGGGGCCCCCAGGGGCCCCCACGACACCCGTTCCCGCCAGCCTGGTTCTGGCAGTCAAAACCACCAGAACCAGGCTGGCGGGAAAGGGGGTCAGAATCCCCATGGCGGCGCTGCCTGCAGCGCCGCCATGGAGGATTCTGCAGCCCAGGGGAAAACCGGCGGAAAACCGCCGGTTTCCCTTTTCTGACCGCGGCTTTACCGCCGCGGTCAGAATGGGTCTGGATGCACCGCCAGCCTGTTGGCGCTGCATCCGCGGTCCCCTACCCTGGCGGTCTCGGACCGCCAGGGTAGGAATGACCCCCTGAATGTTCAAGATACTTCTACTACTTCTAAGGAGGCACAAGGTATGAAAATAAAATTCTTAGTCCTACTATCCAGGTACGTTACTGAACCTGCAGAAGGTCTCTCAAAGGGATGGTTACTGCTGTGGCCTGCTGTGCACTGCAGAATATTGTTTAGTTAGACCTGGAAGGAGTGCATCACTGCCTTAAACCTTCATGGAATACTGATGGAAGCACTGCTGTCTCAAGGAGGTTCTCATGATGGACCCAGGACTACCACAGTGACTCAAAGAAGGCTTAGGGACAAAACATGTCCAAACATGTGCAAGGCACACCTGGAGTTAGTCTGCTTGTGTCTTCCTCCCCCCGTGGTACCCCTCCAAAGCTGCCCAGATACTCACAAAAAACAAAATTAGTAACAAAGCATTTAATTTGAAAATTGCTTTGACAACCGAATGGAGAGTGGGACAAACATGCTTGTCTACATTCCCAAGTTGCATACACATATCTCACTGATGGTGCAGCATCTCCAACTACGTTCAATCAACAGCAGTAAATAATTTCAACCAGTTTTTTGCCAAATGTCTGTCCAGTCTTGTGGAACTCTTGTTGGCGACATATCCCAGCTGTGTACCACTGGACTTTTGACAGTTTTTAAAAAGAGAACATGTGCAAATAAAGAAACCATTGTCCCACAGCTCCCCAATAAATATGCTTCCTCCTTGGGCTCCACCTGCAGCCTTCCCCTATTTTACTGTACTTTTTCATTCCAACTATCTCCACATTTTGTCAGAATATGAGGGTCAGCTACAACAGGCAGACATCCACTCCATGTATTGACTTGGTTACATGTAACAAGAAGACTGCCTCTGGCACTTGTATCTGTAATGCAACAGTCATTGACCTTAAAGTTGTAAAGGTCATACGTCTTGTCCTACCATCATAGCTTTTTGTAGATGTTCTGTCAAACAACTCACTGCATCTAAAACTATTTCAACTAAATTGTGAAATTTGTCTTGTATTATGTTTGCAATAGATACATCATTCCTGTGTGCTGCATTTACACTTAAGCATTTCATCTATGTTGTGAAAGGCTGCTTTTATGTGGAGCTACCAGGAGATTAAGTACATGGTAAATGCGAATACCTCATTGGGTCATCGGACAGAGATTGTGGTTGCTGCATGAGCATGGTTAACACACTACTCAATCAACAACCCCATTCCTAACAATTATGGGGGTCATTCTGACTCCCGCCGGCCGCGGTATCCGCAGGGCCGGCGGGAGCCGCCAGAATACCGCTGCGCGGTCACAAGACCGCCGCGGGTATTCTGGGTTTCCCGCTGAAGGCCGCCCACCAGCCCAGCGGGAAACACCCTTCCACAAGGATGCCGGCTCCGAATGGAGCCGGCGGAGTGGAAGGGGTGCGACGGGTGCAGTTGCACCTGTCGTGATTTTCAGTGTCTGCATGGCAGACACTGAAAATCATGGTGGGGCCCTCTTACGGGGGCCCCTGCAGTGCCCATGCCATTGGCAGGGGCACTGCAGGGGCCCCCAGGGGCCCCACGACACCCCATACCGCCAAAGCCAAAGCCGCCAGGAACAGGATGGTGGTATGGGGGTCGGAATCCCCATGGCGGCGCAGCAAGCTGCGCCGCCATGGAGGATTCCCCAGGGCAGCGGAAAACCGACGGTACACCGCCGGTTTTCCGTTTCTGACCGCGGCTGTACCGCCGCGGTCAGAATGCCCTTGGGAGCACCGCCAGCCTGTTGGCGGTGCTCCCTCGGTCCCCGGCCCTGGCGGTCCATGACCGCCAGGGTCAGAATGACCGCCTATGTCTAGTAGGTATCTACCATGGGATTCCATAAAGGTCCTGCACAAATTGAGACTTGGGGGAAGTATATAAAACATTGTTGGGATGTCTAAGTGTCACTAAAGTGATGCTAACCAGCATAAACTCTTACTTTTGCCTATTTACCTTCCCTTGAAAAAATTATTTTGCTCTGGAAACTACCCAAAGAATAATGCCAGGCAGCTCTAAGCACTGTTTTCTGTTCATTACTGCCAAGAGAGTGGGTGGTACATGGGCATTCTCACCTAACCGCCAATCTTTTTTGAATCTAAACCCTATCTACTAATATTAATATGTAAGGTTTCTTGAATAAAAAGCTTTCTCAAGCAGGTGGTAAAAGGCTAACTGTTTTCATTCCTCTGCCCATTGCAAAGTGTGCATGTGTGCTGCACTATACAGCACACATACTAAGTAGGAACAGCTTCAAAACTTGTTCAGACATAGTATTTTGTAACAGAAGTGCACCCTTCCCATTCAAAATCTATGATAGATTAATGCACACATATTAACACTGTGGCGCTAAGGTTTGTGCCTGGTATACAACAGCTAAATCATGCACCAGCCCTAAGGAGAGAGGAGGAAAGTGCTACATCTCTATGAATCTGGTCCTCCCTGTCACGCAAAACAGCACAGCTTTTTTGACAGCTGTGCTGCGCTACGTGAATGGTTCGAGATTCTGGGCCTAATTATGAGTACTTACATTTACTTCTAGTCCTAAATAAATATGTTCTATATGTTTGCATTTTGGACATTATTTCTTCACATGCACAAATGATTTTGTCGGATTGGTTCATACAAATACATTTTTTGTTGTGATGTTAAAATATTGTTTCACACAATAAGAACAGGACACAAATGTATGTATTTGTTTTAATTTATTTTGAGACTCATCCTTTAACAAAATATGATATGGGTAATTGAACATATCTGATTAGACCACATAATTCCGATGAATCTATGCTTTACCAAAAACTTCTGTAGTCACTTGTCCAACGGAAAATCCTACATGTTCATTACAAATTTGTAAACTAAATGGTTGTACATTATCCAACCAGAATAAATTACATTTATATGACAGGTGACTTAATCTTCATTATTGTCTCATATTTCTATGAGGACCTTCCTCTTCCTTAGACCAAATATTTGTCTCAACATTAGAAGTCAAAATCTGGGCAAGACTTTGATTTGTTATTTGACTTTTTGGACATATTGATGGTAATAGGCTGTGACTCATGCGATAATGGTCATATTAGATCAAGAACTGTTCTATTTCACACATTAATGTTTCTGGGTTTCTGTCTTCCTTGTCCAAACAATTCTGAAATTTACATGCCATAATGGCACAGTTCAGCAACAGAGAGAGGCAACCAGTACTCATAATTTCAGAGCTGTGCTGTCTGCAGGTCATGCACTTACTCAGATCAATTCCAAATGTAATACATATGCTTTTCACAGCGGAATCACATAGCTAGTGTACAACTGTACCCTGCAAGCGTGCACACTTCCATCATATGGTCCCTAGCGATTTTTTCCAGCACATTTCTCAACGAATCGAATCTGGTAAAATTTGTACAGGAAAAAAAAAAAACACAATAATGGTTTGCCAGGAAAAGCATGCAGGATAACCATGTTGTTACCTAACATAGCCTGCAGAAATCAGAAAGGAGAGGAAGTACCTCTCCAGAGAGGAGCCAGGCCCCACAATATCAGTTTTTCCTATGGCAGAATTCCCCCCTAGTAACGCTGCCGCACAGAGAATGAGGACCTAAGGGGAAGATTCAGTAATTGTTTACGCCATGCAACACAGCAACCTAATTTGGTGTGCCAAGTTGGCAAAGGGGAAAACACAGTGGAGATCCATATCTACTAAAAATGTGCTTGCTTCTGCTGTCACCCCATCTGCTTGTCATCTCATTTGGGTGAACTGTCTGATGCACAGCCTTGCACCACAGTGCACTGGCTACCCTATGATTCACAGTGGAAGCACACCCTTTCAGTTCAGATTCCTATGCCTACCCTGCTTCCAAAGTGCCCAGGCTTGGATGTGTTCTGTGCGCTTCATCACATTTACAATGTTTGTGTTCTTGAAGAAATGAAAACATTTTCCATTTGTAACTCCTGCTTGAAATAGGCGTTAAATTGTGATGCAAAGTGGTGTCCGGCTATTTTAGTAGATTAGGCTTTGCATCAAAACCTATGTATATTTGAGCTAATCCAACCACAGTTTGCCAATAACAGCCCCCTCTTGCAAAACAGTGCAAAGCAGCACAAAGCAAAAGCACTGAGAAAAGGCAACCTTTCCACCATTAGTATGTTTTGTCCTAGAAACTAAATACGAACGCATTGCTTCTCATCAATGCAATGATCCTGAGCCTCAGTGTTTTATGTTAGATTTTATATGGCATACGTATTTCCTGCATACATTAAATGGATATTGCAAGTCACAGTGGGGGGGTTAAATGACAATCTAAACGAAGGAGACCAAAGGCCAAATTCCTCTATAAGGTCATGAATCTCTGAGCTGACTCACAATATCCTTAAAATATACAGCAGATTGTATTTTACTCCTTTTAGTACTTGGGCATACATCACCATTCCCACACACCACTTAAATACTTGAGCCCATATTTGTCAAGGTTTTGCATCGCCCTTGCACCCTGTGAAATTTATCAAGCCACACAAGGCCACCTTGCGTGGCCCTGCATGAGTTGATAAACCTAGAGTAACACAAGCAGAAGTGAGGTGTTTCATGGGTGTAGCGTGGGTATTCCCACTCATCCACCCATGGATTTTGGTGCATTCCCACATATACCATTAGTGGTAGATCTGGAAATGCATCAAAATGCTACTGCTCAGGTAAGACATAACAATGAAAAATATATTTATTTCTTCTCGTTTTTTCTGCAGCACATATAGAAAGAGGAAAATGCCTCTAAGGCTTGTTTTTGTGCAGGGAGGTGTCCCGTCCTGCATAAAAACAATCCTGCCTACTGCACAGACACCCTTGTAACATGACAAAACAGTGACTGCTTTGGTTCTAGGCAGGAAAAAGTGTGCCAGCACTCGAAAAATACAGGAATGTGCTGTATAATAGTAGATACGGCACATTCTCACCCTTTCCCTTTCACGCAGTGCAGCAAGGTGGCTTGCTGAGTGACATAATTATAAATCTGACCCTTGGTGTCTTGATTTTTCTTATGAGAAAGATAGTATGGGCAGCGGACATGAAGAAAAAAAAGCAGAATCTAGTGCGAAATTATGCACATCAAAAAGCCGTTCGTAATTTCTTGCAATAAGAAAATAGTATCAGTTTAATGTAAGTTCGAACAAACTGAGGCTCACAATATGTAGAAAAATGCAGAGATATTCTAGTGTAATGAACCTTAGTGTACAAAAAATTAAAGTGTTTCCTTAAGTAAGCATTTTTTCTAAGGCACTTATTTGATCTATTAACTATTGCGTTAATGTGGGTTATGAAAGGAAATGCAATCCCGTTCACGTGGGCATTATTTGTACTTAAAATGAGAAAAATATTTGACACATAGGTGTAGTATATATCTTTCATGTGCTTGTCTTACCTGTGCTTTCTGAATCGAGATGCAGAGTGGATGAGTACGATGATCTGGCATCAGGCCCTGCACTTGTTAAATTCTGGTTTGATGTGCCAAAGGGCAGCCCTGTGACAGGAGGCGTCGATGTCGCAGGACCCTCAAATTACAGGAAGTAGCAGGCTGGCAGTGCAGCAGTGCGGATGATGTATGTGGGGTGACCTGGACCACTCTCAGAGCCGTATCCTTGTCAGTGGTTAATTGGCTGTAGATTCCACTTGACGAAATGCATTTCACCTCCAGTCGACCTATGTAAGATTGCTGATGTTTAACTTCAGGGATGGGAAAAGAAAATAACATTTTACATGGACATTAATGCAGAACCGTTCATGCCAGTAAATTATAAAATACAGTGTGATGTAAACCTTACAATATTTAAAAATGTGTAAGCTACTCTTTTTATAATACTTAAAAACGTGAGTTGATTCATAACTTCAGTAGCTGAGTGAATACAATGAATCACTATTAGGTGCATAACAGAATTTGAAAATCTTTTACACTGAAAGATTTTTTGTCTGTCACTGAACTGCAAATGATTAGACAAATCAAGGCTGCTATGATATGCGAAGGGTGACCCACGTTATGCTATGCCAGGGGCACCGAGTCATATAGCCAGACGTACCTACCAAATGGCAACCAGTAATCATAAGTCAAATTGTAGCCTCACATACTGAGGCTCAAACATTACCTCCAAAGATATAATCTCAATTGCCAAGTTAAAGCTGCTGGATGTGGAGGCACAAACCTCATACGCATAGGCACAATTTAAAATGTTAAATCCAAAGGCCAACCCAGGTACATACTCGACGCCCAGCACAACCTCTAGGTGTTGCAGTGTAGTGTCAAGTCACTAGGTGCAGTAACATACAACAGTGTCTTAGTAGATATTATTAACTATTAACTCAAAAAGGAAAAAAAAAGGAAAAGAAAAAAAAAACGAAAGGGACCAAATTATAAATTACTGTAGTTATCTTTAATGTCCTAAACAAAAGGAAAAATATATCAGCAATATTTACATATTGTGCAATGGTTTTACAGTGGACACATAGGCCCTGATTTATACTTTTTAGGGCAAAACTGCACTAACACAGTTTTGCACCAAAAAGGTTAGCAACGGCTTGCAGCTTTTCTGTGCACCAGCCGGGCACCATATTTATGGAATGGTGCAAGCCGGTGCAAAGGGTAGGCTAGAGTAAAAAAAAAACAATGTTAGTCGGTGTGGCGGCGGGATGGAAGAAGGGGGATTTGCACCAAAAAATGACGTTAGGCAGGTTACAGTAAAAAAAAAAGACTCTAACCTGCATAGAGCCATTTTCTGACACAATACCACCCATACCAAATGACTCCTGTCTTAGAAAGGACAGGAGTCATACCCACCACCCCAATGGCCAGCACAGGGGACCAGGGTCCCCTGGGCATGGCCATTGCACCCTGTGCCATGTATGGGGACCCATTGCAGGGCCCCCTATGGCACTTGAAAAAATTAAATAAAATACTTACCTGTACTTACCTGGGATGGGGTCCACCATCCACCACTGTCCCTCTGATGCGGGTGGGGGTGCCCCTGCGGCCTGGGGAGGGCACCTGTGGGCTCATTCCTTGGTGTTCCAACATGGAAATAGGCCCACAGGTCCCCTAATGCCTGCCCTGACTCAGGTGTTAAAAAATGGCACAAAGCAAGCTTTGCCCCATTTTTTGACCCCTCCTCCCTCCTGTGCACCATTTTCACTTGGGAGTATAAATATGACGTTAAGGCCATAGAGTCATTTTTTGCACAGGAACGCCTACCTTGCATCTCATTAAGGCAAGGTAGGCTTCCATGTCAAAATAATTACTTAAACTCCATAAATTTGGCGCCAAAGTATAAATATTGAGTTAGTTTTGCACCGAAATAGAGTAAAAAAATGACGCTAATTCGGTGCAAACAGAGTATAAATATGCCTCATAGTGCTTTTTCAGAGGGAACATGAACTGCGCATGTGGAGCTCGTGAGGGAGTGCACACAGATACACACAGCAAAACGGATTTTAAATGTTATTAGGCATGAAGTGTTGATACACAACTTTCACAAAATAATATCCTGAGTCATTAGTTGTACAATCCGCTGGGTTAATGTCGATGGCATTTCGACCCTGATTGTTTCAGGTTATCATCAGGACAAGAAAGCACAAAAATGTTTGATGGCTGTCAAGAAAGTACAAATAACAAAATTACGATTTTTCAACAGGTAGACCCAATCAAACACAGAGTGAAAAACCTTAAAGACAATACATGTAGGTTTTCAAGAATACACAGTGACAGAGGCCTTGTGCCAGAAACCAACCACAGAACAGAATCCAAGCCTGGGCAGGACACGTAATGAAGACAGGATAGCACAACTTCCAAGGAGGTATCAAAATGAAGTATGCCAGCGGTCACTCCAAAGCAAGGGGAAACTGAATTTCAAAAGGGGGGATGTGCGAGTTAAAACATTCTAAAAAATCCGTAAACTTGTGTCAAAAGTTCACAAACGATTAAATTAGACAGAAAGGTCACTTTAATCAAAGGTGTAATAAATGGGAACCAAGATTAACAAGGCTCACCTAATGGTAGAACTTGGAACTTGATTCACGCTGTGTCATACAAAACCATGAAAAATTATCTGTGTCTGATTATAAACAAAAGGTGTGCCAACTGGTCACTCTGCAAGACACAAGGTCTGGAATCAAAAGAAGGAATTTACAAATTAAGGATATGTTGGAGTATGAGGATAGTGGTATATAAAGTAAAACAAGATGAATAAAATCACCTGACGGCTCCTATTATGCCGAAACGTCACTGGGAGCACAGACCCATCACCTGAGTTGCAGGTGCAGAAAAAATGCTGAGTGATCCAAAACAGAAAAAACAATTACTTAAAAGAGCCAGGGTCTTAGAAGGTCAGAGCTCTCAGGAAACAGGACAAATTCACTCACCTGGAAAGCAATACTTCCTCCAACTGGGGCAGTCATATAGATTGAAAAGGGTGGAAGGCCATCATTTCGCATCTGCTAGTGTATGTGGACGTTGTATGTGGTGACGTAAAGGATCACAGGGATGCTAACCATGGAGATTGTGAGTGGTACCTCAGGGGCACTCTTGAAAGAGGTTATGTTATTCAAATGTGAGAACAAGGTAGTGCTATCATTAATACCCGAGTAGTGCGCAAAAACAAGGTATTCCTTAACTGAACATGTTACTCAAAGGAAAAGAAAAGTGGGGAGCACAATCCATAGTATATAATCATGTAAAAAGAAGAAATTACAAATCCACAGGGCTGGAACTAATCAATGGACAATTTAAAGGGCATGACTATTGTGTATTGATAAAGGGGAAGTAAAATCTACAGGAAGCACAAAATAAAGGCAGAAAAAGAAACTAAAGTATCCCTATAAAAAGCACTTACAATCTCCCAATCTATACAAAACTTCAGTGTTAGATATATAAAGTTTGAAAAGAAACCAAATTGAGAGGCAGCCCATATATTGCAAGCCTTAAGGGAATGAAGCGCATCATTCTGTGTAAGAATCTTAGTTTTCTTTAAATTATGGATGTTGGACTTTTGCTTATGCAGGGTCATCCCCAGTCGTTTTGCCTCCTATTTTTTTCTGACCTGTTGCTGTTGGCTTTTCAACTCTGAGCACTTTACCACTGCTAACCAGTGCTAAAGTGCATATGCTCTCCGTGTACATTGTATGTAATTGGTTTATCCTTGATTGGCATATTTGATTTACTAGTAAGTCCCTAGTAAGGTGCACTAGAAGTGCCAGGGCCTGTAAATCAAATGCTACTAGTGGGCCTGCAGCACTGGTTGTGCCACCCACATAAGTAGCTCTGTAATCATGTCCCAGACCTGCCACTGCAGTGTCTGTGTGTGTATTTTTACACTGTAAATTCGACTTGGGAAGTGTACCCACTTGCCTGGCCTAAACCTTCCCTTTTCTTACATGTAAGGCACCCCTAAGGTAGGCCCTGGGTAGCCAAAAGGGCAGGGTGCAGTGTATGGATAAGGTCCTGACAGTGAAATACTGCCAACTTCGTTTTTCACTGTTGCAAGGCCTATCTCTCTCATAGGATAATATGGGGGCTACCTTTAAATATGATTAAAGTGTAGATTTCCCTAGAGAGTAGATGGACATGTGGAGTTTGGGGTCTCTGAACTCACAATTAAAAAATACATCTTTTAGCAAAGTTGATTTTAAGATTGTGTGTTTGAAAATGCCACTTTTAGAAAGTGAGCATTTTCTTGCTTAAACCATTCTGTGACTCTGCCTTGTTTGTGGATTCCCTGTCTGGGTCAGTTTGACAGTTGGGTTGTTTTTCACCTCGCACTAGACAGTGACACAAAGGGGGCCGGGGTGTAACCTGCATTTCCTGATTAGCCATCTCTGCTAGGAGGGAGGGGTGGAGTGGTCACTCTCATCTGAAAGGACTGTGCCTGCCTCTGACAATGCCGGCTCCAACCCCCTGGTGTGTGTCTGAGGCCTTGCCTGGGCAAGGCAGGATTTCACAAGTAGGTGTGAGTCCCCTTTGAAGAACGGTGACTTCAAAGACTAAAATGGGTATAAGAAGGGCACCCAAATCTACAGACTTTAGAAACACTTCTGGAACCAAGAGGAACCTCTGCCTGGAGAAGAGCTGATAGCTGAGGAAGAAGTGCTGCCCTGCCTGTGACTGTGCTTTGTGGAGCTTTCCTGCAGTGCTGCTTCTGCCAGAGTAAGAGGGCAAAGACTGGACTTTGTGTGCCTTCCATCTTGTGAAGAAATCTCCAAGGGCTTGATTTAGAGCTTGCCTCCTGTTGTTTGAAGTCTCAGGGACAGCAACGACTTATCTCTGCCAGCACCTGGAGTCTCTGGAGAGACTCCTGCCCCGACAAGTGGTGCCCTATCCAGTCCTTGGGCCCTTGAAAGGAAAGCTGGTGGAATCCAAGGAAATTGACTTCGGACCGACGCCGCTGCTGAATCCGGTAACGCCGCCTGCACCTGACGCCGTGACCTTCTCTGGAACGCGACGCTCTTCGCAGGCCCGACGCCGCAGCAGCCCTGCTGAAGTCCGCGACTCCGTGGAAGTCACCGCACCACGTCGTGACCGACGCCGCTCAAAATGCGCGGATTCAACGTTTCGCACAGACGCCGCGATCCCCGACTTCGCGCATCGGCTTGTTTTCACTCTTCACCAAAGGTACTGTACTTGGGGGTCTACACAACTCCGTGTCCGGCGCCGCTAGTGTCGGCTTGTTGGGAACGACTCCGTCACGACACCGTGTTAACATCTCATCGAAGCATTTTTGTTTCTAAGCGCTATTTTTGAGTTTAATCTTTAAAAATTCATAACTTGACTTGTGTATGTTGGATTTTTGTCGTTTTGGTCTTGTTTAGTTTGGATAACTATTTCCTATTTCTCTAAACTGGTGTTGTGTCATTTTGTAGTGTTTTCATTAAGTTACTGTGTGTGTTGGTACAAATACTTTACACCTAGCGCTCTGAAGTTAAGCCTACTGCTCTGCCAAGCTACCAAGGGGGTAAGCAGGGGTTAGCTGAGGGTGATTCTCTTTTACCCTGACTAGAGTGAGGGTCCTTGCTTGAACAGGGGGTAACCTAACTGTCAACCAAAGACCCCATTTCTAACAATGGACAAAAAGAATGGCAAGATTTGGAGAAAAGCATGCTCCCACAGAGACCCCCTTCTTCTGTAGGTAGAAGGTACCCTTGTACAGAAGGTACTTATGCATAAGTGTGATTTGTAAACGTTCCATTATGAAGTCTGTGGGTATCGTTGTTGGATTCAGGCAAAAATTCAGCAAATCTCAAATTACCTCTATAGCCTCCAATTGAGAAATATTAGTATACCATGATTCTGTGTCCAGTCCCACCATTAGGTCAGGGTTAAATGCCAGGTCTTCAATCTGTCAAACAAACTGTACAAAGTGTTTTATGTATATTGAAGAACCATAAAAAATCATATTTACAGTACATTCACGGGGAAGACAGAATCAAGTCAGAGACGTCAGGAAACAAGGGGGACAAATTAAATATTGACCACATTATTCCAGTCCTCAAGGGTATTAAATCCATTTCTGGCACAATCACACTCGGTTATCCAATGACATTTACAACACAATAGTTGTGAAAGGTTTCTGCTGAATGAATGGAAGGGTGGGTTGATTGATAACTTTCCATGTGAAGTCATTCTCCATGTGAGTCATAGATGTAAAGTGGGAAACCAACCAGTCATTTTTAATCCTGCATTTAATGCGGCTTGTAGGTGAGATAATATGTGTCTTAATCATTTGTATGGGTTGTCAGATATATAACAGGTCACATGGACAGTGAATTTCATAAATGAAATTGGTGGTGAAGCAATTGCGTAATTGTTCCAGTGGGAAGACTTGGGGATCTGCCCTAAAGTCTTACATTTTGATGGTCAAAGGATATGCTGTACAATTTTTACATTTGTAGTGTCCAACAACCAATGGAAGACCCCAGAAAGTTATGATGGAGTGACTGATGTTGGTTTTGGTTTCCCAGATTATTGCCTTCATTGTAGAAATACAAGGGTGATTTATTAAAGAGAGGTTGGGTATGTAAAATCTCCCAGGCCTTTTTAGTCACCTTACTTTCGTTGTTGCTCGAAGGGCTAAAAGTGGACAAGAACAGTATAGGATCCTTCTGTGTTCTGGTTTTAGGAACAAGTAAAGGTTCCCTTTGGCACTACCAGACATATTTCAAAGCACACAAGACTAGATGGCGTGGATATCTTCTCAAAATCAACTAGTCTACTAAAATGGCTGCTTCCCGAAATGAATCTTTTTTCCACTTACAACTTCTCTGTGTACAGTGGAATTGTCCATATAATAAACCATCCTGCAAGCCTCTTGGGAGATTGCTAGAGCAAAAACAAGTGTGCTCCTTTCAGTAGGTTTTCTGTACAGTGATGTCCCTAATTTAGCCTCACATACTTGGAGGGTAAGGTCTGGAAAGGGTAGATTGTTGTTTCTAGCATCTGAGTTGAATTTGAGATATTCTTGTGTTGTATTGAATCTGTCAATAAAAAGTCTTAAAAATCCATTTCACCATGTCAAAAAGTAGAACATCGTCTCTGTAACACTGCTAGAAAACATTCTGCTCGTGAAGGGGATCATCCTGTGTAAGGATCTTAGTTTTCTCTAAATTATGGACATAAAGAATAGCAAGATTTGGAGCAAAGCATGCTCCCATAGAGACCCCATTCTTCTGTAGGTAAAAAGTGTCCTTGTACAGAAAGTAATTATGCATAAGTGTGATTTATAAAAGTTCCATTATGATGTCATTTGGAATCGTTGTAGGATTCAGGCAAGAATTCAACATATCTGAAATTACCTCTGTACCCTCTAATTGAGAAATATTAGTATACAATAATTATGTGTCCAATCCCACCATTAGTCAAGGCCAGGATTAAATGCCAGGTCTTCAAATTGGTACATAAGGCCCATACTGTATTTGATGTATGTATCTATTAAAGGAACAAATTCCTTTATAATGCCATCAATGTATTTACCAAAGATTCAAGAATCGAGCCACAGCAAGAGACAATAGGGCATCCTAAGGGATTATTTGTAGTTTTGGTAGTACATATATCAGTGTGTGAGGGTGTGCACTCTTAAGGAAGCAATATTCCTTGCCTAAGATAATGCCTAGTCCTAGGGCTTTATCAGTGACCATCTTGATAAGTGCTTGGATTTCAGGTAGAGGCTCTGAGCGAAATGGGCTGTAGTGATCAGTGTTTAAAAGTTGTCTCAATATTTCTGTACTGTATTGTTTTCTAATCCATAATAATGATTTCACCACCCTTATCAGCTGGCTTTATCACCTAAGTGTGATTAGTCTTAGGGGATTCCAAAACTTGCTTTTCAATAAGTGGAAAGGTGTATAGAACCTACTAAAATTGTTGTTTGATTTAAAGTATTTCTTGGACTACCATTTTTTCAAAAGCCAGGATCTCAGGTGCCATACTGGAGGATGGCAGTAGAAAAGTAGAAGGGAGATGGAAAGAGGACCAGTTAGTGGTCTTATCTGAAGATTTACTGGCAAAGAAACACCACAATCTGATACATCTAAAAAAAATTAGTAAGTACTCATGTAAGTTGAAGAAATGACTTATTTTCGTAGGGACAAGCTACAGCATCAGTTACACCCACAGTGCAGTCCTTTACTTTCCTTTTAGACAAATACTATTGTCTAATCTGTTTAACCGTGTTATTTTTTTGTGTTGAAGCATGGCAAAGCAATAAACGAATGTGGTTTAATAGAGAACTATTTTAAAATGCATTCACAATTTGCTTCTACATGCAATTTTTGACTGTACATTGGAGGAGACCAGGATGCTTAGTGAAAGGTTTCTGGAAGTGAGGAAAGCATGGTTAGTACTACTCAAGAAGATTCTTATAGGGGTAGGCGTGGTTCTTGTGTCTGAAAGAACCAGCTCCCTTTTTTTAAGGAAGATTTAGATAAGATGTAATAGAAAACCAATGTACAGATCAGGTGCTGTCCTTCCCCGTCACTAACTCTGACCTGTTACTAACCAAATGTTGAGACCTACATTATCATTGAGACACCAGAGCCTCAATAGGGTATGATAAATGATGTGCCCAACCCTGCAGAATATGCCAAAGTGGCCACAGTGTCCTAAAATTTGTATAGATTCTTAACACTGGACTGAATGGAGCCTCCAAGAGGAGATGGGGCTTCCCCTGCATTGCAGGAGCTGCAGGGACCTGCGTTACACCACTGCAGAACCTGTAAATGGAGATCACTGCTGCCAAGAGGCCCATCTCCTGTATGACACTTTCAGCTATTTCAATCATACCCACAACAACAGTTTGACATCTGGGATGTGTGAGTCTATACTTAAAAGATAAACTGCAGGACTCAAAATGTGAAGTGCTAATGGCTAAAAAGCCATGACTTGCTACACAAGTTACACTTTTCAACGGTTCCATTTGACAAGAATGGCAGAGTCAAAGACAGCACGCCACAGCAGCCATTATACTGATAAAACCTGTGCCAAAACATTGGAATTTAGCGGCAACCAGGTAGTTTGAGTGTTGCAACTGCAGAGCTTAAAATAGCAGAAGCAACAGCTTAAACTGTTTGAAATATGGCCTGGGATCTTTCACAGTGAGGCATGTAAGTGGCTTTGACTATTAAAAGGAAAGCTTAATAGTAGATGTCAGTGTGCCCTGAGCCAAGCTTTACATGCTACTTATTTAAAATGAAAGTGCACAAACAGTTCAGTACCATCTCCTATATTTTTAGATACAAATTTGGAAAAGTAAGTAGGCTCCGCCACAATGGGAGGGCTGTTATTCAGAGAGATGTGCAGTTTAATTGCTCAAACATTTTGTTGTTCAGCGCCAAGTAACTGATGGTTGGGATCAGTGATTAAAGGACAAAACTGTTTTATGGCACCCATTTAATACACAAAGAAAGTCCAGCATATTTCATCATGCTTATTCACTCTCACCCTCAGTTTACTGATTTACTGTCCTTCATCTGACAGGTTGACCCTGCACCAGTACTGGGTAGAGAGGAAACAGGAATGCCTGTGCAGTCTTCTCCATCTAAAGAATTGCTCTTTGATTGGCTGTCAAACCCAACAAAACAGCTTAGTGACAGTCTAAGACTATGGAGAAAGCTGAGCAGAACACCAAGGTTTCACTATTTTGCATGTGCACTTTGAGATTTTTCTGCCACTCCAATGCTAGTACTAGCACATGTCATTTTCCTTGTACAGAGACACCTCTTTCATCAGATTTAAATGAAGGGATCTGATGACGTCCACTTCTTGTTTTTTTCTTTTCCACTCAATAGCCTCCTCATTGCTAAGAAGATTAATGGTAATGCACTGAACCTACTAAAGCAGAAATCACGGCTATATTTAGTTATACTAAGCTAGATAATGGATTTCACACTCTAGGTCGATGAACCTTTTATGCTACTTTTAAGAAAACATCACAGTCATAAGGTCAATTTCCGAAGCAACGCAATACACATCATTAGAATGCCAATGAAGAACACACCATGATCAATTCGACCATGAATAACCACACCAGCTTCATTAAGAATTTAAAATGTTTATTTCCCTATTTTGACATAGCTAAGGTCACAAATATTAATCTCAAAATCAATTGATACATGTAAAGAAACAACACAGGCTGATTGAAGCGACAAAATAATTTAAGCTTAATGAACGCAAGGAGAATAATAATTTCAATAGAGAAAACACAAATTAATAGCAATAATATTTAAGCAAGAGAAATTGAATATATTGAATTGACAAAGAAAGGTGTCAATGACCCTTTATAAGCATAAAAGTAATACCTCACTAACCACTTATTAGCATTAGCATGTTGGGCTTCATGCAAATGTTTTAATAACACAAATTTGGAAAACACTTAACTATGGCACCATAAAAACAAGCAGCAGATAAGTACCTGTAAAACAAAAGACAAAGAACAAGACATTATATATATATATATATATATATATATATATATATATATATATATATATATATATATATATATATTTTTTTTTTTTTAACCTATCCTAATTGGAACAGTAAACAGCTTAGCTCCATCAAGGGGACAGCAACATCAGAAACAGAACAGGAACAGGAAAAGGGGAGAGAGTTTAGAAGTTTGGACTATAATGTTCCTAAACCATCAGACTAGTTCATCGTAGAACAGGTAAGTGAAACCCAAAAAATAATAAAATATCAAGAAGTCAGTAGACTACCTGGCAAGACAAAGAATGAATGGCTCCAAAGATAAAATGTCCAAAGAATGGCTCCCGAGATGGCTCCAGAGAATGGCTAAAGACTCTCAGTGTAGTATTGTCATATTAAAAGACAATAGAAATTTCTATTGGACAAGAAAGTCAGGCGAAGAAAGAACAACAAGTTACAATGACATTAGATATCGACATTACATTCAAATTTTCTCTTCTAGACGTTCACAGGATTCCGGTTGGTCACTTCTCCATTCACGCATTTCCAAACTATACAAAGTATCCTTGTAGGTTTCTTCCATCTGGTTTCAATAGTCTCTTTTGTTTGGCATTGCCAGATAAGTTACAAACATTTAACAACAGTAGGAATAGGATGTAATTTTAAAAATCTTCAGAAGAAGACAAGAGTTAGAAACGTCTTTACATAAATAAATAGAGCTAGTCAAACAGTGGACATGAAGTCATGAAAGTGGAGAACACTAGGAACTTTCAATACAGATAACATTGCACGGGGGCCTTGCTCAGCTTCAGGCCCAGCAGAGGACTAGAAATACTCATATTATTTCAGGAAATTAATTCGTTGAGAGGAAATTTAACTCCTAACATTATGCTAACATTACATGGTTAGTTTTAGTGTAGGCTTCACATTCGATGGTGGCCTTTAGCAAGCACATTACACGTGATACATACAATTTGACATATAATGATTTATATATTAAAATATAAGTATGATTATATATGAGAAACACATTAGTACAAAATTCTGTGATCACAAACCTCAGGGATCTTGGACATAGGCAGTGCCAGGAGCATCAAAATGCAAAAACTAACAACCCCTTAAAAACTTCCATGTTGTTCTTCTAGCAAATTTCTCAGGAAATAATTTGTTGTTCGCTGACAAATACAACATACATGAATACATATCATGTCTGTCAAAAAATAATAAATTTTGCAGAAATTGTAGCTAGTAGTGTCTTGTGGGGGCTAGCCCTGCGTAGAGGTTTCAGAATTTAGGAATGAAACAGCTTTTCTTAGAGCAGAACTTCTCTACAAGTTTTTTTAAGGCTGTCCTTTAAAGTGCGTTGCCTGGCAAGTAAGGTGTTGTGTGGAAGACTGGCATTATTCTTTTTTAAATTGCCTTACAATTTATGTTCCAGAGAGAACCCTTCAATTTTCCTCTGATAAATCATTGATCTGTCCTTGTAATAAGAAAATCTGCACAGGTGTCAGCTCTTTAATTGTGCTTGATTCAGATTCATATTTTGTCAAATATATTAGCTAAAAGAATAGCTCTGGCTTTCCGCAAAGCATTACAAACCTAACTTTTTAGAAGCACTCAAACAAAGGCTGGATGCAATTGTGCAATTTTTTCTTGCAAAAGTCATCTTAAAACTTTGTGACATTTCCTAATAATTTCTCTAAATTACACTTTTATATTATATGATAGAGAAAAATCTAACATTCTTGGCAAGACATTTATGCAAACCTGTCTTCCACCTGTATATCATGAGACTTTTTATCGCAAAATGTTCCTTTAAGTCTAAAACAATTATGTGATATGGTGTTATGCATAGTTTTGAGTATTATCACGTGATGCAAATTTCTGGATTTTACCAATTTTGCTGGCGTAATTTAAATTTCTTCCTGCCCTTCTTTAAACAAATCAATAGCTGCTATTCTAAACACTTCCCAAGAGATCCTGGTGGGTGGTTCTGCACTCAATTAAAAGGGTTTCTCATACTACAACATAACTTGTGTGCAACTGGCTCATCAGCTCTTTGTTATCTGTGTGCAACATTGCTATCAATAGGTCACCTCTTACAATTTCTGTTGCAGGGGGTAATAGAATGAATTGCCTCATGATGAACAGCAATATAGTGCATATAATAGTAGAATTACACGAGTAAATCTCCATGTAGAAATGTACCTCTGTGAAATGGGTCTCTAATCGTTATTATTCGATATAGGATGAGTATGAAGCATCTAGTATGAATGCAGTAGTGGGGCAGGGTAAATGAAACATTGGTCTATGTACATTTCTACTGCCAAATTCTGGATACACATCTTTGTGCTCCTTGATTTCACCAGATGTGGTAATGAATAGGATTAGAATAACATTTCCATCATACCACCCTTTATTTAAATGTCTTATTTTTGGTGGAATCCCCTATCAGCACTGAGTCATCTCAGTTATATGGTACAGGAGTGCCCTAATTCATTTATGTGTGATGCTGTTTAGTTGTTCAATTGTTCCTCAATTCACATTCATTATTATTCAGAATTCAAAACATCCATATGAAAGTCTTGTAACTAGAATCAATGAATACGTCTATACAAACGGACCTCTTTATATGTACAGGGTCCATGAATGCAGAACTGTGGATAGACACCATCTTAACTTTAACTTTCTAAACCAGCAGTTCCCAACCTGTGGTCCATGGAGCCACAGGGGTCTGGGACACATTCCCAAAGGGTCTGCAGGCATTTCAAGGCCTGGGCTGGGAGGAAGACACTTCTCCAGCTGGGGTCACTTGACAAGACCATGAGTGTTTTTTATATTTGCTACTTCATTTGTGCAGCAGATTTAAAAGCACTGCAGAGTTCTTTGTATATCCAGCAGGTTTCGAGCAAAAATAAGTTTAATGATAACTCTGGTGATTAATATATCTGCTAGGGAGAGATGGTAGTTTTGTCTAGTGGCAGTTTTGACTCATCTAAGGTAGAGCAGATGGGTAATATACCTGCTGCAAAGAACGTGCATCATGCATATCAAAGAACAGTATTTTATGTGCATTGCACAGGGGGTTACTGCGTTTGTCACAGAGATTCCTTTGCTACTGTGCAGTACACAAGTTATAATTGTAATCTAGAATGGTACAAGTTAGAAAGTTATGCTTTTTTCCCAGTCTTTCATCATCCTGATGCTGTAGAGAAAGGTTTGTTTGTGTAGACATACATGTTTATTATTAAAGCAATGCTAACCGCTGTGTTATGTTCTGAGTTTGTGCTTCTCCAGAATAAAAACTGTTACAAAATGCCTACCAATATGGATGACATGTGAATCCTACACCTTCTTGTCCCCTTTGACTTATGTAACATTTTCTATACCCTGATTTATACTATGATTCATTATTCCTGTATAGGTAAGGTGAAAAGTGCTCTGATGCCCTACACTGGTATGAGATGTGCTATTAAACAAATGAAATACATGTGGAAGAGGGGCTATGGAGAGATGAGAGGCATGTAAGGTTTCACTTCTTTCCCCACCACAAACTTATGTGAAAAAAAATTCTCAGATCTTATGTAACTAAAAAATAAATACAAAGATCGCCAACCTGACTTTCCAAAATAAAACCACACATTGAAAAGTTAGTCACCAAGATGGAACACCAACCTTCTCATTACAATTTTGCGATTTTTGCATACGTTTTCAATGTAAAATATAAAATCTTTAATAACTAGAGTATTTGTTTGGTGTGTACTTGATTTGGTTTTTTTTGCCAATTACTGTTTTATTATTTGAACGTTAAATTGTACAAATTGTTTGGCAGTCCCCAGCTTGTTTGCTGGACCCCCAAGCAATTTGTACAATTTTCGAACCACTGTTCCAATCATTTTGTGTACCTGAGCAACCGTGGTTAGTTCATAATGAAACGGGGAATTGTTGTTTATGATTTAATGCTGACTCACCTTTCAAGTGATTTAAATTCACACTGCACTTTGAACACAACAAGCTTCGCATTGTGTGCTTCTTCGAAAAAGTAATTTTACATGTGTTTCAGCAGAGTGCTAGTAGTGAATTATAATCTAATATATGACAGCAAGGCCTGAGGGTAGTAATTTCACTGAGAGCTTTCTACTGCAGTTAAGTATATCAAAATACTTTCAAACATTGATTGTTGATCTATGAATCCAGTTGAATCACAATCGAATGCTAGGAATGGGAGTGAGTCACCTGGTGAACAAAGATGCATTTTTCGATTTTAGCATTTGTAGCTCAGGTTGAAATCTAGGCCATTGTAATGTTTGAATGAAAACCATTAGTATAAATGTAAATAACCAATTGATTGAACTTGATAATAAAAGACAATTGACTTATAATTGGCTTGATGCTGATTTTCAAGAAGGCTAATAGTATTTTAAGGCAGTGTCCCACACTTGGGGCAATAAGGCTCCCTGCTTCTTACATATGAGGGACAGCAAACCATCCATTCTTTCTTGATGAGAAAAAACATGTTCACGCAGTTGGAAACTGTCTATGACTCTGTGCTAATGATAAAGGTTCACCCTGTCCTACATCTGAGATTAATGATACTGAATATTTTAAAATCAGATATCACTGCTGTTTAACTTCAGTATAGTTCCCTCAAATTAGTTTTCATTCTTCACATGACATGATACGTGAGACATACATTGGTACAATACAATAATAGGTCATAGTTGAAATTTTGCAATGTCATTGAACTCTCAATCGCATAATAAAAAGCGTTCACAGTTCACAAGTATGTTCGGGCAAAAGCGGGCTCCAGCCCTTTCAAGTATCAAAACTCTAACATTGTTTTCATTTTCTCCGGATTGTTTTGCGCTTCTGTGAACGTTCTTTTGCTCTGACATTTCATTTTTATCTTCACTTAACTGGCGACCGTTCTTTAGAAAACAAATGTCCACCTGTATTATAGCGATGATGAATCTCTTGAGGATTCAGCCCTCCAAGATAATTGGTTCCCCCCTATTTCCGGAAGAAGTGGTCACCTCTTTCCATAGATAGAGAAACAGAGCGGGATGTGCTGATTTAGTGATACATAATTTACTTTCTTTTTTCACTTGTGTATTTTTTTTATTCGCTTCTTTATTAATATGTTGACAAAATATTCATGTGTTTGAAATACAATTAAAAACAGAAAGGTGATGTTATTTCAAAATTGATTATATGCAAAACAAGGTATATATTTTACATTAGGTAAACCAAGTAATCAGGTAGCAAAATATTCGTTTAAGCTTGGCCCCAACACTAAAGATGTCTGAATTAACCACAAAATAGGTTCTACTGGCTTCAAACCATGACTTGGTCCTGATGGTACAAACTATCTCATATTTGGTAGACTTGGGGTGCCTGGATAGGCATTTTCACTGGAAGGGGAGTATGTTGTACACTTTTTTAGAAAAGAAGTCCAGTTGGGATGGAGACTGAGGAATCTGAAGGAGAATGCATTAAACAATTTTCGACACTTAATGGGACATCTTAAAAGGGTAGCATAGTTTTAGGTGATACCTGATTATTAACCATGATGGGGAGTTGTTCTACACTAAGGGCCTCATTACAAATGCCCCTGTGTTTTGTGCAATAATTATTACATTCAATGTAATCTGAGTTTTTGGGATTTTATTGATTTCTATATTTATTACCTATAACACCTGCTGCCTGCAAAATGGGTCATAAAATGCAGATTTTACTGATTACTGCACAAAAATCCACTCGCAATGAGGCTATAAATCAGTTGCACATCTAGGTTAGAAACATAGTAAGCATACTAAATATTCAATATAGCAATTGCACATCTGATGTATACTTTTTCCATGTGGAAAATAATACATTGTACAAATAAAATTGACCAGGTTTGATAGTGCTCTGCTATGCTTATGTCTTTCAATTTAGTATGAACGAGGGTTCAGGCGCAGTCATCTACACAATGGCATTTGTAATAGTAACGTCTGGTACTGTACAATAATAAAATTGCATTAGTAAAGCCCAAAGAATCAGAGCAATTACTATTTTTAGTTTTTTTTTGCTTTTGTTTTTAGCCGACCTCTCATTGTTATACTTATAGGAGTAGATTTTTTTTTCTTTTTTAGGTACACATGAGAAAAGCTTTTCTATTGTCACTTTTGATTGGGATGTTTGTCCCCGTTGACATATTTGCTTAGTTTTATTTACCAGCTGTCTGTCTGTAATGCCCGCCTAATATGATTCTACTCATTCGTTCAATGATGCAAACTGTCAGACCTGCTAAAGCAGTTTGCACTTGGTGCCCATCTAGTATGTTTTTTCATGCACGTTTGCTTGGGAGTTTCCAGCAGTAGGCTCATTATTCTCATTTTATTCCTTATACTACATTCACCCGTCACTACTTAACCATGTACTTGAATATGGAACTGGCCGTCAAAGCAGCAGAGTCCATTACTCATTGACCAAAAGGCTGTTTTTCTTGGACTGACACATTAGCCGGACAGCCTCTGGATGAAGCCCATCCAAAGTAACTTAGACTGTCAAGGAAGATAGAGGGTATGCTGCAAAATAAATTTTTTAATGAGATCATGCTAGCAGCGCCGCTCACGCCACAAATATAATCTAGACCCAAGCCTCCTTTACTACGGGCAGCTAATTCATATTTTGCAAGTTGCCGATTCCACTCCACTCCACTTCTACAATTTTCATTGGCCGAATCAAAAGTGAGCACATGAAGTGAAAAAGAGGAAAGGAAAATAAGATGGCTATACATGGGTTTGGAAAGAGAAAAGGAATACCTTAAACAATACATAAGTATTCTGAGTCATTAAAACATGTCCAGGCTAATTCTGAAGTATGAAACAATTGGATTTTATTTTTTTATGGTTCTAGTTTTTCCAGCATCTTGCACGGAATTAATTTGAGGCTTTGAGGCCCTCCTCCAGCTAAGAAATTCACTTTATGAACACTGGGCATTTCTGCAGTTTTCTCTTTGTCTAATAGGAAGTCTACAATTTTAGTTAAAAGTAGAAATTAAAGTAGAACTAAGGGGCATATTTACAAGGAGATTGTGCCACCATTGAGTCATTATTTCTGACGTTCCAACAGCACAATCAGTACTCCATATTTATGGAGCTAATGCATCACTTTTTGTAGGTCTGGGTCAGAAAATACATGCGCCAGAAACGTCTGTGCCACACACATCCTAAAATATGCAAGGTAGGTCTCCCTTCACAAATTACAAGATAAAACCAATGCATTGGTATTTATGAGTTTAAAGAAAATGCATCAACATTTCTGTGCATCGGCAAACCAGGAGGAAGAAATGACGCATTGGCAGTGGTACATACACAGAACATACACAAATCAGTTTGGCAAGCTCAATCACGCCATTGAGGTGCTAATTCTTCAGCTTGGAGTAGCGAGGGGACCACAACCCCCACCACCATCACGTAGACAACACAGGAGAAGGGAGCGTGTCTACCGCTAGAGAACTACCCTCATTGATCTCAGAGAGGAGAAGGTCGTCACCTTCTATAGACTCAGGAAGGAGTCCATCATACACCTACTGAATCAGATTGCGCTAAGGCTACAGACAACAACTCAGAGGTCACCAACATCCCTCCACAGGTCAAGCTGATGGTGGTCCTTCACATTCTGGCATCTGGGTCATTCCGGACCACTACAGCAAGAGTGGCAGGAATCTCCCAGCCATCTTTTTCTGCCTTGCTACCCTCTGTTCTGGATGCCATAATCAGCCTGACACCCCAGTACCTCATGTTCCCTAAGGCACAGCAACAACAGCTGGACACTAAGCAAGGTTTTTATTCCAGAGATGGCTTTTCACATGTCTTCAAGGCAATGGACTGCATACCTATGCAACTGGTTTCACCTGTAGCAACATCCTACCTGTACCACAATGGAAAGCACCATATGTCATCAAAGTACAGGTGACTGTGGACTATCTGGTATTGTTTACAAATGTGCTGGCCAAGTACCCTAGGAGTGCTCATGATGCCTACATCTTCGGGTACTCCATCATCAATGGGCACTTCCAGAATGGGTGATATGGGAATGGCCTACTTGTTGGTAAGTACATCTGAAGGGCAAAACAGACCTAATAACAGTAAATAATATATGGCAAAATAACCATCTATGTGTTTGGTGAGTAAGATAGTGCATATGTAGGAGGGGTGTGCCTCACACTTGCACCATAAATCATGACACATGTGCAATGCAAACCCGCAAGTCATGCATGCTAAGACACGCAAAGCCACTGTGTGTGCCTTTTAGTGGTGAAAAGATCCAGAGCAATGCAAAGGTAGGCAAAACGCAGTGCTGCATCACTGTGTGCAAGGAAAGGCTTTCTTGACTGTTGTCTGTGTGTTCACATGCAACTCTCATGGTTCATGAGGCATGTTATGTTTCCCACACCACGTAAACAGTGACATGCATCAAATTAATTGCTGTTATCAGGTCATGTGTACCACAGAAACATATATTAAGTCACCTGACACACTATTGCAACCTATGTGTAGTACATTCTGTGGCACCCAAACATAGACTATCAGGCCTCCAAGGACTCATGCTGTGCAGGGCGGTATCCCCTCATGCACAAAGTAAATCCCCCATGAAATGCAGCCACACAAGCACCATGTTCAAATTGTGCCTGTCTCTCTGCTATGCAGCCTATTGTGTGTCAGTGCAGCATGAAAATCAGGATTGTGCTGTATGGCCTAAAATATGTCCTACACTGTCCTTTCTGAGAGACACAGTGCTCTGCTGATAAGTGACTTGCTGCCCTTTATAGTGCCACATTTCTAAATACCTGGGCCCTGGGTCCTGTCCACACAGTGGGCCCAATGCACTGCAATGTGTAGACAATTATGTTACACATTGACATGTACCCACTAATCTATCAATGGCAGTAGCTACAGAGCATCAGTGACTACTAATGTGTCATGTCACCCTATGTGAATGAATGGGACCACATCATCTACACCAGGTAACACAAAACAAATAAAATATGTAGGCCAGAAAAGCCAATATGAGTACCAAACCAACACAATGGCGAAGTGAGAGATATGTGTCACATCAATGGCGTCCCTACTGTATGTATCAGTCAAGACTTATAATTTTCAGGATAGTGAGAAAATGTATTTTGTAAATTAGTAAGTGTGTCACTCATGCCACTATACTGGTATGTAAGTGTCGGAAAAAAACACAGGAAGAATAATTTTGAAAGGCCATGTGTTCCATGCAATGTTAGTGTAGGTCCCAGACATGGATAAATGTCTATACTGGTTCATAAAGTGACATCAACAGTACAAAACCACATATCTCTGAGCCATACTGACAGTCTTCATACAGACATACTCTCAGGCATATAGCCACATCGACAGATACAAACAATGTGCCGGTTCACCTATTCTGAGGGTAGGTTGACCAAACGAAAAATCTTATGAATTCAGCAATGTGCAAGTCACAAACACTCCAAAATTGGGGAAACTCACCCTCACGTGCCAAAAGGGACAGAGGGGGTCATTCTGACCCTGCCGGCCGGTGACCGCCAGGGTCACCGACCACGGGAGCACCGCCAACAGGCTGGCGGTGCTCCCAAGGGCATTCTGACCGCGGCGGTTCAGCCGCGGTCAGAAAGGGTAAACCGGCGGTCTCCCGCCGGTTTACCGCTGCCCCATTGAATCCTCCATGGCGGCGGAGCGCGCTCCGCCGCCATGGGGATTCAGACACCCCCTACCGCCATCCTGTTCATGGCGGGAAACCCGCCATGAACAGGATGGCGGTAGGGGGTGCCGCGGGGCCCCAGGGGGCCCCTGCAGTGCCCATGCCAATGGCATGGGCACTGCAGGGGCCCCCGTAAGAGGGCCCCACAAAGTATTTCAGTGTCTGCTTTGCAGACACTGAAATACGCGACGGGTGCAACTGCACCCGTCGCACCCCTGCAACTACGCCGGCTCAATTCTGAGCCGGCGTCCTCGTTGCAGGGGCATTTCCGCTGGGCCGGCGGGCGCTCTTTTGGAGAGCACCCGCCGGCCCAGCGGAAATGTTTGAATGGCCGCCGCGGTCTTTTGACCGCGGTGCGGTCATTTGTCGGCGGTACCTTGGCGGACGGCCTCCGCCGTCCACCAAGGTCTGAATGACCCCTAGAGTGTGTTAAATCAAGTTAAATAAATTCCCTTTTCATTCAGCCTTATCCTGAGACTTTTCCTACTGTTGCCTGCCCTCATGTTAAATTAGAATGCACTACAATTTCCACAATATAGAGATTACATGAAATTTTTATACCACATAAAAATTCTTTAAAACTCCATCTCCATTGTATAACAAGTCAGTTGTGTTTATTAATCTTTCATTACAAATTACACAAATAATCTACTCGTCATGTGGACATTCATGTGCATATAATAAAAAATCTCCTAAAATAGTTAAAGTACAGTTTTCTCACAATTCTTCATATTCTGACACTTCACAAATCGGCATACATCATTATTATTCCTCTATCCTCATTTACATTCCCACATAACAGGAGTTTTAAACATATCAATTTCTCTTTTCTTATGAAGAAGATCATTTTTCAACTCCACAATTTATCCTTTTAAAGCAAAATATAATTTTGTAAAAACCTTTCAAACTGCAAAACACAGAAAGGACTGTCATAATACTGTCACTATAAAAGCTTTTCAAAACTATAACATTTCGTTTTGTTTTTTGTAGTTTTGAAAAGCTTTTATTATGACAGTCGTTTTTGTGTTTTGTAGTTTGAAAAGTTTTTGACACATAGAATATCAGAGTAAAATTGAGATGTCAAGGTCTAACTGCATAGAATTTCACTCATATTAAGGTAGCACGCACTGACGTATTCCAGGTTAGAGTAGTGTTGTGTGTCAGTAAATGCACGTATGACCATCTGGTGTGAATGGCTACACACATTCTAAGTTCATATAACCCCTCTCAGGTGCCAAATAATGTTTTGCAGGGAAATGTGAAATGTTGCCACTTGGGTTTTATTACACTTGTCTGGCCTACTCAAGCTGGCCTCGTGATAACCAAACTATAGGCAAAGTTTTAGCAAACACTTTTCCACAGATGTATTGTGCATGTGCCACACATATTGTGTCAGACACCAAGCCCATACAGCAGAAGTGCCAGTACCACAACATTATATGGTAGTTGTTGGGTATTTTAGTCTGGTAAATGATGTCTGCTTCCATATCTATCCATTCAATTTGTGATCTGGATGCCACATGCACTGTAGACTGGTTGAAGGAGCATGTGTATGTAGTTCCCTGAGTGTGTATTTTTTGTCAGTAACACATCTTATGTCAAAAAAGCAGACACATAGTATGATGTTTTTACCTGGTGCATCATCACGTATAACGTGTGTATTTATTTTGCGTAGAACTGCAATATATGTGAAACAAACAATGCCTACTATGAAGCTACCTACGTTCACCCAAGCATACTACAAACTGTAATACATATAAATTATGTGAAGGTCTCTAGATTTCACAATATGTATGTGTTTTTCATATTAGTTTATTGTCAGTCATAATGCCCACACCATGAACACAATGAGTCACACATATGCAAACTATTAACAAACATGCAAAGCATCCCAAGTCTTCAAGCATGTCAGGTACGAAAAGATGAGCAAGAAAAGAGAGCCCTGGGAGTGTTTACCTACATTGCACAACTCACTACACTATACTACACACAATAGGCTAGTTGCGCCGATCAAAACATAGGCATTGGCCATTAGCGCAATGCATTGCACCTGGAGCACTGGATGCAAGGCATGCATCAAAGCCAGTGCATCAAAAACAATGCACTAACCTCTCAACCATATCTATGAGGACAGCTTTACGTTGACATGAGTAATCTTGCTGACACACAGGGGCATATTTACAACAAAGTGAAGCAGCTCAGCAAGTGACTTTGCTGTGCTACCCAATGCCACAGGGAAAGTCTCAAAAAGCACCATATTTACTGAATGTGGTGCATTTCTGTCCCTTCCTCCAGCGCTGGCACACAAATGGCTGCTTAGCGCCAACACAGGCGCCCTTGCACCTTGGTGGTTGTGTTGCATGCAGGATTGTTTTTGTGCAGGAAGGGACACAGTCCTGCACAAAAACAATCTATCGAGGTGTTTTCCTCTTTCTATGTGTGCTGCAGAATGCATGGAAAGATGAAAAATCAGGAGAAATGAAAATATTTCACCTCATTACGCCTGCCCAGGGAGACATACGATTTTGACATATTCCCAGATTTACATAATCGTGTTGCGTGGGAAAATCCACTGCAATGCCTATGAAGTGCCCCTGATGCAGAGTGAGGCAACGCAAGGACTTGCACTGCCTTGCCTTACTCCATATCTACAGGGCTATGAAAAAGCCACACAAAGTGACTTTGAGTGGCTTCATGGATATGGCTGAGAGGCTTGTGCCACTGGAGCATCAAATAATGTTACGTTCCAGCAGTGCAAACCTCTTGTAAATGTGCCAAAAAGTTAGGCTCCAGTAGTGCAATACTCTCCCTGAGTTCATATATTCTCAATAATTGTCACTCTTTATGTCATATCTAAGAAGAAATTATGTATGTCACACACAGGCACACTTTGATCACTTAAATGACACACATAACCAAACTTTGTACCTTTATAACATAACAGTAGGACCAATGGAATTGTGTCCAAACTGTGAAATAATGTTTATTACTGTATGCATTACATCACAAATATATTGGGCCAGTAGCATGTGTCAAAAACCATGTATCACCCTTGATGCGTGGTGTATTGCACCTGTGCACTGGTTTTAACTGCACATCAAGACCAATGCGTGCATAAACCAGTATGAGTTCCAATGCACAGTGCATTCATTTTACAATATCAAAATATCAAACTATGCATCAGAAAAAAATATGCATTTTCTGAAAGCGTGAGGCAACCCAGCCAAGAAATTACTCAATGTGTGTGGCAGGCTGCAAACTAGAAAGTGTGAAGTTTGTTTCACTTCCTGTTAGTCTGTGCTGGGTGTTGGTGGTTTATGAGAGTTGATCTGTGATTGTTGCTAGTTTATGTCTCCAAAGTATTTCATTGCTGTCCATATTTGTCCTTTTGTCTACCTTGTCACTGTACTGTTGAGAGTTTGTCTTTTTGTGGGGTTTCATTCTAGGGGTAGGTTAAGTGATCGGGGCTTTAGTTTTCTTAGCTAGTTTTGTGGGGAGTGTTGGGGACATGTCGGGTTGGGGGGAAAATATTTCTGAGGCAGAGTTGGGGTGCCTCATATGGCTCGTCATGCACTACCTTTCAGAGATTGTTGCGGCTAGGGGAAGGGTGAGCCAGGGTTACCATGCCAAAGAAAAGAAGAACCTTTTTGAGAGAGTGCCCAATAGAAGAAGCATAGGTGGGCAGGCGTGGCGGCACAGGAGGCTGACCTCATTGAGCTCCTGGGCTTGGAGACTGGCATACCTATCAGTATGTATGTTTATGCACTTTGATGTATGTGAAGCAGCTAGTTAGTAGAGGCTCATAATTAACATTTTCTGTACATCATATGAAATCTGCTTCTTTATGTTTAAAACATCCAAGATGTTTCTAGAAATGAGAAGTAATCAAGTACATAATGAACATAAAAAACCTTTGTGGCATGTAGCGGGGAGTGTGTTTGGGCATTTGCATCACTTTTAAAGTTGCAGCGCTAGCACTATCCTCTCAACCATAGATATGAGGCCATGTGTAGCAACGCGACATGGCTTCAATTGGCCTCATAGATATAGAGGCAGGCAATGTTGTGTTCATTTTAGTTTTGGCTTCCTTTGTGCCAGGGTGGGCCTTACATGGATGTTGTGCTGACTGATCCCCTGCAAAACCCATGGCTTGTTAAGTTTCACCAAATCTACAATTCCATGTATAATTGGTGATGTGTCACTAGCTCATAGCTTCCCAGGGGATGTGCAACGCTGAGCTTTTTCTTTTTATCTCCTTGTATCTTTCATATCTCCATGTGTGCTGTATTTTGCAACACACATAGAAGATGACGGTGGATGACAGGATGTTTTTGGTACAAGCATATGCCCATCCATGCATGAAAAAAATGCTGCATGTGACACAGACACCCTTGCACCATGGTGCAACAATGCCTGTGTTGTGGCAAGGCTGCTGAAAGGTTGAAGTGCATGTTGAGATAAAAGTAATGCACCATATGTTATCCAAATGGCACATTCTTGCTGTTTTACTTTGAGTTTGGCCAGTATAGCAATGTGCCATGGTAATATGTACTCTGACATGAGGTTGCCCACCATAACCATATACATCACATGCCTGAGCCATGCTTCGTCCATGTGATGATGGAGACATCTGAACTACATGCTCCAGCCAGTTCTGGGATGCATGCTGACTGACTGTGTTAAATGTTGTTGCCAGTATCAAATAATTGACACTGAGCTTGTATGTAAATCTTAAAATCAGGCCTATAATTAGTTTATAAGATGGACCAGTAATCATACATTAAAGCACTGTTTGTAATGCTATGTTTCAAATCATGTTTTCCAGGGGGACATCGACCATTCACATGTGGAGAGGGGGGCACATTCTATAACCACCATGCTATTGATGAGTGTAATGAGTACACATATTAATTAGGAATGAGCAAGGAAGCTTCCCATTCTGAATGTAGAGTGTATGTAAGCAGATGCAATGATGTACGTATGCAACCATTTGGATAATGTATGCACATCTATAGTCATGTGGCTTTGGGCACACTAACCATCATCTGTTGTAGAATCTGTATGTGTTCAACTTAAGCACATTAGCTGTTAACAAAAATGGCAGTAAGCTATACTAATAAATTCGACTTTTGTAGTAGCACAGTGAAATGTGTGTTGCTAAGCATGTGTAGCTAATTGTCAGTTGCTTATGCTGAAAGTACGTCTGGACACAGGTAAGGTACAAAAGATGTGAAATATGTTCACATAAACACTGTTAGAATGCATGGACAGGTAGTTATGATGGAATCTGAGGCACACAGTGTGTCAATGTGCCACAGGTTTTGCATTAACATGCAGCATACCTAGCCCTTAAATGGACATACTTTCAATCTACAAAGCTAAGCATATCTTTGACAGATCATAAGGGTATGGGAAAATACCAGTTGTGTTAGCCCTCATTTTTCACTCAAAAATACCTGTCCCCGTGGCAGTATGCCAGACCAAAACATATAATACAAAGTATTCACAGGTGACACCAGAGTGCCCATTAAAAAAAAGCAGGATTGTCATGGGTTTTCTCAGCATTTCTCCGAGAATTGGAAATGTCAAATGGTCTAAATGGTAATGATTCTTGACAAGCAATAGATGGCATGGTGACATGTGTGACCGTTCATGAGTGAGGTGATCATGTGGATACTGAGAAATTGGTAAACTTGACCTACTGTGATGTATAGTTGTTGTGATGGATTCTCCGGAGTACTTGAGCCTCACTTGGAGTCATGGTGCAAGGGTGTCTGCATTATATGCAAAAAATGACTGTCTCTGATGTGTCCTCCAGCATGCACACATCCATGCCTGAGAAGCATTTGTGTAAATTAAGATGTGTTCAGCCAAATGCAGGCTGGTGATGTGCGCATTGAGATGTGGAAATATGAATAAGCATGTTATTGACTACAAGGGTCAACCAAAGACAACAGGTCACATTTCCTTACAGTCGGAATGACCCCCTATATGTCAAGCTATATCCACACATACTAGTAATTTTGATAATCAGTGACATGTACCTACCCTGGTTAGCCACACAACTTGGCCCATACTCCTCAGCCTCCAAAAATCACAGAATCATGCACATAGTCGTGGCAACATGTCTCATCCGGTCACTTCAAAATTCCCAGTTTGACATCCTCATGCTTTGACATATGTAGCCTGGTATGAGATTTGTTCTTCCATCTCCCTCCTGACACGTGCTACATCTTCTATGTGGTCTACATCACATGTGTGATGTAGTACACCTGTGCCTTCTTCTATGTCATACCTTCCCAGCTGCAACAGAAGTGTGACACTATCAGACACAGCGGTGCATGTGTATTGCTCAGGCTACCTTACTGCACACATGCCACTTCTCACCCCCATGCTATGCAATTTGACCCCTTCAAACACAGTGCCAGTTCAATTTGCTCAGCCACACCTACATTGAACAGCCCTACTAGGGATCAACCAGTCCCACACACCATCTATTGTTTGAACAAACACACATTCTTTTTTTATGCATCACTTACAACTCCCCAAAAAGTTCTTACATAACAGGAGTTAGAATGTTGGCTACCATGGCAGGCTGCACCTGTGTGCCTACACCCCACACATCAGGGCAACTGTGTGCACTGTGGTTTCATACTAGTGACTATGGACATGGATCTTCACATGCTCCAATGTCGTGGCATTTCCCATGCCCAAGACTTGACTCCCCTCTCAGGAGAGGAGTTTATCCTCTGACAACCCCATTCCATTCCATTGCTTTACAGTCGAGATTTGGCTGTATAGCCCCAAGACAAATACAATAGACCCATGGTGCAAGGGGACATGCTTTTCCAAGTCAGGATGCTCAGGGTTCCAGTGTCCTTCCATGTTGTGGTGTCCCAGTCCTAGGGGACATATTTACAAGCCCCATGTGCCACTGTTGCATTACTCTTTTTGGCACTATGGCAGCACAGAGCGCATAACCATATCTACAAGGCTGTGCAAAGCCACTTCATATGGCTCTTCATTGCCTCGCAGATATGGAGTAAGACAAGGCAACGTAAGTCACTACGTTGCCTTACTCTGCATCAGGGAGACCTTCCATAGGTATTGCGGCGGGTTTTCCCATGCAACATCCATAGGTTTTGATGCATTCCCAGATTTACAAGGATGTGTAAACCTGGGAATGCATAAAAAATGTATGACTCCTCAGGGGTGACGTAACAAGGAGACATTTTTCCAATTCAGCTTATTTTTTTTAATCCTTTCATGTGTGCTGCATTCTGCTACACACATAGACAGAAGAAAATGCCTCTATGGATTGTTTTTGTGCCGGAAGATGTCCCTTTTTGCCCAAATACAATCCTGCATGCAACACAGACACCTTTGCACCATGGTGCAAGGGTGTGTGCATTGGCGCCTCAGTCAATTGTGCACCAGCACAGGGGGAATGGGCAGAAATGCACCATATTTTGTAAGTACAGTGGATTTCCGAGCATCCCTGTGGTGCAGGGCAGCATAGCAAGGTCACTTGCTGTGAGGTCCGGTGCCACTTTGTTGTAAATATGCCCCTAGGTCTTTTGCTTGGTATTGTGAGACTTGTAGCTCTGGTAGCTAATGTTATACATTGCCCACAAGTTCCACTATACAAAGGTGAATAAGACTGGTGCAGCACACCACACATGGACTGAACAAACATGACTGATCAGGACTGGGCTATGCAACATGTGACTGGCTATTTTGACTTACATTTTTATGATGTGTGAATGGACCTGTGGCCATTTCCATCTCTTTCCTTTACACTCAGAGTAGGACCGTAGCATGTTGCTCTGCAGAGCATGACATATTTTGTGATATTGTCTCTTGTTGCCACTTAAGCTATAGGTCCTGTTGGTCCTCATAGGCTGCACTGTTGGGTCTTTCCATTCCTGCCACCAACTGGTTGGAATGACTGCTGCTCTCTGCTTCTCCAAGGACATCAGCTCCTCAGGGTCCTCAGGTCCTCCTCCTCCTCTGGTCTGCTTGGCTGCCTTCAGGCTGCTGGCCAGTTTCTCCTTGGTCCTGCGCTTGTACCCATGCCAGCACTTCTTGCAGTCTGTCACTGTCCTTTTGACTGGCCCTAGACTGTTGCTTTTATCCACTATGCACTTCCAGATTGCCTCTTTCTTCCCTAATGGCAATTTGGAGGTGACAAAGAGTTGATGTACATACTGTGTCACCTCTGTTATGAGTGTTTGATTCTTCTCCTCACTAAAATTACTCTTCTTATTCCTTTTCCCCTGGACCTCTCTCTGGGCATCGTGGCTGCTGCTGGCGTTATTCGGGTTGTTGCCCTGCCTGCTACTGCCTGTTCCATCTCTATATTTAGATGTATGGTGAAATATGTTTTTTTTATTAAATGTGTCACTTTTTGTAGGATTTCTGACACATTACACACAAAATGTGACGCAAGGCTGATTTGCATTACTTTACATTCTGCAAAGCAGCCATGCATTTTCATACAACATTCCTCCCACGAATACATCATTTTTTTGACACACCATGGGACTTTATGCTATGGTGCGCCATATCTTAAATATGATGCATCCATGGTGTCGAACACTGTATAACCACAGCACAAGTTTTTCTGACACATCACCACCTTATCTCAATAATGCATCAGTTCTTGTAAATATGCCCATAAAATGTCCAAAAGTGAAATAAAACAGTTGATTAGTGGTTTAATCTCATCTGAGATGTCCACTCAAGAAAAATTCAGTAAACCCATGAAGTACCTCAAAATACTCACAAGTAAAGGAATATTTTATTGGCATGAATTTTCCAAAAGAAAATTGCACTGAAAACAAATCTGCAATCGAGCCCCTTACTAAAACATAGAGCTTATCAACACCCAATCAAATAAAGCACGCCCAATAGAACCCCTCTGTCAATCTTATCAATAATTAATAAAATGAAGAAGCACACTAACCTTAGTTTTTGATATACGAAAGTACTCAAGATCTCTTGCTTGAAAAGTGGGCAACGGTTCTACAATGAAGGAAATATTGGACATAACCTTGTAATTTGACTGGACATAACCTTGTAATTATTTAGACGATTTGTTCTTGTTGATACGTATCTGCACACGTTTTTACTCTATGTTGTTTACCTACAATATAATGAAAAAACACACTGGTCACTTGGCTGGCTACAGGTTTCTTTGAGGTGACCACTGCCTTTTTCTGTTTTTCTGTTTTTAAAGCACTGCTTGGGTGCTATCACACAGATGGAACACATACAGACTGTGGGAATGATTCACAATGGCAAATTTACACTTTAGTGTAAGTTTAAAATTGATTGCTATCCACAAATGTATTTTACTAGTAGTATCTTTATGACTACAGAGTCTCCTCAACTAAAAAGAGAGGACAGTACTATCTTTTTATGAGCTGAGACTCCGCAGTCATCAAGTTACTTCTAGTAAAATAACTTTGTCAACAGCTAACAATCGTAAAAACAAAAGTGTAAATTTACCTTTGTGAATCTTTAAAACCTAGTTTATTCCACCAGATGTCTGTCTGAGTTTATTGTAGGTACAGTAGCTGCCCCAAAATGGATTTTAGTGTTAGATGTGGTATTACCATAGTACATTCCCCACACACACCGCCAGCCATCAGAGCCCAATTTTAATGTGGCCAAAGACTTATGCTATCTTAAAAATGTACAAAGGGCCCAGGTTTGCCCCTTATAACTTTTATCCCAGGAACTGTTACCACCTGCTAGCTCATGTCAGGCACAAATGTGGCATCTTCAGAACGCTCCTGGACCTGATGAAGATCAGAAGGAGGCAGAAATTCCTGTTTGCCACCTGAAAAGAGCTCTGAAGGCTTGGACCTGTTCTATTTAGTACCCAGAACAAAAAAGTGGACTCCAAAGGTCCTAATCTGTCCTCCTGTTAAAGCTACAAGGACGGGACAAGCTATAAGAGATGTTTTTCAGGCAATTGGACCTAGACTGGAGCCTGCTGTTTGTCCTCTTCTTGACACCCTGTGACTCTCTATGTCCCTTCCTAAGGTCTTCAGAGGCTTTAGAAGTGTACTCTTGTGGTGGATTGGAACTACAATGACTAAAGTCAGAAGGTAAAATGTTTGAACAGGACGGACCTGGTTGGTGTATCCAACCCTCACTCTACCCCTGTCTGCATCAAGGTCCAGTTCTACTTTGATCATTGACTACCATTTGCACTTTATGCTTCTTGGTACTGTATTTACTGAAAACGTTAAAAGTTCATATCTGTACTTCCCTTATTGAATGTATCCTTTTGGTGTTATTTTGTATATTAAAAGTGACTTTTTTTCTAATTTGGATTGGGTTTTTTATTTAGTTTTTCCTGTTTTGGTACTGCATACATTCTTTACACATTTCTCTAAGTTAAGCCTGTCTGCTCCCTGCCATAACTAGCAGTTGGTTGAGCTTGAATGAATATAATGACTTTGATGACTTTGAGGTTTCACCCTGAATGAGGTTGTGATTATTTCTTGAGGTGGGTAGTTGGTCAACAACCCTAAGTAATAATCCAGTTTCTCACAGAGAGCAATTGGACTACAAGGCACAAGAGAAGGATTTGGGTCTTCAGTCTTTAGGTGCCTGATTTAGATATTGGCGGAGGAGTTACTCCATTACAATGGAAATCGATAACCCATCCGCTGAAATCTAAATCCCATAGGCCAAAATGGGATTTCGATTTCAGCGAACCAGATATCCGTCACCGTTGTGACAAAGTAACTTGCCCATCAATATCTAAATCGGGCCCTAAGAGCCAAAACAATGCCCAGAGTTGCTTCACTGCAAAATGCAAATCTAGATCCACTGGGCCTGAAATAAAATAATAATAAGATATTATTATGTTTTCAAATTGGTTTATCGTTTTGAACACTGTAAGTAGCTCAGCTACATCTTATTCCAATGTTTGCTGTTCATTTTTCAGTCTGGAGAGTTAGAATACACATTAAAGAAATGCAACTATCTGGGCAGACAAAATCAATTCTGTGCAGACGTAAATTGGGCTCACAGCTGAACATTTACAACCACCCAAGTGAAATATAATTTTGGTAAATCTCATTCACAACAGAAAAATAAATAGATTCTCCCTCAACAAATTAAAACTACAAACAAATCTTCATAGCTTATTACAAATGTAATAAAACACTCCTGTTGTTCCCCAAGTAGTTTTTGTTTACAGCTAATCTTAAATTGCTTTTGTTGTTAGCACAGAATAAAAAAAAGCATGCCGTAAAACACAGGCGCTGTTGAGCGAATAACTCTTATCAGAGAGAACATCAAGAAAGTATTATTGTGGCTTCATTTGATAGGCAGGTGGAAAACCGCAACCAGTGAATTTATAATGGACATTGTTTGATATAACTCTTAGATCAGTTACACCCTTCAATACGCAATCTTAAGCATCTGTAGTGGGTTCATGCGCTTTAAAACAGGTCTCCCATGTCAAATGGGACTACGGCTGGGTGAAGGTTTTAGTGAAAACTGTAAGCAGGTGACATGCTCAGTTCGCATAATACAGGATTTTGTAAAACATAATTGCTCTCAACTGTTTTTCCCACCTGGCAATGTGCTATTATAACAATGAACAACATCCGCAGCTTCTCACTGCATAGGAGAGAAGAGAGAGCGGAGATCCTGATTTTTGATTGATTCTAACCTGAACTGAAAAATGGACTCTGAAACGTATGTGTAGTTGCAGTTAAAGAAGAGCATGTTAAGGCAATATTTAGATTCCATGGGCCGGATTCACTAAGTAACAAGTTCCAAAGTCAAAATTGGCTCCAGTAAAGTTGTTTCTGCTCCTGGAGTAGATGTTTGAATCTTTCGATCTTTTCTGTGGTTTGGTATAAATCCATTCATTAGTATTTGGGATTGTTGCAATGCAGAAAGGATTTGGTTGGTTACATTTTAGAAATATCTTGACAGTTCATTTGTAAATATTCCATGCATCTGGATTTGGAGGTGCCCATTGGAAATAAAAAAAAAAACACCTCTTTTTGGGTTATGTAACGTTTAATCCCTTTGTCTATTGCAGGGTCTTTTTTGGACCTTCATAACCTGATTAGCTGGCCCATACTTCAAATTTTCTGTTGCTGGCAACATTTTGGACTGCATGGTGTTCATGCCTGATGGACATATTTATTAGTGAGTTGCATTGCTTTTGCACCACGCAAGGGCAACACGACTACTAAATCAGGTATATCAAGCCACGCAAGGCCACCTTGAATGGCCCTAAGTGGCTTGATAAATCTAGAGTAGCGCAACACAACAAAAATCCCTGCATTGCGTTACTTGGCCCCAGGAAGGTGTTCCATGGGTGGAGCATGTTCATTCCCATGTATTCACTCATGGATTTTCGTGCATTCCCAGATTTACCAACACTGGTAAACCCGGGAATGAGTCAAATTGTTACTCCTTCCCAGGGGCCGTGCAACTAGAAGAAATCATTTTATTTCTCCAAGTTGTTTCCTCGTTCTAAGTGTGCTGCGGAGACCCATGCCACCGAAGAAGGTGCCCCTTCTTGCACAAAAATAATCATGCCTACAATGCAGGCACCCTTGCACCACAGCACAAGGGTGCCTGAGTTGATGCTAGGCAGTCAAAATGGCACCAGCGCAAGAAAGAGACAGGAATGCACCATAGAATGTTAAAAGTGGCGCATTATTGCCCTTTCCTTTTTATGCAGAACAGCAAGATGGCTTGCTGCGATCCGCGAAGGCTTAATAAATATGCCCCTGAGTCTCAAAGAAAGTTTCAGTAGGTTTAAGAGGGGAAGCTAGCATCCCCAGACTCCAGGGATGATGTATGAGGAGCACAATAGACAAATACTTCCCTTGGAAAATAGGAAAGTATTATTTTTTCGAATCTAGAACTCCCAGTGCTAGTCAAGGATTTGCAGGCCTGAAACCAATATAATGTGGATGTTGGATGCATGGATTCTGATCCGGTTTCCTCAGACCCCAATGAACTGTAAGAGTCAGATGCATCCACAATACATTTTGGTATAGGCAGGCACCATAGCCAACTACCAGTGTGCATGGTCAAAGGCCATGAACAGCGTTGAAGGGGACAGTATTCTTTGTGATCAGATATGTATCCATCAGAGTTACTTTTAGGACATATGAACCCAAAAGTTTATAATTTCCTCTGTAGATCCTACATATCAGAGGGGGACAGATGTCCTGTTTTAGTATCTGTGGATCTGAATTTGGAATCCATCTATGGAATACAAAACAAAATGTAGATTTCATCTATTTCAAGTAACTATTTCCTCCCTTGAAATTACTAATTAGAACATGTTTTGGGTGTGATGTGGTTCCCACTTAAAAGGTAAGACTGCATATTAATATTAAGGGGCAAGAACTTTAGAAGGACAGGACTGAGTCCATCTACACCATCAGTAACTACTGATACAATTCCTAGCTAGCTAACAGTGCATCACCTGAACGCCCAAACTTCCCAAGTTAACAGATGATTACAGCAATCTCAAACAAGACACTCTGACTCCCAAGAAAGTTGTGGAAACAGATATTATCCCTTTTGTTGTTTACTCATGCATGCCCAGGATAAACACAAGAAAGAGACAAATAAAGGTTTTCAAACATTTATTGAAATAATCATATTCCTGTATGTAGAGCATTACTAACATGGTGAAAAAAATAAACAGTCCAACCATGGTGATCGTAGACCTATATGTTCCTACCTAGCTCTGCATACAATCTGGGAGCATATATGCTGTACTCTCAGCCTGTACCCTATCTAATAGGATAGCCTGAGACACCCATATCTGTGGAGCTGAGCTAGTGCGTTGGTCTAGAGTAGAGTTAGAAATGCTGTTTTGCCAGATGTAAGATCAGTGTCAGCAGAGCTGCAAGTTGAACTGCCTTCATTCCAGAACAGTAGTGGCTGTAGTTCTCCTCTGACCCCCTGGGGCAGTGCACAGTTTATGTAATCAAAACCACCTTGGGGTAGAGGCAAAGCTCTGATGCAGTGATATGTCTAGGTGTTGAAAGATGTCTCCAAATGGGCAATGCAAGCACTAGGATATGTTATACTGTGTTCCTAGCACTGAACAGGGTTTACACATTACATGTCAAGAAAGGCTAACTCACAAGTAGCATGTACAATGTATTCTCAGAATAATATTGTGCATGCCTAATTGTGTAAAATGTCACTACTAAAAGCGATGTCAGGTAAAACGTGTAAAATGCTAAATATAAACTGAATTAAAATGGAGAACCAAGGTGGGCCCAGGAAAGCCTTACAACACCCTCTCCTTGGCCATGAAAAAACACTCCTCCTAATAAACTACACACAAAAATGAACTGTTCACATGAACAAGCTGAGCAAATAAGTCATTAAAATATGGCAATTAAGATTATGAAATCAATTAAAACAATTTGATAAAACAAGGGATGAAATTTTAAAACCAAAGGAGGCTTCCAAAATATCATACATGTTATCAGTGTCAATGGAATCCAGAACAAATCCCACTTCCGCAGTTGACAGAACCACAATTGCCTTGGTGAGCAAATCAAATGAACAAATATGGTTGGTGCCCTCAGCTGATGCAAAGGTTATTACATCCTGAACAGTGCCCACAATAGGAGAGACAATATTAAGAAATCCTGGAGCTGCAACAATAATTTCCAAATAAATTAATTTCTCATAGAAAGCAGCCTGAAGCAATGGCAGTGTCATGGGACAACACTGGAAATGAACCCTCAGCAGGGTCATCTGCAGACCAATGTCCATAGATTGTGCCAACTGCGTTGCAAGACCGATGTCAGGTGCACAATTGGAAGGGCACCAAAGACAGCATACAATAGAACCATACTGGCAGGAAAGATAGGGACCAGTTTTCAGTTAGTTCCTTCAATAAAGGTACTCCAAAGTACTGTATCATGCGTTCACGAACTTGCTGACAAAGGCAGACCCAACTGCTTTAAAAAAAAAATTATTTCACCTGCGATGTTAGAAGCATTAAAGATGCAGTTCACATGCTCACCAAAATGTCGGGTAAAGTTTGTGTTTAATTGCAATTGTATTTCAGAGGATGATCTTGCAACTTGCAATTCAAATGTTTCACGGGCAGATATAAAATTAGGGCCTTTAGCCTGCTCAGCTTGACAAAACTGACATTAAAGGTCAAAATGAAAGGCCACAGCTGGCTACTCTAATCCCATGCATGGGAGTAAAAAGCAAATTACCGCAGCAGGTCGCTATTTGAGAAACAAAAAAACACATAGGGGACACCTGCTCTTGCCCCACAACAACATTGGTTGTTCAACTTCAAATAACTTCCCTTGGAAAGAAACTGAAATACTGAGCAAATCAGGGAAACTGATACTCCCTTCAAGTAAAATGTCATATTGGCCACAGAAGCATTACAGGCCCCATGCAATGTCACTTGTTTACAAGTTATCAAGTGGCTTAGAGAAGTTTTGCATTTGTTTCAGCTGAGAAATATCTCTTTTTCCCCACTCACACATGTTTAATCAAAGGGTAATTCCCACACCTCGTGAATTAAATCCCCCCCAAAACTTCATATCTGCCTAGTGGAAAATGTTTCAAGCATTATGTGAACTGGAACATTGAAAATGGCAGTAAGATAACTCCATGAATGGGCTTTACTGCTGATGGTGTTTCAGCTACTGTGAAAGGCAATTTTTCTAATTTTTCACTACTCAGCATTGATTAGGTTGCATCTTTTAATGCCATTATTTGTTGTTTGTGTGTCAAATTAAATGGCAGAAACAATTCCAACTCAACTTCATAATAGATCCAAGCTGACTTTGCTCATGTTGTAAGAAGACGTCATTCTGTATGATATTAATTACAGATGATAAAATGTTATTCAATGTCTAAATACGAATGGACAAAGTATTCGTTCCATTATCAACAACAGTCAATGATTTTTTCCAAATTATCCTGATCAATTTGCCTCAAGCGAATAGCAGCTTCCATTTGAGAAAGCTTTCACATTTCATTGTAGATGGCATAAAGAAACCTTTTGGAACATGGTAACATAGGACTTAACAAGAAATCTTGTAAATCCATGTCATCAGAGAGGACAGAGAGGTTTTCTTTTAATGCAGATAATGTTGTGACCATTGCTGGCATAACTTCCCATGCTATAAGGGGTGACCACCCCTGAGTGCTGGGACTGCACATAACAAGGGTCGGGTCTGCTTGCTTTAAAACCCTGTGAAGAGTATGAAAAAACATGCATGACAAACATTTGTGTCCACTGGCCACAATAGCCACCCGTTACAACTGAAAGCATGGAGTTAAATGTATGATTCTGTACCACACCATTTAGTTGTTCTTCAGTATAATTTACTACATGTTGCCTGTTTTTAAAACGTGCAATAGAGGGAATACTGGGCACACTAATGTCTTAGATTTTTGCTAGACCCAAGCACGTAGTCTGCTGCACTGTGACATTCAGAAAAAATCACCTGATTTGCAATTAAACAGGCTTCAAATAATCTATGATTTGCACTCCCCAATGTTTTGTTCCCAAAACTGACTTTAAATAATTTATTTATTTCCAATATTCGTAGCCTTTATTTGTCAGATAGGAAATGGAAAAGTTTTTACATATTATTTTTTATCTGGGTCAGCATGTTTTTCCTCGCTTTTGTAGGGCTTCATTTATAGCAATAAGAAACCGGATCTGAGGTATCGTACCCAGAAAAATATGTGAATTTGTCTCAGTTCATTTTGGGACTACCCACTGGTGGTGTAGGGAACTGATCCCATTGTGTATAGTTGAAAACTGTATGGGGAATACTAGATCTATGTAAGTAGTGGTGGGCATAGTGATGGTAGCAAAACATTTCACCATAATTAGCAGAATTCATGTACATATCCTCTCTTTGAAATACAGCTTAATAGTCAAGCTCAAAAGCATTGAAGTCATTGTTTTTACATCCCATTCATCAGAAATAACACCTGGAGCTATGTCATCATCCAGAGCTACTTTAAAAATAGAAGGAATTTGCTGAGTTTCTACTGGACCACAAATATCATATGGGACTTTATTCCACACAACTACATTGGAAACTGGAAAATCTGAAATGTTCACTAGGGACACGTCTCTTCGTACTTTTTGGGAAGAAGAGAGAGGTTTTAATACCTCAGCTACCAGTTCTATAGAGTAGCATTCTGGAAGATAATGTCCAATTATAAGCAAGTACAAAACAGTCACAAATACTGTCCACAAAAACAGGGAAATTAACAAAATCATAATCCAAAGGTAGAGCCATGGTGGGACCAGATAATTGCATGTCAACCAGTGAAGAAAATCACATACAACATGTAGTGAAATGTGAGAAGAATCAGTAGAGAAGTTGTCAATGTCTACGAAATAACCAAAAGCAGTCTGTGTGAAGACCGGAGCCAAACAGTGAAAGAGAACTGTTAGGCACCTCCAAAGGTGGTTCATCATAAACAACTCTGTTGCTCTAAGTATCAGTAGAAAACTGTATTTCTTGCATTTGCAGTGGCAACAAGAATCAACTAAAGTTCATTCTTTGCCCTCCCAGCCAGGGGGAAACAATATTGGTGTTATTCAATACATGGAGAGGTATTTCCTCTAGGGTAGTCAGAGGGGTTAAGAAACTACCCATGAGTCCTTGTAGCCTACTGTGTAGAATGGGCCACATGATACAATTTTACTTGATCAACTGAAGCAAATCGTTTGTCTTCATAACCAGGAAGCAGTGGCTAAGTCACAGTTCTGGTACCTTGAACACCAAGGACCAGTACCGGTACACAGTATGATGGGTCAAACTCCTTCTTTGCTGCAATCTTTTCTCAAACTAGATACCCAACTTTCATAATCCAGGCAGGAGGGGCTGCTCTTTCACTCTTTCCGTGGCAGAACATTTATGTTGCTTATTAACATGCTCGCCCTAGAAGTCTTGTAGTTCGTATAAGGCAGGGAAATGTTCATTTATGTCAAAAGGCATATCTGATGCTACTGCACCCGTACAGTCAAGATCTGTAACACACATCTGGGTGCCAAAAAGGACCTTGTAGGGTGTCTGTCCCCCCAAAGGTCGTCTAGGCAGATTATGTAATGCTCTCTGGACTCCATACAAGTGATGGATCCAACTACGACCTGAACCTAATATTCTAGCTACTAAAGATTTATTTGCATCTCGGCTGTTCCTCTCCACACTCCAATTTCCTTCCCGGATGATATGGTGAGTGTTGGAAATAGGGTTTATGGTTGGTAGAGGTAAGCACCCTATCTAAACAGGAGCCACAATCCTAGTCAGGGTAAATCAGTTGCACATGATAAATTAACCTGTCCTCACCCTCTGCTAGCTCGGCACAGAGCAGGCAGGCTTAACTTAAAAGGCAATGTCTAAGGTATTTGTGCAATACTTCAGACAGTAAAACAGTGACAATACCACACAAAAAGACAGCACACCCGGTTAGAAAGATAGGGATTACAATTTTATGAGCAAAATAAGATAAGAGCAAAACAACAAAAATCGAATAAGTAGAAGTCAATATATGATTTTTTTAAAACTAAACTTAGCTGCAGTGCTTAGAAACATAAAGCATCAACTGGTGCGATCTGGTCACACTAAACTGGGGTCAATCCAGAAGTTTAGACTGACCACAATAGAGCACAGGTAAAATACAGTACCAGCCATGTCTGGCTGATGATTTACCTTATTAAAAAGTTGAGCCATTAGTCCCGTTCATGGTGAAGAAGTTTGCTGGGAGCAAGGAGAGCGTCGCTGGTAGTGGTCCGAAGGCATGAAGAATCAGCCGGGTATTGTACATGGGCAGGCTGGAACATCTTGGTTGTGAGCAGTGATGCTGGCTGTGCAAGAGACACATTTGTGGTGATTCATATTAATTATCAATGCAAGCAGCGCTGTTCTAGTGCAAGCGGGCCCATTTACGGTCACAAAGAGCCCAAAAACGTGCCTTTAGAAGCCACAAAACCACTTTCAAGGGCCCACGACTGGAGGGGCACCTCTTGGGGGTCAAGAACTGGTTGAAGATGGGTCTAGGAGCTGTAGCAGGTGAGTTGAAATACATTTGTGTCCCTGAGTCTTCTGAAGAACAGGAGACAAGCCAGAAAGTCACTCTGGTTCTGGGTTGGAGCGATTTAGGTCCAGTCCTTTTGACTATCAGGCAAGGAGGGTAGCAAGCAGTGTTTAAGCACAGCAGAGCTGGAGTCCAGCAGAGTGACAATCTTATCAGCAGCAAAGCAGTCCTTCTTCCTGGCAGAGTATAGAGAGATCCAGAAGTGTACTGAAGTGGTGGTTTCTGAGGTCCAGTACTTATACCAATACCTTTGAAGCAGGGGAGTCTTGAAAGAGGGACCTTTGAAGTGCACAGAGTCTCTGCCCTTCCTGCCCTGACTCCAGACTCACTACAGGGATTATGAAGCCCTTAGTGTGGGATAAGGAAATAGCCCATTTGGGAGTAAGTGTCAGCTCCTTCTTCCCATCCTGCCTAGGATGGTCAATCAGGATGTGGATGCCCCATCACACCTAAGCTCACTTTGTGTGTGGCTGTCTGGAGGGGATACACAAAGTTCATGTGTCATCCAGCCCAGAGGTGTAGTCAGAGACAGGCAGAAGGCACAGAATGGTTACAGCAAGAAAATTCCAACTTTCTAAAAGTGGCATTTTCAAAATTAGAATTTAGAATCTGACTTCCTCATAAATTGGGATTTTAGATTGTGATTCCAGAGACACCAAAGTTTAGGGTCCCATCTCTTCCCAATGGGAAATTACACGTATAAAATGGAACAAGGTAATCCTGATTTCAACCTATGGGAGAGATAGTCTTTGCAGTAGTGAAAAATGAATGTAAACGTTTTTCACTACCTCAACATGTAAAACTAAAAAATACATGTGCAACCTTTTAATTACACTGCACCCTGCCCTTGGGCTGTCCAGGGTCTACTTTTAGTGACGACCATTATGTATTAAAAAGGAAGGATTGGGCCTTGCAAGGGGGTTAACTTGACAGATCAATATGGCAGTTTGAAAATGCACACACAGGCTTTGAAATGTCAGGCCTGAGGCATGTTTAAAGGGGCCACTGTAGTGGATGGCAAAAGCAGTGCTGCTGGCCCAGTAAGAACATTTAATTTACAGGCCCTGGGCACATGTAGTCCCCTTTACTAGTGATTTCTAAGTAAATTAAATATTCCAATTGTTGATAAGCCAATGTTACCATATTTAGGAAGATAGCACATGCACGTTAGCACAGTGCCCAAAGTCCTAAAGCCAGGAAAAAAACGAGATCAGATGTAAAAAAAAAGGCAGAGGTGGCAGGTCTAACACTTAGGAATAATGGACAGCTATACCAACATTACCATAGTATACCTGTAAGCCTTAGAGGCAAAAGAAGGGCTCTGGTCCGAATGGAATGCAGCTACTGCATACGTCCAGATAAAGACTTGCACAGCTTTAATAACTGAGAGCATCAGCCGATCACTGTGGCCACACCCATAGGAATACGGAGCAAGAATCTACAGCATATAGAACGTTTTTAAATAAACTATACACATTTAGGGGACCTCAATGGTCTAGGTATATGCATTGAAGTGGTTTGTTTGACACTAAGAGGAGTGTCTGCGGTGGGCATGCAATCGTGGAGCTTTTAATTTGTTGGGTAACGTCTCAATTGAGAACATATTTTTTGTCTGTTTGTACAGACCCTGCACACCAATAGCATTTCTGTAGCAGGGAAATTGTGGCCGCCACACCAGCATGGAAGATGGTACACCATCATGAGCAGCTAGTAATTCATTCTAGAATGCAGTCTTCATTGGGTATCACTCAATGACCAACAGCAAGGATGGTAGCAAAATGAATGTTTTAGGCACGTAAGTGGTAGGATAATTTTGCTTATACTTTTTAGGTAATGGGGTGCTGATGCGCAAATTGATGACAGCCATAATATCTTCATCAACCTTCACGTGGGAATGAGTATTCCCAGCTACTGTTGCAGTCTTGAATGCAGATTGGGCTGCTTCATCTACCAGTAAATTACCAACAACATGTATTCCAACACGTTGGTGACTCAATGTATGAATTGCATGAGTCCATGGAAAACTGTCCTTCAGTTGTGTCACTTTTCCCTAAAGCAATTTATGCTGTAAAGTGTTCCCTTTTTGAGTCTCTGAATCCATTTAGGCACTAGTAATGTAGGTTTTCATTAGAAGACTGGACACAGTAATACGAATCACACACTATGAGAGTGGAAGATTCTGGATGCATATTTCCTAGTACTAGAATTAAGGCTTCCAATTCAGCCAGTTGTGCTCTACAATCACCTAGAGACGGCATAAGAGGTTTTCATAACACCATGTACCATGGCTCAAGCCGTGGAATATTGATGTTTTATGCCTAAAGCTGGCTGTGCTGAACCATCAGTACGTTTAATATGTTTATTCTGATTGATTCAATATGTTAGTGGGCATGCAGTATTCTTGTTCATATCGGAGAAGTTATTGAGTTTGTAGTGGAGGGTCAAAAACATAGTACATCGGTAGCCATCAGGAAAGTGGCCCATTGTATCTATCTACGATGTAAGACTTTCGCTTTCGGGACTCTGGCTTTGTGACATCCTCTAAGGCTGGGACAGGAGTAAAGACAATTATTTGTTTCCTTTGATCCAGTGGTCATTCCTTTATGAGAGCCATCTGAACTGCAGTCAGTATTTTTTTCAGTGGATGCAAAATGCTTTTCAGCATTATGATATAAATGCAATTTATATGCAATGGGCACTGTGTCATCCTCATTAAATGTGACATATGTAAAGCCAATTGAACCCGAAATTATACAGATGGCCAACTTTGTTTTGTTTACACATGTGTAGATGTTTAGATGCAAACATGTAATTTTGTAGTGATCTGAGAATGTGTATATGTTCTGATGTCTAATGTGTATTGAAAAAGTCAGTCCGAATCAAATGTATAAAAGTTTCATGCATTGTACATAATCTGGTATATATGTTCTGCCAAAATTAAAGAATTCCAACTAGTATTGCAATTTATTAATGGTGTTTCGTGGTTGTAATAAAGCATATTTCTATAAAAAATGTGAGCCAGGCTCTTTCCCTCATTCAATAACTTGTATCCTAACAATAGGACACTGAGAAAGCAGTTTTAGCTTTCATGAAATCTATTCTGTAGCCATGTTGAGAAAATCCCAAAACAATGGAACCTACTCTGGCCAGATTTGTGTTTAAGTCATGATCTGTGAGATATATTTCATCAACATAGGACAATGCTTCTGGATCAATATCATGTACAACTGATGTTACTCCGCAGCAAACAGTCCAGGACTGTTCTTATACCCCTGAGGAAGGTGGCAAAAACAGTGCTGTAAGCCAAACATGGACAGGCAGTCACATCTCTGCTTTGGGGCACTATATTTTGGCAGAAAAACTCTTTGAAAATCTCTAGGGTTTATTTGTATTTCTTACAGAAAAGGATGCTCATTAAAGTATTACTGGTGAGTTTAGAAATGCAAATGTGCATGTGTGACTGTTTAAATGTCTGTAGTCTATATGATAGGAAAGATCGGGTTTAGCTACCAGGATTAAAGGGTTATTCATAGGCTATACGTAGGGTTCAATTACTCCCTAGTACTCTAGCTGTGAGAGAATTTCCCTCACAGGAGCTATTGATTCATGTTTGATTGCGTATTGTGGGTACCCTTGCAGGCTGGACCCTATGGGTATAATGTGATAAGGCCAAGCCTTATCACAGCCTACATGGTTGCACTATAGTACAGGGGCTTATGCAAGGGCCCATTCTGCACCATACGCTTCCTTAACCTCTTCAGGAACAAGGACAGAGAAAGAGTTATTATATCTTCTCACTGTGGGAGTGTTCTAACAAAAGCCGGTGGCAAATCTTTTTCAGCCAAGAGAATGTCATAACTAAGGGCCTGATTTAGATTTCGTCAGATGGGTTACTCCTTCACAATGGTGACAGATATCCCATCCACCGATATATAATTCCCATAGGAAATAATGGGATTTATATTTCAGCAGACAGGATATCCATCACTGTTGTGACGAAGTAACCAGTCCGTCGAAATCTAAATCAGGCCCTAAGTGTTAAATTTACCTAGAATATTACTTTAATTGTTTGCTATATGTCTCCCTCTATCTTTATATTTAGTTTATATATTCTGTCTGGAGGGGAGATCAGCTGATCTGAGATATGGACTTGTATGAACTGTTAGTTGCTTTTATAGCCAGAAACTCTTGAAGATTCTGGCAAACAACTGTGACCTCTGCAATGCTGTCTAGCAGAGTCACTGTCCACGTCCTGTTCTGAAGAAGTCATCTCAATATGTGTGGCATATTGAACCAAAATTCGAATTTTTGAATTGGGTTTTTTGTTGAGGAAGTTTCTCTTCCTTTTTTATGATGATGTCAGACTATATTTGTGAGTCCATTTTTGGTTTCACATACTCTTCTTGTCTGTGCTCTAACTGCTTCGCTCTATCAGACTGTTTATCAGATGACTCCTGGAAGGAACGAGAAGGAGGTGTATCAGTATACTGATACTTATCAGACTGCTTTAAAGTAACACCGCTACATAACTTATAATGTTTTTATGAGGACTCTGGTTGTGGAGATCCACTGTGTGATTTACCTTTTTCTGTATTTTTTGTTTGGCCCTGCATTTTTTTTAGACAACTAAGGAGATTGTTTAGTATTGTCCTTGTCAGGACTGCTTTTAAGCTGTGGCCTATTAGGTATGCCCCCCAAATTATCTTGACCTATGGATGTAAAGGTTTTAGCAGTAATTTTTGCTATTTCGTGCTCTTGGTCTGCAACCGCGAGCTGCGTGAGGGGTTGGTGGATTGCCAGCATTGCTGCTTCCCCTTTAATATTACTTAAAAATAATTAAGGATGCTGTGGCAAAGTTGCCTTTTTTGCATTGTCCCCAAATCCAGGGCAGGGGCAGCCCTCTATTTGTTTTGAATCTGTTTTAACACTTCTGGTAAAACAGCAAGGGATGTTGTACCATGTGTTATGGTATATACTGCAGCAAAGACCATGCCCCAAGTTGCACAGTTTTCAATCACAGGAGTCATCCCAAGTGGCAAGCAAATTGTTAGAATTTAATGTTTATGCTGGGGTCCCATATGGGGAAACACTGCTTCAAGTTGGTTTGTTTTTTATGAAATGCAAACAGAATGTCCTTCTTCCTGGAGGGTATTTTACACACACCATCATTAATAGTTACGGGGCTAATTGAATGCACAGCTAACTGTGGCTGCACAACTTGACAAGCCCTGCTGGGATAGTTGTTATAGTGCAAATAACAAACTGCATTAAACGTCTGTATAGCATAACTAGACCATTGTATAGTTGGTGTTACTCAGCCATATTCAATTGTTGTACATTAGAGTATGGTGTTTAGCAATCTGGGACTGGCCATATATCTCCCGCATTGCTCAGGGGACCAATCTAATGTTCTGTACTACATGTGGTAGGGCACCTTAGAACCAATTTTAGTGTTCCTGAAATGTTAATGGTATTTCTAAATGATTGGAGGCTCTGTACTGGCAGATAAGGCAGCTTCAGTGTATGTATGGAATGTGTTTGTATTATCATTGATTGCAGGAAAGGTAACTCATGAAGGTAGCATCTCAACCCCCATTAGCTAGCCCATGTATTGTTAAGTGTGCTGTAATAGCAGGTCTGCAATTAGCAGGAATATTTATTGTCTTCACTATTGTAATGAATGGAATTCAGAGAGGGAACATACTATTGTGGAGTATACTTTGAAAGCTTCAAACAACCTACAGATAAATATAAGTACTACCTATAATGCTGAGGAGAATTTAGTCCCTAACAACACAAACGTCTCAATTTTTAGGTGATTAGGAGACCTTGGGCACTCAAGAGAACTACTCAAGAGATCCGTTAAATAAGTACCTGACCTATGAACGCTTGTAGTGCCATGTAATATGATTCCCACTAAAAGGTAGGACCTCATATTAGGGTGGTAGAACTTCAGGATGAAAGGACTGAGTCCATCTACACCATCAGTAACTACCAACCCACTTCCTAGCTGGCTCACAGTGCCTCATCTGATCCCCCAACCTTCCCATTGTGACAGATGAGTACAGCAACCTCGAACATGGCACTCTGAGTTTCAAGGAAGTTGTGTAAAACCGGTCTTACCCCTTTTGTTGTTTACACATGCATGCCAGGGGTAGAAATAATGGTTTTCGAACATCTATTGAAATAATCATACTCTTGTATAGAGAGAATGAGCTATGATTATTAGGCAAATAAAAGAAAGCATTGTGACTAGCATTACTAACCTGGAGAAACAAATTAACAGTCCAACCATGGTGATCCTAGACCTATTTGTTACTTTCTAGATCTATCTACAATCTGCAAGCATAGTGGGTTTACTCTCTGTGTGTGCCCAATCTAACAGGATAGCCTGAGGTCCCCATATCTGGAAAGGTGAGCCAGGGTGCTGGTCTTGAGTTGGAGTTGCCAATGCTTCTCAGCCAAATAAAAGATCAGTGCCAGCAGAGCTGCAGGTCGAACTGCCTTCTTCTAGAACAGTAGTGACCAAAGTGCTCGTCTGACCCCCGTGGGGCAGGGCACTGTTTATATAATCAGAACCACCTCATGGTAGAGGCACAGCTCTGATGCAATGACATGTCAAGATGTTAGAAGCTGTCTCTGAATGGTCAACGCAAGCACTAGGACGTCTTGTACTCTATTCTTAGCCTAGAACAGAGTGTACAGATTACTTGTTGAGAAAGGATAACTAAAAACAAGCAGTATGTACAATGGAATGTGTAAAATGTCACTGCTAAAAGTGATGTCAGCTAAACTGTTTTAAATGTAAGATATAAACTGAACTAAAATGGAGAACCAATGTCAGCCCCGGAAGGCCCAAAGATGCGTGAATTTGGGATTTATAATGTGTGTGTTGTACTTAACTTATTTAAAGGAAATAGCAGTTTTCCATGGATCTCAAGACCAGTTAGGGATCAAACGTATGAACAGGGTAGGATTTTCTGTTAATGGGTCCTGAGAACAAATCAACATATAGATCCTCATTATAACATTGGCGGTAAAAACCACCTACCACTGTGGCGATGGCCACCAAAAGACCATCGCCGCGGCTACCAGCTGTCCACTGTATTATAACCACAGCCTTATTTCCGGCAGAAGGATGGCGGAAATCCAGCTGTAATGACTCCGGCGGATGGTGGTAAGGTGGCGCTGCTGCCAGCAGCAGCGCCACACCAGTAGACCTCCACCAGCCGTATTATGACCAATAATACGGCCTAGTGGTGTTCTGCTGGTGGACGCTGCTGCCAGCAGCAGTGCCCCGTCCAGTCTCCTGCTGGAGGACCCCCTAAACACAGGTAAGTGGCTGCTCTGACAGGGGAAGGGGGTGGGTGGTGTTGTGTGTGTGTGGGTGTGTGTGTGAATGTTTGTACATGCATGTATGTGGGTGTGTGTTCCGTGTCAAATGTGTGTGCATGTATGTATGAAGGTGTGTGCAGATGTGTGTGTGAATGGATATATGCATGCATGGATGAATGTGGGTATGGGTGTGTGTATGCGTGTGTGCGTGTGTGAAGGGAGCGGCGTGAATGAAGGGGGGGTTTGGAGAGGAAGTGGGAGTGGGGGGAAATCTGGGGAGGGGCTGGTGGTGGGGAAGACCCCTGTGAGTGACAAGGAAGGGATTTCCTGTCACTGATAGTGCCTACCGCTACGGTTTTTCGTTGCTGTAAGGAAGCCATGAAAACCATGGCGGTAGGCGGGATTATAATCCTGCAGGCAGTACAGTGATAGCCACAGGGCGGGAGATTGATATCTCCAACCCGGCTGACATTACCGCCATGACGTCAGCCTGGTACATTGGAGGTTTGGCTTCAGCTGTCATTATATGGTAGAAAGTACCGCCAGCCTGTCAGCAGTACTTTCCACCATATTACCGCCGACCGGCAGGGTCATATTGAGGGCCATAATCTCCTGAAGTAAAAAAGGCTTTAAATATATTCCAGTGTTGTGAATCAGCTCTGCTCAGAACACTACCTCAGAGAAATAAGAGAAATATAACCACAGGACATCACACTCACAGGAGCACTACGCTATACATTTTGGGCTTCCTTTTGAGGTAGGAAAGAGGTTGACCCAGCTGGCCCACACAAAGACAGACATATACAGCGCCCTTTGGAATGTTCATTCAAATATCAGTGACTGTATATAATGTGCATGACCATTAAAGTAGGCTTCACCAAGAGGGTACACTCAGTGGAGGACATGTTTGAGCAGGTTTTCAACTGGTGTGTATAGGTTAGTACTTTATTTTAATAAACAAGGCCATTGGCAAATTTGAGCATCTCAGGTAGTTGAGTTAGCATTCAACTATTTATAGAAAAACTATTGTTTTCAGGGCTAGTTTTGGCCATGAAAGGTTAGGGGAGGGAGGCAGTGTGTTAACCTTACCAGTTTAGGCTTGGCGATTATAACCAGCCACTACTGTACTATTTCTTTAAGGTGGCGCTTCTGCCACATTGTAACCAGGACACTGATACAATGTGGAGAAGACAAGACAATGGAGACAACTTTCAGAGTACTTCTTCTACTGAAGAAACACTGAGAACTTAAATTCTCATGCACTTAAGTTATGTATGCTGTTTGCCACAGAAATTGGTGTCCTGAAATCAACATATTATGTTTAAGGTTATGTCCCACTGCTGTCTGTACATTGGCATACCATAAGCTAACCTCAGAGATTTAGATTATTTTGGAGTGACCAGGAGTAAGTTATCAAGCTTTCTGCAGTGTTGTAAGTTTGAGGAATTTGGGCTTCTAGGGGACTGAGACAAGGTGGTGAGGCTACCCGTCAGTGCTGTATTCATGAAATACAAACATTCACAGTTTGTCCTGCTTGGAGATTTTTGCAGCAATGTATGACACTGTGGCGGGGCACTGTGAGAAAACAGGGCTGATTGCAGAGGCCCCCTAACGTTTTGCCCCCGTCTCCACTTTTTGCTGGTGTTTTTCTGACTCGGATGGTGCCCTAGGTACTGCTAACCAGTCCCAGGGCCTGTGCTCTGTGTAAAATCAATATTCAAATTAGGCTAATTATAATTGGCTAAGTTAACCTACCTATAAGTCCCTAGTATATGGTAGGGCATGTAGGTTTAGGGACCACAGCATAGGTAGTGCACCCCTAGGTACACTGCTGAGGTGCCCAGTGTCCCTTTAAAGGCAGGCCTGCCTTGCTGGCTGCTTTTAAATTATAGTTATATGCAAATTCGACTTTGGAATTAAAAGTAGTTCCAAAGTCTTAAACTACCTTATTTGTGCATATATGTCACCCCTAAGGTGTGCCCTATGTGCCCCTAGGGCTGTGTGCCATGTAACTACAAACAAGGACCTTATAAAAGTAGTTTTATAATCCCTGGTGAGGTAAAAACACCCAAGTTTGTTTTTCCCTCATTGTAGTGAATGGCCTTCGTAGCCTGGAATGGGGAGACTTTATTTTAATTTTTAAAGTCCCCTTAAGTAATGTATACCAAGAGTTTGGTATCGAATTAATTGTTATAATAAATCCCACAACTTCCAGTTGTTGGCTTTAATGTAACTTGTTCAGGTAAAGAGTTTTAAACTTTACCTGGAAAAGTTGCCAATTTCAGCCCTGCATTGTTTTTGCTGCTGTGCTCTGATTGGCCAGCCTCTGGCAGCCTGGCTTCACACAAAGAGATGTGCCTGTGGGAGGGAATTTCCCCTCAGCAGATGGTGAGGCAGGAAGGGGAAGGGCTGCCAAACTGGTCTTCAAAGGCAGAGAAGGACATTTGGAGCACCCCAGCAACACCCCCACATCCTGCAACCCCAGACAACTAGGTGCCCCCTTCATTAGATTAGGAGAGGGCAGAGAGGGGTGTGTTTATGATTTATAGCCACACCAGTGGGGGGGGGCTCAGCCAGATGTAACCTCCAAAAATCTGATTCAGCCATGATGGATTTTTAAGAAATGTTGCCTCCTGGGATTGATTTTTGCCACACTTCCCAGGAAGATGGTTATCACAGGGGGAAGGACCCTGCACCTGATTGGAGAACCAGGACCCCCCTGCTTTTCACCCAGGAGCAAGGATATAACTGGCAGACCTGCACCCACACCTCAGTTCCCTACCACATCCATACCAGGAAGAACTACAGAAGAAGAAGGACTGCCCTGCTAGACCCCTGGCCTGCACCTGGAACCTGCACTCAGAAGGACTGCACCAGCTGCACACTTGGGCTTCACCACAAGAAGGACTTTGCCTGGCTTCAACTGTTTCAAGGAGGGACTCCCTGTTTGCTACAGGTGAAAAATTGCTCACCAGAGTCCCCTGCACCAACTCCTGAAGAAATCAACCAGCTGACCACTGTCCAGTGGCCAAAAAGGAGTTTGTGCCCGGTGCATTCTGGGAGTTGTAGTCCGCACCCCCAAGGATCATCTCAGAGCTTCTGGACCCTTGGGGCGAGCTGTGGACCCCAAAGAACCTAAAAAAAACATCTGGCAGAAGCCCCAGAAGTTTGGAGAAATTTGGAGTACTTTTGAAAAAAAAGCTCCATAGAGGGACCGACCCACCGTGGCAACTCTAGCCGGCTTGCCTCAACCGTGATCTGGCCTGATTTGCAGGTTCGTCCCAGTGAAAATCTCCAAAAAAGAGACTAAGGTGGTCATTCTGACCCTGGCGGTCTTTGACCGCCAGGGCGGAGGACCGCGGGAGCACCGTCAACAGGCCGGCGGTGCTCCAATGGGGATTCCGACCGCGGCGGTAAAGCCGCGGTCGGACCGGCACCACTGGCGGGGTCCCGCCAGTGTACCGCGGCCCCATTGAATCCTCCGCGGCGGCGCAGCTTGCTGCACCGCCGCGGGGATTCCGACCCCCCCTACCGCCATCCAGATCCCGGCGGTAGGACCGCCGGGATCCGGATGGCGGTAGGGGGGGTCGCGGGGCCCCTGGGGGCCCCTGCAGTGCCCATGCCACTGGCATGGGCATTGCAGGGGCCCCCGTAAGAGGGCCCCTACATGTATTTCACTGTCTGCTGCGCAGACAGTGAAATACGCGACGGGTGCAACTGCACCCGTCGCACAGCTTCCACTCCGCCGGCTCGATTCCGAGCCGGCTTCATCGTGGAAGCCTCTTTCCCGCTGGGCTGGCTGGCGGTCTGAAGGCGACCGCCCGCCAGCCCAGCGGGAAAGTCAGAATTACCGCCGCGGTCTTTCGACCGCGGAACGGTAACCTGACGGCGGGACTTTGGCGGGCGGCCTCCGCCGCCCGCCAAGGTCAGAATGAGGGCCTAAGTCCGAAGGTAAAAAGTTGACTGGGACGTCCCAGCCAGCGTATCCGGGAAGGGGCTCCTGGGACGTTGGATCAAGATCCAGGTTTGCCCCGGTCGAAGGATTTTCACCTCGAAAAAACGACTACGTCCGAAGGTAAAAATCTCCACCGAGGGCTCCCGCAACGCGTATCCGGAGAAGAGTTCCAGGAAGTCGGATTGGACTGGCAGGTTTGTCCCGCTGAAGAAAATCTTCAGAAAAGAGACTAAATCCGAAGGTAAACTTTTGACCACGGCCTCCCGTGAGCTGTAGCCGAGCAGGGCTCCATCGCGGTCGGCCTTAAACTTTGACTTTGCCCCGGTAGCGGTGCAACCAGATGACCCGATTGGCGCTTTTTGTTTCTAGGTGCTAAAAAAGAAAAATTCTTTAAAAATTCATATCTCCGGTTACCCTTATCCGATTCGACTCGTTTTTGTGTCATTTTAAAGATAACAATATAATCTATTATTATAAATTGGTTTTGGATTTTTAAACTGTTTCCTGTGTTTTATTTAATTACTGTTTTGTGATATTTGAATGCTTTACACTCTGGGGGTTATTCTAACTTTGGAGGAGTGTTAATCCGTCCCAAAAGTGACGGTAAAGTGACGGATATACCACCAGCCGTATTACGAGTTCCATAGGATATAATGGACTCGTAATACGGCTGGTGGTAAATCCGTCACTTTTCCATCACTTTTGGGATGGATTAACACCTCCTCCAAAGTGAGAATAACCCCCTCTGTCTCTTAAATTAAGCCTTGTTGCTCATTGCCAAGCTACCAAGGGTTGAGCTGGGTTTAATTTACTGAGACCTAACTAGACCTAAGTGGAGGTTAGTGGCCTATTGTTAAGTGTAGGTACTTACCTGCCCTTACCAATAACCAATTTTCCAACAGGCACTACAACCAAGTGTCCACAGTTATGAAAACTGACTGACTGTGATGCCTTGCATTGCAATGCTACAGGATTCAGAGCTACAAAAACTAACAAATTCCCAATGTTCAGCACAAAAGCAGGAAAAGAGGAAACATAGGCCCAGCAGCAAATCAGCCTTGGCAGCTTCACATTTCAAATTTATTCTGCTTGGAACTATGAGTGTCATAACTCAAGGCTTTAGCAGGACACTGAAATCAATTTAACCAGCTTTAAAGAGCCATCATATTTCCTATATTTCCCTGTTGGAAGATTTTTAACTTCCATTTCGGTGACCAAGGGCCCAAAGGAGTCATTTTGGACCTGCACAGACATAAACCACATTTATATTTGCCACTCCATAGGCTAAACGACCCAGCTTTTTAAATTCCCATTTTAAAGGCTAACTTCTAGATGCATTAATGTAAGGGAAAGGGGGTGATCTGAAAAGCTTTCACATTTGGAGTTCTGTTTGTTATAAAACTCTCTGTTCCTGGCCTCAACTGAGTATTTTGTCCAGAAAGATTCTTATTTGTGAAAATAAACTCTACTATTTTGTAGTTATGTTAACTTTCTGGCCTTTCATGGATCACTTTACACCTTTACTCTATAATCGATCAGGGAATTAGCACTTCTTCATACAAAGGTATATATTGCAGGCATATTTATTGGTGAGTGACCAATTAATGTTATCATATGGCAATGGAATATGAGTTTCAATAGAGCTGGACCATTAGTTTCAGTCCTTTTAGTGACGCATCACACAGGAGAAATCCTCATAACAGACTCAGGGGGTGATTCTAACATTGGCGGGCGGCGGAGGCCGTCCGCCAATGTTCCCCCTCCAAAATACCGCTCCGCGGTCAAAAGACCGCTGAGGGTATTTTGGGATTTGCTCTGGGCTGGCGGGCTGCCGCCAAAAGGCCGCCCGCCAGCCCAGGGCAAATCGACCTTCCCACGAGGACGCCGGATCCGAATGGAGCCGGCGTAGTGGGAAGGTGCAACGGGTGCAGTTGCACCCGTCGCGTATTTCAGTGTCTGCTTTGCAGACACTGAAATACTTTGAGGGGCCCCCAGGGGCCCCGCGGCACCCCCTACCGCCATCCTGTTCCTGGCGGGAGACCCGCCAGGAACAGGATGGCGGTAGGGGGTGTCAGAATCCCCATGGCTGCGGAGCGCGCTCCGCAGCCATGGAGGATTCTGTAGGGCAGTGGTAAACCGGCGGGAGACCGCCGGTTTACCCTTTCTGGCCGCGGCTGAACCGCTGCGGTCAGAATGCCCTTGGGAGCACCGCCAGCCTGTTGGCGGTGCTCCCGTGGTCGGTGACCCTGGCGGTCACCGGCCGCCAGGGTCAGAATGACCCCCTCAATTTATTCTTCCTAAGAAAGTGTGGTCACCATTTTTTTCTTGTATTTGCATTACTTTGCCTGCAATTTAACATATGTGATTTCTAAATGTAGCAAAGCTGCTATTGTAAGAATGAATTGCAGAAAACATCTGACTATTGAGTACCCGGATAACTAAAGCATGAACAATGGTGTAATTGGCGGTTAAATTATCCAGTGTGCGGTTGAATGACACTTTTGTTCACAGGGCCAGACCCCTTTTTTGAACTGTCTATATTTGGGGGCTTGCTGAATCATTTCTAGTGTAAACAGTATTTCAGTACTGTTAGAAATGGGGTCTTTGGTTGGCAGTCAGGTTACCCCCTGTCCAAGCAAGGACCCTCACTCTAGTCAGGGTAAGTCACACACAATCCAAAACATCCTGTGCCCACTCTCTGGTAGCTTGTCACTGAGCAGTTAGGCTTAACTTAGAAGACAATGTGTAAAGTATTTGTGAAATAAATCATACAATAACACTATATAGCACCACAAAAATACACCACACAGTGTTTAGAAAAAGATATAATATTTATCTGATAAGACGCAGGTCAAAACAATTAAAATGCAATAAGTATATGTTCGGATATCACTGTAAAAGTGATATAAAGGGGGTCATTCTGAGACCGCCGGGGCCAGGGTCGGCGGGAGCACCGCCGACAGGCCGGCAGTGCCCCGCAGGGCATTCTGACCGCAGCGGTAAAGCCGCGGTCAGACCGGCAACACTGGCGGTCTCCCGCCAGTGTACCGCCGCCCTTTTGAATCCTCCAAGGCGGCGCAGCTAGCTGCGCCGCCGAGGGGATTCCGACCCCCCCTACCGCCATCCAGTTCCCGGCGGTCCGCCCGCCGGGAACCGGATGGCGGTAGGGGGGGTCGCGGGGCCCCTGGGGGCCCCTGCAGTGCCCATGCCACTGGCATGGGCACTGCAGGGGCCCCCGTAAGAGGGCCCCTACGAGTATTTCACTGTCTGCTTGGCAGACAGTGAAATACGCGACGGGTGCAACAGCACCCGTCGCACCTTCCCACTCCGCCGGCTCGATTACGAGCCGGCTTCATCGTGGGAAGGACGGTTTCCCCTGGGCTGGCGGGCGGCCTTTTGGAGGCCGCCCGCCAGCCCAGGGGAAACCTCAAAATACCCACCGCGGTCTTCCGACCGCGGTACGGTATTTTGGCGGCTCCCGCCGGGCGCGCGGTGACCACGCCCGACGGGAGTCAGAATGACCCCCAAAGTGTCTTAAGTCTTTTAAAAGCAAACAAAGTGTCTTTCAAGCACAAAGTACCTGGTTCGCGTGCAAAATCTCAGCAAAGAACCGCAGAGGAGGAGATGCATGGAAACAAAGGAGTGTGGGTCGATTTCTCGGGCCGCACACGGCGATGCATCATTTAGTTTTCACTCAGGGATGGCTGTGTGTCGATTTCCGGTGCTTGGTCGTTGATTCTCTTCGGGATGCGGGGTTTTCGGACGCCCTGGGGACGATGCATGGATTTACTGCACTGGCAGGACGTAGTCACAGGAGCTGTGTCGATTCGGTGGGCGTTGCGTCAAATTTTCTACCGCACGGCAGGTGCTTCGTTGATTCCTCTCTGGAAGACGGGCTGCATCGTTCCTGCTCGGCTGTGCGTCGATCTGGTGGGCCGTGCGTCAAATTTCCAGTTGCTCCGCTGGCGCTGTGTCGATCTTCTCGATGCGAAGTCGGGCTTCATTGTTCCAGTTTGGAGTGCGGTGAAATTTTCACTGCAGTGCAGGCTGTGCACCATTTCTGGCATGCTGTGCGATGAATTTTGCCGCACAAGGAGTCCTTCTTGTAGAGATGAAGTCTTTTTGGTCCTAAGACTTCAGGGAACAGGAGGCAAGCTGTATCCAAGCCCTTGGAGAGCACTTCTTCACCACAGCCAGAGAGCAGCAAGGCAGCAGGGCAACAGCAAGGCAGCAGTCCTTCACAGAAAGCAGACAGGTGAGTCATTTGAGGAGCCAGGATGCAGGTTCTGGTTCAGGTTCTCTTCTCCAGAAAAGTGTTTGAGTTGGTAGGGGCATTAAATAGCCAAATGTGACTTTGAAGTGGGGGAGACTTAGAAGTGCAAAAGATCCCCTTTCAGTTCAATCCTGTCTGCCAGGGTCCCAGAAAGGGGTGTGGCAGTCCTTTGTGTGAGGGCAGGCTACTGTCCTTTGACATGCAAGTGTCAGACCCTCCACCCTCCCAGCCCAGGAAGACCCATTCAAAATGCAGATGTATGCAAGTGAGGCTCAGTAACCTGTGTTTGGGGTGTGTCTGAGTGAATGCGCAAGGGAGCTGTCAATTAAACCCAGCCAGACGTGGATTGTACGGCACAGAAGGATTTCAGTGCAGATAAATGCTCACTTTCTGAAAGTAGCATTTCTAAAATAGTAATATTAAATCTAACTTCACCAGTCAGAAGGATTTTGCAGCAGAGATGATGAGAGCTCCTGGTGTGGAGATGCGTTGCGCAGCTGGGTTCGTGGCAGCCGCAATGCACGGTCCTGTGTCATCGCTAAGGATGCCATTGGGGAGAGGCTTGTGATATAACATCCTGCATTGCACACTGGCTGGTTCCAAGGAAGGTGTGGGGCTTCTAATGCACAGTTCTGTGTCTTCACTGAGGAAGCTGTTGAAGAGGGGCTTGAGATGTGAAGGCCTGCATCAAGGATGCATTGTGCAGCATCATTTCTCATGAAGGGCAGAACTGCAATGCAAAGTCTTGCGTGGAGGGTTATTGTGCTTTCTTATCGAAACATGTTGATAATTGGCACATTTAATTTCATTATAAGTCCATAGTAAAGTGGTACTACATGTACTAAGGGCCTATAAATTAAATGTTCCTATTGGGCCTAGTGGGCTGCACCACCCACTTACGGAGTCCTTTAAATATGTCTCAGGCCTCCCATTGCAGTCTGTGACTGAAGTTTGAAACTGTCATTTCGACTTTGGTAAATAAACCTTTTACCTGGGCCAAACCTTCCGTCTAAGACATATAAGTCACCCCTAGGTTAAGCCCTTGACAGCCCAGAGGACAGAGTGCAATGTATTTAAAACGTTGAACATACATTTTTAATTCTTACTTGTTTTAGTAGTGAAAAACTCTTAAATTCATTTTAATTACTGCAAGGCTGATATCTCCAGTTGAGATACCATTGGAGTTGCCTTATTACATGTTGTAGATGTAATGGTCAAATGAGAAGAGATAACTGGTTCATATTTTGTGTCTCTGGAATCCTAATTTAAAATCTTATCTTATTGAGAAGTCAGATTTTAAGTTACAGTTCTGAAAGTGCCACTTTCAGAATGTTGGCATTTTCTTGCCTCAGCCAGTTGGTGCCAACAGCCGGTCTCTTGGCATGTGACAGGGTGTAGTTGGCCGCTGGGCTTTGTTTAATCCTCCTAAACAGCCACGTTCAAAGGGAGCATTTTGAATGGGTCTTCCTGTGACTGGATGGGCCATCACAGGTAGGATGGGAGGGAGGAGCTGGGCCTAGTCTCACTCACACCTGAATAGACTGTGCCCTGTCTCCACATGAAGGGCTGCATACTGCTGTAGTTATTTTGGAGAAGGGCAGCGAAGGCAGGGCATGTGCATTTCAAAGGAATGCCTGTAGTAGCATCTCTCCACTTCAAAGGCACAACTCTGTATAAAAGAAGGACCTCAGACACCACCACTTCAGTACACTTCTGGACCTGTAGATACCCTGCCAGGAAGAAGGACTGCTGGGCTGCTGAATGGGCTGCCACTCTTCTGGACTGCTACTCTGAAGGACCTGCTGCCTTGCTGTGCTGACCCGCTGCCCTCTTGCCCAGGGAAGAAGAACTGGACATGCAACCCATCTTGAACCCTGGACCCCAGAGTGACTCAGAGGGCTAGTCTGCTGGCCTCTTAATCTAAGCCTCAGAGACATAGGAGGCTTCCCAACAGCTCCTGGACCTATGTTCAGTGAGTTCCTCACTCCCAAGAGGTTCCTCACAGGCCCCGTTGCCTTGGATTGGCATCCTGAGTTACTAAATTTAGGCCTTCTGGCTCTTTGTGATTGTGAACAAACCAGTTTACACCCAAACTACACCACTCACCTTGAAAATGAAAGCAGTTCACCACAGGTCTGTCTCTTCAGCCTGTAAGGATCGATCACCCACTGAGGAACACCAGCACGAAGTACCAGCCTGCCCATCTGCAACACCTGGCCTGCTACTCGCACCACCCTGACAACAGCCACTGACACTCTTCTTGCTCCCAGACTTGACCCTTGGCATGAAACTTGACAAAGTAAACCTTCAGTAGGCCTAATCTGAGAATCTGACCTACGCTTCATCGCAGTTGGCCTAAACCTTTGACTTTTACCGGGTCAAGCAGGACCAGTTTTCCCTGGTTGTCACTTTATGCTTTTAGGTACTATATTGCAGTCTATTCTTTAAAAATTTAAAACTCCTGTTCTGCTGGTTGGATTTTTGTCACTTTTTGTCTTGTTTTATTTCTTAAATTAAGCTCTATTTTTCTAACCTGGGGTGGGATCCTTTTTGTGTGGTGTTTCCACTATCCTACTGTTTGAACTGTTGCACAAATCTTTTACACATTGCCTGTAACTTGTGACTGACTGCTCCTTCCCAAGCTACTAAGGGGTTGAGCGCAGATTAATTTGGGGTTTTATTGTGCCTTAACCTGACTAGAATTGGAATTGCTGTTTGACCAGGGCTTACACCTTAGTCAACCACTAACCCAATTTCTAACAATCTATATTTGACATTAAAACACAGAACAAAGGCAAAGAGTGGTCTAAAAAATGTGGCTGCCTTTTCATTTTTCAAAGGTGTGATTAACTAATAACGCTGTGTTTTTTCATCGCCATGTGCAGTGGTATTCCATAAAGGTACAACGCTGTACCGTGGATCATAATATATCACGTTTTAAATTTTTTGTGCCTCATTATTTAGAAATAACAGAATAAATTTAGATCAAATAACAAAAAGTATCCTTTCAATACAATAATTTATATTGCTGCAAAATTTAATGTAAAATCATCAAGCTATTTTGTTGCTAAATTTGTTAAAAATGTCTTAGGTAATGCATTGGTGAAAAAAAATAAAATTCACATTTGAACTCATCCGAAGTCCAACTCTTTCCCCACTACGTAGCACAGGCTGGAGTGGAAATTGTAAATTCTACCCTTTCGAAGTCCAGCCCTTTCCCTACTTTTGCGCAGACTGAAGTGGGAATTACCCGTGTGAAGTGTAACGTTTACCCGTCTGAAGTCCAATTATTTTCCTACTGTTGCTTATACTAGAGTGGGAATAGTAATTAGAACCTCTCCGAAGTCCAGTGCTTTCCCTACAGTTGCACATACTGGATTGGGATTAGTAATTTTAACCCCTCTGAAGTCCAACGCTTTTGCCATTGTTATTCAAAGTGGAGTGGGTATAGTAAAGTTTATACCTCCAAAGTCCAATGCTTTCCCTACTGTTGCACAGTCTGGAATATAAATAGTAATTTTAACTACTCCGACGTCCAGTGCTTTCCCTACTGTTGCACAGACTGGAGTGAGAATAGTACATTTAATCCCTCCAAAGTCCAACACTTTACCTTCTGTTGCTTAGACTTGAGTGGGAATAGTAATTTTAACCCCTCTGAAGTCCAGAGCTTTCCCTACTTTTTTTTGTTTTGTTTAGTAACATATATATATATGTATATGTGTGTATATATATATATATATATATATATATATATATATATATATACATATATATATATATACATATACAGTACATATATATATATATATATACATATACATATATATATATGTATATGTATATATATATATATATATATATATATATATATATATATATATATATATATATACATTTTTGTTTTCCTTATAACGTTGGCGTAGGTTGATGAATCTGGATGACATTGTCAAAACTAGTTTGCCAGTCACTTCAGCTGCTGTCTGGAAAGTTTAGTGCTGATTAGTTAAGTGGGGCTAAGAAAAAGGGGAGAACCTAAAACATGTTTTCCTGATGCAATTATCCAATGGGATTTTAGACATGACTACAGCTGGAACCACTGAATGGAATTACTCCAAATTTGGCGGGAAGCTTAATCTTCGTCTACAAAGATCTCATTTTATAAGTTGGTGTAAATCTGTTCAGTAGTTTGAGGGTATTAAAGCAAAAAGATTTGTGTATATCTAGAGATATGGATCCACCTGAATCCGCAAAGATTCAGGTAGATCCTCATGGACTTAGGTGGATCTGTGGATCCAGACCACAATCATAAAAACACATACATCTACTCACAGACCCACACACTTACTCCCACAGTCACTCACACACCAACTTACACATCCACACAACCACTCACACATCCACTCACACACCTATACAGCCACTCACCCATCGACTCACAGACCCACAAAACGATTCACACACCCACTCACACACCTATACAGCCACTCACCCATTCATTCACAGACCCACAAATCCACACACACTCACTCACAGACCCACACAGCACTCACATACCCACTCACACACCCACTCACACACTCACACAACCACTTACACACCAAGATTATAGGGACATTACGGTTAGGAAAGAGCATAAAAAAACAGATAAATTCAGTGAAAAAACATGAGTTACAGGGACATTGTACTTAGGAAATACATTTAAAAAAGCTTTAGAAATTCACAGAAAAAAACCAAATGTAGGGATGTTATGGTTATGTTAAAAATGTACACGCACAAAACTAAAGAAATTCAGCAGTTACAGGTATAGTTATCTCAAGTAACTAGGATGTGTGCCCTAAGGTAACTGTAACTCATGCCCTCACTTTGCACTGTTAATTACCCCACATATTACATCACTCATGACATCTTCCATAACATCAGTGATAAAATCACTGCAACATTTGCAGTCAATTTATTGATGAGAAAACTGTGCGTGAGGGGGGCGAGTCCCTGTAACCTCTGTTTTTTTTCAGATGAAATATATGTATGTATGTGTTGATAGATAGATTGATAGATAGATAGACAGATAGATAGATTGTTTTCTATATTAGAGAAAATTAACAAGCTCTGTTGCTTTGCTTCACTGGAAGATCTGCAACTCTCTGAACATGAAGACATTGACCAGAACACGCTGGGAAAGCTACTCAGTCTGTTTTCACTTAAAAGTCACAGCTGAAGGCTATTGGTTAGTGCTAGTTCTGTCGTGAATGCAGCCGCATTGCATTTTTATGTATTTATACATACATATATAGCTATGTATCAGTGCTTGTTTTATGTTAGCTATTTATCTTTCCATTTTCCATTTTAAAGTATTTACATTACGATATAAATAATGTTGACAATAATCTTGATATACATTTATGTGCTGGACTCTAAACATTTATCCTAACATAAACGCCTATAATATTGATGTATATTCAAATCATTTACACTATCAGAGTTATAAATGTATAGAAGTGTGAATATATTACATGCTTTAAAGCGAGGTTCTTTAAGCACTGAAGTTTTGCAGTACTATGTTTAGCTGCTTCCAATGTAATGTATTGCCCTCAATTGATGTACTGTCATATTTGTTCCAGCAGACTACCCAGAGGTATAGCACTCTGATGTTGTATCTCTAAGCCAACAACATAGGAAGGTCAGTTTTGATTAGTATGTGAAATGCTTGGAAATCAATCTTACCAGAATGATGCCTGTAAAAAAAAGTTAAATGTTTACAAGAAGAACAAAGCCTCCGGCATCAGCATCTGGAAACATGAAAAATGGCGTGTACATGCGCAAGCGATGTCAGTAGACTAGCTTGCTTTCCGACCTCTCCTTTGTGAAGATTTACAACTTTTTAGGAATTCACAAATAAGATTTCCAGGGTATGCCCCACCTCTGCGACAGTCATAGATTTCAGGCTTACGCCTAGATCTCTTTTGTGAATTCCCTCTTCACATGGTTGTTTTTCCATGCCAAAACTGGCACCGCGGTTCAAATGCATTTGATAACTTTTAGTTTTGTCTCAACCGGAGGAACTTTTCCCGTGGAAAAACTCTGGGGCACATTTAAGAAAAGCATATAGTGCAGCGCCACTTTTCTTGAACACATTAGCGCCCCCTTAACGCCACCATGTGTGTGACGTATTTAGGATATGGCGCACCATGGTGGTAGTTAGGAGATTAGCGTCGGAATTTTTTATGCTAGACTGGTGCTTTGCAGGATTAGCATCAAAAAAATTGATGCTAATCCTGTAAAGCACCCAAAGGCCCATTGTAAGCAATGGAAGCCTCCTTTTAACGACTGCTTTTAGCAGGCGTTAAAAGTGGCAAAAAAAATGAAGCAAAGAAACCTCTTAGATTTCTTTGCATTATTGTTTCGGCTCCCCTGATGGGGGGATGCCCCCTTTACAGTTATTATGCCTGGCGAAGGCATAATGTAGCACAAAGGGTTACAAAGTGGCACAATGCATGCATTGCGCCACTTTGTAAATATGGCACAGCATTTTTGGCCTTTTAACCCAACATTAGCGTAAACAAATGACGCTAAAGTGAAATTAGAATGGCGCTAGGGGCTCCTAAATATGCCCCTCTATCTCTTACAATCCACTCCAATTTTTTGAGGTGCTCCTTTACCATGCACACTCTGAAAAGGATTTACTCCTGTTACTTAAAGGATTAAGGGCCAGATTTACAAGGCCCTAGTGCCTCTAACGCCGCTTAACCATCATTTGTTTTAACATTAATGTGACTTTAAGAAGAACATTCTCCTTCACCATATTTACAAATTGGTGCAATGCTTGCATTGTGCCACTTTGTAACCGCTTGCACCACATTATGCCTGAGCCCGCAGGGAGGCCTGTAAAAATGGCACAGTGGAGTTTACAACATTTTACTGTGGCATTTTTAGCATAATTTTTAATACCTGCTCACAGCAGGCAATACAATGTTGCACCCATTACGTTCAATGGGCCACCCTTTACTTTGCAAAATTATTGCCACAATTTATGGCACTAATCCTGCAAAGTACCATAATAACGGCATAAATCCTGACCCTATTATCCTAACGTGCACCATGGTGCGCTGTATTGTAAATACAGCGGAAACATGGTGTCATTAGAGAGTGCAGGGGGGTGCAAGAAAAGTGGTGCATCACATTTTCTTATAAATCAGGCCCTAAATCTGATCTATTTCCTTGATTGAAAGGGGTTGTGAATGAATTTGTTAAAAACCACAGTGATGAATACTCACATGCATACATGTTTGTACATCGTCAGAAACTCACAAGCTTTTAAGATCGTTCACAGGAAAATGGTTTCCAGAACCAGGCCCTAGTTTCATAAGGTTGGAGATATTAATACTTAATTTCAAAGCATATTTTTGTCAGTTTCTTGTAGAAGATACTTTGCAAAGTAAATCAAAGCATTATTTATAAAAAAAAATTAAAAGGAAATTATGTATTGTGCACCATTATTCTTCTACCATCTAAAATGTCATTCAAGAACTGTAATAGTTTAACTGTTGTCCAAAGAGTATTGAACCATGTTTCTAACTAACTCCAACAATTTATGTTTGTATGTATGTTAGAAACGGGGTCTCTACTTGGCAGTCAGTTGCACTCTGTCCAATCATGGACCCTCACTCTAGTTAGGGAAAGGAAGTTAAAAACTTGGATAACCCCCGCTCACCCCCTTGGTAGCTTGGCACAAGCAGTCAGGCTTATCCCAAAGGTAATGTGTAAAGTATTTGTACCAACACACACAGTAATAATGTGAAAGCACTACAAAAGGGATACCACACAGGTTTAGAAAAATACTAAATATTTATCTAAATAAAACAAGACCAATACGATAAAATCTGACATACACTGGTAAAGATATGACTTTTGCAAGATTAAACACAAAACTAGTGCCTAGAAGCACAAATGCTGCAATTTGCTGTTATCACGGCGGTGTGACGGAGTTGATTTCCACAATGCAGCGCCACTGGCGCCAGTCACGGAGTCACACATACCCCCATGTACAGTACCTTATGCAAAAGTGAAGAAACAAGCTGGTGCTCAGAGTCGGGGAGCAAGGCATCACTGGATCCGATTCGACCTTGGTTCCTGTGCTGCAGGGAAAAGGAGCGGAAGCATCGGTGAGAAGCATTGGGTCCTTGCTGTGGAGCAGTGGAGGTGAGGCGGTGTCAGTTCCTTACACCTCCGGCAGAATCAATGTTTGGCGAAGTCAAGACTTTGTGGGGCGAACTCACAGGGTCACAATCACGCCACAATCATGCAAGCACTGTGACGAAGTCAGGTGTTGCGAACGTCGGTGGTACGATACTCTGATCTCACGATTTCTCAGGATGTCAGCGGCTGCAGTGACATTGGGCCTGCGTTGTCAGTGGGATCTTTGTGCTTCAGCGAGGTCCACGGTATCAGATGCTGGCGGTGTCGCAGGTCTTATGCAGCGGCGTCCTTGCCAAGTCACTCAGAGTTGTCCAAAGTCATTTCACCGGGACTTTCACCAGATTTCACTTCTAGGGGCCCAGGAACTGGAATGGCACCACCTGGCAAGCTAGAGGCCACAACAAGTGAACACAGAGACTGGTTGGTGATGTTTTTGCTGTCCCTGAGACTTCAAAGCAGGAGGCAAGCTCAGTCCAAGCCCTTGGAGATACCTCTCAAGCAGGAATATACCGCAAAGTCTAGTCATTGTCCTCTTTCAGGCAGCAGCTGCAGGCCAACCCAGCAAAGCACAATCTCAGGAAAAGGGGCAGTACTCATCTTCCAGCTCTTCAGCTCTTCTCCTTAGCAGAGGTTCCTCTTGAATCTAAAAGTCTGGGGTTTTGGGTACACCCTTTCTGCCCTTGAAGTTGGCAAACTTCATAGGAAAGTCTCTGTTGTTGACAAGATCCTGCCTTGCCCAGGCCTGGCTCCATAGTTACATCACGGGGTTGGGGACTGCATTGTGTGAGGGCAGGCACAGCCCTTTCAGATGTAAGTGACCACTCTTCCTTCCAGCCTAACCCAGAAGGCCCATCCGGATATGCAGGTTACACCCCGGCATTCCTTGTGTCACTGTCTAGTGGAGATTCACAAACAGCCTAACTGTCAGTCTGACCCAGAAAAAGAATACACATGCAGGCAGAATCAGAGAATGGTTTAAGCAAAAAAATGCTTACTTTCTAATAGTGTAATTTTCAAACTGACAACTTTACTAAAAGATGTATTTTTAAACTGTGAGTTCTGCGACCCTAAACTCCATGTCTATATTTGCTCCTAAAGGGAAACTGCCCTTAAAAGTTATTTGAAACCCGAATTTGGCAGCAGTTTACTGTTAGGGCAGGTCTGAGCCATGTTTACAGGGCTACTCATGTGGGTGTCACAATCACTGCTATAGGCCCACTAGTAGCATTTGATTCACAGGCCCTGGGCACCTCTAGTGCATTTTACTAGGGACTTAGTAGTAAATCAAATATGACAATCATGGAAAAGCCAATTACACATACAATTTATACAGGGAGCATTTGCACACTGGTCAGCAGTGGTAAACTGCACAGAGTAAACTAGCGAAAACAGAGTCCAACACACAGTAAAAATATTGAAAACAGAGGCAAAAAAGATAGGGAACGCTACGCCAAGAATGCTAGGTCTAACAATGTATATCTTATAATTTCTCTGATGCCTGGCCGAGGTATCACACGTGTGTGTGTGTGTGTGTGTGTGTAAGTGGCCAAACACCTCCCAAGGAACACTAGCATCTCAATGCATCTGTGCCATAGAAAGTTTGAGTCAATGCAAGGGCACTGCTTTAAAAGCAAAAATCAATAAGAACATCAAGGAAATTACATTTCACATTTTTTATTTTCACAGTGATTCATATGCTGATTTTTTTCTGATGCTGATTATTTTCTAACACTGTGTTTGAAACAGTCCATTCCTTCCAATTCATCTTTATGAATGCCTATTGTCAAATAAAACATTGAGACACTGTGTATCTGGAAGATGTCATCATCACCATTTTATATGCAAAAATACCCTTGTTACCAGGAAACTGTCAATATCTCATGTTCTGCATAACATCAGTTTACTCCTGCAAACATTGGCCCAGATTTAAGAGGGCCTAGCACCTCCTTGCGCCACATTAGCATACTTTTTTATGACGCTAATGTGGCCCAATGAGGCCTAATTTGCTGTGCCATATTTTCAAAGTGTGCCTGAACCAGGCATAATGTATGGAAGGGGGCATTCCCCTGTTAGGGTCACAGCAAACATGGTGCATTGGAGTAAGTAAGTAAGTAGTAATGTACATTTATATAGTGCTACTTATCACCCGTGAGGGTCTCAAGGCGCTGTCCATGGGCACGGAGAGATAAAGTGATTCCACTGTGCCAATTTTAGCGGCTATTTTTAACGTCTGCATAGAGCAAGCCTTAAAAGGGGGCATACCATTGTTTTCAATAGGCCCCCATGTACTCTGCAGCATTATTGCCAAAGGTTTGGTGCTAATCCTGCACAGTACATTAATCGCGTCAAACATTTTGATGCTATTGCCCCTACCCTGTGCCATTATGCGCTGTATATTAAATACGGTGCACAGATGATGGTGATAGGGGGGCACTAAGGGGCACAAGAGAAGTGGTGCTGCATTGGATGACCCATTGTTTGCTCCATGCGTAATGCAATGGCAAATATTTTTGCTTTTGATTTCATGAACATGCCACTTGCACATGCTGAAGATACAGGTTTCTTATAAAAAAAAGAAGAGGACTATGTATTTCTTAAGAACATAATGGGAATCCAAATCATTTAAATAAGTTTGAGGTAGCTTATTCCACTGGATTGTTTGCTACGTGAATTTCGCGATTCTATTTTGTAGACGTTTTCAAGGTTCATGAACATTTCTTACAAATAAAAAATGCTTTAGAACAAAAATATTTGATGAACATGTATCATTAGATAATGAAAGGTAGACAAGCTTAATCATTAGATTTTACAAATAACATTGGCCAGGCGATACCAATAGCAGTTGAATTCACTATTTAAAGATGTTAGCACTATTTACACAGTCACTCTCATCTGAACCAAATAACAAATGTTCCATGTGCAAGTGAGAGAGGTTCATAGAAAGAGGCTTTCATTGGAGAAATCAAAGGATGTCATCCAAGATTCATGAAGTGTTTCACACAATCACTATTGTACTTTACTTTAGTCATTGAAAAGCCTTTTTGGATAACAGTTCAGCATGCTGGGAAATATGCCTCATGCCATCTCAGAAAAAGCATGGAATCTCAAGGGTATGCTCCCAGTTCACCCATCTGAAAAAGAGAAATGCAGTTCTGCATTATATCTTTTGGAATGTATTAACAGAGTCTTCTGTTTAAAAGTGAAAGTAAAATGAATATTATTGAACAATTTTTAATGTTGAATTCAATAGGTTGGCATATTACAATGTCTTTATTAGAATGTATTAATTAAATTTAATTCACTTACATTAGCCTGAATGAAGCCTGCTAGATTTGCATTTCACAACTGTGCATGAAACACTGATTTATTTTCATAATGTGAGCTTATTTTCAGACTCTGTTCTCATGAGAAGACTAGCTTTAGTATTGGTTTAGATATAGAGAGAAGTGAGACAATGTCCTTGAATGTAGAACATCCTGAACCATGCACTGGTATTATATACAATTGTTTCAATCGTGTGTGGAGCTACACGAATGGATAAGGTTCCCATGACAGACTTAGGAATAAGTACTGATGTTTCAACCTGGAGTCGTGTGATCGATTGCTATTGGATGATGCACCTTCAACGTAATGTGGAGTGTCTCGCAGAGCAAATCAGAGCGTTGTATGAATATGTTTTTGACCAGTTGGACTTTGGTCTGAAGATCTTCAGATTTCTAGAACCCCTGCTGATAGAACCCTCAATGCTGAGCCCCTTGGAAAAGGATCTTCCTCTCTACTTTGCCCATTTGAGATGCCCCACTGGGACTTAGGGCCAGATGTAACAAAACTAGGTTTTGCGACTCGGAAATTGCGACTCCGAGCGACTCGCAATTTCCGAGTCGCAAAACCATACGCAGAAAGGTGTCTCAGACACCTTCTGCAAGTCGCTATGGGGTCGCAAAGACCCACCTCATTAATATTAATGAGGTGGGTCGCAATTTGCGACCCCATAGCGACTCTGGGCACTCACGGGGATGGAGGCCTGCTGGGAACAGCAGACCTCCATGTCCGTGACTGCCTTTAAATAAAGCAGTTTTTTTTTTCCAAGTGCACTTAGAAAAAAAAAACGAAACCTTTAGTTTCGGATTTTTTCAGGGCAGGTAGTGGTCCCTTGGACCACTGCCTGCTCTGAAAAAATATTTTTGGGTCCACTCACAAAGGGGAAGGGGTCCCATGGGGACCCCTTCCAGTTTGCGAGTGGGTTACCATCCACTTCAAGTGGATGGTAACTGCGACTCCATTTGCGACCGCGTACGCGGTCGCAAATGGAATTGCATACCACTGCGACTCGCAAATAGGAAGGGAACACCCCTTCCTATTTGCGAGTCGGAAATGCATTTTGCGAGTCGGTTCCGACTCGCAAAATGCATTTCTGCATAGCAAACACACGTTTGCGACTCGCAAATGGCGATTTTCGCCGTTTGCGACTCGCAAACAGTTTGCTACATCTGGCCCTTAGAGATTTTCTCCCTAACCCCTGCAGAAGATTCTTTATCAGCTTCTGACATGCTGACACTTTCCCTTTTTAACTATCTTTTGCCCACCCTAGTTAGTACCTTGTTGCCTGAGATTACCTTTTTCCAAATTCTTTTTGTCTTTTCCCACATGTTATTCCTTGATTTGGCAATGGTGGCGTTTTCCCTATGCTTGCCAAATTATAACTCTGATGAATTTGAGATTGACTGATGCTTCTCAAGCCTGAGAAACTCTTAATTACCATATCACAGACAATGTTATTAATGTTTCGTACTCTTCTTTTCATAAATCTGTTTATTATTAGTTTTTTGCTTAAATGTTACATCTTGTCGTAATTAGTTTGTTTCGTTACAATATATTTTAGCGTATAATGTTAACATTGTTACATAATGTTTAGCACAGTGGCGGCACAGTTATACGGCCTATGTTACATTGTGTTTCTGCAATTGTTCATCACAGTTGCGGTTCTTATTAGGATAACATTATTTCTGTCACAAGTGTGCAATTGTTGCGCTTGGTTAAAAAAAAAAAAAAGGGCAGATAATATGAGTTTTATGTATATTAACCTTAAAGTGAAAAGTGAATAAGAGGGAAGAAGAACATCTATAACAATAACATCTGCAGAGGTCAACACCTATGTGATTGTTTTAAACTTTGCTGTTTTCGTGCCGGGCTGGGGATCAATTGTGACAAATCAGTTTGCTGGCGGTGGGGGGGGGGGGGGTCTTATGCCAAAGTCATTGCATATGTTTTTCCCGCTTCTCAATGTCGTAGCTTGTTCAGTAGTGTTTTGCATTCTACCCCCCTATATGGTGTGATCTTCTCGCTCATGGATACTAGTTCGCTTTAGTCTAGCCCCTCCCCTATCTGGTGTGCTTCCGCGTTATTCCCTCTCAACAGGTGGAGATTGGAAATTGTCGTAGTCCCAAGATTTCTTTGCCTTTAAGTGCTAAGCCCTCTGCTCCCGCCCACACCCCAAAACAAGCGTCTCCAGGCCTGTATCGGCGGAGCGTCTGGTGATTTCTACCTTCGGGTCACTAGCCTTTTCGCAACAATTAGTCCTAGGTCTGTGAATCGCGCCTCTGCTCTGTGTTGTTTGTTTCTTGGGAACCGTCCTAGGATGCATGTCTCCCATGTGAAGGGTATTTGTTGTGCTATGCAGTTAGTTAGGTTGTCGATCACCGCCCTCCAATAGGCGCTTAGGTTAGGACAGGACCACATCATGTGTAGCATGTGTGCATCAATCTCACGACATCTGGGGCAGGCCGCATCTTGACAGTGAAAGTATTTGTTCACGCATGCAGGTGTAAGGTAGGCTCTATTCACTATATAATACTGGATGGATCGCAAGTTACGTGGTATGTTGAGGTGGCCTGAGAGAGCAGACCTCCATCTTGCTATTTCGATGGAATCACCAGCGTCCGTTTCCCATGCCACACGTAGTGCATCATTGTCGGAGGCAGCTTGGATTCTCAGGGCATCCGCCAGCCAGCTAATCTGGTGTTGGCCACAGCCCATCACCTGGAGGTACTGGACCAGCAGGTGGGTGGGTGGAGCCGTTGTGATGTCTCCCCACCTGGAGCTCAAAGACCTCACTGGTGAGCAGTATAAAAGGAATTGGCCAGACGGGAGTCCCGTTTCTTGGAGTCTAGCGAAAGGTAATAGTTGGTTTTCATCATAGATGTCGCCTAATGTGTGTAATTCTAGGTCGTGCCATGTGTGCAGTTCTGTGTCTGACGTGATCTTACGGCCCCTTGGTGTGCCCGCCAATGCTAGAGCGGGTGCAAATGGAATTATCGGTCCCGTAAGACGGAGCGATCTGTGGTAGCATTTATGAGCTGTTCTAAGGATCAGTTGTCGTGGAGTTCGTGCGTGTGTGAGAGGATGGAATAAATGCTGTATTTGTTGGAGCGGGCATGGTCCTGCCTCTGTTGCTGTATCTGCAAGCTGTATACCAGCCAGCCATCTAGATATCCATTGAAGTTGGGCTGCCAGATAATAGTGCTCCAGGTTGGGAACCGCGAGTCCACCCTTATCGGGCGGTAGGTACAGTTTTTTCAGGACTACCCTGCAGCGGCCGCAGTTCCATATAAATTCTCTCAACCCTGTCTTCAGTGCTCTAAAGAAGCTGGGGGGGGACATAGTGTGAGAGGTTAGAGAAGAAGTACAGGAGCCGTGGGAGTACCCCCATATTTAGGAGTGCTATACTACCCGCCACAGATAGTGGCAACGTCCTCCAGAAAGTCATTTGGGATCTGACTGAGGATACCGCTTTTACTAGGTTACCCTCAAATATGTCTTCTTCGCTATGATAGACTTGGACGCCCAGGTATCTGAATGTGCTTGGTTGCCATGGGACGGGACTTTCGGCTAGGATAAGTCTCGGGTCTGGTAGGTCTGGGTCGAATGGGAAGAGGCATGACTTAGACCAGTTGACCTTTAGGCCTGACATCAGCGCGAAGTGTTGTAGGAGCAAAACGGCCCTTTGCGGGATCTGTGTGATTTCTCTAAAATATAGCAAGAGGCCGTCAGCGTAGAGTGACACTATATGTAAGTCGTCTCCTAGAGGGATTCCCCAGTTGGTTCCCTCCTCGCGTAGGGCCGCCGCAAGGGGCTACATTGCAAGTGAGAATAGTAACGGTGAGAGGGGGCAGCCCTGTCTCGTGCCTCTACCTACCCGGATTGGCTCCGATATCTCCGAGCCTAGACCCACCTGTATCATTGGTCTGGTGTATAGTAGTTTAACTAGGCAAGTGAAGAATGGTCCCATCCCGTATTGTTTCAGCACTTTAAACAAGTAGGGCCACTTCAGAGAGTTGAAGGCCTTCTCCAGATCAAGGACAAGGCAGCCCGCCCGCAGCCAGTCGTGTCTCGCATACTTCATAACCCGGAATAGTCTTCTGATATTGTGGGAAGTGTCTCTGGCTGGTACAAACCCGTTTTGGTCGGGTGTATTAGTTCTGGAACGATTGGCGCTAGTCTTGTCGCTAACACCTTGGCTAATATTTTGTAATTGGTGTTTAGCATTGCCAGCGGCCTGTATGAGCCCATATCTATTGGATCTCTTCCAAGTTTGGGAAGGGAGACCAATAACGCCTCCCTTTGTGTATCCGATAGGTGGCCCTCCTGCTCGGCTGCCTCATATACCTGGAGTAACTTGGGCGCTAACTGCACCGCGAATGCTTTGTAGAAGTCGACTGGTAGTCCGCCTGGGCCCGGTGTCTTGCCAGATTTAAGTTCCCTGATACTGGCTTTGATCTCCTCGAGGTCAAGAGGTGCCTCAAGCATTTCAATCTGGTAGTTTTCTAGATTTGGGAGTTTCACTTTGGTGAGAAATTCCGCGCTGGGGTCCTCCCCAGGGGTTGTCTTTGAGGTGTAGAGCGCCGTATAGTGTCTTATAAATTCAGTTTGTATCTCCACGGGTGTGTATACTACTTCCCCAGTTTGTGAGCGAATTTCCATTATCGGTTTCCTCTCACAGTCCTGCGGTATCAGCCAGGCCATCAGTTTACCTGCTTTATCCGCTGATGCATGAGTTCTCGTGGAATGTGCGGTGTAGTTTAGGCATCTCAGACTCTCTTGTAGTGTCTGATGTTCTGTACGTATTGTTGCTAGTCTCACCTTTTCAGTTTGGTTATTAGTGATTTCGTCTTCTGACTGCAGTAGGATCCGCTCTATTCGGGTCAGGTCACGTTCAATAGTTCGGCGCATGTTACACTGAGCTCCCAGACAATGTCCTTGGGTGAAGACTTTGAATGCATCCCATTCGATCAGCCCCGAGGTTGCCGTGCCTTCGTTTTGTTCAAAATATTCTAGGATTGCAGCACTTAATGATGCTCTGAAATCAGCGTCTTCTAAATGTTTTGGCCTCAACTTCCACGTGGGGACCGGTGAGCGAGGGGATCTCCAGCACAACCACGCTATCAGTGGGTTATGATCTGAGTGTGTGCGTCCCATGTATTCCGAGTTCTCCACCACTGGGGAAAGGTTTGCAGTGCAAAATATGTGGTCTAGGCGCACATGTAAGGAATGCGGGGCGGAGTAGAAAGAATAGACTCTGTCCTCTCTGAGTCTCTGCCGCCATACATCCACTAGTTGTCATTGCTGAGTCCAGTTTATCAGACCGCGTGAAGCAGCTACTACTGGGGATGTAGGCAGTGGAGGGAAGGAGTGATCTAGTTCAACGTCTAGCACGCTGTTGAAGTCCCCCTCCCAGTAACCACAGGAGTGTACTCCAGTGTGCCAGGTGGTGTGATAGGCTATGTAGAAAGGTAGTTTGGTCTGTGTTTGGGGCGTATATGGAGCCTAATATAACTGTGCGCCCTGCCAGCTTCCCTTTGACGAGTACAAATCTACCCTGCGGGTCTATAATCTGCTCTTCCGCCGTGAATGGAGTGCCTGCCCTAATCCAGATAAGCGTGCCCCTGGCGTAAGCAGGGTGGTCTGTCGCATACAATTGCCCTTTCCAGCGCTGGCACAGTCGAGGGATTTCCTGGTCTGTTAGGTGTGTCTCCTGTAGGAACGCCAGTTGAACTGAGTGTCTTTTAAGGTAGGAATAGATAGCATATCATCGCCTGGGGGTATGTATGCCTCTTACATTCCAGGTAATTGTTGTGTATATAGCCATGTTTTGAGTGTTGGGTCTTTTTTTCGCTTCGCCCGCCTGTGTCCCCTACATTGCGCTATTTCATTAGTTTTCCATTCCCAGCTAGAGTTCGGAGAGATTGTGTGTGACCATCGGCAAAAACAAAGCTTAACTAATACCATCAGAGCAGTTAAACAACGGGTCACCGCCCAAACACTACAACAAAAACAAGAACTTGCAGACGTGTGTCTATACATTTTGTGGCTCCACTGATAGGAGTATGGGGGTAGGCCAAATATACCAGGGGATGGTGTAGTCTTAGGTCTTGGATTCCGGCTGCGACGGATAATTAAGATAATAGGTGGGAGCACAGGGGGATCTTCATTGCGTTTATTCGACAAAAAGAGGAGGGAAGGGGGCGTAGTGTGCAGCGCCGGCCTTTGCTTCCATCTGCGCGCTCATAGCTCGGCATGGGTTGACACGGTGCTTCTTAGTTATGTTGGCTGCTTACTCATCTTTTAGAGCAGCTCGCGTGGGTGTCCCTAATTGGATGTTTCCTGCAGGGCGGTATTCCTTTGCGTTGTACAAGAGTCTTTTAGAAAAGTTCATCTGCAGTGGCTGGTGTAACAGGGGGTCCCAAAATAAGGCCCGGTTCTGATAAGCGGTCCGGTGTGAGGGGCCGGTCGCCGGTCATTTGTGAGAGTTCGGTGTCTGATCCAGAGCCCGGGGGAGATGCGCCCATCGCTGTCGCAGTGTGTATCGCCTCTCTTCTCTCCTGAATTAGTTGTTCCAGGTCTGGTGCCCATTTGGTTGGTCCTGTATGAGGTGTGTTTCTTTTCCTATCTCGCTTGTTTCAACTGCACTTGGCTCGTTCAGCTCGCTCCAGCGTGTCACCAATGGACAGTCATGTCGATTCAAGCCATTCCCAAGCTGCCTCAGGTGTGGGGAAGAAGTGTGTTTTGTCCTCCATCACGACTTGTAGTTTGGCCGGGAACAGCAGTGAATAGGTTAGGCCCGGTGATCGTAGTTTACGTTTCAAGGGGAGGTAAGAGGCCCGATCTCTTTGCACTGCCAAGGTGTAGTCTGGGAATAATAATATTTGCATGTCATCTATCCGGGGTGGCGGCGCAGCCCTTACCGTGAGCAGTATAATGTCTCTGTCCGCGTAGTGGAGGAGGCGAATGATGAATGGGCGTAGAGTGCTTCCCGGCGGTCTTGCCCGAGCCGAAATCCGGTGAGCGCGCTCCACGGAGAAAAAAGGGGTGAGCGCTCCATCTGGTACCAGCCCTCGTAGCCAGCTCTCTGAGTAAGTCGGTCTCGACCCTCCGTGCCTTCTGGCAGGTTCACCACGCGTATGTTATTTCTTCTGGAGCGGCCCTCCGCGTCCTCCGCCTGACGCTCTAGCTCTGCCACTCTGGCTTCTATGTCTTCCATTCCTGTTTTCAGCTGGGTGGTCACAGACGTTAGTTCCTGTACTGTGGCTTCAATCTCCTTGGTCCTGTCTGATAGTTTGCGATGATCTGCGTGCAGGAGGACAAGGTCACTCGCCATCTGTCTATCTTGGCTTCTAAAGATGTGTGGGCACGCTCCAGCGAGTTCCCAGTGCGTTCCACCGTAGCAAGTAACGCATCTAGCTTTTGGTTATCTTGGGTTGGGAGGTCTTATGCTTTCCCGGATCCAGCTCCAGATCGAAGTCGCCCAGTTCCGGCCATAGTCTAGTTTGTTGGGAAGTTCTGTTTGGCTCCTGATCGGCACTCTCCGTTCGACTTGTCTCCGCTTACATTACATACCGTGGATCGGTGCCCATTAGAGTGTTGCAGGAAAGGTATGTTGTTCATCTCCAGTTCCCAACTATTTGGTGAGAGGTTTCCCTATCATCGATCGTTCCCGGGTCCTCAGTGTGGGGTCCCCGTCATGACTAGTCTTACAAGGAATAACATTTGGCGGAGGTTCCCCAGGAGCGTTTCATTCGCCTTTAATCTTCAGCAGGCTGCGTGGTTTCAGTGCTGTTTCCACTCAGTTAAGCTCCTGTGCTTATTCAGGGAGGGTCGGGCCCGCTTGTCGGGGGTTGGAAGGTCATATCCCTGTAGGAGGCTGGCCTGGCTTGTAGTGGGTACCAGAGGTACTTAAACCTTGTGCCAGGTCCAGTTATCCCTTATTAGTGTAGAAGAGGTGTTTCTTGCAGCTTGGGCTGATAGAAGGTAGCTATGGCAAAGCAGCTTAGGCTGAAGTAGGAGACATGTAAAGCTCTTACTATACCACTAGTGTCATATGCACAATATCATAAGAAAACACAAAACACAGATATACTAAAAATAAAGGTACTTTATTTTTATGACAATATGCCAAAAGTATCTCAGTGAGTACCCTCAGTATGAGGATAAGTTATATACACAAGATATATGTACACAAACCAAAATTATGCAGATAATAGCAAAAGGAAGTAATGCAAGCAGTGTAAAATTACAGTAGATTGCAATAGGAGCACATAGGTATAGGGGCAACACAAACCATATACTCCAAAAGTGGAAGGCGAACCACGAATGGACCCCAAACCTATGTGAGCTTGTAGAGGGTCACTGGGACTGTAAAAAAACAGTGAGGGTTAGAAAAATTGCCCACCCCAAGACCCTGAAAGGTAGGTGTAAAGTGCACCTACTACCCCCAGAGAGCACAGAAGTCGTGATAGGGGGATTCTGCCGGAAGAACAAACACCAGCAATGCAACAACAGTGGATTTCCGGACCTGAGTACCTGTAAGACAAGGGGACCAAGTCCAATGGTCGCGACAGTGTCGAGAGTGGGCAGGAGCCCAGGAAATGCCAGCTGAGGGTGCAAGGAAGCTGCCACCTGTTGGAAGAAGCTTGGTGTTCTGCAAGAACGAAGAGGACTAGGAACTTCCCCTGTGGAGGATGGATGTCCCACGTTGTTAAGAAGCTTGCAGAGGTGTTCCCACGCAGAAAGACCACAAACAAGCCTTGCTATCGGCAAGGGTTGCAGTTAGGGTTTTTGGGGGCTGCTGTGGCCCAGGAGGGACCAGGATGTCGCCATTTGGATGAGGAGACAGAGGGGGCGCCCAGCAACGTAGGGAGCCCTCACAGAAGCAGGCAGCATCTGCAGAAGTACCTGAACAGGCTCTTAGAAGAAAAGTGAACTGGAGTCCATACGATGTCACAAAAGGGAGTCCCATGACGCCGGAGGACAACTCAGAAGGTTGTGCACTGCAGGAAGGAGTGTCGGGGACCCAGGCTTGGCTGTGCACAAAGGAAATTCTGGAATAATGCACAGGTGCCGGAGCAGCTGCAAATCACGCGGTACCCAGCAATGCAGTTTAGCGTGGGGAGGCAAGGACTTACATCCACCAAAGTTGGACTGAAGAGTCACTGGACTGTGGGAGTCACTTGGACAGAGTTGCTGAGTTCCAGGGACCACGCTCGTCGTGCTGGGAGTGGACCCAGAGGATTGGTGATGCAGTCTTTTGTTGCCTGAGGTTGCAGGGGGGAGATTCCGTCGACCCACAGGAGATTTCGTCAGAGCTCCTGGTGCAGAGAGGAGGCAGGCTACCCCCAGAGCATGCACCACCTGGAAACAGTCGAGAAAGCCGACAGGATGAAGCGATACAAGGTAGCTAGTAGTCGTCTTGCTACTTTGTTGCGGTTTTGCAGGCATCCTGAGCAGTCAGCGGTCGATCCTTTGGCAGAAGGTGAAGAGGGAGATGCAGAGAAACTCTGGTGAGCTCTTGCATTCGTTATCTGGTGAGATCCCCAAAGCAGAGACCCTAAATAGCCAGAAAAGGAGGTTTGGCTACCTAGGAAGGAGGATTGGCTACCAAGAGAGGTAAGAGCCTATCAGAAGGAGCCTCTGACGTCACCTGCTGGCACTGGCCACTCAGAGCAGTCCAGTGTGCCAAAAACACCTCTGTTTCCAAGATGGCAGAGGTCTGGGACACACTGGAGGAGCTCTGGGCACCTCCCCTGGGAGGTGCAGGTCCCGGGAGTGCTCACTCCCCTTTCCTTTGTCCGGTTTCACGCCAGAGCAGGGCTGGGGGATCCCTAAACCGGTGTAGACTGGTTTATGAAGAGATGGGCAACATCTGTGCCCATCAAAGCATTTCCAGAGGCTGGGGGAGGCTACTCCTCCCCAGCCTTCACACCTATTTCCAAAGGGAGAGGGTGTTACACCCTCTCTCAGAGGAAATCCTTTATTCTGCCTTCCTGGGCCAGGGCTGCCTGGACCCCAGGAGGGCAGAAACCTGTCTGAGGGGTTGGCAGCAGCAGCAGCAGCTGCAGTGGAGTCCCCAGAAAGGCAGTTTGGCAGTACCCAGGTTCTGTGCTAGAGACCCGGGGGATCATGGAATTGTCCCCAATGCCAGGATGGCATTGGGGGGGACAATTCCATGAACTTAGACATGTTACATGGCCATGTTCGGAGTTACCATTGTGACGCGGTACATAGGTAGTGACCTATGTACAGTGCACGCGTGTAATGGTGTCCCCGCACTCACAAAGTCCCGGGAATTTGCCCTGAACGATGTGGGGGCACCTTGGCTAGTGCCAGGGTGCCCACACACTAAGTAACTTTGCACCCAACCTTCACTAGGTGAAGGTTAGACATATAGGTGACTTATGAGTTACTTAAGTGCAGTGGTAAATGGCTGTGAAATAACGTGGACGTTATTTCACTCAGGCTGCACTGGCAGGCCTGTGTAAGAATTGTCAGAGCTCCCTATGGGTGGCAAAAGAAATGCTGAAGCCCATAGGGATCTCCTGGAACCCCAATACCCTGAGTACCTCAGTACCATATACTAGGGAATTATATGGGTGTACCAGTATGCCAATGTGAATTGGTAAATTTAGTCACTAGCCTGTTAGTGACAAATTTGGAAAGCAGAGAGAGCATAACCACTGAGGTTCTGGTTAGCAGAGCCTCAGTGAGACAGTTAGGCATCACACAGGGAACACATACAGGGCACATACTTATGAGCACTGGGGCCCTGTCTGGCAGGGTCCCAGTGACACAGAAACTAAACAACATATACACAGTGAAATATGGGGGTAACATGCCAGGCATGATGGTACTTTCCTACAATCCCCACGGCAGCACGAGCAGCCCGGTCGGTCAGCACCTCCCTCTGAGTCTTGCACCACCCAACTCTGCCCCTGCGGTGCCTCGCGTGTCTCAAGGGGTCCTGGCTGGTCTAAGGGGCCCAGCGCCGGTGCAGGTCTGCTTTATTGATCTTAGCAATTTTTATATGTGCCAGGCGGGGTCTTTGTCTGTGTCTCTCCGGGTGTTTCCCACTAGGCTTCAGTTGCCGGGAGGGGTTCACCCTCTTTTCGAACGTCTCTGCCAATGGCAAGGGGCGTGATCCCCCGGTCTCCGCCAGCCCACTCAAAAGTTCACGCGTGCCATTTGGGTCACCTCTATGAATGGCGCAGGGTTCGGCTGGACCGCGCCCACACCCCGCCTCTCTGCCATCGCCAGCGACCCAGCCTCCGTCTCAAAGGTGCAGTTGTACCTCGGCCAGGGGGGCTACAGAGCACAGGGGAGGGTGCCCCAGCTCCGGTGCTCAGCCCTGGCTACTGCAGTCGTTTCTGTTCCTGTGGTTGGGCCTCCCTGTAGGTGGCCCGCAGATCCAGTTTTCAAGGCCTCATCACCTCCCCTCTGTTAAGAATGAAGTGGGGGGGGAAGGGGGCCACAGGTACCCCCCGGCACCCCTCGCAGCCTCAGCGCTGTTCTCCCTCCCAGGCCTATGCACTTTTCTTTATGGTAATGTCCAGAGGGGGCGTCCCAGCTCCAATATGTCGCTCCGGTGGGGTTTTCTCTCATCCACCCGGCCAGTCCCGGCATCCGAGGCTTCGCAGATGCCCCCGGGATGCATATGCAGGGGAGCAGAGGGGGGAGAGGGGTTTGCGGGCACCCCTCGGCCCTATTCACGGCTCCGGCGTTTCCCCGGTGGGACGCGCATTCTGCTCGTTTTTTTGGGGGGGAGGGGAGGGGGCGTCCTCTCTCACCAGTTTGCTCGAGGTGTCCACGGTGGGGAAGTCAATGGAGACTCGGCTTCAATGCACAGCTCCGGCCACCTCTCCTTTCAAGTGTTCTCCGCCTCGCGTCTCCGTTTCTCAATGCGGCCCGCGCCGCAAGTTCGGGGGCCGAGGCCACCGGAGGAGCGGCTTCAGCCCAGGCAGCTCCGACGTGTTCCCCAAATCCAGGCAGCCAATGCAGGGCGTCATGCCCCCCTGCACCCCCACCTAAATGTTGTTTAGGCCAGTTGCGGCGCAGAGCTCTACCAGCTCGCGCCCGCCATGTTTGATGGCTTAGCCACACCCCCAATGTTTCGTACTCTTCTTGTTGAATGCTTAGTTTTATTGTTAGTTCGCCTGAAGCTATTTTGTCACCCTGGGCAACCTTTGTTGATTTTATGTCTTTAGAATTTTGTCTTGAGAGTTGTCTACACGTCTTTGCGCTTGAATTTGTCATCAACCCCTTAACTTTATTCCTGACTGGAGTTTTCTTGTATGGCCAAATGGGTCATACTGTTTAACTTAATTGGTTTGTAATTGAGTTGTATGTTTCTTCCACACCGAGATGTAGGCTTCGAGGATCTGTTGACCTCGATGAGCATTGATTCCTGCTAAGGATGAAAATGCTCCTGCATGCCTCTCCTGCAATCTTGTGTAAGGAGTCTGGCACATTTATCCACATGACAAATTGGTATGGAAAAGCATGTTCTCTGCATCTTGCACAGATGTTGCCTGAGTATTGGAGAAATGTATCCCTGTGTCCTTAGGTAATGGCCACATTAAAAACACCCACTACGTGCCACAGAGGATACATTAGCCAAAGCATCTCAAGCTTGCAGTGCATCCTCAGTAGATAATGGATAATAAGAAAAATAAGATGTTGCTTTTGAGTTCTGCCCATTCACTATGGCTGGATTTTGCTTTTTTTTAATCACTCAGTAATGGACTTTTTACTTTAGATGAGGCTCGCTTCATGTTTCTCACCCATAGTAATAAAATGGCAAATGGACTGTGCATGTTTACCACTAATATCTACGTTTTAGTATTAGGCTGCTGTGCGCAGCTAGGTTAAGGGGCACTTTTCTGGTCTCACATCAGCACATGTGCACACGTGTGTAGGTTGCACATGTGAGACTGCCATTGTGTGTAGCCCAGTAACTCTGCACAGGTAGCCTTGTGAATAGGGAACTTTTCAGGGTTAGATATTGATCTGGGGTAGACCTTATAATATCAGTGGACACTTAAAGATAAAGTCGATGTGATTTACTGTTTTGTCTTCAGTGACACTTTATGATATACATATGGGGCAATCTGCCTTAGAGTGGCGTTTCGCTTCTCCTAGGCCTACAAAGTCCAGTGAGGTATGAAACTGGGGTGAAAAAGGTGAGTCAAGCTCATATTCGCAGTTTGAAACTATAATTGTACATCTTATGGGTCATTCAGAATTGTCATATTTCTCTGTCTCAACTCCGGATCAGAGCCCTGGGTTTTTGTCACTCAGCTGGGCCAAATTAATTACATTTGTCCCCAGCAAAGGGAACTAATGCTGCCCCTCACATAAGGAATAATTAGCAGTGCTTCCCTCAGCTCCTGGGGCAGAAGGGTTGGGATAAAAATTTGCATCTGTTAATTACCTGTCACGCTGCACCAGGGCTGTCTACAGCCCAGGCCTACTGAACAAAGAACTGGAGGGGGTACCTCTTTGACGTTTTGGTGGGGAAGGCCCTGGCAGTGGTGTAAGTGAGGGAAGAGCGGAGAACCCAAGAATAGATATGACTAGTGACCCCTGGATGATGACATGTTTAACTGTTCCAGCATGGTATGCAGAAAGGTTGGGACAAGTTTGGAGGGGTGATGTGGCAACCTAGGATTGACCAAGGGTGCGTGGCTTCTAGAATCATCTACCCTCTTTAAAACCTCTTACACAAAAGAAGGAAAGGGATGCCCGTGCTTTTTGTAGTTTTGGCTGCCGGACCACTGGACTGAGACAGCTGTGGGCAAATGGAAGGAGAAACCCCCTCATGCCCAAAAACACCAAGGACTCTGTCCCAGTTGACTATATGACCAGTGGGTATCTCCAAAGACCAGTGAGATTAGCCCCCTCTGTACCCCCCGAGGACCAGTTGGGGGGAAATCTGGACGTCTGCACTCAGAGACAAAGACCAGGAGTAAAGCTGGCACAATGAGCCACTGGAACCAGCATCCTGCAAATAACACCACTTTTGATGCCAGGAGGCCTGCGGACACTGTCCCTGGTGACTAGAGCATGTCATCAGGATTAAAAGTATCCCAGAAACTTCAAATTTGTCCTATCCAGATCTGAGTTATGGCTGTTTCACGGTTGGTGAATTTTGACCTCACCTGGGAGGATCAAGCATAGGGCTCTATGCCTGGTGAGAAATTATCCCTGGGGTGGGACAGCGCCTGTGGGTTCAACGCAAGGGTTTACCGATAATTAATAAGCCCTGGGAATAGGCATGTGTGAAGTCTCCTTGCAGAGCTCTGGCGGCTGAAAATCCCAACCCCTGGGCTGGGTTTTGTGCCAAGGGGGCCCATCTCCAGGCTTCCTTTCAACAAAAGCTCAGGAAGCGCTGTCACCCTCCCCAAGAGAAGCCATGAAAGGGGCCCGGGATCCCAACTCAGAGCCACTAAAAGACCTGGATGATGGGAAGTGCTGCTGTGCTACCCCAGCAAGGGTGGGTCTGCTCTCGCTTCCCATGCCTGTGCCTGGGAGGAATAGGGTGGTCACCTGAGCTCTGCCTGCAGGAATGGGCAGTGGAGAAAAGCAATGCAGTCTCCCATGCCGGCAGCCAAGGAGAATGCTGGCTGGGCAGGGAGACAACCAGGGTGGCTAAGGAAGAGCTTCTCCCAACAAAAGAAGGTATGCAGGGTGGCCGGATAGCATTGGGCGGACCTATAATCTCAAAAAGAAAAAAGACTAGGAGCTGTGCAAGGCTGTGGCACAAAAATAAATGGAATCTTTCCCCAGTGCAGTGGGAAAGCTGCCCATTAAATATTCACTGCATTCCTCAGAGGAGCGCCCCATGATGCCTCACATGAAGCTAATTGGAATATTTTTAATCCATTGTGGTGCCCCCAAGAAGACAGGGATCACCACCAACAAATTCAGAAAATGTTGTGGGGGGCTGTAGGAGTTACAGCAGCCCGAAGTAATCTTTGAAAACTGATCCGTGGTTTGCAGGGTCAAGGAATCTATGAACCTTCAGGATGTTCATACATTTTGTTTTTCAGTTGGAAGTGCAGCATTTTCTAAAGGCTGTTTCTATTACTGTATTTGAGGTGACCTGAAGGTATATAAAGAAGTATTATGCAGTGTAGCGTTGTCTAGAGGCAGATTCTATGGTTTCATCATATATGGCCTAAAAGTAGTATTCTTTAGGGGCTGTTTTTGTGGTCACAATTTATGTGGCCTGAAAGTATATAAGCAGCAGACAAACATGGTATGTTCATTTTCAAATGCTTTATTAATATACCACTATTGACAGTGATATGCTTTATTGATATTAGTAATTGCATTTACAAATGGTTATTATTGATTATTGCATTTACGCACAAACTTATAGTGCTTTTAACATATGGTTTGTTGATCTTGCAATATAATGAACCATTGCACAGCCAATAGGTTGGAATTAATTAAAATGATACCCCCCTACATTGTGATGTGATGGTATAGGTAGGGAGGTACTCAGATTTTGAGGCCTATGACCCTTCAGGGGTTCAATGTGATTTAATCATGAAACTTAAGGTATTTTTGTCTGCCCTATGTACCTATGTCTCATAGTATTTAGTAGCGTGTGCATAATAAATGTATTTTTCTTGTTCTAAAGAACAAAACACTGATTGGATAATGATTTGTTCAGTATTATTATTGCTATTCAGCAAACAGTGATTACTAGCACGCACAACCTCCTCTGAGTAGGCTTTTGACTACACTGTTTCACTACCCTGAGAAGTGCTATAATGGGGTGCTTTGTTCCCAGTAAGGGGAAATATGACAGAAACACAATGCAAAACTGGAGTAAATGAATGGGAGCTAATACTCACATGTTTTGAGCAGATGATACACTTGCATATATGTGAGTCTCAAAACTTGCTTAACAGTTGCAGAAGTTTGCAAAACTTTCAGCCCTGGGCACTAACTGACACAAGTCCAAGCTTCTCTCATTGCGGTCACTGCTGAGCAGGAATATTTCCAAATTTTCTTACCCTGGACAGGCATGATACTAACGAGAGATTTAGATAATGTGTACTGTCCAGGACATAGTAGACCTTAATATTGGAAGTGTTAAGGCTGGTCTGAGCAATTTTCCAACATCCTGAGTGCTCCTGCCATTAGAAGGCGGGTGATTCCTCTTTGGTTATGTTATGTATATTTGTGTAGCACATGACTCAGGCAGGAGGGTATCCTCATATGTGTGGGCCAAGCTTAGGTGGTGGCCGGTGGAGAGCCAGGTCTTCGGTTTCTGGTGCAATTCGAGAACTGACGCGGTGGCTCTGATGTGCAAGGGTAGGTAGTTCCAGGCTTTAGGAGCATGGTAGGTGAAGGTAGGACTGCTGGATCTGGTTTGGCATACACAGGAGATATGGGCAAGTAGGAGTCCAACTGAACTGACGTGTCTGGTGGGTTTGTGCAAATTTATGGGGTTGTTGAGGTACACGGGCCAATGTTGTGTACTGCTCTGTATGAGTGTGTCAGGAGTTTGAAGAGTGTTTTTGTAGATTGTGGGTCAGTGAAGCTCTTTGAGGTCTAGGGTGTGTTTGAATGGTGGGGGGAGTTGATCATAAGCTTGGGCACTGAGGTTTGTATGGTCTGGAGGGTTATATGACGGAACACCGAATCTTAAACTACTACTAACCTTAACAACGAGGTCGGAACACTGACCTCGTCTTTACTACTAATGATTTTACCACGAATGCCTTAACAACGATATTTCGTTGTAAAGGCATTCCTGATAAAATCATTAGCAATAGGCACCATTCACCCTACATCCCTCACCCCACCCCCCCAACCCCACCCCAAAACCTAAAACCCCCTGACCCCCCACACACTTCCCAAAACCAAAAACGCCCCACCCCCCCAACCCCACCCCAAAACCTAAAACCCCCTGACCCCCCCCACCCACTCCCCAAAACCAAAAACGCCCCACCCCCCCAACCCCACCCTAAAACCTAAAACCCCTGACCCCCCACCCACTCCCCAAAACCAAAAACGCACCCACCCCCCCAACCCCACCCTAAAACCTAAAACCCCTGACCCCCCACCCACTCCCCAAAACCAAAAACGCCCCACCCCCCCAACCCCACCCCAAAACCTAAAACCCCCTGACCCCCCACCCCCTCCCCAAAACCTAAAACCCCCCACTTACCTGAGTCGCCACCTTGTCATCTGCGTCGTCCTCCTCAGCCGACTCCCTTGTTTGTACCTTAACCATGCATGTTCGTTGTTCAGGACATGCGTGGTTAAGGCACAAAATAACGAAGTCGTGGTTAAAGAAAGCGTTGTTCCGCTTTCGTTAACCAGGACTTCGTTATAAAAAATTCGGCATAAAGGATGTTTACCGGTCTGGAGCCTTCTGGTCAGTTGAGCTTTGATTCTGGTATACAGTGTTTTTTTGTATTTCAGCTTGCTGGTGGTACAAGGACTTTGGTGACAGTTATGTGAGTGTTGCTAGGGAGCCATGTGAGGATTTGTTGGAGCATCTTGAGTGTGTGGAAGCACAAGATGGAGACTGCAGTCAGTTAGCCGTTTGTGGTAAGTTGTATCAGTTACTATTCCAAAGTTCTTTGCATGGGTTGCTGGGAGGTCAGAGTTTGGAAGGCCACCAGGTGGAGTCCCAGAATGAAGTATCTTTGCTAGAGATTACTACTCTTGTCTGTGATGAGCTTGAGTCAGTTGGCTCGTATCCATCTGAGGACTTCAATCATTTTGGCAGAGAAACTAATCCAGGTATTTGGCCTCTTTTCAGATAGATAATGTATGAGATGAGTATTTTCAGCAAAGGATATGATGTTGAGTCTATGGACACATACGATGCTAGTGAGTGGGGTCATGTAGGTGTTGAGCAGGATGGTGCTGAATGAGAATCCTTGTGGCACTCCGCCCATGAGGTTAATGGCATCTGAGTTGAAGTGGCCAGTCTGACTGACTTGGTGCAGTCTGTCAGATAAGAGAAAACACAATGAAGTGCGTGTAAATTGCAATGGTGATGTTGTCGTACTGTCTGAAATCATTGCATGGTAGGATGTATAAGGTCCTAAAAAATGCATTTCTGTCATAAACAGCATAATGATGTTTGTGTTGGAGCCTGGGCAGCAGCTGACAATCATACTGGAGGCATTATGGACATTGCAAAGGCTCCGTGAAGAGGGATGACTTGCACTCACCTAATTAGAGCTATGAAATGTGACTTCACAGTTTCAATTGGAGACTGCCTGATTGGAACATGGCAAAAATACTGAAAAGTAATTATTAGTTGATATATGTGGGTCTGAAGAGCTCAGCCACCTGTGTATGTAGAGGCAAGAGTTCTCCAAAAATATCCCCTATGTGGATCAACTGATGTGGTATGCTTGAGAAAGGTATAGGCAGAGAATAATAGAAAAAGATGTGTTAAATGGAGCTGCACCACTGTGGGGACCTCCATGGTTAGATAGAATGAAAAGAGATAAATCAATGTTGAGATGGGTTCAGTAAGAGTGTCCTATAAAAATGATCCTTTTTTGGAATTTGCTGCAGTCTCAGAGAGGTGCAATTTACAGGTGGGCCAGTTTCTGCCATTAACTATAATAGCCAAGAATGAACATGGTGCAGGTATCTGAAGCAACACATGGTACCAGCTATGGTGGCCACTCTACTAAATGGACAACTGGGCCTGATGGAGCTATCAAAACTTTACAAAGCCCTTTGAGCTGACTGTTATCGCACCCGCCTTTTGGCCATTAAGGCCAAGGGAAGTTAACATTAGGAATCTGGCAGACTGCCAGCCATAACAGAGAGGACAGTAGCAGTGGAATTGCACATTATTAAGAACCCATACATTCCCCAAGGCCAATGATTAAATTATTCAATGCAGAAAACTTTAGGGAACTAGTTAGGTAATTGTTTTTCCCCAGGAAACATTACCACCACTTAAGATGAAAATTTGTGATATTTACTGTACTGCAAAATATGTTCAATGTATTTTCAAACAAATAAGCCTATGATCTGGAAACAGTTGGATGCACACTAACTTTTCACACAATGCAGTGCAACAGCCAAATTTACTGTGCTATGTTTCATAAAAGACAGAAAGCAGAACAATATATATCTACTAAGATATGGTGCTACCTCTCTCTTTCCCAGCAATAGCACACTTTGGGCTGCCGTGTGCCAATTCACACACCTTTGCATGATATTGCAAAGATGTGTTTGTGATGTTAAGCACAGGTTTTGTACCAGAAGTGTACACTTCAAGTACAAAAAACTATCCTTTGACATAGTTTAATAATTTGCCCACTTTGAATGTGTGCTGTACAGTGCAACACAGATGAATAAAAGGAAAAGTTAAAGAAATAAAAGCATTTCTCAAAGTTTATACAAGCCTTTATCTTTTCGTCAATGCCGTGTCTACAAATGTTAGTAGATGGGGTTCTCTGTCGAAAATCATGAATAGCTGCATGGAAATGGCTATTTACAATCCACAGCATTTCTCACTGACTCAAAATAATAATGTATTATCATATTACTTGACAGACTGTTACACGTGCACCATGATGCATTCCAAAGGTATTGCATGTATCTACTAAATAGATATTTATACTGGACAGCCTCTAAGGGAGAAGAGGACGCACGATGCTCGTAAAGTGAGCCTTGATGATAAAATAATGGGCAATGCACTGAAACGTGTCTTTTGGTTATTCATGCATTTGCTTTTACCATTTTCGTGACTATAACAGTTTGTCGAAATATTTGCCATCAATGACCATTTGAAATACTTTACTATTAAAAAAGACATCAAACGAAAAAAGCGTTGAGGAGCCTGTAATGGGTGGGGAAGTGATTTCCTTGGCATTTCATGATTGCTGCGCTAGTCCTGTCCCAGAGACAAAAGTAATTGCCGTTATTGTTCTCAGTGGGTGGTTTGTGCTATTTTCTTTCCCAGTTTCATCAGGTATGTTTTCATCGCCGTTATGTTTGTCCTAAGTGTATTTCTTTTGTTTAAATCACATACTTTGACTTACCCATTCCCGTCACAGTTGTTTGCCTTGGAAGCATAATACAAGGAGAGATGCGCCCATGAAAGGGAAGTTTAAATAAAGCCACAGAGGGTGCCTGCTACGAGTTAAGACTGTCCTCTAACTTTACATTTATTAATTTGGCCAATGAACACTGTATAATTTCAATTGAATCAGTGTAGAAATCTGGCCAACAATTGTATAATCTTGAAAAAAAATATTATATTAGTAAAAATTCAAAAATAAACAGGGTGAACTATGAGGCCTGATTTTTGGAAAAAAAACTCACAAACCTATACCAGCAGGTATACCACTTTCCATTTATTGCAGGGGTGCAGATTCATGACTTTTTGGAATTCACAACACGTTCTGGCAGATAGGCCCTCATTACAACCCTGGCGGTCGGTGGAGAAGTGGCGGTAATACCGCAAACAAGCCGGCGGTAAAAAAATTTGAATTACAAGCATGGCGGTGACCGCCATGCAAAACCGCCACTTCTCCACTCCGACCGCGAGGGTGGTAAAGACACCTGGGCTGGAGACTTCGGTCTCCAGCCCAACGGCCGTCACTAGACCGCCGGCAGTATCACGACCCCACATACCGCCATGGATTTCATGGGGTTCTGTACCACCACGCAATCCATGGCAGTAGGCACTATCAGTGCCAGGAAATATGTTCCCTGGCACTGATAGGGGTCTCCCCCACCCCCTTCCCCAGAGTCCTCCCCCCGAACCCACGACCCCTCTACCACCCCACAAAGGTGGTAGGACCCCCCTCCCCACCCTCCCAACATTGACACACACACACACCCGCTACACGCACACTCACACTACAACTACACATACATGCACACAAACACGTACACATACACACAGACATACACACACACAGACACACAGACAGACACACACACATTTTATCAAACTCACAACACACCACTGCATGCATACACGCACTCACACACCCCTCTACACACACACACGCACTCCCTCATGCACGCACACAACACACAACACCCCTCACCCCTCTCCCCTAATGGACGATCACCTTACCTGGTCCGGTGATCCTCCGGGAGGGAACAGGATCCATGGGAGCTGCTCTGCCACCAGCTCCCCGTCACCAGAACACCGCCACACTGAATCATGGGATGTAATTCGGTGGGCGGTGTTCTGATGACGTGATGGTGGAGGTGGAGCAGCCTCCACTTCACCGCCGACCGCCAGTATGGCTGCTGGCGGTTCCCCGTCTGAAAAAGGGTGGAGGGCTGCCAGCAGTCATGATACGCTGGGCGGGAGACCGCCTTCACTGGCGGTCTTCAGCACAGCGGTACCTCGGCAGTCTTGGAAAAAGACCGCTGAGGTTGAAATGAGGCCCATGGTCTTGAAAGTACACCACTTGCATGTTTCTGGGTCTTTTGGAAAAAAGTTGTCAATTCCTTTTTCACATCTAAAATATATAGGCATATAGGGCGGAATAATCTTTACAGCTTGGAAAATAGTGGTTGTAATTTGCAACCAGTCTTTTTGAGACCAGTCAATAAGTTTCCGACATGACCCATATACAAATATCAAATATATACAAACATCAGCCTAGAATGTTAGTATCTGGGCTAATAGTATGACAAACAGTGTGGTCTACCAATTCTACTGAAATATTATATTTTTGACCCTTTTCGCATGTGAACTAGAGAGTAAAGGTACGTATTAGGTGCCCTACATAAAAGCTTCAAAAAGTACCCCCATGTGCATTCAGATTAACATGTTATAAATGCAACAATCATAATCAAATATTTACACTGTAAGCACTGTTATCAAATTGGCATTTTATATTACTTAGATGTGCCACTAGAAAATGCAATATAAATTAGGAATCCAGAAATGTGATCAATTTATTTGGGTGCAGAACAACTATATTCCTAATAATGACGCCGAATCTGGGAGCTGTTGGTGGTGGCATTCACAGGTATAAGACAATAACATAGTCTACTTTTTGGTAGACCAGCGTAAAACGTTCTTTTTGATGGAAAAAGTGCAAAATGTATGAATTTTGCGTGTCATGAAATTTACAAAATTCTCACAGGTTTGCTTCTTGCAATTTCGCATATTATTCATCTGCCGAAGACTTTTTTTTGCAGAAAACAATCTGAAAGAAACCTATTCTGCCCAAAAAATCTCCTTTCAGTACTCGGCTTTCATGCGAGTTATGCCGTCGAGTAAAATGTCAAGCTAGACACAGTCCACATTCTCCCCTAATATACGTAATTTTTCACAAAGTATTGCACAAAAGTATTTTCACTCGTTCCTAATTTAAGCATCTAAATTGTGAACAAAATGGTGGAACACTAGCAAGGACTTGGAATTCCACACAATCAAACAGGCCTAATAAAAGCTAAAGTAAAACAAAGTATTATAAAATATAAAATGAAAGGCTTTGGGGTATCTTCAAATTAGTTGGTAAGGCAATCTTGGGGACGTATCAACAATACATTATGATCACCTAACATTGGGTTGCTGTAGATATGTTGTTTATTGGCACTGCAAAGCATTTGACCTGTATGCTGAATGGAACGTTGCACCAATGCACTATCAGGATGCCTTTTCATTTTTTTAGTGAGCGCTTATCTTTCCATACCACATTTCAACGCAATCAACTGCGTTTATTTTTTCATTTTGTGTGTAGATTATTTTCTGTAAGTTTTCAAAGGAAGTCTGTGCCTATGCATCAAAGCAATTTACATCTCATTGACCTCTGCGATGCTATAAAAAACCAGTTAGGTCACATGACATACATAATTCAATGTAGAAAACGTTTGATTTATTTTTGAAGCTATATACTTTGTTTGCTCCAGTCTGAGAGCGAAGAAACAATATGTTTAACCCCCATGCTAATGGAACAGATGATGTGTGACATCAAATTAAGTTTACCAAGTGACTGGTCAATAAGTAGTTTGCAACCTTTCTACTAGGTTTTTTCAACACACTGGGCATACCGTAGCTGCTTTTATTATTGTCCAAATATTGTACCCAGAAGCCAGTGTAAGTATATTGTGCATGTTAGACCTGACAGCCTTAGGGTAGTCACCCCTAACTTTTTGCCTGCCTCCCTCCTCTTTTTGGATACTGTTTTTGCTGGTTTTTAGACTCTGCGCACTTTACCACTGCTAACCAGTGATAAAGTGTATATGCTCTCTCTCTGTAAACATGGTAACCTTGGATCATACCTGATTGAACTATTTAATCTACTTATAAGTCCCCAGTCATGTGCACTCCAGGTGCCTAGGGCATATAGATTAAATGCTACTAGTGGACCTGCAGCACGGATTGTGCCACCCACTTAAGTAGCCCCTTTTCCTTGTCTCAGGCCTACCATTGCTAGGCCTGTGTGTGCAGTTTCACTGCCACCTCGACTTGGCATTTAAAAGTACTTGCCAAGCCTAGAACTCCCCTTTTTCTGCATATAAGTCACCCTTAATGTGTGCCCTGGGTATCCCCTAGAGCAGGGTGCTGTGTAGGTAAAAGACAGGACATGTACCTGTGTAAGTATATGTCCTGGTAGTGTAAAACTCCTAAATTCGTTTTTGCACTACTGGGAGACCTGCTCCCTTCATAGGCTAACATTGGGGCTGCCCTCATACACTGTTGAAGTGGCAGCTGCTGATCTGAAAGGAGCAGGGAGGTCATATTTAGTATGGCCAGAATGGTAATACAAAATCCTACTGACTGGTGAAGTCGGATTTAATATTACTATTCTAGAAATGCCACTTTTAGAAAGTGAGCATTTCTTTGCACTTAAATCCTTCTGTGCCTTACAATCCACGTCTGGCTAGGTTTAGTTGACAGCTCCTTGTGCATTCACTCAGACACACCCCAAAAACAGGGTACTCAGCCTCACTTGCATACATCTGCATTTTGAATGGGTCTTCCTGGGCTGGGAGGGTGGAGGGCCTGCCCTCACACAAAGGACTGCCACACCCCCTACTGGGACCCTGGCAGACAGGATTGAACTGAAAGGGGACCTGGTGCACTTCTTAGCCCCTCTTTGAAGTCTCCCCCACTTCAAAGGCACATTTGGGTATAAAACAGGGCCTCTGCCCTACCTCATCAGACACTTGCTGGAGAAGAAACCGGAACCAGAAACTACATCCTGCCAAGAAGAACTGCCTGGCTGCTCAAAGGACTCACCTGTCTGCTTTCTACAAAGGACTGCTGTCTTGCTGTTGCCCTGCTGCCTTGCTGAACTCTTGTCTGGCTGTAAAAGTGCTCTCCAAGGGCTTGGATAGAGCTTGCCTCCTGTTCCTTGAAGTCTCAGGACCAAAAAGACTTCTTCCTTTCACTTGGATGCTCCGTGCGTCGAAAATTTCGACGCACAGCTTGTTTCGCGGCGAGAAAAACGCCGCACACCGACGCTGATCGACGCGCCGCCCTCGGGACGATCGAGACTTCGACGCACAACCTCGCAAGGACAAAGCCGCTCGACTTTCCAGGAGAAATCGACGCGACGCCCACCGTGAGTGCAAAACTTTGACGCACGGCCTCGCAAGGACAACGCCGCCCGACTTCCAAGGAGAAATCGACGCGACGCCTGCCGTGAGACCAAACTTTCGACGCACGGCCTCGCAAGGACAACGCCGCCCGACTTCCAAGGAGAAATCGACGCGACGCCTACCGTGAGATCGAAACTTCGACGCGCAGCCCCGCAGAACGACGCGCAGCCGGAAAACAAGCAGGAGAATCCACGCACAGACCCGGGACATCTGGTAATCCCCGCGATCCACAAAAAGAGACTGTCTGCGCGCCGGAAAACGACGCCCGACTTCCCCGCGTGGAAAAGAACGACGCAAGTCTGTGTGTGCTGAGGAGAAATCGACGCACACACCCCTTTTTCCACGCATCTCTTCTCCTGTGGCCCTCTGAGGAGATTTTCCACCAGAAACCAGGTACTTTGTGCTTGAAAGACACTGTATTGCATTCTAAAGACTTAAGACACTTTATATCACTTCCCTGTGATATTTCTACAATTTTCCATTGCAACTTTATTCTTTTTGACCTACAATTATCCTGATAAATATTATATATTTTTCTAAACACTGTGTGGTGTATTTTTGTGGTGCTATATGGTGGTATTGTATGATTTATTGCACAAATACTTTACACATTGCCTTCTAAGTTAAGCCTGACTGCTCGTGCCAAGCTACCAGAGGGTGGGCACAGGATAATCTTGGATAGTGTGTGACTTACCCTGACTAGAGTGAGGGCTTTTGCTTGGACAGGAGGTAACCTGACTGCCAACCAAAAACCCCATTTATAACAGTGCATACCTATGACCTCTTAATATAGAAATTCTAAGTCAAAAAAATGTTTTTTTAAATGTTTTATTTTATTTTTGCAGTTTTAACTTGAACCAAGGGCATTAGACTGCTTTACATGAACACTAAGGGCCATATACACACTGGGTGCCGCGGGAGCGCAACAGACTTGTGCACCCACTTTGGAGCCCCAGGGCACTTTACTATTCCAGAAGGGGTCTCAGATGCTTATGCAGCGCCTTCTGTAATACAGACAGCGCTGGTGCACATGTAGCACGATCAGTGTCTCAAGAGGTTGTTTCTTCATTTGAATGGGGATGTGGTCTCCTGCAAATAAGGGAATCTCTTTGTCTCTGTACCCACGCCATATTATGGAGCCAGCCACAGAAGCAAACATACCACAAAAAGGTGGTACACTTTCAGTGCACCTCCTAAGGGCAGCCTCTGGAATGGAGAAAAGGGTTTTCCATGTACCCCCAGACACCCCCTTGCAGGCAGGTGCAGTCGCTCACTGCACCCGTCTGCAAGGGGATCCCTTTCCCTTCTTAAAAGTGCACCTGGGTTGCTGCCGACACAGTGAAACACAGAGTGGTTTAAAAGTAGCCACTTCATATTTCACTTGAATGTGCTGCCAACAGGGCAGCATGAGTTCACTGGTGCCATGCGGACCATGCATTCACTGTAATATGGCACACTTTCCCTGTTTACACACAGCGTACCTATTAAAAGGTGTGATGTATCACAAACAGGGAAAGTGGACTGTAGATGTAATACAGCCCAAGATGTTACACTTTTTCACAGGCATGGGGAAGTTAAATTATTTTGGCTGAATCACAAAATGTTGGGCCAAGACTATGATTCGAAAATGATTACCTAGTACAAAAGTTGGCAGTTTTTTGAACATTAGGTCACATCTTCCTCCTGCTGTGTATTTATAATTAGTGTTGTGGGCTCTCATATCAGCAAGGGAAGGATTGTGACAATGAGGTTGTCCATAAGAAGGATGCAGTGGAAAAAGGAATCATGGACTACATCCCTTTTAAACAAGTTTCAACCTCATCCTAATGTAGCTACTAACAGCTAGACATCTGTAGAAAGGATCTGTATATCACTTTCAGCTGCCCTTTCAATAGCTGGACATCTCAATGTGTAACAATGCTAGATTTAGTAAGGAATGAGGGAAATAACAAAGGGTGTCACCAAAAAAGCAAGCGTGCATCAAAAGGACAGCACAAAAGATCTTAAGTTTGGTAAAAATGTAGCTAACCATCCAACACACATTGAGGCTACTAGTTTACAGATTTATTTGTGCATTCTGCAACTGTCTTTTGCATTGCAAATGACATTGTAATAAATTGGTTTTCTTTTAGCAGGACCTAATCAAGAACCAGACCTGTCCCCAAAGTGAGCAGATTGAAAAGTACAAAAGATTAGTCTGGCTGAAGAAAGGTATTTTAGTGACACCTATATGTCCTCAAATCTGGTGATCATGTGCTTCTGGGAAGAAGCCTGGGGAGTAGCTAGAAGTCTGCACAAAAAAACACCGGTCTTACTTACCAAGTTCTTTAAGAGAGGGTGTTCTGATGTAAAGTTTATCTTTAACCGAAGCTGGTTGCACCCACACGTTAAAGGCAATGTGATGGCCTCCAAAAAGCATGATGTAGACTTATGGTCAAACATTTTAGAGTTGTTTCTTTTCCAGTGGAAAATATTGTTTAGGGAAAGAGAAAGTAAAGGCAGAGTTGAGGCAAACTCAGTGTGCTTGAAACGGTTTGATAGATACTCACTCCAAGAATTGATTTTATAAATGAAAGTCACGTAAAATCAAACAGTACTGCTCAGCACATATTCTATTGTCAGGATGATTATTGAAAATTGATGCTTTATTGGAACGGTGCAACCTAACAATGGATTAGAGCCTCTTTAATTTCAGGGACATATCTTGTGTACCTATTCAGGATTTCAGTCTATCGACTATAAGCATTTAACTTATGTATGCACCTTTTGTATACGATAGTTTTGCTAATTCATAATGTTTGCTTATGTTTAAGAATGCACACTGTCTATGTTTACTTAATGTATGTGGCACTCTTTGCACGTTATCACAACATCTTTATCATGCACACCTTCTGTAAGCATTGTGGGAACAGGAGTTAATTGCACCTGTTTTTCCTTTTGTGAAATACTATCAATGTCACTGCCTCTTTGCCTATGGGAAGTGAGATGAACCTTTAGCTGGCGCTTGAGCCATAAACATTGTTCTTTGTCACAGCAGGAGGTAATTGTGTTCATTGGCTGCTCTGGTCAGCCCAGCACAGATATGTGGAAATGACAATGCATTTCACACCTTGGAAAACTCTAGGATAGTTTCCTTGTTAGTACTAATTACCCATGCAGTGTTTGATGTGTTGTCTGTGTGTATGTTTACCTTTGATCATAACATAACAAAAAATTGGTTTCTTCAAGCTACATATACTGTACACCTGAACAGTGCTTAATAAAGATTTATAAGGTACTCTTCAATAATTAAAGATTTTTTTCTGGCATAAAAGGCCCTGTGACCCAAAGAATGTTCACATTTCGTGGCCAATAACTGGAATGGTTTCAAAGTCAAGAAAGTAACAACTAATATTTACTGCACCAAGAATCAGCAAAATCTTTGGAAGAAAGTGCTATATAATGCGTGCCATAACTATTCCTCTGTTTCTTCTTTTTCACATTACAGGGAGTGCAGAATTATTAGGCAAATGAGTATTTTGACCACATCATCCTCTTTATGCATGTTGTCTTACTCCAAGCTGTATAGGCTCGAAAGCCTACTACCAATTAAGCATATTAGGTGATGTGCATCTCTGTAATGAGAAGGGGTGTGGTCTAATGACATCAACACCCATATCAGGTGTGCATAATTATTAGGCAACTTCCTTTCCTTTGGCAAAATGGGTCAAAAGAAGGACTTGACAGGCTCAGAAAAGTCAAAAATAGTGAGATATCTTGCAGAGGGATGCAGCACTCTTAAAATTGCAAAGCTTCTGAAGCGTGATCATCGAACAATCAAGCGTTTAATTCAAAATAGTCAACAGGGTCGCAAGAAGCATGTGGAAAAACCAAGGCGCAAAATAACTGCCCATGAACTGAGAAAAGTCAAGCGTGCAGCTGCCACGATGCCACTTGCCACCAGTTTGGCCATATTTCAGAGCTGCAACATCACTGGAGTGCCCAAAAGCACAAGGTGTGCAATACTCAGAGACATGGCCAAGGTAAGAAAGGCTGAAAGACGACCACCACTGAACAAGACACACAAGCTGAAACGTCAAGACTGGGCCAAGAAATATCTCAAGACTGATTTTTCTTAGGTTTTATGGACTGATGAAATGAGAGTGAGTCTTGATGGGCCAGATGGATGGGCCCGTGGCTGGATTGGTAAAGGGCAGAGAGCTCCAGTCCGACTCAGACGCCAGCAAGGTGGAGGTGGAGTACTGGTTTGGGCTGGTATCATCAAAGATGAGCTTGTGGGGCCTTTTCGGGTTGAGGATGGAGTCAAGCTCAACTCCCAGTCCTACTGCCAGTTCCTGGAAGACACCTTCTTCAAGCAGTGGTACAGGAAGAAGTCTGCATCCTTCAAGAAAAACATGATTTTCATGCAGGACAATGCTCCATCACACGCGTCCAAGTACTCCACAGCGTGGCTGGCAAGAAAGGGTATACAAGAAGGAAATCTAATGACATGGCCTCCTTGTTCACCTGATCTGAACCCCATTGAGAACCTGTGGTCCATCATCAAATGTGAGATTTACAAGGAGGGAAAACAGTACACCTCTCTGAACAGTGTCTGGGAGGCTGTGGTTGCTGCTGCACGCAATGTTGATGGTGAACAGATCAAAACACTGACAGAATCCATGGATGGCAGGCTTTTGAGTGTCCTTGCAAAGAAAGGTGGCTATATTGGTCACTGATTTGTTTTTGTTTTGTTTTTGAATGTCAGAAATGTATATTTGTGAATGTTGAGATGTTATATTGGTTTCACTGGTAATAATAAATAATTGAAATGGGTATATATTTGTTTTTTGTTAAGTTGCCTAATAATTATGCACAGTAATAGTCACCTGCACACACAGATATCCCCCTAACATAGCTAAAACTAAAAACAAACTAAAAACTACTTCCAAAAATATTCAGCTTTGATATTAATGTGTTATTTGGGTTCATTGAGAACATGGTTGTTGTTCAATAATAAAATTCATCCTCAAAAATACAACTTGCCTAATAATTCTGCACTCCCTGTATTAGTTTATCAATGACTGTCTCTTCATGACAACCTCACATATCAACATAACAAACTAATACACCCTGACATCTTTTGATAGCATCCACGCATATGCATCACTTCTACGTTAGAAGATAGTTAGATCACCAAATATGTGGTTTATTAACATTTAGAGGTTAAAGTATGGAATAACAGTTATAGTGAACCCTCAGCTTTGACAAACAGTTGTTGTCAAAGCAAATAGATGTGGAGTGAAGAATAGCATTACACCCACTGCCAATGGTTATACTGGCTGTTAAAGGCTCTGAACGTCAGTTATAGTCCTACGCTGCAGGTAATGGTGTATAATGAGGGAGAAGCCTTTAGCAACCTATATCGCTTTAGGTAGAATTTCAATAAGGCTATTAGAGCATTCAATTCACTATGGCCATAATTTTCAAGATTAAAAAATAGAGAAACAGAAAGACAAGTATTGGAATTCTAGGGAAGAATGTCTCTACCAGCCCCTTTTGGTTAGAGTCCCTCCACTGCCTTCAGATGAGTGCTCAACATTCTAGTGTTTAATGCTTTATATGTTCTTACCTTGATGATATGATGGTAGTCAGTATTCTTGTGTCAGTAGACATGTAGTTCTGCATTCTTGACATCTATATTTTAACATCCCTGTTCGACAATATCAGCTCAACACTATACTTCATTATATCATCCCCCTACATATAACTGTGTTACAGTTGCTGTTCAGTGTTGTTGTATCTGACAACATCTCATCACACGTCCAGATGGCTACATAGCACACATTCACATTTCCATATGGGTTGCAGTTCAGCAGAGCTAGTTACATTTGCTTAGGACTAATAAGGCTGGAACCAGTGGAACATCATTATTATCACCAAGTTGCAAGATTAGTTCTGCAAATGTTGAAAACTTTAACATTTTGAACTTACAATTTTTACTGCAAGTATATGGTATGCATAAATGAAAGCTAAATTTAAAAAAGCATGCAATGTAGCACCCACATGCTTGTGATAGACATTTTAAGTAAACAAACTGTTTATCATTTTACTAGAAGGGTACAGGTGCTTAAAGCTGACAGATGTACTTAGAGCTGGTGGAGAAACCATTTTTAGTTTTATTGCACTGAAGATGTGATTACTTTTGGGGCAAAGAAAAGGTACAGCAATATTTCACTTAACGTAACTTGAAGACATAGGGCCTGATTTAGAACTTGACAATCAGTCTACTCCACTACAAATGTGATGGATAATCTCTTTCACCTTATTACAGCTGCATTATATCCTATGGCTCTTTTATTAAGGTGGATGGGATATTCATATTTTAAACCCATAACGACTAATAAAAGCTAAGCAAGGATAAAGATTAAAAAGACAGAAGGATCACAAAGTAAACTATTGACCTACCAGCCCTGGCACTGAGGTGCACTTCTTTTAGACGAATATGCACATGTGCTCAGGAAAAATGCTACCAGTCAGAGCAATTAGTCAGTGGCTTAATTGGGCTGATCCACTGCCCCATGTGGCATGCTCTGGTGCACAGAAGAAAAATATAAACAACAATTGGACAGAACAATAGATGAAGATAGCAGACTGAAAGCTCCTTTTTATGTGCATGAGGCTGGTCAAGCAGCTAACACTATCTCTAGGCCAGCTACAGGACTCACGCAAAGCCCGCTGAAAGAGTACCTTAGATGGAACAAAGCGTTGATGTTGAGGATCCTTGCGAAGATGATGCGTCCGTTCCATTCGGCGCATTTGGGTCGATGCGTCAATGTCAAGCTTTGCAGTCAGGTCCAACGTTGATGTTGAACCTTGTTGAGATGAAGACAATGCATAGTTGGGGAGCAGTGCAGAGCAGCATCGTCACCGGGCTGTAAAGGCTGTAGAACCGCTGTCAATGAACAGCCTCTGTGTTGGGGCGGAAGGGCAATACCTCGCTTCCAATTGGAGTACAGATGTGGATGCATCTATTTTATAGCAAAACAGAACTCACTTCTGAGGCACAGGAATGGAGGGGCACCTCAGACAAGGGTAGGGTTCACAGATGTCCAGCAGCCAAATCAGAATTGCAGGCAGTGTTTGATGTCCCTGAGACTGCAGGAGAACAGGGGGCAAGCCAGCAATCACTTGGAGTCACTCTGGGTCAGATGAGAGGGTCCAATGATTTCTCAGCTCGGCATCAGCAGGCAGTAGGGTAACTCATCAAGGCAGTCCTTCTTAGAAAACAGTCCAGCAGTGTGGCACTCCTTGCAACTCAGCAGTCCTTACTCCATGCAGAGTTCTTCCATGGTCCAGTAGTGTATTGCTTTTTTGAGATCAGATACCCAGTTCTTCAGCCCCAGTTTGGTTGAGTCTGAGTCTCAAGATGGCTGCTACCAATTCCTGGTTGAAGTGGCGACCCCCCTTTTTCCCAGTCCCCATTTGATGAATCACCCCAAACCTTTCAAGACAGCAGCTGAAGTGAGTGGCAAACTAGTTTTGAAAAAGGAAATTTTGTGAAGATTGGTCATTCGTGATTAGCAAAATAAATGCTTCTGCCTACGGAAACTAGGGTTGGTTTGGATGGTATTATACCAATCCAAAGCTGTGATACTGTGCCTAGAGTGGTGAAAGGCATTTGTCATTTTACATCCGAGTGAGGATGGCACTGTGCCAATCCCGTGCTTAAAGATTTTGCTGTACAAATGACAAAATACTTTGTCCCTTTCTAGCTCAGCATAGGTGTCACTGTGCTAATCCTATGTGTTAGAAATAGGGTCTCTAGTTGGCAGAGGTATACACCCTTGCCCAAGTAGGGACCACAAGCCTAGTAAGGGTAAGACACACGCAAACCAAATTATCCTGTACCCACCCTCTGGTAGCTTGGTACTGAGCAGTCAGGCTTAACTTAGAAGGCAATGTGTAAATTATTTGTGCAATAAATCATGCAATAACACAGTAAAAACACCACAAAAAGACACCACACAAGTTTAGAAAAATATATGATATTTATCTGAGTAAATTAAGGTCAAACCAATCAAGATTTGAAAATCACAAGTTAAAATATCACTTTTGCAAGGTTAAGAAGAGTCTTAAGTCTTTAGAAATCAACAAATGGCTCTTGCGTGAACAAAGCACTTGGTATGCGTCAAAATTACACGCCCGAAGACCACAGAGGTGTAAATGCATAGAAAAAGGCAGGTGTGCATCGGATTTCGGGGCTCATACAGTCGATGCATCGAATCTTTTCCTCTCGGCAAGGGCTTTGCATCGAATTGCGGGGTGCAGGCTTGAATCCTCTTTGCGATGCGGGGTTTTTGACGCCCAGGGACAATGAGTGGAAATCCTGGGAGAGCAGGAAAATGTCACAAGTGCTGCTTCGATCTGGTAGGTGATGCGTCAGATTTTCTGTCTCACAGCAGGTGCTGCATCGATTCCTCACGCAGGAAGCTGTGCTGCATTGTTCCGGTTGCAACACTGGTGCTGCGTCGTTCTCCACTCAGGGAGCCGGGCTGCGTCATTCCGGGTCGACGATGCAGTGATTCTTTCACCCCTAGGCAGGCTGCGTGTCGATTCCGGCAGGTTGTGTGTCGATTTTTGCCACACAAGCAGTTCCTTTAAAGAGATGAAGTCTTTTTGGCCCTGAGACTTCAGACTCAGGAGGCAAGCTCAATCCAAGCCTTGGGAGAGCACTGATCAGCAGACCAAGAGGCCAGCAAGGCAGCAGGGCAACAGCAAGGCCGCAGTCTTTCACAACAAAGCAGTCCATGTGAGACCTTTGGGCAGCCAGGCAGCTCCTCTTGGCAGGTTGCAGGATCTGGTTCAGAGTGACCAAGGAAGTGTCTGAGTTGGTAGGCTCAGTGATCCAGTTTATATACGCAAACGTGCCTTTGAAGTAGGGGAGCCTTCAAAGAGTGGTTTTGAAGTGCACAAAGTCCCCTTTCAGTACAACCCTGTCTGCCAGGGTCCCAGTAGGAGATTTAGCAGTCCATTGTGTGAGGGCAGACCACTGTCCTTTGAAATGTAAGTGTCAGGCCCTCCAACCTTCCAGCCCAGGAAGGCCCATTTAGTATGCAGATGTGTGCAGGTGTGACTGAGCATCCTGTGTTTGTGGTTGTCTGGGTGAAATGCACAAGGGAGCTGTCAACCAGCCCAGACGTGGATTGGAGACAGGCTGTAAGGCACAGAAGGATCTTAAGTGCAGAGAAATGCTCACTTTCTAAAGTAGCATTTCTAAAATAGTAATATAAAATCCAACTTCACCAGTAAGCAGGATTTTGTATTATCATTCCGGCCATACTAAATATGACATGTTCACCCCTTTCTGATCAGAATCTACCACTCAAAAAGTATATGAGAGCAGCCCTAATGTTAGCCCATGACAGTAGCGGCCTCAAGGCAGAGGAAAACAAATGTAGGAGTTTTCCAACACCAGGACATATAAAACACCCAGAGATATGCCCTGCCTTGCACCTACACAGCACCCTGCCCTCGGTGTTACCTAGGGCCTACCTTAGGGTGACTTATATGTAGAAAAAGGGGAGTTTAAGGTTCGGCAAGTACTTTTGAAATCCAAGTCGAAGTGGCAGTGAACCTGCACACCCAGGACTTGCAATGGCAGGCCTGAGACACGGTTTAGGGCTACTTATGTGGATGACACAATCAGTGCTGCAGACCCACTAGTAGCATTTCATTTGCAGGCCCTGGGCACATGTAGTGCGCTGTACTAGGGACTTACAGGTACATTAAATGTGCCAATTGGGTATGAGCCAACGTTACCCTGTTTTAAGAGAGAAAGCATATGCACTTTAGCACTGGTAAGCAGTGGTAAAGTGCGCAGAGTCCTGAAACCAGCAAAAACAATGTCAAAAAGTGAAGGGAGGCAGACAAAAAGTTGTGGTCCAAATGCTGTCAGGTCTAACACTATGCTTAAAAGCTTTGCTAGAAAAACAGACATTTGAGGTGAGCAAATCTAGAGTCCTTACTGGAGCTGCTCTCCACCCAAACTTGGGAACTACACAGAGTTCTCTCTTATTTTTTGCATAATGTATGTGTATATAAATCTATATATATATATATATATATATATATATATATATATATATATATACATATATATATATATATATATATATATTCATATATACATCCAGAGTTTGGGATGCACTTCTTACGGCGGTCCAAGAAGGGCTCAGGTAGCCCCCCAATATGTCCCAATTAATCCCTCACCTCATGAATGAATTCTCAAACACTCGTGAATGCGTTCACTGATTTGCAGTTTAATATTTGCAGAGGGTTCACATCCAAAGCATTTTGGCCATAGTGTTTATCACAGTATAGGGCACCAAACACTTTCTTACATTTAAACTCACCAAACAAAGAAAGGGCACCAAATGTTTAGAGCCGCTTACAATGATCTCTAATGCAGTCACCATCTTGGAACATTTTTTTAAATGCTTATGAAGTACATACCATGAATCTGAAGTCAGAGTTAAAAAAAAAAAATCTCAGCCACTATTAATCCACAATTGTTTGGGTTGCAATTATTGTCATTGCAACTCAGGACCAGAATATACCTGATGGGGTAGTGACCATCAAGAGAGATTTGTAATGGCTATAATTGTAAAACAAGCAAACCTGCAAGATACAGCATTGCTGTCCAAGAGAGTGAGCTGTTCTCTGTGAAAGCAATTGTTTTCTCTGTCTCTCTGCCTGCATCTCTTCTGGTAGGTAAACAGAGGAGACCTCCGCTCGTAGTGAGGGAGAGATGTTTGACACCTCTCCTTTGTTGTGGGCAGAGTGTTTGCTGTGACTTGGAGGCCGCCAAGCCACAGCAAACAGCTATGTCCTGGGCACCCTGGGACATAGCAGGAGCCGGCCCTTGTGGGTGGCAGTCCCTAGGAACATCTGTGGATCATTCAAAGGGGGCCGCGTGGCCCCCTCCAAGATAAATAGCCCCAAAGAGGTGGTGGTCCCCAGTTCTGCAGGGGTCCAAAACAGACACGCTTTTCTTGTTTTAATGTTAATCCCAGAGGTGTTGGTTTCTGGGGCTGCAGGGGGGTTTCATGCCTTGCATACATTCACATGAATGCCCTGGTGAGGAGGTGGATCTCTGGGTATGTGGGGGTGCCAGGTTTCCCCCACATAAAATTATAGCAATGTTCCAGGGAGGTGGCGGTCTCCGGGGCTGCTGGGGGGTCACATGGACCCCTGCATACAATTACAGATATGCCCTGGGAGGTAGTGGTCCCTTGGGCTGCAGGGCAGTTATGCACCTCACATGAAATTACAGAAATGCCCCAGGGAGGTGGCGTTCCCCAGGGCTGTACAAAGCCCAGGAGGGGGGGCCCATGTGCTCCTCTCCTTATTTATCACCTGACCTGGGGCTGGGCCTGCATGGAGGCTTTAAAAAAAAAAACACAGGGAGCCCGCTCTTTTATTTATTTATTTTTTTCTGCAGGAAATTCACAGATTAAAAAAAAAATGTATATGCTTTTTTCCCCTGGCGGGAACCCTCTGAGTCCCCAACACCAGAGCTAAAGGGTCAAGGTGTTTCTACCTGGCCCTCTTTCTTTTGTTTTACACGTTTTTTGAGGGACTCAGCTGAAGCTGAGTTCCAAGATGGCTTCCAACACTTTCTGGTTGAAATGTTGGTGCTAATCAGAGCTCTGTATTTCCCTGCACAAGCTTGTCATCATTCTCAAAGTCATCGGGGAGGATCAGAGGCCCTAGATATACAAATTTATTTTCCCTTTAATATCTCCAAAACTACTGGGCATATTTACACAAAATAATCTGTGTAACCTGCGTACCGAAAGCTAGCTTTTTGCCACTTTTTTGACCGCCGCTTGATGGATCACCCCAAAACTTGTTGTGCGCAACAAGAATCACCGGGGCACTTGTTGTGGAAAAAATATTTGGAAGATTCGACAAACAGTGCCCAAGATATAGTCAAGACAAGAAACACTTTATCTATTGGAAACATGGTCCTAACTCTCTCCCTCTCTCTCTCTCTCTCTCCCTATATATATATATATATATATATATATATATATATACATTAAATATTTTACTTAATTCTTAAATAAAAATAATTATCAGTTACATTTTACTATATTTATTACTTAACTTCCCACACTATACAACACAAACGTAGAAGTCTAGATTTAAAATATAGCTAACATAATAAGTATAACACAACTAACATAATTAGTCAATTAATTATTTATTCATTAAGTAATAATTGTTAAATAGCTATTGTTAAATAGCTTTCCACTTTATACCCTTAGAAACCCAGCAGCCCACACCTAATATATGATTTTAAAAATATAATTATATTACAATTAACATAACTATCAATTACATAAATAATACACTGATAATTATTTTTTATTTAAATAATTTATTCATAATTATATTTTATCTATCTATCTATTAATCTATCTTTCTATCTATCTATCTATCTATCTATCTATCTATCTATAAATATATACATATACCATATACCTCTACAAACCTAGCAACCCTCTTCAACACTATAAAATACTACTAGCAATTAAATTAAAAATTAAAATCAATAAAAAATACACATTATATTTAAAAATATTACTAACAGTTATACAAACATTAATAACACATAAAAATAATATATGAACTAAAACACATTTAGATAATTCAATATTGATATTTTTACAAGTATTTTATTGAAAATGATTTTAACAACAACAATATTCCTGACAATGATTTTACTTACCTAAAAATCGATATTTTTGACAATGGTATTTCTGTGTTACAATACTTTTGTATCACAATATTTTTTGCCGATATTTCGGTAACTCGATATTTAAAACGCAATATTTTTTCCAAACAGTGATGCTTTCTGGGCTTTAGGGGAGGGGATGAGGGTGGAACATTTAATTTTCCTTGGTTGAGGAAAAGGGGCAGATGTGGCAGAGCATTGGGAGCTCTCAGGAGCAGGGGAGAGTGGATGAACCTGACAGTACTCTCATAGAGGGTGAAGGTGAGTTTCTTGTGCAGGAAATAGATCTCTGGAGGGCAGGGCATGTCTGGGTAAGGGATTCCAACAGCCTCTGTTGAAAAGATTTTGGCCCATTTTTATGGATTTTGACGCAAGACTGCATTAGTGCAGTCTTGCATCAAGATCCATAGCGCCTGCTAACCCCATTCCAGGGTGCCAGCCGGGCGCCATATTAATGGAATTGCGCACAGTGGCGCAAAGCACAGGCCAGCGTCTACAGAAAAGATGCTAGCCAGGGGGCTTAGCACCATTATTTGGGTCCACCTACTTGTGCATGTTGTTTTTTGCGGCAGAGTATAAATAAGGTACTAGGGAGTTAGCGTGATATTGTGGACGTGAACGCCTACCTTGCATCTTATTAGCGCAAGGTAGCTGAGTCGCATCCACAATATGGTGCTAAGCCCTATATTTTGACCCTGGACCGGTCTAGCGTCAAAATATAAATATGAGTTAACTTTACACAATTTCAGCGTCAAAATAAATTACGCTTAAAAATCGCAAAGCAAGTATAAATATGCACCTTTGTGTTTCTTTGTTTTTCTCCCAATACTTGACAGTTACAAGAGGGAGTCTTGTTTTTTACTATTGCAATTAGTATGAAAGGTCCCCCGTTTGCATTGCAATGATACTTAGTCTACCATGGCAATGCATCTAAGAGTGCACCTCATAAAGACTAACTGTTGGAAATGGCCCTTTCTGCAGGGTTATCAGCAGACGTTTTGCTCCTTTTGTTTGCTTTAGTACTCGGGGCACTTTACCACTGCTAACCAGTGCTAATGTGCTGTCTCCCCTAAAATATGGTCTAATGGTTTACACCTATTTGGCATATTTCATTTACCTGTAAATCCCTTGTAAAGGGGTATCCAATATACCCAGGGCCTGTAAATTCATTGCTACTAGTGGGCCTGTAGCACTGATTGCGCCACTCACAGAAGTAGCCTTTCAAACATTTCTCAGGCCTCCCACTGCAGGTCCTACGTGCGCAGTTTACTGACAGAATGACCTGCCATTTTAAACTACTTGCCACGGCCTTAACTCCCCTTTTAGTAATTTGCATAAAGGTTATGCCTCCTGAAATAGCCTTGACCTTAAACTACTATGCTAATGTTTAGGCCCCAGGTAGCCCTTCAGGCAGGGTGCTGTGTATGTAAAAGGTAGAACATGTACTTTCATGTTTTACATGTCCTAGCCGTGACAAACAACCTATTTCATTTTTTCACGACTGTGAGGGCTGCTCCCGTCAAAGGCTAGCATTGGGAATTGACTTATATATTTTAAAGTGGTGATTCATCATCTGAAAGGAGTACCATTGGCATGTTTGGCATGTTGCCATGTTTGGTATATTTGGTGTGTTTGGAATGGCAGTGTAAAATCCTGCTTACTAGTGTTGTTGAATTTTGCTTTACTGTTTTATAAATGCCACTTTTAGAAAGTGGGCATTTCTCTATGCTTATAGCTCTAGTGTTTTACAGCCTGACTCCAATTCACTTCTAGGGCAGAGTTACAGCTACACTAAGTGCATACTTTCCAGGCAGTCACCACACAGGAAAGGCTGGGTGTGACAGGAGAAGCATCTGCATTTGTCTGCATTCTGATAATCTTCCTGGTATGCGAGAAGGAGGGGTCATACTGATAGTATTCTCGGCCTGAGAGAGGGGGAGGTCGTTCACACCTTACATGTCAAAAGGATGTGTCTTGCCCTCACACAAAGGGCTGCTTTGCCGTCTACTGATGTCTGGATCCAGGACTGGGTTGAAAGGGGTTGTGTTATACTTGAAATGGTTCCCTTGAAGTCACCTTTTATATCGAAGAACATTTTTGTATAAGTATATGGGCTATGACCCCATGATTTTAGAGCACTTTTGGAACTGGGACTGAACCTCTGTCAGAATCACTGCTGCGCTGCACAAAGGACTCATCTTGACTGATCTTCTCCTGCTGCCTGCTATCTTCTGGGTGGCATAAAGGACTCACTGGATTGCTTTTTTGTCTGTTACCACTTCCTTGCTCCATCCTTGCCCTCTTAAAACATGGCATGTTGAGCTCTGCTATGCCAGCCGGTGAAAAGCACTGGACTTTTCACCAACAAGCGCGCTGAAGTGCTTTTCCTTTCAGTGTGCAGCTGGCCTCCATGCTGCAAGGAGCCACCCAGCACGCGGCACTCTTCTGAACACAGCAGTCTTTGTGAGAAGATCTTCATGGAGTACAGGACAGAGTGCACAGGGCCCTCTAGCACTGCCTGTCCAAGAAGCCAGAAATCTGGAGTTGTGCGGGCGCAGGGAAATCCTCCCCTGCACCAGATTTCTCGCACTGTGCATGACACCTTGACACCGAGGAGTTCCCCGATGGCGCACACCCTTCGGAAGTTGTGAAGGAATCCCTTCACTGGGACCAGCTCCCAACAGTTTGTCCTTGCAGCAGCTGTGTGCTTGTGAGCAGCCCCTCTTTTCATGATTCTGCACACAGGGAGGCCCAAGGAGGATCTCCCTGTGATTCTCGACCAGGCGTGTGCCCCCCCTTGCTCCTTACCTGTGTAAGGGCCCATGAGCATTGCTGCTGAGGTTTGAGAGTCATTATAGCGATCCCCAAAAGAGACAAGGGGTTGTCTCTGTGAAGAGCTACACAAATTACAATATGTCATTTAGTTGGTGCGCAGGTGTTCCTGTGCCCTATGTTTTGGAAATCCTTGCAATGGGACCCCTCATTATCATATTACATTGCAGGGATGCTGCACCCTAGGTCCTGGTTGGGAATGTTTTGTGATCCACGCCTGTATTGCAAACTGTGAGGGTTCATGAGTGTTAATGCTGCATTTCATGAGCCTATGTCATAATGCATATTGTATATATATATATATATATGTATAATAATACTACAGAAGCATATTTTTATATAATCCTGTGAGGAGTCTCTTTTGTGGTGTATTTATTGTGTCAATGTTATGAGTGTGTTGCTCAAACGCTTTACACATCACCTCTGGAGGTAGCCCTGACTGCTCCACGCCAACCTACCAGGTTATCTCTGGTGTGTAACTTATTTGCCCTAAATTGGTGGGTTCTGCCTGGCTTAGGTGCATACCCTAGCCAACCAGAAAGCCCATTTCTAACACTAGCAAATTTCAGGGCCAGAATGTACATAAAATGGATCACTGATAATACACTGAGGACCTTTAGGATTAGTTCTGTGCCCATATTTTAGCACTTTGTTATCCATTTCATTTTATCAGTGTTACACCAAATAGATAATTACAAACAGTTCACAAGACCATGTGTAATTATTTTTCACTAAACTAATCTTCATAGCTTGGTTACATGTGTTTCACCAACATCCAGATACATACTGACCTACATAGAACTTAACAAAGGTGGCGGAGGTGCCTTGGAAAGGCAATCCAATTTTAATGCACAATCAATCATATTCGAGGCTTAACTTGTGTGTAATGCTGCTCAAGTTTAGGAGATTCAACCAGTGGTGAGGACTACCGGATTTTCAGTGCATCCTTCCTACATCCAAAAATATATTAAATTCAATACTTACTTTTAACAAAAGTTTTACCACTTTCTGCCAAAGTGAAGTCTTGTGAGACTTTGAAGCTCTCATAAATCTACACACAATAATTGCATTCTCTCAATATGCATTACAAAGTATTTTTTTGCTCCTGAATATAAATTTGAAAACATCCTGAACACATATTATGTAAAATCTTTCCATCGTTTTGTAGCAGACCTAATAACTTTCTATGCACAATGATTTTCATTTCAACTTAACTTATATTGAGTTAAAGCATTTACAAATAAATTCAACATACAACCTCAGGTCCAAAGGGTAACTCCTTTTCAGATGGATACACATTTTTTAAATCTGAATTCATTAGAATATCTTGTTCACTTATAACTTATTTTCTCATCCATTAATTTGCATAGTGCTTAAGTCTCCTGAAATAGCCTTGACCTTAAACTACTATGCTAATGTTTATACATATATGAATAAATCAATCATATTTATGTCTAATTTGGTAATTCTTCTGACACCCTGATCAGTTTATGAAAAGCTAATAGAACATTTTCCTTTGCTTACTTGCAGCATCAAAAAGGCCCACCTTTACTAAAGTCTGTCTGGGCTGCTGCGTGATGCAACACAGTATAGCACTGCTGAATCTTGCTTTTTTACAGTGGAAAGTAAACAGACTTTTGGTTCCATTCACAAGCTGCATTTTGTGGTAAATAAAGTTCTACTACAGTAACGATATTTAGGTATTACAAAATGGTGCTCACAAACCTATATGTGGAGACGTCTGCCTATCCTGTCTCTTTTGTGAGGAGGTCTCTGACATAGTCATAAAGTTCTCTGCACAGGTAGGTACACGTTTCAGTAGTAAATGGGAGAAAGTAGAGTCCCTGGCAAATGAAGAATTCTCAGAACTAAATGGGAGAGGTTTAAGGAAATATAAGAATGATTTTATGGAGGGACGTTTTAATACAAACATACAGCCATGAAAGAGTAAGACCACTGTCATGCACAAATTACACTTCTAAAGTTACTGTAGCTGACATTGTCAAAGCAAGGTAAATATACTCCATTCCAGGTCTGGAGTAAGTCAAGCACCACACATGCCCACTTCAGGTCAAGTCAAAATGAGTTTTTATTCAGTTAATAAAACCATAACAGCATACACAGCATAAAACCATTAAAAAACAAAATCACTTAAAAGCCTTCAGCACATAAACATTCCTTCAAATTAGTCCATAAAGTGACTTGTGGATAAAAAAGATGGAGACAAGTACAACCACATAAAGAGCACATCAAGGGCTAAAACAGCTCAAATACAGACATTGGCGTTGTGAACTTTAGACCCCCTTGGTAAACCTCATTTGAAACAATAGAGATGATTAAAAACAACATAAAAAATGTACTTCCCCAGCATATTCCTGAGTCTTATGGCAGACAAAATAATATTTATGAACCATTATGCAAATATCAGTTCATAACAGTTGCACATGATCACTTATTAAATAAATATTTATTATTGAAAAAATGTAATAAAGAACTTTATTTAAAATAAGAAATACAAGTTTTAAACTTGTTTTTAAAAACACTGAAAAATAATTTATATCAATGAAAATATTGTATACAAATGGGGCATGTATTAAGTAAAAATAAAAATGTTACAGTAGGGAACTTATAAATGTTTTTTATGAATTATTTAAAAATGTAATTAATATATTTAACACATTTTTACTTACATATTTACTTTGAGTTAATGTGCTGTAACAATTAGTATTACTATTATTGCTAGATAAAAATAAATATTTAAAATTATTTAAATTCAGATTTAACAGTTAAATGTTTTTTTTAAGAATTATGAACTTTAAAATTGTCCTTACAATTTCTCTTTGAGAGATCTCCGCCATTGTGGCAGTGAACTGCACCCACATGGGCAAAGTTACTTGCATTAACTTTACAATTGTAAATCCTGAGAGGGTGTACACATGTACGTCTACCACTAGGTGTAAATGAACACTCTGAAATTTTGAACAGCAAATAAGTATAAAATTACAAGTAGGTATAGTAGTAAATATATACGAGTGAGTATTCACCTGTGTGAATTGGCCCCAATAACTTTTGTATCGCTTTGCATCGAGATTTGAGCCTTAGTGGTTACTGCAGTGATAACAACTACTTCCGTCCATATTTTTAGCAGTAAGCAGATTAAGGGTTGATTGCTAGTCACACTCACATCAGTTTTGTGTAGATAGTTATAGTATCTGTAAGAAAACGCTTTTTTTTGCATATACACCCCCCCATTTGTGGACTGTTGCTACTGTTTTTTTGAGTGTGCACTGAAGCCTGCTACCCAGTCCTCAGTGCCAGTGTTTTCACCCAATATAAATTGCATGTCGAATTGGATACACCCAAATGGCAAGGCCTGACTAATTAAAAGTCATAAGTATATGGTGTCCAGGGTACCCAGGGCAGGTAAGACAGAGTGTCCACTTAGGGCTGCAGCACTGTTTTGCCACTCTTGGTATGACAAAATGGCTCCCAGCCTGCCACTGCAGACTGGAAGGACAGTGTCTTCACTGCCAGTTTGACTTTGCCATTTTAACCTATGACAAAGCCACCCCAACCATTAACATTATATGCAAGACTTCCCTAAGGAAGGACGATAGAGTCCTATGGCAGGAAGCTATATTTTGCTAAGTAAAACATATGTTTTTCAATATTTCTTAGCAGCAACACTTCCAAATTGTTGTTTTGCTGTGGGTAAAGTTGGCATACCTGTTGGCCAATACAGAACACCGGATGGCATGCCAACCCGGATAACTTTTGTCTTGGACTACCGAACTGGGTCATTTAAGGTATCAAATTAATCATGGCATTAAATGTGACCTGATCCTCAAGTGGAAATTATTGTTACTATTAAAGGTAGGTAGCTTTTAGAAAGTTGCCACTCTGTGCTCTGCTCGTCTAGCAACCTCACAAAGGCATACACACAAAGACAGATTTCTGACCACCTGGGAGATGTGTGAATGACTCCCAGGCTCCAGACCAAAGATAGTGCTGCAGCAGTGATGCCAGCTCGGCCAAATGGGGTGTTAGCCCAGAGGCTTGCTTCCAGGAGAAAGCTGCCTTTGATGGGCCGCCCGGCCTAACACCCCTGAGCTGGATGGCTTTTGTTCTTGTAGGCAGCATAGAGACAGAGCCAGAGAAGGGAAACTCACCCCAAACTGGTTTTACCATCGGGGTGTCGCCCTAAAGTGGGCTACTTCACTCCTGACAACCGAAAAAGGATCATGTCATCTTGAAGCGAGTTAGAATGTGGCATTCTGGGATAACAGAAGCTACACATCATAGTAACTTCAGCAGTAGGTAGGAGGGGACCCGTTAGCCAATTGGCTAGTAACCACATGGTCCACTCAGGGCATTTTAAGGGGATAACTATAGCACCTCTGGCACGTTGAACCTCAGTACTCACTGTACTTGGAAGGAGGACAAGAAAAATACCTCTTTACACCCATTGGAAGTGCACAAAAAGAGGCTCCGATGTTGGAGCAACTGCATCTGATGCATTCTGGCCTAGCAGAGTTTGGACCTTGTCTTGTGTGCCTGGCTGGGGAAAAAGCCGATTCCCCACCCCAGCCTGAAGTAGAGACTCCAAGATTCAGTTGACTGACCTCCCAGAATGGCACTGGGGAATTTAAAGCGGAAAGACCCCAAATCACCTCTCTGGTAGTCACTCCAGACATTTTCCCACTGTCGGAGGCCGGGCACCCCAAAGGTCAAGTCGTAGATAGCCAAAAGGTACACCCGTGTCTGCTGGACCCATGAGTGTTGGTTGTGAACGGATTCATCGACCAAGAAGGACACTAGTCCCCACTGCATTAGCAGCCCTTGGACCGCTGCATAGAGGACTTTGTGGGACCCTGAGGTCCATGGACAGAGTCGCCCCTACTTATCTCTGGACCGGAGACTCAAATCAAATCAAAACCAGATTTTTTTCAGTTTTCATGAACAGAAAGCCATAAAAGCATAGGGGAAGACTCAAGCAGACTTCAACCCCACCAACCAAGCAGCATCGTGTGCATTCTGAAGCTTCTTTAGCCTGCATCTTTCAGCACTAGGCCACTCCATTGTTATCTATGGTGGTCATGCTGTAAAGTTTGGATTTTCCTCTAAAATGCTCCAATGGCCAGGTAACTGCCTAACGTATCCTTGCTGGCTCCCTAGACCTCTGTCCTGCTGGACTTGGTTTGCGCAACTTGGGCAGGAGTTGTTAAACTAATGTTTACAAACTTTTCAAAAGTTACTAAACTTTTTGTTCTCCAATTCTTGTTTGTGGTTGATTTGTGTTATTTATTATTTCTAAAATATGCATCTCTGGAACCATCTAGTGGATTTGTTTACTTAAGGTCTCTAAAAATGTAAAAAATATACTCAATTTTTATAAGTTGGTTTCTTGTTTTTTTCATGTCATGAGACTTTCCCATTCTGTTGTTTGGTTTTGTTAAATGCTTTTACGCATTGTTCCTTTGCTAAGTCTTACTGCTCACAGTCACAGCTACGCAGGCTTTGGCTTAAGTAAATGTACCTGACTGGATCCAATATGGTATTTGTGAGTGTACTGCATGGTTGGACTTCTCAGCCATACCATATAGTACACCCCAATCCTCACAGTATCTAACAAGTAGATTTAACAACAAGAACAGAATGCAGTAAAGAGTAAGAGTAAGAGGGTGTACAGAATGGGCTCTAAAGTTGTTTTGTCATTTGAGGCTACATTTTTCTCGCAAAAGTAGGAAACAAATTAACAGAAACAATGAGTTACATCACATTCTAATAGAATGGTTAAGTGTTTGATACTACTATTGCATAATTATATCGTGTCAGTCAAATTACCGAAGCGTTTTGTCTACTTTTTAGTGTTGCATTAATATTTTTGATCAGATGTAATAAAACGAGAAATTAGGCATGCACACGCTCAGTCCCAAAGTGCTCATGAGAAATCTTGGATGATCATGTTGCTCAACAAGGCTTATGACAAACTGACTGTAGCACACAGTCTTAGGTTGTGAATGGGCCCACTCAGTGGCTTTCTAGACATGATTTTAGAGGACCACAGAAGGGGCAATGGATAAAACTGGTTGGCCTTTTACATTAGAAAATCTTGAACAGTTTTTGCGTATGCTCAAATACACACAGATAGATAAACAGACAGACAGAAACACACATACATATAAATATATGTTACACAGTCATCACTATGTGGAAATTGTTCAGCCACTGAAAACAACAATTTTTGATTTGCATGTACGTTTTACCACTGCAAAAAAACAGATCTGCAGGAATTTGGAATATAGAAATTTTAATCAGCTAAGGTCTGGCAAGCCGAATTTGGCACCCTTTCAATTAGATTTAAAAAATGTAATATGAAGTGGGGTGAAGAAAGTGGTGTTTTCTCATTTTAGATGCAATAGGAAAATGTGTTTTTTCCTGTAGCAAAAACCACTGAACGTAAAGACCTACTGTTGCGGCACCCAAAGAAAGAGTCTTGCTTGCAATTTACTCATGTATTTTTCCCATCATACGAAAATATTGGGGGAGCTTCGAAACAAACAGGCTCAATACACATAGAGCCAAACTATATGAATACATTGACAGGCACCCTAACAGGGTGGAGAAGACTTAGAATGTCAGATGCTAGGTGTGCATTTAGGGGTCGCCAGGTGTCGCAGCTGCGACCCCCAGCTTGCCCCTTGCGACCCCTGGCACTTCCTTTGCAATCTCTGGCTGCAAGGGTGGCAAAATCAGTACCAGGGACAGCTTGTCCTTATTGACGTCGGTTGGGGCTCCACTTCATTGTTTTTACTCAGTTTTTGATTGCACTAATACTGAATAATATTATATTATTCACTATTATTGTACTATGAAATGGGTAAATGAGTAGCTGGAATATGAACATCCTTAGTAGATTAGGTAAGTAAAAAACACTTTTAAATGTATGTTGAGTGCATGCTTGCCGGTGAGAGTGTGAATATGCAAAAGAGAATGTGTGTATGAATGTTTGTATGTGTAAACGTGTGTGTGAGTGAAAGTAAAGATGAAACTGTGTTATGTCATGTCCGCTCCCCTGGCTTTTTGGTGAATTGACGTCCATGTAGGTGTAGTCCAGTGGGTATGTTTCGGCCAGTGAATTAAAATGCTTATTATCTAATCTCAGATTTGCCCCTTAATTAAGCTGGAATTATTCAGTCTTTAATAGCTGGACAGAGCCTACAAGACTGTGACAGAGCCCTGGGAAGTATAGTTCATTGGTCTTTACCATTAGAATCACTGCCTCCCCAGTTGTGGTCTAGTAGGCTAGTTAGGAATTGTAGTACCAGAAAACATGTTTTTAAAAAAAATTTATTCTGAGCTTCTCCATTTTGCTGTGTGTTCTTTGGCAATTACTTTTTAAATGTGCTCCTCTGTGTTGGAAATGGGGTCTTTGGTTGGCAGTCAGGCTACCCCCTGTCCAAGCAAGGACCCTCACTTTAGTCAGGGTAAAAGAGAATCACCCTCAGCTAACCCCTGCCTACCCCCTTGGTAGCTTGGCATGAGCAGTAGGCTTAACTTCAGACTGCTAGGTGTAAAGCATTTGTACCAACACACACAGTAACTTAATGAAAATACTACAAAATGAGACAACACCGGTTTAGAAAAATAGAGAATATTTATCTAAACAAAACAAGACCAAAACAATAAAAATCCACAATACACAAGTCAAGTTATCAAGTATCACTAAAAATGTAAAAAGAGTCTTCATGTAATTTTAAACACAATGTTAACCCTGCTAGCTTGGAAATGTACCTTGGGTGCGTCAAAAATAACCTGCACGGATGAGTGTGCATCAAAAAGGGCTTGCGATGCATCGATTTCACTCACGAGCGAGACCTTGCGTCGTTTCTCCATTAGTCGGGTCAATGTGCGTCATTTCTTCTCTCCTCAGGAAAGCGATGAGTCAATCCTGTCAGCACTCTCGGGTCGGTGCAGGCCTTGCATTGTTTTTACACATCCAGTGGTGTTTGCGTTCGAAATCCAGCTGCAAGATGATCCAAAAACCACTCAGCGCTGGTTGCGATCTCACCAGCCTCTGTCAGTGATGCTGTGCGTCGTTTCTCCAGCCACGGGTGTCGATTTTCGCATTGCGTTGCAGATGAGCATCGATTTCCAGCCGCGAAGCCGGTGGCACGTTGATTTTTCAGCTGCAGTTTGGAGTCACGTCAATGTTTTCCCCACACGGTGGTCAGTGCGTGGATTTCTCACTCTTGTCCTGACAGTTTTTCCTTTCAGGGCCCCAGGAACTGGATGGGCACCACTTGGCAGAGTAGGGGTCTCAGCAGAGGCTGCAGGTGCTGGCAGAGAGAAGTCTTTCCTGTTCCTGAGACTTCAATGACAGGAGGAAAGCTCTAAATCAAGCCCTTGGAGAGTTCTTCACAAGATGGAAGGCACACAAAGTCCAGTCTTTGTCCTCTAGTACAGGCAGAAGCAGAAACTGCATGATAGCTCCACAAAGCACAGTCACAGGCAGGTCAGCTCTTCTTCCTCAGCTCTTCAGCTCTTCTCCAGGCAGAGGTTCCTCTTTGTTTCCAAAAGTGTTCTAAAGTCAGTGGTTCTGGGTGCCCTTCTTATACCCATTTTGCCCTTTGAAGTAGGCCTACTTCAAAGCAAAGTCTCTCTTGTTTGTGAAATCCTGCCTTGCCCAGGCCAGGCTCCAGACACACACCAGGTGGAGACTGCATTGTGTGAGTGCAGGCACAGCCCTTCCAGGTGTGAGCAACCACTCCTCCCCTCCCTCCGAAAGGGAATCTACACTTTAATCATATTTAAAGGCAAAACAGCAAAAACAGAGTCCAGCACACATCAACAACCTGGGAAACAGAGGCAAAAAGTTAGGGGAATCCACACCAAGGATGAAAAGTCTAACACTCGGCTTATTTTTTGGCAACATTGTCTTTTTTTAAATTAATGTAATGCATACTTTCCGTGAAACCATGCCACTGTTGATTGATCAGACAATAAGTAAACACGGTGAGACATGCTTAATGGAAGAGGTGAGCCCAAAAGGCATATTTTCAGGACAGGACCCCAGCATTGTTTCACACATTTAGTGCTACTTAATGTAGGCAGATGTATTTGCATCTCTCCAATTGGAAGTGCTCCTGAAGTTAAATTTTTCCAGAAACCCTTGTGTGCCGCAGCTCGTCTCTCCCGGCCACTGATAGGCACCACTTTTACTGTTCCTAAAGCAGTGAAAGAAGGGGAATTAGCATTCCACAGTGCTTCCTTGTGGGAAGCAGAACAGGAGCCTTGACTGTGTGTCAAACCTGTAAAATGCATGAAGGTTGACCTTTCTAGTGGCATTTCTTAATTGGTGGCACATGAGGGACAAGGAGATTGTAGGGAGCATGCCCCTACAAAGATTTTCCCTACATAATTAATCACTGGGCATGGACCAAATGATTTGTTATTCATTGACTCCCAGAAACCATGTAGGTTGAGGACTTCGGCCTGTTAACAATTTTTTCCATTCAGCTTTGGGCCTTCTTATGCTAGAAGCTTGTCTTCTGCGTCATAAGGGAGTCAATTATTCCCTGAGTGCTTCTCTACAAAGTTTGTGTGCTAACTCATTTGTCCTGCCAGAGTTTAAAATTGGGTACAATTAGAGGTGAGGAAGTAAATTTCCTAGAAGAGAGTGTGGGTGCCTTAGTTATGGAGGGCTGCAGTACTGGGTTTTGACCTTTGGTTCTCATTAGATAGAGCAGAGGGTCTTGTGGCGTACTTCCATCGTAGTGATGCTTGATGTAGGGGTTTTGTTGTGTTGGTTTGGAGGTCTGCCCAATGAACATGAGGTATTTTATCTTGTTCAGCGTCTGTGCATCCTGGCTTTGAGAGTAAGGGCCTGTGTTTGCCTGAGGCCCTTTCTCTACACACAAATGAATAATTGGGACAAGGGGTTACTTTTCCTTCAGAGCTTGTGCATGTAGGAAGGACATTTCTTGGAACTGATTTGGTTGTGTTGCTTGGGGTTGGTCAGAGGAAAGGCTTCCCTGTGTATTGCTGTTCAGGGACTCTAGTTATCTGTAGGCCTGGGTGAAATTATATTTAAGCCGCCGTACCTGGTGTAATTTCAGTAATTATGCATAATTCTTGTAATGCTAAATTACCAATATTTTGTGATTACACCAGCTTGAGTAATTAAGAGTAATTTGGGACAAAGATTCTACAGCAGGAGCATAGGAACAACAAACTAAGAGAGAGTGAGGGGGTTCTGGCTTCTGCTGTTCTTGTCCTGTAGCATTTCATGCAAAATGCATCCTTGGGCCCATTTTGGATGCAAAGGTGAATTTTGCACTAAGCAAATAGTCCTAAATGATTGATTATGCTTCTCACGTAGCTAGGCATATTTACGAGTATTTTTGAAGTAATTACGAGTAATTACACTACAAAGAATTACACCAGTTATGCCTACCCCTAGTTATCTGTTGCCAGAATTAGCCTCAAGCCTCTCTTTTCCAGTAGCAGTGAGTCCTTTATTAGTTTGTGTTGACAAAGATAGTCCTCTGTACTCTAGTAACCTTGAAAAAGAGTCCCTTTTCTGTTCCTGTGGCCCTTTACTCGAATGTGAGATGGTCTTCTCTCTATTTCTTTGGTGATGAGTCCAGAATAGCACCCTTTAATTGGAATATGGATAGCAGTGAGAAGACGAGACAGAAAATGAGAATGGGGACAGGGTGCATGGCCTAACTTTGATGACCTGCTTACATTCTCTTCTGGGACAGGCAGCCAGGTATGATTCTTGGCATTTAGGTTTACATCTCCTTACCTTGTCGGAGCACAGCACCATACTCCTCTGCATCTTTAGTGAAGGGCATTGTGGCACACCTCTCTCACTCTGTCCGTCCAATGTGACCCCTAGAAAGCTGCTGCCTGCGGCACTGATGAGCCAATAAACATTGCATGGTTCTGCACAGACCATACTGAGCGTATTTGCGCCTGATCACCTAAAGTCAACCCCGGATCATCCAGGTTGTGCCCACACCTTCTTTGGTTTGGAGCATAGTGGCATTGCTTGTGCCGCCTGCTTGCAGAACTCCCACCTCAAATCTGTCAAAACAGAGCATCTTGTTGTTGTTTCTGGAGACTCTCACACCTCTATGACTTTTTCCTTCGTTGCTCCAGCTCCGGGTGCTCTCATGTTTGTACAAAAGCTCAGGTTCGCGTACTCAAAAGGCTTTCCCTTCAAGCAGGTGCCTCCACCTTAGTGCGCTTGCATGGTTGTGGGACTCTTGTCTAAAAAAAAAATGTCTTTCTGCAGCTCTCCAATAACTTCATTCCTTCAGATTGGTTCATCTAGGTGGTGGACAGTTTGGTTAAAAATGCAGGGTGTTTACCAATTGTGATCCCAGCCCTTGTAATTCACAACAAAGCCTCCATCCCTCACGCAATCTTGCCAAGTCCCTGTGCCATGATGGTTTGGGAATTAGGCGTTAAGCACTGGTTCTCCAAAGAGGTAGCCACAAAATGAATTTGTTTGTAAATTGTCATTCTGCCCCTTACATAACCACCACAGAACAGACAATACTACTGAATAGAAATTTCCTTGTGTAAATTACAGAACTGAGAGTGCTATGACATTATTGGATGGTGGCAAAACACTCTGCCACTGCTTTTCAAAGCAAACACATATGCCCATTTGCTTCAGGGGCACAATACAATCAGAGGGTAATGTATAATGAGAGTAGCCTTCTGAAACTGACCATATATTTCAGGCAAACAATACAATCAGCGGGAAATATTTTTAACCTGCTGAAACTGACCACTCGCCTTCTCCTCTCAGGTTAAATCAACAACAGTGTTTGCATACATTATCTTTCAAACTGATGGCCAATCAGTTCAAGAAAGATAAATGTCATTGACATGGATCAAAGTGATCTCAGTTCTGTAAATCTCCTGACAGAGCTATTTTCAGATACATCATCGCATGGCCTCTCCTCTGCAGGGGTTTCTCCCTCACACAAAGCTCCAGTCAGGTGTCCACTAGGGGTGGGCAAAATTGCTAGAATTTGATTCAATGGAATTCTGCGCAATTATAGTAAAATTCCATGAGATTCAGTGGAATTCTGTGGCAGGCACAGTGGGCATTTGGCGTAGTTTCTTGGAGCAAAATGCACCGGCACTTTAAAAAATGGATACGAGGATGCCTTTTGCTCTAAGAAATAGCACTGAGTATGTAACCGCTCACCGGGGTATGCACTGTAGTGCACTCCTCTCTGGAAACTTACATTCTGTGCAGAGATTACTGCAGAGTACGGAAGGGCGCCAAGGGTTATGCACAGCTGTGCAGTCAGTGGTTTTTAAACAGAGCCAGAAGAAGGAGCTGTCCCTCTATGTTTAAAAATCACTGAATATTAAAGTTGCAGTGGTTTTAAACATAGAGGGACATTTTCGAGTCCTATTTGAAAGCCAAAACTTGCTGATTAATTCTGATGTGGAGCAGCAGAATTTATTGATAATTTTAAGCTACAAGAGTAGTTCTGAATTACTAAATTCCTCCAATTCTGCTAGAGGAGTTAATAGTCTGCCTACCCCTAGTGTCCACACAGCCCGCTGTCAACTGTCATCCCCTCTACAGTTTCAGCTGGGCATGAACTGATTGATTGAGTCACAAAATGACTGCCTAGTCTTTCCTATCTAAGATGGAGTCTTCTATAACACCATGCTGCTGTTAGTAGGCAAACAAATCATGGAGATGTGTGTAGATAATAAATAAGTCTGTAACAACGAACTATACATATTAAGCAATTCAGAGTAATGCAGGATTCTAACAGTCTTAAGAAGGTATCAATTCTGAACGCAGAATCTCTTTATTATAACTGGGATACTAGGTACAGTAAAGCACTGTCTACAGATAACATTCAGTAAAAAGTGGCATTGCAAGTGCTAGCGCTTCGGTCCTTAATAAGTAAACTTACAAGATGATGCGTATCGGTCAATGAACCTTTTGATTTGAATGGAGTATCCTAGCTACAATGTGACCAATGTACACAGTAATCAATGCACAGATTCAATAACATTAGTCAAAGCATTAACCAGTTAATCAAGAACACCAAAATGATAGACACAGCATGACTTTTCAGTCATGAATAACCACACCTCAAATATACGTTTAGTAGTTTTATTGCACTTTTTGTTACAATACTAAGTCATGAGATTAGTTCAAACTCAATTCAATTCAATAGACCATGATTAGTTAATCAAAAGATGCCATTAACATAATCTAATTAAAGCTTGCATCAAGATACATTCCAGAACATTAGCACAAATCAATAAAATCAATCCCAATAATCCAATTAGTGACATAAGTTCAACAGAGTTTTCCGTCAATCATTTGTCTCGTGATTTGTCAGACCGTCATGTAAGAGAAACCTTATCTAACCCAGCATTAGCATGTGGGGCGTCATGCAAAAAACAATTTAGAACATGAATTTTGAAGAAAAACATCTAACTAGGAATACTATATAGGCAGCGCCCTTGGTACCTAGAAAGGAAAAGCAATGCATTACAGTCACATTGTCAAATCTACCTATCCATGGTATGGGTCAGCAACAGAATCAGTCTTCATCCTCAGGTCATCAGTCAATCAGCATCACATCAGTCTCTCAGTCAGAGAGTTGAGCCCAACGACAGAATCTCGAGTCACCTCTGCAATTTCGATAAAGGTCTGCTCTCGCAAACTCTCCCCTTACATCTCTGAAACTCCTCCCTCTATCACGTTGTTATATCAATGTCACCCAGACTATCCCCTAATTCCTAATCGGTCAATTAGTTATACGTTATTTACTTACCCAATAGAATAAACACACCAAATCTATAGATCCTAATATTTCATAGTTCTCATGTTGTTGATTGGTTCGCCTTGCGATGTTCTCATCATCCGGCTCGTCAGGTATCGAGAATGTTGCATCTTCTTCTGCAGTTAGTGTCTTCATTGTTCGAGTCCTGGGAAAGTACACTCAGTGGACTTTACAAGATATTCGCTACAATTCTGATTCTACCATCTCCTGTCTGTAGGTTCACGTAGAAGTCTTCAGCTAAGCAAAATTTCATTAAACAATTAGCAGTTCACGGTTAGTTCAAATTTGTAAGCATTTTTCATTAAGCGTTAGGAATACAGCTTCTGCATGAGGCCTGATAATGCTAGACCAAGACATTTGCTAAGTTAAGGCCTGCAATTAATAAAACATAGGTTATATCCTTCAATATGTCACATTACTACATTAATTTAGTACATTTTCTTTATTTACGGATAAGTTAGTCTTTTTTTTAATGCTTATCTTGACTATTGGTGGCCATCCTCTGAGGTCACAATTTCAAACGTGCACATTCTTTTCTACATTCTTAATTTTTCTACGTTCATTAATAATCTCTAATTAACACATTTGCGTTTCAGTCTCAATGTATATGCATTCTCTAGCAGAAATATGTGTGAATGTTTGAACCTTAAATCTAAACAAAATAACTTATTCACGCCTTTTTTCTCCACCAAACTGAAGGCTGGCTTACACCAGAGTTATGAGATGAATGATTGTCTCTTAATTTTGCTTTAAACACTCAACATTTTCTCATTTTCCTTAAGTGCCCCTATTGGACTTTCGAGACAGTTAACGCCTAAAAGGCAAGATGCTGTTTCTTTTTGAACATTACATTTCGATGATATAACTGTTTAATTCAGTGCTGATTATCTTACCAGTTACAGTTTAAAAAATGTATGAAGCATATTGCAGTGGTGCTTGAGTGTTGGAACTGGTGAGAAGGGCCGCAGAGTAACCTATCACTGTGACATCTTGAGACACCTTGCAATATAAGTTAAATTATTGGTTTCATACTGCGAGGCTTTAAAGTTCATATTATTCTGCTTCGAACAATACAGCTCACGCAGCAGTGGCAGACATTTTTCTCATCAAGGGCAAAATGTACATAGATAGTGGACAGAATTTGTGATCGGACTTTTAGAATCTAGTATTCAATTTTGCAAACTCATTCATAATAGGTTGGTTTGAAAAATTCTGATTCGGGGAGGGTGGCCTAATCACTATCCTAATTAATATTCAGCAGACAGGTTGAGAATTGCCACTTCCTCAGATCGGCTGCAAAGACCTGGGTAGTGGCTTGCAAGGGTGAGCGACCATCATCCTGTAACTGCATTTCAAAACCAAGTGCCAGATTTATCATCACGGGCCTTTGCGATTCGAAAATAGCGATTTTTAAGAAATCGCTATTTCCGACTCGCAAAGTGCCATGTGTCACATTTGCGATTCGGTAATAGCGATTTCTTAAAAATCGCACATGCTATTACCGAAATGCAAATTGCGATACCGGCCCCATTCGCAGCTATGGGCCTGTTGGCCCATATCTGCAAATTCTTTGCATTTCCAGTATTGCGATTTCTGAACCAGAAATCGCAATTTTGGAAATGCAAAAGCCCAGGGTGCTGGGGGGCTAAGGCCCCCTCTGCTGCACCCCAAAAAAAAATTGGGGGACATGTAAGGTTACATGTACAATTTAAAAATGCATTTTAACGATTCCTAAATGCCAAAATCGCATTTAGGAATTGCTTCATACATGTGCTAAGAAATCGCAATAAGGAATCCTTATTTGCTATTTCTAATTTAGAGAGTCACAATTTGCGACTCTCTAAACAGGGTCGCAATTTTAAGGAATCGCTATTTTAACGATTCCTTAAAATTGCGTTCAGAATGTATTTCATACATTCTGAACTGGCATTTTGCATTCGCAAACGGGCATTCGCACCGTTTGCGAATTCAAAATGCTTTCATACATCTGGCCCCAAAACTTTTTTTAAAGCAGTCCCATTTTGAAAACGTTTTTAGTTTTGAAAAGCGTCAGTGAGACTTGGCAGTTTTCCCCTGAAGGTGCAATCCCAATCTGGAAAAGGTAAGGAGTCTAAAGAGAACGTCTTTCCTTTTACGAAGAAGTTACCACTCCAAGTTGAGATCAGAAAGTTTTCAATGGTTTGTGACCCGAACTACGCTTGCAAACCATTGTTACATACGATAGCAAATTGCTACCTAGAAAGGATGCCCAAAAACACCCCTTCCAAGCAGCGATTTGTTAACTATTTTTAAATCCAGGTGGTATTGCAAGAAAACATTTCTGAATCACTAAATGAGTCTATTACACAGGAAAATGCTTTTACCAGTCTAAAACCGGATCTGGAGGTTTGCAACTGGTGAAACACATTTGAGTACATCCGCCCTCAAATAATTTTTATTCATTTCTTCTCACATAGATGCTCCCATAGCGTTCCAGTAACTTTATTAGTAGGTGATATGTTTTTTCCAATTTTTCAACTTCGTAACAAAATGGAGAGGCAATCCAAAATGGACATATTATGCCCACGCATGTTTTCAGATAATGTATCTCTCTCACAGATTTTCCAAGATGACAATTTCTCAAAATGAGTGCTGAAATATTGACAACATGAGACGTACATTGTAATGAAGGTGAGAGTTTTACTCAGATATATTGTAATTAAATGCGACTTTTCCTGATGAGGATAGAAAGAATGTCGACAAAAATAGATTTAATTATGTTGGTTTCTCTTTCCCTGCCATGGACATCTGATGCATGCATTACGATTATATGTACTGCTCCCTTTTTTTTACTAACTGATGGCAATTATATTTACTCTTGGAAGCTTTACAAGAGGATGTTAAGAGTCACATACATTAAATATATGTGTCAAGTAAAATCACAGCATTGAGAACTGAAAAAACGGTTGTGCCACACAGCTAATAACAGTCATTTAATGCAATGTGCCCAGCAAACGCAATGCCAATCAAAATCCTCTGGCAGTAGAAATAACACTAGTTTTAAATACTGTGGCCTCGAGGCAAGGTACATCACTAAAATGCAGGTAACTATCCATCAGTATGTCCTGCTATTGAGGTCGGATCAGCCATTCTGCCCCTTTGGCTGCAGGCTAGGAGTATGCTTTCAGAGCTGGATGGACTACCAAGAATAAACCAAGAATGTCCCCCCACTCCATTTTAATCTCAGGGTTGGGACTAGTTTGAACATTTTTGTAGGCCCGACGGAGTTCGACTCCACGGAATTCTACGGAGTTGATTAAAAACTCCTTGGAATTCCACAGAGGCGGAGTTCCATGACCCATGGAGTCCTGAATGAGCCAGATCTCAGAAGCACTAAGCAGGGTCTGGCTGACCCTGCTTAGTGCTTCTGAGATCAGGCATATTCAGGAGAAGGCTGTAGGCAGTGAACACGGGCACACGGGGCAGGCTGGTGCACAAGAGGCCTGAAATTGCAGCTTTTACTGCCTACGGTCCTGGCTTGAATTCAGGCCAGGGCCGTAGGCATCAAAAGCTGCCCTTTCAGTCCTTGTTTGTGCACCATTGTGCACAAATACTGAAAAAGAAGAGACAAGGACTTACCTGTGTCTTCCAGAGGGTCCTTTTCTCTCCGAGTCTGCAGTAGCTGCCTCCCTCTGGCCTCTGCTCCCGGCTCTCGGGCTCCGGTGTGAAATTGGTGAAAATCATCATTAAAGGAAACTTTGACAGAAAGATTTTGAGAAAAACATTAATTTATTACAATCAGTTACATTAAGTATGCATTTCATCAGAAACACATACAACCACATATATAAAGAACTTTTAATATCTCTGGGCTCAACACTTTATCACTACTGTGGGTAAAGTCATCAATCCATATAGGTTGTAAACTGCTGAATGGAATTGCACCTATTTAACTGCACAAAGAAAGCTGATTGTTGAATCCTCACATTCTACAGTAGTTTGCTCCCTCTACACACATTCTACAGTAGTTTGCTCCCACTGTACCACTTCAGTTATTAAGTGCACTAAGGTATGCACACTTTTGTTTTTTGTCCTTTGATTCAATGCTTTTTGAATGCTTTCCATTCTGTGTTTTTGTTTTTTTAACAACATTTTTCATTTTGATGCCATTTCTCCTAATTAGTTTTTGTAACAAATTATGGTACTTATTGAGGGGAGTGAATGCCTACTCAAGCAGAAACCGCAATCACTGTCAGGGTGAGTTCACAAGCACACCCCAAATTAACAGGTGCCTAACCCTCTCATCGCTTGGTGCAGAGCAGTCAAGCTTAATTTAGAGACAATGTGTAAAGTATTTATGCAGCACTTCATACAGTAATAAAGTGAAAGCATGACGCAAGAAGAATCCCACACTAAATTAGGAAAATAGAGTAAGCTGTAAATAACAATAATAAAACAAGACCAAAAACGACAAAAGTCCTATCAGTAGACCCAGATATACGCAAATTTAAAGATTCAAGTCAAAACAGTGACAAAAGCACAAAGCCACAATTATGGTCATCTGCTTGCACTGCACCGGAAGAAAATAACACATTCAGGACTATGATAATAAAGCACTAGCCAGCTACAGGGACCCAGTTAGGTTCACTGAACACAGTACATTATTCATGGTTGCAAATAGATGAGCAGCCTCACACCATGGGTGCTTCGGCAGCAGAGGCGATTCAAAGTCTGGGCAAAGGGATGCATCATGCAGGTATTGTTCTGGGGAGCTATGCAGTGTGATGCAATGTTCTTGCATGGAGATGCATCATGCAGTGGCAGTTCCAATGGGCTGCAAGGAGCAATTTGTAGTCCTTGAGTTGGAGACGTCCGTGCACCAGAGGCAATGTGTCAGTTCCGAGAGTGAAGCATGGAGCAGCAGAAACAATGCACTGGTTCTGCACGACATGTACTGTGGAGAGGATGCACAAGTTCGACCAAACCTACAAATGGTCTGGCAGAGCACCTTAAGGCCCACTTCCAAGTATCTGGGACAGGGGTGGCACAACTTGGGAAGGCAGGATTCACAGATGGCAATGGTGAAGTGCTGGGTTCAAGGTTGTTTAAATCTGTTCTGTCTCTGCAGCTTCTGATTAGGAGGCCATCCAACTAGCCCTTGAAGTCAACCTTGGGTCCTAGGTTTAGAGGTGCTGGTCCAGTCCTTCTTACCCTTCAAGAGTGCAGCAAGGCAGTAATGCAGGGCAGCAGTCCTTCAGAGCAGCAGTCTAGCAGAGTGGCAGTTCTTTCAGCAGCACAGCAGTCCTTCTTCCTGCCAGAGTCCACAGGTCCAGATGTGTATGGAAGAGGCCAATATTTGTAACTGGTGCCCACTATGAAGTAGTGGAAGCTTTTGGAGGTTTCCACTCCACCCTTACGTGCTAGGCATCCCCTTCCTCCTACCCTGACCCAGGCTTCTCTGGGGTCACAAAAGACTAGTGTTGAATCTATTGTGACAGTGCTCAGGCAGGACCTTTGTGATGTGCAAGTGTGGTAGGTGACAGCTCCTCCCTCCTCCCTCTCGTTACCTCAAAGTGGCCAATTCTGCCATTACCTATCTTCCCATTTTTTCACTGTCTAGGGCCAATACAGAAAGACCAACTCCCAGCTACACCTAGTCGTGTTCCAGGATCAGCATGCAACCAACCGTTAGGTCAAGGAAATCCCTGCTTTCTAAAAGTGGCATTTTCACAATTTTAATTAAAAACCGACTTTACCATTAAAGAGGGCTTTTAATTACAATACTTTAGGCATCAACTTCAAACTGATTACCTGCTCCCAATTGAAGGTTATCACTTATTAAATGTGAAAAGGTAACCCAAATGTTATCCTATGTGGGAGGTAGGCCTTACAGTAGTGAAAAACAAATTTAGGTGTTTTTCGCTACCAGAACAAATAAAGCTTAAAACTGCATGGCCAACTTTTTAAATAAACTGCACCCTGCCCTTTGGGGAGTGTAGGACCTACCCTGGGGGTGACGTATATGTATGAAAAGTAATATTTAGTCCTGGCAAAAGGTTTATTTTTCCAGGTCGATATGACAGTTTAAAACTGCACCCATAGGCTGCAATTGCAGGCCTAGGACATGTTTAAAGATTTAAAGAGCTACTTAAGTGGGTGGTACAATTAGTGCTGCAGACCTACTTGTAGCATTTAATTTATAGGCTCTGGGCGCAGGTAGTACCACCTTACTAGAGACTTACAAGTAAATTAAATGGGCCAAATGGGTGTAAGCCTATTCCACCGCATTTAAAGAAGCAAGCACAACCATTTTAGCACTCATTTGCAATGGGATATTGTGCTGAGTCCTAAAGTCATCAAAACAGAACGGTTGAAAGCTAAACGTTAGGGGAGAACCACTCCAAGGATTTGAGGTCTAACAGTTCTCATCTTTTTAAGTAATGTTGTTATAAACTTTAAGGGCATATTTAAGAGCCCCTAACGCCACCTTAGCGCTGCCATAGCATTTTTTTTTTAAGCTAAGACAGCATTAAAGTGCCTTTTTCCATGTGACATATTTACAATGTGGAACGATGCATGCAGTGTGCCACTTTGTAAACCCTTGCACCAGTCATAATGTATGTAAGGGCTGTTACGATGTTAGGAGTCCCACTACAATACCAACGTGAAATATAACCTTAACAGATTTCACTGTGCCATTTTTGGCATATTTAACACCTGCTGAGACCAGGTGTTAAAATGACATTCCTTTAGAAACATATGGGCCTTCTTGCACTTTGCTACACTAGTCTAAATTTTTTTTATGCCAGTGCCACAATAGCATCAAAAATGTTGACGCTATTGTGCTAAAGACCGCCTTGCTGTGCTGTATTATAAATATGTTGCAACCATGGTGTTGTTAGGTGCCGGTGGGGGGGTGTGCAGAAAAAGTGACGTATCAGCTCTGATGCACGACTTTTTCTTAAATATGGGCCTTAGTGATTCTATTCTTATACCTGCATAGTTGTTTGGCTTGCTGTTGCACAAACACTTTATGTATTTTCTCTGAGGGATTTCGATCAGGTAGTGCCAAGATACAAATTGTGACTCAGGAATTGACCAAGCGGATTTCAGATGCAGCACCCATCAAGATTTTGGAATCTCCTCCTTGACACAACAATCTGATTAAGTGAAAGTGGTTACACAACTACCTCAAGAGAAGGTATGAGACAGAAATATACTAACAGGAAATACTGCAGTAACAAAAGCCTTAAATATTATTACCGATCTTCGTTTTACATTGTGGAGCTGGAGAGAAGTTTCCCTTTAGAATTTTAGATACAAAAATTGTTCATGTCTGGCCATGCTCTACCAGGAACCCTTCTCTCCTGGTTGAAAACCAGATGACAATTCAGACTTATAAGATTCGTAGCAAACAGGGTTGAGCCACAGGATTTAGTAAAACTTTGTTAACTTAAATTTTTACCGGTGTGTGCATAACGTGGGGGGAGAATGCAGGAGCGCATAGTAGCTTCTCCCAATGTTTAATTGTCCATGCAACATTTGTTTTGCGTGCTCCTGGTCTTCTGGATGTGAAAAATAAACGTCGACTTCTTATAGTCACACTGCGCTGTCACAGAAAAATAGGACACACTAATGAGCCCAACGAAAGGGGTATCAGAGAGGTGTAGGCCTGATGCCTAATGCAGAGGACAAAGAAGGGCTTTGCACATATGCAACTAGGACTTTTTGACTCCTATACATTACTAGGGTTCCGCAAATTGTAATCCTTTGCTTGTGGAATGTATTTTCTTCACCCACTGGGTTTCTGGTGTTCCCAAGCCTTGAGTAGCAGCGGGGGAACAAAACAGCTGTTACTCAGAAGCTCTGTACCTCCCATACCATACAGCAGAGGGTACCTCATGGTAGTTAGTAGCTGAGCTTCACGCTTGCACTACTGCCCAGAAAAGGAACATTCACACAGGTTCGCAATCCCCCATTTAAAAAAAAAACTTTGCTTTCTTGGTCATTTTTCTAAAGAAAAATGTGCTAAGTTTTGTGCTAAACTTCTGAAAATGTACAAAACCATTTGCTTCTCCTCTCATCACAGATTTCTTGATTAAATTCTTCAATATATACTATTACAATAAATCAAAAACGTTTGACATATTGGCCAGATTGATGAAAAATGTATATAGCGCCTCTGCATTGAGTGAAAGAAAGACCTGAACAGCACCAGGGGGCGTATTTACAAGAACCTAGCGCCTTCTTTTTTCACACTAATGTGGCATTGAGGAGGTCATTTCCCTGCACCATATTTACAAGGTGGCGCAATGCATGCATTGCTCCACTTTGTAACCTCGTGTCCCACATTATGCCTGCGCCAGGCATAATGTATGCAAGGGGGCGTGCCCACATAGGAAGGCCCAAAGAAATGGCGCGGTGGAATTTACAACATTTCACTGCAATTCTTTCCGTCATTTTTAATGCCCAAGGCTGGTGTTAAAAAGACGCACCCAAAGTAACCTATGAGCCTCCCTATGCTTTGCTGCACTAGAGTCAAAATAGTTGACGCTAGTGCAGCAAAGGACCACAATAGCATCAAACACTTTGACACTGTTAACGCGTCCCTTTATGACTAATTTACTCACTTTAGGACTCGTTTTAGGCCAATGAATCTTTTGACCCTGACACCCTAGGATGAGATAACTAATCAGCATGTCAATCAATATGTCAATAACGTCATCAAGGTTCACAGTAATACGACAATTCAAATTAGTTAAAGACATTAATAAAACTCAGAAACCACCATGACCTTTCAGTCATGAATAATCACACCAGTTTAGTACTATTATGTGAAGTTTATTCCCTATTGATTACAATTCTACTAGTAAGTTTACTAGTCTCAAAACCAAGAAACACATTAGCATAGTCAAAATATGGCAACTCTGATAAGATTTCATCAAAGCAAGAATCACGAACATTAGGATATAGCACAACGTCAACATAGGTTATCAAAGAATCATTATCACGATATTCAACAAAGCATAGATTCAGTCATTTGTCTATTTGCATCTGTTTAGTGAACCCCTCATCTAACCTCCAATTAGCACTGGCATGTTGGGCTTTATGCAAAACAATTTAGCAACACCAATTTAGAAAAACATCTAACTATGGTCTCTGTCAAAAGAAGCAGTTGGTACCTAGAAAGGAAAAGCAAATAGACAATTACAATTTCATTGTCATATAGTTACCCTCTGTATTGGGTCAGCATTCAGGTTCGGTCTTCGTCCTCAGGACATCAGTTGATTCACCATCAGGAATTCAGCAGTTTGGTAAAAGGGCACTTCCCTCATAAGGAGGTAAAGTGTAAATGGGTAATATAAGACAAGGATTAGTTTGAAGAACCAAACATCAAAGTCTCTATGCAGAGTGACAAAGTGTCTGGGTCATAGCAAAACGCGACAGCATCTCCCTCTCATCTATCTCCTAGTCTCCTATTCTCCTGTTATGATTTACTTCCTTGTGTCAAGGGTTTTTATCCCTTTTCTGTTGTACAATCCCCTAAAGTTTTATTGGTTGGGGTCAGTACCCCACTATCTCCCTCCAATAGAGTTCCAATTACTTCATTGAATTTGTCACCCCATAACTGTTCTCATGTAGTTTATTGGTCCTTATGCTTGACGTCTTCAGCGGGTAGAATGTCCGGTATGATTTCATACTCTCATGGTCTTCTTTGCATCTTTAGTCAGTGGTTCCATTGTCTGTACCAGTTCAGGCGACCTTGTACCTGCAAGTAGTCTACACTGTTGCATTCAGCAAGAATGTTTCACTAAGCCAGTTGAATTTCATGAGAAAGGTTCTACTACAGTTACATTCATCTTCTAGTTGGAAAAAAAGAGTTCATGTCCTTCAGCAAGTCAGCTCACTGCACGTTAGAAAAACACATTTAATATGAAACCGGGCAGCTAGGCCTCAACTCATGCTAACTAAGGCCTAATGATTTATTAGCAAAACTTTAACATATAACCTTTTAATATTAGTACAAAATCATATCCTAATATAACGTTTTATCATAATTAGTCGGTTTAATTAGTCCCCGTATATATTGGCGGACACTCCCCCTGGGCACATTACAAGCGCACGTTTTAGCAAAATACATTAATACATTTTCTATGCGGCAATATTACACATTAGTTCATATACATTTCATGTTAATATAGAATATATAAGCTACGCTCTCCCAACGCTATTGTGCTAACGACCACCATGGAGTGCCATATTATGAATACGGCCCAACCATGGCATCATTAGGTGGCGGTAGAGGGATGCAAGACTGATGTGCCGCTTTCTTGTTAATCTGCCCCTAAATGTATAAAGACATTTACAGTTTTCTCCTCTCCCTGTCCTGGCTCACTTTAGGCTGCCTTGGATGGGGTAAAGTTGCAGGACGACACTCTCTGTGTGGAGAAATGCGTGGCCTGGATTTACAGGTCATTTATTTTGTCATTCTGTGAGACTGCCTCAGAGGTACTAGAGCTGAAGTTTATTTTAGGGAGACTTAGCATCCCTACAGTATAAAGTAGGTAGAGTGGCAAACCATGTGAAGTTACATGACGGCAATTTCCTTCTGAGGGAAAAGAACAATAATAAACATTATTTTTTTCGCCTTCATCGCCCATTCACCTTCAACACTGCAAGTACCATTTTCATTCTCAAAGTTTCCTTTGGGATCCCAGAGCAGGAAATTTGCCTGGCTAGACATCCTGAGACATTGGAACAACACATTTAGAAGGTTCACACGCCATGCATCGCGTTGAAATTATGGAGATTCTTTTCAGATTGAGCACCTTTAATCATTGTTGACAATGATCTGGAAATCTTTTAGATTGTGGAATACCGTTTTATGTGTGTTTTTTAAATAATTGTTTTAGTGTTCTCACTGTCACGGCAGACTTCCTTGATTGAAAAAAATAACTTCGGAAAATGAAAGGGTTATCGTACCTTCTACTTCTCCTGAAAGGCGGTTATATAATGGACCCTGGGAATCTATACGATTATTGTTAAATCTCCTCACTCACAGGTACCACACGTGTGATAGTATTTATATATATTGGGAAGTCGAGGGCATCTTAAGTTATATTGCTTCTCTCTATCCCTTAGTGCAACCACTTTGGAAAACGAATCAAACTTATGGACACTGACTCAATGTATGCATTATTAATATAAATATTTGTGAGGAAGTCGGAAGCTAAGCCAGGCCTTTTGTGAACTCATCATCAATTTCAGTTTAAAGAAAACGCGTTGATGAGGGAAACTAGAAGGTTCAAATTCATGATTCCTCAGTGTTACGTGTTTTAGAGAGTTTAGAAGGGCACAGGCCGATTTCAGAAACCCGATGAGTTTACACGGCCACCATAGTGGGAGCATGTGCAAAATCGTCATGGTCTTTATTTACAAACTCCCCCAAAACGTCAAGAAAATCACCTGCAAAATCATGAATGCCATTCGGTGTTACACTTTACTCTTTTCTTACATATGCGACAATGTATATGATGATACAAAACAATAAAGTTTTTGAAAAGGTTAATGGGCGAAAATTAGTATGAAAATCACATAAGTCGCTATTATTAAAGTATACCATCTCACATGAGTGCAGACTGCTGCATTTTACAAACTTTAGGGCATTCACAAAAATTACATTAGTACTGTTAGAAACCTGGCCTCACACGTTTACAAGAGTAATTCCGGAAATCTGTGTGCAAATTAATCATATCATGCATGTGTAGTCCATTCTCATGTACAGTTGTACGTAGGTTACAATTAGAGATTGAAAAAGCCCTTATACAAGTGCAACTGCACGATTTTTTCTCAACAGTGAAAATGTTTATCTTTCTCCTAGATCATAGTCAAATTTTGACTCTTTACTGCTGTTAGAAATGGAGACTTTGGTTGGCAGTCAGGTTAACCCCTTTCCAAGCAAGGACCCTCACTCTAGTCTGGGTAAAGGAGAATCACACTCAGTTAACCCCGGCTCACCCCCTGGGTAGCTTGGCATGAGCAGGTAGGCTTAACTCAGCGACAATTTGTAAAGTATTTGTACCAACACACACAGTAATACAGGAAAAACACTATGAAAAGACTCAACACAGGTTTAGAAAAATAGCCATATTTGCCTGAACAAAACAAGACCAAAACAGCAAAAAGCCACAGTACACAAGTCTAGTTATGATTTTTTTAAGATTAAACTCAGAAATAGCTCTTAGAAACATACATGCTGTGATGAGATGGTATCACTGAGTCGTTCCCAATAATCCGATGCCAATAGCGCCGGTCATGGAGTCACGCAGACCCCCAGGTATAGTACCTTAGTGAAATGCGAAAACAGGCCGGTGCACGGAGTCGGGGATCACAGTGGTGCTGATCCGAGGTGGCGTTGGTTTCAGTGCTGCGGAGCGGAGGCGTCACAAAGAGGCATAAGGTCCTTGCTGCGGAGTGGTGGAGGTGAGGCGACGGCAGTGCTAAGTGTTAAATCCGCACACTTTGGGCAGAGTCGATATCCGGCGGTCACAATGTGGAGCAGCGACTTCTACGGAGTTGCAGACTTTGGCAGGCTGCAGTGTCCGTCGGGCCTGCAGATCATCACACTCCAGCGAGGACCACAGCTTTGTTGCAGGCGCGTGTCACAGGATTCGGCAGCAGCGTCAGTCCGGAGTCGCCTGGAGTCGGTTTTCTTTGATTTTCTTGGTTTTTCACCAGCTTCTCCTTTCAAGGGCCCAGGGACGGGATTAGGCACCACTTGGCAGGGCAGGAGTCTCAGCAGAGATTCCAGGTGCTGGCAGAGGAAGTCTTTGATGGCTCTGAGACTTCAGAACAGGGGGCAAGCTCAATCCAAGCCCTTGGAGATTCTCCTCAAGCAGGAATACACCACAAAGTCCAGTCTTTGTCCCCTTTCACAGGCAGAAACAGCAACTTCAGGATATCTTAACAAAGCACAGTCACAGGGAGGGGCAGCATATCTCCTCTGTTCTTCAGCTCCTCTTCTTGGCAGAGGTTCCTATTCAATCCAGAAGTGATCTTAATTTCAGGGGTTTTGGGCCCAATACTTATACCCCTTTCTTCTTTTGAAGTAGGCAAACTTCAAAGAAGAGTCTCTCTTCTTTGTAAGATCCTGCCTTGCCCAGGACAGGTCCCAGACACACACCAGGGAGTTGGAGACTACACTGTGTGAGGGCAGGCACAGACCATTTAGGTGAAAGTGACCACTCCTCCCTTCCCCGCCAGCCCAGATGGCTCATCAGTATATGCAGGCTACACTCCAGCTCCCTTTGTGTCACTGTCTAGAGGAGAGGTGTAAACAGCCCAGCGGTCAAACTGACGCAGACAGGGAATCCACAAACAGGCAGAGTCACAGAATGGTTTAATCCCTTCACTGCCAGGCCTTTTCCCCTCCGGTGCCAAGCCTTTTTTTTGGCTTTTTGGGCTCAGGCCCTCATAACTTTTTGTCCACATAAGCTACCCACTCTAAATGTGCATCTTTTTTTCCCAACATCTAGGGATTCTAGAGGTACCCAGAGTTTGAGGGTTCCCCTGGAGGAGACCAAGAAATTAGCCAAAATACAGCTAAAATTTCCTTTTTTAATAAAAAATGGAAAAAGGCTGCAGAATAAACTTTGTGGGTTTTATTCCATGAAAAAGGCATCAACAAAGGGTTTGCGATGCTAGAATCACCATCTTCCCTCCTTTCAGTAACAGGCAGACATGAATCAGAAGACCAAATTCTTTAACACAATTTTGGCATTTTACTGGGACATACCCCATTTTTACTATTTTTGTGCTTTCAGCCTCCTTCCAGTTAGTGACAGAAATGGTTATGAAACCAATGCTGGATCCCAGAGAGCTAAACATTTCTGAAAAGTAGACAAAATGTTGAATTTCACAAGGGGTCATTTGTGTAGATCCTTCAAGGTTTTCCTATAGAAAGTAACAGCTAAAATAAAAAAAATATTGAAATTCAGTTGAAAAAAGAGCCATTTCTGTCCACGTTTTCTTCTATAACGTTTTCGAGTTATGGCAGATTTTTTAAAGTAATATACCGTCACGTCTGATGGACTCTTCTGGTTGCAGGTATATATATGGCTTGAGAGGTTCGTCAAGAACCCTAGGTTCCAAGAGCCAATAAAGGAACTGACCCTTGCAATGGGTTTTCATTGTATACCGGGTACACAGCAATTCATTTGGTGAAATATAAAGAGTGAAAAATAGGTATCAAAAAATACAAAAATCCTTTCTGACCCACTTGGGGGTAGATCAGCCTAATTAAAATAGGCCGATCTGCCCCCAAGGAGGGCAGAAATGGCCTAAAATAAATTTGCCCCTCAGGGGAGAAATCCTTGCCTAAGGGGTCACTCTGCGTGTGTGAACTTGGCACAAACAAAAATCCCTGGTGTCTAGAGGTTTCTGCCCCCTGGGGGGTAGATTGACCTAACAAAAATAGTCTGATCTGTCCCCAAGGGGGGCAGAAATGTCCTTAAATACAATTGCTGCCCAGGGGAGCAACCCTTGCTTATGGGGAAGCTCCCCATTAGTAAAAAAATAAAAAAATAAAAAATCTCTGCTGCTTACTAGTTTCTGCCCCTCTTGAGGACAGATCAGGCTAATTAAATTAGGCTGATATGCCCCCACGGGGGGCAGAAATGACCAACATTAATGTGCCTCCAATGGGAGCGAACCTTGCCCAAATGTTAACCTATGAGAGGGATAGGCCTTTCAACAGTGAAAACCGAATTTGGCAGTATTTCACTGTTAGGACATATAAAACACATCAGTATATGTCCTACCTTAAACGTACCCTGCTCCCTGTCCATGGGGCAACCTAGGGCCTACCCTAGGGGTGACTTGCATGTAGAAAAAGGGAAGGTTTAGGCCTGGCAAGTGGGTACACTTGCCAAGTCGAAATGGCAGTTTACAGCTGCACACACAGACACTGCAGTGGCAGGTCTGAGCAATGTTTACAGGGCTACTCATGTGGGTGGCACAACCAGTGCTGCTGGCCCACTAGTATCCTTTGATTTATAGGCGCTAGGCACCTCTAGTGCACTGTACTAGGGACTTACTAGTAAATCAAATATGCCAATCATGGAAAGCCAATTACATATACATTTTACATAGGAGCACTTGCACTTTAGCACTGATTAGCAGTGGTAAATTGCCCAGAGTATCAAAAGCAGCAAAAACAGAGTCCAGCACACATCAACAACCTGGGAAGTAGAGGCAAAAAGTTGGAGAGACCACACCTAGGATGCCAAGTCTAACAACTGCCATTTCCAGAAAGGAAGGGATTTTCTCCTTCCCATGACTCAGGTAAATCTCTGGGCATTTTTAAGGTGGTATGAGCCAGGAAAAAATTGTGAATGATCACAAACACATGTATGCATGGACTTTCAGAATACTGCAACCCTGCAACATCAAATTTCAAATTGACAGTCCAGTCAAACTTCGTTTAGGGAATGTACCACTGTATTTCTTTCAGTTTAATTTGTAATGATGCAGATTTGTTCACTAATCTCTGTGTACTGTGTTCATCATGGCGTTTTGAGATCTTATTTGTATGGAGCTTATGTTACAACCACGTATATCTGTAGAGGACTCGTTTTGTGTTCGATCTTAACAAGGGACTGTAACATTGTATGTTTCTTGGCATGATTTCTACTGATGTAGGTCTGTTTACCAAATTATTCAAACATGCTAATGGAGCGAAATAATAACTCATCTTAAGAATATTGGAAAAGGTACTATACCATCCCATATTATTTCTCAACATGGGTGGACTCTGCATGGGAATTGATAATGTTCTGTTTTCCATTTTGAATTTCTTCTCACATTTTTTCATCATTTGATTAGTCTTTCTTTTTTCTTACATGACTGACTCATTGGCTAGCACCTGTTTCCTCTTTTCATCTCAGGTATCTCTTAACTTAATTGCAGATGGTGCTAAATGTGTAAGACATTTTTATAAACGGATTGCTACATACAGTTGATTTATTTCCTCCATCTATTTATTTATCTATTTCTCCTTTTTCCTACAATCTTCTAGAACGTGGGTGAAACTCACACTCTTTAACATTTCCTTTCAGAAGGATGGATGCTTTTAATTGTTCTTGTATCTTTCAGCCTTGAGAAAGCACCAGGTTTATGTACCACTAGGGGGCGAAACATGTGTCGGCTACATCCTTGTATGCCATATTGATACTGTACCTTCCACAGATGCACCTTATAATAAACAGCATTTGACCTATTGTCTTTGAATGGATATGACATTTTCAAAGAGAACTCTGTTGTGAAGATATGGACTATTGAGTTGACATATGGGTTTACCAATACTTTGTTGTTAACACATTCCTCAGAGGCTAACATTAGGGGTTTACACCTCTTTGGTAACCCACATTCTGTTTAAATACAACATATGGGCATTTAGAAATATAGTGTTGGACCCTTCCTGGAGTGCACCCAACATCAAATTTCAAACCCTGAGAGTAGTTTCAGACTTATGGAAATCTGTATATGAGTAAATCATTTTTCTAGTCTAAACCGTCTTCAGTGAATGACAAAAGTGTTTTGTTTACAATTGTAAAAAATGTTGATTTATGGTGGTAAGTCAAACATAAATGTGTAAATATTTTTGTGCATATGGACATACCCATATAATTGAAATTGTACTTGCAAGGGTTCTAATGTGGTGCTAGTAAACTTATCGATTTCAGTGGGCATAATAAATTTGTCAGAATTGATTAATTTCTATAACTTATGCCTTGGAGGCTGATCATTAGGTCAGTTTTCCCTTTAAATGTGTGTCACATTTTGGCATTAGTAATCATACATTTCTATAGCGCTGATTAACAGTACATTTTCAAAAACATGATAGAAAACTGAGACATGAGGCTTCAGTAGTTTATCATAAGTGCAAAGATAGGAGTCTGATTAGCTCGATGGCCCTAACATCGCTTTTGTATATTGCTAATTGCAATTTATTAGAAGGTAGAGGTGACACCTTTTCTGTGACGATGTTAACTTCCTCAGTTGATGGACTGACTCTTCTTTGATAGTTCCATAAACATTTAACGGAGTGGAGAGAATAAGTGATTGTTTGTCAGGAATATAATTTGTTGCACTATTCTTTACCTTCATGTTAACCTCAAAAACAATCTTTCCAAAGCAGCAGTTGACACTGAATGCAGTGTACCAGGCATTTCAGAAGCACATTCACAATTTAGAAAAATATCAATCCAGTTGTATCCCTTATTAAAGTATGGAGTATTCGATTCTTAAGTGACTCCTGGTAGGCCACGTACATTATTATTATGAAATATACAATAATATTCTTTTGGTCTCTATATTCAGGGCCACTGAAATTTTGCAGCAATGGATGACCAAATAATGTAGCACATTCTGTGGCAGTATTATTTCAAGATTCTGTAATTTTAGCAAACATTAATATGGTCTGGGCAAAACGTCCCCTCATTGGTAGATGTTTAACATCAAACACAGCAACTAACAACTATAAGGTTAATAATTAAAGTTTGCCAAGTGTTTGCTCCACTGCACAGTACCAAATTTAGTACTTTTTATGTAAAGTTTGATCCGTTTGACGTAGAAACACATTTTTAAAAACCTGTAAATCAAGCAGAAGATGGTGGATTAGGTGATAAGTGTGTTAACTCCATAATTAGTAGGGGTGGATGTAACCAGTGCTTAATTTGTGCTTATTGTTTCCGGTGCGGTGCACCGGCACTTATTTTTGAGGGCCGGCGCTTATTATTCTGCCTCAAGCATTTGTTGTGAGCAAAAGACATATATAGGAAAGACAGAGGAAGAGAAAAACGAAAAAGCATCACAATGGGAGAAAGCAGAAAGCTGCAAAAGTGAGCTGAAGAGGCAGGGAGATGCTTTAAATGGATTGAAGAGGCCGGAGATGGCTTCTGGATTATGCTACCTCAGTGTTCCGTATTCCCACATTTAATTGCAGCAGCCGCATGTTTAAAAGGAAGGCTTTGAGCACTGGCTCATTTTTATTTACAGATTAAGCACTGGGTGTAATTTGTGTAATTCAGTGAAGCATAATCATACATAATCAACAAAAACATTCCACAACATTATGCATAATTATGCAAGAAGAGGAATTCTATGTTTAGCTCTATTTGAAGTGCAAAAATGCACCCTTGCATCCAAAAGAGGCATGAGAATGCATTTTGCACCAAGGAATAGTGCTAAATGCAACAGAACACGAATAGCAACTGTGAGCAGCCACTCACTCTCACTAAAAGTACTCTTGAGGTAGGATTTTCATCCAAATGACCACTGGCATTTAGTGCTATTTTCTTATTGCTAAATGTCCCCCTTTCATCCAGGATGCATTTGTGGATTAAGAAATAGAGCAGTAGAACACAAATAGTGAGCACGAACAGCTGCTTGCAGTCACTAAATGTTGTCTCGCATTAGGATTGTTGTCCCCCAGATTACTCTTAATTATGTAAGCAGACGTAATCACATTATTATTGGTAATTCTGAGTCAAGGAGTAATGTGGAATTACCGAAACTACACTGATTACACCAGCTTAATTGAAATTACACCAGAGCCTAGTATTTAGATGGAAAGCACCACCAATAAAGAAACTCTAACTTCCAGTGGCCCTTGCTGTATCTTAATAATTACATGTTTTAAACAGCACTTCATACTACAGATTCCCCTCTATACACTATAAATTGTAGCTGCTATTATTGACTGATGTAAGTGTACTCAAATAACTAACCTGTAAATGACAAAAGATTAATTACATTAATGGTGGAATAAATGTTATATTAGTAGCAAAAATATCATATGACAAATATTGTTTCTAAAAAATGTAGTTTACAAAAATATAATCTCATTGGATGTAGACTAAATATCCATGACATATCCTGGTACCATAAATTTAAAGGGATTTGACTCTTGACCTGCAGGAGATAATAGATGTCCGAAACAAGAATTTAGCTCACTAAACCTCCTTGTCAGCACTAGATTATTCCTAAAGTCCTAGAGATTAAAGAGAGTATAAACCCAAAATAGAAAACAACATTTTAAATCTAACTGTGATGCACAGGAAAGGCGGCATTCTTTTTTAGCTACTTCTGCAAAATGCAACATTGTAGATATTTAAAATATTGTGTAGAGTATAAAGTACAACCTTAATAAAAAAAAGTGTACTTCTGCTTCCCTGAAAAACAAAGGCATTCATTGTTTCTGAACACAACTTTGATTAGGGTCTCATGTATCTGGATGCTAAGAGACCTTGGCATTCTCTGAAGCAATGGGGTCCTTTTTTAAATTAACTTATTTAAAAATGTCAATTTCGCTTCATGTTAAGGCTAGAGAATGTGTTGCCTTTTTTAATCTTAAATTACATAACATGTTACATTACTTAACCCACCCTGCTACATAACTTGGCCCTCCTTTGTCTCCTAATTTTTGCTTCCTGATTTGTATGCAGCCATTTGACATAACCTCTTGCCAGAGTCTAAATCTTAGAATATAAAATTTACTCAACGAGATTACAAAGGAGTGAAAGCATCTCAGTTAGGACAATCATTTTGTTTTTACCACTACCCTATGCATTTAAGAAAAGGGAAGCAGATTTATATCCAGTACTTAATGTGTAAAAGAATGAGTGCTGTGCCCAAAGTTCTACTCAAAAGGCCGCAGCTGACACTATTAAATGTCAGCACACCGAACACCAAGACTGCGTAGTCTTCAATCCACCTCAGGCCGCTTTAATCCACTGTCAGACACTCCTTGCCTCTTTAAATCACTCTTGCAGGTTTCTGCTTTCTCAGTTTGTGACAGTTTTTCCATCTGTATGTTCAAATTTTCTTTCCCCTTTCTGTGTTTTTTGCTTTATTGCTCTCAGGAAATGTCCAATTAGCAAAAATAAGTGTTTGTCACCCACTGGTCCCCACCAGCAACCATTGCCTTAAATGAAACACTGCATATGTCCCCCTGGTTTAAATTCAGGCTTTAGGATTTGACTAGATATTCTATGATTATAGGGAAATTGCTGGGGTCTCAATCCCAAGTGCACTGGACTGGACTGAGCTATTTACCACACCTGGTGATTACCATTACACCAGAGTAGGATATTTTCTGGTTGTGAAAAATACCTCCTATCCGAATTTCACCTAGAAGAATGGGGATTGCATTTAGAATTGATGTTGATGTTTTGTGTCAAATTTTACATTTATTAGAAATTACGTGGCATTTTTCCTCACCTAAATCTTTCCACGTGTAACCTGATGAAAAGTACCTGGGAAAAAATGTCAGATGCAGTAATAACAACAATACTCATAAATCCATTATCTGCAGTTAGTGGACAGGCTTTTATTTATCCACGCTTCAGGTTGCCACTGTGTACACTATTCTATAATTTTCTAATATAAAAAATGTGGAATGCTAAAATTGAAAACTGCACTTGATTTATGAATTGTAGCCCATACCCACTTATGAATGGAGCTCTGTCTTGCCCGAGATAGGGGTGCGCTATGTAAATACCAATCTATGATACATGGGATAGGTTTTTGCACTAGAGGTTTTATTGTTATTCTTCATATTTGCAAACATGATGTGAAAGAGCTACACCTAAATGATTTAAGAGGTTTGTGGGAAAGGTGATGGTGTAACCATGTATTATATGGTATGAGGAACCCCCTAGCATACATTATAAGGATATTGTAAGTCATATCGGAGGTCCATAGCCTTATAAAAAGAACTTTCCTTTCAGCCTTATTCCTCTGTATGGTTATGGAACTCCTCGGTGGTTTATAATGTAGGCAGAAGGTACTTTATCCGTTATAAAATACATAAATTTCAGCTGCATTAGTCAAACGTCTGTGGTTCTTACCTTGGCCTGTGTGGTTTCCTATATTTCTGTCTTTGTTATTTGATGACCTTTTCGAAATTGGCAGTTTTGTTTTGCAAATTGTATTGCAGCCAGCTTCATATTATAAACTGGAATTCACTGCGCTCTAATCTGTTTCTTTTTCACGCACTCTCAACTTGTTTATTTAATTTGCACCGATTCAGATATAAACAGAGAGAACAATATGGCGTTTAGCATTTCAATATCTTCAGTACAGTGAGTTACTTCATTTAATGTGGGATTACGGTATGTTAAACGCTCAAAAAGAAGATTAGCACATCAATTAATGATGGGCTCGTAGTCCAAATGCAGTAATTAAGTGTATCCTACACCGCTCAACACGCTGCTTACTTCCTGTACGTTACACTTCCAAAGAGCCTCGCTTTGTTAAAGAAAAATGCTAAATTTGGAGTAGATGTGAACAGCATACACAGTAACATCACAACTATAGTCTGAAAAGTTAGAGAAAAATGAAAAAAAAGAAACATCCTTGATTGAAAAGAAGAGTTGTTGCGTGTGAAAGAAACCTCTTTGTTGGAACAGGCTACAATGCAGAACCATTCAAATATGAGTGATAATATAACAACTATAAGTCAATTGAGGGAGATATGCAGTTTATTATAATGCCAAATATGGTTCTGCAGGATGACTTGCGGAACTCACTTTTAGTTAATTGAACAACGCGGAGCTCTCACGTTTTCCAACGCTATATGCAAGCAGTTCATCCAAATAAAGCTTTTTGCTTTCCATTACGGGACTTGTAGTCCTGCTTTCATAGTGGATAAACAAACTTTGATACAGGTGAAATCCTTTTGTTTATCTCATGAACTAAACTAAGGAATGCTTTGCTTCACGCCTTTATGTCGGAGTTTTGTTAGCTGGTATAATAGAATCATCAAACTTTCCCTCAGGAAGGCTGTATGACAGAACCACACATGCCATTACCATGTATGCCTTTACAAAGCAACCATTACCACACATATGCCTCACCATGCATGCCTTTACCATGCAAACTTCTACCATGCATGTACCTTTGCCACTCACGCCTTACAACAAAAATGTAATATTTTGCAGGTACCGACCCTAAAGACTAAACTTACCCTTGTAATCCAAATATTCTTGCCCACCTGAAAACCTAAGAATAACCTTGTCACCCAAATACCCTTAACCATCCTAAACACTAAAAACACCCTCGCCATCCAAATGCCTTTGACCACCCTAAACCCTAGAAAAAACCCTTGCCACCCAAATGCCCTTAGCCACCCTAAACCCTAACATGACCCCTGCCACGCAAATACCCTTAGCCACCTTAAACCCTAAAATACCTTGCAACCCAAATGCCCCTACCCACCCTAAACCCTAAAATTACCCTTGCTACCGAAAAACGCCCTTCTAGTAACTAGGTAATTATAGTTAGGACCTAGTTTCTATAGAAAAAGCTGTTTTTTACTTGCCTATATCTTTGGTGCCACTTGACAAAACTTCACAAAATTTTCCAAAAAATGTCAACAGTCATATGAGCGGCTGTCTGGAAAGTATCGGGTGATCCATCAAGCATGGAATGATATAAAGGTGTGTCAAAATTAGAGCTTTTCCAATGTTAATTACTTAGGAAAAATTTAACAGCGATAGCACCCAAACCACTGGATGGGATTACACCAAATTTGGCAGGAAGGTAGTTCTTTGTCCAGAAAGAGCTCTTTTTGTTGTTTGGTGTAAATCAATTGAGTAGTTTTTGAGATAATAAAGAAAATCCAAATTTGTATAGATAGTGATGTGAAGGATTTGCGACCCCTTCCAATCTCATGCAGAGATCTGATTTGCTGTCAACATTTAAACTAGGAATTGTTGGCAGTCATGCTGGGACTCGGATTCAGCCAAGTCCTCAAAGAAATGTAAATAAATAAATAAATAAGAAAAGGGGAAAGGATACATATACCCTAACCCCTTAGATCTGCTGGTGTGGTCAAAAAAGCATTTTTTTTAAATGTCGGCAGGCATCCCATTGGATCGGGAGATCTGCCAAAAAATTCTAAAAAACACAAGTGCAGGCTCCAGCTCTTATTTTTTAGTAAGCCCCCAGGTGGGCCAGGTCTCAGGGGTGTTGTTATTTTAATGTGGGGGGATAGCCCCCCTGCTGCTCCAAGGACCACCACCTCCCCAGGTATGAAGAAAATATGGTGTGGGGGGGCCGCATGGACCCCCTACTGCCCTGGGGTCCGCCACCATCCCAGAGCATGAAGCAAAGATGGTATAGGGCCCGCATGCCTTCCCACCCCGCTGCCTTGGGGACCACCACCTCCCCAGGGTGTTAAACAAATATGGTACTGAAGCCATATGCCCCCCCCCCCAATGCCCTGAGGACCACCACCTCCACAGGGCAAAGTGTAAAAAATAGAAAGTGGGTTCATAGCGGACCCCTGCAGCCCCGATAAAAAACACCTCCCTGTAGCTATTCTATGTTGGCCCCACTCATGGAGCCACTGATGGTCCTGGGGATTACCACCCCCCCACAGCTGGCTCCTGCTGTGTCCTGGGGTGCCCACCCCGAGGGACATAATGTTTGTTGTAGCTTGATGGCAGCAGAGGTTTCCTCTTTCTGCCTGCCCTCAGACAGTCAGTCAGTCAGACGGATTAAATTGCTCTCACAGACAGGCCCCCCTCCAAAAAATATTTAAATGTTTAGGCCAGGCCCAGGGGATGTGATTCCTGGGCCAAGATCAGTCTGGGGGGCATGCAGCCTTCTTCCCTCCCAAAATTAAATATTTACGTGGGAGCACAGGGGATGGGGTCCCTAAGGCCAATATCAGCCTGAGGAGGGGGGCATGCAGGGTTGAGTTGTTATTGGGGTTGGCCGCAGGGTCTGGCCACAGGCCAGGCCCTGCGGCCAATCCCCGCTGCACACAGATGAAGGCCATGTGCAGTGCTTGGTTGGGTGGTTATAGGGGTTGGCTGAAGGGTCTGGCGGCAGGCAATGCACAGCATGGGTTTGGGTGGTTATAGGGGTTGGCCACAGGAACTAGCCGCAGGCCACTCCCTGCGGCCAACCCCAGCTGCGCACTTCCAAAGGCCGTGTGCAGTGTGGGGTTGGGTGGTTATAGGGTTTAGCCGCAGGAACTTGCTGTAGGACAGGCCGTGCGGTCAATCCCAGCTGCCACAAGGCTGAAGACCATATGCAGCAGTGGTTGCGTTAATGCATATTAATGAAAATTACTATACGTTAAAAAAAAACATAGAAATTCAATGAAAACAAAACAAAGGTTACAGGGAGGTTATTGTGGTGAATTCAAATTAGCTTTTATTGGGAGTCAGGAAATAATCTTAGCCCTTCAGATTACAGGCCTGTGCCCCCGTCACCTAGTGACTTTGAACCTACTTAGCTTGCTCTATTTTAGTCCTTTTATTTTATAATTTCTTTTAAGATGACTGTGATTGTTTATATTTTATAAAGATGATTGTATTTGTATTATCAGTGCCACTTTGTGAAGGCATCACTATCAGTGTCATAATCAAGTGACGTACATAGGTATTAACATCATGTCCTTCTCCCACTTACGTGCAACAAGAACATAATGCACATTTGCTGGGGATTGTTTATGTAATTGATATGACAAATCTGCATCTTATCAATTGTTTGGGAACATACGATGCTCATCAGGGGTCCTACATTATTATCATTATAAATACATCTCACATAGACAAGGTCATTAGAGGGATTCCTTCCAGATGCCATCTACATTGCACATCACCTTGCTGCAGAACTCAGCCTTTGTGTCACAATAGAGTCTGACCTAGAAACCTCATTTTAAGGTAACGAGGGTTGAGGGGCACTTCTCACGGACACAGTACTGGCAGATTAGGTTTATCATACCTAGCTCTCATTAGGTTACAGATTAGATTCTCTATGCTAGGGATTTTACATTACATGTTTATTGCAAAATGGTAGGGGTCTTAGTATTCATGACTCTTATCTTTACAATCCTTCTTCTTTTATTGTTTATCCTAATCATTGCAGTTCATTCATTTTACTGTAGATTGCAGTCTTTTCAATAAATATATTGGAAACTCTCCTGCATCTCCTTCTTTGCCTGTGTGTGACTGAGACTTATTATTAATGTGAGAAAAGGGTAATTTACGTTCCTCCACGACTCCCCTGAAATGTCAGAATCTAGAGTCCATGCGTAAGGCTGCCAGAAATCACCTTCCACTGTTTGGGTTCTTGGTGAAGTACTGTTTGTGAGCCGGGATGGTTGGACGGACAGTTGTGACTTGTAGAAGTGACTCAGTGACCTACAAACAAAAGTGCCGTCTCCCCAAAACCAGCAGTCTCGCCTAGGAGTAAGAGTTTAACTACAACATTATAGTTAGTAAATGGAATTTAGAAAGACATAGAAATTCAATTAAAAAAACTAAGGTTACAGGGACTTTATAGTTAGGATCCCATTTTAAATGTACAAAGCCATGGAAATTCACCAGTTATAGTTAGAGATATCTTATGTAACTATAACTTGTGCATTAAGGTAACTATAACTTACGCCCTCGCCATGCACTGCTAATTACCTCATAAATTACGGCCCTCATGACATCTTTAATAACATCAATAATATCAATAGATTTACAGTAACTTTTTTGATGAAAAAACAGTGCATGGCGTGGGCACGAGTTATAGTTACCTGAGGTAACTGTAACTGGTGAATTTCTATCATTTTGTACATTTAAAATGCGGCCCAAACTATAACATCCCTGTATCCTTTGTTTTTTTTAAGTGACTATAAGTGTGTGTATATATGTATATATATATATATATATATATACAACACAAAGTAGTAGTTAAAAATCAAGGTGATGATTAGCAATACGGCATGATATAATAATATATTTAAATGTAAGTATAGTATAATGTCATTAGTGTTTTGTTTATGTTCATTATGTGACAGGATATAGTTTCTAGGGGCGGTAGGGCTTAATTATAATGTTATGAAATTATGGGCTATGACTAAGACTGATACGGTTGAAACGCGTTAGCCCCGAATCGATATAGCCTTTGTACAGCCTTTGATGGAAGAATAAATTGATTGAATTACAAAAAGTCTGGACTGCTGGCTTTTCCTTTCGAATGACGACTGAAAAGGATGATTTGTGTATATTACGGGTCCTGCGTCTGTAGCTGAGCACCAACCTCGATGGCAGTAGCAGTCAGTTTTAGCAGGGAATTTAAAGAATATATATATATATATATATATATATATATATATATAAATTACCTACTGGTGGTTGCCACTAGGTAGTTATAGGTAGGACTTAGTTACCAAAGAAATATATATATATATATATAGATAAACACATAGGTAGGTATAGTTAGGATCTAGTTTCCATAGACAAAGCATTTTTTGTTTTGCCTATCACTTTGGTGTTGTTTGGCGAATGTTCACAAACTTTTCAGAACTAGTACGTTACTTACTTCAGCTGCTGTCTTTAAAGTTTCAGGGTGATCCGTCAAGTCGGGGGATGGAAAAAGGTGGTCACAAAATGTGTTTTCCTCATGCAGTTTACTTTATGGATTTTGAATACGTCTATAGCCCAAACCGCTGATCGGAATGACACCAAATTTGCAGAAAGCTAGCCCTTGGTCCAGAAAGAGTCATTTAAAAAATTCGGTGTAGATCCATTTAGTAGTTTCGGAGTTATTAAGGGAAAAAACCCAGATAACTAGGGATGCGGATCTTTCATGGCTCCAACAGTTCTCATGCTGAGATCTGGTTTGTTGCTAGCACTTCAACCAGAAATGTTCTGGCAGCCATCTTGGGACCTGGTCTCAGCCGAGACCCAAGCAAAAAATAAATGAAAACAGAAGGAGGCAGGGTAGGAATAACCTTACCTACTAGGCTTGGTCGTGGGGCCCCAGAGGGACCCCGTTGGGGCCAAAAAAAATTTTTCTTCTACGTTTTGCCACAAAAATTGCGATGAATCTGTAAATCCACTGCAAACAAATGTCACAAAAGGCCCAACTCTCCCCGTGACACTGTATTGCTCTTGCTTTTGTCTTCTCCTTGCTTTTCTCCCTGATTTTTAGGTGCCTTCTCCTTGTTTTTACCTTGTTCTCCTTGCTTTCATCTTGCTTTTTCACCCATTTTTTCTGTGCCTTTATCTTGCTTTTCCCTCATTCTCACTGCTTTCGTCCTACTTTTCCCCATTTATTTGTGTGCCTTCTTGATTTCTTCCTCCTTTTTCCAATGACTTCTCCTTGCTTTTCCCTCGTTTACGCTCGTTTCTCTTTGCATTTTCCCTTTTTTTTTACTTTCTCATGGCTTTTCTCTTGCTTTCACTGCTTTCTCCTTGCTTTTTCCCTCGTTTTTGTGTGCCTTCTACTTGCTTTTCCCTCATTCTCACTGCTTTCATCTTATTCTTTGACCTGTTTTTAGAGTGCTATCTCCTTGCTTTTCCCTGGTTTTTACTGCTTTCTGCTTGCTTTTCCTCCCATTCTTTTGTGTTCCTTCTCATTGGTTTTCCCTAATTTTCACTGCTTTCTCCTTGATTTTCCCTAGTTTTCATTGTTTTCTCCTTGTTTTTTCCCATTTTTTTTCAGTGCCTTCTCCTTGCTTTTCCCTTGTGGAATGGGGTTGGAAGCACATGGGTAGTTGGCCACAGGGCCTTTCCACAGGCCAGGCCCTGTGACCAACTCCCAGCTGCATTAACAAAAATATACATTCACTGAAAAAACAAATCTTACAGGGTCGCTGTAGATAGGAAATAAAATCTAAAACATCTGAGAAATTCACAAAAAGAACAAAGGGTAGATGGATGTTATAGGTAGGATCAGAATTAGTGAGAGTTATTTCACATAACTATAACTATAACTTGTGCCCAAGGTAACTATAACTCGCACCCTCACCATGCACTGCTAATTATCCCACATATTACATCAGTAATTGCATCTTCTATGACATCATTGATAATGTCATTGCAATATATGATGTAAAATTATTGATCTAAAAACTGTGCATGGCGAGGGAATTATATATATTTATATGTTTGTACATATATTACCTAGTGATGATGCCACTAGGTAGTTATAGTTAGGACCTAGTTTCTATAAAAAATCATTTTTATTTTGCTAATAACTTTGGCACCGTTTTATGAATCTTCACAATATTTTCCCAAAAATACAACTCTCACTTCAGCATCTGCCTGGAAAGCCGTGCCAAGAAAAATGCAGCGGGGGCCTAAATCTTTTTCTCCATGCATTTTTCCATTAGGAGTTTGAACAGGAATAGTGCTCGAACCACTGGACGGAATTACACCAAATTTGGCAGAAAGGTAGTTTTGCCTCCAGAAAGTGCCCTTTTTGTTATTTGGTGTAAATGTTTTCAGTAGTTTTTGAAAAAGAAAAGAAAAAACAAATTTGTATATATAAGGTCGAGAAGGCTCTGCAACCCCTCCTGATCTTGTGCTGAGATCTGATTGGCTGCCAATACTTCAACAAGGATGTGTTGTCAGCCATGTTGAAAAATAATTAAAACAAAAGAAAAGGCGCCAGGGTAAGGACATCCTGACCATTTAGCTCTGGTGCTGGGGTCCCATAGGGACCACCCCAAGCAAAAGGGTGTTTTTTGAAATATTTTCAGCATGGGAGATGTGCTAGATTGGAGGATCTGCTAAAAATTAGGAAAAAAAGCAAGTGCAGGCTCCAGAGCAGAATTAGTAATGAACTGCTGGAGTGGAGAATGCCCCCATGCAGCCCAGGGACCACCACCTCCTTGGGGCTAAAATTAAATAATATAGGGGTTCTGTTTCGGACCACTGGCCCCGGGACCACCACCACCCCAGTGTTTCCCCCTTTGTGGAGCCAATGATGGCCCTGGGGACCACCACACACTGCACCCTGCCCATGGGGCTACCTTGGACCTACTTTAGGGATGCCTAACATGTATAAAACGGGAAGGTTTAGGCCTCGCAAGAGAGTACACTTGCTAAGTTGAATTGGCAGTTTAAAACTGCATACACAGACACTGCAGTGGCAGGTCTGGGCCATGTTTAAAGGGCTACTAAGTTGGGTGGCACAACCAGTGCTGCAGACCCACTGGTAGCATTTGATTTAGAGGCCCTGGACACCTCTAGTGCACTGTACTAGGAACTTACTAGTAAATCAAATATGCCAACCATGGAAACTCAATTACACATACATTTTACATGGGAGCACTTGTACTTTAGCACTGGATAGCAGTGGTAAAGTGCCCAGAGTATCACAAACAGAGTCCAGCACACATCAACAACCTGGGGAACAAAGGCAAAAGGTTAAGGGAGACCACACCAAGGATGCCAAGTCTAACAGAAAGCTATGCTTTTCCTTAAAGTGCTGCATATTAAGGAGTAATTAATGCTTTTTAGATCCTTGAAATATTCCTTGATTAATACCACTTGTAGTTTCTCAAAAACATTTAGGGCCTGATTACAACTTTGGAGGAGGTGTTAATCCGTCCCAAATGTGACGGATATACCACCCGCTGTATTACGAGTTCCATAGGATATAATGGACTTGTAATACGGCTGGTGGTATATCCGTCACTTTACCGTCACTTTTGAGACGGATTAACACCTCCTCCAACGTTGTAATCAGGCCCATAATATTCTAGGTGGGACTAGCAACAGGGCAAACTGTTTTTATGTGACCCACGGGTGAAAGAGGCAGTTTGGTCCAGAATGCATCTGACTAATCTGTTGTAACAATCACTGTGCTGAGATTGACTTTAATAACATCTTAATTGGTGTAATATATATTCACACTTAGGTCTGTGAATTTGTAACATTTTCAAATAAACCTGGTATGAATCAATCTATGTTGTTCATTTGTTATTTGCCTAAGAGGGAATAAACCCAAGTTGCCTCATTTTTTCTTTTTTTTAATCTAAAAAAATGATTGACTTGATTCAATAGCAGCATCACCTCTGGTAAGGTGGTGTAACTCTTATACAAGTAAATAGGCACACTATTAGCGTACAACAAAACAATGTGTCAACTGTAACCTTCATTTTTTCCTAAGTCTTGTCCTTTCAGTCGGAAGGGACATGCTAATTCTTCCACGGCCATCGAGAGAAGATTGGTGATGAAGAGCACCTCTGTCCTGTGCCTCTTTCTACATTGTAACCTGCCCTGTGCAAACTCTTGCTCTGGGATCTGTACAGGGCAACTGTACACATTAGAAAGCCTGGACCCAGGCCTATCCATGAGGTAAGGCCAAATCAGGCTATTGAAAACCATTTTAATATCCAGCAAGTTTATTAAATGAGTAGGGCTCTATATGGACATCCCATCCATAGCATGAAATAGGTGTCTTAGATTAAGGAAAGTGTTTCTACCCACAGGGAAATACCTTTGATCTGGGTGTACTATGCATTTCACATTTAGCAGAAACTGGTTGGCTAATATCTTTTCTCAAGTCTTATTATCAAGGTTCAGTATGGAGAAGGGGTGGTAAGTATGCACACCTAATGGGTCAACACCTTCCCTCATTGCATTTTGTGGTGTCTTGTTCTGTTTCACAGTCTCACAAACTGACAAAAGCCCAGGTGAACGTTTGGACTTATAAGGTGCATACAATTTACAGGGAACCTGCTTGTCTGAGCTGTTTTGCTTTTGCCATGTGGTCTATCGCCAGTTGTTGATAGACCAGATGGCAAGAGTCAAATCATTTATTCATATTGGTTCTTCAAGGGTTTAGTGCTGTGTTTGGGTAATTCTTGGCATGTCTGTGGTTCCTAACTACCCCTGCAATCAGGTTGTCCCTGCAACTGGAGCGGATGTGTGAACATTTTTATAGTACTCTGCACAAATTACATAGATTTTCTTCTTGGTATTAACAACATTTCCCTGCAACGTTCAAATAGCTCCAATCAAGATTCTGGTATTCTCTGCCTTCAGTAGCCATGCAAGCATCCTACCTGCCCTGCCTCCTTTAGCATGTGGGCCGGCCACATAATCCATCTAACCTACTTTATCCTGTCTCTCTAGCAGGGCCATGCAGTTTATTTGAACATCTCAGACCTGTTGGCGTATCGTCTATTGCTTGGGGAAAAGATTTCCAAGTCACGGATACTCTGGTCTGCATCAACTATTCCCCTTAATAAACTAAACCTGGAGCTAAATCTAGTCTTAATACAATGTCACCCCATAAAAATCTTAAATGCTTACCATCACTGCATTATCTGTTGCCACTCATTCTGTGTGAAGTTATGATCCATATTCCTACCTGTGATGGTTCGGAATGGGATGTCTAAGGAAAACTCTGCAAATAATCGCTATTTGCAAATCCGTGCATGTACCCTACCACCAGCCATTGTCATTTTAAGGAGATTATGGTTGGACAAGGTTCTTCCCAGGTATTTAGTGTTAAATATCTTCCTCCGTCTCTTCACAAGAACAGATTTAGCCTAGTATACAGCTGATGAATCACAAAGTAGGGAGCATATTCCCGTCCATTGGGTGACTAAATCTCCACAGATCCTGCAGATGACTGCCTTCTAGGCACTGACTAAAATGATGTGTAATTTTCAGAAAATGTGCTCCTGGTAGAGGTAGGGTCTATCTGCTCGTTCAGTACTACACACCATTGAAAACCTTCCCCAAATACATGGTGCCTGTATGTTGCATATCTTAGTCGAAGTAAGGGTGTATATAAATTCAGTATCACTAACTCTTGGATCATAGAGAGCCACCAACAACAATAATTCCCCATCACATGCACTCTTTGGTAAAATGTACAACCATCTTGGTCAATTTGTACGTGTTGCTATAAAATAGTGCCCCTCTGGTGATCCATTTTAGTTGGCCCCTGGCATACACAGGGTAGCTCAAACCAATACGTTTGTGTGTTTCTGCACTTTAAGCATGCATGAATTATGTATCTCTTCCTGGGTGTAGCCATTTCCTGGATGTTTCATATAAATATTTTGTATTTATTGGTGGTACCGCCACTCATGTCAGCCATTCTCCTAAAGTGTCTGACTTGCCTGCACTTGTGGTTCAATCATTTGTCTGCCATCACACTCACACTGATGCTCTTCATCTCACTGTGTGAGTGCCACCTTCACTTGGACCATAACCTAATATAATATCAACTTGCATGGCCATTGCCATTTACTTTGCCAATAAGAAAGGTGAACTAAACTAAGTATTAAAAGTGTTTTTTAAATTTTTTTAATTGGCGGTCATGTGTGAAGCAGAAACCCATGAGATTGTGTGATCTTGGTTCCACCCCTTATTTTCTGATGCCTCACCCCGGACACCCAGCCTGGATAAAAATTAGCATCAGACAGTGTTTTTGGCAACATTTTACTGTGGAGCACTGGTATATTTGTGTTACGCTCTTTATACTGTCTTCGACAGTCAAAGATGTCAGTTCAGAGCTATATCTAATTGCTATGTCAGAGTCTCCGGGGTATGTTTTTCCAGATGTGTTTGACTCATCTTGCTTGCTGTCTGTGTTTCTTCCCTTGTTTACTTTTGGAGACATCTGCCAAGACCTGTGCTTACACCATAGCAGCTTGTTCTCTGGCGGGTTTACCTTGTGTCCATTTATTGTTTCTCCTTTTAATCCAGTGAATACTCCAACCACCATCCTGTATGTATCTACTCTTCAGTGGTGTACCCTATGTCTCAAGCCATACCCTGGCATCGGATGCCAACACAAAGAAATAGGTTTTGTCTTCAACAATAAGTTTGACAGGGTTCATAAATCCATTTCGCACACCTAGTTGACAGAGCAGTTTTTTTCAATTTCATGGAAACATCCTCTTTGTTTCTGTACATCACTGGTGTAGCCTGAGAACACAATGACCTTACTACCATCCAGGGCCCTTTGTTCCTTATATTTGTACGATGTGGTCTTTATGCCCTTAGTTGAACCACTTCATTACCACTGGTCCTGGTGGTGCCCCTGGTAGCTGGGGGTGTTTCAATACTCTGTATACTCTTTCATCCAAGATGAACGGAGACACTTTTCCCTCCATATCCATCGATGACAGACATTTTTCAATAAACAGTTCCATACTAGGTTCTTCTGCATGCTCTGTTAGGCTAGTAATTCTTATATTGTCACACCATGAGCCTCAGTGTCATATGGAGTGATTCATTATTTGCGACTCCGTCTCTCAGTTACTTATGATTGGCCATAACAGCCCTACTTTAATTGATAATGAGTCTATTTTAGATAGGTACCCTTGTCACATTTAATTTTACGCTTCTCTAGGGTTTTTTCCATTTGGCAAAAGTCGTCTTTGTTGCAGGCAAGTGTTTCAACCATGTCTGTGGGCTTTTCCAAGGGTTTCACATTTTTCAGTTTCCCCATTGCAGCACTATGGCACTCTCAAAACCAACCCAGCCTCACACAGGAGCCAGTAATGTTCCTGTGTTTGATGTCTCCTGGTATGGTTTGCTAGCATCTGATTAGCTTTTTTCCCGGACCTTTCCTATATTCACTCCCACTGTTAAAGTTTAACAGTGTGAGGAGGGATTAAGTGGGAGCTGACCTCAAAATTTTTAGCCAGACACACTGATTTTCAGGGGTCTACCTCCCACACCCAGCGACGATCATCACTGTGGCACCTTCCCCATTCTTGTGCAAAGTCCTGAGATCTTCGCTGTCAGTGCCCCTTTAGCAGCTCACTCACAGGCCTTTCCTTCTGCTGTCTATGGCCACTTGGCTTTCTCACATTCCTTTGCTGTCTCAGCTTCATATAGGGCCACCATTGTTTCACAGAGATCCGGGGATAAGAGTCACCACAGTGCTGGAGTGTCCATCAAGAAAGCAGTGTTCTACAGAGTATGTATGGACCCCCTCAGTCACCAAGGCTCCAAATACTCTTGCAAACAAAGGACAATGTGTTGTCAATAATAAAATACGGCCAGGGTTTATGACCCCTAGTCCCAAGGGAAGTGTGTCTGAATTTTAAAATAAGCTTGGGGAGGGGTGAGTGGTGTTTGGTTGTAAGAAGCCTCGGCGATACCTGGCCATATAGGTAACTCAACTGAGTTCAGTATTTTCATATGATGTGGTTTATTTTTGTATACACCAGTGCTACCAAGAATGTTACTTACTTTTCAGAATATCATCTCTGCTTGAACTCGCACACCAAACTCCCACTTGTACTCTTTTCCATGCCTACCCGCTAGGAGCATGGTCTGCTTTAGTTCCGTACGTTGTATGTCTTGTTTGTAAATCTGGGAATCTCCCCGCATCTCAATTGCTACAATACATACTCCATTCTCCTCTTCACTCAGCGGGAAGTAACAGGCAGGGCTTTCATAAGTGGAGTACAGTGAAGACAATGAATTGTACAGCCTTTGTATTCCCAGGGTCTCAGGTAAAGAACATAACCTCTAGCCAATGTAAGCAGTTGGAACTTCAGCTGGCCAAGTCTGAAAGGATGTGTGTGTGCGTGCATATATATGTGTGTGTATGAGCGTGCGCGCATGTTTATGTGTGTGTTATGTGTGTCCAGCCAAAGCAGCTCATCAGCAGCTCATCAGAGGGATTGAAATACCTCTTGGATGAAACTGCAACATTCCACAATTCATCTAAACACACAGGGCAGCGTGAGGTAGGCCATGTCTTCGTTCCAAAGCTTTGTGAGAAATATACTAACACTGAAGAAGTGTTTTAGGTGGTCAAAGAAACATTTAGAAATTATTTTACATGCTTCCTTTCAGATTTTTTCTAACATGAAAAATAGATTTGATTTGGTTCTTAAAAAAAGTATCAGTTATGAATGCTAAATGCTACGGAAAGCATTAACACATAAAATATGTATGCTTTCTTTATACGTGAAAGTGCGTTTTCATTGATTAGAAAGTTCGCATGAGTGTGTGAGTTCGTGTGTGCAGTTCTGCAAATAGGTGAATGACGAATAATTCAACAGCTGCATGAAGGGATGTGAGAGCATGCATAGATAAGTGATTGAGTGCATGAGTGGGTGAGAGTTTGGATTGATTTATTAGTGAGCTCATGGACGAATGGATGAAAAGGACTTGCTTAAAATGTTATATAACATTTACTTGATTGTAGTTGGAAATATATGCAAATAGGAGCGATACCGTGCCGAGAACTTCCACCACGATACCAGGGCCAGCACTGTGGCATAACGAGTACTGTGGTGTCATGGATGCCACAGCCAGCTTTATAGTAGAGGTGGACACCATCACACCAAGGACACACAAATCATGCCAATAATAACCATTATGTCATAGTCAAATTTAGCCAGCTATGGGACTATTAGGCATTGATGCTCCTGTTCACAATTACTACAATAATAGCAGGCATAGAATTATGCCAGAGATGGGACCCATCATGCCACGGTTATCCACAATATGATAGTGAACAAATATTCTAAGACCAGCATTATACTAGAAGCTGGTGCCATATTTCTTTGGGTGTTCACAGTACTTATTTTACTAACATTGTGATGGGGTCCATTGAGTAATTACCATTCCGTTGATTTCCTTTACATCTATTAGCCATTAATCTTAAGCTAGCAATTTATCCTAGCATTATTTCACCTTTGCTAACATTCATTAGTCTTGGTTGCTTCTCTTTTGGTTCAGAGTGGACCGGGCCTGGCAACTCGGACTGGACTGTTCCTATTGGAGCAGGGTTAAGACTGAATTCTATATGTCTGGGTCCAAACTGAGGTTGCATGGTGTGCAAAAAATACAATAGACTGGTTTGCATTTTGAGTACTCACCAGTGGCTGAGGTTAATTCAAGGATTCCATCCTTCACTTTTTTGTATACTTTTTTTTCCTCCCACTGTAGGAAAGGCACAGCTATGGATAACTAGTGAATGTTTACCAGACTACTGCATAATATTAAAATAAGAAGCACATAATCCTTGAAAATGTAGCTCTAATTCCCTGATATTCATAATCATAAATACATCCCCAGTTGCAACGGACATTCTCGCAAAAATATAAAAACAAAAACACTGCTTTAAGGATTTCTACCCTGTCATTAGGTGAAATCGGGTCTTTTTTTTTTGTTCAGCTGTCTTGACTCTGATCTCCTGGCCAGAAAGGGAAGAGGATGAACCAGCGGGAGTGATAAGGTAGACTGATAGATAAAGGAGATAGCGAGAGACGTGTCAAGGGAAACACAGCGTGAGAGTGATGAGTCAGAGCCGAGCAGAAAAAAGAGAAGTCAAACAGAGGAGGAAGGTAGGGAGAAGAGCAATGAAAGAAAAGGATGGAGTGTAGAGAGGAAAGAGGCAAAGTTGTAGTAGAAAAAGGAAGATGATGTTCATCCACAGATAAAGAATAAGTTATAGAGAACTGTGAGACGAGCATTTGCAAAGCAACAGGTCTCGCACATTTGGAACAAGTTATTTGTCATCTTTTGACAACAGTGCCACCAGCAAAGAAAAACCCAAAACGAGTGGAAACTGAAAAAAGACGACTTAACAAAATAAAATAAAATAAGCCTTTAAAAAAAAAGTTGCAATTTCGTTTGTCCCGCTGGGCACGTTTTTGCCAGTCACTAGCCTTCTGTTTGGGGGGAACTGGAGATTGGAATAAAATAGTACCTCGATCACGTCGGGAGCAGCGGACAGGCACTAATTAAGTTGAAATCAATTAGTGCTTTTTCCCTGCTCCACACAGAGGAACAGAAATGATGCCAGACATGCCTTGACAAATTACAAGGCTGTAAAAAAGAGTGCACACAAACCATCAAGACAGACAGACAGACGGTCTCCAAGCCCTATAGTGAACACAACAGTGTCTCGCATGCACCCGCAGACTCGATCCCAATAAAAACTGGATGAGATTGAGAAATGTATCGAGAGAGGTGAAATAGAAAGGACTTGAAATAGAAAAGGAGGTGCAGAGAAAGAAGACAGAAGGTAATGGTAGTAAAAACAGGTAGATGTAAAGAAAAAAATATAGAAGGAGTAAGGTAGTTAGAGTTGTGGACTAGAGGGAACAGTAATAGAAAGATAGATGGAGGTAGAAGGGTCAAGCAGAGAACGAATGATGAGGTAAACTGAGAGGTTAGGTAGTGAAGCAGAGAGAAAGAGAGAGAATATGGTGGCGTAGAGAGAGATGAGGTTGTGAGGTGGGCCAAAAATGATTTGGAGAGAGTGGGGTAAGATAGAAACTGTTGAGGTACATCTTCATTGGCCAGTAGACTGAACAGCTCTCCCGCTACTTAGACATAAGTAAAGTTAACACAATGCATTCAACTCCACCCTGTACCGTGCTCTGATTTGCAAGTACTGCGAAAAAGAAAAACAATACTGATACCTAGAGAGTACTGGTGGAAGTAGTATTCTTACTGACCAAATCATTTTTTTCATATTTTTAAATTATAGTATGTGTAAAAATATTTGGGGCCAGATGTAGGTATATCCCAATGTGCGATTTGCAAATTGCGAGTCAGAGCGACTCGCAATTTGCGAGTCGCAAATTGGAATGTAGGATGGTGTCCCTGACACCATCTGCGACTCGCAAGGGGGTCGCAAAGGCCCACCTCATTAATATTAATGAGGTTGGTCGCAATTTGCGATCTCCTTGAGACTCGCAGCACTCACAGGGATGGTGGCCTGCTGGAGACAGCAGACCACTATGTCTGTGACTGCTTTTAAATAAAGCAGCTTTTTTTTTGTAAAGCGGCCCGTTTCCCTTAAAGGTAAACGAGATGCATTACAAAACTAAAAAATGAAACGTTTTCGTTTCATTTTTGCAGAGCAGGCAGTGGTCCATAGGACCACTGCCTGCTCAGAAAAAATGTTTGCAGTTCCATTCACAAATGGGAAGGGGTCCCATGGGGACCCCTTCCCTTTTGCGAATGGGTTACCACCCATTTCAAATGGGTGCAAACTGCGATTGCTTTGCGACCGCGTTCGCGGTCACAAAGCAATCTGGCATTGCACTGCGACTTGCAATTAGCAACGTGAAAACTGTTTGCTACATCTGGCCCTTGGTCTCTTGCTGTTGATTGTATGGTTATTCTTATTTCCACTATCATGTAAATATGGTAACTGTTGAAAAAAAACTTGTGAACAAATTTCTAAATGATTTGCACGGACGTTTAAGGCACATCAATGCCCATTTTCCAGTACCAGCTGTCACCTGAGAACTGAAACAAATCTCATTCTACCGCCGAAAATTGTTGTGCCATGAAATCCACCAATTTCCTGCCAAACACCTGATGTGTTAGCAATAAAATGTTCTTTTTGCCTGGGTGCTCTGGTGCACTGGAGTGAAAACCATACTCATTTGCATTGCATTAACCAGAGCGTGTTGCTCATATGCATGACTTAAACAAATACTATGATGACAGTGTTTTGTCACTAACATTTCCAGAGTTCAGTTTCTTTTTGAATTTTGTATGGAATACCTACATTTTAAATGGCATTTGAAGACAAATAAATTATTTTTTGAAAGTAAATTAGTATGTCTTGGCTGTAGTTGACAACCTGTAGAGAAAATATTGCAGAAAGCATTATGGAAAATATGCGAAATAAATCAAAGTACACATTTTCAAATTGATTTCAGCAAGTCCAATAAAAGACACTCTTTAATAACTGCATTGGGGGTATGAATGAAAACACATTCCAAGTGTATAAGGATATATACTGTTGCTAAACTGTTCCTTTAAGCTTTTAATACATATACCATCTGCACTGTATGGTGCAAACAGAAGTGGGTTAGGGTTGCTTGCCTATAGTGAGCCACAGAGATGAAATAACCATGATTAATATAGCCATCACTAAATAGCCCAAGGCATGAGCCTTATACAACTCAGCATATGACTTATGGTTCGGATATTTATAATATAAATATAAAATGGAACCTCTAAATCAGGAGTCTCAAACCTTTTCAGTAATGAGAGCTACTTCTAATCAGTGAAAATCATTGTGAGCTACTGAAGGCTAAGAAACTTGCGCAGTGAAACCAGACATCCCCATGGCCAGATTTGTTGGATGTAAGCCTAATGTCCATAGAGCCAGATGCTATGGTTTGAGCAAAAAACTTTGACTAGAGCCTCAATGACAGGGCTGCTATATGTGTCAGTTAGAGTGTGGCCTTTGAGGGTCTATGAACATGTGTGCGTAAATGGGATACATGTGTATGGGTGACTGAGATCCTGTGTTATATGTAGTTGTTGCACAGGACAAACCTTTCACCATATGTGACACTAATATATGTATAATACAAAAACACAACCATTTTTTTTTTATGCGAGAAATTTTAAGTGCAGAAAAATGTTCAGTTTTTTACACCGTGTTAAGGTATGGACGCCACCCTCCTAGTTGTGCAGAGCAAGGTTAAAGGGATCCAGTTGTTCTTATGCTGCTTGACCTGTTCACAGCCATCCACATTTTAGACAATAGCACTCTTCCTTGAGTACATGAGCTAGTGGGGTTGTCCGAGGCAGCAGGCAGGCGATCTATGTCTTTCTGCAGGACTGTTATGGCCAGATGAAGGCTGTAGCAGCCATGTCATCAGCTTCACCACATTTTGTATGTGGTGCAGCAGGTGTCACAATTTTCAACCATGTTGTTTAACATCTCTGAATCTCTTCATGAAGAGCTAAATAAACAAAGAAACTTAGAATGCTTTTCATAATTATGCAAACAGCATTCAAATGTTGTTTCCCTTGCTGAAAGACAGAAATCTTAATAAAAATATGATTACCAACACTTTCCAAAACATGGATCCTTTTTAACTGGCGAAGTTCCAACACCTAGAAAATAAAACTGTCTTATAGGCTGGGTCAGTTCACTTTCTATAAACATTTTGGACTATTATAAACCCATCTAATTGGGAAATGCAATAATTTCTGTCAAAGACATGGAGACACACTTAGGCTTGTTCTCTATTGCGGCTGATGCCTAGGGGAGTAGCTTCCATTGGTGCAGGGAGTGCAGTGGTACTGGCACACACGGGCCCGAAAGGTTCACCGAACCCTGATTAGTGCTGTATTTCAGGGGACCCTTTCCTTCTTTGCACTAGGGCCCATGACACAGTATCTATGCCACTGTGGATGCATCTGTAGGAAGCTGGCCTGGTATGTCTTGAGCACCTATGGTGTTATCACCTTATACCAAGTCCAGGTATCTCCTATTAATGAGATGTAGGCAGTGTTTTGGAAGCCAGGGTTATCTAGAGGTAGCTGTGGATGAGCAGCCAAGACTTATCTTCAAGACACGGAAAGATAAAGCAATACCAATATAGTCACACAACACTTACACATATGAAAGCACCACACATGAAAGAAACATATAGGTACATAGTGTTACAAACATAAAGGTACTTTGTTAGGGTAACACAAATACTAGAATACTGAATATGCAATCCCCCAACTGGAGGTAAGTAAACACACTATTATATACACATTTGCAATCAGTAAATAGTATAGAAAGCAATAGGCTTGGTAAAAGCAATAGCAAATAGTGAGGGCTATAGGGGAGGGCTAAACCATTTACTAAAAGAGTGGAATGTGAAAGGCAGTCCCCCACCAAGGAAGTGGAATTAATAGAAGGGAGCCGGAGGAACTAGGAACTCCAAGAGGTGAGTACCAAAGTGACCCCCTGGGACAAGGAGACCAGAGGTAAGTACCTGATATTTCCTCAAGATAATAGGAGGACTTTGGAAAAGGATTGTGCAAAACTCAAGCAAGACTGGAAGAACCCAAAGGTGGATCCTGACCGAAAAAGACCTGCAAAGAAAACGGACCAAGTCCATTTCAAGTTGGAGTGTCTGGTGGTGGCAGGAGCCACTACCCACCCTTCTGTGGATGCAGGACCAGGTCAACAGTGGACGAAGAAGGTCAGCAGTGCAGCACAGGATATGAACTGGAGTCCCAGAAGTGATGCAAGCAATGTCCCATGTCGGCGGTCGAGATGCAGTTGGTTAGTGGTGTTGGAAAACCACCAACAAGCCTTGGCAAATGCAAGAGACGGTGAAGAAGGTTTGCAAGGCTGAAAAGGACCAGCAAGGACCAGGAGACTCGACCCAAGGAGGGGAGTCGGAGGTGACCCTCAGCAGCTAGGAGAGTCAGAAGAAGAGGAGGCAGCCCCAAAAGGCAACCCAGTGGCAGCAGACACAGGACTCATGGTGAGCACAACTCAGCACACCTGAAGAGGAGTCCCACGTCTCTGGAGCAGCAGGCAGGACACTGTGTTTTGAAGGAAGTGGTCCTGAGGGGTGGGGCTACAGGAAGGCTGAATTTCCCTTTGGAGGAGGCGCAAACAAGCCCTGGTAGCTGCAATAGTCGTAAGGAGAGGCAAGGGCTTACTGTCTCCCAAGATAGACAGCTGGCAGAGAGGATCAATGGGACCACTCTAGTCCACCACCTGTGATGAAGGATCCATGGAGTTCCAAAGGAGAGCAGATCCATGCAGCCAGTCGTTGTTGCAGTTGGTGTCTGCAGATGCAGGGGAGTGACTCCTTCACTCCAAGTCAGATTCCATCCTACTTCTTGTGCAGGCTAAAGTCTCGTCACCCTCAGAGGACGCATAGCAAGGGAAATGTTGCAGTTGCTGGAAGGAGCCAGAGAAACGATGTTGCAGAGCGAAGTCATTGCTGTAGTTGCAGATTGACAGTTCCTAGAGGGTCCAGTTGCAGTCCCAGTGGCCAGAAGATAAAGTAAATGACACAGAGGAGTCCTGCTGGAATCTTGTACATCAAATCTGATGACCTACCCAAGAGGGAGACCATAAATAGCTCAGGAAGGAGGACTGGTCACCTAGCAGAGTGACCACCTATCAGGAGGGGGCTGTGACGTCACCTTCCTGACCTGGCCACAGCTCCCAGGAGCCTCTGCCTACCTTAGATTCAAGTTGGCAGAATCGGGTGTCCACCCAGAGGAGCTCTGGGCACCACCACTAGGATGGTGATGGACAGGGGAGTGGTCACTTCCCTTTCCTTTGTCCTGGGGACCAAAAGGCAAGGGTGCCTTTGAGAGTGGTTCTACTACCTGTCTGAAGCTTGAAGTGCATGTGTTCCATAAAAGTAGCTTCTAGATAAATTAAGAGGTACAATTGATGGTGCTTCGGTGGATGATGATGAGTCATCCTCTTAGATAATGGGGTCAATCCTGGTACAGAATTTTGTAACCAGTAGGGGAAGCTGTAGTGATGTTCGGCGCTGATGTGGGGTTGAGCCAAGTTTCAGTGAGGAAGAGGATGTCGGGTGCATTGAAGTCGATGAGGTTCCAAATTTCAGAGGATATATACATATGGCTTTGGCTATGCAAAGTGGAGGTTGTGCCCAACATTCTTGATGGAGAAACTGCTGCTACACACAATTTTTGGTCATGCACAGGGTGGGGTTGTCTGTAGGCCCTGGCCTTAAATCAGACTGCCTGCCCAACTCTCTGTGGCCTGCCATCACCCACAGCCCATGGCTTTTGGTCATTGGCAGTGGAGGTCTATCCAGGCTCTATTCCACCCATCACAGGCAGCCAACCTCAGCTGTGCACTGCCACATGTGCAGTTACATAGGCCTCAGGTCCTTGCCTCTGGCAAGTCTTGCGCCCAACTTTCAGAAGGTGCCCAACATCAGCAATGCATTACCATTAGGCAGGCAAAGTGAGAGGCTGCCTCAGGGCCTTTGCTCAGACTATGCCCTACAATCAAACCTCCACACCACTTCTGCTCATAGCTTTTGGCTTTCTGCAGTGGGTTTTCCCAAAGGGTCTTGACTACATCCAGCCCTGCATCTAACTCTCCACAAGTGGCCAACATCTTCCTCCGGTTGTGTGGCTGTATGCAATGGGGGTTGGCTGCAGGGCCTGCCTTCGGCCAAGCCCTGTGGCTAACACTCCATGGGTGGTGAGCCATTGTTGTGCAAGAGCATTAGCTGCTGTGGGGCATAGTTACAGCACCTGACTGCGACCAGGTCCTGTGCTCAACCTGCTGCATGCAGCCAACCCACATACATGGTTGTTAGTCAAGAAGGGCAGTAATAAATAAACACCTTTTTATACCAATTATTTTGTAATTGTAGGATTAATGAATTCTGTGCTGGATTCCCAAGTTCCATGATGGGTTCCTGAGCCCTGAGGCTCACAAGTGTTCAGGATCTGTGAATCAAGCATAGGATTTCCAAATTCCACAATAAAAATACTTTTTATTTTTTATTTTATTGCCTCAGGGCGTGCCTTCGTTGAACGCTACATGGGTCTGCGGTCAGGGTTTACTCACCCAGACCTCTTATCCCCTTCAACATTTCATGTTCCCCAACATGGTGCTCTGTGCACTGTGTTCTGTTATTGTGGCCTCAATAGAAATTTTTCTGTGGTGGCCAGGCACTAACATTGAGGTCAAACCTTCCTTGTTCCATGGTGCGTCTTTATGGGTTATAAACGGATTTGCTAATTTTCCATGTTTACACATATCTGCATAGCTAGCGCATATTAACAGTTTAGATTTCACTAAAATGTAACATTTTCATCCCCAACCCAAGTGCTTTTTAACTGCAAATTATTCATGTACTACTGAACGGAGTTACTCCTACCTAAGCAAAGACACTTCCTTAATTAAAGATTTACCTTTGTGCCAAATTTGATGTAATTCCATTCAGCTGTTTTTTCTTTGTCAGTGAGCAAAGAATCTCATGGGAATGAAAATAGGAAATGGCACTTTTGGGACAACCTCCTTTTCCATGGTCCTTGCTTGACTGATCTACATGAAACTTGGCATTAAGATCCCAAACTTGATCTACTTTTTTGGGAAAGCTTTGTGCAGATTTATCAATCATAGCCTTTCCTATGGAAACTCTGACCTAGCCATACATATATTTCTTTGACAAGGGTTGGAGTGGCTGTTCTTCTACTCTGTAATCACCCAGATTCCATTCACACTAGGGGGCTCATTTCAACCAACCATGGCCACGCATCCCAATCTACCTATGGCCTTGTACCATGATGGCCTGGTTTTACCTGGGTATATTTTCTTTTTCATGCTGGTCCTGGCATTTCTTAACATAAAATCTTCACAGAACCCGGCTAACAGGCTATTACTACCGTATCTCCCTCTTTACCTGTCATAATATAAAGGGCATGCTGACTAGCAGACAGACCCTTTGAAGCCCTTGGCTTCATAACTCAAACCATTATTACACTGTACTTCATGCACTCAAGTGAACATTGCTCCCCCACTATTCTCTCACTTATCCTTCTGGAGCGTACTAGCACTTCCTGTAACATCACGAGGAAAGTATGCCACTAACGCCCCAAAGCAAGGAATGTAACAAGAAAGAGCGGTCTAGGCAAAGTGATGATTATGTGAAGTTATGCAATCATTGCTGCCATTTCTCCCTCTTGCACATTCTACTCATAATATTATGCGGATACAACACAGAGTAGGCACCAGCTAAGACATTTTCCACATGAAAAACACACCAACAAACAAATGTGAAAACACATGTGAACTTTATTGCAACTGCATCATAAAGGGTGAAAAACAAGAAACAATCAACACGGACCGGACCACTGGCAAGACAGCCCTTTCAGCAACCTGCTGGGTTCAATCCATATTCAACAGGTCCAAAATTGACACAGACAGCTTCACAGTTACAGGAACTACCAGTGCACATTATTAAGTAAACGTAGCATTCATGGCATCCAGCCCATGCATTGATATGGACAAGGCTTCCCCTCCAATAGCATGAGAACCACCTGCTAATCCAGGTGAGAAGGAAACAGCAACTTGGGCACAGGCTCAACATATCGAGGAAAATGCACAAATAAGGGAAATAAAAACCATCAACCCCAGAACTCCTAACGGGGCTTTTTTAACTAAGGTTTAAGCCCTTAGTAAATTAACAGAAAGTTTTATGTCACTCAAGCACCTTCCCAAAACCTTATTAATTAACGTTGTCAGTTGCAACCTGACCACACAAGTACTACAGCCAAGAAGACTTGTATTGGTATACGCCTGCTGCTTTACTTGGACTCTACTTTTAAAATGAAAACATAGCATATTTAATTTAAAAACCTAATACAAAGGTACAGTAAAGTTATGGTGGTCATTACAACCCTGGCGGTCGGTATTAAAGCGTCAGTAAAAAAAATGGAATCACGACCGTGGCGGAAACCGCCAACATAGACAGCCGCTTTAACACTCCCACGGCTGTGGCGGTAGAAACAAACACTGCGTCGGTAACCGCCAACAGACAGGCAGAAGAGAAAGTTCCGCCCACTGTATTACAACAGCCCAAACCGCCACCTTTTCCGGGGCGGATACACTGCGAACAAAAACACGGCGGAAACAGGACTTGGAAGGGAAAACGCTCACCTCTACACACCCCACGAGGAACTGGGACGCCATGGAAACCAAACTCCAGATTCTCCCAGCCTTTATCTTCCTGCTCCTCTACCAGGAACAACAAAGACGGCGGCGAAGACCACGGTGAGTACTGCACCTACGACACAGGGGAGGGGGGACGGAAAAAAGAGTGACACACACACGCAACACGCAACACTCCCATCCCCACCCTAACCTACTGCAACACACACACAAGTACATGTAGATACATTACATTTACAACCCCCAACCCCCCCTGGAAGAATGCAAGGACAAAAGGAAATGAGTCCAACGTTTGTAATCTATTCAAAGGCAGTAATCAAAAATATATATATACATATTTACACTATAAACAAATATATACACCAAGAATACAAGTCCAAGGTATTCCACCATCATAGTCCGTGGACCACTGGGCCCAAAATGCATGGGCGAGGCCCAAACTCAATACCCGATCAAAACGGAGAGAACACTGCTGGGGCTTCAGATCGAAATAAAACAGACACCTCAGGGGGAAGGGAAGGGGGGGCACCTCAGCCGGATGAGTGCACAACACCAGATCCACGAGGGGGCTCCATGCCCACTGCTGTATCCTGGGGAGTGCAAAGTCACAGTCTCACAAGTCTTTCCAGTGGGTGGGTTGCCCACTGCTGTATCCTGGGGAGTGCAAAGCCACAGTCACACAAGTCTTTCCATTGGGTGGGTTGCCCACTGCTGTATCCTGGGGAGTGCAAAGCCACAGTCTCTCAAGTGGATAACAGTCTCCACTGGTTCTGGAGGGGGCCTTGTGCCCAGAGTGATTCATCCTGCCAAGGACAGAGGTAGTGGATGTCTTTCTCCACTGGTTCTGGAGGGGGCCTTGTGCCCAGAGTGATTCATCCTGCCAAGGACAGAGGTAGTGGATGTCTTTCTCCACTGGTTCTGGAGGGGGCCTTGTGCCCAGAGTGATTCATCCTGCTTGTGGCGGCCTCAGTAGCGTCGGAAGCTTTGTCGCTTATTGGCCTGCGGTGCCGGTGGCGGCAGTGTCCTGTTCAGTGGTGCTTGTGGCGGCGCTGTCCTTGGCAGCGGTGCTTGTGGCGGCAGTGTCCTGTTCAGCGGTGCTTGTGACGGCGGTGTCCTTGGCAGCGGTGCTTGTGGCGGTGGTGTCCTTGGCAGCGGTGCTTGTGGCGGCGGTGTCCTGTTCAGCAGCGGTGCTTGTGGCGGCGGTGTCCTTGGCAGCGGTGCTTGTGGCGGCGGTGTCCTGTTCAGTGGTGCTTGTGGCAGCGGTGTCCTGTTCAGCGGTGCTTGTGGAGGCGGTGTCCTTGGCAGCAGTGCTTGTGGCGTCCTTGGGCGGTGTCCTGTTCAGGGGTGCTTGTGGCGGCGGTGTCCTTGGAAGCGGTGCTTGTGGCGGCAGTGTCCTTTTCCAGCGGTGCTTGTGGCTGCGCTGTCCTTGGCAGCAGTGCTGGTGGCGGTCTTGTCCGCCGTGCAGGTTTTCGCAGACTTGCCTGTTTTTCTGTGCCCCTTCCCCACCTTGGATGGTGGCGTAGCTGTCTTCCCACTCCCAACTGTACCCCTGGGAGAGGATTTGGTGGTAGATGTTTTGCCTCTCTCCCGCTGGGCACTGGCCAACTTTTTGTGCTTTGGAGGTGGGGGACTGTCCGTGGTCTGGTTCATTGGCACACTGGCTGCCCTGCTGTTTGGCGCACTCCAGAACCCGGTTACTACTGGCACCACTGTTCCCGCAGATGTTGTGGCTGAGGTGCTGGGTTGGGACCTTGAAAGGCAGGCCCTAGGGGACTGAAGGGGTGGGGGAGGTGAGGGGAAGAGGTCAAGGTTGGACAGGAAAAGTTTTTTGGACACACTGGGACGGGTAGATGGAGGGGGTTTGGGAGTGGAGGAAGAGGTATTGGTTGTAGGAGGTGTACGTTTGCTGACTTTGGGTGAAGGTGCATGGGCTGGAGGCTGTCGTGAGGTGGATCGCTGGTGGGTGGGTGTGTGGCTGCATTTGTGTACCTTGGGAGGTGGGCTCACAGGCACACTGGGAGAGGACACAGGGGATGTGTGAATGGTAGTGGGGTGGTGACTGCAGGTGAGCGGTGTGTTGTGGTGGGTGTGCTGGTGATGGAGGTAATGGCTGAAGATGTAGTGCAAGACAGGTGTGAGTGGAGACGAGACTGGGAGGGAGGAGGGACACGAGGAGGAGGGGGACACAGTGGAAGCAGTGGATGTTGGTATGTCTGCATATGTATGATGCTTGCATGAGTGCCTGTGGGATGTGTGGTGCTTAAGTTTGCCTGAGATTCCCTTGTGTGTTGACGTGTGTGCATGCTGGTCTGATGGTGTGCTTGGGATAGGCTGAGGTACAGGGGTTTGGGTCTGGGTGGAGGAAGTTGGAGGGGGGAGGCTAGAGACAGGGACAATGGCTGCCATCAGTGCTGAGGCCAGAGTCTGAAAAGCTCGCTGTTGGGCCGCTTGACCAGAATGAATGCCCTCCAGGTATGCATTGGTCTGTTGCAACTGCCTCTCTACACCCTGGATGGCATTCAAAATGGTAGACTGCCCAACAGTGAGGGACCTGAGGAGGTCAATGGCCTCCTCACTGAGGGCAGCAGGGCTGACTGGGGCAGGGCCTGAGGTGCCTGGGGCGAAGGAGATGCCCACCCTCCTGGGTGAGCGGCCACAGGGCACACGCTGAGGGGCTGCTGGGAGGGTGGTGCTGGTAGGGGGGGTGGCGGCTGTACCCGTAGATGCGGTGGGCACAGAGGGGCCCGCCACCACAAGGGAGCTCACATCAGAGGAGGAGTCCGTGTCGCTGGTCTCAGCTCCGGTCCCTGTCGTGGAGCTCCCCTCACCCTCCGTCCCACTGGTGGCTTCTGACTCTGTTGTGTCGCCCTCCAGGGCCATGTGGGATGCAGCTCCCTCCTGCTCCGGTGCCACTGCTCCTCCGCCTGATGATGCTAATGCACACAAGAACAGGGAGACCACAAAAAGGGGGGGGGACGACAGAAGAAAGACATGTTAAATGCATCCAATACCGCTACCGTTGGTGGACACTACAGACACAGAAGCCCCCTGCACTATGCCGTGCACTTTGAGTTCCCTAATTAATCACAGGGACAAGGGTTACAAGGCCTATGTCCGATTGCTGCACACATGGAAGTCACAGGAGCCTGACTAGGTGTAGTTCGCTCTGAACATAGGTGGGGTGGGGTGCCACAGGGCCTGCCTTAAGAAGGGACCTTGCCTACTAAACTCGCCCTGGCCTAGGGGAACCCACAGCCCACCTCCCCCACCCAGACACCTACTATGCGTGCTGAATCAGCAGAATGAGAGTGTATTCACCCCCTTGTGGCTGCTGTGATGCCCTCAAGCGCCCATCCAACTCCGGATACGCCACCGCCAGGATCCGGAACATCAGGCGGGTCATGGTGCGACGGGCAACCCTCCCACGTTGGGAGGCCATCCCCAGCTGGGCCTCTGCCGCCTTCTTGCTCCAGCGGCAAATGTCCTCCCATCTTTTCCGGCAGTGGGTGCTCCGTCTGTGGTGGACCCCCAGGGTCCGGACTTCATTGGCGGTGGCAGGGCAAATATATTTCTTCTGGGGTGCGCTGACCTACAGGAATAGTACAAGGGAAAAGGAGAAGATATAACCGTCCGCAACGTCACAGTCATTGGCCCGAATCCCTACCCGTGCTATGACGCACATGCACTCACCGTCATATCATGCACGCCTCATTCTCCCTCCCTATCTTTCATCAACACTACTCCACACAGGCATTACCCATTCTGCATGCTCACTGTTTACTTACCTGTTTGTCTGGAGGACCGTAGAGTAGCGTGTACTGGGGGAGGACCCCATCCACTAGTTTCTCCAACTCCTCAGTGCTGAAGGCAGGGGCTCTTTCCCCAGACACACGAGCCATTGTCTCTTCCAGACTGAGGTCACAGCAGCACTTGCAGTGTAGGTCCTCTCCTGTCAAAGATCAGGTATCAAGTGATTGAACAGAGAGAAAATGGCGGTGCCGTCCGCGGCGGTGCGTACTGTCACCGCCGGCGTACATCGTCATTGGTTCCTGGGACCCATAGGGTTCAATGTTAACCAATGCAGGACTGCGCAGCGGTCTTCGACCGCCTACCGCAACGGTGTACAACGCCAGCGCAGTTACCTCATATCCCCTTGTCCCACATTACAGGTCAGGCAGCCGCCATTTCAGGGGGCCACATGGCATTAATTTTGACTGCGTCACACATATCTAGGCCTTGCTTAAACACTGATACAGCCATATTTCGATTTTCACACATTTTGCTATGAAGTTGTGTTAACGTACCTCAGTGTTGGTTGACTCTCTGCTCGCTGTTCTCCTCCATAGAGCACGTCCGCTGGGGCAGGTGAGGAGATGGGGGCATCCTCCGGTGTACAGACCGCTGCTGGACCTGTCGACAATGGAGGAACAACATGTAATTGTCACATACAGACTTGATCGTACCACAATCCTGGAACTGTGTGCCCAGTTGGAGCCAGAACTGATGTCAGCTATCCGCCATCCCACAGGAATCCCCCCTCTAGTGCAGGTCCTATCAGTACTCCATTTCCTAGCAAGTGGGTCTTTTCAAACAACAGTGGCCATTGCATCAGGGATGTCCCAGCCTATGTTCTCCAACGTGTTGTCCAGAGTGTTGTATGCCTGCTGAAACACATGGGCAGATACATCGTGTTCCCTCACGTGGAGGATTTGCCTACAGTGAAAGGTGACTTCTATGCCCTGGGACATATCCCCAACATCATAGGTGCCATTTATGGGACACATGTGGCCTTGGTCCCCCCCGCAGGGGTGAACAGGTGTACAGAAACCGGAAGAGTTACTATTCTATGAATGTGCAGATGGTGTGTTTGGCCGACCAGTACATCTCCTATGTAAATGCCAAGTTTCCTGGCTCAGTGCATGACGCTTACATTCTGAGGAATAGCAGCATCCCTTATGTGATGGGCCAACTCCAGAGTCACCGTGTGTGGCTATTAGGTGAGGACATGGACCCAATACAGTGTGACTAGGTGTCTGGGTCTGGGGATGTCCCTAAGAGTTAGTGTGTGTCTAACAGTTGTCCCTCGCCATTTGCAGGTGACTCTGGCTACCCCAACCTGTCATGGCTACTGACCCCAGTGAGGAATCCAGGACAAGGGCAGAGGAACGCTACAATGAGGCCCATGGGCGAACTCGGCGGATAATAGAGCGGACCTTCGGCCTTCTGAAGGCGAGGTTCAGGTGCCTCCATATGACAGGTGGTTCCCTATTCTACTCACCAAAGAAGGTATGCCAGATCATCGTGGCCTGCTGTATGCTTCACAACTTGGCTTTGCGACGACAGGTGCCTTTTCTGCAGGAGGATGGTCCAGATGGAGGTGTTGTGGCAGCTGTGGAGCCTGTGGACATTAAAGACGAGGAAGCCGAAGAAGAGGACATAGACAACAGGAACACGGTGATCCAGCAATACTTCCAGTGAGACACAGGTAAGAAGACAACACTGCCTGCTACATCTGATTTAATTCTTCTACCTCTCATCTGCTGTCATTTTCACCCACTGTATGGACCATGAGTTGTCACTTTCCCTTTCAGTTTCACAGATGTGGGTCCCACTGTGTGACATCTGCTTTGTTTCCTCATGGACTAGAGTTGTGTGACATAGGTATGTTGACATTACATTGGATGTAGCATTTTTCCACAGTTATTGCAAATACACATTTTCGAAAGCACAGACTGACTCCAGATTGTTTTGTGATTTAAGGGTGTTTATTTAAGTGCAAAATAGTGGAGGGGGTTGTAAAATGGTCAGGGGTGATGGTGGAGGAATGTCCATGGCAGAGTCCAGTCTATTATTCTCACAGGTGCATTGTCCAAAGGGGCATAGGAAGTGGAGCTAGGGCAGTTTAAGTATGGACAGGGTGACAAAGTGGGACAGAAGGATGACAATCAGGGTGGTCTCATATCTTGGCGGGGGTCTTGGCATTGTTCTCTGTCTTTGTCCTGGATCTCAGGGACCACTTGCGGGGTGGTTCTCCATCTGCAGGGGGTGGGGTGCTGGTGTCGTGGTCCTGTGGCGGTGTCTCCTGTCTACTAGCACCGGTGGAGGTGGTGGGCAGTTCATCGTCTAGGCTAGTGTCAGGGGCCCCTTGTTGTGCCACAGTGTCCCTCCTGGTGTTGATGAGCTCCTTCAGCACCCCTACAATGGTGCCCAGGGTGGAATTGATAGATTTGAGTTCCTCCCTGAACCCCAAATACTGTTCCTCCTGCAGCCGCTGGGTCTCCTGAAACTTGGCCAGTACCGTTGCCATTGTCTCCTGGGAATGGTGGTAGGCTCCCATGATGTTGGAGAGGGCCTCGTGGAGAGTGGGTTCCCTGGGCCTGTCCTCCCCCTGTTGCATAGCAGCCCTCCCAGTTCCCGTGTTCCTAGGCCTCTGTCCCCTGAACCGTGTGCCCACTGCCACTGCCCCAGGTCCCTGGTGTTGTTGGGTTGGTGGGTTAGCCTGGGTTCCCTGTAGTGGTGGACACACTGCTGCTTGACGTGTCCTGGGGACAGAGGTATGGGCCCACTGGGTGGGTGCTGTGCTGGTGTTTCCAGAGGGGGGATGCTCTGTAGTGGCCTGTGCCAGTGTGAGGGGAACCGACTGTCCCGAGGTCCCAGATGGGCCGGGCTGGTCATCTAGATCCAGTTGGACAGAGCTGCTGTCATCACTGTGGGCCTCTTCTGTGGGTGGAATGGACATGTCTGGACCCTCCTGTCCGGTGACATTGGTTAGGGGTCCTGCAGGGGTGTGAAGGCATGATTATTGCATTTGTGTGTGCCATGGTGTGCAATGGGTGGGTGACCCTGTACCCCAGTGCTTGCATTCTTGTGTGGGACCTTGTGTGATAATGGTTTAGGGGAGTGTATGGGTATGTGCAGTGGACATGCTTTGGTGATGGGTATCCATGCTTTGGTGTTGCATGCAGGGCTTGGGTTTGGGATGTGTGGTTTGTGATAGTGGGACATGTGTGAGGAGTTGGAGTGATGGGGGTAAGGGCGAGGGTGGGGGTATGTGTTAGCATGCAGGTAGGGTGGGGGATATGGTAGTTAAAGGTTTGACTTACCAGAGTCCATTCCTCCAGCTACTCCTGCGAGGCCCTCCGGATGCAGTGTAGCCAAGACCTGCTCCTCCCATGTTGTTAGTTCTGGGGGAGGAGGTGGGGGTCTGCCGCCAGTCCTCTGAACCGCAATCTGGTGTCTTGAGACCACGAAACGCACCTTCCCCCGTAGGTCGTTCCACCTCTTCCTGATGTCATCCCTAGTTCTTGGGTGCTGTCCCACTGCGTTGACCCTGTCCACGATTCTGCGCATTAGCTCCATCTTCCTAGCTATGGTGGTGTGCTGCACCTGTGATCCGAATAGCTGTGGCTCTACCCGGATGATTTCCTCCACCATGACCCTGAGCTCCTCCTCAGAAAACGTGGGGTGTCTTTGCAGTGCCATGGGGTGGTGTGGGTGATGTGAGGGGTGGTGTGTGTTGTGATGTGTGGTGTGAGAAAATGGGGCTGATTGCGGAGGCCCCATAACTTTTTGCCCCCATTTTCCACTTTATGCTGGTGTTTTCCTGACTCTGATGGTGCCCTGGGTACTGCTAACCAGTCCCAGGGCCTGTGCTCTGTGTAAAATGGATATGCAAATTAGGCTAATTATAATTGGCTAAGTTAACCTACCTATAAGTCCCTAGTATATGGTAGGGCATGTAGGTTTAGGGACCACAGCATAGGTGGTGCACACCTAGGTGCATTGCTGAGGTGCCCAGTGTCATTTTAAAAGCAAGCCTGCCTTGCTGGCTGCTTTTAAATTAAAGTTATATGCAAATTCGACTTTGGAATTAAAGGTACTTCCAAAGTCTTAAACTACCTTATTTTTACATATAAGTCACCCCTAAGGTGTGCCCTATGTGCCCCTAGGGCTGGGTGCCATGTAACTATAAGCAGGGACTTTATAAAAATAGATTTATAAGCCCTGGTGAGGTAAAAACAGCCAAATTCGTTTTTCCCTCATTGAAGTAAATGGCCTTCATAGGCTAGAATGGGCACACTTTATTTTAAATTTTAAAGTCTCCTTAAATGTTACATACCAAGAATTTGGTATCAAATTGATTGTTATAATAAATCCCACAACTTCCAGTTGTTGGATTTAATATAACCAGTTCAGGTAAAAAGTTTAGACTTTACCTAAAAAGTTGCCAATTTCAGCTCTGCATTGTTTTTGCTGCTGTGCTCTGATTGGCCAGCCTGCAGCAGCTTCTGCCAGGCTACTTTGATGAGGTGTGAAGTGGCCTGACTTCACACAAAGGAATGTGCTTGGGGGAGAGAATCTCCCCTCAGCAGATGGTGAGGCAGGAAGGGGGAGGGCTGCCAAACTGGTCTTCAAAGGCAGAGAAGGACATCTGGAGCACCCAGCAACACCCCCACATCCTGCAACCCCAGACAGCTAGGTGCCCCCTTGATTAGATTAGGAGAGGGCAGGAGAGGGGTGTGTTTATGATTTTTAGCCACACCAGTGGGTGGGCTCAGCCAGATCTCTCATCCAAAAATCAGATTCATCCATTTTGGATTTTTAGAGACTGTTGCCTTCTGGGATGGATTTTTGCCACACTTCCAAGGAAGTGGTCATCACAGGGGGACGACCCTGTCCCTGATTGGAGAACCAGGGCCCCCCTGCTTTTCACCCAGGAGCAAGGATAAAACTGGCAGACCTGCACCCACGCCTCAGATCCCCTCCAGAATTCAACAAGAAAGGAACTAAAGAAGAAGAAGGACTGCCCTGCTGGACCCCTGGCCTGCACCTGGACCCTGCACTCAGAAGGACTGCACCAGCTGCACACTTGGGCTTCACCACAAGAAGGACTTTGCCTGGCTTCAACTGGTTCAAGGAGGGACTCCCTGTTTGCTACAGGTGAAAAATTGCTAAACCAGAGTCCCCTGCACCAACTCCTGAAGAAAGCGACCAGCTGACCACTGTCCAGTGGCCAAAAAGGAGTTTGCGCCAGGTGCATTCTGGGAGTTGAAGTCCGCACCCCCCAAGGACCATCACAGAACTTCTGGACCCTTGGGGTGAGCTGTGGACCCCAAAAGAACCTTAAAAGAACATCTGGGTGAAGCCCCAGAAGTTTGGAAAAGATTGGAGAATTTTTGAAAAAAAAGCTCCATAAAGTGACCGACCCAACGCGGAAATTCTAGCCGGCTTGCCTCAACCGCGACCCGGCCTGACTTCGTGGTTCGTCCCGGTAAAGAAAAACATCCAAAAAAAGAGACTAAGTCCGAACGTAAAAAGTTGACCGGGACCTTCCAGCCATCGTATCCGAGAAGGGCTCCACGGACGTCGGATCAAGATCCAGGTTTACCCCGGTCGAAGGATTTTCATCTCGAAAAAACGACTAAGTCCGAAGGTAAAAATCACCACCGAGGAAACCGACTTTGCGTATCCGGACAAGGGCTCCAGGAGGTCGGATCCAACTGGCAGGTTCGTCCCGGGGAAGAAAAACATCAAAAAAGAGACTAAGTCAGAAGGTAACTTTTTCACCGAGGCCTCCCGCGACTTGTAGACGAGCAGGGCTCCATCGCGGTCGGCCTTAAAGTTTGACTTTGCCACGGTCCTGGTGCAACCAGATGACCCGATTGGCGCTTTTTGTTTCTAAGCGCTAGAAAATAATAATACTTTAAAAATTCATATCTCCGGTTCCCCTGAACCGATTTTAATCGTTTTTGTGTCATTTTAAAGATAAAAATATAAGCTATTTTTATAAATTGGTTTTGGATTTTTAAACTGTTTCCTGTGTTTTATTTAATTACTGTTTTGTGATATTTGAATGCTTTACACTTTGTCTCCTAAGTTAAGCCTTGACGCTCGATGCCAAGCTACCAAGGGTAGAGCTGGGATTAATTTACTGAGACCTAACTGTACCTATGTGGAGGTTAGTGGTTGTTGCTAGGTGTAGGTACCTACCTGCCCTACCAATAACCCATTTTCCAACATAATTGGAAGCAGCGACGGGATCCTGTACTTGTGTTCAATATCACGTTACAGTTTTGAGTAAAACAAATTTAAAAATCCTTTAAATTGTCCTAGTGCAAAAATTGTTTTTAATTTTTAAATTTGGAATAATTTCAATTATTGAATTTTTGTAATTTTTCTAAATTCTTGTTTCCAATTTTTGCAAAAAGTTTTTGTTGACACAAAACTAGGGAACCATGGAGCTTGATCTGGCTAGCCTACCCACACTGACAGTAGTCCAGGTTAGGGGGTTGTGTATTGAAAGAGGGTTGCCTGCAACCACTGATCTCAGGAAGCAAATCCTGATCAAATCCCTGACAGCATGGGCTGAGGCCCAAGAGGTAGACTCAGAGGAAGCTCCAGAGGGAGAAGTAAGGGAGGATGCTAGCTCTAACCACTCAGGGGAGGGAAGGCATCTGAGCCTAAGTGAGGACGAGGAAGAACGGTCCTCAGTAAATACAGTCACTAGGGGCAGACCCAAAGCTAGTGGTGGGAAGGAGGTCCTTTCAGGAGGAGAGAACCCATCCATCAGAGAAAGAGAGCTGGAGGCCCAGCTAGCATACATAGCTTTGGAAGCAGAGAAGCTGGCCCTAGAAAAGAAAAAGTGGGCATACAAAGAGAAAAGAGATGGAAGCAGCGATAAAGAAGCTGAGGTGTCCATGGGTGGGGGAGTTTGCCCCAGATTACCCAAGGGGGTAGTTCCTGCTTATGTAGAGGGGGATGACATAGATAAGTGGCTGGGGGCCTTTGAGAGGGCACTCCAAATGAGAAGGGTTAGGCCTCAATACTGGGGTTCCCTTTTGTGGGAGTTGGTCCCCAACTCAGGGAGGGATAGGCTTCTGACCTTAAGGGGGGAGGAGGCAGATTCATACCCTAGTATGAAGAGGTGCTTAGCCAAGAAGTTTGGTCTGACCCCAGAGCAATATAGAATGAAGTTCAGGGACACCCAGAAGGTCAGTACCCAGTCTTGGGTTGACTTTGTGGACATTTCACTAAAGGCACTAGAGGGCTGGATTATTGGTAACAAAGTAGATACTTATGAGGGGTTATACAATCTGATCATGAGAGAGCACATCTTGACCAATTGTATCCAAGAAAGGTTACGCCAGCATCTAGTGGACTCTAAGCAGACCAACCCTAGAGAGCTAGGGGAGGCAGCTGATGAGTGGTTGAGAACCAGGGTGGTTGTCAAGTCCCAGGGGGGAGACTCCAAGAAGGGGGGGTCAGGTCCCCAAAAACCTAAGGAGGGAGGTGGTAAGCCCACCACAGAGACTCCCTCTGTACCCCAGAACCCTAAGAAGGAGGAGAGTAAATCCCACTCCCACTCTGACAAGCAGAGACAGGGAGACCCAGGGTTAAAAAAACTCTTGGACAGTAGGGCTTGCTTTGACTGTCAGCAGACAGGTCACTTCAGAGGAGATGCAGCCTGTCCAAGGAAGGTGGTTAGCACTGGGCTGTCCAGTGTAGCCATAGAGGAGGATTCCTCAGATGATGAAGTCCTCCTAGCATTGTGCTGGGAGACAGGACCAGATGGTAAGCTGGTGATCCCTGAGGGTGGGAGTAGGCACTTCCACCACATTCAAGTGAATGGGATCCCTACCACTGGCCTGAGGGACACCTGTGCCAGTCACACTATAGTGAGTGACCGGTTAGTGACGCCAGACATGTATGTCCCAGGAAAGACAAAGAAAGTCAGGATAGCCACAGGGGAGGTCACCTCCAAACCTGTAGCCATAGTGCCCCTAGAGAGGGAGGGTATTCTTGACTGGATTAGGGTGGTAGTCAGTGCTGACCTCCCCCTAGATTGTATCCTGGGCAATGACCTCCCAGAGGTGAGTCTGGTCACAGATGGGGTGGTCGCCCAGGGCGCCCCCCAACCCAAAGTCCTGGGGAGTCAGTCCCTACAGTTAGGAGACAGGGGTCCCCAAGAAAAGGAAAGAAGAAAAGGAAGGGTAGGCCACTCTTAAAGAGAGTTCCAGGGAGCCAAGGGCGTTCTGCCCCAGTAAGGGGGGAGCCCAGAGTTGGCACTGGTGAGGCCTCACCTGACCCCAAGGAAGTCCTGAGTAGTCAGGCAGCTGTCCAGATGCAAGGTGTTGCCCCTGCACTGACAGAAGGGAGAGTGGAAGGAGGGTGTCTGCCACAGGAGGTGGTAGCCCCCCACTCTAGACAGCAAGAGGGGTGCCAGGACCTCACAATTGCCCCTAAAGCAGCTCAGCCACCTGTCAGTGGAGAGCTTAGGGTGTGGTTCTGGGTACTGACAGCTGTCAGTAGCCTCTGCTGGGTGCTAGCCTTCCTGGCAGCACTGTACTTGGCCTGGGAGGCAGACCCCAGGGCCAATAGCAAAGTAGGCCCCCTGACCCTATTGGTCATGGTGGGGTTGCTCAAGTGTTGGGTGACCTCTTTGGGTAAGCTAGGTGTTGCACTAGCAAAGTTAGGAGTAGGGGAGGTGGGCACCTCACTACCCAAGTTGGCAGAGAGAGAGGAGGAAAACCCCCCTAGAGGGAAGTTTCAGTTTGAGTTGGGTCCTTTTACTGTTGGGATGGCTTCACTACCCAGAGGGAGTGACCCTGACAGGAGTATATAAGGCAGAGTAGGCCCTGCAAAGGGACAGCCAGTTTTCTTCACTGTCTTCCTCGCCTAACAAGCCAGGAAGACTCTCCCAGGGTTGGGCTGAGTCTCCTGGGCGTGTGGGCTGGGGGGGGGTTGTGTGAGAAACTGGGGCTGATTGCAGAGGCCCCATAACTTTTTGCCGACATTTTCCACTTTATGCTGGTGTTTTCCTGACTCTGATGGTGCCCTGGGTACTGCTAACCAGTCCCAGGGCCTGTGCTCTGTGTAAAATGGATATGCAAATTAGGCTAATTATAATTGGCTAAGTTAACCTACCTATAAGTCCCTAGTATATGGTAGGGCATGTAGGTTTAGGGACCACAGCATAGGTGGTGCACACCTAGGTGCATTGCTGAGGTGCCCAGTGTCATTTTAAAAGCAAGCCTGCCTTGCTGGCTGCTTTTAAATTAAAGTTATATGCAAATTCGACTTTGGAATTAAAGGTACTTCCAAAGTCTTAAACTACCTTATTTTTACATATAAGTCACCCCTAAGGTGTGCCCTATGTGCCCCTAGGGCTGGGTGCCATGTAACTATAAGCAGGGACTTTATAAAAAATAGATTTATAAGCCCTGGTGAGGTAAAAACAGCCAAATTCGTTTTTCCCTCATTGAAGTAAATGGCCTTCATAGGCTAGAATGGGCAGACTTTATTTTAAATTTTAAAGTCTCCTTAAATGTTACATACCAAGAATTTGGTATCAAATTGATTGTTATAATAAATCCCACAACTTCCAGTTGTTGGATTTAATATAACCAGTTCAGGTAAAAAGTTTAGACTTTACCTAAAAAGTTGCCAATTTCAGCTCTGCATTGTTTTTGCTGCTGTGCTCTGATTGGCCAGCCTGCAGCAGCTTCTGCCAGGCTACTTTGATGAGGTGTGAAGTGGCCTGACTTCACACAAAGGAATGTGCTTGGGGGAGAGAATCTCCCCTCAGCAGATGGTGAGGCAGGAAGGGGGAGGGCTGCCAAACTGGTCTTCAAAGGCAGAGAAGGACATCTGGAGCACCCAGCAACACCCCCACATCCTGCAACCCCAGACAGCTAGGTGCCCCCTTGATTAGATTAGGAGAGGGCAGGAGAGGGGTGTGTTTATGATTTTTAGCCACACCAGTGGGTGGGCTCAGCCAGATCTCTCCTCCAAAAATCAGATTCATCCATTTTGGATTTTTAGAGACTGTTGCCTTCTGGGATGGATTTTTGCCACACTTCCCAGGAAGTGGTCATCACAGGGGGACGACCCTGTCCCTGATTGGAGAACCAGGGCCCCCCTGCTTTTCACCCAGGAGCAAGGATAAAACTGGCAGACCTGCACCCACGCCTCAGATCCCCTCCAGAATTCAACAAGAAAGGAACTAAAGAAGAAGAAGGACTGCCCTGCTGGACCCCTGGCCTGCACCTGGACCCTGCACTCAGAAGGACTGCACCAGCTGCACACTTGGGCTTCACCACAAGAAGGACTTTGCCTGGCTTCAACTGGTTCAAGGAGGGACTCTCTGTTTGCTACAGGTGAAAAATTGCTAAACCAGAGTCCCCTGCACCAACTCCTGAAGAAAGCGACCAGCTGACCACTGTCCAGTGGCCAAAAAGGAGTTTGCGCCAGGTGCATTCTGGGAGTTGAAGTCCGCACCCCCCAAGGACCATCACAGAACTTCTGGACCCTTGGGGTGAGCTGTGGACCCCAAAAGAACCTTAAAAGAACATCTGGGTGAAGCCCCAGAAGTTTGGAAAAGATTGGAGAATTTTTGAAAAAAAGCTCCATAAAGTGACCGACCCGACCCGACGCGGAAATTCTAGCCGGCTTGCCTCAACCGCGACCCGGCCTGACTTCGTGGTTCGTCCCGGTAAAGAAAAACATCCAAAAAAAGAGACTAAGTCCGAACGTAAAAAGTTGACCGGGACCTTCCAGCCATCGTATCCGAGAAGGGCTCCACGGACGTCGGATCAAGATCCAGGTTTACCCCGGTCGAAGGATTTTCATCTCGAAAAAATGACTAAGTCCGAAGGTAAACATCACCACCGAGGAAACCGACTTCGCGTATCCGGACAAGGGCTCCAGGAGGTCGGATCCAACTGGCAGGTTCGTCCCGGGGAAGAAAAACATCAAAAAAGAGACTAAGTCAGAAGGTAACTTTTTAACCGAGGCCTCCCGCGACTTGTAGCCGAGCAGGGCTCCATCGCGGTCGGCCTGAAAGTTTGACTTTGCCCCGGTCCTGGTGCAACCAGATGACCCGATTGGCGCTTTTTGTTTCTAAGCGCTAGAAAATAATAATACTTTAAAAATTCATATCTCCGGTTCCCCTGAACCGATTTTAATCGTTTTTGTGTCATTTTAAAGATAAAAATGTAAGCTATTTTTATAAATTGGTTTTGGATTTTTAAACTGTTTCCTGTGTTTTATTTAATTACTGTTTTGTGATATTTGAATGCTTTACACTTTGTCTCCTAAGTTAAGCCTTGACGCTCGATGCCAAGCTACCAAGGGTAGAGCTGGGATTAATTTACTGAGACCTAACTGTACCTATGTGGAGGTTAGTGGCTTGTTGCTAGGTGTAGGTACCTACCTGCCCTACCAATAACCCATTTTCCAACATGTGGGGTGATATTTAGAGGTGTGTTGTGTGAGTGATGATGTTGAGTGCCTCTGTATGCTGGTGTTGTCTTTGCTGTGCTGTCTCTCTGGCCTTCGTCAAAATATTTGGTGGTAGGGGTTTGTGGGTGATGTGGGTGTGTGTTTTATATTGTATTGGATGTGTGGGAGTGGTGTGTGTATGTGTATCAGTGTGGTGTGTGTATTTGGAATTGTCCAATGTGGTAGTGTTTTGTAAATGTGTGTGTATTTTGAGTGCGGTGGTGTGTACCGCCAATGGAATACCGCGGTTGAAAGACCGCCGCGTGGATTAGTGGGTCGTGATAGTGTGCGCGTATTCCTGTTGGCATGACGGTGGAGGTTTTGTTATCGCCAGTTTATCACTGACCTTTGGTGGGTGTCTAGATTTTGGCGGATTCCGAGCTGTGGGTCATAATAGCTGTGGCGGAATTCCGCGGCGGTGTGTTGGCGGTCTTCTGCACGGTGGTAAGCAGCTTTTACAGTCAATGATGTAATGACCCCCTATGTTTTTGTTATAAGACGTCCTGAACTTCATTGTGATGTTAGCATTCATTGTATCGCCACATAATGCACAACGCAATGTGCCATGGTGCTACAATTTTATAATGTGTCCTTAGTATCTGAATGAACATACTATGAGCTGTGCCATGTGAAGGTACTGTAATTTGAATGAACATCAGAGTATTCAAAGCTAGTAAATTCTGCTGTTCATCTATGCTATTTAATATCATTCCTAAAACAGGGGTACATGGCTACGGCTACAGTGCAGCTACAGTGCTCCTTTCTGTTTGAATATCTAAAATCAAATAATAATGCAAGTGAAAATGGAATTCTATTGAAAGACATGGGAATGAAAAGTACAAAGACTTTGCAATTGTGCAACCTAGGGACAGATAAAACACTTTTTTGACAGGTGCTATTAAATGTCCTTGGAATACTTTTACATAGTTGCTATGTTGCACTTTGTTCTGGTGGTGATGTGTTACTCATGCTGTTAGAGATGTCAATATACTCTGCTGCATTTCTAACCAAGGTTAGCACATTTCTTTACATTTCCAGTGACAAACACCCATTCACTACTCCCTACGGCCAAAATACCATTTATTCAGCTCTTCAAATATTTAAGGCATCAGTTAGTCCAAAACTGAGTCCAAAGCCTGTCTTAAATTTTATGTTCCATGGTCCTTATTCCCAAAAGGATTTCACAGTAAGCAGAAAACATGCATTCATTTCGAACCGTTTCTTTGGTTGCTTAGAATCTGAAATATTTTCATTTTGAAAACATGCAGTGCAAGATATTCCATCATTGTGAGTCTAGAACAACTTTCCAAGGCCTAAAGTATGTGCTAAACAATTTAAACATGATTTACTAACCCCATTAGCAAACCAGGGATGAGCAAATTACACATCAACTGGTTTGTGAGGATGTACTAGATATCTATTTAAACTGTTGTATATTGGTAGTTTAAAAGTGTAATCTATCATTTCAATAGACTATTGAGATCTCAGTATGTCTCCGATGTATAAGTACACCTTTTGATTTATGGTGGTTGATTCACTTCATGCAAGCCACTTACATTACGTGGAAAAGCCAAAGGTAAGGCCCTTTGTATCAAACTGGTGCAAGCGCAAAGGTCCTGTGCTAGTTGGCTATATGAGGTCACAACTGATAAATTAGTTTTGTACCAGAAGAACCTGTAAGAATATGAGGGAAAAGAGAAGGATAATATTGGTGTGGCAAAAAATAAAGAAGGTGAATAGACCTTAGATTAATGCAGAGACCACTGATGTCCAATAGCTCATACAGGATGTTCACATTGAGGAGTCAACATCAGGTTCAGCATCAACCTACCTCTTTGTTGAACGTTAATGGTAAGGTTTACCAAAATATGTTTGACATCTATGTTGCCAAACATGCTATCACACATTATTCATGCTGATTGGGAAGTTTCCTTGTCAGGCGACAGGTCAGCAAAAACATCACTGAGCTGCAGGCCTGATTTGTTGCTGCAACAGCCTACTCAAATCTCTTGTTAGCAATTTTTGCTGGTGTCAAGGAGACTTGGATTGTTGGGATTATCTCTGGGCTATTCTTCATTGTTTTCACTTTCCTCTCTCTTCCTTCCAGCAGTGCAGCTTTCATATCAGGGTCAAGTTGCATTACTTATCATTAATGTTCAACAAAGTGTGATGTTTCCAATTTGGAAAACTACTCAACATGCATGTCTCCCATAGCTTTTGTTGTTTTTCACTTTTTATCCAACTTCTAGCTAAACGTTAATACCACCATCAGTACCGTGCTAGTTTCTTTATGTAAACTGATGCAAAAAAACTAAATTACAAGCTACATAGGCCTCAAAGTGTTAACCAGTGAACCAGGAGCCTACTGGCAAATATTTCTCATACTCTTGGAGTTCAGAGCTTCCTCATGATAAAAATGTAATGGAACAAAAACTGAGGGTATGAACTGGAATGTCATACAGGATTCCTCACAAATGCTTTTCTAGATGCAACAAACCCAAAGTATGTTGAACTAGTGGTTTGGAAATCATTAGATTATATTTTCCCTTTTATTACTTATAGAACAGTCTGGAATAAAGGATTTATTAGACCACAGTCAGTTTCTCCCTTTGTCAATTGCGGACAGAAGTAATTCTATTAAGATGTTGACGTTCCCCAAACTTTGTTTTCTTTTTCAGTGGCTACTGATGCACATTCCTGGAGTTTTGGTCAAATATTATTTTTTCAAAAAATCTGTTTATTAAACATAATGCACAAACAGCAGTACATTTCACCATTAAAGATTTCACGATCTGTCTACACGCATATGTTGTCGTGTACAATGTGGTTACATTTTGAAGTACAGGAGTGCAACATATAACTGTACAACTTGTAATTTAAGTCACGTTTGAGTAGCACAATTATGTGTGCTGGCATCAGAAGTGGTGCAGGCAACACTTGCCTGAGGGTTGGGAGAGGCACATCTGCTATACATGTGAGCTATGGAGCAAAGGCCGAGGCTGGGGAGGGGGATGCACACAACACAAAGAGTGGAGGGAACAAGTCTAAATGATAATTCCATGGAGTCGCTGTTGGGAGAGGCTCTTTTAGCTATACTTTATTGCGCTGCAGTTGGGCGTGAAGGTGTCTGGGCTGAGTAATTGGAGGGCAGCTGGGGTTTTTGTAGTGTGGAAGTTAAGCAGGGAGTCGACCCCCGGGTACCGGCTAGTTCAAGGGGGGTATGTGTCATCTCTGGCTTCTATGCTTACCACGAAGGTATCCCAGATTTCAGCACCGCCCTGTATCAGTCCCTTGTGTTGTAGCTGGCGTAATGTCTGAGCCTCTGCTTGCGAGCAACTGTGCAGGTCACGGAGCCAGGCGGAGTATGATGGGGCGTGCGGGGCCTTCCAGTGCGTGGCAATCAGGCGCTTGTAAACTACAAATGCGAGGTCTATAAATCTGTGAAGGTGTTTGTCACCTTTAGCGCAGTGGTGTATACCAAGTAAGCATGATTCCGGAGTGGGTGCGAGAGTATGGGTGACGATGTCTGCTGTGGTATCAGTAATTCGTTGCCAGGCCGTGTTTACTGGGTGGCAGTTCCACACCATGTGGTAGAAGTCTGCTGCTGGGGTGGCACATCTGGGGCATACTGGGTTTGAATTTGTGTATATTTTATTAATGCGGGCCGGGGATAGATAGGAGTGGTGCATGTAGTTGAATTGGGTGTACCGCAATCTAGTATTGCGGGATACGTTCTTGATCGTAGTAAGAGCTGCGACCCAGGTTTTCTGAGGCAGTGGCGTAGAAAGGACGGCGTCCCAGCAGGATTTAGCATGTGTCAAGTCCGAGCAAGCCTCTGCTTGGAGGACTTTGTATAGTTTAGTTATGATGCCTTTCGTGTTGCCTATAGTGAGGATTGCAGAGAGCAGATGGGATTCTCGTGGCTCAGCGTTGCCAAGCCCCCATAGGTTATTAGGTAGTCTTTTGATTGCACTGTATGTCAGGAAGGCCCCAGAATGAGTGACCCCATCGGTCACTAGTTCTTTGAAAGTGTGTGTTATGGAGCTTGAATAGTAATCCCCCACGTTTAATAGTCTCATGTCGCGTGTATCATGTGTATCATAATGTAGTGAGAGTTCTTGGGCTCCGGGTAATTGAATCAGCGGTAGCAAGGGGGAGTAAGGAGGCGAGGGGGCCTTACCTTGGACATATCTACGCCAGCAGAATCTAGCTGCGTCCAACAGCATAGACTTTTTCGGCTGGTGGGGATGGCCAGCCAATAGTGAGGTTAGAATCGATTGTGGTGCTGTGTGTGTGCGCATCGCTTTGCTTTCTGGAAGGGGGGTGCACTGAGCCACATAGTTAGCCATTGCAACTGAGCAGCAGCGTAGTATAATTCAAGATTTGGCATGCCCAATCCTCCTGCCTCTTGCGGGTATTGAGTTATGGATAAGGCTACTCTGCGCCTATCTTTGCCCCAGAGCAGGTCAGTCAGAAGGGAGTGCAGCTTGTGAAAGAACGAGCGTGGTAGGTGTATCGGGAGTGCGGTGAAGTAGTATAAAAACCTCGGGAGGATGAGCATTTTGGCTATGGCTACCCGACCCATAGGGGATAGGGGAAGCAAGCTCCAGAACATCAGTGAGCCTCGGGTGGATCTGAGTATTCTGTCAAGATTGCCCTCTTTCAGGTCGGCTATGGAGTGGTAAATTTGTATGCCTAAGTATTTAAAGGTTGTGTGTGACCATGGTAGTTGGTATTGAGGCAATACCATATGCAATTTATTTGATACGGGAGTAAGGGGAAAAATACTTGACTTGGACCAGTTAATTCGTAATCTGGAGGCGAGTGCGAAGGAGTCCAGTATTGACATCAGCCCCGGTATGGAAGTGGTGTGATTGCACAGGTATATTAGGGCGTCGTCTGCATAGAGGGATATGATGTGGTGTGTATTGGATTCCGGGATGCCCCATATGTGGGCATAGCTGCGGAGCTTGATTGCTAGTGGTTCCATGGCTATTGCAAATAGTAGGGGAGATAGCGGGCAGCCTTGCCTAGTGCCTCTTCCTATTGGGAATGCTTCGGAGATAACTTGCCCTGTTTTGACTCGAGCTGTGGGTTTGGAGTATAGTGTTTTGATCCATCTGATGAAGCCGTGTCCGAAACCAATCGCTCAGCGTGTGCGCATGAGGAAGTCCCAGCTCAGCGTATCAAACACTTTTTCTATGTCTAGGGATAGGGCCACCGCTTCTGCCTCTGTGACATTGTGCATTATGCAGATTATTCTTCTGATATTTAAGAAGGTGCTCCTCCCTGGGATGAATCCAGACTGATCAGAGCGTATTAAATTAGGTAGGTAGGGGAGCAACCTATTTGCTAGGATTTTCCCTAAAAGTTTGCAGTCCGAATTTAGTAGGGAGAGCGGTCTATCTCATCTGATGTCGAGAGGGTCGCGGCCCGCCATTGGAAGCACGACTATCAGGGCTTTGCGCATCGAGTCAGGCAATTGCATCTTGTTACGTGCATCATTGAACACCTCTAGAAGTGGTTGCAGGAAGTGGATAGCATGAGAGTTGAAGTACACTACCGGCAGGCCATCTGAGCCAGGGGTTTTGCTACGTGCCATTTGTGACAGAGCTAAGCGTATTTCTTTCTATGGTGATGGGGCCTTCCAGTGTGTCTGCGTTGTCAGTAATGGGTTGGTTTTGGGGAACTAATGACAGTAGTTCAGCCAATTGCTGTTCAGTTGGTGGGGGAGGAGGGGTATATCAGGAGTGGTAGTATGTAAAGAAGGCCTCATTAATTTTCACCTGAGTGTTGATGATGTTACCTGAGAGCAAACGAATCGCGCCTATAGGTGAGGATTGCGATGGTTGGTGAATCAGCCATGCTAATAATCTACCCGACCTATCTCCCTCTGCATGTTGTTGTGCCATGAAATGTCTGTAATCATGCTTACATAGCCTGGTATCTGCCTCCCTGTGGCTGGCTCTTAGCGAATTCAGTTCCTCTAGCGAAGTCTCATTTCTGGAGACCGCTACCTCCGCTTTATGTAGTTTAATCTCCAGTACTTGCAGCTCTTTGGTAAGTATCCGTCTTACCCCCACTGAGGCTGCGAGACAGTGACCGTGTATCACTGCTTTGTGGGCGTCCCACTCGATAGCGCGAGACGAGCTTGTGTTCTTATTAAGGGAGAAATAGTCAGACAGGCACTTGGCCAATTCTGCGTGGAAGAGGGGGGTCTGTGAGAGCTTCTGTCTGCAGTTGCCATGTTGGTATGCAAGTGTGTGCGGCCCCATACCAGAGTTGCATATAGCGGACTATGGTCTGAGATGGTGCGGGCTAGGTACTCGGATATGCTTACTTTATGGATTACAGACGCTGATGCGAAAAGCACATCTATTCTGGTGTGTAAACTGTGCACTGAGGAGTAATAGGAGTATTCATGGTGTGTGGGGTGCCCAGTTCTCCAGATGTCCCTCAAACCGTTGTTGGAAACCCAATTTGCTAGGTCAAGTGAAGCACGATTGGACAGAGCAGTGTCGAGCGGGGGAAATGAGCGGTCTATCTGGGTGTCTAAGACGCAATTAAAGTCGCCTCCCCATATGCTGTCTACCGCTGGGTCGCTAAGGTTACCAGTAGTGAGTGTTCTCAGAAAGTCGCATTGATTTGTGTTAGGAGTATATAACGCCACCAATGCCAAGGGGGAGCCATCAAGGTCACCCTCCAGTATCACGTATCTCCTATTGGGATCACATTGCGTACGGGATGTGATAAATGGAACCCCCAGGGAGATCCAGATCACCACCCTCTGGGCGAATGACGAGGATGTGGTTCCGTGCAATTGCCCTTTCCATTTTACGCATGTACTTTCCAGTGTGGACCTAGATAGATGTGTCTCTTGCAGCATAGCTAGATGTATCTGGTGTCTCCTGAGAAATGTGTAAACCTGTTGCCTCTTGCGTAATGATGCCATACCTCTTATATTCTATGTCAGAACATTATATTTTGGGATATGTTGTTGAGTTTGGGAGGTCATGTGGTGTTATGGGTTTAGCTAAACGAGGGTGGTGTGTGGCCCCCGCCTCATTCGTGTTAGTGATGTGCCATTTGCCTTCTGAAGTTAGGGAGTTTGTGCCCTTGGTGTTATTGAGCATGATCTTGTTGGTAAAACAAATGTGACGTGGATTACTGTGAAAGTGGTTCCTATTAAACAACGCAGGAGAGACCCATTTAGTGAGAGTGAAACCAATAACTATATATAACATTAACTGTGGTTGTGGCAAGACGAGTGAGGTTCCAAAGATTGCCAACTTGGGAGAACAGTCCATATGGAGCAGGGGGGTGCTTAAGGTGGTTGTTTCCAAGTCATTGGGATACCCGGCCCGTGATGCTCTTGGTGCTGGATCCTCCGCCCAGGGCCTTAAGTGACTGGTCTGCTGTTGCGTGAGATGATAAAGGACCTTTGGATCTCCCAGACCGCTCCTGGGTGACTATTCAAGGCAGGCCATGTCTTTATAAATTAGTCACGGCGCAGGGCACTGAAATGAGTAGATCCTGATTACTTAGCAAATATAGTCTGCCGTGCGTGGTGTGAGGGTGGGGCCCGGACAGAATCCGCAGAGTCCGAGTTTGCATCTTGGTCTGGTTCGCAAGGGTCAGGGTTGTTGGTGATGTATTGACAAATCGAGTAGTAGCCTGCAGGAGAAGGGAGCGCTCTGTTTGTGACTGTTCGGGTGTGGGTTTAGTGCCTTGTTTTTTGCATTGCCTGCGTCTTGCCTTGGGAGAGGACCACTTTTCCACAGGGTTACCTGTGTCTATCGGATCGGCCAGGCCCTTGGCGTATAACCAAGTCCAGGCATCTTCTGGTGTTGTGAAAAAGAGTGCTCGGGAGTCGTCCTGTACGCGGAGTCTGGCCGGGAACAGCAATGCATACTTGATGTTGTGCTCGCAAAGGCGTTCTTTAACCCAGTAAAAAGAGCTACGTTTCTTCTGGACTTCCGTAGTGAAGTCTGGGTAGGCTGTGATCCCTGCATTTTCAAATCGTATAGGACCTGATTTACAGTTAGCTGTAGGATGAGGTCTCTGTCACAGTAGTTGAGGAGTCTTGCTATTAGCGGACGAGGCTGCGCACCGGGCGGAGGAGGTCTGCCCGGGACCCTGTGGGCGCGTTCTATTGAAAAGCACTTCGGGATATTGTCTTTTAGTATTGTTTCCGTGAGCCATTGTTCTATAAATAATTCTGTGCAGGGGCCTTCGGCACGTTCTGGGAACCCCACTAAATGGATGCTGTTGCGTTGTGATCTTCCCTCTGCATCTTCAGCTCTACGTTTTAGGTCGTCCACTTCAGCTGTCAGGTGAATCATCTGTGATTGTAGGTCCTTCACAGTCGAGGGGAGGGATACGGTGTCTTTTTCCAGTTCCGCCACCCTATCAGCCTGTGCTTGCTGGTCTGTTCGCAATATGTTGACCTCTTCTGCAATTGATCCGATTTTGGCTTCCAGGGTGGACTTGGTATCAAGGATAGCTTGCAATATCTTTTCGAATTGTGATGTGTGGGCCTGTAGAGTGAGCTCCATCTTCTGCAGAGCCTGGTACGTAGCGGAGTGGTCCCCGGAAGTAGGGGGGGCACTGGAATCCATGTTCCCCGGGGGTGCACGTGGGGTTTTTGGTTTGCCCATTTGGTGTCCGCGGTACCGTGGGGTTGCTGGTGGTGTGTGCCCGGTTAGGTGCGTCGAAGTCAGAGCAACAATTTTAAAGAACTGTGGCGTTATGTCGATTAGGTTCCAGTTGTGGAACGATGAGTGCCAGGCAAAAGTCAGAGTTGCCGCGCCAGTCTTGGCGGAGTGTCCCATGAAGGCCAGGCGGTCTCCCCACTGCCGCGAGGCGAGGTGGGGATACTGGTGTTAGTATATCGAACAGTCTGACTCTAAGTCATTGGCGGTATATTGTTCCACTGCCCCGTTCCTCAGCTGTGCGTTCGGGTTGCAACATGTATGAGGGCCAAGTACATTATACGCACGAAGCCGCTCGGGCGGCCCCGTCCGACACGATGCCGGGGTGCTGGTGCGGCGTGGATGTGGGGGGTGCTGTTTGTAGCCGCAGTTGGGATCTGAATTTTGTTCATATATTAGAATCAAGAATTTGTGTATTTATTTTGGAAAGCAAGACTCCTCCAATAGCCGAGGCGTTCCATATACTTTTGGAAGCTGGTGTGGCATTCCCATATGTTAATTTTTTTTATTGGGAAGCAAGGCTTATTTCTATCCAATTTTTGATAGCCCCCCAAAGATGGTCCATTTCACAATTTGTATTCTTGGATGTCTTGGATTATCCAGTACAGCCCAAAGTATTTCTATTTTTGATTGATCCAGCTTTATGTTAAATATTGAGGTTAGTTTGAATTGCACAACAATATACAATAGCATATTTAGCACCTTAGGCTCAAGATGTCCTCATGCATCTGGAATAATTCTGAATTTACCTATAGAAGTATTAAAAGATATTCAGAGGCTCATCAGTAATACCAAACACTTGCTAATTTATTTAACACCACAAGCCCTCAGGATGGAATATTTTAATTTAAAATGTGTATCTTGAAATCAATTCAGTGTCAATTTCTACTGCCAAATCAAGGACTATTTCACTTGGTATTACAATCCAGATCTGTTAGCAAGCAAAATTCTCTCTTTCTATGACGTTATCTATTTCCAGGGGATTTCCATCAATAGAATATCTCAGTTTTGTCAGTAGCTGCAAAATGATAGTGCCCTGCCAAATACAGACATAGACTGTGGAAAGGTAAGAATGGTGGGAAATATATGATCACTGTGTTGCATTGGCAGTTTAAGTTACTTTAAATATTTTTGCATTTGGAAAATATCAACATCATTTTATGATGATGATGATGACGATCTATCACACATAGTATAATTCATTAAAATTAAGGAAACTCATCCTTAACACATTTCATTAATGTCTGATCCTTTAGCTGTTTTGGGTCCCTATTGTCAATTTTGTAAAAAGCATAGCTACAACTCAGTTGACCTCCGTTTTTTTGGGTAATAGCTGAGGTAAACCCGTCAGGAATTCCATTGCATCAGTAGCTCATTTTATTTGGATGTAGCAAGGCTTCTACTAGCTGGAGGTTGAAAAGATTCCCCTTCCTGTTTATTGCTTGCTTATTTGCAAGCGTTCTTGGTGTTGACTTTTATGAACATACAATAGCTATTAAAAAAAAAGAAATAAGTATCAGGGGTACAAAATGGTCGATTACAATTCACCAGATGCAGGGTGAATACCAAAGAATGGGAAGCTAGGTTTTGATTTATTTGATTTCCAGCTATCTCATTCTAAGTCCTCTTTTTTCTGAATTAATGTTTCTATCTTTGGATCATTTTTGGTATAGTTTGAAGGTTTACACCTTTGTTTTTTGGGGGTTAATCATCAGCAATAGAGATAAAACAGTATCTGATGTATATGGACCTTTAATATTCTGCCTCTCTTCATTCTGGATTTTACAGTGATTCTATTACTGTTCAGTCACTCATTGAATCATTGAAGCCTGAACATTAGTCACAAACTTTGGAGTCAATGCCTGAAGACCTCTGGCAACGCATCTCTATGTTATCAGATTTTATTGCACTTAAATAAAAGCTTCATAGAAAAAAAGAAATAATACACATCCGTAGATTATTGTTTAGCTCAATGTGCAAATGGACTGGCCAGGATAACTTAGGGCCTGATTTAGATCTTGGCGGATGGAATACTCTGTCACAAATGTGATGGATATCCCGTCTGCCATATTACAATCTCCATAGGATATAATGGGATCGTAATACGGCAGACGGGATATCCATCAAGTTTGTTACGGAATATTCCCCTCACCAAGATCTAAATCAGATCCTTAGTATTGTTTTAGCACGTTTTTGCAAAATTGTGAATTTCTTTGTACAAAGCAAAATTCTGCGATTACTCACTATTACGTTGGAATAACAAACATCTTTCACAGGCCCAGTTAAACACATGAAAGGTGTCGCAGATGACTTGCTATACGTTTATGAAGCTCTAAGAATGTATCACTGTGTGAGTGTAAACTTAGTTGCATTAGCTCTATTTGGCTCTAATTTCACATGCTTCTTAAAAAAACAATTTGCCATCCCTAATTACAATTTACAAGCAGACAATATGGATATGTTGCACTCATTAGAGACATAGACCACATTACAAAAATGCACCACACACTTACCCCTATCTAATAAGCTCATATTTTATTTTGTAACTTTTTAATGTTATGTACTTCTGTGTAAATTATGAATCTCCTGCATTGTAGGCTGCAAATGCCAAGTGTCCCCAGGGTTGATGCATGAATTATTCCTGTTTTAGGAAAATCGATATTCCAGTGGCGCTCAGCAATGTATCGTGTGGAAATAATGTCTACTGCTCAAAGGATCAATATCCGGTGCTGCTTAAGCAGGGCCACTGGTGCAGCAAGGAAGGGCCAAATTATGTGGCATGTCTGAGTAAATTATTTGGCAAGAAAAGTCAAATTTTGCAGCACAATGCAGAACATTTTGTGAAAGTAGTACTTCACTATTTTCTCATTTTTTAAATTGTTACAACTGTCAGGGCATTGGTTTCACCTCAGTGCTAGTTTACTAACCAAATATAGAAATAAACAGCAGAAAGGTTACTAGTCAGCCTTTGCAAAGGGCCTTCCACTGCACAGCTACACATGTTGCTGCCTGTTTATTAACTTTTGACCCATTTGAGCTTGAAAGAATGTTTTGTCAAAATCTGCAGATTATGCAGCAGATGGTGGATTATACAGCAAATGCGACAAAATTGCTGCAGCCGCACAATCACATAATTCCAGTGGCCCTGTGCTTAACTTTGCGTTACATTGAATACTATCACTACACTTTGAAATAAGACAGAAACAATTTGATGACAGCATTTCCTAACAGACAGACCTGCAAAGACTCCCACAGCAACATCTCCCAATATAAACCATATCAGCACCTAACAATGCCACTGACTGTGCCACTTCACTGAGATCTTTCCCAGTAGAACTACATGAATGCATTTGAAGTAGAAACCTTCTCATAGGTTATAGTCATAGTGAGTCGACTCAATACTACCTTTCTCAACATCAAAGTCATCTCAATGTTAGTCTACACATGAGCACATTCAAGCTTCTTTGTGATTATCTCTTAATGCCCAAGCTTGAGAATCACTTCTCTATCCTCAACTCTCCCTTCTTCATTTACCTTTTTTCTACACTGCTCCCTCTCAATCCTTCAACAGATTTCACTTTCTCCATCTCACCACTCCTTGTGCTCCTCTCCCCTATCCATGTCAGCACTTTCTCCAGTACCCCTACCCCTCCCCCTATCTTTTTATCTCAGTCTTTAAGCAATTACTTCTCCTCTGGAGATGCGCTTTTTTCTCACTCCCCTTTCTCTGTATTGTTTTCTGCTCCTTCAGCTTTCCCCGTCTCTCCTGTTATTCTATATTCTCCTTTCACTGTCTCATCCCATTTCTTGTGCTTTTTTCCTTTCTTATTTTGATTACCTCACATTCCATGTCCCCCTCGCTTCCACTCCTGAAGTTTCTCCTCGACTTGCAATCTTGCCCTCTGCAGCCTCTCACCAAAGGGTTAGGCATAAATGGGGTAGAGGGCAGGTCACCTTCACCACAACTATCAACCTTGCTACACACTGAAATGCAGGGGTTCCTGGAACCTGTAGTCTGTACACTGTCCATGGATAGAGAAATACACTACCAGCCTCGAAATAATGCAACTCTAGGGCAGGCCTTGGTTTGCATTATACTTGTTGTCATTTTTACATCAGTCAATACGCCCTTTTGACGTTCATAGACAGGAGACTGTGCCCATCTGTGACAAACGTTTATCCTCATGGACAGGATATTTTGTCTACCTTGCAATTGATATTTCTATTTACATCCACCTGTAAAGTGTATACTGCTAGAGCCAAGTCACAAAGCTTTCACTCCTGAGCAGGTGTTATTTGCTTCAATAATAATCATGACTGCGTCAAAAGTAAGTAAAAAGTAAGTCACGCTTGACCTCAATAAAATCTTTGTTTGTGAATCTGCCCCATGGAAATGTTAAGACCTAACTCCTTCCGCAACACATGAATTTACATTCAGAGTCTGTAAAACAACCTTCCTAACAGTAATGCTCTGTTACTAAAGGTGTTGCACCAAACAGGACGAGAGGAGCTTCCTTTACCTTGCAGCTCTTTAGAGTCGCAATGCGAATTAAAAGCGTGAAAGGGTTCAGAAAGTGTTGACTGCCCAATGTCTGATTTTGCAGTTATCAATAGCAATAACATCCGTCATTTCCGCAAGTACCACATTTCTGATGCTGAAATGCCATCTACAGAATTGCAGCATCTGAGTAGGTGGTACTTCTGGACATGGTGATTGGCACGATTAGGAGCGTGGCACTGACATCGACCAGGCCGGTAAGTACAGAATTTGAGCCTATTCTTATGCAATATTCTTTTATAAAAATATTTGTTTTTGATGAGGAACAATATGCGGTCTTCAGCGGCTAAATTGTATTTTTCTTGTTTTATTCCAAATACTGTTAATTTATAAATCAAGTGGTTATGTGACGATATGTGATAAAGATGTTTTGTCCTTTTGTGTCTTATTGCTTTTTAACCCTTCCATCTTGGTGACACTCAGTTGATAAATAGACCTACTATAAAACTGAAACCTTCGTGCCACGGGCAGGTCCTCGATTAAAATTATGGGAGTAATGCTTTCATCTTCCCAATGACTGGTGGGTTAATAAGACTATGGTGGTCATTACAACCTGGCGGTCTTTTTACAAGACCGCAGAGGGACCGCCGTGCGGAAGACCGCCAGTAGTGGCGGTTTGCCGCTCAGCGTATTATGACTGTTGGCTGCTCTCCGTCCTGTTTACGACGGAGAGCCGCCAACAGCCATACCTGCGGGCAGCGGGGAAGTGGAGGTTGCTCCACCTCCACCGCCACGCCAACAGAACACCGCCCAGCGAATCACGTCCTGTGATTCGGCGTGGTGGTGTTCTGTTGGCGGTGTGGTGTCGGCGGAGCAGCCCCCATGGCTCCCGTCCCCTCCCGGAGGATCGACGGACAAGGTAAGTCGATCGTCCTTTAGGGGAGGGGGGTGGGGGGCGTTGTGTGTTGTGTGGGTGCATGGGGGAGTGCGTCTGTGTATGTAGAGGGGGGGTGTGAGTGCATGTATGTCTGTATGTATGTCTGTATGGATGTGTGCGTGTATGTCTGTATATGGGTGTGCGTGTCTGAGTGTGTGGATGTAGACATGTATGTTGGTGTGTGTGCGTGTATGTGTGTTGGTGGTGCCTGCGTGCGTGTCGTGTGTGTGTGAGTTATGTGATGTTGGGTGTCGGGTGGGGAGGGGGGCCCTGCCACCTTTGGGGGGTGGCAGGGGTGGTGGGGGCTGTAGGGGAGGGAGTCGGGTGGGGTGGGGGGTGAGGGAGACCCCTAACAGTGCCAGGGAAGCAATTCCCTGGCACTGATAGGGCTTACCGCCATGGATTTCATGGCGGTTCCTACCGCTGGAAATCCACGGCGGTAAGCCGGGTTGAAATACCGGCGGCGGAACGGTGAAGCGGCGGATGACCATGGCAGTAACCGCCATGGTCATAATACTCAAAAAAAGACCGCCAGCATGTTAGCGGTCTTACTGCCGCTTTAACAACGTCCGCCAGGGTTGTAATGACCCCCTATATCTGAGACTTCAGTAAAACAACATCATTAGACAGCTATGCGACAATACATATATTTTATTTACATAACACTTTGTCACTGCCTGATAACTGCAACGTGGGAAGGCGGGGGATCAAGTTGTGAGGAAAACCTCTCTTATGGTACATTTGTATCTGTTAAGAAGTCTATAGCATCTAGGAATTATATATTTTACTTTTTCATAAAGTTTTGTAAGTGAAATACCAGTGTGGAGCAGCATACAACATTCACAACTTCTGAAGGTTAAGTTGAAATATGTTCCACTCTGGAGAGTGCACACACAGAGTGCAAACACACACACACACCTCTTATGCTGAGCCACAGTCTTTGCCAACCTAAATCTTGATTTCCTGTTGAGTGCCCAATAGGGACTTCCGCTCCTAAAGAAAGAAGCAGCAACACTAAATATAGCCTTTTTAGATTCACAGCGTGCAGTTTTCTTTAATACTAACTATCCTATGGCTTAGACTTGGTTTCAACCTCCAATCAATGACTTGCCCTCCCTAAATCCCCATAAAGAAGACATTATTGACTTACTGGTATCTTTTACCGCATTAAAGGAAGTACTGCTGAATCTTGTACAAAATTGTAGACATTAGTTAAAATTGCTTTAAGAAGCACCCAGCTGTCAAAATGGTTCCTAACTGTACCTCCTCGGTCCTTGGCTAGGCTAGGCAAGGTTAAAGATTGGAAAAAGGTATCACATGAACGCCATTCTTCCTGGCTATATAGTACACATAACATTATTAATGTATCCATCACATTGTTAGGCAGACCTCAGCTTATAAAACGATTATTGCTTTTGGTCCTTTATTAAGCAGACAACCATATCAGACAAAATGCGTCTAAATGAACACTGGTGCTCGACTAGAGACTGGGGCTAAGTGTCACAGGACCTGCACTCAAAGCTCCACATTAATGCTGCCCTGGGGTTTTCCCAGATTTAGCCTCATTGAAAAGGACTGTCAGGCAGAATTAATTAATCAGTGAGCTCAAGCATACACAACACCTCTTCGTCACAGGACCTGCCCCCAAATAAAGTTGGCCTGATTCACAAAGGGACTTAGGACTCATAAAGTAATGTGGCCAGAGTATCCTCACTCGGGTGGAGCCGCTGCACTTGGGGTGGAATCTCCATTCTCTTCAGTGCACTCTACGGAGCTTCCGTGCCGAGTGCGATGGCTCTAGCTCAACGGCACTCATAAATTTAAAAGTCATAAGTCCTTTTGTGAATCAGGCCCTCAATTATTACAACAACCAATGTTTTTACTGTCCTGCCTCAATGGAAAGACCTACCTGGCTAGAGAAAATCTATTAGCATTCTCCGCGGCACACTACATCACATGACCCACGACCCAAATCTTGGACTTTCTTGCACAGTGCTTTTTAAATGTGAAGACATAAAATTACAAAAGTGACTAGAGTTCTGGTTTGAAAAGAACAAAAAGCCAAAAGCTCTGTACCTAACACTGTGGGGCATATATACGGCCGCTCCACCAAAATTGGCAGCGCCAAGCTGTGTCACTTCTAAAATGCAGGGAAACATTGTATTTACTAGAGTACAGTGCATCCCTGTGTTTCCTCCTGCACCGGCGCTAAATTAGCTGCCAAGTGCCAACACAGCCCCCCTTGCACCATGGGGAAAGGAAGGCTGGAATGCAGGGGAGATTGTTTTTGTGCAGGAAGTGGTACCTTCCTGCACAAAAACCATATTTAGTTGCCATTTGCTCTTTAGAAAGAGAACAAAACAAGGAGGAATAAAAGCATTTCTCCTTGTTGCGCTATGATAAAGCCACCCCAGGGGTGGCGTTAGATTTTGGTGCTGCCTCCGGTTTGCAAAATCTCATAAATTTGGGGCAGTGTCACAGCAATACCCATTGCACATCCCTGCCACACAACATGCTGTGTGTGAAGGACCCTTATTGAAAAGGTGGCGTTAAGCCGCAATAAGTGACTTAATGTCGCCTTGTAAATACAGCCCAGTGCACAGCGCCACCAGAGTTTCACAAAAAGTGATGCTCCGATGGAGCTAAGGGCTTGTAAATATGCCCCTAAATGCCTTCTCTCCCTTACATGCACTACAGAAGTTGAATTTGTAGCAAGAGCAGTTACATAAATACCTGCATGCTCAACTGTGCTTTCTATGCTCCTCTAAGGACTACCTCAGCTCTCTCCTTGCCTAAAGTGAAAGACCCCTCCTTCAGTGAGCCCATTTCTGAAACTAACCTACGTAGTTATTCAAAGAGCATTACCCAATCCCAGAACACTGCAACTGGCATGAGCACTCTGTAGGCCGGAGAAATATAAATACAACATGTACTTCTCTGATGGGAATTATAGATTTTCATAGGCTGCAAAGAGTAAGGAAATAACAAATCTCAGTTAAAATGAAGACCCAGGAACATCTCATGAGAAATACCCTTCTAAAGAGGAAGTAGAGAAAATACTGTTTTGTTTCCTCATAGCCCTTTGTTACAAGGGCCCAGCAAATGCCAATGGTTTGGTAACTGGAGCTACTGGCCCCAATGAAATCCCACGTTTAATGGGACTACTACGTAAAGGGGTATTAAAGTTGGAGACTTTACCTCCTAGAATTACACAAATTCTCTTGGCATAACAGTGTACATTATTCTACAAAATCATGGACTACACATTAATTCTCCCCAGTCTCAAATACTACCGGGGTCCTGCTATCGTTAATTCTGAGACCGAATAACAAGTTTCCACTTTCAGAACGAGAGACCTCCAAGAAATCTTCATTAACACACAGTGCATTTGGATACTCCATGAACGCCCCACTTTCGCTCAGCACATTGATTGAAAATGCCAGGGTTGGAGTGGTGGGTGTGCTCCACCATTACAATCATATGAGAGTAGACCCATAAAGTATAGCACGAGACCCTTTAAATAATTGAGAAATACAAGCTTTGCTCCACAATAGTAAAGGTGTGGGTTTTAGCAATTGTCAATAAAAAGAGCAGTGAATCAATTCAAAGGAGAAGTACTAGAAAACATGGTGGCCGAATGTTTAGCAGGGAGATTTATTCACTCTTGAATTTTCATAATGCATTTCTCTCAGCAACAACCAAAACTAGCTTACTCTACCCTCAATTAATCTTTGCTACACAACAGTAACTATGTCAATAACAAGGAATGCAACTGACGAAATCGCGTAAACGCAGGAGAGTATATGTTGCATCAATGTTGTAAGTTCGAAGAGTTTTGAACCAAGATTAAATCACAGTTCAATTTTCTATTATTTCCAAAACAGATGTGGTTAACTCACAGAATGATTTGCATGAGAGTCAGCCAAGAATGTAATCATTAAGAATCTTCCAAAAAAACGCTTTTTAATTTGTTCTTTATGGCCCGTCAAGAAATGAAGCAAAAATGCATCAGCACGGACCGCCAAAATGTAATCATTGATGAAAAAGTATTATTAATATATGTGTGTTGAATTTGTGCCTGAGAATTACTGCTCAAGGGAAGAAGTCCTTAAAAAAGATTAGGAAGTATTAAAGTAATTATGTAAATTATTGTAATAATGATTTAGGATGTAATACAAAAAGACAGCTTGATATATATATTTCTGTTGCCCTGGTTCCCATGAATATTTGAATCTTTTAAAACGCGAAAACCAATCAGAATAAAGCAAACCAAGTTGAATTATTAATTTAGAAGATGCAATTTTTAAAATACTACGATAGAAGCTCCTCTGTATACAAATCAAGGTTAGGAAAGGTAAAGTGCTGTATGATCAAAGTATGATCACGGACATAGCACTGCACAGTGATGGAACCTTGGCAGTCTAAAGGAAAAACACTCTTTAGGCCAGGGGTTATAGAGCATGAAGCTTATACTAAAGTAACGACCTTTTACTCACATACGTTTACAAAGCACACACTAACTGGATGATGTCATCAGTGATGTCATTTGAGATGGTCACTGACCATGACTGATGTAATGTGTGAGGTCATAAGCAGTGCATTACGGGGGCTTAAGTTATAGTTGGGTGAGGTACCTATAACTACTGAATTTATGTGGCTTTGTACATTTGAAATGTGAGCCTACCTATAACATCACTGAAACTATTGTTTTTTTCAGTAAATTTAAAAGTTTTTTTTACATGTTTCCTAAGTATAATGTTCCTGAAACAATTGTTCGTTTCAGTGAATTTCTAAGGTTTTTAAAATGTAATTTTCCTAACTATAACATCCATGTAACCTTCAAGGGAAGACCCGATAAGTGTGCACAATAGCTTCCCTGTCCTAGTCCTTCACTAACAAAGTTGTTTCATTCTGGGAATTGTGGTCAGGGAAGACAGGGCTGCCCAGAGACTAGACTCTCGTGCCAATCTGGAGGACATGTTGCTCCCAGGAGCAGGATGGATCGTCATCTCTCTGGGCCAGGACAGGTGACTGTAGAGGCCGTTTGGGGCAACCTGGGCAGGAGAAAGGGGGGTGGTTTGTAAGCCTGCAGCTCACTTTTGGAAACTAGGAAGGAGGCACAAATTGGTTGCTGAAAACTAACTGATGGGAGGGAGAGTGTGAAGGCTTCTCCAGTGCAGAGGATAGTAAGTCTGAGCAGGGCGAGTGGGTGAGCTGCTGGTTATGTGAGTGCAAAGAGACTAAGCTATCTGTTAGCATGTGTGTGTCTTTTTTTTAATCTAGCCTCACTGAGGACATTGCTGACCATTTTCTTTTGATTCTTCCTATGCCCTTACCTTCTGCTGTGGATGCTCCGTTTCCTCCTCTGCTGCCTCCCTCTTGGCTCTCATCTGCTGGATCTCCCTAGTCTCCCTACCACTGATGGTTGTGACCTATGGCTATATGGTGGCAGCATGTCCCGAGCCTGCATCTGACCTTTATTTTCCCATTCTGGAAGGCGATTTGTCATGCTTCTTTTAATCTTGGTTTGCCACATATAATGGTCTATAATCCAAGGTGTATTCAGGCGGGAGATCACTGCTTTGGATGTCCATCCAGCATGCTCTGCAGTGCTGCTCAGTTCTAGTAAGGGTCCAGGCTGTGGTTGATTGCCAGTTTGTGTGTAGTCTGGAGTGAGCTCGGAAGGGAATACTGCGAAAGAGCGATCTCTCCAGCTAGTCACACTGAGATAGTAGAGAACTGCTGGGTTCTGTTGTGGGAAACTGTCAGTTTGTTGCTGTACCCCCTCACCCTCCATTTTTTGGATGGTTTCTGGATGCAACATGGACTGAAGTGCACTAGGATCCTGCTAACCAGGTTCCCCTCTGTCTGTGTTCTTTTCCTAAAAATTGCAAAGGTAATTGGCAACACCCTTTGCTGCCACTATAAGTCCCTAGTAAATGTTACTTAGGTACCTAGGGCATGGGGAGCTAAGAATAAGCCCCTGATGGCAGAAGCACTGATTGTGCCACCCTCTAGGACCATGCATCCAGATGCACCCCGCAGTGCCATGGCAGACTGAGTGTCCTGGTGCAATCCTAAAATGCAAACTCAACATGGCTAAACCCCAATTTTGGTGAGAGCAAATGGGGGAAACTAAACAAAGAGTAGGAGGCATGCACCACCCCTAAGGTGCCACCCTTGAGGTGGGAACTCCATTTCATTTTCCTCCATCTTAGATGGAAAAAAAATAACCAATCAGGGATAGGAAAGTGACCCTTCCCACAAGAAGTGGTCAGTATAGTGTGTGTAGCCACCCAAAGGTAGGTGTCTCATTGGCCACTATCAGGTTCTCTCTAAAATGCCACTAAATTAAGTATTTTGTGGGCATCCCTAGACCAGGTAATCCGATTTGATGCACAGTAGTAGACCAGCACCAAGAAGATCCAAGGCACGAGAACTGTGAACCTGCTGCAATAAAGAAAAGGTGCCAAACCCTGCCTGCTGCACCCAGGACCTGACAATCGCCACTGAAGAGCTGCTGGACAACTGGAAAAACTGTAAAGAACACCAGAGGACCCCCAGGCTTTCAAAATCGTCATGGAACTCGCTCCAGGGTGGAGGTACCACTCTGCAACAGCAAGTAACCAGCAAGCCAGTGAGGGTCACTTCACCGACCAGAAGCTAACGCCTGAATCAGAAATCACAGCTGGACCCAACAACACTCCAACGACCGTGAAGAGGAAACCTGAAAGTGTTCCAAGTTTGGTGGCACTTCACCCTCCTGTGGTCAAACTATACCAATAGCCTTAGTACTGGTCAGCCAGCAATGGACATCAGGAAAACCAGCCTGCCAGGGGCTGAAAAAGGACCAGGAGGAAGTCCCAGTCAATGGACTTCAGGAACACTCTGGACTTCCCACCAGAATGCCCCTGTTGTCCTGCAAACAACCCTTGAACCCAACGTACCTCCTGCTTCAGAGGGCATCCTTGTGCAGAGCTCCTGGTTCAACAATTCGCTCTGCATCCGGCCGCCCTGTGTCCTGCAATGAATAACCTGTTGTACTCTAAGGGTCCTCCACCCCTTGGTACCTCGAAACTCCAAGGGGACCCCAAGGAACCATCTTTAAACTTGCCTGTGCAGTGCTTTTCCAAGTGTTCCCTCGCAGTGACCCGGCACCAGCTCCAGAGACCTTCAATCGCTGCTCCCGCCGGATCCGGGAGCCACCTGAACTTCTCCACAGTGTGCCCACTAACAGCCTCGACCAACCTGCAAAAGAAGAACTTGGTAAACCAACTGTATGATTGTATATGCATTTTTAAATGTGACTTTCCATTGATTCCTCTGGTGCATAACTGTGCACAAATAATACTATTTTTATTAAACTTCAAATATTCATATCTCAAAAAGTACTTAATCAATTTTGATATTCTTGGTCTTAAAAATTGCATAATAATCTGATGTATTGTTTATAAATTGGTCTCCAGTTATTCCTTTGAATGTACGAGTTGCATGATTGATACTATGAGTACAATAAATGCTTAGCACTTCTCCAAGATTAGCCTGACTGCTCGACCAAGCTACCTTAAAAACTAAGAGCATTAGGTGATCTAGTACCCCTGTAAACCAACATGTGGTTGCCTGGAACCCCTACACTGTGTGCCTAGCTTTGCAGACTACAGAGAGGGCCAGCCTCCTACATGTGTATTATGTGATGTCATCAGAATTCATATGGCGTGATTTACCTCTTGTGTGCGTAAGTGGTGCTTTCAGTGCCCAGGTCCCCTTTTGTGTCCCAGGATTCTCTGTGCAGCACACCATGGGTAGGTGTGACAAGAGAGCAGCATAATGATCATTACAGAATTACAGCACTGGTGGTAAAACAATCTGTTTGCCTAGCAACTCTACATTCGGGCCTTGAGGTCGTCTGGATATACATGTCACGCACCTTGAGTCACTAAATGTTGTTTCACAGCTTCCGGCTGGACAGCTGGCCGACTAATTTACATAATGTGGAGACAGCCACCATTTTGTCACATCCCCTCATATCGACATAGCTCCTGAATTCCAACCTTAAACTTTCCTATCAAACTGATGCGAACAATGGCCAAAAGGCTATGCTGAGATCCTCGCAGCCCTCTGTTGGCCTCTGCCTCCCCAGTTGAAGTCATGCACTGCTCCTTCTCTGTAGGTATTTCCTTGAGCAGCGCAGATCTTGGGCTTCCCCTCTGCAGGTTTTACCACAGCGTGCCTCACAGGCTCCGGTTCCACTATCTCGCAGAAGCCTGTGAAGGGCACTAGAAGCCGGTGTTGTAAAATATTTGGTAGCCTACCAAATATATGTATCCTGTTCAATGTCTCTCTTCTGAACTCCCCCTCGTCACGCTGCTTCATAATTGAGCGATCCATCAGAGCTAGTTTTATGCAGAGACCTCGTGTTTCATTTTGCAAAACTACTTCTAAAACCAAGTGGCCTTTCATTTACCCAAGGCCCACATGTTGCCCTTAAATACATTCAGGACCAGCAAAGAGAGGGAGCAAGACATACAAATCGTGAACTTTTTATTTCCCACCATGCGTTTTCTTGGGACTCAGCCCGGGTCCCAAGATGGCTGCCAAAACCCCGTGGTTGAAGTTTGGTAGCCAATCAGATCTCCCATGAGATCTGTGCTTAGAGCCCACCCAGATATCTATATTACTTTTTCTTTTGCAACCCCATAGCTACTGAACAGGTTTACACCAAATTACAAAGAGGGTTCTTTCTGGACCATGAGTTAGCTTTCTGCCAAATGTGGTGTAATTACCTCCAGCAGTTCGGGCTGTAGTAATGTCAAAAGTCCCTATGGGAAAGTGTATGGGGAAAACATGTTTTGGGACCTCTTCTTTTAATTGCCCCCCACTTGATGAATCACCCCAAAACTTTCTACAGAGCAGCTGAACTCGGCTACATTTTAGTTTGGAAAATTTCATGAAGATTCATCAAATGTTGCTTAAGCTATTAGCAAAACAAAAAACGCTTTTCCTATGGAAACTATGGGCCTGATTTAGATCTTGGCTGTCGCACCACCAAACTGCATCACTTATGGACCCGAGAAGACTGTCAAATCAACAGTCTTCCACCCACCGTCTTTAGATGTTCAGCTACGTTCTACTGGGGGTGGTTCGCTGATGGAGGGAGGACATTGCAGGACTCAATTGACATCATACAATCACAGTGGCTGTGGAATAGAGGCAAGCCACACACACACACTTTACCTTTGCTATATGTGTCCTCCTGCACTCCAAATGATACAACACACCACATAACACACTTATCAATTGCCATACCAACACAACACGTACATGCTGCAAACACGCATTGACGGCCATCTATGATACAACATACATTCACCATTAACACTGCAGCCACACACGACACAAACAGCCAACACAATTAAACACTCATATACACAAACACACTCACACACAAGCCCAACTACATACATCATGAAAACAACAACTACACAACACCATTCACTTGAATGTTGCATGCAGCAACACAACATAACAAAACATAAACAACAACATCAAACCCAGATGCAGGTGGCACACATACTGACACAACCACAGCACCCACTCCAGCTCCTTCCCCCACCCAGCCACGCCCATCACATACAAATAAACACATACTGACTCACACACACAACTCGTAGCAACAGTGTGACAGTTACAAGTCCCCTGGCAATGTATACACATGGACGAGTTGACAGGTGTGAATGTTCAGTCATTGCGGTGCTAGCATTCATTTGCCAATGAATACTGGCACCATAATGACAGTTGTGTATGTGGGTCAATATGTGTTGTGTACCAGTGTCCCCTTCCATGTCTGTCCCACTTATATCATATGCATGTCACATTAACTTAAAAAAATTACAGTGACATGTATATGTCTGCAATGCTCCAGACCTCCCGTGCAGTGCCCACCCAACATACCCTGGCAATGCGGTGTCCCTACCTTCGAGTCCAGTGACGGGGGACATGTTTTTACAGTGTGTTGGTGGCAGCATTGCAGAGCAACAAATCTTAAACAAAGGACTTTTGTTTGTCCCTGTAAGGAACCAGGATCTATGATACAGTAAAACTGAAGTGTTGAGGTTTCTTCGCAAAGTTAGATTGAAAGCCTTTTTTAATAATCTACCTAGACACGAGGAGACAAACAGTAGCGGGTTGAGACCTAAGTCTACATTCCTGCCAGAAAGGGCTGACATGCCCCGAGAAATAAAGGTGTTTGAGGCCATTGTCCTTAAAAAACTTGATACATTGAATTCCCAAAAAATTTCTTTAAAGAGAATTGTACTAAAATGGAAAAAGAGGCAATTACGAGCCTAGCTAACAAAACTGATATTTGATACTGTTTTTACATTTTGCCTAAAATCCATAAAAACATAGAAAAGCCACCAGGCAGACCAATAGTTTCAGCCTGTGGCTCGATCTTAGAACCCTTGGCACAATTTGTAGCTGTCTTCTTGAAACCATTGGTAGTCCTGACTCATTCATATGTTCGTGACTCCATGGACATTATTAATAAGATCAAATTCCTCCCCTTTGATGGAAACTCTCAGTTGTTGGTGACATTTGACACAGAATCATTATACACGAACATTTCCCAAGACGAAGCAATAGAATTCATGAGGAATTCACTAAATATAACCCAGGGATCAAGGAGCATCCCCACAGAATTTCTAGTGACCTTAGCCACTTTATGCCTTAAATTTTATTTTTCAAATACAAAGAAAACATGTACTGCCAAATTAAAGGGGTAGCCATGGGGTGTAGCTTTGCTCCAGAAATAGCTAACCTAGTCATGGATTGCTTTGAACAGAGGTGGGTTTATTCACAGCTGAACCCGTTCAAACAAAACATTGTCAAATGGTTCAGGTACATCGATGATGTACTTATGACTTGGAATGGTAACAAAATGATGCTCAATGCATTCCATGGCTGGCTTAATCAATGTATGGCTGATTTCAAGTTTACTATAAGTAAGGACAAAAGAAGGATCAATTTCCTTGATTTGTGGATTTTAGCTAATAATGGACAACTGGAAGCCAGTCTTTACAAAAAACCTACTGACCGTTACACGTTATTGCCCTTTTCTAGCGGGCACCCCAGGACATTGAGAGAAAATCTGCCATTTGGTCAATTTCTCAGTATTAGGAGAAATTGCAGTGATAAGAACAATTACTTTGACAATGCCTGTGAGCTAATTGACAAGCTCATCAATAGGGGTTACCCTAGAAAATTTGTTAAAGCAGCCGCAAAAAGAGCTTGGTATACACCTATAGAGACACTCTTAACTCTTAACTCCTAAACAAAGAACAAAAGAAACCCCACTGACTTGTGTGATCACATTCAGCCCTAAAACTAATAAAATCAGATCCATCATAGAAAGAAACTGGAAAATAGTTGCAGATCTAAGAATAATGAAACCATTGTTTTCTTTCAATAAAGCTCGCAGCTTACGAGATCAATGGGTGAGAGCTGATAATATACAAACACAAGACAAAGGGCTCAGAGGAATGTTACAGCTACCGGCAGTACAGGGTCATTACAAATGCACTAAAGAGATTTTGATAAGTGGAAAAATACATGTGCAAAAAGATTTTTCGAACTGTAATACAAGAAATGTTGTATATTGTATTATGTGTCCTTGTGACAAGGTCTACATCGGACAAACATCGCAAGTGATAAAAACACGCATCTTGCAACATAGATCAAGGATAAGAGGCTTGACAAAGGGTGCTCCACTGGTGGAACATTTTATGGAATTAAAGCATTCGGCAGAGGACATCTGGTGGACAGTATTGGCTACAATACATGCAAAGAGTGATGGCCGGTCAACAATGGAAAGACTAACCAGATTGGAGGCAAGACTTATTGAAAAGTATCAAACAGCTAGACTAGGGCTCAATGATGTAGATGAACTATGGGCACTTATTTAAATCTTAGCGACTAATCAGGCTCTACTGCACATGTCTGATGATGACAGCTTTATAAAACACTGACTTTTACCTTACAAATATGTTTACATACTGATATACATGTCTATAGACTTGTACTTATGTGATTTTTTACAAATGTGATCTTTGTTCTGTATGTGATTTTTCCATCTGGGGCGTTGTGCCTAGGACAATGTAGATTATTTACTCCTTGTTAAACTTATAGGTAGGTGGTGTTGAGAATGAAGATCATAGGTGCAGGTACAGCACATGATATCCGCTTAATCAGGAGTTTTTAGTTCAGGCAACCATACATGTAGAATTTGAGACTATTGTATAGGCTCTTGTTAGAGGTGAAAGATCCCTATGCTTTCTCTTTTGCTTCACCTCCCCCTTACTAGTAATTGCAGGTGAGGTCTCAACATTCTCCGTATAGTAGCCCTTTAATGCCACTCCAAGATGGCGGGCATTTTTGTTGACCCTTTTCATATAACCTCCTGACATATGAAAGAGACGGCATGTCTAGTGTTTAGTTTTTAAACATATAATTAGTTCTTTAAACATATGCCTTGTTAGAGACGTAAGATCCCTTTATTTGTTCGTGTTTTTTCCTGTGGTTCACCTCCCCCGCAATAGCTAGTGTAGGTGAGGTCTAGACATTCTTCATTTAGCAGCCCTTTAATGCCACTGTAAGATGGCGGGCGCATTAATAGACTCGTTTCACATAGCCTTTTGACATGTGTAAGAGACGGCACGTTCAGTATTTAAATGTGATCGCCGACGCAACAGTGAGACGGCGGTGTATTTTCTTGTACAAGCGCTCCAGGGGTCGCGGCACAAATGATTGAGACTGACTGCCACGGCCGCCCCTCAGATTAAGATATTTAAGACAGTTCAGATTACACAGTAAGCGTGTTAGATTTGCTAGAAGATTTTACGTTGGTGTAATATGGATGAGGTGACGTTCTCTTCCCGGTCTTCGTGGTTAAACGTTTCTCTTCTCCCTGCAGGTATTCGCCAATTGTTTTGGGCCTGATTGCTTTAATTGATAAGCAGTGTTCTTTTAAATTTAGAAATTAGACATCAGTAAAGTAAACTAATCAAAGCACCCCTCCTTCTATTTGATAGTATAGTCAAGTTAAAGCACTCTAGTGGCACAGATTATTATCCTGTTACAAGTAAGCAGTAATGCACGAAGAAGTCACTATTGCTAATGCACGAGTGGAACATCTTTGGGGTGCCATAAAGCTGGTTTTAAATAATAGAGTTGACAGATAGCAGACACTTGGTGAAGGTTCACTCAATCTTATTTGATAGCTTTATAAGCGTCTCTTTTTAAAGGTGGTTTTTTGGTTTAATTTAGGTAATATTGTCTCCATTTAGTCCTGATGAGGCCCATAATTATGGGGCCGAAACATGTCAACACTTTCAGACCAAGCGAAGTTGGGCCATAAAAAATTGAGTGGACCTTTGAGAATTATTCCACGCAATGTAAAGACACCTGAGAAGAAATTGACAGGCTACCAACAATTGCATGCAAAACAATTTCCAATCATCGCAGTCCAGTGGATTACGACTCTAAATGATTTAAGTAACCACTTTCTCCTCAAAGAGAGAACTGTGTGAGACAAGTTGGCTTTTTGATTTTTCACATTATATTATTGTGTTACATTTTTGTGTATTTGTTTTCTATGAGTTTGCTTGCAGTGTGATTGAGATGCTTTTTAACATTTTGGTATTTAGTTTGTGATTCGTCGTCCTACCTTACAAAATTAAATAAATCATGTAAAGAAATGAGACTTCCTAGAGAGTAATTATAACTCTTTTTCTATGGTAATATTATTGATAATTTGTTCCCTACATTGTCCACTTGTTTCTTCTTTAGCTTTCCTACCCAGGGCAGGTAGGGGTATTCAGGGTGAACCTCTTTACTTCTAATGGATGGCAGCATTGATTGAGGTTTTGTCCACTCTTGTCCAGTCGAAGACAGGTGTGGAATAGGGAAAAAGGTGAGTTTTCACCCCTTCCCCCCAATCCACCAACTACGACATGGAGGTCAGACCGCCACTTTTTTCATTGCAGTAAGGCACATCCAAATCTGCATGGCGGGAAGGGTGGCTGGGATCCTGCCAGGATCCTCTTTTCTCTCTCCTCTGAGTGGTATTTCTTGGCAAAGGTTGTGGTTCAAATTTAGGCTTTCACCTATCTGACTAAGTACATCGGGCGGACCGTCTCAGCGGCAGATGGATTTCCAGCTAAAAAGCCTGTGGTGGGACCAATACCACCAAGATCTAAATAAGGTCCTAGGTCCTAACTAGATTATTGTGGCATACAACAGCAGGCATGGGAGCCATGTTCAACACATTATTGATAGGCCCAGCTCAATGGAAGGTAGGCTTTGTGCATCACCCACAGAAGGAATGACTGTGTTGTCCAAAACCTTAGATCATGGAGAAGATGCTCATTATTCATTTTGTAGGTCTAATAAACCTGCATAAAACACTAAAGATGTCCTAAGGTGAACCCAGAGAGTATGGCATAAGTTCTCTAAAATTAGTTGGAGAACTCACTGTCACAATAAGTGTTGTCAGACCCTATCATACTATTTGAGAATGGGTCTATTATCCAGTCTCAGTCATTGTGCAACTTCTCTATATAAATTGTATTGAAGGGTAAATATATGTTTATGCAATATATATAAAAAGTCCCATCCATTGAGGAATCTCAGAAATTACTAATTGTATTCTGATTTCATTAGTGTTATAAAACTGGCTTCTAAGTGAGGACTCGATGAAACAAGATATAAAAGTACATATAACCTAGGGCTTATTCTAATTGTGAGAAGAACTGCCACCAGCTAGTCTCTCCATCCATCTATGACTAGGCCAGTGTTTTCAAACAACTGGGTAAGTGTTGGCTTAGTCAACTATGATGTGTAGATGGACCTACAACTGCCAGCCACAGATCTGCTTCTACCCTTCACCCATTGGGCCTGAGAAACAAGTCAGTGAATGTGGTCCCAGGTAAGGCTCTGTCTCCTGCACAACCACAAAAGCAAGCAACTCCAACAAACCACACCAGAAATGCCTCTGAAAATCTTTTTGAGGTATATCGTTTAACAATGTTGGCAACCTGTGTAATAATATGGAGTACGTCTAAACTATTTTTGGCCCTATTCTTCACTGCTATGCTGCCTGTCCACTATTAGTATATGAAAATGTGGTGGTTGGAATGCTTGAATTACTATTAGCCACTAATAATTATTCTGGTGCTGCATCACATTCCATCATTATTTTGCACATATTGCCACCTCAGTTTTGAACCATCCATATGCAATTCAGTCTTGATTTTGCTTTAATAGGAGTAGTCCAACCCAAATTGCCAGACCAGTTCCTCCCTGAACTGGAACACAAGTAGCCCAAGACCAATTTACCCAGATTGGGGCTCCTCAGTCTGTCCACAGCTAGAGGATTGTCTTGGTAGGCTTACACCCTTGGTCCCTCTTAAGAACACATGTAGGATATTAGATTGAAATGATTGAAAATAACCAATCAATACAAATTCCTGTGAACTTCAGTATAAAAACAGAAATGACATTCACCATTCAGTAGACCACCACCACCATTTTTAGGCACTCATTCATGTAAAAAATGTAAGGCACATTCATTAGGCCTGGATTCATTGCACACACTCACCTACTTCACACACAGAGGTAAATCATCTGGGGTGAAGTTCAAGCATATCCCCCCATCTTGTGACTCTATTACAACATATCGCTGCTCTTTACACATTTAGCCTACCTCAATTGTACTTTCATTCCTTTATGTATCTTGCAGGAATTGGTTACTGAAATCCCTGTCTCCAGATGATGATGAGTAACGTGAGAAGCAAAATATTTGCTATTAACACATTCTGCTTATTGAACTTGTGTTTCCTCAAAGGGCAATCCTTCTATTTGAAAACATGTGCAAAGCATAACATTCACTCTGGAGCAAAATGAGAATCTTTTAGTGTACATTTTCTTACAGGATGTGCATTGGACAAGTGCCAGTTCAACAATTAATCCCAGAACACTATGATGCTCCGGACCAGTGACAACTGAAACTGCATTCTGTTTGCATTCCTGAGAACCCTGTGTATATGGGATTTTGTCACTGAGCACTGACTGTATACAATTGCCCTAACACACTTTTAAAACCAAACCTAACAGGTACTGGCAAACTTTATAGGTATAGGTTTAATCTGACAACACGTGCAAACTCAATGCAAAATATATATTCTGTGTTATACTTTGCTAAAACCTAACCTACTTGCTTTGCAAGTGCTTGCTACTGCTGACCGTGGAGTTATGGTGTGGAGTCAGTGTTAGTGGTATTGGTGTTGAGTCTGGTGGTGGTATTGGGGGTGTTGTCAATAGTGGTGGTATTGGTCGTGATGTTCCAGGTGATGGTGGTATAGGAGGTATTGGTGTTGTGGTGATATTGGTAACTGTGACATTTGTAATGGCTTTGCTGTTGCTGGTATTTTTTGTGGTGTTATTTCTGGTAGTGATATTAGTGATATTTGTTGTGGTTATGGTGGTACTGTATGTGCTGGTATAGGTGCTGGTGGTACTATGTTTGTGCTATTGGTGGTATTCATATTGTGGCATTGATAGTGATCGGTGTGGTGTGATGTGGGTGGTGGTGGTATTTTAATGGTGGTATTGGTGGTATTTACAATATTGTTGGTAATTGGGGTACTGGTGGAATTGGTGATGAAAGATGTTGATATTTGTGGTGGCTGTATTGGTGTTGGTATTTGTGACTGTATTGCTTATGGTATTGGTGGTGGTTTAGTTTCATTGTTAGTCCCATCCCTGGTGGTATTTCTGGTGATCATATCATATTGGTAGTGGTAGTACTGCTGGTAAGGATATTGGTGCTATGTGATGTGGTATTGGTGGTGGTATTTGTGTTGGTATTGGTAGTTGAACTGATGGTAGTATTGGTATAGTGGTGATATTATTGGGAAAACCTACTGCAGTAAAAAATAGAATTTCTTTTAGTATACAATTTGTGTAAAAGATGTAGCATCAAATGTGACAAAAATAGTGGTGTTTCATTGTACTTTTTAACTGCAATTTAGACTTGTGTCAATAGCACACACTCAATTTGGGGTGAAGTGATACCAAAACAGCCCATACGACAAGCTAGGTGACAAATAACCTTCTGGGCTATTTAAAATGTGATTGACAATGACTCAACTCAATGTCTGAAAGAGGCTGATCCATAATATACCAATGGTGCACACAGCTATATTGTCATCACATGCCTAGATAATGAAATACCGCAAATTACATCTTTGAAGAATTTGTTGTTGGTTCCCCTTAGTACCTAGGTTGGACACCTTTTTTTTTTAGCTCTAGGCCCATAGCTTGTGCCCTTTCACACACAAACACGTTTTTTCATTTTATTCATTTCATATCTTCAAGCACAGCCAGCTTTTAGCTTGTTGTTTTTATATTTTAATCAGCTGCCTTTCTCATAGAAGGCATAGTTGTTTGTATTGCACATTTTATCAGCCCTTTTCGCTCTGTGCTCTGCTCATGTCTGTCATGCTCGGTGTTCGATAGTCTGACTAGTGATGACGCAGAAACAAAGGTTTTACATTTATTAGCGCATAAAACGTAGTGCTGCAATAATCAAGTGTGACTTTAACCGAACTAATAAAGATTGTACGGGGACAAATGTGCCCTCAGAGTAGTTCGCCAACATTTATAAGCGTGCTTTATATAACGTGATGTATTAGAATTGTGCTAATCTGACATAACCGTAAACGTGTGCCATGATTTGCTTGTTTGAAATGTTTTAACATAGCATAACTTTAGTGGAGGCTTCGGCCTAGTTGCCTTGTCTCACGGTTTAGATGCTCGTATTTTTCTAATGTGCTAATAAAACGTGTATTCTTGCTTGAAGCTGTACTTTTCCAGTGAGATCGGTTCACATGCTTATCTTTAAGGTTTCGTGCCAGCCTGGCATCTTCTTCTTTGCTCCAAGGTCAATCTGCAGGTGCAGACAATGGAAGCTCTGAAAGTGAATTAATTGGTAAAATATGTTGCAACTTACGTCTCCGACTCCAAGGATAATGTAGGCCTGGGTAGAAGCTTGTAAATTGTTGTTTTTGATTGGACAATTTGAAGCCAACCTATGAACCCTCCAATGGAAGACCCTACTGGATTTGAACTGTTGATTATTTAAACCTGGTGCACAAGAAGAAAGCGGCCATTACCCATTGCACCCATTGAGGACATTAGACATTGCAGACATTGCAGACATTATGGCCCATCTTGCCGACCTCGTCATTTCGCCATCTTCTACGATGCCAATTGATGTTCGACGCCATTTTGAATGAGACTTTGATGCTTTCTCTAATCGAGAGAAAGAGACTTTAAGAAAGTCTCACCCTAGAGACTTTAACTTTGATTCGTCCCTTTGCATAAAGTAGTAGTTATGTCCTTTTATCTTGCCGCTGTGAGGCAATTGCCCCGTCCACCTTGCCCCTTTACCCCCGTCCCATGCTGATCAACCGGTACCTGTGAGACGAAGACTTCTTTGAATGCTGATTGAATTTGGTAAATATGAAAGGATAAAATGTACAATTGCATTGTGTTTTCTTTTTAGGTAACCAACTGCTGATTTTTTATATGAGCCCTAGTTAGGAGTTTTTCCAAATTAATGTTGCTAAATTGTTTTTGCATGAAGTCCCACATGCAGATGCTAATTTGATGTTAGATGAGGATTCATTTGTTGCACGATGCAATTTGAGACCTTGTTATGCTGACTAATGTATGCAATTAGCCCATTACAGATTATCATTTTAGTGGTTTGCGTTGCTATCATCGAATGCATTGTTATTCAAATGCTGCATAGATTGCATCTTTTCGCCGTTATGGACAGCTATTAATGTTCATTCACATATATCATTTGGTGTTGAGACACATTTATATTGTGCTAGCTTTGTTAATATAGGGAAATAAATTCATTAATTTTGAATAAACTGGTGTGGTTATTCATGGCCGAAAGGTCATGGTTCGCCTAAATGTTTTCTGGATTAATTGTGAAGTGTTATGTTGATCAGGGCATTGCTTATGTTCGTTATTGATTATTGATTTGATTAAATTGATTACTCTCGGGTGAAGAGAGCCCCACTTGGTCAAAAGATTCATCGACCCAAGAGCGTCCAGATACAGGTAATTTATTAAGACGGAACGCTCTATCAGTAGATGGTAGCAGAGGACGGTTTCGCCCTTTGGGACCCCACTCGAGAGGTAACGGTTGCGCCCTTTGGGACCCCGCTCGAGAGGTAACGGTTGCGCTCTTTGAGACCCCACTCGAGAGGTATATGGTGTTGAATTAGATTTTTCTTGGGTAAAACAGATTGAGAGAATGATGATGCCCTAAGTCCCCCGTGACTTTCCCGGGATCTCGGAGCTTGCGAATGGAGAGAATGGAGGTGTGAAATCGGCGTTGGCGGTACTAGTGACGGTATGAGTGAAGTCAGGGTTTTGCGCTTGCACAGCTTATTGCCGCAGATTGTTTGAAAAGGTTGCGAGGATTTTAGAGAATAGCGGAGGTGCGACTCCGAGTGTGAGAGTAGGGAAGTCGTCGAACTTCATGTGCATGTGGCGCTTTGTGCAGAAAAATGTCCACGTGGTTGTTGATGTTGAGACGGGCCCTGCGAGGTCAAGAGACTCCGGAGTATGTTGAAAAGTGTATGAGACACTTGTTTTATGTTGTGGTCTGGTCGGTTTAATAGGTTGACCGGGCGTGGTCAACGAGTCGGTACGTGTGTTAAGGGAGTGAAAGAAAACTTCGACTTCGGGCTTTGACAAATTCTAAGTGCACTAGAATAGATCATTGACAAGTTGAGAGCACAGTCTGCGGGTCAGGATTTGCTTGCGAAAGTGGGGACCGAGAAAGATGGAATAACTGCCGAGGCTAGCGAAAAATCCCTAAGGTCCTGAAGCGATTGTGTTACCCTTCCTGTAGTAAACCGACAGATCTGTTTTATTATTATTTGGTTGCTCGCGATACATGCCAGAAGTTGTTACGAGAGGAGCTGAGTGAAGGAGGACAAGCCGCGAGGCTTTGTCAGCCGCAGTGTGTGTGAGTGTGACGTCACTAGGAGCCGCGCTGGGATAGGTTGGTTGCAGAGAAGGGCCGCGCACGGATTGGACGCAGTCCGTGGGGCTCGATTGGAAGGGGAAAGGCAAGCGAAGAGTATTCCGGGAATTAAAGTCACTTATTGATTACAAACTTTGTGAAATAAAAGACGAGAAAATGACATTTTTTAAAGCATTAAAGAGTGCGATGAAGGGGGAGTCTTACATTAAAGCGAGCGTAGGAGAGGAGACGCCACCCGAAGGTACACCAGCTTACATTGTAATGGAGGAAAGGGGGGTAGCTCCGTGCCTTTGGCTAAAGCAATGGCACAAGCTGACAGAGAGACATGGGAGCGTAGCGTTCCCGATCCATGGGACATTCAATATAAGGATCCTAGAGAATTTGAGATTCGCGATGTACGACATGAAGGTACCTCCAAGGCCAGCACAGTTTGAGGCTCTAGCGATTTGGGAACTAATGGCTAGACAGCAACAGCAAAAGAAGTTCGAGGCAAGGATAAGAAAGGTAGAAAAGACACTAGCGGACGCTAGGTGGGATAATGCACAGAAGGTGTGGAGGTCAGATATATTGCAGGGGATAAAATTGTTTCCCGCAATTGCTAAGGAAGAAGAGGCGACAGGCAAGAAAGCTACCTGTAAGACAAACAGGAGGTGTTCCAAAGATAGAGAGGACGAGAAAAAGTTAAGGAGAGAAGACGAGTCAGAGGATGAGGAGTTCATCATGCAATTGCTGAACGACCGTCCACCACCTTATGTAGAGAGTGAACAAGGTCCAAGTACCAGTTCTGCCCCTCCGGCACCGGTACAGAATAATGAAACTCCGAATTCAGAAACGCCATCGGGATCTAAGGACCCGAGTTTACTGTTTACCCCGCAGATACCGCAGGCTAGGAGAATATATCCAGATGTGCCTATGTTGAAAACAGCAGAAAATTATCAGCCGCAGGTCCCAAGGTACTACAGCAGTGACAACAGTACGGGAATGATTCTAGATCCGACCGTAATGGGAGTACAGAATGGTCGCAACCCAACATTGGCACAAGCTGAATCAACCCAGCTTTTGATGTCTCAAAAGCAGATGCAGGGGGGAACCGCACATGCTCAGATGACGGGGAGTCAGACGGGCATGCCGGCAATGATGACCCATAGTGTGGGAATGAACATGCCTCAGAACCTGGGGAATGGACAGAACCCAGATGCGATATCCCTACCCATTACTGTAGGTCCACCGGTACCTTTGTACACTCAGCCTAACTCAGGTATGAGCGGTCAAGGATCAATGGTGCAGAGTGGGACGGAAAGGAGGTGCATAGAAAACACTCCAGAGACAACTGCGATAGCGGCTCTGCCGACTGAATCTGGGTCCTTGATGGAGTTTAGTCCCATATGTGCTCAGTCAAAAGTGGTGAGGTCGAGTCCCCCACTGATGATACCGCTATCATCGAACACTGAAAAGTTGCCGCAACCATCAATGGCAGTCGATGTGAATGCTACACTGATGGGGTTGAATGCGCAACAGCTGACGCAGTGGTTCAACAGTCTGAATTCCACACAAAGCTCAGCCAGTGGGAAGGGAGAAGACTATCTGAATAAGGCCAGGTTGAACATGGAAGCAGAAGAATTGGTGGAAGGGACTATGGGTTTGAATAGGTTAGAGTCCTACTCGGAAGAAGAGCTGAGGTATCTATGTCCCAGGATTACGAGAGAAGTGAACAAGGTACATAGAAGGTTGCAAGAAATAGCTGACAAAAACGGGGTTGAGATAGACAAGACAAAACACTTGAGCAGGAGCTATAGATTGGATTTCGGGACCACAGACTTTGAACACATGAGGTCAGCAGGCATGAAAATGCACCTTAGAGAATTGCTGCAGAGTGCACAAGCGTGGAGGTGCTTAGACAAATGGGAGAGCAGATGGGCAAGGAAAAAGGAAAAGAAGAAAGACAGTGTCCCAGAGCACAAGGAGAAAAGACCACAGAGTAGTGATGCAATAACTATGTTACCAATGAGGGAGACAGCAGGGGGAAAATTAATACATGTACCGTGGCACAGGAGCGACATTCAGTCTTTTACGGATGATTTTCCCAAACTGAGAGAGAAACCGATTGAATGGTATCAACAGACTGATAGGTTTGTGAAGCTTGCAAAATGTCTTTGGGAAGACCTGAACACCCTCTTTGAGATTGTGGTTCCGGCAGATTTGTGGGAAGACTGCAAAAGGGCTGTAGGTTGGCCGACAAGTGAACCAGAGAGAGACAGGGATACGGGTGCACCATCACCTATGGTAATGAGCTTGTACTATAAGGTGATTGAGCACTTGAAGACGAAGGTTGCCGCGAAAAATGTGGATTGGCAGAAGATTGATCGGACTGCCCAAGAGGCTAAAGAGTCGATTCATGGTTACTATGAGAGGTTGTTGAAGGCGTTCAAGAACTACAGTGGCACGGAAACAATAGAGGCGAAGGACATGCTCCATTTTGTGTTTAGATTTGTGGAAGGGCTGAGACCAGAGATAAGTCAGATGATAAAGACGCATTTGATTTGTTGGCAGTCGAAACCGATTGATGAGGTGTTGAATTATGCGAAATACTGTAGCAACGAAATTGAAGTGAAACAGAAAAGGTTGAAAGAGAAAGTGATGGTGATGCAACTTAAAGCAGCTCAGACAGGTTTGCAAGGGTTGCAAGGGTTACAACAGCAGATGCCGCAGCCGCAGCCGCAGGGAAACATGGTGTTTCAGCCACAGGCGAGAGGCAGAGGCAGAGGAGGCTTTGGGAGTAATGGTCCGGATTTGAACACTGTTGCGATTCCGAATGGTGTGCAGGCAATGAAAAGGGTGATGCCGTGTCACGTGAGCGGAATCGTCGGGCATTGGAAACGCGAGTGCCCGATGGTGATGCAGGAAGGTGCAGGTGTTGGTCAGCAAAACAATGATGTCAATGCATTCCAGACAATGAGGGGACCGAAAATGAGAGGTCCAAACCCAAATTTCCAGACCATAAATCAGCTGCAAGGATTACAGCCCATGCAGCCGCAGCAGATGCAGATGCCCCGTATGCAGATGACGCAAATGCAGCCAATGTAACAGCAGTTTTCCATGGTACCTAATCAGCAAATGCAAATACCTTTGGCACCAATGAGTCAGCAGCAAGTGATGGTTCCTCCACAGGTCTCGGGTCAGGTGATGAATACAAATGGCACAGTACAACAGTTCCCATTACACAGTGAGAATGGAATAAACAATGCATGGGAGAGTGAAAGTTCAGATGAGGAGGGAAATTGTGTGCTTGCAGCATCCTTGGAAGTTGATCAAAAGGGTCCGTATGTGGAGGGAAGAGTTATGGGTCATTGTGTTTCATTCTTGGTTGACACAGGAGCCACACGCTCAACTGTTAGGAGCATTGAAGTACCAAATTTGCCACTCTCAGGGAGAACAGTTCAAGTAGTGGGAATAGCAAACAGGCACCTGACGAACCCAATCACAGATCCAGTACAAGTCAGAATTGGTAACTATCAAGGGTCACATAATTTTGTGGTATGTGACTCAAGCCCGATATCACTGTTAGGGAGAGACCTATTGTGCAAATTGGGATGTTCGATTATGTGTTCGAACGATGGAATTAGAATTCAGACGAGCAGTGATGGGGAAGAAGGGGACAGTGTAGAAGGGGATGAGATGGAAACTGTCGATGAAGAATATCCTCTGATTACCCTTTTTCCGATGATAACTGAAGCTGATATTCCAGCTGAATTACGGGAAACAGTCGGAAAGGAAGTGTGGGATATGACAGGAAAAGAGGTGGGATTGGTGAAAGGAGTGGAACCAGTGAAAGTGACCATAAAACCCAATGTAACCTTTCCCCAGACCCCACAATATCATATGGCACAAGACACCCTCATGAAAGTCGCCCAACTCATTGACGAGTTTGTAAAACAGGGAGTACTGAAAGAAGTGTTAAGCAGTCCATGTAATTCACCAATCATGGGACTAATAAAGCCGAGTGGAAAGGTCCGAATTGTGCAGGACTTGAGGAAAATAAATGACATCATAATTAAATGCTGCCCTGTAGTACCAAATCCAGCTGTGATAATGTTTCAAGTCCCTTGCGATGCCGAGTGGTTCTCAGTCATTGACTTGTCACAAGCATTCTTTTCGGTGCCTCTTCATGAGGACAGCCAATTTCTCTTTTGTTTCAAATTCTTAGACAGAGTTTACAGTTGGTGTCGAATTCCTCAAGGGTTTTCGGAGTCACCGTCAATTTTCAATCAGATTCTAAAGAAAGACTTGGAAGTGTTAGAATTGCCATTCGAGTCAACCCTAGTACAGTACATTGATGACTTACTGATTGCATCTAAGACAGAAAGTGACTGCACAGCCGACACCATTGCCCTATTGAACCATTTGGGAAGGAATGGACACAAGGTGTCTCCTTCAAAGTTGCAGTTCTGTCAGAAGAAAGTGAAATATTTGGGTCATCAAATAGAGAAAGGGTCACAGAGAATAATGAAGGAAAGAATAACAAGTGTACTTCAAATGAGTCCACCAAAGACGAGGAGGGAGGTGAGGAAGTTTTGGGGGATGGTGAGCTACTGTCGCCAATGGATTCCCAACTTCTCAACTCTAGCAAAGCCTTTACTGAAACTGACCCAGAAGGATGCATTGGATGAAATTGAGCTGAAAGGAGATGAGATGGACGCTTTTATTGAATTAAAGGAATGCATGTGCAGGGCTCCAGCTTTAGGTATGCCTGATTATACAAAGCCTTTCACATTGTTTTGTCATGAACGTGATGCGTGTTCTTTGTCTGTCTTGACCCAAGCCCATGGTGGCATAAACAGACCAGTAGCGTATTTTTCAGCTACTTTGGATCCGGTTGCAGCAGCACTGCCAGGGTGTTTGCGCGCCGTAGCAGCAGTTGGTATCAGCCTCACTCAGAGTGAAGGAATAGTGATGGGACATCCATTAACAGTCATGGTCCCTCACTCAGTTGAGATACTTTTGACCCGCTCCCGAACGCAACACATGACTGGAGCAAGACTCACAAGGTATGAAACAATAATTCTGGGCTCACCGAATGTGCAGCTGAAAAGGTGCACTGCGTTGAATCCAGCAACCTTGCTTCCCAGTGAAAATGCTGAAATTGAGAACGCTGAAGACGTCGAGCACGACTGCCTTCAGGTGACTGAATTTTGCACAAAACCCCGACCTGATATTAGGGATACTAAGCTTGATGAAAATGACCATATTATTTTTGTTGATGGTTCATGTCTAAGAGATGGGTTGGGAATTTTGAAAGCAGGATATGCTGTATGTACTGTAACAGGTGTCTTGGAAGCGTCCTGGCTTCAAGGAGTCTATTCCGCACAAGTAGCAGAGCTTGTAGCCCTTACAAGAGCATGCCAACTGTCTACATTGATGAAGGTTACCATTTACACTGACAGTCAGTACGGGTTTGGAATTGTGCACGACTTTGGGCAACTATGGTCACAGAGAGGTTTCCTGACCTCTTCAGGGTCCCCAGTGAAAAACGGGGAGAGAATAAGGGAATTGTTACACGCCATTCAGATGCCAGCCGAAATTGCAGTGGTAAAGTGTAGTGCTCATACAAAAGGACAGGACTATGTTTCCCTGGGAAATGCATATGCGGATCAAGTCGCAAGATTTTGTGCCTTGAACTGTATATTGCTCAGGGATGAATGGAATTTGATAAGTGAGCCAGAGCTCGAACCAGCTGAAGCATTTGCCTTGAAGGTCGTGGATACAATGGATGAGCTAAAAGCATTACAGAATAGCGTCAGGGAGGATGAAAGAGTTTCCTGGATTAAGTCACAATGTACAAGGAGACCAGATGAGTTATGGGTTTCAAATGAAGGAAAATTTGTTTTACCAAATAGTCTCTTATCGCAGCTAGCGCGGTTCTATCATGGACAGGCTCACCTAGGGAGAGATGCCATGATAAGATTGTTCAAAACTGATTGGTTTAACCCCAGATTCCGTCAAGTTGCAGAAGCAGTTTGCCATCGTTGTGTCATTTGTCAGCTGATGAACCCAGGAAAGGGAACGGTTGTGAACGTGAGCCACATTGGTAGGGCGGGTGGCCCGTTCAGCAGAATGCAGATGGACTTTATTGAGATGCCTGTGCATGGAGGTCTGAAGTATGTGTTGGTGATTGTGTGCATTTTTAGTCACTGGATTGAAGCATACCCCACACGTAGAAATGACAGCCTTACAGTTGCAAAACTATTGTTGAGGGAGTTGATACCACGTTTCGGATTCCCGATCTCTTTAGAGTCAGATAGGGGAAGTCACTTCAATAACGAGGTGATAAAGTTACTTTGCGCAGCGCTGAACATTGAGCAAAAACTGCATTGTAGCTATCGCCCTGAAGCCTCAGGACTGGTGGAACAAATGAATGGTACACTGAAATCAAGAATGGCGAAAATATGTGCATTGACAAATTTGAAATGGCCTGACGCATTGCCTTTGGTGTTAATGTCAATGAGAAACACCCCTGACAGAAAGACTGGATTGTCCCCGCACGAAATTCTCATGGGCAGGGCCATGAGACTTCCTGCAGTTCCCGCAAACGCGCTTTTGAATATTACAGATGATATGGTGTTAGACTACTGCAAGGGTCTGGCTGACGTGGTTCGCTCTTTCTCTCACCAGGTGGAAGCAACCACCTTGCCACCGATCCAAGGTCCAGGACACACACTGAAAGCAGGTGACTGGGTCGTGATAAAGAAGCACGTGAGGAAGTCGTGTCTGGAACCCCGTTGGAAAGACCCTTTCCAAGTGATCCTGACGACCACTACCGCTGTGAAGTGTGCAGGAGTTCCCAACTGGATTCACGCCAGTCATACGAAGAAAGTGTTGTGTCCCACAGATGAGGAAGTTGAAGCGCTGAAACTGCCAGTACCTGATAACAAAGTGCCGAGCGCTGAGGCAGAGCAAAACAGAACTAGAAGCGAACAGGCAGAAATAGAGGAGGGAGAAATATTCTCTGAGGACGAAGCAACCGATTCACTTGGGGAAGGCCAAGGAGGAGTCTCAGACAGCGACGAAGCAGCTGAAAGTGACAAAGAGCCTGAAGAAAGTAACGGTGACAAAGGGCTCGAAAGAGGTGAAGAAGCAGGAGAGCCTGATCAGAGGAGGGCTTTCCCAGAAGCAGACGGTACAGAAAAACAAAAGGAAAACCTGATTGACTCCCCAGAAGGAGGGGACAAGGCAGAACAGAACGAAACTGTTCAAACTTCTTCAGAAGAGATCGCAGGTCCATCAAGTGGACACAGTGCAAAGAGAAGACCAAGTATATCACCAGTAAAAGTAAGGACTAGAGAAACGTTGAACGACAGTGAAGGGCCAAGAGTGAAAGAGAAAAAAAAGGAAGTGTCTGTCGTGGTACCAACATCGAGTGAAGGAAAAGACTTGGCCAAAGTGGAAAGTACCAGTGAGACAGAATCAAAGAGAGATGCAAAATTGAAAAGGAAAAGGATACCAAACAGGAGATATTCCGGTCCAGAATGGGCATATGTAGTCAATGACGATTGGACCGACGAATTTGTATCTCTTAGCCTCGAGAACGAAGAAGAAGAGATACCAATAGAAAAGAAAAGTTTTATGGACACTATTGATTGAAAAGGTGATAAATGACATTGCTTGCTATAATCTAACGTGATACAACCAGCTGAGACATTGCTAAACCGGATGAGACGTTTGCTAACTTGATAAGACTTTGATAACCTGATTGACTCTTAAACCCGATTTGAGACAACGTTGCTAACTGATAAAAGACTGAGTTATTGCCGAATTGAGACAAATGCTGCTAACCGATAAGTGACTGGGCTCCTGAAGAAAACTGTGTGAACATTGCGCTCGTTCAGCTTTGTAACAATTTGCTAAATCGTTTCTTTTATAAGTGCTTCTAGCTCTCTGATTCTATACAGATCATGACTAAGTACGCTACACAAAACAGTAGAGTGAAATATTGTAAATATGCGTGTATAGGCTTGATAACTGCATGTGTACTAATAATAATGGCAATAGTGCTTGCAACGCGTGGTAAGGGTGAGAATGAGAAAATTGATGCTTCTACTTCTGCTCCTGTTACTGTCACTGAACTAACCGCATTGAAAAGACTAGAATTAGATGAGAGACACTTGCACGATAAGAAGGAACTTTCGTATAATGTTTTCTATCGCCTACTAACAGAATATGTTGAGACTATGGATGCGAAAGATTGTTATGTGTGTACACAGATACCGACATCGGTAACGGAAGGGGTGACTTATCACCACATGCCTCTTACATATGGGATTACATGTAGTTTAGTAACTTCTAGATTTTATGGTCAAACTAACATACAGTATTTTTATTCAAATTATGATGTTACCTTTGCATATGTTCCTATAATAACGCAACTAAGCCAGATTGCTAAAGATTGGGATGCTAAAATAATGAGGGAATTTTTCGAGCCAATGCAACCTTTTGAAACAGCTCACGCTCATAGGGAAAACCTTACCTGCTCGCTCTCTGCAGTAGAAATAAGCTTTTTAGATCGCACAGATGATAGAAGGGCACAAATGAATGCGAAATTAGAAAAGGAGCTAAGTAAGAGGACTTCAGTAGATAATTATGCTTTTGCCGCAATAAAAACACAAGGAAAAATAGCTTTAGACGCTTGGCATGTAGGTAAATTTTGTATATATCGTGGTGAGTCTTATTATGATAACATTTTCGTGGGAGCGAGTGAATGTAAACATACGTTTATCTTTAAGGCCAAATGGACATTCATGCTGAACGGACTTGACCCTGTCATACCTGGTGTATATTACATTTGTGGGCATAATGCCTATTATCGTCTTCCAAAGGGATGGTGGAGGAGATGTTATTTGGGTATAGTGTTCCCAAAGGTTTATCAACTGGATGACCTATCGGTGATTCCAAAGACGTCTGGATCTCATCATATCCAGAAAAGAGAGACCGCAGCTGCTGTGGTAGGAGATATATTTGGAGCCATAATTCCGTCATTGGGAGTTGTGTTGAATTCCATCAAAATAAGAAAGTTGTCTACTATAGTGGATAACATGTTGACAAAGTTTTCAGGTGCTATAATCCTGATGGATGCTGAACTTGCAGCGGAAAGAGCTATGACTCTTCAAAACAGGCTTGCCCTAGACATTCTTTTAGCAAAGGATGGCGGCGTTTGCAAAATGCTTGGTGCGCGTCACTGTTGCACGTATATACCAGACAACAGTGTGAACATTAAAACAATGCTTGCAAATCTAACAAAAGAGAGTGCAGACTTGAAGGAATTGAAAGAACCAGGAGTTTGGGAGAAGGTTGGAAAGGGAGTTGCTTCAGTGGGAAATTGGCTTGGTGGCATTTGGAATGGAATATTACTAAAAATAATACAGGGAATACTAATAGTACTAATTTGCATCTTTGGGATTTGGGGAATAAAGAGGGGAATACTAATGATCATGGAAAAAATTAAAAGAAGGAAGGAAGAGAAAATAATGAAAAGAATGGCAGAAGAATACAAGGCAAGAACAAGGGGAACTAAAAGGCAAAGAGAACTGACAGAATTTTAATGGAATAAAATTTGTGGGAATGGTTTTGTGTGATGGCAAATAGTCATCAGAGGAGGGATTGATGACGCAGAAACAAAGGTTTTACATTTATTAGCGCATAAAACGTAGTGCTGCAATAATCAAGTGTGACTTTAACCGAACTAATAAAGATTGTACGGGGACAAATGTGCCCTCAGAGTAGTTCGCCAACATTTATAAGCGTGCTTTATATAACGTGATGTATTAGAATTGTACTAATCTGACATAACCGTAAACGTGTGCCATGATTTGCTTGTTTGAAATGTTTTAACATAGCATAACTTTAGTGGAGGCTTCGGCCTAGTTGCCTTGTCTCACGGTTTAGATGCTCATATTTTTCTAATGTGCTAATAAAACGTGTATTCTTGGTTGAAGCTGTACTTTTCCAGTGAGATCGGTTCACATGCTTATCTTTAAGGTTTCGTGCCAGCCTGGCATCTTCTTCTTTGCTCCAAAGTCAATCTGCAGGTGCAGACAATGGAAGCTCTGAAAGTGAATTAATTGGTAAAATATGTTGCAACTTACGTTCCCGACTCCAAGGATAATGTAGGCCTGGGTAGAAGCTTGTAAATTGTTGTTTTTGATTGGACAATTTGAAGCCAACCTATGAACCCTCCAATGGAAGACCCTACTGGATTTGAACTGTTGATTATTTAAACCTGGTGCACAAGAAGAAAGCGGCCATTACCCATTGCACCCATTGAGGACATTAGACATTGCACACATTGCAGACATTATGGCCCATCTTGCCGACCTCGTCATTTCGCCATCTTCTACGATGCCAATTGATGTTCGACGCCATTTTGAATGAGACTTTGATGCTTTCTCTAATCGAGAGAAAGAGACTTTAAGAAAGTCTCACCCTAGAGACTTTAACTTTGATTCGTCCCTTTGCATAAAGTAGTAGTTATGTCCTTTTATCTTGCCGCTGTGAGGCAATTGCCCCGTCCACCTTGCCCCTTTACCCCCGTCCCATGCTGATCAACCGGTACCTGTGAGACGAAGACTTCTTTGAATGCTGATTGAATTTGGTAAATATGAAAGGATAAAATGTACAATTGCATTGTGTTTTCTTTTTAGGTAACCAACTGCTGATTTTTTATATGAGCCCTAGTTAGGAGTTTTTCCAAATTAATGTTGCTAAATTGTTTTTGCATGAAGTCCCAGATGCAGATGCTAATTTGATGTTAGATGAGGATTCATTTGTTGCACAATGCAATTTGAGACCTTGTTATGCTGACTAATGTATGCAATTAGCCCATTACAGATTATCATTTTAGTGGTTTGCGTTGCTATCATCGAATGCATTGTTATTCAAATGCTGCATAGATTGCATCTTTTCGCCGTTATGGACAGCTATTAATGTTCATTCACATATATCATTTGGTGTTGAGACACATTTATATCGTGCTAGCTTTGTTAATATAGGGAAATAAATTCATTAATTTTGAATAAACTGGTGTGGTTATTCATGGCCGAAAGGTCATGGTTCGCCGAAATGTTTTCTGGATTAATTGTGAAGTGTTATGTTGATCAGGGCATTGCTTATGTTCGTTATTGATTATTGATTTGATTAAATTGATTACTCTCGGGTGAAGAGAGCCCCACTTGATCAAAAGATTCATCGACCCAAGAGCGTCCAGATACAGGTAATTTATTAAGACGGAACGCTCTATCACTAGTATTGCTGCTCAAGGAGTAATGGAGCCAAACCTCAGGTTTAGACATATTATCACGTCAGACCTGATCTTAGAACAATGTAAGATTTGTAATATAAACACCATGTAGGCCTAAGGAGGGTAGAGGGCATTCCAGCCATAGCCGCCCTGTGATGTACACCACTTCATTGACAGCTTTGCTGATCCTGGTACTGACTCTTCAGCCAACCGGGAGGATTGCCAGCAGACAACAGGCAGACCCTTGCCCATCTTTCAGGTATGGGGCCGAGACTTTTCCCATAGAGCGGTATAGGCAGAAGGGATAACACTACTGTGCTCCCAGGTTTTAGACATCAGGGTGTAGGTAGGAATCACCATGTTTTATGATCCTACCAGCATGGTGGAATTATTTGTCTTTTTTACTCTGGTGGTAACAATAATCACTGTATTATGTTTCATCTTCCTAATCATCACAGCTTATGCTTTTTATAATCAGATGCAGTTATTTCAATAAATGTATTAAAACCTATTTTGCATCTCCTTGTTTGCCTTGGCATGTGTGAGACTTTGTGTAACTGAGAGAAAGAGAGATGATCTGTTCACCACGACTTTCCTGAAGATTTGAGTGTCATGTTTTTAGGTTGCAACAAATCACCTTTACTTTCTAGGTTTAGGTTAGGTGCTCCAAGCTAACCAAAAAAGTCAGGCCGACAGCTTCCAGGCGGTGTGGGACCGACTCAGTCACCCTCACTCTGTGGTACTGCCACCCAAAACTAGGCAGTCTTATTCCCACAAAAGGAGTCCTATGACAAATTTGTTCAGTCAGCCCTTTTGGATGCAAAACTGTCAATTTCACACACATATTCATGCTGAAACAGCCTCCTGCATGCTAAACACAAATATCAAGTGTACTGTAATAAAAGCGTGAAAAAATATTTGCTTTATTTCAAGAATATTATTTTTCTCATTTTACAGACCGGATGTTTGAGGGAACTAAAACATCGAATAGTTTGAGAAATCATTGATAGAAAGGGAATGTTAGACATACGTGGAGGATTTTGTTGAGTAAAGTTCAAAGTTCGGATCATGAATTATTTACCACGTTTAGTCACACTTTTAATTACATAGTTAACTGGTCGTGTAGTGGAAAACAAATGGATGCAAGTCATGTATTATGTTTTGAAATGCCGCAACAGGGCAGAACTTCTTGTGACCACTGTAAAACGAGATTATTTCTTTTATTTTATAACCATGTTTTACCTCTTTGAGTGGATGCTTATATTGCATTTCCCACAATGAATTTATTTCAATTTTGCAGAGCAAACCCTAGACTTTATCAAATTAATTGGCCTTCTATTGTCTTTTGCGTAAATGTTTGTCTGTAAGTCTCTTAGCCCCTTTTGCATACACAACAAAGCGTATGTTTGCTCACGCAAATGACAAGCAATCATTCGGGAGGAGGGATCAGCGAACAAGTTTCAGAGGCATGCAGATGTTCCTAAAACCTCTGAGCATGTTCAGAAGCCATAAAATTGGCTTCTGAGCGTTTATAGCAGGGAGAAACTTTCTGCAAGATCAAGCACAAGACATTTAAACAAAGCAGACAGATCTGACAGCTAATCCCAAAACATGCAAAAGATGCATAACACAGTAAGGTCGGCAGGTTAGAAAGAACACTGTAAAATAGAATTATTCGGAATGATATAAATAGGTCAAATTTCATTGCACGACATCCTTTTCAGGTGCTTTTATACCAGCAATCCTTTTTGAATTTGAGATTAAAGTAGAGTTTTTTTTCAAATATGCTAACAGATCACATTGGCCAAACTGTAAATGCTCTGCTGTTATTTTATCTGAAACCCTAACATTTGTGGTATCACATGTGTTTTCTTTTTTGCACCTCAGATATGCTGCACAGACACTGCAGATCCAAGCAATGATAAGGGGTTAGGCCATTAAAATAAAGAATTTGAATATTTAAACGAAAGTTGTAGACTTCACCTCATTACACCTAAGACAGATGAGAATAGCAATGGAGTTGATGAAAATATAAACCAAATTAGACAATGTTTTGGGAAGTAAATGACAAATAATACACGTTATCAAAATTTCCAATTCCCTACCCCATACCTGCTACAGAAATTGATTGCTCCCCATTGAATCATTCCCTTGCTTCATAACAAAACGTGTTCCTCTTTCTGCTCTATTCTGCGCATCATGAGACATGTTTTCAGGTGTCTTCTCCCTGTGTAACTCCTACCTCACTGACTTTTTTTCCAGACAAATATACTGGATAATTCAATCAGATCATTCAGTGCATTATAGAACTTACCACTCTCCCTTAAACAGCCCCTACCTGCCACTCCTTCACCTCAACAAATCCTAATATTAGGCCTGATTCAACCTCTCTGTCTATGCTCTTAAATCTGTTGTACACTCACCTATACAAATGAAGAAAAGCTTAACTCCAAAGCACCTCACAAGTTACAGGTTAGTCTCTCTTTGATCCCAACCCCTACCAATGGCACCTCCTTTCCAATACTTATCAACTTTGTTTTCTCCTTTTATCCTAACCAATTATTCTGAATTTAGTTTTTGTATCTTTGCCCGGTGGTAAGCACACATCATCTTTTTCACAGAGGCAAATTTTGAATCTTTGCACTGAAAATTATGAACATCTTGGCAACCTTGCCTGCTCTTCTCACACTGTTTCCCTGGACCTTTAACTTTTTATTACCCATAAGATGCCTTCTCATCCTTCTTCTGACCTTTCCTGTGTGGCACTAACCTATCCTCCAATAGGACAACCCATTTTGTGCATGGACTACATCTCTTGCCATCACAACCATCCACGTCCTTGCTATTCTGACTCCTCACACATGGCCACTCCTTAAATAAACTCTAAGAGCTTGTACGTAGTTAATCCTCTGCTCTGCCAAACACTTACTTAAAAAAAAAACCTGAGCTATACTTTTTAAAACTGATGCCCAGTCTTTGTTTTCCTTTCTTTTCTAAAGTGTTCAAGCAGATGTTATTAACATAATTCCCAGCCGCCTAACCAAAATCACTCTTTTAGTCCCTTTACCATCAGGGTCCCACGGGCTGTGCAATACACAAAGGGCTTTTACCCATGTTTTTAACTTCCTCCTGGCAGGTTATAAAACCACCATTCTCACCTTCTTGCTCTTCCAACTGTCCTTGACATAACAGTGGTATTACTTTGTCTTCACTGCATCACTCAAAACAGTTTTCTCCTTTTCTCGTCTCACCCCTGTGGGCATTCATAATAGACCCAGGAGAAATTTTAATGACCCCATTGTAATTTGGGAATTTTTATATTACACTTGTTTCACAAAATTCTCAAAATTATGCTTTTAAGCCACATCATACAATTAAAACACTGTTCACAGTACAATTACTATACAGGAACTCGGGGATGAAGCAGACAATCAGAATGAGAGTTGCAGTTTCTAGTTGCAAATGTTATAATTGCTCTATTTTTGTGTCTGAAATGCATCCTCATTAAATGACGAACTTGCATATGTGCAGTTTCAAGCAAATGTCCTAAAATGTTGCATGATCACATGAAAGCAAATTGTATGCATCTTGCATGCCCTTACCAATATGTCATATTCTGACACCTCCCGTCACTACACTCTCTGAGGGATCAAATGTTAGGCCCAATAAGTTTTCACAATAATATTTGGCAAATGACACCAACTTTTCTTTTCCTGCGTTTTATTTATCCCTAACTTCCAATACAGAATGATGGTTTGTTTATTTATGTAAGTTCGGCAGTGGCATTCATGGCTGGTGCCCAAGTAAATGAAACGCAGATTCACCTCTTTAACACCTTTTGTAGTTATTACCAAACCTACCCACGTCTGTCATTTTACCTGAGGGATTCATAATCTTCTTCCCCTCTGATAGGATCCTTGTTGTGCAGATTAACAGCACCAGGAGCTTCCCTCCTTAGTCATTAACATTTTAGACTGCACTGGATCTAGCTACTTTACATCCACATCATCCCATCTCACCTCCTCCCAGTCAAACAGGACCTTAATCATTGCGTTACTTCTGATCAGCAGGTTCATGATGGCCTAACTCTGGGCTCGTTCCTCTACCTTGAGACATTCTTCAGGTTTCCCTGGCACTCTGCACAGCGTCCTTCATGCAACCCTGCCTCCTCTTTTTTACTAGTAAATTTAAGTAACAAAGTGGCAAATGCATTAGTTTCTCGCCATAGTCTTTCAACTAGTACATAGCCAAGAACACTTTATCTTGCATAGATCCTCTCTTTCTACAACAGTAATTACCTATGCCACAGACAAAGACATCACTTTTTTATAATTCCAATCTGATCCAGCACTGCTATTTTCTTTCTGTTGCATCAATTTGTGCGAACAAATTCTTGCTGGACCAGAGGTTAAATTGCTCCATACAAATGCTCAGAAGTCATATCATAATAATTTCTTCACTTTATAGCCCCATTCTTACCACTGTGGAATCTGAAGTACCACAAGGCTCATCATTTATTTATGATACCCTACACAGATAAATGACCTCGAAATGCCTGAGCCATACGACATTTGAGCATTGATGTTTAACTTTGGTGCACAAATGCCTTAATTTGCAAGCTTAACTTCTCATTTGGCATCCTTAAAATACGGGTTTAAGCTTGTAAAAAGGGTTTATTCATTCTACATTTATGCGTGAGTAAACCTTTTTCTAGGAAGGAGGAGAAGACTGGGATAGTTGTCTAACGTGTCTAACTGTTTTTAAGATTTCCCAATTTCTTTCTGCCTATCGCCACCCTGGGCAAATTTGCATATTTTAAGAAGTAAAGCACAGGAGTAAATCAGAGTACAGCCTAGGAATGGACTAGGTACACATATAATTAGAGTGGATATATAGCAGTTGTGTCTTTAAATGGAAAAATATATTCCCAGCAGAGGAAAAAGAAAACTTTAAAAGTGAAACTGTTGTACACTGTTGCATTTACACATTCATAAATGTACATTATAGACAATTACTCATGCCAAAAATATATATGAATGTTCATAAACAGAATATACAAAAGAATCAGGAGAGTACTCCTCGGGGCCTGAGATGGTCCCACCTTAGCAACTGTATTCCTGGATATTGATATTCCTGGATTTCTTTTTGAATTCCGAAAAATTCGACGTTTACTCCAAATGTACGATTAAACCTATAGCAGTATATTTCTGACTTTTTTCTGATTCTGGCGCCCAAGGGTGATGCACGCACACAGAGTTGCATAAGGCATTTCACAAAAAGTCAGCATTGTTTGAATAGAAAGGTAAATATCGTGGAACATGTGGGTGAAACATGGGGTGCAAAAATAGCCAAATAAAATGCAGTTAAAGAAAGAAAGAACATTAGGGTAAAAGCCATGATAAAATTAAAAAGGTACAAATTCAATGAACAAAAAAGAGGTAAAAATAAAGAACATTGCCCTTGGGAAAAATATAAGATAACCAGTCTGGCTACACATGAGTCAAACAAAACTAGAACGTCCAAAAAATAATAATATGTGAATGAGTCTTTCTTTGTAAAACATGTCAGCTGCAGTATTCTATAGGTACCATCACACAGGCTAGTCAGGATGGGTTAAGGTTTATTACATTTCATTTTTAATAGGTGCTTCATGTGCTTAGTCAATCCATTCAGAAAACTATATAAACGTACATGAAAAACAATGTAATTAATACTTGCCTAAAACAACATGATTTGAATTGAATCAAAAGTATAAGATAGCCTGAGTCTACCCATTTCATCAAGGTCTTGCTTTCAATCAAAACTATTATAATAATTAGGAAGCTGCAAAATCTCTCTGCTATTGCATTACAAATTTAACATCTGACAAAACTCACAGATCCTTGAGAAATGAATAATAGAAACGGGGTTCATTAAAATGTACACGGTAGGGCCCCACTGAATATTCTACCATTTGCATAATAGATAAGACTTAAATCTGTCAATTAATTGTTTGATAGAGGTTCAGCTTAATAACTGTATGGGCATATGAAAAATGGGGAATGAGTGGTCATTTTGTTAAGTGCCACTTTTGTTATTTGTCTTGCTTTGTGTTATACTCCTACTTCTGTATCCTTTGATAAGTGAAATGTTAGCTGTTCCTTATTTAAAGTGAGTGTTTTGGAAGTAATGAACTCAAATCTTTTTTGTCTATTTTGAATGTTTTTATGTAAATTTCTTTGTTTAGAATAGTTATGGTGTGCACTTCTAATAAGTCTACTGTCCATGATGTGTGAATAATAACGTTTTTATACATACAACTCCGGGTGTAGAGAGGCACATGTGGAGTTTTTCTTCCCAGTGGGCTTCAACACTCTCCGGGTCCCACTGAGCTTTTAAGTGCATAACTAACACTCTGCAAGAGAACAGAATTTTTTTTTCATATACAATATTTGATATGACATGAACGGATTTCATATGACATCAATTGTAGTGGACCACCTTGCATATTAAAATTGTCATTTTTCAAGAAATTGAGTTATTGCTTGAGGCCCCACTCAGGCAACAACCACAGTCCTTCTCAGGGTAAACCAAAAAAAAGTCACTAAATTAACCTGTGTTTCTCCAGTGTGTAGCTTGGCACAAAGCAGTCAGGCTTAGCTTAGAGTCAATGTGTAAAGTATTTGTGCAATACATAAAGTGAAAACACAGTACCGGAAAAATTCCAACCCAATTTAGAAATATATTCTAAATATTAACCAATAAAATGATACGAAAATGACAAAAATCCAATCAGCAGAACCAGCAATATACAATTGCAAATGCTTTTAGTAAATGTAGTGCCTTAAAGCACAAAGCACCACTCTTGGTCATCTGGTCATGTTAGACAGGAGAACAGTCACAAGTTCAGACTGACCACAATGGAGCATGAGTTGGATACAGGGACTAGGGTAATCCCACCCAAAAAGTTACCTTCTCAAAGTCCGGCTAAAAAAGTTCCATTGGAGGAAGCCTTGATGAAGAGGGTCAGTTATATGGAGGGTCAGCCATCGCTGTAGTATGAAGCACAGGCCCAGCAGTGCAGACTGTTGTCACTATAGAACAAGTATCCAGTATGGCGGCCTGGCGCAGGAAGTACAAGAGGAGGAAGAATCGTAGCTTATGAAGGGAGATACTGGAATCATTGCCAAAGTCTGGATCATGGACTCATCAGGAAGGCTTGGAAGTCTACAGTGCTGGTAGTTACAGGCGACTCATAAGAAGAGTGCAGGGGCAAGGCTTGCGCAGGGCTGGATCGCTGAAGTTCCGGGCGGTGCAGGAGATGAGTGCAGGGATGGGGCTGCGCTGGACAGGAGTGCAGGAAAATCCAGCCAACTCAGGAGGTGAGTGCAGGGACGTTGCTAAGTTGCTTACGCTGAATGGGTACGAGGCCAAGCATCGGTGCAGGTTCAGAGGGGGTATTTATACAGGAATCAAAGAGTGTCCCAGAAGAGAACGTGTCCCATGTGGAAGCGTGGAATATTCCAATGAACCTGGTGAAAATCACATGTTGCATACAATTGTTATGAGGCCTATCAGATAAGAGGTGCAAACAGTAATTGAAAACAACATCAACTACAAAGGAACCCCAAGTCATAATGGTACAATTCAACGGTTCACAACAGAAATATGACTATCCTCAATAGACACGTGATATCTGCAGGTGCAAACTAGATGAAAGTTGCATAGTAACAGAACAGAGGGTCAATGGTTCAGGCTTCCTGGAATGGGGATCCAAGAAGTACTTGAGATGGAAAGGCCCCAGAGAGGAGAGAATGACATGAGGCCAGCAAGTAATATCCACCACACATAGGGCACAAGATAGAGGCATGAAATGTCACAAGACTTCGCTGCCCAAAATGTGAATTTTATTTTTGGCAGCCAGCTGGGATGGGACTACATCCCATAGCCTCTCTTGGGCCGCAGGCGGGCTGCACCATGATCATATGTGCAGGGACACTCTGCAGCACAAGACACAAATGCCACAAGACTTCCCTGCCCGCACTGTGCACTTTAATTTTGGCTGTTGGCTGGGATGTGACTACATCCCCAGACCTCCTCCGGCCTCTGGAGGGCCGCACTGCTCTTGTAAGCACAGGGTCACTTCCTCAGCACAGGACACAAACGGCGCAAGACTTCCCTGCTCACACTGTGCACTTTAATCTTGGCCACCGGCTGGGGTTGAACTAATTTGCCCAGCTTTCCTTGGGCAGTAAAAGGGCCACAACACGCTCATAAGCACAGGGACACTCTTGCATTGCGGGTGCATGTAGGACTGCCTGGGCATGTGCCTGGCTGAAGACCCGGCCAAAAGCGGGCCCATCTGCGCCAATAAAAGTCATGAGAAGCTGGGCTCAGCCACTTTCATTGGCTCTGGTTAAAGGTACTGTGAACATTTTTATTGATTTTACTTTTTGTTTTTGTTTTTCTTTGTTTTTTTAGTCCTTCTAAGTCAGTGGCACTTTCTCCAAGCCTGCTCTTGATCTTTGGACATACTTGACTTGGGCTTCTATTATCAGAAGTAGTATTGTGTGGGCAGTGTGCTGCTGGACCCGTTCCGCCCTACTGGACTCTTTGATCTATGCTCACTTCTTTAACGGTTTCCCTGTTAAGTTGAACTTTTGGCAACATATTTTTACATTGTTTTCTCGCTGATGTTTTTTGGCTGTCCCATGCTGGTTTAGTTCACAACCCCTTGCTGCTAAATGCAGTAAAAAAAACTTAGAGTGATAGGCATCCAAAGGGGTTTGAGTTCTTAACTCTTAGAATGGGGAAAAGGAAGGCTATAGACCATCCAGTTAAGGCAAAAAAGGCAAAGAAACAGGCTAAGCACAGGGCGGCAAACTGTGCCTTAGTCGAAATTGACTTCCTTATAGAAGTAGAGGGCCTTTTGAAACCAAATGAGCTAGTTCAGAGCTTTGCAGGATTAGCGTAAACAATTTTGATGCTAATCCTGGAAAGCCCATTAAGCCATTAAAGCCATTAAGCCATTAAAGCCATTAAGCCATTAAGGGCCATTGTAAACAATGGTGTATCTCCTTTTAATGCCAGCTCTGAGCAGGGGTCAAAAGTGGTGAAAATATTGACACAACAAAATGTCTTACATTTTTTTGCACCATTTTTTCGGCCCCCCTAATGGCAGAATACTCTCTCTGCAAACATTAAACATGACACAGGCATAATGTAGCTCAAAGGGTTACAAAGTGGTGAAATGCATGCAATTTTGGCCTCATTGGACCATATTAGTGTAAATAAAATGATGCTAAAGTGGCGCAAGGAGGTGCTAGAGGCTGTCAAATCCTTAGAGGGAAGATGGAGATGCTGGGCATGATTATTGAGACTTTAGCTAAAGAAGTACTGAAAAGTATCCCTGGTTGCCCTGAGACCCAAGCTCCAACCATTCCAAATATGGGTATTCGAACTGTGTCAAGACCTAGTGACATCATCGCAGCAGGGAAAAGCAGTATGAGGCAGAGGGCTTCTTCTGTGATGGGTCCCAGTGCAAACCTAATCTCTGGGAATGGCAAAGTGTTAGATTTGGCATCCTTGGCGTGGTCTCCCCTAACATTTTGCCTCTGTTTCCCAGGTTGTTGATATGCCCTGGACTCTCTTTTTGCTGTTTCTGTTACTCTGGGCACTTATCCAGTGCAACATTGCAAGTTCTCCTTTACAAAATGTGTATGTAATTGGTTTATCCATGATTGGCATACTTGATTTACTGTTAAGTCCCTAGTACAATGCACTAGAGGTGCCCAGGGCCTGTAAATCAAAGGCTATTAGTGGGCATGCAGCACTGGTTGTGCCACCCACAAAAGTCGCTCTGTAAACATGGCTAAGACCTGCCACTGCAGTGTCTGTGTGTGCAGTTTTAAACTGCCAATTCGACTTGGCAAGTGTACCCACTTGCCAGGCCTAAACCTTCCCTTTTCTTACATGTAAGACACCCCTAATGCCCTACGTAGCCCCATGGGCAGGGTACAGTGTATGTCTAAGGTAGGACATATAACAATGTGTTTTATATGTCCTAACAGTGAAATACTGCCAAATATGGTTTTCACTGTTGCAAGGTCTATCCCCTCTCATAGGTTAACATGTGGGCTGCCTTTAAATATGATTAAATGGCAGATTCCCTTTGGGAGAGGATAGACGTATGGCGTTTGGGGTCTCTGAACTCATAATTTAAAACAACATCTTTTATTAAAGTTGGTTTTAAGATTGTGTGTTTGAAAATGCCACTTTTAGAAAGTGGGAATTTTCTTGCTTAAACCATTCTGTGACTCTGCCTGTTTGTGGATTCCTTGTCTGGGTCAGTTTGACAGTTGAGCTGTTTGCACATCTCTCTAGACAGTGACACCAAGGGAGCTGGGGTGTAGCTTGCATATCCTGATGAGCCATTTGTGCTAGGAGGGGGGGAGGAGTGGTCACTTACACCTGAAAGGGCTATGCCTGCCCTAACACAATGCAATCTCCAATCCCCTGGTGTGTGTCTGGGGCCTGGCCTAGGCAAGGCAGGATTTCACAAACAAGAGAGACTTTCCTTTGAAGTAAGCCTACTTCAAAGGCCAAAATGGGTATAAGAAGGACACCCAAAACAACAGACTTAGGTCACTTCTGGATATCCAGAGGAACCACTGCCTGGAGAAGAGCTGAAGAGCTGAGGAGAAGTGCTGCCCTACCTGAGCCTGTGCTTTGTGGAGCTATCCTTCATAAGCTGCTTCTGCCTGTGCCAGGGGACAAAGAATGGACTTTGTGTGCTTTCCTGCTTGTGAAGAAATCTCCAAGGGCTTGTCCTGAGCTTGCCTCCTGTTGTTCAAGTCTCAGGGCCACCAAAGACTTCCCCTGCCAGCACCTGGACTCTCTGCTGAGATTCCTGCCCTGCCAAGTGGTGCCCTATCCTGTTCCTCGGGCCTTGACAGATGAAGCTGGCAGACCAAGATTGAAAATCCACACACAGACCGCTGTGCGGGGAAATTCCTGACACAACCTCCGCGACACGGGTGAAGAAATGACGCGCCGAAGGCTTCGCGGCTGAAATTGATGCTCCTCCTGCAGCGTTGCTGGAAGATCAATGAACACGGCTGGAGAAACGATGCTCCACACCGCTAACGGTGGCTGGTAACATCGTAACCCACACAGTGCAGTTTTGCTGATACTGTGCGGCAGGATTTTTGATGCAGACCTTGCTGGGTGCTGAAAAATGATGCAACACCTGCCTGGATCCGAGTGCTTGCCGGGATCGATGCATTGCTCTCCTGCAGAGAGGAAAAATGACACTCGCCAACCCGACCGGGAGAAACAACGCCCGGTCTCGCTTGCGGGTGAGAAATCGACGCACTGCTTACCTTTTTCGACACACAGTCGCCCGTGCCTGTTTTTTTGACGCTACCCAGGTACTTTACAATGTTAACAGTGTTTTACCTGTTTTCTCAAGGATTTAAGACTCTTTTTGCTTTTTAATTAATAACTTGACTTGCGTATGTTGGATTTTTGTCATTTTGGTCTTGTTTTGTTTAGATAGATATTTCCTATTTTTCTAAACCTATGTTGTGTCATTTTATAGTGTTTTCGTTGAGTTACTTTGTGTGTTGGTACAAATTCTTTACACCTAGCAAGTTAAGGGTAAGCCTGCCTGCTCGTGCCAAGCTACCAAGGGTGGAGCAGGGGTTAGCTGAGGTTGATGATCCTTTATCCTGACTAAGGGTCCTTGCTTGGACAGGGGGTCACCTGACTGGCAACCAAAGACCCTATTTCTAACATTGGTGATCAGGGGTTGGGATTGGACTTGTATTTGTACTTAACATACAGTGATTAAGTGTACACTACTGTTTTGAGTTCAGACCACTACGTGACCACATACTACCTGTCTTGTGATTTTTTTTTCTTTTTTCTGTGGGACTCTTTTTGTTCTACTTTTTGTGGCTGATCCGTTGATTGACTTTTCTTGAACTTCATTGGGAACTTTTGGCCGGGTCTTCACCTAGGACCAAATGGTTCATATGAGAGGGGACCCTAAATGCTCCAAGAGTATACCAGCATCCACTGGTGCGCAGTCCCAGGGTTTGGCTAGTGTAGCGATTGGGGAGGAGTTGGTTCCAGGTGGGTGGGAGCCAGATGAGATGAGCCTTGTCTCACTAGGGGACAGTGAGATGGTCCAGAGAACCCTAGTGCCTGAGAACACTAAAATGTACAGGCAGTGGGTGACCATCAATGGACAGAGGGTGGAGACTCTGAGAGACACAGGAGCCAGTATGACTACACTGAGGAGTCACATAGTGTCTGAAGAGCAGATTGATCCCCGTGTACTTCACCAAGTAGTTGCAGTGGACAACTCAGAGCGCCTGTGTAGAATGGCGCAGGTTCCCTTTGAATGGGATGGGTCTCAGGTTCCATGAAGGTAGCTGTGAGTCCAACCATGCCTGTAGATTTATAAGCAGCAAGCCAGGGCACACCAACGAATTCCGATTAGTTGATTCAAGTGGTCAGTCAATGAGGGTCAGAGTCCAAGAAGTAAGTAACATCCAGACATTTATTGAAGTATGAAACAATGTGGTCGATATTCAGGTCAAAGACCACATGTAAAGCACATGATCCAACACAAACAGCTGACACGTGTTTCGTCTTCTAGACTTTGTCAAGGCTGTAAATGAATATACAATATGTGCTGATTGGTAACATACAACACAACCTACTTTCATTGCAATATATACAAATAATTAAAAGAAAAAACCTGGATCAAGTAGTCCATAATGCCTAAGTAGACCGGCATGAGTAAGTGAAAGTGGTACAAAGAGTAAGGGATGCGCACCGTGCTCAAACAATGGTACATGCTGGAACAAAGTACAGAGATTCTAAAACGGAAAAAAGTAGCTAATGTACACAGAGAGTCCGTCAGCCAGCAAGTCCTGTGAATTAGACACACTAATGTGAAAAGTCCTGTGATAAAGACACACTAATGTGAAAACGTGCAGGTGACCAAAAGACACAGAAAACCCATGTGCGTAAAAACAAAGAAAGACAAAAACACAAAGACCAAATGAAAATAGAATTTTATACCTTAAAAATGTAGGTATAGCGAATAAAAGTTCCATGAGAAGCAAAAAGTCATCCCAACTTCAAGTAGATTAACGTAATCTGGTGGTATAATGGAAATGGCAGGCCATGATAAGCCTGAAAGGGAAAATACAAAAAAAGGAACATTGTAAAAACGCGTCCCAAAAATGCCGGACTATATGCAACTCGGCATGCAATAAAATGAAAAATAGTAAAACTAGTGCAAAAAAAACGGGAAACCATAGTTACAAATGGTCAGTAAAAGTTGAATGACAAAATAAGGCGAACGGAGTTCTGAAACAAGCGTGAGACTAAGTCAAGGGTGCTAAAAAAGAAAAGAGAGAAGAAGGAAGCATGAATCCCAAAACAGATATTGGGATGCTATGGCGGCAGACTAAAGTGTAACTGCTGAAAAAACTGCGATGCTCGGGAAATCGGGCGAGCGGCACAATTGTTATGGAATCTATGTATAGGGGAATCTGTGAGTATTTGCCCCAAAAGGGGGTATCATAGTGGATTGAAAATAATGGAGAGAATATTCTCTCAAGTTACCGCACAAGTAGCGAAATCACGACATGGAAAGAGTCAGCACAATGGTATATACACACCCCGTTTGGGGCAAATGCTCCCTGCAACTTCCTGGCTGACCTGCTACCTGGACTTGCAACTGGACCTGCCTGAGCCCTGCTGGCCTCTGTTATAGCGAGTTCCTGCTGACCCCCAAGAGGTTCCCCTCAGGTCCTGGACTCTTGGTGAGGCCTCCAAAGAAAAGAGAAATCTTGAAGTTTAGGGCTCTTTGCGAACTGGAACAGGCCCTTTTATGCTAAGAACTTCCTTCCTGCACCCCCACCAATGCGAAGTTCTGACAAACCTGTCTCTTTGTGCCACAGCAACTGCCAATGATACCTGGAAGTGCGATGTCTGCCCTTTGCGTTAGAGCATCGACAACTCGCAATTACTGCCAATGCAAAGCTCCAGCACTGACCTCTGTGCCACAGGACAGGATCTACATGCTACAGTGACAACCATCAGCGATGCTCGGCCTGCTCTTCACACTACTTCAATGACCACCCACAACACTCTCCCTGCTCCTCATGGGCTCTTCAGTTAAGCCTGACTGTGTTTGTGCCAACTACCAATGGTTTAAGTAGTACAGGTCAATTTGGGCATTGCTTGTGTTTACCCTCACAGTGAGTGTGGTTGCTGCTTGAATACGGTTTCACACCCATCAACCAGTAACTCATGTTCCAACAAGCTCTGACAAATTAGTTTTTAAAAACATATTAAATGCTGGGGGGGATCTGAAGTGTTTATATAATGTATGCTGGAGCTTGCCATTTTAGTACAGAGCAAAAGAGTCAAACATTCAGCTATATACAATTATAGCAGTGTCTGCCAAGGCTATACATTGTCACTTTCAATGTAGTCCAACACCTTCCATAGGGGACACCAACATCATTGAAATCGGATAATGAATCAAGTTTCCCCAATCACACTCTGGAAAACTGAACATGAGTTTCCAACAATGTATGTCTACTATATTTCAACCCAAATCCCTAGAAAAGCTACTGACATTAAGGCTGACACAAAAGCTCTAGTCTTACAGGTTTAGACCTCTATCTTGTCCAGCTGAGTAGGGAATCCTAAAATCCATCTTTCAGAGCCATGGCTCAGCATTTGAATTAGATTGCCATTGTAAGCGTTTAATAAGGGGATAATGACGGGCCACCATATTTGTTTAAATTGGCCGGGGCATTACACAAAACCTTTATGACGCAATAATTATCTGTAGATCATTGAAATAATGTCAACTTTGCATCCTAAATCTATATATGCCATTGGCTTGATAAGGGTAATAGTCATAAGATGGCAGATCCCAGCTTTTTTTTTTTATTAAAAGGGCGTGGGCTTCTCTGTATAAATTCCTACATAGATTGCAGAGGAGTATTGTCCTAAGATATTTAGCGATCCACCAAAGGTTTGATAAAACATTACTTTACCGTATGCACATAGAAGGGAAATACTTTACTCAAGATACGATCGAAATACTGAATACGGAAATATTAAAAAGCGTAGGCAACAAGGCAGCATTTGTGCCTCCCTGCCTCACACCATTTCTAATTGGAATTTGATATTGTGTTTACTTTTCTCTCCACATCAGGGTTTTTAAGTGGAGTTTGCTCGATATGGATAGATATGGGGTGGATGCCCCAGTATCGCCAGTTTGGCCGATAGCATTGGTGGTCAGTAGTATTGAAGGCCTTCACAAACTTCACAAATACATAATGGAACAGCAGCACTGTCACCCCACGCACAGATTTACTTGCTACTCAGGTAAGTATTGTTGCGCCGTGAATCGTGGATATACCCTTTTAAAACCCCGGCTGCTTTGGTTGCTTTAAGAAGCACTCTGGAGGAAATGTTTGACAAGGGAATTTTTCAGTTTTCTTTTTTGAAAAATGTTCCAATTTTCTAGGGCTCGGATGGACAAGTTCTGTTCTATATATTTTTTGCAGTTTCTTCTTCTCAATTGATGTGAATTTATATGATTCGAGCAGATAACTTCAAGAATGCCGCATTTGCTGACAGTTGGTGATGGGTTCCCTGACTGCGGACTGGGCCAGTCACAGGTTCAGGCAGAGGTAATCCAGTGAAAGTACTGTTTTCCGTTGAAATTTCTCCAATGCAGAATTGTACATACAGTTCCTTTCTGAATTGTGGACATCCTGCGTTTTTGCAGTGGCACAAACTTTTTCCCTCCCCAGAGACATGTTTCCCCGTGCAAAAGCAACTTCCGCTGCACTCCAAAGAAGTTTGGAAATGCCATTAAAAGATGCTTCGTGTCCATTTAATCTCTGAAAAAGGACTTACTCCTGCCCTGCGAATCAGAAGTTGAACTAGGTGTGATCATCTACTTCCAGATGTGAATACATTTGTATCATTAAAATAAGTAGTAATAACGTTTGTTATCGCCACAGAAGCAATTAGAAATTGTACTTGATAAAAAGCAACCATATCCATCGCACAAAAGAAAAATGTCAAAACCATGACTGTAAATTCATGTAAGAATTTAAGTCATGGTAGAAAATAACATCTTTTTATGCCGTAACAGATAGGTTTGTTGTTGTTTCTCACACATCTGTGGGACTTAAGGACAACAAAACCAAAACACCCTAGACGGTCAATTTCCCGATATTGGGTTCGACCAGGGTCTTTAAAAATGTAATTCATACAGATTGGTTATTAATCCCTTTAATGCTTAACTAGAACACAGTTTCGCTTAGGGCCTGATTCTCAAAGGTAAACTTACACTTTAGCGTATGTTTATGATTGTTTGCTATTCACAAAGGTATTTTACTAGTAGTGTCTTTACGACTATAGAGTCTCCCCACATTAAAAGATAGGACAGTCCTATTTTTAGTAATGTGCAGAGAATTCAGGGTCCTAAATATACTGCTAGTAAAATACCTTTGTGAATAGCAAACAATCGTAAATTTACACCAAAGTGTAAGTTACCCTTTGTGGATCAGGCTCAGTTTGTTATAAAAAAGATGAGGAGTACTGTTTGAAGATGTCCCCGGGCTGCATCACGTAATGTTTGTGATGCATTCGTGCCACGTGCTGCTGACTGCATTGCACTAGTCGAGTTTATGCATTGCAGAGGGGACTCAATGGCCACTTTTGAGATGCCAAAAGCATACTTGGTGTGCGAACTCTAGAATTTCAAATTGGGTGATCCCTCATTTGCATATACATGACATAATCCTTTTGTTGATTTTCAGGCTTCCACATTACCAAATCATACGTGTGGGCTATCAATTTGAAATTAATTAAACCCTAATTAGGAATTACTATTGATAACTGTGTTGCACACAGTCCTTGACATTTCGGTCAACAGTTAAATGGACCCAACTGTAGTCTTCTCCGGGAATGTGCAGTGCTACTTTAATTATTAAAATATTTTCCTTGAGTCTATAACAGGCCTCTCAGATAATGTGATCTTGTTAATCGATTCACTCTCACTTTTTTCTCCTATAGTTTGCCATCATAAAAACCCACTTTCTTATTGGAATTCTTATTTATGAAGTCTTGAGATCACCTTGCTTAATGACTAAACTACATTAGTTTGTTCAAATTATTTTATTTATGTTTTTTTTCTATGATATATTTGCCATTTGGCCAAGGTATGTTAATGTCTGTCAGAGTTAAGAAATATTGCAGGCTAGTCATGCCGGTGAAATAGATTGCCAAGATCATTCATAGCAGTAAAAGTCAATCCACTTAGGTATGTAACCCAGAATTGTGCATGCAGGATACGTTTATTGGATACAAACAGACAAAGTTGATAAACAAATAGATGCTTCTAATCAGGGTTAAACCTTGAAAGGTTGGTATCTATTAATTACTTTACCTATCCAGCAGCAGCCGAGCACCCAGAAATGCTTAGGCCCACTGTGTCATTAGCAAAACAGACATTAAATTTAGTCACCCCATTAGATCTTAAATGGCAATGGGAAGAGAATAGCTGTAAAATTGAATTTCACAGTCACTAGATCAAGGCCCAGCTTGACTAAGATTTTATGTCGGATTGTGTCACTTTTTTGGTGCAGCCCTACGCAAAGACTTTTTTAGCATTTACTAAGCAAACACTGTGTTCTACACCACACACAGAAAGAGAGGTATACCTCTAGGGGTTATTTCTGTGCAGGAAGGTATTCCTTTCTTTTCAAAAACAATCCTGCCTGTAATTCAGACACCCTTGCAACATGATTGATGGTACTGTGTTGGCACTAGGCAGCCTCAAGTTTGCCAGCGCAGAGAGAGAGCTGAAGAACCCCATATCTTAGTAGATATGGCACTGTTCAGCTCTCTCCCTTCCACACAACACAGCACAGCAACTTTGCTTGCTGCTTTAAGTTACATGAACTTTTAATAAATATGTCCCCATGTACTGAAGTCAGTACCAATGAGCCAACTTCCCGAAAGTTCAAAATTAGCAAACTATTATCCTTGGAAAGGCAAAGGTTTGCATTTCAGATGTATATAATGCAAAATACAAGCCAAACACTATGGGGGTCATTACAACATTGGCGGTATAAGGTGCTTACCGCCGTGCAGAAGACCGCCAATACACCGCCGCGGTAGACCGCCACAGCTATTATGACACACATCACGGAATCTGCCGAAATTCAGACACCCACACAATACCGCCACACCAAAGGTCAGCGATAAAAATGCAGAAACAAATCCTCCACCTCCACGCCAACAGAAACACGCCCATGCTATTATGACCCACGAATCCACGCGGCGGTCTTTCAACCGCGGTATTCCATTGGCGGTACACACCGCTGCACTCAAAATACACACACATCTCCAAAACACCGCCACATTGGACAATTCAAAATACACACACCTGATACAAATACAAACAACACTCCCACACACCCAACACAATATAAAACACACACCCCCATCACCCACAAACCCATACGACCAAAAATTGGAGTTGAAGGCGACAGAGAGAGCACAGCAATAGACAACCCCACCACACAGAGGCACACCACACCATCACCCACACAACATCCATGCACAAAACACCACATACCACTACAGTCACCACACTCATCAACACATACACCACCCCACACATCACACACACCACCCCATGTCACGCCAAAGACCCCCCCGCTTCTCCGAGGAGGAGCTCAGGGTCATGGTGGAGAAAATCATCCAGGTAGAGCCACAGCTATTTGGCTCACAGGTACAGCACACATCAATAGCCAGGAAGATGGAGCTATGGCAAAGAATAGTGGACAGGGTCAACGCTGTAGGACAGCACCCAAGAAATAGGGAGGACATCAGGAAGAGGTGGAACGACCTACGGGGGAAGGTGCGTTCAATGGTATCCAGGCACCACATCGCAGTACAGCGGACTGGCGGCGGACCACCACCTCCTCCCCCTCAACTAACAACATGGGAGGAGCAAGTCTTGTCCATCTTGCATCCTGAGGGCCTCGAAGGAGTCGTTGGAGGAACGGACACTGGTAAGTCAAATCTTAACTATCATAACCCCCACCCTACCTGCATGATATCACACACCCCCACCATCACACCCTCCCCTATCACCCCAAATACTCACCTATCTACCCATTACACCAACCACCCATCCCAAACCCAAGCCCTACATGACATAACTAAGCATCGACTCCCATCACCAAAGCATGCCCACTGCACAGACCCAGAACACCCCCCAACCATCAGCACACAAGCCCCCCCACAGGAATGCCTGCACTGGGGTTCACGCACACCCAACCATTGCACACCATGAAACACACACCTGCAATAATCATGTACTTATACCCCCGCAGGAACCCGAAGGAACGTCACCACACCAGAGGGTCCAGACAACACCACTCCACCCCCAGAAGAGGCCCACAGTGACGATAGTAGCTCTGCCCCACTGGATCTTGATGACCAGCCCGGACCATCGTTGGCCTTGGGACAGTCGGTTCCCCTTGCCCAGCCACAGCCCAACACCGAGCTGCCACCCTCTGGTAACACCAGCACAGCACCCACCCAGCGGGCCCAAACCACCCTACCGAGGACAGGTCAATCAGCTGTGTGTCCACCACTACAGGGCACCCAGGGTAACCCACCACCCCAACAACAACAGGGACCTGGGGGCAGTGGTAGTGGGCACACGGTCCAGGGGACGGAGGCACAGGAACATAGGGGAACTGGGAGGGCTGCTGTGCGACAGAGGGAGGACAGGCCAAGGGAACCCACTCTCAACGAGGCCCTCTCCTCCATCATGGGAGCATACCACCACTCCCAGGAGACGATGGCCACGGTCCTGGACAAGTTGCAGGAGACCCTGCGTCTGCAGGAGGAACAATATTTGGGGTTCAGGGAGGAGCTCAGGACCATCGGCTCCGCCCTGGGCACCATCATAGGGGTGCTGATGGACATTCAAAAGACCTTGAGGGACACCGTGGCACTCCAAGGGGCCCCTAACACTAGGCAGGATGACGAACTGCCCACCACCTCCGCCGGCGCTAGTGGACAGGACGTCCCGCCACAGGACCACCACACCAGCACCCCACCCCCTGCAGACGGACAACCACCACGCAAGCGGGCACTGAGATCCAGGAACAGGACAGAGCAAGATGGCAAGACCCCCGCCAGGAAATAAGACCACCCTGATAGTCATCCCACTGTCCCACTTTGTTACCCTGCCCAAATCGGAACTGGCCCAGCTCCACTTCCAATGCCCAGATGTGCAATGTACCTGTGAGACTAATAGACTGGACTCTGCCATGGACATTCCTCCACCATCACCCATCACCATTTTACAACCCCCCTTCATTTTTGTACACTTAAATAAACACCCTTCAAACACCAAATAAAATGGAGTCAGTCAATGATTTGTAAATCTGTATAATCAATTTCATTTGCATAATGTGTTACCCATTGGAAGGCTAACATACCTATGTCACACATCACAAGCCCTTCAAGGATGCAAACAGTTGACACGTAGGTTACCACATTTGTGGAACTGAAATGGAAGGGGACAACTCAGTTAACAAATAGTGAGTGAAATTGAGGTACAGGATATAGGTAGATGTGTGAAAGTGAATGTAAATGTAAAATAGAAAATGTGCTCACCTGTGTCTCACTGGAAATATTGCTGTATGACTGACTCCCTGTTGTCGTTTTCGTCTTCCTCAGCTTCATCCTCATCACTGTCCACAGGCTCCACAGCTGCTACAACACCGTCATCTGGATCATCCTCCTGCAGAAAAGGCACCTGGCATCGCAAAGCCAAGTTATGGAGCATGGAGCAGGCGATGATGATGTCGCACACCTTCTTCGGTGAGTAGAATACGGATCCACCTGTCATATGGAGGCACCTGAACCTGGCCTTAAGAAGTCCGAAGGTGCGCTCGATAACCCTCCTAGTCCGCCCATGGGCCTCATTGTACCGTTCCTCTGCCCTGGTCCTGGGATTCCTCACTGGGGTCAATAGCCACGAAAGGTTGGGGTAACCAGAGTCCCCCAATAGCCATAACCGGTGCCTCTGTAGTTGACCCATCATATCAGGGATGCTGCTATTGCGCAGGATGTAGGCGTCATGCACTGAGCCAGGGAACATTGCATTTACCTGCGAGATGTACTGGTCTGCCAAACACACCATCTGGACATTCATAGAATGATAACTCTTCCTGTTCCTGTACACCTGTTCACTCCTGCGGGGGAGGACCAGAGCTACATGGGTCCCATCAGTGGCACCTATGACGTTGGGGATATGTCCAAGGGCATAGAAGTCACCTTTCACTGTAGGCAAATCCTCCACCTCAGGGAAAATGATGTATCTCCTTTCGTGTTTCAGCAGGGCAGACAACACTCTGGACAAGACGTTGGAAAACATAGGCTGGGACATACCTGATGCCATGGCCACTGTTGTTTTAAATGACCCACTTGCAAGGAAATGGAGCACTGACAGCACCTGCACATCAGGGGGATTCCAGTCGGATGGCGGATTGGTGACATCAGCTCCAAATGGGTAAACAGTTCCTGGATTGTGGCACGGTCAAACCTGTAGGTCACGATTAAATGTCGCTCCTCCATTGTCAACAGGTCCACCAGTGGTCGGTACACCTGCGGATTCCGCCATCTTCTCATATGTCCCAGCTGACGGTGCCTACGTAGGACAACAGCGAAGAAATAGTCACTATTCTTCCAGGAATGTACCCACAGTCACACACAAGACTACCCCAGACAATAAACCCTTCCTGTATGTGTGTTGAGTGTAGGCCTCAGTATGTGTGACGCATTTGAAAATGAATCCATGTGGGCCCCATGAAATGGCGGCTGCCTGACCTCTAAACTGGGACAATGGGATTGTGGGGTAACAGCGCTGGCGTTGCACACCGTCGCGGTAGGCAGTCATAGAGCGCGGCGCAATGCTGCATTGGTTAACAATGGACCCTATGGGTCCCAGGAGCCAATGAACAGGTGCGCCGGCGGTGATGATGCGCCCCGCCGCGGACGTCACCGCCGCGGACGTCACCGCCATTTTCTATCTTTTCAATCACTAGATACCTGACCTTCGACAGGAGAGGACCTACACTGCTACTGCTGCTGTGACCTCAGTCTGGAAGGGACGATGGCTGCTGCGTCTGGGGAAAGGGCCCCTGCCTTCACATCGGAGGAGTTGGAGAAACTTGTGGATGGGGTCCTCCCCCAGTACACGCTACTCTACGGTCCTCCAGACCAACAGGTTAGTACACAGGGAGCACGTTGTAGGGTCTAGGCCTGGGTGGAGAGGGCTGGTTGGAAGAGGGAAGGGGGCAGAAGTCATACTACAGTGAAGCATGGGAATAAATGGGCCACATGGTCAGAGTATGGAGGGGGCCACACACATTGATGGTGCAACTGGTAATGACTGTTCCTCTTCCCTTGTGCATGTCATGTAGGTCAGCGCCCACCAGAAGAGGGACATTTGGCATGCCATCGCCAAGGACGTCCGGACCCTGGGGGCCCACCAGAGACGGGGCACCCACTGCCGGAAGAGATGGGAGGACATTCGCCGCTGCAGCAAGAAGACGGCGGAGGCTCAGCTGGGGATGGCCTCCCAATGTGGGAGGGGTGCCTGTCGTAACATGACCCCCCTGATGTTCCGGATCCTGGCGGTGGCCTACCCGGAGTTGGATGGGCGCTTAAGGTCATCACAGCAGACACAAGGGGGTGAGTACAACCTCATTCTGCGGACTTTGCATGCAGTGACGGGGTGTGGGTGGGGGAGGTGGGCTGTGGGTGTCCATAGGCCAGGGCGAGTTAGTTAGGCAAGGCCCCTCCGTAATGTAGGCCATGTGGCACTCGACCCCACCTCAGAAAACTAGCAAGCTGAGGTATAGTTGCCCCTGTGGCATCCATGTGCGCAGATTTCCAGCATTGCCATGTAGCCCATATCCATGAAATTGCATGTGCAGAGGGCAGGAGCGCGGCGTTGTGCATGGGGCTGCTGCGTCTGTCTTGTCCGCCAACGGTAGCGGTATGCCATGTACTAAAACTCTCTTTCTTCTGTCTCCCCCCCTTTTCCTGCTCTCCCTGTCCATTTGTACATCAGCATCAACAGGCGGAGGTACAGTGGCACCGGAGCACGAGGGAGCTGCATCCCACATGGCCATGGAGGGCCACACCACAGACTATGAATACACCAGTGGGACGGAGGGCGAGGGGAGCTTCACGTCGGCCACCGGATCACCAACCAGCGACACAGACTCGTCCGCCGATGTGAGGTCCCCTGTGGTGGCGGCACCATCTGTGCGCCCCACTTCTACAGGTACAGCCGCCACCCCCCCTACCAGCACCGCCCTCCCAGCAGCCCCTCAGCGTTCGCCCCGTGCCCGCTCACCCAGGAGGGTGGGCATCACCTTCGCCTCTGGCACCTCAGGCCCTGCCCCAGTCACCCCTGCTGCCCTCAGTGAGGAGGCCATTGACCTCCTCAGGTCACTCACTGTTGGGCAGTCTACCATTGTGAATGCCATCCAGGGTGTAGAAAGGGAGTTGCAACATGGTAATGCATTCCTGGAGGGCATTCATTCTGGTCAGGCTGTCCTTCAGCGAACCCTGCAATCTCTGGCCTCAGCACTGATGGCAGCAATTGTCCCTGTGTCCAGCCTCCCCCCTCCAACTTCCTCCACCCAGACCCAATGCACTGTATCCCAGCCCATCCCAAGCACACCTACAGACCAGCATGCAGACAAGTCAACACACCCAAGTAGCTCAAGCAAACATAGGCACCACACACACCACAAGCACTCACACAAGCATCACACCCATACAGACACAGCAACATCCACTGTCTCCAATGTGTCCCCCTCCTCCTCTTCTCCGTCCTCCCTCCCAGTCTCGTCTACACACACACCTGCATGCACCACATCTACAGGCACTAGGACTCGCACCAGGACACCCAGCACCACACGCCGCTCACCTGCACTCACCACCTCCACTGCCATTTACACGTCCCCTGTGTCCTCTCCCAGTGTGTCTGTGACGCCCCCTCCCAAAGTACCCAAACGCCGGCAATCACTCACCCAACATCCATCCACCTCACGACAGCCTCCAGTACCTGCACCTGCACCCAAAACAGCTAAAGTGACACCTCCTACAACCACCTCCTCTTCCTCCACTCCCAGACCCCCTCCAGCTACCCATCCCAGTGTTCGTCAGAAACTGTCCCTCTGTCAAATTGACCTTTTTGCCCCCACCCCACCCCCTCCAATTCATCAGTCCCGTTGTAGCGCCTCAGCCAAAAAGCCTCCAGGACCAGTGGTGCCTGTTCAAGGTTTTTGGAGTGCACCGTCCACCAGGGCAGGCAGTAGGACCCGGAGCCAAGGCACAGGCAGCCCACTCCCTGTAAAGGCTCCGAAATTGGAGAGTGGACGACGGGACCGTGCCAAGACTCCTGGTGGGACAACAAGTGAAATGGGATCGAAGGCGATTGGTGAGTCAGCTGTAACTCCAAAAAAGGTGGGGAAGGTCCAGAGGAAGTCTGCCCAGCCTGTTGTGAGTGTCACGGCGGAGAAGTGCGCCATCATTTCCGGCGGTCCAGACACAACCGCCAGCACCGTCGTCACTGGTCCAGAGACCACTGCCAGAGTCACAGCCCAGGAGGGCTCAAGTATCGTCACTGGTCCAGAGAGCACCGCCAGAGTCACAGCCCAGGAGGGCTCAAGTATCGTCTCTGGTCCAGAGCCCACCGCCAGAGTCACAGCCCAGGAGGGCTCCAGTATCGTCACTGGCCCAAAGCCCACCGCCAGAGTCACAGCCCAGAAGGGCTCAAGTATCGTCGCTGGTCCAGAGCCCACCGCCAGAGTCACAGCCCAGGAGGGCTCAAGTATCGTCACTGGTCCAGAGACCACCGCCGGAGTCACAGCCCAGGCGGGGCCAGGATGCCACAGCCCCGCTGGGCAATGATGGAACGTCATGCCACACACCAATGTCCAGTGTGGAAATCGTCATGCCACACACCAATGTCCAGTGTGGAAATCGTCATGCCACACACCAATGTCCGTATCAGAACCGCCATGTCAAAGCACCGCTGAACAGTCCTGAAACGCCATGTCATAGCACCGCTGAAGAGGGCAAAGACTGCCATGTCAAAGCACCGTTGAACAGTCCTGAAACGCCATGTCATAGCACCGCTGAAGAGGGCAAAGACCGCCATGTCATAGCACCGCTGAAGAGGGCAAAGACCGCCATGTCATAGCACCGCTGAAGAGGGCAAAGACCGCCATATCATAACACCGCTGAAGAGGGCAAAGACCGCCATGTCAAAGCACCGCTGAACAGTCCTGAAACGCCATGTCATAGCACTGCTGAAGAGGGCAAAGACCGCCATGTCATAGCACCGCTGAAGAGGGCAAAGACCGCCATATCATAGCACCGCTGAAGAGGGCAAAGACCGCCATGTCAAAGCACTGCTGAACAGTCCTGAAACGCCATGTCATAGCACCGCTGAAGAGGGCAATGCACCGGGTAGGAATGAATGGCCCACCACATCAGGCATCCTTATCCCATGTGCAGCTGGGACAGTGACAGGACACTACCATTTACGGGAAGACTCATCCAGTCTGGGCACCAGTCACCCCCCAGTATCAGTATGGACCTGCATCAACTTGAGAGACTGTGGCTTTGCACTCCCCAGGATGTGACAGTGGGCAACCCACCCACTGTATAGACTTGAGAGACTGTGGCTTTGCACTCCCCAGGATTGAACAGTGGGAAACCCACCCACTGTATAGACTTGAGAGACTGTGGCTTTGCACTCCCCAGGATGTGACAGTGGGCAACCCACCCACTGTATAGACTTGAGAGACTGTGGCTTTGCACTCCCCAGGATGTGACAGTGGGCAACCCACCCACTGTATAGACTTGAGAGACTGTGGCTTTGCACTCCCCAGGATACATCAATGGGCATGGAGCCCCGTCGTGGATCTGGCTTTGCGTTTATGTGGCTGAGGTGCCCCCCCTTCCCTTCCCCCTGAGGTGCCTGTAGTGTTTCTATCTGATGCCCCGGCAGTGTTCTCTCCGATTTTGGTCAGGTATCTATTGTGGGCCTCGCCCATGCATTTTTGGACTGTTTGTGCACGGACCTTGTTGTGTACATATCTGCACTAATTCTCGGATTGTATATATGTAAATAAGAGTGATTTTAGTATACATATATTTGTTTATTTTTGTATGACATGTATATTGGCACATTACAAAGTTTGACCGACATTCGCATTGTCTTTGCATTCTTCCGGGGGAATTGTGGGTTGTTACTGTGATGTTTGTGACTGCATTGGTGTGTATGTTGTAATATGCGAAGGTGGGGGTGGGGGTGTTTGGTGGGTGTCCCCCTAACTTTTGCCTCCCCCGTGTCATAGGTGCTGTACTCACCGGTATCTTCTGCGCCTTCATCGCTGTTGGTCGTGAAGGAGCAGAAAGACAAGGGCAGGTAGTATATGGAGTTCCGGGTCCATGGAGTCGTCGTTCCTCGTGGGATATGTTAAGGTGAGCGTTTTCCCATAGCAAAAGCTGTTTCCGCTGTGTTTTTATCCACGGTGAATCCGCCCCGGAAAAGGTGGCGGATTGGCCTGTTGTGATACTGTGGGCGGTACATTGCCTCCCGCCTGTCTGTTGGCGCTGCTTGTCTGCACCGCCTTGGCGGGCGAAGTGTTAAAGTGGCTGTCTTTGTTGGCGGTTTCCGCCAGGGTCATAATTCCCTTTTTTTGTCCGTCTGACTGTTTGCGGTATTACCGCATCTTTAACACCGTCCGCCAGGGTTGTAATGACCCCCAATGTGTGTGGAAGTACTTGGCTGGAAATACTCTCTTGCCACGCATGAGTACCAAATGCAGTGGAACCACACACAGGTTCAGTGAATGGAGGTTTGAACAGGAAAATAAGTTACTGCTTATGTGCTTAAGATGTGATTGTGGTTGCCGGCGTTAGGCACCAGAGCCTGGAGTTATATATTACCATCATACTTTAACACATAGTAAAAGAGAGAAAGTTGGGAAACGGAGGATGGGGAAGAGAAAGGTAGACAAACATTGACAAATGAAGAAAGTAATTGTTAGAAATGGGGTTTCCGGTTGGCTAGGGTATGCACCTCAGCCAGGCAGAACCTACCCACTCTAGTCAGGGCAAGGGAGTTACACATCCAAGATAACCCCTGCTCACCCCCTTGGTAGCTTGGCACGAGCAGTCAGGCCTATCCCAGAGGCAATCTGTAAAGCGTTTGCACAACACACACAACACACGTGACGCAAAATATACACCACAAAATAAACACAACACTGAGCTATGTAAAAATAACCTGTATTGCACAAAACATAATTAGACCAACATTACACGTAAGTAATACCCTGCTACCTTAGCAGTTGTCAGAATGTTACACACGTTACTAATACTCTGCAAGAATATGCAGTTTTCACATTAGCACACGTAAGTACTCAGTATTCTGCAACATAAGCAGTAGTCAGGAATTATAGTAAAAGATATATGCACTTGTCATGAACAATCCCTAAATAAAAGGAACATTAGAGAATATATCACAAGTCATACAATTACATATCAGCTAGACACGCCCATAAAAGGAACATTAGCACATATATGTAGGAACAGTAAACAGGTAGGAAACCTAAAACAACCAAAAGTCTGTACTAGGCTCCTAGAGCCTAGATTCCCTAAAAAGTACCTGTTTCCAGTTGAAGAGGCACTCCCAGTGCCTAAAGATGAGCATAGGGGGGCCCCCGGTGGTCCTGTGCGCAAAACAGGGGCCACATTCCACGTGGGGGCCTGCCTCGACCTCCTCACACCCTGTCCGTGGGGTAGGAGCCGGACGTGGCCCAACAATAATTTTGCGGGCAAAGGTGGGAAGGGACCTCCGTCGAGGTCTCCCTTCCCGATTCCGGCTGAAGAATAAAATGCCCAAGAACAGCAGCGTTCCACTCCTAGCGCAGCGACCGGGGGAGGGGGGTGCTCCCCGCGCCTTCCCTCAGTCCTGCTTGGTGTGTAAGGAAACTCGGACACCCTGAGGGAAACACTATCCAGCACCTGATGCTTTGTGCGAGTGAGGGAAGCTGCTCCCGAGCTGCTGGGAGGCTTCCTGCAGAACTGGAGGCGGCTGGTGCCCCGGAGGCGCTCCCAGAAGCGGGAGGTGCCTCGGGGCGCCGAGAGGAGCACGTTTGCTCCGGGTCCTTTGCTTGTGTGCTTAAAGATGAGCGCGGACCTCGCGCTAAGGAAACTTCCAAAAGCCCGGCTGAGGCGGTGATTTTTGGGCTCCAAATAAAGCACTTTACACAGTGCTAAGACCAAATCTGCAGCCTGGGCTGCGGCGGTGAATTTTGGCAAAAGCAGCGCTTTGGCAGCGCTAAGGAAAAACGCGGTAGAGATTGTTACAGGGGTCAGGGGCCACAGCACCCTGCCCCTGGGAACAACAAAACAAGCAGGATTACAGGGCTGGTGGGCCCAGCTACAGGCCAGCACAAGGGGTGCAGATGGTGGCAATTCCTCCTAGTGACCCGGCAGGTCACAGGTCAGTACAACAGCAGCAGTCCAAGGTGGTTTCCTGGTGAGTCCATGCATCAGCGTTCTGTGTCCAGTTTCAAGTTCCAAGAGTGTTCCAATTGTGGGGAAAATTCCCCTGTACTTATACTAGGGTTAGAGTGTGTTTTACAATGGTAGGAAGAGGAGGTCCAGCCAATTACAACTGGTTCTCGTAGTGCCCCCTCTCTCCTTTCAGCATAGGCTCCAAACATCAGTGGGGGTTAACGACCCTATTGTGTGAGGCCAGTCTGTACAAATGCAGGTGTGCCCCGCCTCTCCCTTCTCTCAGCCCAGGGAGGCTTTACAATATGTAGATGTACCTCTGTGTCACCTCCACCCTCCCTGTGTTCAGGCTGTCTGAGAAGTATGCCCAAAGCCCCAACTGTCAGTCTTGCCAGACGTGGATTGGAGACAAGCTGCTAAACCCCAAAGTCATAAGCACAGATAAATGCGCACTTTCTAGAAGTGGCATTTCTGTGATAGTAATAAAAAATACACCTACACCAATAAGCAACATTTCTCACCACTATCACAACCATACCAAACATGCCTACGCTACCCCTCATAAATCAGACAATACCCCTTACACATAAGGCAGGGCATTTCCAATGCAATCCTATGAGGAGGCAGCATTCACAGCAGTGAGACACCAAGTTAGGCTGTTTGTCACTACCAGGACAGGCCACGCAACATGGCACATGTCCTTCCTTCTACATACATGGCACCCTGCCCAAAGGGCTAGCTAGGGCGTACCTTAGGGGTGACTTACATGTAGTAAAAGGGGAGTTCTGGGCCTGGCAAGTAAAATTAGATGCCAGGTCCCTGTGGCAGGAAACTGCGCACACAGGCTCTGCGCTAGCAGGCCTTAGATAGGTTTGACAGGCTACTTCAGTGGGTGGCGCAGTCGCATCACTGCCGAGTGATAGGTCTTGATGGTGCCGTCAACAGGAAAGGATCCAAGAGGTTACATGTAGAGGTTAAATATGATGGGAGAAGAGGTGGAGCCCAGGAATATTACACAGGAGGAGTGAAGTGTCCGTGATCTTGTGGAGCCTTATTTGCAGGAGCTGGCACCAGTTGTTGAGGTAGGATATGAACCACTTCAAGACTCTGCCAGAAAATACCATGCATGTTTTCAGGGTAGTTGATCAGAGATGGATTTACAACTGTGTTGAAGGCTGCAGAGAGATCAGGCAGCACCAGGAGTTGGATTATCCCAATGGAGGACTGGCCCACAGTAGGCCAGGCGTTTTGGAGGATGTTAGAAATGGGGTCTTTGGTTGGCAGTCAGGTTACACCCTGTCCAGGCAAGGACCCTCACTCTAGTGAGCTAAAGGAGAATCACACTCAGTTAACCCCTGCTCACCCTTGGCACGAGCAGGCAGGCTTAACTCAGAGACAATGTGTTAAGTATTTGTATAACCACATAGACTAATACAGTGATCCACTACAAAATGACACGAAGCAGGCTTAGAAAAATATAATTTATTTTATCTAAATAAACAAGACCAAATGTGATAAAAATCCACAATAAACATTTAGAAATATGAATTTAGCATTTAAAAGCAAGAAAACAGTGCCTTGATGCACAAATACTGCAAGTTGCTATTATGTGGCGTCGTAACTGAGTCGTTTCCTACAATGCGATGCCAATGGCGCCGTTTACGGAGTCGTTCGACCCCCACGTACAGTACCTTAGTCAACAAGTAGAAAACAGGCTGGTGCACAGGGTCAGGTAGAGCGGCTTCTCTGGAACCGATGCGGCGTCGGTTCCGGTGCCACGGGACAGAAGGACAGCGGTGTCGCGAAGTGTCGTCGGGTCCTCACTACAGAGCGGTGGAGGTGAAGCGGCGTCAGGTGCAAAGTCAGTCCCTTCGTTCTGGCAGATGTGAAGTCCGGTGGAGTTAGAATGCTGCAGGGCAACCTTATGGGGTCAAGATGACGTCACTGGGTCGCAGGCGCTGTGCTGGCCTCAGGTCATCACTGACGTTGGACTTAGGACACTCCGGTGTCAGCGAAGTTAGGCAGGATCAGCGGCTGCAGCGACGCAAGGCCTACAGGGTCATTGGACTTCTATGATTTTAAAATATTGGCGCCACTCCTGCAGATACATAGGGCCCCATTCTAAAGAATGGAAACCTCCATTTAACGCCTGCTCCTGTGCAGGCGTTAAAAGTGCCATAAAAAACGGTGCAAGGAAATCTCATAGATTTGCTTATGCCATTTTTTCGGCTCCCCTAATGGGGGAGTGCCCCCTTTGCATATATTATACCTGGCATAATGTAGCGCCAAGGGGATTTCGAACTTGTTGGGCCACATTAACGTGGTACAAGGTGGCTCTAGGGCATTATAAATATGCCCCTCAGTTAATCAGACCCTGTGAGTTTTCCAAAGAAACTGATGCTTTCCTTGAGTGTTAGTATTTCTCTCAGGGAGCCTGTGGGTGGCCAAGGGGCTCTGTGTGTCCTTGCAACTATGTGAATTACTCAGACCTTAGGCCATCAGGAGTGATGGCAATTCTGCTGCTACAAGCAACATTTACATTTCAACTACGAAAGCCATCCCTACACATATATGCTGAAGCATATAAATGACGTCTTCTTTCACTAGATAAATAAGAAATATATGAGAAAATGGAAATTAAAACTGTACACATTCAAATTGTTTGACTGTTTTAAGGATGATGTGGTTATTTTGATTGTGTTTATTTTCGTTTGGAAATACATTTACGAAAACGCGATATTTTTTTAAAACAATTTATAAATAAATTAATTGTACTAAACCGTCATGTAATCTATATTGAAAACACAAAGAAAAAATTGTTTTCGCTGCAATCGTAAGCCATCAGAAACGTCTCATAAAAGGAAAAAAAAAAAAAGATGGACATGTAAGTTTTATTAGAAAAGTAACCCACATATTTGTATATATACTTCTTTAGAGTTCCAGGGTGCAGAATTACGACAATTGCAAGGTTCAGGTTTTTATCACCAAGTTAATGAGAATCCTTTTCTGATGGGATATGAAAAATGTAACTACATTTTTCAATCAAGTGCTGGTTGAGGCGCGTAGTCCAATTTGAACACTGCAATTGCAATAAAACCACAAACTGGAAAACTGGAAACCTTATCAACTGTCAATTTCTCTGCTCTGTGGGATACTTTCTTTATATTGTAGAATTTGTTGTTAGTGAGGCCTTCTGACCTTTGTTTTGTAGCAGATGAGCAAAAGCAATTCAAGCTAAAACTAACACTTTGAATGTTTTAAAACAGCTCATCTGAATTTATAAGAAAATAATATGCAGGAGTGTACCTACATTTTTGTAGTTCACATGGTGATAGCCACCACACAACAGTCACAGATGCGACAAAGAAGACACTTTAGGATGGATTTACTAATCAATAATATATGTTGTGTTGTGCTAGGGAGTTAACAGGCCATATTGATATTTACTACACATGACCTGATGCTGCTCTCTTTCTGTATGCTGGCAGGCAGTCAAACTTCCTCTTGTGGTTTGCACCATAGTGTAAAGATGTTTGTGTGCTGTATAGGGTAGGTTTTTATACCAGAAAGCACATTTATGGTACAAAATCCTTTGCATGGGTAATGTTTTAAATATTTCACACATTGGATGTGTGCTACACATTGAAGCACACACAGGCCCAAATTTACAAGACAATAATGCAGCGTGGCACTGCAAGCCAGCTGCAGGGATGTGGCGTATTTACAGCAATACGACGCATCCCTGTACTTTCCTCTGCACTGGTACACAATTGACTGCCTAGCGCCAACACAGGCACCCTTGCAACATTGTGCAAGGATGCCAGAGTTGCAGGGATGATTGTTTATGTGTAGGAAGGGACACCTTCCTGTTCATAAACAATCATTGATGAGGGTTAACTCCTTCTATGTGTGCTGAAGAATGCAGTGCACACAGAAAGAGCAAAAATGAGGAGAAGTAAAGGTATTTCTCCTCATTGTGCCATTTTGTACCACCCCTGTGGTGGTGTAAGAATCTGACACATTTCCAGGTTTACGAAACTTTGTAAATCTGGGAATGCATCAGATTCCATAGGTGTTGCTTGTTGAGAAGGGCAGTGATTGAATGAAAGCTGGAAGACCAACTTTGCATTATACCAGAGCCAATGCTGCTCACTGGGAAGTAATACTCTGCCTGTGGAAGTATTTAATCTTTGCTGGAAAAAGAGACAACCTCTTTCCAAAACAAGACATATAAGTGCTTAGAGTCTGTAAATGCCTGCTCAAGTATATCAGTGGATTGGAGAATGTGCAGCCTGAAAGGAACTTTTGGGCAGTGTGCCAGTGTACACATGCAGAGATCAGTAAGTGGTTAGAGCACTGGTCCACTAAATGTGCAGAGGTGCATGGTTTTTTAGAAAATCATGAGCTATTGAAATGTGTTTCAGTCAGAGGCTGATTGCCTAGTTCGGGTTGGGTATGTTTCAATGCCAGCAGTGACTGTGCGGACTCACATGTGCTCCATCCTGAACTAGTAATCATCTTCTCACCAGTGGCGTAAGGAAATCCAAGGAGGACCCCTGCAAGAGATGGTGAGGAGGCCTCTGATGAAACCCATACCCTTGAGTAAGAAGCTGAGGTGCCCCCACTTTATATATCGACAACTAGGCACCCCTGTGCACCACGGGGCATGAGGGAGTGTACAGCACACCCCTGCTTTTCACTAAACATTTTTTAAATGCACATGATCATTATTTAATCACATCTTTATTGATGTTATTAATGCATATATCAAATACATTGGGTAGGCGATACAGTAGACTTCAAGTAAGTATTATTATTACTTAATAAAGCTATTATCCTCCTAGGAAGAACCCTATTAAACACTTATTCAGCTCAAAATGCTTGTGATAAAGGTCACATGCGTCTCATCAAAAAATAGCAGAACCAACCTGTCTTTGCTTGATAGTGTCCACCTAGGAGTGACCAAGGGGCAGCCCACAGAATACACTGGTTATTTGTAGCCATTGTAAGTACTTTATAAATTCCACCCAGAGGTAACAAGAGTATCACATGGCATAAACTGATTACAAGCTGCCAGGTTAGCAAACTTTATATGGTCTAACCAGGAACAACAAAGATCCAGAACACAGCATGAACTTGTTAAGGCAGCCTATATGGCTTACTTAATGTGGCTCAGGGTAGGAGTTCTACTGATTCCATCTCACAATGATCTGGTGGAATTAACATAGTGTGCACCTGTTGTTTCTAAGGAATATAGTGATAATAGTTTACTGCTTTGGAAGGCATGTGATTAGTAAGTTACTTAAAGTCGAGGGGAAGAGAGGGGTTAGATGTCAGACGAAGCAGCTGAAGCAAGTTTCTTGGCCCAAGGCCCTAACAAACCTCAACATGGAAGACATCGCAGGACGATGCCTTTCATATCCTTTGCCTTTAACGGTACCTGGACATCTAGCTAACCCCCTAGATTTAGAGGGGCATAGGGAGGGGACAAAAGGCAAGAGACAGCCCTGTCCAATCAGCTCTGCTGCATCCCTTTCATGGGCCAGAGAGAGTGCATAAGAATGAAAGGAGGACACCTGCAATTAAAGCAAAGCTTAAGAAGGTATTAAAGAGCACATTGTCAGGTAAATATACTTGCAGTGGGTTGATGGGGTAGAACCAGTTGCTGTAGCTATATTGCTTTAAAGTGTAATCCCTTTCAGACAACCTATACACAGAAGGAGGACTATAGTAAGAAACAACTCACTGGCACAAACAAACTTCAATTGTGTACAGAGCTCAATAGATAGCTATGTTTTCCGTAATACATCTGGGGAAAAAAATGATAATTTAGCTGTTCACTTCATATTTGCATAATCTGTATTTATTATAGGCAGGAGTTTTTCTTCCATTATACAATCACTTCTCGATGTTCCTGGTTATGTTACCTACAGCTTATGCACTAACGCAGAGAATTTCTAAATTACGTTAACGTGATTTAGACATTACAATTTCTTAACCAAAGGTGCTCAGTTATGTCCTGCACCACCATAAATGATAGAGCCCTAGGACAGATACAACATTTATTAGCCGGTTGATCACTCCATCACTCTACCAGGCAAGGACTAGTTTCTGCCATCAAGAGTAACAAGTTAGTAGATATTGTTTTCTTTAAGCAAGACTGTCAAAGCCAATAGGTACTGAGTCAAACTCAAGTACTAGTTGTAGCAAGCTGCAGTACGTTATACCACTACTATTGGCCCCTTGAGTGAGACACACATCCTTTCTGAAGTATCTTAGTGTTATTAGAGGTCTCTTGAGATAGACGCAAGCCCTTGCTAAAATCAAGATGTGTTACCTTAAGCAGACACTAGAGATTTTACAGGTGTCCACCAGTGCCTCCTCAATCTTTAGATATTAGAGAATTATAAACAGAGCTGGCCCTCTATTACATAATGTGCACACTGTCGCTGTCTGCACTATGGAGTAACTTTAACCCCTTGAGTGCTAAGGACGAAACAGCCTCGCCCTCAGTACCATTGATGCTGACTGACCTGAGTATAAGACCATCTCTTCCTTAGCACGTAAGCAGTCAAACAGGTGTGGAAGGTGCAAAGGAGGACAGTGCACACTCATACAAGTAATGCCCTGCTCTCAGGGCATCCTCAAGTTGGCACTGCACTGAAAGCAACATAATGGTGCGATACAGAGGGCTAGTTGAATCAGGATACACTTCATAGAAAGGACGGAGATCCCCCTGCAGGCAAGTGCAGTGCCTGGCTGCACCTGCCTGCAGGGAGATGTCTGGCAAGTCCTTGGGGAACACTTTGCCCTCTCTGCTCCCTTTCAGCAGTTGCGCACAGACTGTGACTGGACCACCAAACTTGTAATTAGGCCCTAAGATCGTAATTAGGAAAGGGCCTAATTACGAGTTTGGTGCCCCCCCAATGCCCCCCCGCTTTTCTCGGCCTTCGCTTGACGGATCAACCTGAAACTTCCTGTTCGCAACAATAATCACCAGCACACTTTTTTGGGAACATTTTTCATAAGATTCATCAAAAGGTGCCAAAGATGCTTTTCCTATGGAAACATGACCCTAAATGTAACTACCTACTGGTGACTGACAATGGGGAGTAGGAGAGGGGTGTGTGTTACACACACACACACAAACAGGTAGCAAAAAGTGAAACGCTTGATCACAGCCCGTTCGGCAGGCAAAACAGGTTCTGAATAGCCTACAGTAAAATATTTCTTCACCGCAACTCCTGAGTGAGCCTTTCACTTTTTGCTACTTGTTTGTTTATAGTTTTCCAGCCCCTACGCTAGTTTTGCCGCTCCACCCCTCGTGGGTCTGGGCTCCAGCAGAAGCACTTTATATGGACGATATATATGCTGATTCAATGTGTTGTCATTGGACTAATGCACCTGTTTATTCAGAAATTGGTTAATAAGTAATACCTGTGTTTAGGCTTTGTGCGGATTTTGGCATTGGAGCATATGATTATAGTATATTGAGTATCTCCTCTATGTGCATAGATAGACAATATGGTAATGCGCGCGCTGTGGGTAAAAAAGGCTGGTTTTCAGCCGAAACGCCTTACATCAGCTGCGGTACTGGAATAAATATGGTGTTTGTTTGTATCCTGTGCTGTTTCGGAGCCTGTTTTACATCATGAACAGGATGTGGATGGAATGTATTTTTGAGTAGTTGGCATCGGAGTCCGACGCGCCCCCTCGTTCAGGAGCACCGCGGAAGCCAATGTGGAAATTCAGGATTGCGTGCAGCTGCGCACCGCGGATCCGCGCGAGCTGTAAAGGCCTCCTGCGGGCAGCACGGCCGAGGGCGCCCCATGCTGCAGGTTTGGTTGAAAATAGCTGCAAAGAAATGCATTTGGAAGAGGTGTCAGCAACATTTAAGCTGTGTGGACAGGATCATTACGATTACCAGCACTTTCAAGTGACTTTCTGTTACTTTGAGGGTCAGAGCGCAAGCAGGAAGGACACTGTTAACTTTTTGGATTGGTTGGTGATTTAGCGCTGTAGCAGGAGTACCTGCCGCCTTTCCATAGTAAGTGAATTAAGCCGCTTTTCAGAGAGCTGACATTTCTACTTGGGATGTTCGGTGCCGTGGAATGTGCTGCAGTTATGAACATTTTAATTTGGTCATGGCATTTGGAAGCGAAGGGGTAACAAAGGACAGGGGAGTGGGTACCCTGATGATGAAGTAGTGCTGTGAGATAGTAATGTATTATTGATAAAGTCGCAGTTTTAAATGTTATTCAGGTATGACTTTTGTATACTTTCTTTTTTCCATTTAATGTGGAGTTAATGATTTGGGTGCACAGTTGAGTAGCACGGCAATTTGCAGGCACGCTATGTGATTATTTAGGTATTTGTCACTTCACAGTATGTGGGTGTGTGTCCTAATCAGCACAGGATGGGATGTGACGGCAGAGACACCACACTGGTCTAAGTTATTTAATGGGAGAGCTTTGCTGATTCAAAGTGTTGCCATTTGGACTAATGCACATGCTTAATGGAAAATTAGCAAATAATTTTGACAATCGATTTGGCTTTGTTTGGATTTTGGCATTGGAGCATAAGATTATAGTGTTGTGAGTATTTCCGCCATGTCCATATATCACCTGTTCTGTGTAACTGTATATATAGACAATATGGTAATACGCATGCTGTGTGTGAAAATGGCTGGTTATCAGCCAAAGCACGTTACATCATCTGTGGTACCGGAATAAAGATGGTGTTTAAGTTTGTGTCCTGTTCAGTGTCGGAGCATGTTTTACATCATGAACGAAATATGGATGTAATTTATGTATATATTCACTTAAAAAAAAAAAGGTTACAGGGACGTTATAGTCAGGCTCAGATTTACCGTAAGTAACTATAACTTGTGCCCTAAGGTAACTATAACTTGCGTCCTCACCAGGCACAGTTTTTACATGCAAATATTACATTGATATCATCAAGGTTGTTATGAAAGATGGCATGATTGCAGTCATTTGTGGGTTAATTGGCAGTGCATGGCCGTGAGACCAACTCCCTAAAAGCACCCATCCCTGCACTGTGCACAGCCTTCACCTCTAGCCAGGGTAAAAGAGAATCACCCTCAGCTAACCCCTGCTTACCCCCTTGGTAGCTTGGCACGAGCAGTGGGCTTAACTTCAGAGTGCTAGGTGAAAATTATTTGTACCAACACACACAGTAACTTAATGAAAACACTACAAAATGACACTACACAGGTTTAGAAAAATAGGAAATATTTATCTAAACAAAACAAGACCAAAACAACAAAAATCCACAATACACAAGTCAAGTTATCAATAAAAATGCAAAAAGAGTCTTTAAGTATTTTTAAACACACACTAACACTGTTAGCGTGAAAAAGTACCTTAGGTGTGTCAAAAATAACCCCGCACGGGTGAGTGTGCTTCAAAAAGGGCTTGCGAAGCGTCGATTCCACTCACAAGCGGGACCTTGCGTCGTTTCTCCTTTTGTTGGGTCGGGCGCGTTGTTTCTTCTCTCCTCAGGAGAGCGATGTGTCAATCCCGTCAGGACTCTCGGGTCCGGGTAGGCCTTGCGTTGTTTTTACATGCCCAGCAGTACTTGCGTCGGGAATCCAGCCTCACGATGACTCAAAAACCACGCAGCGCGGGTTTCAATCTCTGAGTCTCTGTCAGCGATGCTGCGCGTCATTTCTCCTGCTCGGTGCATTGATTCTTCGGTCGCGTTTCCGGGGAGTGTCGATTTTCAGCCGCACAGCTGGCGGCGTGCCGTTTCTTCAGCCACAGATCGGAGTTGCGTTAATCTTTTCCCCACACGGCGCTCTGTGCATGGATTTCCTTTTCTTTAGGCTGCCAGCTTCTCCTTTCAGGGTCCCAGGAACTGGATGGGCACCACAGAGCAGAGTATGAGTCTCTCCAGAGACTCCAGGTGCTGGCAGAGAGAAGTCTTTGCTTTCCCTGAGACTTAAAACAACAGGAGGCAAGCTCTAAATCAAGCCCTTGGAGAGTTCTTCTCAAGATGGAAGGCACTCAAAGTCCAGTCTTTGCCCTCTTACTCTGGCAGAAGCAATAACTTCAGGATAGCTACACAAAGCACAGGCAGGGCAGCTCTTCTTCCTCAGCTCTTCAGCTCTTCTCCAGGTAGAGGTTCCTCTTGTTTCTAGAAGGGTTTCTAAAGTCTGTGGTTTTGTGTGCCCTTTTTATACCCAATTTCTCATTTGAAGTAGGCCTACTTCAAAGTAAAGTCTCTTTTGAATGTGAAATCCTGCCTTGCCCAGGCCTGGCCACAGACACTCACCAGGGGGTTGGAGACTGCATTGTGTGAGGGCAGACACAGCCCTTTCAGATGTGAGTGACCACTCCTTCCCTCCCTCCTAGCACAGATGGCTTATCAGGATATGCAGGCTACACCCCAGCTCCCTTTGTGTCACTGTTTAGTGTGAGGTGCAACCAACCCAACTGTCAAACTGACCCAGACAGGGAATCCACAAACAGGCAGAGTCACAGAAATGGTATAAACAAGAAAATGCCCACTTTCTAAAAATGTGGCATTTTCAAACAAACAATCTTAAAATCAACTTTGCTAAAAGATGTATTTTAAAATTGTGAGCTCACAGACCCCAAACTCCACATGTCCATCCGTTCCCAAAGGGAATCTACAGTTTTATCAGATTTGAAGGTAGCCCCAATGTTAACCTATGAGAGGGACAGGCCTTGCAACAGTGAAAAACGAATTTAGCAATGTTTCACTGTCAGGACATATAAAACACATTACTATATGTCCTACCTTAACCATCCACTGCACCCTGCCTTGGGGCTACCTAGGGCCTACCTTAGGGGTGTCCGACATGTAAGAAAAGGGAAGGTTTAGGCCAGGCCTGGTCTGGTACACTTGCCAAGTCGAATTTACAGTTAAAACTGCACAAACAGACACTGCAGTGGCAGGTCTGAGACATGATTACAGAGCTACATATGTGGATGGAACAACCAGTGCTGCAGGCCCACCAGTAGCATTGGATTTACAGGCCCTGGGCACCTCTACTGCACTGTACTAGGGACTTACTAATAAATCAAATATGCCAATCATGGATAAGCCAATTACATACACATTTTGCATAGGAGCACTTGCACTTTAGCACTGGCTAGCAGTGGTAAAATGCCAAGAGTAACAAAAACAGTAAAATCAGAGTCCAGCACACATCAAAAACCTGGGAACAGAGGCAAAAAGTTAAGGGAGTCCACGCCAAGGATGAAAAGCCTAACAACAGCCATTTTCACTGCACTTAAGTAACTTATAAGTCACCTATATGTCTAACGATCATTTAATGAAAGCTAGGTCCAGAGTTACTAAGTGTGAGGGCACCCTTGCACTAGCAAAGCTGCCCCCAAGCAGTCCAGGGCCAATTCTCCAGACTTTGTGAGTGCAGGGACGCCATTACACACGTGCACTACATATAGGTCAATACCTATATGTAACTTCCCAATGGTAACCCTGAGTATGGCCATGTAAGGTGTCTTAGATCATGGAATTGTCTCCCCATTCCAAATCTGGTATTGATGAGCAAATTCCATGCATCCTTGGGGCTCCACCGTGGTCCCCCAGGACTGCCAAACCTGCTCTCTGAGGCTTGCACTGCAGCTACAGCTGCTGCCACCTCACAGACAGGGTTCTTCCCTCCTGGGGTCTAAGCAGCTCAGTCCCAGGAAGGCAGAACAAAGCATTTCCTTTGGGAGGAAGGTGTTACACCCTCTCCATTTGGACATAGGTGTAACAGGCTGGGGAGTGGTAGCCTCCCCCAGCCTCTGGAAATGCTTTGAAGGGCACAGATGGTGCTCTCCTTGCATAAGCCAGTCTACACCAGTTCAGGGACCCTCAGTCCCTGCTCTGGTGTGAAACTGGACAAAGGAAAGGGGAGTGACCACTCCCCTGTCCATTACCACCCCAGGGGTGGTGCCCAGAGCTCCTCCAGTGTGTCCCATACTTCAGCCATCTTGTTTTCCAAGGTGTGAGGACACTTTAGAGGCCTCTGAGTGGCTCGTGCCAGCAGGTGATGTCAGAGACCCCTCCTGATAGGTCCATACCTGATAAGGTAGCCAATCCCCCTCTCAGGGCTATTTAGGGTCTCTCCTGTGGGTTTCTCTTCAGATTCTACTTGCAAGTTTCCAGCAGGAATCCTCTGCAACTACTACTTCATCCTCTGACCTTGGATTGACCACAGACTACTCCAGGAACCACTGTAATAGCAACACAGTATCCAGAAGGGCTACTTTTCTTCTGTAACTTCAGCTCCTGCCAGCAACTGCAACAGTTTACATGGTGTGCACACTCTGGGGACTCTCTATCTTCGCCCTGCACCAGAAGGACCAAAGAAATCTCCAGTGGAGTGATGGAGTCACTTCCCTGCTCTTACAGGCACCTTCTAAGTCGAGGACCGGTTCTTTTGGACTCCTCTCCTGGCGACAAGCATGCTCCTTGGAACACAGGTGGTGGACCCCTTCAACACAGACTGTCCTAAGGTCCTGCTGAGATATTTGTGGCCTTGTGTCACCCAAATAAACTACCTTTTTTTTGGTAACACTGAGTAATGTCTTTACTTGTGTAACTATAAGTGGTATTACAGGAGTTTTGCATGTCTCCTAGTTCAGCCTAAGCAGCTCTGCTATAGCTACCTCTATCAGCCTAAGCTTTTAGAACACTACTACATTTCACTAAAAAGAGATAACTGGACCTGGTGTAAGTACCCAAGGTACCCACTACAAACCAGGCCAACATCCTACAGTTCCCATGGTAAAATCAATGATAGTTGAGGAACATGGGCTGTGGCAGAAACAACACACAGTCCCCACAAGTCCCCACCATGAGCATCGAGGAAGGAGACAATGGTTGTCATAGAGAGGCCACAGGCTGCACCTCCCAAACATTCTCTCTGCACTCCAACATTACTGACTTGCACTGGCCATCCCTTAGCAGAGGTTTACCACATGCTCAGAACATTTTTCAAATATTGATGCTAGATGCCCAAGAATAGGAAGAAAAGCTGTAGAAGAGAATATGGTGATTCCAGGTCTGGCAGGTTCTTCCCTATTCCAGTGGAGTTCAACTGGTAATCCTAAATAAATCATAAAGAGCCCCGTGCCTAAACTGTTAATTCTGACCCTTGTTTCTCTTCATAAAATTAGCAGCGATCTCTACATGAGGGCCAAGGAGTGAAAGAGAAAAAATAAAATTACAATGTTTGTGAGAGAGGCAGTGATGTGAGGGAGTGGGGTCAGGTAGAAAGAAAAAGTGGAGAGGGAAGGAGGAGAAAGTGAGGATGGAGGGAGACAAAGAGAGGATGGAGGGGAAGATGTTGGGGCAATAGGAAATGGAGGACTACTTGTACTACTAAGAGGTTGATTACTTCTTGAAGCCCATCACCAAAATATAGTGAGATCAGGAATGAGACAACGTAATCATCCACAAAATGCAGCGGAGGTGATAGTGAGCTCACCCAAGCAATGGTACACCAGGAAAAACACATGAGAACCAATGGCTGAAGGGAGCTGATATGCTGTGTATACTCTCTCTATTATTCTTTTTAGCCTACTTTATGGATAATTCATGACAATTTGTCTCCCAGACGGATGAATCTTTCTATGTTGAGACCTAAAATCGAGACATTTAAAGTAATGTGCAGGATAAGACAGCTACCTACCCACCAGTACCTCAGAACATTCCTGAACCTAGTTAAAACACATCTGTAAAGGAAGAAGACTGCCAGACTGCTGGAAGAAGACTCATGAAGTTCTAACTGCTGTTAGTGTCAAGATACTGTGAGTGTCCTTCAAGGGTAAATTGGTTGACCTGTTTGCCTCCTACAGAACCACAAAAATAGGAGGATCCCTGACTCTAAAAAGATCAGCTGACCTAAGAGGACTGGATCCTGGAGGTGCTTAAATAGAGACCTGGGGCCTAGAAGTCTGTCCTGAGGACCTGAGGGCTTCAGAAGTGATCAGGATGAACTTTCCTGGAAGTTGAAAAAAAGAGGGCCTTCAAAATGTTTCTACCTCTGGTGGTCTGGGACATGTACTGAGGCTGGCCATGGTAAGGTCCACCTCGGACCAGACTTTGACCCTCATTACAACCCTGGCGCTCGGTGTTAAAGCAGCGGTAATACCGCCAACAGGCTGGCGGTAAACATAATGGGATTTGGACCCTGGCAGTTACCGCCATCCAACACCCTCACTTTAACACACTGACCGCCAGGGTGGTAACAGTCGCTGGGCTGGAGACTTCGGTCTCCAGCCCGGTGGCCGTCACATTCCCACCCTCGGGATTATGACCCAGCCTACCGCCATGGTTTCTGTGGTTTTTGTACCACCACGAAAACCATGGCGGTAGGCACTATTAGCGCCAGGGAATCCCTTCCCTGGCACTGATAGGGGTCTCTTCCATCCTCACCCCTTCCCTAGAGTCCTCCGACCACCCTCCCCCACCCACTCCTGTCCCCCCGCACATATACACACGCGCACCCTTATACACACATGCACACACGCATACCAACCTCCACCCACGCATGCACACATACATACCCACACACAACACACACCAACATACCTTGTCACACACATGCATCCACAACACACAACACTCACAATCACTCATTCATGCATGCATCCACCGCAATTCACACCCGCATGCACGCATCCCATAACACACACCCACCCCCCACATACACACAACACTCCCCACCCCCCTATCTGGTCAGAGAACCCGACTTACCTACTTGCAGGGGGTCCTCTGGCAGGAGATGGTCTGCGGCACTGCTGTCAGCAGCAGCGTGAGCCAGCAAAAGACCTCCAGGCCGCATCATTGCTCATGATACGGTCGGCAGTGTTTTGCTGGCGTGGCGGTGCTGCTGTCAGCAGCGCCACCTTACCGCCCTCCTCCGCCATGGCCGTTGGCTGTGTTCCGCCATATTTCTGGCGGAATACCGTCGGCGGTCATAATACGCGTTGCCGACTGGTAGCCACGGCGGTGGTATGTTGGAGGCCGTCGCCGTGGAGGTAGGCGGTCAATACTGCCAATGTTGTTATGAGGGCCTTTGTTCTGTAGGAAAACTTTATGCTCCAAGATGTATCTAAGGTTCCCCTTATCTCAATTTAGTTTCTTTGTTGTCTTTTTACTTTTTATACGTTTCTCTTTTTTTAAATTTAATTTTATTGCGTATTTGACTTTAAAATTATTGGCACTGCTTGAATTTAACCCACATTTATTTAGGAAATTGCTTAGGTTCTGTGCCACAGGTACCAGGGGTTAGGCAAAGGTTATCTCAAACGTCTTTTGAGATTCAACCAGGTCATTACGTTGGATAGGATATCCTCTTTCCAAACTAATAACCCACTTTCTGCCATTGGTGTTCAAAGGTGGAGATATATGACTTTGTCTAACAGTTGCCATTCACCTTAAACTGTTGAAAATTAAAACATCCATTCCAATTTTAAAGGCAAAACATTGCTTTTGATTTTTAACTGGCAAGAAATATTATTATTATATTTTTGACTAGGTCACACGTTTGATCTTTTTTCATTTTGGATCCTATTTTTGGTCCTTGATATTTTGGCAACATAAAGGTGGGTTTGGCTATCTTGGCTTGCATACCTTTGGTGGAAATAAGCCATGTGATGAGAAGTGAGGATAATATTAAGCCAAAAGGTCTAAATGGAGGGCCATGAGAGATCCATCAAAGCTGTGATTGAGGTTCATCAAGCAAAGATTACCTCAGAGGAAAATTAGCATGAAAACACTGAAGAGACACCAATGAAGGATGACCTATCATAAGGAGTGTCTTCACCGGTCTGTCAGGGCTGTGAAGTAAGACCTCTCAAAATATGCCTCTATTAGAGTTGGAGGCACACAGATTGCTCTGTGAGAAGGCTATGAAGTTGCAGTTTGCTGTTCTTGCCCTGGATGAGAAAAAGGATTCCCTAGCTTCTTAAAAAGAATAGTGCAGCCCAGGCCTTGAAAGAGGAGAAGATGGCAGTAGACCGGGTGAACTGATACTGGTATCTGAAGAGACAAAAACGGCTGAAACCCTGACTGCAGACGAGAAGCAGGCAGCAGCAACAATTACACTGGAGAAAAGGAAATTGACCATGAAGGTGTGGATGGCCATAGTGGGTCATGAAAGGAGCCAGTGTGAATTGGACTTGAGGTCCAGGAGGGAATCAGAATGCAGTGAGGATTGTGGCATGTGTAACTGGTTGGAACTGATTTTGAGAAGTGGTTTGCTGTTTGGAAGAATGCCTTGAAAATGCTTAGGGTAGGCGGATGCGGTGCAGCTGATCTGTGGACTAGTATATCTACCTAAGCAAGGGATGCTAGCCGGAACTTAGAGAAGTCAGAGACGTATCATTATGCACACAAGAAGTCCTCATTCACAATTTGGTCTCACTGCTGAAAACTAATGTGAGATAGTAACATACGAAACTAAGGAATCTCAGCAACCATGGGAGGATTTTGTAGATACCTCATTAAAGTCACTGGAATGTTGGGGAAAGGCCAGCAAAGTGAATAATATTAATGGACTGTGTAATTGGTACTGCAAAAGTACCTTTTAAGTCACTGTTTTGCAGAATTGTGACAGCCCCTCATAGTTTCTAATCTTCCAGGGAGCTTGGAAAAGAGGGTAACCTCTGGCTCAAAACTAAAGTGACTAAGAAGATACCAGGGAGAACCAGAATAATGGTGGTTCAGACCCACAAGGGCACAGGAAAGGTGATCAACAATAATGAAAAAGTATCCAGTAAAGGGTCTCCTAAAATCAGGCAAAGGGGAAAGTCACAACCTACGTCTCTCCAGAAGGGACTGAAGTATATGAAGAAGGAGTCCCTCAACCAAACTATAAAAGTTTAATGCTTTGATTGCTTATATGCAAGACACAAACGGAATTCAGATTTCTCTAAGAAGGCTGTAACAAATGGGCAGTCAAAGGGGATTGCTAGTGTAGAGCCAGGTGTGATATTTGGCCCATTGGAACAGAAGGGTGGGCAGATATAGTTCAATAGTTTCCATGACACAGGGAGAGGTTGAATACACACTGCTGTTAGATATTGGGCTGTTGGTTTACTGAGGTGTTAGCCCTGGTGAAGCAGCAACCACAACCCAAGTCAGGGTAAGGCACAAGGAATCCCATAATTAACCTGTGTTGACCCCCTGGTAGCTTGGCACAGAGCAGCCAAGCTTAACTTAGAGGCAATGTGTAAAATATTTGTGCAACACTTCAAACAGTAAAACAGTAAAACACCACACAAAAAGAATTTCACACCAGGTTAGAAAAATAGAATGTATTTTATTAAATTAAACAGCACAAGACCAAAATGACAAAAATCCAATAACTAGAACTGGGGTTATGAATTTTTAAAGAATAAACTGTAAAACACTGCTTAGAAGCAAGAAGTGCCAGCTGGGGATATCTGAGCGTGCCAGACCAGGAACAAAGTAAAAGAGTTCAGTCCAACCATGATGGAGCATGGGCCGGCTACAGGGATTAGCATCGAGGATCCTGTTGACAGGGCTTGCGATGTGAAGACCATTGTCTAGGGTGTGTGGTGCAGTCAAGACCGTGTGTTGATTGAGATCCATGCAGTAGCAGCAATGTGGAGGTTTTGCGTTAGTGTTGAGGCTGTAGTTGATGACGGATGAGAAGAGCTTGCGTCGGGGAAAGCATCACGCATTGATGGTTCTGAAAATTATGTGCTGATCCCAAGATGCAGCGATGTGAGCCTGTTGTGTCGGTTCACACCCGCGCAGTAGTGATGATGTGTTGCTTCTGTTCCACGCAACAGAGGCAATGCATTGGTTCTGCTTTGCAGTAGAGGATGCATCGTTCTACTGGAGCAAGCACCTTAGGCCTACTTCCAAGGGTCCAGACAGGGGTGGCACCATGTGTGTCAGGGCAGAATCACAGATGGCAAGTCCAGGTGCTGAAGCAGGGGGTTGGAAGTCTTTTATGGCCCTGAGACTTTAGATTAGGAGGCTTGTCAACTAGCCCTTAGAGACACTCTGGTTCTGGGATGAGAAGATATAGATCTAGTCCTTCAAACTCAGGGGCAAGAGGCCAGCAGGCACAGGTCCAAGCTGCAAAGCAGGAGTCCAGTAAAACAGCTGTCAAGCTGAGTGACAAGCTTTCAGCAGCACAAATGTTCTTTTTCCTGGCAGAGTAGCCACAGATCAAGAGGTGTACTGCAGTGGTGTTGCCTGAGGTCCAGTATTTATACTGTGGTGCCCTGGTTCCAGAAAGTGGGAGAAGCTTCTAGACCATGGATTTGCTGTGCAAGGAATCCCCATCCTCTCCTGCCCTGGCTCCAAGCTGGCTGGAGTGACAATACAATGTTGTTAAGCCATTTATGTGTGGACAGGACACAGTCTATTGAGTTGTAAGTGAGGTTGTGTCCAGTTGGTGTGGCTGTCTAAGAGGAACACACAAAGACCAACTTCCAACTAAGCCCAGTCGGATGACCAGAGACAGGCTGCAGGCACCAAATAACAAAGGCAAGAAAATGTCAACTTCATAAAAGTGGCATTTTTATCATTTCAATTTAAAATCCGAATTCACTACAAGTTAGGATTTTAAATTGTGATTCCAGAGACACCAAATATGAAGCTATGCTTATAAGATATTATATTGTAACTCTGATGTTATATAAATAGAGATGTAGGCCTCGCAGTAATGAAAACATTATTTGAGAGTTTTTCACTACCAGGACATGAAAAACCTAACAGCATGTCTCACATTTTATATACACTACCATAGTGGTGACTTTGGTGTGTAAAAAAATAAGGTTTGGACCTGGCAACAGGTTTATTTTGCCAGGTTGAAATTTCAGTGTAAACTGCACACACAGGCTCTGCAATGGCGGGCCTAGGACTTGTTTATCGGCCTACTTCAGTGGTTGGCACCATCAGTGCTGCAGGTCCACTGGTAGCTGTTAATTTACAGGCCCTGGGCACATGTGGTGCTCTTTAATTGGGACATACAAGCAAATTAAATATGCAAATTGTGGCTAAGCCAATGCTACCATGTTTTAGGGAGTGAGCTCACACACTTTAGTTATGGTTAGCAATGTTAAAGTGCTCAGAGTCCTATGGCCAACAAAAATAGGCTCAGCAAATGGAGGAGGAGAGGCACAAAATATTGGGGAAGACTACCCTACTGTATGACTGACAGGTTCAACAACTGCATTTATGCCTAACAGCACTAACAAGTACAGGCAGTTTGTCTATCTACAGAAAGTGGGTGGAGGCTTTTTATAGACACAGGAGCCAGCATGACTACGGACAGGTGTCCGCTAATGTCTCCAGAGCAAATGTTTCCCCTTTTGTGTTGCGGTGTGGTAAATTCTGACAATTAGATCAGCTACCATCCTGTGTCAATGGATGTATGATGGAGCAACGCATGCGTATATCATGAATGCCTTAACAATTTGGTCTTAACAATGACTGTTTCTTTACCACGCATGCCTTTACTACACATGCCTTTACTGGCGTTAGCACTAAAGAAAATTCAACTGTACCTGTTTTTGATCTATTTATGAGGTCAGACAGACCATAGATGATTCAGATAGTGGCTACAAATGTGGGGAGAAAACCTTAAATTGTTTCGGTGGTCCGTTTTCTTATAGGAAAATTAAGTTATGGTCAAACAAGGGCCTTGTGGTGGCCACACAAAAGTGGATGGATTTTTTAGGTTTTTATTCCTTAGAAATGAGAACAACCAAAGGGATCATTGGGCTATCTCGACTTTCAGATGTAAGGGAGCCGTCTATAAAAGGACATCATTTTGTTAATTTCCCTATTCCACTTTTTCCTCATATACTAGTGTGCACCCCTTTTTGTCATTGGTTGATACTCTATTAATATGCTCAAGGGGTTGGTTCCTCCTTTTCCGTTTTCTATTAATTAAAAGTTGCCAGGCAGCTTTTAATTAATAGAAAGCGGAAAAAGAGGAACCAACCTCTCAGTTTATTAATAGAGTATCTACCAATGGTAGATAGGAAGAGGGAGACGAGGATTGTATGCATCCCAAGTAAAGAGCATTTAAATAAAAGGTAGCCGCACCTTTATATTTTGGTTTTAAAATATATGTCCTGAAAGAGGTGGTGTGAACCATTTCGATTTCCACGGAAATGTAGTGTCGTCGGACACTTTATTGTTGTTTTTTAAAAAATGAGGCAGTTGTTGAAATTGGGAACTTATTTATGTGCTTGAAGATTGTATATATGTATGAGGTTCTTTTTAACTAATGAATGTGTTTTCAAGATTTATATGTGGTCTATATTTTAACGATATAATATATGATAATTCTTTGAACCATAGTGAGACAAAGACTGTGGTTTTCTAGTATTGTTGCATATTGCCCAAAATATGTACTCATTTGTACATGGTGTGGTGTGTCTAATGGAGGTATAAAGCGATTAGCAAGCATGAAAGGAAAATTGTTTTTGTTTTAGTTGCAAACTACCCTGTCTCGTGTGGCCATTAACGGTGACTAACCTTTGGTTTGGAATACACTGTGTAGAGACAGCCCAAATATGTATATTCCAATTTCACGTAAGTTCAGTCACCTGTTCAAAAGAACCAATGCATACCATCCGCATGGAAATTCGTACAGTCAGTTCACATCGCTGTTTTTTACGATATAGTACTATGCCCATGGATATCCCATCCTAAACCTCTGCCTCCGTGACCACACAAAGTTGGCAAGCAAGCCGGTAAGGTTTCAAGGAACTGCAAGCATGCTCCATATAAAAACTAAACCCAGGCAAAATTACATTTACGTTGGCATAATCTTGCATAACTTAGTTTGTTATGCGAAATTGGCAAAATGATGCTATTATTCCTCAGTTTTGTAACTACACGCTGCTTATGATAAACATTTAGCACAGAGGAACAATGCGAAAGATCAGGACACCATTGGCTGCTGTTTTTTAAATGATTTTCAGTTTTTGCTACGTATTAAACAGCAAAATGAGTCCTCGCACCAAAAATGGATATGAGGACAACATTTCACATTAAAATAAAGTGCCAAATGCTAGTATTCTTCCATACTTTGGTTAGAATTGTGTGTCTGCTAATTGTAGGACTCGCTATTAGACAGGTTATATAGGCAAAAATGAATTGATTGTTTGGTGTGTCTGCAGTCGATCTTTTTTAAGTGGTGTATTGACTTTATCAGCAGGGCTTATAAGCCATCTACCTCTGCCAAAGAAGTCAGTTTTCTTTGGGACATATTTCATCTGCACTCTCGAATAAACGCACCATATAAGGAAACATATTGCCCTTAGATAAGATCTTCCTATAAGTGGTGATTCACGGTTTCCACTAGACATCGCTCATCAATCTCTACCACTTGATATTTTAAGCATTTTGAATTTCGCAACTTACTCACATTGTTGCATGCTTAGTTAAAAAACAACAGCGTTGTGGTCCTCATAAAGAAAGTTAGGGGCCAGATCTACAAGAAAGTGTTGCATGTGTCCCGATGCACCACTTTTCTTGCGCCTCCCTGCCCACCTACCAACACCATGGTGTGCTGTATTTACAATATAGCGCACCATGGCGCTCTTTTCCACAAAAGCATAATAATTTATGCCGCTATTGTGGCATTTTGCTGGAATAGTGCAGCAAAGCACTAGGGAGTCCCTTAAGCTACTATGGGCTCATCACTTTAACGCCTGCCCTGCATTAAAAATTACAGAAAAAATGTCACAGTGAAATCTTGTAGATGTCACTGCGCCATTTTTTGCGGCCTCCCTGCGTGGCAACGCCCCCTTGCATACATTATACCTGGCGCAGTTATAATGTGGCGCAAGGGGTTCCAAAATGGCGCAATGCTAGCATTGCACCACTTTGTTACTATGGCACGGGAAAAGGCCTTCTTAACGCCACATAAGCATAAAAACATTATGCTAGTGTGGTGCAAATATCAATCAATCAATCAATCAATCAATCAATCACATTTATAAAGCGCGCTACTCACCCATAAGGGTCTCAAGGCGCTGGGGGGGAGGGGGTCAGTGCTCGAAGAGCCAGGTCTTGAGCTGCCTTCTGAAGGGGAGGTGTTCGGGTATGGCGCGAAGGTGACTGGGCAGGGAGTTCCAGGTCTTCGCTGCCAGAAAAGAGAAGGATTTTCCTCCGGTGGTGGTTTTGCGGATGCGGGGAACGGCTGCCAAGGCCTGACCGGTGGAGCGCAGAGTGCGCGGAGGGGTGTAGAAGGAGACGCGGGAGTTGATGAGTTTGGGTCCGAGGTTGTAGAGGGCTTTGTGTGCGTGGGTGAGGAGTCTGAAGGTGATCCTCTTGTTGACCGGGAGCCAGTGGAGTTTTCTCAGGTGTCCGGAGATGTGGTGGTGGCGAGGTATGTCCAGGATGAGTCGTGCTGCGGCGTTCTGGATCCGTTGAAGTTTCCTCTGCAGCTTGGTGGTGATGCCGGCGTACAGAGTGTTCCCGTAGTCCAGGCGGCTGGTGACGAGGGCGTGGGTGACGGTCTTCCTGGTGTCGATGGGGATCCAGCAGAAGATCTTGCGGAGCATGCAGAGGGTGTTGAAGCACGCTGAGGTCACCGAGTTGACCTGTCTGGTCATCGAGAGGGAGGGGTCCAGGATGAAGCCGAGGTTGCGTGCGTGGTTGGTCGGTTGGGGAGTGCTGCCTAGGGCGGGGGGCCACCAGGAGTCGTCCCATGCGGAGGGGGTAGGGCTGAGGATGAGGACCTCCGTTTTATCTGTGTTCAGTTTCAGTCGGCTGTCTGTCATCAAGGTCGCTACTTCCTTCATGCCGTCGTGCAGTCTGGTCCTTGCTGATGTGGGGTTGTTGGTGAGGGATAAGATGAGCTGGGTGTCGTCGGCGTAGGATATGATGTCGAGTCCGTGTTTGCGTGCGATGTTTGCCAGGGGGGTCATGTAGACGTTGAATAGGGTGGGGCTGAGGGAGGATCCTTGGGGTACGCCGCAGATGATCTCCGTGGCTGCGGATCTGAAGGGGGGGAGGCGGACTCTCTGGGTCCTTCCGGAGAGGAAGGAGATGACCCATTCCAGGGCCTTGCCTCTGATGCCGGCGCTGCAGAGGCGGTCTATCAGGGTGCGGTGGCAGACCGTGTCGAAGGCTGCAGAGAAATCCAGGAGAATGAGGGCCACGGTTTCACCCTTGTCGGTCAGGGCTCGGATGTCGTCCGTGGCTGCGATGAGGGCGGTTTCGGTGCTGTGGTTGGCCCTGAATCCGAACTGAGTGGAGTCGAGGGAGTCGGAGGTTTCCAGGGCGGCGGTGAGTTGAGCGTTCACGATTTTCTCAATCACTTTGGCGGGGAACGGTAGGAGGGAGATAGGCCGGAAGTTTTTGAGTTCGGTGGGGTCTGCTGTAGGTTTCTTTAAGAGGGCGTTGAGTTCTGCATGTTTCCAGCTTTCAGGGAAGGTAGCAGTGGTGAGGGAGGCGTTGATGACGTCTCGGAGGTGGGGTGCGATGATGTTGTCGGCCTTGTTGTAAATGTGGTGAGGACAGGGGTCGGAGGGTGATCCCGAGTGGATCGAGTTCATGACGCGGGTGGTTTCCTCGGTGGTGGTAGGGTTCCAGGCGAGGATGGTGGAGATGTCGTTCGCGGCTTCCGGGGGCGGGTTCATGTTGGTGGTCGTGAAGCTGTTGTAGATGTCGGCAATCTTACGGTGGAAGAAGGTCGCGAGGGAGTCGCAGAGGTCCTGTGAGGGAGGGATGGGGTTGGTTTCTGCGTCCGGGTTGGAGAGCTCTTTGACGATGCCAAATAGTTCCTTGCTGTTGTGGACGTTGTTGTCAAGTCTGTTCTGGTAGGCTGTTTTTCGTGCGGTGCGGAGGCGTTGGTGGTGTTGGCGGGTGGTGTCCTTGAGAGCTGTCAGGTTTTCCTCTGTCGGGTTGAGGCGCCATGTCTTCTCGCGGAGGCGGCATTCTTTCTTGGAGTTTTTGAGTTCGGTGGTGAACCAGGAGTTTTTCTTGTGGTTGTTGGTGTTGGTTTGGGTCTTCAGAGGGGCCAGGAGGTTGGCGCAGTCGGAGATCCAGTTGGTGAGGTTGTTGGCGGCCTCGTTGGGGTTGCTGGTGCTGGTGGGTTGGTTCAGGGAGAGCGTTGCTGCGAGTTGTTCTGTGGTGATTCGGTTCCAGTATCTTTTTGGTGGTTGCCGGGTGTGGTGATGCACGGTGGTTTTCTTGAAGCTGAAGTGGACGCAGCTGTGGTCCGACCATGTGAGTTCGGTGGTGTGGCTGAAGGTGATGTGTTTGCTTGAGGAGAAGATGGGGTCGAGCGTGTGTCCGGCGTAGTGGGTGGGGGTGTTGACCAGTTGTTTCAGTCCCAGGTTGGCGAGGTTGTCTAGAACGGCGGTGGTGTTGTTGTCGGTGTGGTTCTCCAGGTGAAAGTTGAGGTCTCCTAGGAGGATGTAGTCGGTGGATGAGAGTGCGTGGGGGTTGACGAAGTCTGCGATGTCTTCGCTGAACTTGGTGTGGGGTCCTGGTGGTCTGTACATGAGGGTGCCTCTTAGGGTTGTCTTGGGGTCGATGTGGATCGCGAAGTGGAGGTGTTCGGCGTCGGGGAGTTAATTGTCGGTGTGGGTCGAGATGCTGATGGAGCTTTTGTGTGCGATGGCGATGCCTCCTCCGGTGCGGTTGAAGCGGTCTCTCCGGATGATTTTGTAGCCGTCGGGGATGGCTATGGCGATGTCGGGTGCCGAGGAGGGGTTCATCCAGGTCTCGGTGAGGAAGGCGATGTCTGGGTTCGTTGAGTTGATGAGGTTCCACAGTTCGATGGCGTGCCTGTGGACGGAGCGGGTGTTGACCAGGATGCATTCGAGGTTGCTTCCGGGGGCGTCGCTCTTGGTGGTGGCGGTGTGGGTCCGTAGGCAGGTGAAGCGGCAGTTGCTGCAGGTGAAGGGTCCGTGGGTACGTTTGGGGGTGGCGCGGTAGCAGCCCGGCGCGCGGCCGGGGGTGAGGTTGGCGAGGGTGGCGGAGTCATAGGTCAAGCGGGGGGTGCGGGGGTCAGGGGTTCGGGCACTAGGCGCGGTCCAGGCACGGTCGGGCGCAGACGGGCTTGCCTTAGGCGCGCCGCCCGCTGCGCACGTCCGCTGCGCGGCCTCGCAGCGGCCGCCATTTAAGGGGTAGGTGGGGAGGCGGGGTCAGCTGGGAGGCGGGAGGTGGGCGGGCAGGGGAGCTGGAAGCGGCAAAAAAGAGCGGCAAAAAAGAGCGGCAAAAAACGGCAGGAAAAGCGCGGTAGGAGCGGCGGGAAAAGCGGCAAGACGGCGAAAAGGGACAAGAGCCTACTAAATCAACTAAAAAGGAGGGGCTGAGAGGGGAGGACGGCGCACGGCACTCGGGGGCACACGCACGGGATACAAGGAGAGAAAAGGGGAATTTCAGTCACTCAGGGGCACACGCATGGGATACAAGGAGAGAAAAGGGATTTCAGTCAGCACCAGCACAAGCTCAAGCACTCGGGGTACACGGGCAAGAAGGGGGGAGCACACTCACAGGAGAGGAAGGCAGTCAGGGACTGGTGGCGCTGCGTGAGCAGGGGAGCGACCTACCCGATGGTCAGTGGTCGCTACCTCTGCCTCGCAGCGGCCGCCATTTAAGGGGTAGGTGGGGAGGCGGGGTCAGCTGGGAGGCCGGAGGTGGGCGGGCAGGGGAGCTGGAAGCGGCAAAAAAGAGCGGCAAAAAAGAGCGGCAAAAAAGAGCGGCAAAAAACGGCGGGAAAAGCGCGGTAGGAGCGGCGGGAAAAGCGGCAAGACGGCGAAAAGGGACAAGAGCCTACTAAATCAACTAAAAAGGAGGGGCTGAGAGGGGAGGACGGCGCACGGCACTCGGGGGCACACGCACGGGATACAAGGAGAGAAAAGGGGAATTTCAGTCACTCGGGGGCACACGCATGGGATACAAGGAGAGAAAAGGGATTTCAGTCAGCACCAGCACAAGCTCAAGCACTCGGGGTACACGGGCAAGAAGGGGGGAGCACACTCACAGGAGAGGAAGGCAGTCAGGGACTGGTGGCGCTGCGTGAGCAGGGGAGCGACCTACCCGAGGGTCAGTGGTCGCTACCTCTGCCTCGCAGCGGCCGCCATTTAAGGGGTAGGTGGGGAGGCGGGGTCAGCTGGGAGGCGGGAGGTGGGCGGGCAGGGGAGCTGGAAGCGGCAAAAAAGAGCGGCAAAAAAGAGCGGCAAAAAACGGCGGGAAAAGCGCGGTAGGAGCGGCGGGAAAAGCGGCAAGACGGCGAAAAGGGACAAGAGCCTACTAAATCAACTAAAAAGGAGGGGCTGAGAGGGGAGGACGGCGCACGGCACTCGGGGGCACACGCACGGGATACAAGGAGAGAAAAGGGGAATTTCAGTCACTCGGGGGCACACGCATGGGATACAAGGAGAGAAAAGGGATTTCAGTCAGCACCAGCACAAGCTCAAGCACTCGGGGTACACGGGCAAGAAGGGGGGAGCACACTCACAGGAGAGGAAGGCAGTCAGGGACTGGTGGCGCTGCGTGAGCAGGGGAGCGACCTACCCGAGGGTCAGTGGTCGCTACCTCTGCCTCGCAGCGGCCGCCATTTAAGGGGTAGGTGGGGAGGCGGGGTCAGCTGGGAGGCGGGAGGTGGGCGGGCAGGGGAGCTGGAAGCGGCAAAAAAGAGCGGCAAAAAAGAGCGGCAAAAAAGAGCGGCAAAAAACGGCGGGAAAAGCGCGGTAGGAGCGGCGGGAAAAGCGGCAAGACGGCGAAAAGGGACAAGAGCCTACTAAATCAACTAAAAAGGAGGGGCTGAGAGGGGAGGACGGCGCACGGCACTCGGGGGCACACGCACGGGATACAAGGAGAGAAAAGGGGAATTTCAGTCACTCGGGGGCACACGCATGGGATACAAGGAGAGAAAAGGGATTTCAGTCAGCACCAGCACAAGCTCAAGCACTCGGGGTACACGGGCAAGAAGGGGGGAGCACACTCACAGGAGAGGAAGGCAGTCAGGGACTGGTGGCGCTGCGTGAGCAGGGGAGCGACCTACCCGAGGGTCAGTGGTCGCTACCTCTGCCTCGCAGCGGCCGCCATTTAAGGGGTAGGTGGGGAGGCGGGGTCAGCTGGGAGGCGGGAGGTGGGCGGGCAGGGGAGCTGGAAGCGGCAAAAAGAGCGGCAAAAAAGAGCGGCAAAAAGGAGCGGCAAAAAACGGCGGGAAAAGCGCGGTAGGAGCGGTGGGAAAAGCGGCAAGACGGCGAAAAGGGACAAGAGCCTACTAAATCAACTAAAAAGGAGGGGCTGAGAGGGGAGGAGGGCGCACGGCACTCGGGGGCACACGCACGGGATACAAGGAGAGAAAAGGGGAATTTCAGTCACTCGGGGGCACACGCATGGGATACAAGGAGAGAAAAGGGATTTCAGTCAGCACCAGCACAAGCTCAAGCACTCGGGGTACACGGGCAAGAAGGGGGGAGCACACTCACAGGAGAGGAAGGCAGTCAGGGACTGGTGGCGCTGCGTGAGCAGGGGAGCGACCTACCCGAGTGTCAGTGGAAAAGGCCTTCTTAACGCCACATAAGCATAAAAACATTATGCTAGTGTGGTGCAAATATGCGTAAGTGCCTTGTAACTCTAGCCCTAAATGTCTTGTTTCTGTTTGCTTTTCATCCATCATTTCACTTTATTATTTTATAAGAAATTCCTATTCTATTTCCATAACACATGCCTGTTTGTAGGTTACTTGATATTAGATGTGCACATGCGGGCCCCTTGTTACAGTAGCTATGGCAAAATCCCATCTTCTGTTGTCATCTTTCAGTTAACCCCTAGGATGCCCAGGACATAACTGTTACGTCCTCCTTTGCACCGCTCGGGTGCCGAGGATGTAACTGTTATGTCCTGGTATGGGCCCTCGGAGGGAGCGCTAGCGCTCCACCTAATGGCCTGCATCCCCCTTTCTTGGGCAGGGATTGAAGGGGAATTACTTACCTTTCCACCCCGGACTCCCCATGGCATCTGATGATGTCAGCGCTTGATCGCGCGCTGACCTCATCAGAGGCTTCCCCCAGCACGTATCGAAGGAGATCCTCCTCCGATCACGTTGAGGGGGCGAGAGAGGCATCAAAGAAAAGGAAAGGCCTTTCCTTTCCTTTGCTGTCACTCTTAGCATTTCTGGTACTCGATCGCGATGTGATCGGGCAGCAGAAATGCCCACTAGACACCAGGGATTCTTTTTTTTATAAATGCATAAGGGGAGCCGCCCCTTGGGCAAGGGACGCTCCCCAGGGGGGGCAAATTATTTTTAGATTTTTAGGTTGATCTGCCCCCGGGGGGGGTGAACCACTAGATACCAGGTATTTATTTTTAGGTCCGTTTCACATGAGGGAGCGACCCCTTAGGCAAGGGTTTCCTCCCTTGGGGGGGCAAACGTGTTCTAGGCCATTTCTGCCTCCCTTGGGGGCAGAGCAGCCTATTCCAATTAGGCTGATCTGCCCTCATGGGGGCAGAAATCACTAGGCACCAGGAACCTATATTTTTTTATTTTTTTAGACACCAATTGAGGCAACAGGAGCAACACCTTAGGCAAGGTTCGCTCCCCTGGGGGGTGACACATTTATTTGTATTTCTATTAGGCTGATCTGCCCCCGGGGGGGGCTAGAAACCACTTGGGCACCAGGGATTGGTGAGTGTGTATGTGTCTGTTTTGTTTCGGGGCACCTTATTGGAAGGCCCATCTACCCACCAGAAAGCCCACCAGAGACCAGGGAAGATTTTTTTTTTCCAGAAAAAGAGGGTGGGGGTATGGTCCTACCCCCCACCTCCAAAAAATTGGGCCAAAGTTGTTCTGCCCACCGGTGGGCAGATTGGGCAATAATACCTGATCCACTGCCCAGGGGGGCAGAAAGCCTACTAGATGCCAGGGAATTCGATTTTTTTTTTTAAATACTGGGGCGGTGGCAACCAACCAGTATGAGCATGGTTATGCCCCCACCCCAACTGAAGGGGCTAATAGTTTTTCAGCTCTCCCCCACACAATAAAACGTCATATCCCACAGCAAGCAAGAGAATAATTAGCTATTTTGGGTTTTGGTTTTACATTTGGGCCATGATAGTTTGTCTAACTCTCAAAATCGTCCCACTTGGAATGGTGAGGGCTGCACTTTTTGGACTTTGAGATGCTGCCATGTAGAAAAATTCACAAGACCTAGACACATCTGAAAACTAAACATCTGGGTGAGTCCAGTGTGGTATGCTTCACATGCACCCTGCACCATTTTGTTACCCATAATGCCCTGCAAACCTAACTTTGGTAGAAATCACACATTTTTGTGATGGAATATTCCAGAATCCACAAAATTCCTACCACTCAGCCTTGTCGCATCTATACCTAAAAAGTCTGCCCCACTTGTCTGCTTAAACATTTTTTTTTTCAAACTGCCCCTTTGGGCCTGCTTTGGTTCCCCCTCAATTTCGACATGTTTTTGGCTCTTACCTGTCACAGGCACTTGTCCCACCTACACAAGTGGGGTATCATTTTTACCGGGAGACTGAGGGGAATGTTGGATGGTAGGAAATTCGTCATGCCGTGGTGATCCAACACAGAAATGTGGGAAACATTTTATTTTTTTAGCTAAATTTGAGGTTTGCTGAGGATTCTGGGTAAGAAAACACAGCGGGATCCACGCAAGTCACACCTCTCTGGACTCTGGTGTCTAGTTTTCAGAGCTATTTGGGTTTGGTAGGTTTCCCTATATGGCTGCTGAGCCAAGGACTGAAAACACAGGGGCCCGGTAGTTTTGTATTTGATAATTTTGATGTGACCACATAGTGTTTTTGGACACTTCCTTTTCCGGGCACTAGGCCTACCCATACCAGTGAGGTTCCATTTTTATCGGGAGACTTGGGGGAATGCTGGGTGGAAGGAAATGTGTGGCTCCTCTTATATTTCAGAACTTTCCATCACCGAAATGTGAGGAAAAAGTGTTTCTTTGCCATGTTTTGAGGTTTGCAAAGGATGGCAGGTAACAGAACCTGGTGAGTGACCCACAAGTCACCCCATCTTGGACTCCTCTAGGTGTCTAGTTTTTAAAAAAATGCACAGGTTTGGTATGTTTCCTTAAGTGCCAGTTGAGCTAGAGGCCAAAACTCACAGCTAGGCACTTTGCAAAAAAAAACTGTTCTGTTTTCTTTGGGAAAATGTGATATGTGATGTGTCAATGATGTGTTTTGGGGCATTTCCTGTTGCGGACACTAGGTGTACCCACACAAGTGAGGTACCATTTTTATCGGGAGACTGGGAGAAATGCTGGGTGGAAGGAAATGTGTGGCTCCTCTCAGATTCCAGAACTTTATGTCCCCGAAATGTGAGGAAAAAGTGCTTTTTTGTCCAAATTGCAAGGTTTGCAAAGGATTCTGGGTAACAGAATCTGGTGAGAGTCACCACATTCTGGATTCCCCTAGGTGTCTAGTTTCCAAAAATGCACAGGTTTGGTAGGTTTCCCTAGGTGCCCGCTGAGCTAGAGGCCAAAATCCACAGCTAGGCACTCTGCAACAAACATGTCAGATTTCAATGTAAAAATGTGATGTGTCCATGTTGCGTTTCCTGTCATAGGCACTAGGCCTACCCACACAAGTGAGGTACCATTTTTATCGGGAGACCTGGCGGAACACAGAATAGAAGAACAAGTGTTATTGCTCCTTGTCTTTCTCTACATTTTTTCCTACCAAATGTAAGACAGTGTGTAAAAAATAGGTCTATTTGAGAAATGCCCTGTAATTCACATGCTAACATGGGGACTCCGGAATTCAGAGATGTGCAAAAAAACACTGCTTCTCAACACCTTATCTTGTGTACATTTTGGAAATACAAAGTTTTTCTTGATATCTATTTTTCACTTTTTATGTTTCAGCAAATGAATTACTGTCTACCTGGTTTACAAAGAAAACCCATTGCAAGGCGCAGCTCATTTATTGGCTCTGGGTTCTTATGAGCCCTTTATACCTCCATAACTGGAAGAGTCCGACAGACGTAACGGTATATTGTTTTCAAAAATCTGACATTGCAGGAAAAAGTTACATAGTAAAACGTGGAGAAAATGGCTGTTTTTTTCACCTCAATTTCAATAGTTTTTCATTTCAGCTTTTATTTTCTGTAGGAAAACCTTGTAGGATCTACACAAATGTCCCCTTGATGAATTCAGACTTTTCAGAAATGTTTAGCTTTCTGGGATCCAGCATTAGTTTAACACCCATTTCTGTCACTAACTGGAAGGAGGCTAAAAGCACAAAATATAGTAAAAATGGGGTATGTCCCAGTAAAATGCCAAAATTGTGTTGAAAAATGTGGTTTTCTGATTCAAGTCTGTCTGTTCCTGAAGTCTGGGAAGATGGCTATTTTAGCACCGCAAACCCTTTGTTGATGCTATTTTCAAGGAAAAAAAACACAAGCCTTCTTCTGCAGCCATTTCTTCCCATTGTTTTTAAAAAACAATATTTTTGCTTTGTTTTGGTTAATTTATTGGTCTCCGCCAAAGGGAACACACAAACTCTGAGTACCTCTAGAATCACTAGGATGTTGGAGAAAAAGGACGCAAATTTGGCATGGGTAGCTTTTTAGACAAAAAGTTATGAAGGCCTAAGAGCGAACTGCACCAAATAGCCCAAAAAAGGCCTGGCACCTGAGGGGGAAAAGGCCTGGCAGTGAAGGGTATAATATGTTTGTTCTGTCTGTGTCTTTCAGATGCATCTAGAATGTGTTAATGACTTCTTTCTCAGGGTTAACAGCTCAACCCTACATGCCGGATATTCTTGTCTCTAACATATGTAATGGTTTAAATTTGACCAACCTTTTATACTTTAAACATTGATTTTCTACATCAGATTACAGAGGAGGTCTTTGAATCCTTTATTTTGTGCTTAAAGTTTGGAAGTGCATTTCCAATAAGTGCGCTTTTTGAGAAATTGTAACAGTAATAGACTATTGATATCATTTTCAGACTTTAAAGCTATTTTAAAATCCACTCTCACTTGCTAACGAATCAGCCAGTTTCTATATTAGTATTTTTTATTAAGGGTTCAGGCTGAAGAGCATACATTAATATAGAAGATAAAAATGTATGTTTGTAAAGTAATGTTGTCTAAACTGTAAGCATGCATACTGAAATCAAGGGCAAAAAATAAAAATGTCCACATTAATTAGAATGCAAGATGTCGCCAGAGGCAAAAAGTACTGAAAATTACACAAAAAAAGACAACATACCACTACAGGGCTATTGGAATACTTCACAAACAATTCTTACACACATCACCTAAAATGGGCAACATTGTCCACATACTCAATTGACAAAATGTTATGCACATGCATACACAGTGATATTTCCCGGAATCGCTTAGTTCTCCCTCCTTGACCATAGACCATCCACCCACAAACACATCCACCCCACCCCACCGTTAGGCAAAAACTTCACACAGCTCTTGGGTTAGGGGTCATGAAACCGTGGGACATTTGTTATCAAAACAAAAAACTTTTGTAATTAAAAACATGCGAAAATTTCCAATGTTTATAGTCAGTAATCCTTCATATTTACAGCTTTATTCCTAGCTTATTTACAGATGTTGATGACTAGTCTTATCAGATATACTACACATTAGAGTTCCTAGAACTATCTAGACTTGTTTCTGCGTATCACAGTTTAGGCCCTCAAGTAAGATCATTACTGGTCCCAGTGGTGTCTCCTGCTCCAGAACCTCCCTTTACGTCTATTGGGTCTATGGTGGGTCCCTCCTTAGTAGAGGACCCCATCCACCTGCATCCCCTCTGGGGGTATGACTGTGCAGGGGGCCCCCCTCAAGGGCCAATGCTAGCTTTGCACCACTTGTGTATGCGCGGGAGTTGGCCAGAAGGACCAGATGCCAGCCATCACTGTGCCCTTGAATTCTCCATTCAACTCCCTGCCAGCACCCCTTGGACGGCGCCGTGACATCGCTGTGATGTTTATTTAAGTAAAAGATAGGTTTTATATAGACCCGATTTGTCCCACCAATCATGACCTCACCTGCCACAGGTCAACATAGTTCCCCTAATATCTGGCCTCCCCCTAGGCAGCTACACTAGGATAGTAAATTAACCAGGCCAGCAAGTTCTCTAGGAACATTTCATTACCAATCTTGGATAAATATACTCCATCCTGCAGGAAACAGTGGTCACCTTTTATGCAACAATGGGATATGGACGATAGCCTGGCCGATCTAGACAACTTATCAATGTTTTTGTTTATTCAATTCACTGAATCATTTAGGGCCCTGCCCGGGTTACCATCCCTCCAATGTAACCTTGGGATGATGGTGGACCATGCCAGTATAGTCTGAGCAAACTTCCTTGCCAGCCAACCAATCTAAGGGATCAACAGTTCAAAGAGATGCTTCTGGCCAATGTGCACCAAATTCCATCGAGATGCACTATGAAGTTCCCAGGGGATGTGTACCTCTTCTGTGCGAGCCACTCACCTGAATTCCAGATATACAATTGTATTTTGTAATTTTGCGCCACTTTTGCACCAAAAAGCTGTGCAAATGCAGTGCTAAAAAAGTATAAATATAGGCCTATGTACCATAATCTGAACATGGGGTGACCAAAGTGGTGGAGTGCACACAGTTTCATTAAAGAAGGCGTGGCCTTCAGTGGCCAATTTATGAATATGATATTCTTCTTCATGCTTTTCATTGTCATGCATTTAACCCCGCTATGTATTTCTTGTCATTGAAGTTAGGTAGTTTTCCATTCTTAGAATTCTTTCTCTGGTACACATTCCTCTGTTATCACTTCACTAGTGAGGTGGGCAACATGTTCACAAGGTAGAGCTCTTCAGCAGGTGTTCGTTGCATGAATCAGTTTTGTGATATCGTCTCTCTGTGCTGGTGCAGCGTGTGATCCGATGGGTGTATGTGCAGGGCTCCTTTTTTATGGTTCAATCAGATTTTATTTTGTAATTTAGTGTCACATACAGAACATATAAAAGATGAAACCCTACTAACTTCCCCAGCCTATTGCCTCTGGCAGTTCCTCAGTACAATGTTTCTTCTTGGAGGACAAAATGTGCAATATGATCAGGAACGTAAGCATCTGATGGTTTCACTGCGAGGCATGTGCTGTCTGAATTATCCGGTCGTTCTCCCCCCCTGACACTTCTTGATAAACTTTCTAGAGTTATCTGCAGATACATTGATCTGCATCCTTCGCAAATAAAGTATAGCAATGAACTCCACTGTCTATATCAATCTCTACCTTTGATACTATATTATGGGAGACATTTCCATTTCCCGTATGAACCATAATCTATGATACCAATTTAGTTCTTTCGGCAGGTCCTCTTTACCTCTTTTCCTGAGAAGTGTCTTAACCACTAGCAAAAGTATCAATACTATTTTGAGGTGCCTCTGGCAGAGCCCCAATCTATCTCCGGCATCCATCCAACAATATACCAGGAACTGAGAAGGGTTCCTCATGTCCATTATTTAGACATTTATCCCCTAGAAGCTCTTTCCAAACCCTATGTGCCTTAAGGCAATGCCACATAATGTGGGACATGAGCCTCTTGCCCAGCATGACCTCCAGCATGTGTTGAGTTTGTGTTATAAAATGTGTGCTGTCTAACTTAGAAATAATGCCATATAGACAAACGTTTTTTTTAGACTGTGTTTGATCCCATTTACACTGGTAGTTCCCCTGCTGGCATACTGCATTACTTCGTCTTATTCAGCATCATTAAGTGGGATGCATAATTCTCTCTTGAATGCTCCACTTAGGTGTGTGTTCCTCTGCTTGCATACATAGTATAATCTATGTTAGCAGTTCGGTCTGCTGCTCATAAGAGTTTAAAAAAACATTCAGATGATGGGATGCCCCTGGCCTGACAGAGTTTTTGGCGCTTAGTTAGGTGTTTCGTTATTACGAACTACCACACGCTCTCCAAGGCAAAATGCCTGTTTGATTGACATGAAAGGTATAGTGACTCCTTTACTAAAAAGTCTATGAGTTTAATACATCTATTAATCTCTCAATGTCAAAAAATGCTCTTGGTTCATACCTGGCAGAAAATTCTCAAAGAGAGGTTTGAAGTGACCTGAGTAACTCAACAGGTACTTATGTATGCTGACTGCCTGCCAAACTCTCAGGAATATGTTTAGAACCCAATACTGTACTCACTTTATTGTTCTTTAGTCATGAAAGTTCCTATTTTGATGTCCTGCTAGTACTGGTCCGGAAGACAACATCAAAATATAATTCTTCTCTTGACCACAAATATCTCAGGTTGGATGTTGTATGGTACCATACAAAATGCCGTCTCTTTGGAGAGAGAAAGCCTTACTAAATGAGTGTCTTCATTCTGTTCTCTCTTATGAAAAAAAAAAAACAGTGCACTGTTTAGGGTGGTTGCCTGGCATAGCGCTCTCTTTTTAAATTGCATTGGTAATTTTGGTGTGGTGTATATAGGCTATATAGAGCTATGGGGTTTCTAAATTGATTGTGGTTGAACGTGATTTATGCATGTGGGCATATTTCAAACTATTAATTTATTTATGTAGCTGCAGTCCTACTTTGTTGTTCGTCTGCCTTGCTATACTTTGAGTATATGAATATTTGCTGATATCTGACTCTTCTGTGCGTGTTGCATGAGCTGAAAATCTCATGTGTGATATTTGCTTCTAGGTGTAGCATGTAGTAAATGTGCTTTTGGGATTACTTAGGTTATGCTATTCTTCGGATCTATGAGGGAGAAAGCAACGTGGTCTTTCTGCTGGTAAGTGAGGAGCCTTACTTATCAGTTGGTGTATTTGCCTGCAGATGTATGGGCATAGCTTTACATTCATTTTGGTTGTCTTTGTATAATCATCTCATCTTAGTGTGATTGACTGGCCTTGCACAAAAGCAAACTAAGCACATTTCGGTCCATCTAATACTTTTTAATTATACTTGTAATTGATTGGCCTGCAGTGGTTTACTAATGGCACATTTTCAATACTCTTCCAGAAGCATTTTCTTCTTGTTTTATTAGTTAGGTTTAACCTAGAGTCATATATTGAATTGTAGCTTGTGTGCTATACATCTAAAATCTCTTCCCTTCAAGAACAATGTGAGGGTTTTCCAAATTCCTGTCAAAATAATATTTTTCCTTCATGAGAGCTCCATTTACCTAGATCAAATTAACAGTTTTCAGACATTTTCCATTCTATTAACACCACTGCAATATGGCGACATTAAGCTGCTGATGAACCCTCCCTTACTGAAATATCCTTGTGATCATTTTTCCTACATCACCTCCACGTTTAATTTACTTTGTACACTGACCACTTCCTCCGTGTCTGGCGATGGAAATGCTATTCATCCTCGACCTCTTTGGCAACAGTCAATGGTTCTTTAAATTTAATAATATTTTTTTCTGATAACGTTTATTTTGTATGTATCTTAAAATGAATGACGGAATGCATATTAAAATCAAATGCTTTATCTGTGTGCAGGGTAAGGGACTTTGTATTGTGACTATTGATAGAATCTTTTGAAGTTCTGGCTACTGACTGATTAAATTTGCATTCTATTTGAATGAATAATAGGAGCATATTCGCCGTTAAATCTTGTTCCCAAAGTTACTTGCATACACTGTAGAAGAGTAACTTGTGAATAGATTGAGCGTGCTGGACACAAAACAGGAAACAGAAGTGCAAATCATTTACCGTGACGAGCTCAAGCTGTCCATGTAAATGACGGTGTACACCAACACAGGATGATACTCCAAGCTCCTGATTTTCATCGTGATGACTGTTCCGGTTTTAACTAGTCATGAATAGCTTGGTCAGCTATGAAGAAACAATTTATGAATTCGATTTTATTAATTATTTTTACTAACAGTTTAGTGATTGAGACTCCCCCCAGAAGTCCAGTGTTGCAACTGCAGAGCAATATGACCTTTTTGAATTTCCTTTTCGTAAAGTGAAGAACTCATTTTTCGAAATACCTGAAAAAACTGACCTTTTAAATAGCCAAAGTGCTTCTATTTTTACGAAAAAAATGATACAGGAATACACATGAGTTTCTTTGCCATGTTCAATCTCTGTGCTCAATGCTTGCAGCAGGGCCGATTTTATGAATTCGATTTTATTAATTATTTTTACTAACAGTTTAGTGATTGAGACTCCCCCCCAGAAGTCCAGTGTTGTAACTGCAGAGCAATATGACCTTTTTTAATTTCCATTTCGTAAAGTGAAGAACTCATTTTTCGAAATACCTGAAAAAACTGACCTTTTACATAGCCGAAGTGCTTCTATTTTACGAAAAACATGATACTGGAATACACAGGAGTTTCTTTGCCATGTTCAATCTCTGTGCTCAATGCTTGCAGCAGGGCCTGTCACCAAAAAGCTATTGTTCATGTTGTTTTGTGAAGCATAAATCAACCGGAGAATTTTTTCCAAAGCCATATGACATCAAATATATTGTATTGATGATTAATTAAATCATACAGCCATAAGGCCAGTGCAGTCATCGGAAATATAGGTGACGTGGCAAAGAAGAGCGTTGTGCAAGCATTTGACCATATAGATGAAGGTACTATCTTGATTTTACTTTAATTCCGTGTGCTACATATATTTCTACACCCTGAGTTGCAGATTTGCTATTCACCAAGCTACAGAATGCTGTGTAATTAATGCAATACTTGATTGTGGAAGTGACAATAAATTGTGCAACACCATCAGTAGCAAGAGTTGTCCACCAATGATGTACATTAGGGATGCTGATGGTAAAATTGGCTGTTATGGGTGATGCCTAGTCTTCCGATATAGTACACAAGTGAGCCTTCAGTTCTCTAGCATATGTTTTGTAATCGCTATAAATATTCCACTAGGAACTACCGTGGACCTTATTCATAAAGGTAAACTTATAATTGTGCGTACATTTATGAGTGTTTGCTATTCACAAAGGCATTTTACTAGTAGTATCTTTATGACTGCGTAGTCTCTGAACAGAAATAATAAGATTGTCCTTAAGAGCAGAGACCCCGCAGCCATAAAGATGCTAATAGTAAAATACCTTTCTGAATAGAAAACAATGGTACGCTTACACAAAAGTGCAAGTTTACCTTTGTGCATCAGGTTGAAGCATACGTCACTAAACCCCTTACGTGCCCTCCGTTTCTCTAGGCAGTAGGTTTTAGCGAAACACTAGCTCATGCTAGATTAGATCTGGGTTTTGACCAAAACCTACGATTTTAGAGCTATTCCATCCTATACGCAATTCTTCTGAAGAGATGAGCAGGGGACTGGCAATATGAAGTTTGGAGCTGCACCAGGGTCAACTTTCACTACAAAATGTTTTTTGCATATGTAAGTTGTTACTGCTTTTTGTGCCACAGAAGCACCGGCGCTAACCCTTTAGTAAATCTGGTCCTTACTTATGCAAAATCAGTTTCCTCTTTGGTAGTTTACACTTAAGGTGTCTGTGTATTCTGCAACCTTCGGTCAATAAATGTTTCCTCCTAAGTCTCCCAAATGTCAACTGAATGGAGCATTACTTTTTAAGAATAAAAGCAAATGTTGGCAGAGGCAGCTGGTGATCTTTGAAAGCGAGAGAGTATAAATAACCATCGTAAATACATCCTCAAGTCAGCAAATATTTTGAAATGATGGGGCTAAATATTTTAGAAAATTTAAATAACGTTTGCTATAAATTAGGTGGTCCCGAAGGGGCACTTAGGAGGACTTACGTGATGTCCTAATTCAGGCATGTTGAGGGTTCACACACTTCAAGGAATGTATCAGTAAATGTTTGCAAAATTATGTATTTTCAGCTCTATTTTCCTAACAAATGTCCAAAAAAGGAATCCACAGTTGATAAAAGCAGTGAGAAAATGCAATTCATATCAACGTATAATGTATCATTGCTTCTGTTTTCTCTTCCATGTTCTTCCACACCCTTTCATGTAGATTCTTGGTAATATGCTTCGATGGAGACTATTTTTGGAAGGGACACAGTGGAAACAGAAACATTTTAAAATCTAAGGCCATATGCAGATGCAAATCTACTTCTATTGTATAGCCTCACACACTAACGCCTTCTTACAAGTTTAGAGACATTTTAGCTCAGACATCAATTTTACAGGCTAGGATTCGGGACAGCAGAAGCTATAAATACTCAAGTATCAAATTTAAAAATATATGTTGAAATGCAATAATTATGTCGTCAAACATCAGCTTTTCTGATTGAAAGCATACACACATTTTGCTATTAAAATCATTGTTTTCAGTTTCAACAAACGAAACTAGATTCCGCAAAACAAAGGCGTAACTTTTTTACCGAAAAAAATATGTTTTTTTCTTGCTAAATCAGCCTTTTTCTTGTTTTCATTTTTCACGCAACTATACTTTTTCTCATTCCATCAAGTACTCAGATGTAATAATGGCACACATAGCTAGATTATGTCTTTGTAGCCAATGTATCATTATATCATGCCACGGATGGAGAAAATATGCCTGAAATTATCATGATAGTGTCTTCATACGATGCAGATCCAAAATATGCCTGGACTTAACACAAGTATGAGAGGGTCTGCATCATTTGAGGGAGAAGCACAATTATTCCGTACATACCTGATTTAAAAGTTGTCACTTTCACACCACATGCTAGCATTATAACACCTGTGCACATTATCATGCCAAGAATGCACAAATGTGGCATGAATCGCCTCCATTAAGCAAAATTAATTAATTATTATTAATCATTAAACAAAGCATGTTACATCAAAAATAATGCGTGCTCTCGCCAGAACATATAGTATTCAGCCCATATCCTCTATGATTCGCATGTGGACAACATTCATTATCGGAATTAGTTTCAATTCCTTCCTCTGGCAATTCCCTGAGAAATGCAATGTTGAGCGGTATAGCACATAAAGCTGTAATTATGTTGGGTGTCTCAGGGGAGTATTCTAATGATCCACCAATTGTGCACGCAAGTAAATCATACCTTTAAAATTCCAAAAATCCTTTCTCTAACTCTCACAGTGTGCTTGTGTACTGAATTGTAGAGATGCTCACTTGCAGTCTGATGGTTGAGGTGCGGAGTCAGAACCCAAGGGCGAATGGCATAGACACATCTGCAACATACAACCATTTATGTAACTGTAAGGTATGAATATTTCCGATCTGTAGATAACTTCTAAAACATTTGTATTCAGTCATTAGCCAATCAGAAAAGTCATAATATTGGACCCACCTTGAATGAGAATCTGTCTTTTGTACCCTTAAATCGCCAATTTGATATCAGGTGGAACAAAACAATATTATGTGTTCAAAAAATCATCCCAGTTCTTCAGACATCCATGGAAAAGCTCTCATTAGAAATCCAGTGATGAATCGTTTGGACATCAGCAATGTCTGCCATGAGGCCATTCCAAAAACTCTTCAACATGTTCAAGCAACCACAGAATCAAGCTGTCAATGTGTGCTGGTAGGTTGGGACACAAGATCACATGAAAAGGACTGTTCTAATAGTTTCTAACTGCTAGGTGCTCTGACAGATAATTGGGGTGGAAACACAGACTTTTGTTTCCTCAACACTGGTGTAAATCAAGTAGGACGAACAAGAATATGAAATGCATACTTCCTTAGACTGAAGCAGGCTCCATTCTATCCCAGATCAACGTGTCTTTTACGTTTGCAGTGTGTAGAAGTTCCTGAAATAGCGGAACGAACATTTAGAGTGGTCAAGAGGGAATACCGACTGCATATGTTCAAATAAAAATGGCACAAAGATACACCCTTATGTATGCCACTCTAGATGAAATTGTGTCTAAATTGGACCATCCTTCTTAGTCAGATTTTTGATCTATCATGCGATTTCACATAGCATTGTGTAGGCGCTGCTGTCTTTTTCCAGGGTAGAAAGGTTTAATCACAGAGTCCTCATAAATGCTATAGTTGCTTACTGAACCCGCACTACGCTTTATCACCTAGAGCCCATTTTCGTGCATTTTCACAAACAAAAAGCCATGATTGATTGTGTAGCATGTCATCTTGCATCAACCTATTAGTGGAAATGTCACAACAAGGATTTTACAAATAGTTTTCCAATAGAATAGAATTTAGAATACGGTTAAATTACAGTAACTTAGATATTTTTCCTTGGCAAAGTCAGCGTACAGCTAATTACTGGCTTTCCAATTTGGCAATAGTAATTTAAATCCGATACTGTAAACACTTGTGAGCCACTCTGTAATAGTACAGAAAACATATGTCCTCCCTTCCTTGGGACGAAAGTGTGTAAATGCATCACAAATATTCCTGTGTCACAGATGGTGAATGGTTCTGTTATTGTTTGCAAAGAAGAATCTGCCTATAAAGATTCATTTGAATATGAGGAGTAGATGCAGGCAAGTGGGTGCTAGGATTCACTAGGACCATTGCTTATTCACCCAGTGTCAACCTCACAAAGCTCCACTTATTGTGGCATTGTGACCTCTGTCTCTGTGGAGGGCGGGGGCTGTAATTTTAGTGCACTGTGAAACCGAAATGTTTGCTGTCCCTTGCCAGCCCTGTCTATGTGGTTGCTGCTGTGCATGAGACACACAGCAGTAGCCTGCCTCAGGAAGTGGGTCACGCGATCTACACTATGCACAGTGAAGCATTAGGTGCACCTATTGCTGTTAAAGGGAGCGCCTGGGTGCTGTGATGTATGGGGCAGTGGCAGAATTCTGCTGTGACCAACCCTCACCAATAGCTTGAGTTCTCTGATGAGCCTATTTCGAAGATCAGCATCAAAATAGATCCCTTCCAAATTTGTAAAACCACGCAATAGCTTTAATTCACCTTAAAACATGGCATGAAAATGTATTTACAATTCTCACTTTGCTTTATGCCTATAGAGCGACCATAACGGAGGTCAGGAGCTTGAAGAATTTCACTGAACAAAGACGTTTTGAATTTACCACACTACACAATCTGCCTGGACATCCTGTGGCCAGGTTGATAAAAATCCACTCTAAAGTAGCAGCTTTGAATTCCAATAATTCACAAATGAGGTTTATTTGTAGTGAGTGGCGTATGAAATTGATGAAGCACCATCGAGCAAATTTACTAAGGTTTTGCATCAGGGTTATGTCTCTTTTGTGGTACAGCTCTGTCGCAAAATCATTTTTGTTATCTACTAAGCCATGTTTTTGAGTGGTTTAATAAACACAAAGTAACGCAAGGCAGCTCATTGCTCTCCCTTGCATTACATGAGTTGAGAAGGCATTTCCTGAGTGGAACTTGGGCATTCCCATTCACTCATGGATTTTGGTGCATTCCCAGATTTACTAAAGCTAAGTAAATTTAGGAATGCATCAAAATGCTACACGTTCCCAAGTGAGGGGTAACACAAAGAGAAATATATCAGTTCCCCTCCTAACTGCTGCAGCACACATAGAAAAGAGAATATGCCTCTAAGGATTGTTTTTTTTCTGGAAGGTATCCCTTACTGCACAAAAATAATCCTACCGGTAATGCAGTCCCCTTTGCACCATAGTGCAAGAGTGCCTGCTTTAGTGCAAGGCAGCCTCAAGTGCTCCAGCTCAGGAAAAGAGCTCAAGAGCACTATGTCTTAGTAGATTTGGCACTTTCCAGCTCTCTCTCATTCACGCAACACAGTGCAACAACATTTCTTTCTGCACTGTGTTGCATGAATTCTAAGTAAATCTGCCCCTTATATCCAACAGGACCTTCACAACATGATCCTTCTACTGTGCAAACAAATTGACAGTACAGTAACAACATAAGAAATGGGTGAATGGCTCTGGTGGTGCAAATGCACATTTGGCTTCTCAGCAAAATGTGCATTTTCCTATTTGCATGAACACCTTAAGAAATGCTCAACAACCATAGATGAGTTGCCCTTTCTGTAGTGCACCTGTGAAGAAAATAATAAGGGGCATATTTAAGAGCCCCTTGTGCCTTGTTAGCACCATTTCTTTTACGCTAAAGCGGTGCTAAGGAGGCCTTTTCCCAATGCCATATTTACAAAGTGGGACAATGCATGCATTGCGCACATTTGTGACCCCTTGCACCAGGCATAATGTACGCAAGGGGGGGCATACCCCCATTAGGGGGACTGCAAAAATGGCATAGTGGAATCTAACAGATTCCACTGTGACATTTTTAGCAGCTATTTTTAATGCCTGCATAAAGCAGGAGTTAAAAGGGGGCATACCATTGTTTTCAATGGGAGCCTATGTACTCTACAGAACTAGTATCAACATTTCGGCACTAATCCTGCACAGTACATCAAAAGTGTCAAAAAGTGTGATGCTATTGCCCCTAGCCTGTGCCATGGTGCACCAGGCATAATATATGCAAGGAGGGTGTTCCCCCGTTAGAAGGGCCACAAAAATGGCACAGTGAAATTTAACAGATTTCACTGCACCATTTTTGCATCATTTTTAACGCTGCTCAGGGCAAGTGTTAAAATAACGCACCCATAGAAACCTATGGGCCTCCTTGCACTTCACAACATTTTTTACGCTAGTGTAACAAAGCACCACAATAGCATCAAAACGTCCACCATTGTGAGCTGTATTATAAGTACAGCACATCCATGGTGTCATTAGGTGCTGTTAGAGGAATGCAGAAAAAAGTGGCACATCAGCTCTGATACGCCACTTTTACAGAAATATGGACCTAAGTGTCTTCTTGGTGTAACATGCTAATTCATTTCTAGAATACAGTGCTCAAAAACGCTCATTTATCAAACAGCATTTACGCAGTCTTTCCAATTGTATGAGCACTGTAGCCACACATAAATTCACATATGTTTGTGTCTTGTGTACAATCCTGTGCATGTGAAATTCTGAGTCAGCCCACTACCTTCTTCATTACAGAAATGGAAATCCCTAAGACTCATACATGAAATATTTCATTACCAAATACAGCATTTTTGCATACATCATCAGATACTATCTGGGTAGGTATTTATATTTGGGGAGTTGCCTTACCGTGCTGCAAAAGAACCACATTTGTTCAGAGAAAACTTTTGCCATGTGTCAAAATATGGCCGTGGTGAAAATTTTAATGACTGTGAAATCTCATGAAATCTTTGAGTGTGAAATTTTGCATGCTTCTCTGAGGGGGGGAGGCTGTAATTAACAGAAATAGTCTGCTGGCTACAGGAAAAGTTAAAGAGATATTTTATCCTCAAATCAATCATCTACTGGTACCATCTTTTATTTTTGAATGTGAGGTATGGCCTCATGCTCAGTTTTTATGTAAGATGCCAACAATCACATTTCACGAGTTTGCACAAATCTAGTCAGAACACAGTACCGGAAATAGTGTTATGAATCATAGCACATTCTGGTCTGTCTTGGATATGGCATGGAAGTGAATCTCCCAATCTCCAGGAGCCGAGGATGTTATATCAATGATGAAAATAACTCTTTACTGCCTGTCATCACATGCACTATAGTAGTAGGGCAGTTGACATGAATAATTTGTCTGCAGAAATGTTAAAGAAAATCCAGAAAGTTTTTCTTTTTAAAAAACAAAGTCAGAATGTGAGAGAAAGTAGGAAAGCTTTTCTATCCCCTCCGTGGGCCGCAAAGTCCACTAGACAAAAGCAAACAATCCATAAAAAAAAGAGTCAGGGGTGATCCACCGTTGCATTAGGTTAGGCCCCTACCCAATATCCCAAAAATGACTTCAACAGTCTTATCTCCCTCCGGGGACAGGCGGCCCACTAGACATCAGGAAAAATAATACTTAAAAATAATATTTGGGGGGAAGCCACCTTGGCATTCAGCTGTGCCCTTACCCCTAAATTCCCCCAACAGTCTTTCTAAACGCATGGGGGCACAGTGTATGGGTTTACCCCTACTTTGACTCCACCTGGAGGGGCAGGAGGGGAAGGAGGGGCAGGAAGCCCACTGGACACCAATGAAAATTGGTTAAAAAAGAAAAAAGGTGTCTGTGACCACTCTGGCAGCAGGTCACCCCACCCTACCAAGATGGTCCCGAGACTCTTTCTGCTTGCTGTGGTCTCAGTGGCAGGATTTATCCAAATGTGGCCTCTGGGGAACAGAAGGTGCAGTAGACCTAAGGGAAAATGATACAAGAAGGGGTGGGGTCATGCCGGCACCCTAGATTGGACTAACATTATTTCTGCTCCCCTGGTTTTATAGATTGGGGGATTACCTCCAATGTCTCCCCTGTTGGAGCAGAAAGCCCACTAAAAAAAAAAAATGAATAAATTGTGGGGTAGCCTGCATGGGCACCAGTTGAACCCCCACTCTAGAATAGGCTTGCTAGTCTTTCTACCACCAGGGAAAGAAAGCCCCTAGATATCAAGGAAAGCTTTAAGCAAAGAGATGATGGCATAGCCTGGTCAGGGATGGGGTCATACCCAATCACAGAATGGACCCAGCAAACCTTCTACCACTCAAGGGGACAGTTTCAGGGAGTACCCATATCTGCCTCCTCAGGAGCAGAAATTCCACTAGACATCAGATTATTTTTTCTTAGAAAAACAAATATTGGGGTGGGTGCAGCTCATCCAGGTACCAGTACTGATCCCCACCCGAGAGGGCTCCATAGTCTTTCTGTCCCCCCCACTCCAGGGGGGCTAGAAAGCCCAGTAGTCACCATAGATTCATCTTTTGGGGAAAACATATTTTTGAAGGGTGCCTCACCCATGCATACAGTCTATTTCCTCCTCCTGCCCTAAGCCTTAAATGTCTCTCTGCCTCCCATGGCCTAGAGCATACCCATTCCCATAGCAAGTGAAAAGGAATTCGGATGCTTATGGGTGTAATTTTGACATGTGGGATGGCAGAGAGGCAGCAAAACCGAAATTCCTCTTACTTGCCATGATGAACTGCTGCAACATTCAGGCCTCTTGGTTGGCCAGCACTGAGGGGATCCCTCAAACCTGAGCCATTTCTGAAACTTACAGTTCCAGATGAATCCAGAGTGGTGTAGTGAGCATGGAATCTGCAACATTTTCTTATCCAAAATATCCTACAAGCATCAAGGTGGCTAAAATCATACATTTCCTCGCAATTCTGTAACAAAAAGCAGCAGGGTTCAACTAAATTCACACCTTCAACAGTGCCACTTTTTTCCTGATAAAACTGTACCTCACTGGTGCGGCTGGGCCTTTGCCAGGAAGTAACCAAATAATCAAGAACCATGCAAAGACCACATTGACTTTATATACTCTTTGTTGTATCCACTAGTGTTGTCAATGATATCTGCATCCACACAAGCGGTGTCCCATTTTTATCAGGAGAAATGTAGGAAAGCTGGGTGATGGGAATTTTGTTCCCCCATTCCCCTTCCAAGATTCTGGAAGGTGCTTTAACAGAAATGTGATGGCAATATGTGATCTTAGCCACATTTTGAGGTTGGCAATGCAAAAGGGCAAGAAATGTAGTGTGATCCACACAGGTCAGACAACCCTGGACTCCACTGGAGTTCTGGGTTTCAGAAATGACTGAGTTAGGTACGATTCCTCAGGTGGTGGCAGAGCCTTGGCCCTATTTACACAGCAACCCACATTGCCCAAAAGGGACATTTTTAAGGGGAAAATTGAATTGTGCCATTCCTGTAGTGTGCGATAGGCCAACCCGTACCATAGAGGTATTGCTTGTACTGGGAGACGTTTGTGGATGCTGAGTGGAAGTAATTTTGTTGATCCCTGCAAATTCCGGAAGATAACCTCACAAAAATGTGAGGTAAATGCATGATTTCAGCCAACGTTTAAAGTCTGAAGGGCATTGTAGGCAAGAAAAGGCAGGGAGATCCATGGAAGTCCCACAACCACAGAAGTCTAGGTTTCAGAAATATCTGAGTTTGGTAGGTTTCCTGGGGTGGCAGCTGAGCCCAGGCCAAAATTCTGCAGCTTTCCACATTGCCATAATAGGTCATTTTGCAGTTTCATGCCTATGAAATAGTGTACAATTTGTTATTATGAAATGCATTTCCATTTTTGGCTTCCAAATGTAAGCGAGTTTGAGAAAAAGAAAATATTTTGCACCGTATTCACTAAATCACATGAAATTCAGATTTGTACAAAAAGCCATCATTCTTGAACTCAGTCATATCTTTGGTATATTTAGAAAATCTATAGGTTTCCTTCATACTCTGCCTTCAGTCATTAGATTTTACTCTATGAATTGCATTGCCAGTACACAATTAAAATATCAATATAAGATGCTGCTGAGTCGTTGGCTCTGGGTATCACATGTTTTGGACAACCAACAAATAATATATATCCATGAGATCCATGAGATCAGAAGGGGCTGGCAGGTGCAATGCCATATTACATTTCTGAAAAGGCCACTAAGCAAAAAATGACCAATTGCAGTTTCTTACTAATTATGTCAATTATATTATTTCAATGACTAGTGTCTTTGGAAAACCATAAGCAATCTACATGAATGCTTCCTTACTTAATTTTGAATTGTATATACTTTTCAAGAAATGTACAGTTTTCAGGGTTATCCACTCATTTCACACCTGTTTCTATCACAAACTGCAAGTAGGTTGAAGCCACAAAAATAGGAAGAATAGACTACTCCTAGAAATAGGCAAAAACTTTTACTACTTTTTAACAACTCTGCTTGTTCCTGACAGAAGGGACTACCGTAATCTTAACACAACACACGTTTTGTTGAGACCAGTTTTACTAACAAGCATACACTTTCAAGCACAGCACTTTCATTCCAATTTTCCCAAATAAAACAGCAAAAGTTTGCTTTCTTTTGGTTATTTTCCCAGCTCATTCAAGAGAAATCCATAAGCTTTTGTACCTCTAGAATTCCTAACGTTTGTGAAAGAAAGACACAAATTTGGTCTGGCTATCTTTTGTATGAACAAAGTTTATAAAGGCTTAAGCACAAAGGTCCACAAACATCAAAAATAGGCTCAGAACTAGGGACAGCAGAAAGCTTCGGTACCTGAGGGGATAACATTATTCATTCAAGTCTTTCTGATTTTATACTTTTTATGTCACAATATTTGTTCATCATAGAGACTCCTGCCATCATAAAAAATAAGATATTGAACATGCTGGATCTATTGCAGATCCCATAATTCCTTGTCATCTCCCCTTATATATCTGCACAGTAGATAATTCAGTGCAAGGATCTACATCCTACAGTATTATTTGCCAAAAGCACTACATTTGTGCTAATTTGTTCCCATCATCCCTGCTTCGAAATAGTCACCAAAGATTGTGACTGTATCAGGCATAGCATACAAAATAGCAAACATAATTTAAAAAATTGGAAAACACTCATATCACCATGTGTTATGGATTAGATTGCAGAAAAAAAAACTTTAAGGTACAAATGGGGTTGTGTTGATTTGAGATAACCATAAAATTACATTGGAAAAGCAGTAAGAAACAATGTTTTGTATGATTAGAGAGCCTTTCTGCAGTTTCATCGATGAGATTGATGGTGTGCTGTCTTTTGTTGTCCATGGTGCAATTGTCACCCTTTTATTGCTCACCTAGCCATTTCAACAGTGTTGATTACTAAACAATGATGTTGTTTTAAATATCTAACTGAACACTTTTTAGGGCAATGATGATGGTGACTGTGTACTAAAGAATGTATGCATGTATACATATAGTATATGTAATACTTAGATTAGTATTTATACTATAAAGTATATCTAGTATATAAATATGCTTATATAATAGTGTGTGTGCATTGGAGGTATTGCTTGATTTGTATAGCATAGTGAGCACTGGGCCACATCTGGCCATTCCTGTCACATTTAGGGCCGCACACTGAGGAAAATAAAAAGTTGGTGTTAGACCTGACAGCCTTAGGGTTGTCACCCCTAACTTTTTGCCTGCCTCCCTCCACTTTTTGGACACTGTTTTTGCTGGCTTTTAGACTCTGCGCACTTTATCACTGCTAACCAGTGCTAAAGTGTATATGCTCTCTCCCATTAAACATGGTAACCTTGGATCATACCTGATTGGACTATTTCATTTACTTCTAAGTCCCTAGTAATGTGCACTATATGTGCCTAGGGCCTGTAGATTAAATGCTACTAGTGGGCCTGCAGCACTGGTTGTGCCACCCACTTAAGTAGCCCCTTTACCTTGTCTCAGGCCTGCCATTGCAAGGCTTGTGTGTGCAGTTTCACTGTCACCTCGACTTGGCATTTAAAAGTACTTGCCAAGCCTAAAGCTCCCCTTTCTCCACATATAAGTCACCTCTTATGTGTGCCCTAGGTAACCCCTATAGCAAGGTGCTGTGTGGGTGAAAGGCAGGACATGTACCTGTGTAGTTTACATGTCCTGGTAGTGTAAATTCTTTTTTGCACTACTGTGAGGCCTGCTCCCTTCATAGGCTAACATTGGGGCTGCCCTCATACAGTATTGAAGTGGTAGCTGCTGATCTGAAAGGAGTAGGAAGGTCACATTTAGTATGGCCAGAATGGTAATACCAAATCCTGCTGACTGGTGAAGTTGGATTTAATATTACTATTCTAGAAATGCCACTTTTAGAAAGTGAGCATTTCTTTGCACTTAAATATTTCTGTGCCTCACAATCCACGTCTGGCTGGGCTTAGTTGACAGCTCCTTGTGCATTCACTCAGACACACCCCAAACACAGGGCGGAGGGCCTGCTCTCACACAAAGGACTGCCACAAAACCTACTGGGACCCTGGCAGACAGGATTGAACTGAAAGGGGACCTGGTGCACTTCTTAGCCACTCTTTGAAGTCTCCCCCACTTCAAAGGCACATTTGGGTATAAAACAGGGCCTATGCCCTACCTCATCAGACACTTGCTGAAGAAGAAACCTGAACCAGAACCTGCATCCTGCCAAGAAGAAGTGCCTGGCTGCCTAAAGGACTCACCTGACTGCTTTCTACAAAGGACTGCTGCCTTGCTTTTTCCCTGCTGCCTTGCTGAACTCTTGCCTTGCTGCTGAAGTGCTCTCCAAGGTCTTGGATAGAGCTAGCCTCCTGTTCCCTGAAGTCTCAGGACCAAAAAGACTTCTCTTTTTCATTTGGACGCCTTGTGCGCCGAAAAATTCAACGCACAGCTTGCTCCGCGGTGAAAATTAACTGCACGCTGATCCGGAAAGACGCCGCTCGACGCGACATCTGCGGTGCGACCGGAACTTTGACGCACAGCCTCGTCTGGACAACGCCGCCCAACTCCAGAAAGGAAATCGATGCAACGCCTGCCGTGGGGAAGAAGATTCCATGCACAGCCCACCGGAACGACGTGCAGCAGGAAAACAAGCCTAGGATTCCACGCACAGACCCCGGGACATCTGGTAATCCTGTGAACCACAGAAAGAGACTGTCCGCGCGCCGGAAAACGACGCACGACTTCCCCGCGTGAAAAATAATGACGCAAGTCAGTGTTTGCAGGGGAGAAATCGACGCACACACCATTTTTCCACATATCTCTTCTTCTGCGGCCCTTTGCGGAGATTTTCCACTTTAAACCAGGTACTTTGTGCTTGAATGAGACTTTGTTTGCTTTTTAAAGATGTAAGACACTTTATATCACTTTTAAGTGATATCTCTACAATTTCAAATTGCATCTTTATTCGTTTTGACCTGCAATTATCCAGATAAATATTATATATTTTTCTAAACACTGTGTGGTGTATTTTTGTGGTGCTATATTGTGTTATTGTATGATTTATTGCACAAATACTTTACACATTGCCTTCTAAGTTAAGCCTGACTGCTGGTGCCAAGCTACCAGAGGGTGGGCACAGGATAATTTGGATTGTGTGTGACTTACCCTGACTAGAGTGAGGGTCCTTGCTTGGACAGAGGGTAACCTGACTGCCAACCAAAAACCCCATTTCTAACAGTTGGTGTGTGGAAAGCGTAAATTTTTTTCAGGCACTTCTTTTCATCTTTTTATGTCCACTGTGCCACTCTAGGTAGAGGCAAGTAGTATGCAAATCAACCTTGGTCGTGATCTCTGCATTGCACTGAAGAAAAGAAAAAGATGATTGCTGGATTTTAATGTCAGCCAGTGGTGATTTCACAAGGTGTGATTTCAGACCATCGGTCCAGTCCAAAGAATTAACTGGAATGCAGCTGAGTAATTACCAGTTGCTGATATTAGCTCAAGCCATCAAATATTTATCTTTGTACGAGCAAAATTGCAGGTGCGCATACTGATGATATAAATGGTACTCTGTGCTTTCCATTTATGCCTAAGGTGTGAGTGCGTGTGAAGAATAAACACACTTTCTTAAGTCGTAGTTTTGATATAAGTTATGGATTGTGACCAGGTAGGTGGCTCTTTCCTGACATCCCTTTCAAACTGCCCAAATAGCAATATGTTTTTTGGAGATACTGGTTGTTGTGAATTTTATTAGCTTGCTCAAAAATATATTACATTTTAAACACAATATGCATAAGGCCTTTAACTTGTAACTGATGAGCAGAGGAGCCAACCTTAGTCTACGCTATCTTTAGTGCCTATAAGGGAAATCTAATTGCTTTGGTATTCTGCTGTCACCAGTTCTGTAACTGTGTTAGCAGTTTATTAAATCTAATAGTAAACTATCTGGCCATTCATACCAGTCTGTTATGTCTTGCACATCCATTCTGTTGGACTTTTTTGCTTATGCAGGGTCACCCACAATCTTTTTGCCACATGCCTCCTATTTTTTATTTCCTGTTGCTGTTGGCTTTTGAACTCTGAACACTTTTACACTGCTACCAGTGCTAAAGTGGTTATGCTCCCTGTGTAAGATTGTATGTAATTGGTTTATCCATGATTGGCATATTTGATTTCCTAGTAAGTCCCTAGTAAAGTGCACTAGAGGTGCCAGGGCCTGGAAATCAAATGCTACTAGTGGGCCTGCAGCACTGGTTGTGCCACCCACATAGGTAGCTCTGTAATCATGTCTCAGACTTGCCATTACAGAGTGTGTGTGTGCAGTTTTAACTGTAAATTCGACTTGGCAAGTGTACCCACTTGCCAGGCCTAAACCATCCCTTTTCTTACATGTAAGACACCCCTAAGGTAGGCCCTAGGTAGCCCCAAGGGCAGGGTGCAGTGTAAGGTTAAGGTAGGACATACAGTAATGTGTTTTATATGTCCTGACAGTGAAATATTGTTAAATTCGTTTTTCACTGTTGCAAGGCCTGTCCCTCTCATAGGTTAACATGGGGGCTACCTTTAAATCTGATTAAAGTGTAGATTCCCTTTGGGAGCGGATGGACATGTGGAGTCCAGGGTCTCTGAGCTCACAACTTAAAGATACATCTTTTAGCAAAGTTGATTTTAAGATTGTGTGTTTGAAAATGCCACTTTTAGAAAGTGAGCATTTTCTTTCTTAAACTATTTCTGTGATTCTGCCTGTTTGTGGATTCCCTGTCTGGGTCAGTTTGACAGTTGGGCTGGTTGTACCTCACACTAGACAGTGACACAAAGGGAGCTGGGGTGTAGACTGCATTTCCTGATGAGCCATCTGTGCTAGGAGGGAGGGGAAGAGTGGTCACTTACACCTGAAAGGGCTGCGCCTGCCCTCACACAATGCAGTTTCCAACCCCCTGGTGAGTGTCTGGGGCCTGGCCTGGGCAAGGCAGGATTTCAAATTCAAGAGAGACTTTGTTTTGAAGTAGGCCTACTTCAAAGGAGAAAGTGGGTATAAGAAGGGCACCCAAAACCACAGTCTTTAGAACACTTCTGGAAACCAAGAGGAACCTCTGCCTGAAGAAGAGCTGAAGAGCTGAGGAAGAAGAGCTGCCCTGCCTGTGACTGTGCTTTGTGGAGCTATCCTGCAGTTGCTGCTTCTGCCAGAATAAGAGAGCAAGGACTGGACATTGTGTGCCTTCCATCTTGTGAATATCTCCAATGGCTTGATTTAGAGCTTGACTCCTGTTGTTTGAAGTCTCAGGGATAGCAGAGACATCTCTGTGCCAGCACCTGGTGTCTCTGGAGAGACTCCTACTCTGCCCTGTGGTGCCCATCCAGTTTCTGGGACCCTGAAAGGAGAAGCTGGCAGCCTAAGAGGAGGAAATCCACACACAGAGCGCCGTACGGGGAAAAGATCGACGCAACTCTGATCTGCAGCTGAAGAAACAATGCACTGCCAGTTCCGTAGCTGAAAATAGAGGCTAGCTGAAACACGACCAAAGAATCGATGCACGGAGCTCGAGAAACGATGTGCAGCATCGCTGACGGAGTGTGGGAGATCGCAACCTGCGCTGCGTGGTTTTCGGATCATCCTGCGACTGGATTTCCGACGCAAACACCGCTGGCCGTGTAAAAACAACGCAAGGCCTGCCCAGCCCCGATAGTGCTGACTGGATCGATGCATCGCTCTCCTGCGGAGAGAAGAAACGACGCGCCCGACCCGACGAACGGAGAAACGACGCAAGGTCTTGCTCGTGAGTGAAATTGAAGCATTGCTAGCCCTTTTTTGATGCACACTCGCCCGTGCGGGGTTATTTTTGACGCACCCAAGGTACATTTTCATGCTAACAGTGTTAGTGTGTGTTTAAAACTACTTAAAGACTCTTTTTGATTTTTAATTGATAACTTGACTTGTGTATTGTGGATTTTTGTCATTTTGGTCTTGTTTTGTTTAGATAAATATTTCCTTTTTTTCTAAACCTGTGTGGTGTCATTTTGTAGTGTTTTCATTAAGTTACTGTGTGTGCTGGTACAAATAATTTACACCTCGCACTCTGAAGTTAAGCCTACTGCTCTGCCAAGCTACTAAGAGGGTAAGCAGGGGTTAGGTGAGGGTGATTCTCTTTTACCCTGACTAGAGTGAGGGTCCTTGCTTAAACAGGGGGTAACCTGACTGTCAACCAAAGACCCCATTTCTAACACATTCTTTAAATGTTTTTTTTTATCATATGAGTTTCATTTAGGGCCCTACAACCAGTAGAGCTGGTCCAGCTGCTGATGCATCAGAAGATCAAAGTGTACATGCATCAAATATAAATACAAATCAGCAAAATGGGGAGAACGTCTGGTGTGCAATAATGACAACTGCTGTGACCCACATTGTTACACCTGACAGCCTTAAAGTGGTCACCCCAAATATTTTGCCTGACTCCCTCCACTTTTTAGATACTGTTTTTCCTGGTTTTTAAGACTGCACACTTTACCACTGCTAACCAGTGCTAAAGTGAATATGTTCTCTCCTTTTAAACTTTGTAACATTGGATCATATCCAATTTGACTATTTAATTTACTTATAAGTCCCTAGTAAAGTGCACTATATGTGCCCAGGGCCTGTAGATGAAATGCTACTAGTGGGTCTGCAGCACTGATTGTGCCTCCCTCTTCAGTCTTGTCTCAGGCCTGCTATTGCAAGCCCTGTGTGTGCAGTTTCACTGCCAATTTGACGTGGCATTTAAAAGTACTTGCCAAGCCTAAAACTCCCCTTTTTCTACACATAAGACACCCCTAAGGTATTCCTTAGGTAACCCATAGGACAGGGTGCTGTGTAGGCAAAAGGCAGGACATGTACCTATGTAGTTTACATGTCCTGGTAGTGTAAAACTCTGAAATTCATTTTTACACTGCTGTGAGGCCTGCTCTCTTCATAGGCTAACATTGGGGCTGCCCTCATACACTGTTTGAGTGGTAGCTGCTGATCTGAAAGGAGTAGGAAGGTCATATTTAGTATGGCCAGAAGGGTGATAAAAAATCCTGCTGACTGGTGAAGTTGGATTTAATATTACTATTTTAAAAATGCCACTTTTAGAAAGTGAGCATTTCTCTGCACTTAAATCTTTCTGTGCCTTACAATCCACGCCTGGCTGGGTTTAGTTGACAGCTCCTTGTGCATTCACTCAGACACACTCCAAACACAGTATACTCAGCCTCACTTGCATACATCTGCATTTTGAATGGGTCTTCCTGGGCTGGGAGTGTGGAGGGCCTGCTCTCACACAAAGGACTGCCACACCCCCTACTGGGACCCTGGCAGACTAGATTGAACTGAAAGGGGACCTGGTGCACTTCTAAGCCACTCTTCTAAGTCTCCCCCACTTCAAAAGCACATTTGGGTATATAAACAGGGCCTCTGCCCCTTCCAACTCAGATACTTCCTGGAGAAGAAAATTGTAATCAGAACCTGCATCCTGCCAAGAAGAACTGCCTGGCTGCCCAAAGGACTCACCTGACTGCTTTCTGGAAGGACTGCTGCCTTGCTGTTGCCCCGCTGCCTTGCTGCTCTGTGGTTGGTTGAGGTGAGGAAGTGCTCTCCAAGGGCTTGGATAGAGCTTGCCTGCTGTTCCCTGAAGTCTCAGGACCAAAAAGACTTCTTCTCTTCAAGAAGGACTCCTTGTGTGGCAAAATTCGACACACAGCCTGCCAGAAACTACGCACAGCCTGCACCGCAGTGAAAATTTCACCGTACGCCAAACCGGAATGACTCAGCCCGACTTCGCAACAAGAAGATCGACGCAGCTTCAGCCTAGCGACCAGAAATGCGATGCACGGGCGACTGGAGTGACACATATCTGAGCCGGACGACGCAGCCTGACTTCCAGAGAGGAATCGACGTGGTGCCTGCCGTGCAGTAGAAAATTCGATGCAATGCCCACTGGATCGATACAGCTCCTGTGACTTCGTCCTGCCAGTGCAGGAAATCCATGCACTGTCCCCGGGGCATCTGAAAACCCCGTAACTCAAAGAGGATCCACGACTGAGTGCCGGAAATCGATGCACAGCCGTCCCTGCGTGGAAACTAAACGACGCACCGCTGTGTGCGGCCCAAAAAATCAACGCACACCCCTTTCTTTCCACGCTTCTCCATGTGTCTTTAGTGCTTCTCCTTTGATTGATACGTAATTGCTGAATATGCTGTCTGTGTGTTTTTTTTTAATCAATTCTGTACACTTAGCAGCAGTGTCAGTAAGTTTATTCACACTTTCTAAGACATTCTTGCAGGCCATCACACTGTGAATGTGGGAAATATTCCTGTTGTCACCCTACAATTCTTACTGTTAGCAGTGCCACCTTTTGGGGACGGGGTGGTTGCATCCAGTTTGCTCATACAATGAAAATGCCATAGACATAACTGAGAACCTTCTTAAAAACTGCTGTAGGATTTTTACTACCTAGCTAGGGTGTACTCAAAAAGTGTGCCGAACTGAGATATAATTACACCTACTGAATCTCCTTATTGGTGCAATAAAACTTGGATATGTTGTACACATATGCAATAAATTTACTACATGCTGCACCACTCGGGGGAAAGTGAATTATTTGCATATGACCTGAATATGTTAGTGCAATTCATTTTGCATATAATGATAAAAGCTCACATTCAATGGTTTGTGTGGTGGTGTGTAATGTAATTCTAAAACTGAACACCAGAAGAGAAAACAGGGTTCGCTGTTAAATTACTGGATATTAAAGTAGAAGAGCAGTATTAATAAGGGTATATTTCTATTCAAAGGGCAATAATTTACAATTTCATGTCCATAGTGAATTTGCATATTAAGTGGCAATCCTATATTTCTTTGATGGGTACAAATATGTAAAAAGGCTGCGCAGCTGAAAGGTGAAATGCAAACGCATTGAATATCTGAAAGTGATTAAAACATAGATCATAATACAAAACATTTAATGAAAATATTCATATTGAAAAGGTGGAATACATTAGTAGAATGTCAGACAATAAAGTGTAATAATAACTATTCAGGGAAACGTCGCTTCCCTTCACGGCAATGACAGCACTCCTGTAGCAATAGACATCCATGGTTATAAAAATGCAATTATGTTATTGTTATGTTGGCTCTGTTTGCATTAAATAATTATGAGTCATTCGCGATGGAAATGTAAAATGTTAAATATTGCTTAGAGAAGATCAGCCGAATCTGAAACATTTAGTTTTAAAGGTAAATGCCATTTGATTGTATGGTGCTACACCAATAGTTGAGTCTTCACACAGATGGCAGGCTGGATAGTGCCAACAGATAAATAAAAACTTCACTTTTGACTTTAATACAGTCGTGTAATCGGCTTTGTATATTAGAATAAATGTGCACCTATTTGTAAGAAATGCCCTGGTGCGAGATAGATAGAAGACTTTTGATAGGCTCAAGGGTCTCTCCACGACTACTCTCTCCAGAAGGCTTCACAGACAAAACCTTTATCTCTAGCAACTACCGTTGTGTCATCCGTCAGTAGCAATTGCTGAATTTAAGACTAACTCCTATAGACATGTATAAGGAAGACAGTTTCAAGGAGATGAAAAGAATTAAAAATTCTATCTCTCTCTCTATATACGTATATAAAGCAAGCAGACGTCCTGGTTGCCCTTCTGACCCTTGCCCACCTCAAATCTTCAAGAACATTATTCTATCTACTTCTGCTGCCACACCTTTAAGAAGAGTCATCAACAACTCTTTAACTACAGGAACTTTTCCTGTAGACCTGAAAAAGGCATACATACGACCGTTATTAAAGAAAACAAACCTAGACCCGCATGGCCCCAACAACTACAGACCAATCACAAATTGACCTTTGCTGGGCAAATTGATAGAAAGAGCAGCATTTGCCCAGATGTCACAATTCATTGAAGACAATTCTATACTTTCAGACTTCCAAACTGGATTCCGCCCAGGAAGAAGCACTGAATTGGCACTCATAGCAATCTGGGATGATCTTAAAAACACAGTTGACCACAATGGAGTTGCTGCACTACTTCTCTTGGACCTCTCGGCTGCCTTTGATACGGTTGACCATGACACCCTAATTCAAAGACTCCACGAAGCCGGCATACAAGGGATTGCTCTCGACTGGATTACTTCCTATCTTCAAAAAAGATCTAACATCACCCACTCGCCCCCCTTCTCGTCCAAACCCTACCTCACAAAAACAGGGGTCCCCCAAGGATCAATCATCTCACCTTTGCTTTTCAACATCTACATGATATCTTTACCAGAACTGATCAATGATTTCCATCTCACATGCTACAACTATGCAGATGACACACAAATACTACTTAAATTAGAATGCCCCCAAAACATTGATAACTCACAAATCTTCAGTTGCCTCAGAGCCCTTGATCAGTGGATGACCTGGAGCCATCTCAAACTAAATACCTCCAAAACAGAAATACTCATATGTGGTGACTGGAAAAGTTATGACCCTCTGTGCGTCTGGCCTGACGATCTCGGACTACCTCCTCAATTATCCAAGGAAGTTAAAAACCTTGGAATCACCATTGATTCCAAGTTAACTATGAATGCACAAGTGGACAAATTAGCCCGAACAAGCTTCATCACCTTGAAGACTTTACGACGCATCTTCCCCCACCTCGGATTTCCACACATTGTGCAAGCTACTATCTCGCTTGTACTATCCAAACTGGATTATGCCAATGGCCTCTACCATGGATCATCTCTATCTATTATGAAATAACTACAACATATCCAGAACTCCGCAGCCAGGCTACTATTACATGTAAAGCCGCAAGCCCACATCTCCCCTGCCTTGAGAGCACTACACTGGTTACCCGTTGCCAGAAGATGCACTTTCAAGCTGCTTTGTATCACCCACAAAGCTATACATGGAACAGGACCGCTTTTTATTAGAAACAAAATAACCAAAAACATCCAACAAAGAAACCTCCGCTCAAGATTGGCACCCGCCTTAGAACACCACCATACAAGAAAAAGACTATAGGTGGTACATCCTTCTCCGTTCAAGCAGCCAAACTATGGAATTCATTAACCCCAACTATTAGAGCCACAGATAACTTTCTTGTCTTCAGAAAACTACTCAAGAGTTGGCTCTTTCCTTCATAACCACCATATTCAAACAACTATGGACTGCATATGCCTATGTTGATAAATATTTTTTCAGATTATGTGTCTATTTCTAGTTATGTATAGTTCTTTAGAAAATATGTATCGCTACTATGTCATAACAATAAAATACACACACACTCTTTAAACCTGTTTGACTAAGTATATTTACCCATGGTTCTAATTATGTATTGTATGTACATATATGTGTGCATATGTGTGTGTATTCATGTGTGTTTGTATGTGTGTGTGTATGTGTGTATGTATATATATATATATATGTATGTATTTATGTGTATATGTTGTTTCTGTGCTTGGCATGTTCGTGGGTCATTGCATGGTTCCTGGGTGGGTTGCTATACTAGATATCTATGAATCCCTGCTCTCATCTTATCACACTTATCTACCCATCATCATATGTCATGTCTCCATCAAACTATCCTCCATTCCCACTTTGACTCATCCCAAATCCTTTCTACTACTTTCATCTCCTAAATAACGCTGCCTAAGCTCTTCCCTCCGCTTCCACATCTAACTCACCAAACCTCACTCTACTACCATGACCTCCTACACAACCCTACTAAATTCTCCCTCATCTCACCCTGCTACTATGATCCGCCTAACCCTTCCACAGACGCTTCCCTCCTCCATCCCCCTTTACTCATCCCAAGCCTTTGGGTTGAGTAAATGAGGGATATACTCCCAATTAACACTTCTGGATTTCTTTCCTCCTCCACCCCTCCATTACTCCAGTCAATCTAACTAACAAACTCTCATATCCGCTGCTCAAATTACCTCATAATAATACTAAAACTGTAGTAATATTTCCCAATACTAATCCATCACTAATTCTTGTTGGGTTCTAGAGTATCGTGCTACTCACCGAAAAGCACTTTGACGCCTCGTCAGGGGTAGTAAGCGCTATATAAATACTATTACAATACAATACAATACAATACATATCCAAACCTTTGTTTCTCAATTCACTGCAGAGAAAACAGTCACAACCACTCACTCGTGAAAGGGTAATTTATTTTCATCAGATTCATCTGCACAACTAACACCAAACTGATGCTATGATGAACCTTTACTGTAAAATATCAAGACGGGAAACCATATCTTACACAAATCAAAGCAAAGAACCTCCACTGTCCCTGAAGAAGATAGCACCTGATAAACATGGAATGCCTTGATAACATTGGCTAATCCCCAACCAGCATATTTAATTTATCTTTAAGTTTACTTATAAGGGGAGAATGATGGATCAGTGGAGAGTGTCAGTCTCTCCCCCTGTTCTGATCCCAGAACAGCAGAATGACTGTTGCCAGTTGATGGGGCAGTTCTCATCTCTGTTCTCACGCACCCTGGGATGCACCCACTTGTGCGTCCATGAAATTGACACTGGAGACAGTCCAAATGTTAAAAGTAAGCCCTATAGGTTGTCAGATAAGGGCCAGTATTAAGGAGCAGGTCTCCATGATGCTGGTGTTCAACAGTTCTTGGTCCAGCCCAGTGATTGTAGGAGGCTGGCCTGGCTTGTAGTGAGTACCAAGGGGTACTTACACCTTGCACCAGGTTCAGGTATCCCTTATTAGTGTAGAGGGGTGTCTAGCAGCTTAGGCTGATAGAAAATGGTAGCTTAGCAGAGCAGCTTAGGCTGAACTAGGAGACGTGTGAAGCTCCTACTATACCACTGGTGTCATATGCACAATATCATAAGAAAACACAATACACAGATATACTAAAAATAAAGGTACTTTATTTTTATGACAATATGCCACAAGTATCTCAGTGAGTACCCTCAGTATGAGGATAGCAAATATACACAAGATATATGTACACAATACCAAAATTATGCAGTAATAGCAATAGAAAGCAATGCAAGCAATGTACAGTCACAATAGATTGCAATGAGAGCACATAGGTATAGGGGCAACACAAACCATATACTCCAAAAGTGGAATACGAATAACGTATGGACCCCAAACCTATGTGACCTTGTAGAGGGTCGCTGGGACTGTAAGAAAACAGTGAGGGTTAGAAAAATAGCCCACCCCAAGACCCTGAAAAGTGGGTGCAAAGTGCACCTAAGTTCCCCAGAGAGCACAGAAGTCGTGATAGGGGAGTTCTGCAAGGAAGACCAACACCAGCAATGCAACAATGATGGATTTCCAAACGAGAGTACCTGTGGAACAAGGGGACCAAGTCCAAGAGTCACACTCAAGTCGTGAGTGGGCAGATGCCCAAGAAATGCCAGCTGAGGGTGCAAAGAAGCTTCCACCGGATGGTAGAAGCTGTGGATTCTGCAAGAACGAAGAGGACTAGGAACTTCCCTTTTGGAGGATGGATGTCCCACGTCGTGAAGAAGCTTGTAGAGGTATTTCCGTGCAGAAAGACCGAAAACAAGCCTTGCTAGCTGCAAATGTCGTGGTTAGGGTTTTTGGATGGTGCTGTGGCCCAGGAAGGACCAGGATGTCGCCAATTGCGTGAGGAGACAGAGGGGGCGCCCAGCAAGACCAGGAGCCCACTCAGAAGCAAGCAGCACCCGCAGAAGTGCCGGAACAGGCACTACGAAGTGAAGTGAACAGGAGCTCACCCGAAGTCACAAAGGAAGGTCCCACGACGCCGGAGGACAACTCAGGAGGTCGTGCACTGCAGGTTAGAGTGTTGTGGACCCAGGCTTGGCTGTGCACAAAGGAAATCCTGGAAGAGTGCACAGGAGCCGGAGCAGCTGCAAATCCCACGCTACCCAGCAATGCAGTCTAGCGTGGGGAGGCAAGGACTTACCTCCACCAAACTTGGACTGAAGAGTCACTGGACTGTGGGAGTCACTTGGACAGAGTTGCTGAGTTCAAGGGACCTCGCTCGTCGTGCTGAGAGGAGACCCAGAGGACCGGTGATGCAGTTCTTTGGTGCCTGCGGTTGCAGGGGGAAGATTCCGTCGACCCACGGGAGATTTCTTCGGAGCTTCTAGTGCAGAGAGGAGGCAGACTACCCCCACAGCATGCACCACCAGGAAAACAGTTGAGAAGGCAGCAGGATCAGCGTTACAAGGTCGCAGTAGTCGTCTTTGCTACTTTGTTGCAGTTTTGCAGGCTTCCAGCACGGTCAGCAGTCGATTCCTTGGCAGAAGGTGAAGAGAGAGATGCAGAGGAACTCTGATGAGCTCTTGCATTCGTTATCTAAAGAATTCCCCAAAGCAGAGACCCTAAATAGCCAGAAAAGGAGGTTTGGCTACTTAGGAGAGAGGATAGGCTAGCAACACCTGGAGGAGCCTATCAGAAGGAGTATCTGACGTCACCTGCTGGCCCTGGCCACTCAGAGCAGTCCAGTGTGCCAGCAGCACCTCTGTTTCCAAGATGGCAGAGGTCTGGAGCACACTGGAGGAGCTCTGGGCACCTCCCAGGGGAGGTGCAGGTCAGGGGAGTGGTCACTCCCCTTTCCTTTGTCCAGTTTCGCGCCAGAGCAGGGCTGGGGGATCCCTGAACCGGTGTAGACTGGCTTATGCAGAAATGGGCACCATCTGTGCCCATGAAAGCATTTCCAGAGGCTGGGGGAGGCTACTCCTCCCCAGCCCTGACACCTTTTTCCAAAGGGAGAGGGTGTAACACCCTCTCTCTGAGGAAGTCCTTTGTTCTGCCTTCCTGGGCCAAGCCTGGCTGGACCCCAGGAGGGCAGAAACCTGTCTGAGGGGTTGGCAGCAGCAGCAGCTGCAGTGAAACCCCGGGAACGGTAGTTTGGCAGTACCCGGGTCCGTGCTAGAGACCCGTGGGATCATGAGATTGTCTCACCAATGCCAGGATGGCATTGGGGGGGCAATTCCATGATCCTAGACATGTTACATGGCCATATTCGGAGTTACCATTGTGAAGCTATACATAGGTAGTGACCTATGTATAGTGCACGCGTGTAATGGTGTCCCCGCACTCACAAAGTCTGGGGAATTGGCCCTGAACAATGTGGGGGCACCTTGGCTAGTGCCAGGGTGCCCACACACTAAGTAACTTAGCACCCAACCTTTACCAGGTAAAGGTTAGACATATAGGTGACTTATAAGTTACTTAAGTGCAGTGGTAAATGGCTGTGAAATAACGTGGACGTTATTTCACTCAGGCTGCAGTGGCAGGCCTGTGTAAGAATTGTCAGAGCTCCATATGGGTGGCACAAGAACTGCTGCAGCCCATAGGGATCTCCTGGAACCCCAATACCCTGGGTACCTCAGTACCATATACTAGGGAATTATAAGGGTGTTCCAGTATGCCAATGTAAATTGGTGAAAATGGTCACTAGCCTGTTAGTGACAATTTGTACAGAGAGAGCATAACCACTGAGGTTCTGGTTAGCAGAGCCTCAGTGAGACAGTTAGGCATCACACAGGGAACACATACATATAGGCCACAAACTTATGAGCACTGGGGCCTGGCTAGCAGGGTCCCAGTGACACATAACAAACATACTGAAAACATAGGGTTTTCACTATGAGCACTGGGCCCTGGCTAGCAGGATCCCAGTGAGACAGTGAAAACACCCTGACATACACACACAAACAGGCCAACAGTGGGGGTAACAAGGCTAGAAAGAGGCTACTTTCTCACACAACCCCCCCCCCCCCCCCACCAAATGAAGGACAATAAGGCTAACCTTGGCCAGTTGAGACTTTATTGTCTAAGTGGTGATAAGTAGAGAGTAGCTCTGCAATAGACTGGTTACTCCCTTTATCATCCACTATATGGTTACTTCCCTGTGGGGATGTAAACCACCCTGTTTCAAGTTTTTTAGCTAAGCAACAATGTGAAGATGTATTTTCAGAGTTTCTATCAGTAAGTTTTAGTTTAGAGCAGTGGGAATTGTCCACTGAACCTATTTGTAGTGATGAAAATGCCAGACAGGGATGCTGTCTCAGTAAAGCCATAGCTGGGCAAAAACTTTGTCCATATGGCTGGAACAGAGAACAGGGATGCTGTTTCTCTTGATTTGGAGCAGGGCAGGGATGCTGTCCTATTAGCTTCACACTAGGGCAGGGATGCTGTCCTAAGTGTTGTGAGGCAGTGCAGGGTTTCTGCACTAAAGTTTTTCTGGGAGGTTTGGAGGGATGCTCCATGTTAACTAAAATGGTGCTCTTTTCCTCACCAATGTTAGTTATCCCACAGAGAGGTATTTCCACCTCAGGGAGTACAGCTATGCCAGCTGATGTTTCCCTTGGAACAGGTGCCACCGCAGGAGAGGTTTCTCCCACCTCAGGAATGGTATCCTGAATGGCAGGGTGGTTAGGGGATACTGTGATACCCTTTTTACCTGTTGATGGAGAGGGATCCTGAGTTTTCAGGCCTTCTCTCCTTTGCTTTTTCATTTCAGTAGAAATGAGAGGGAACAATTCATCTGGGATGCCCAGCATGGCTGCATGGGCATAAAATTCTACCTCACCCCAACCTGAGGTCTCTAGGTCATTACCTAAGAGACAATCTACAGGTAAGCTAGGTGACACTACCACCTGCTTAGGGCCAGTAACTCCACCCCAACTAAACTGAATTATAGCTAAGGGAAGAAACTTAGTGGAGTTATGGACATCAATAATCTTATACTGTTGTCCAATGATGTGTTGTTCAGGAGGCACTAGGTTTTCAGTCACCAAAGTGATACTGGCACCTGTGTCCCTGTAGGCCAAGGCCTCAACACCATTTATTGAAACTGTCTGCCTGTACTTATCCATTGTAAGGGGACAAACAGCCAGTGTGGCAAGGCCAATGCCACTAGGTGTGACAGAAACTGTCTTGGGACTGACTACCCCAGTTTCTATGATGGACCCATAAGTGAACCCAACTACACCCTTAGTTTGACTGTTGCCAGCAGTCCCACCACTAGTACCACTACTGCTAGGGGCACTAGAGCTTGATGTATTAGTGGTGGTAGGCTCAGCGGGTTTCCCTGGACAGGACTTATCCCCTGGCCTATGGCCTCTGTTTTTACACACAAAGCACCAAGGCTTTTTAATGTGTGCAGGTTGTGAAGAAGAGGAAGAATTAGTTTTATCCCCACCCCCTGAAGAGTGTTTAGTATTTGAAGAAGGATCTTTGGTTTTACCCTTATCCCCATGCTTATCCTGAGATTTCTCACCATCTTTCTTCTTGCCATCCTTGTCACCACCTGTATGAACTTTTCTGATCACTCTTGTTCTGACCCATTTGTCTGCCTTCTTTCCCAATTCTTGGGGAGAGGTCAGATCTGAGTCCACTAGATACTGGTGCAACAAATCAGACACACAATTATTAAGAATATGCTCTCTCAGGATTAAGTTATACAGGCTTTCATAGTCAGAAACTTTACTGCCATGTAACCACCCCTCCAAGGCCTTCACTGAATGGTCAACAAAGTCTACCCAGTCTTGTGAAGACTCCTTTTTGGTTTCTCTGAACTTGATCCTGTACTATTCAGTGGTTAAGCCATAACCATCTAGGAGTGCATTCTTAAGAACTGTAAAATTATTGGCATCACTTTCCTTTACAGTAAGGAGCCTATCCCTACCCTTTCCATTGAAAGATAGCCATAGGATAGCAGCCCACTGCCTTTGAGGGACCCCCTGTACAGCACAGGCCCTCTCAAGTGCAGGAAACCACTTGTTAATGTCATCCCCTTCCTTATAAGGGTGAACTATCTTGTGCAGATTCCTAGAATCATGCTCTTTCACGGGATTACTATCTGCAAAACTGCTGCTGCCACCATGGGGTCCAAACCCCAACCTCTGTCTTTCTTTTTCTAAGTCAAATGCTTCCCTGTCTAGATCCAGCTGTTGCTTTTTAAGCTTCAGCCTGGACTCTTCCACTCTCAATCTATTGAGTTCCCTTTCTAACATTCTGTCTTCAGGGAGGGTGGGTTGGGCATGCCTTGACACAGATGAATGGTGTGAATGGACAGAGGGAGACCTGTCCCTAACAGATGGCACTCTAACACTCTGGCGTACAGAAGTAACACTCCTACTGTGATGAGAACTCACATTAGTACCAGCCATGCCAGGTGGCCTGCTAAGGGGCAGGTTGGGAAGGTTCCCTTCTAACACCTTTACTGGGGCTACCCCAGAATCAGAGTGTGAACCATCAGCTAATTTCTCACCAGATGTGCCAACTATGGTCTTATCCTGTTCAATGAGCATATTAACTAACAGTTCTCTTGAGGGATTCTTCCCTACCCCTAAACCTCTTTCAATGCAGAGACTCCTTGCTCCTTTCCAGCTAAGGTGATCATATGCAAGTTTAGTCAGATCAACAGTTTGACCTGTACCAGACATTATAGAAAAGGTTTAAGGGACAGAAAAAGAAAGAAAAAGTTTCAGAACTTTTTAAAGACCTGAAAAAAAAAAACTTTTACAACTTTTAAAGAACTTTTTGAAAGTTTAGAGGTACTTTTCAGCACCTAGCAAAAAGAGTAAGAGGAGAAAAGCTAAACTTTTTGGTTAGGTGTACATACACTGAACTTGTTTTGTATATTTTTCTCTTATGAAAAGTACAATATGACAAAGTGGTAAGTAGTTGCAAGTAGTTATCCCACCGCTGCACAACCAATGTAGGACGCTGGCCTGGCTTGTAGTGAGTACCAAGGGGTATTTACACCTTGCACCGGGTCCAGGTATCCCTTATTAGTGTAGAGGGGTGTCTAGCAGCTTAGGCTGATAGAAAATGGTAGCTTAGCAGAGCAGCTTAGGCTGAACTAGGAGACGTGTGAAGCTCCTACTATACCACTGGTGTCATATGCACAATATCATAAGAAAACACAATACACAGATATACTAAAAATAAAGGTACTTTATTTTTATGACAATATGCCACAAGTATCTCAGTGAGTACCCTCAGTATGAGGATAGCAAATATACACAAGATATATGTACACAATACCAAAATTATGCAGTAATAGCAATAGAAAGCAATGCAAGCAATGTACAGTCACAATAGATTGCAATGAGAGCACATAGGTATAGGGGCAACACAAACCATATACTCCAAAAGTGGAATGCGAATAACGTATGGACCCCAAACCTATGTGACCTTGTAGAGGGTCGCTGGGACTGTAAGAAAACAGTGAGGGTTAGAAAAATAGCCCACCCCAAGACCCTGAAAAGTGGGTGCAAAGTGCACCTAAGTTCACCAGAGAGCACAGAAGTCGTGATAGGGGAATTCTGCAAGGAAGACCAACACCAGCAATGCAACAATGATGGATTTCCAGACGAGAGTACCTGTGGAACAAGGGGACCAAGTCCAAGAGTCACACTCAAGTCGTGAGTGGGCAGATGCCCAAGAAATGCCAGCTGAGGGTGCAAAGAAGCTGCCAGTGGATGGTAGAAGCTGTGGATTCTGCAAGAACGAAGAGGACTAGGAACTTCCCCTTTGGAGGATGGATGTCCCACGTCGTGCAGAAGCTTGCAGAGGTATTTCCGTTCAGAAAGACCGCAAACAAGCCTTGCTAACTGCAAAGGTTGCGGTTAGGGTTTTTGGATGCTGCTGTGGCCCAGGAGGGACCAGGATGTCGCCAATTGCGTGAGGAGACAGATGGGGCGCCCAGCAAAACCAGGAGCCCACTCAGAAGCAAGCAGCACCCGCAGAAGTGCCGGAACAGGCACTACGAAGTGGAGTAAATTGGAGCTCACCCGAAGTCACAAAGGAAGGTCCCACGACGCCGGAGGACAACTCAGGAGGTCGTGCACTGCCGGTTAGAGTGCCGGGTACTCAGGCTTGGCTGTGCACAAAGGAAATCCTGGAAGAGTGCACAGGAGCCGGAGCAGCTGCAAATCACGTGGTACCCAGCAATGCAGTCTAGCGTGGGGAGACAAGGACTTACCTCCACCAAACTTGGACTGAAGAGTCACTGGACTGTGGGAGTCACTTGGACAGAGTTGCTGAGTTCAAGGGACCTCGCTCGTCGTGCTGAGAGGAGAGCCAAAGGACCGGTGATGCAGTTCTTTGGTGCCTGCGGTTGCAGGGGGAAGATTCAGTCGACCCACAGGAGATTTCTTCGGAGCTTCTAGTGCAGAGAGGAGGCAGACTATCCCCACAGCATGCACCACCAGGAAAACAGTCGAGAAGGCAGCAGGATCAGCGTTACACGGTCGCAGTAGTCATCTTTGCTACTTTGTTGCAGTTTTGCAGGCTTCCAGCGCGGTCAGCAGTCGATTCCTTGGCAGAAGGTGAAGAGAGAGATGCAGAGGAACTCTGATGAGCTCCTGCATTCGTTATCTAAAGAATGCCCCAAAGCAGAGACCCTAAATAGCCAGAAAAGGAGGTTTGGCTACTTAGGAGAGAGGATAGGCTAGCAACACCTGGAGGAGCTCTGGGCACCTCCCAGGGGAGGTGCAGGTCAGGGGAGTGGTCACTCCCCTTTCCTTTGTCCAGTTTCGCGCCAGAGCAGGGCTGGGGGATCCCTGAACCATTGTAGACTGGCTTATGCAGAAATGGGCACCATCTGTGCCCATGAAAGCATTTCCAGAGGCTGGGGGAGGCTACTCCTCCCCAGCCCTGACACCTTTTTCCAAAGGGAGAGGGTGTAACACCCTCTCTCTGAGGAAGTCCATTGTTCTGCCTTCCTGGGCCAAGCCTGGCTGGACCCCAGGAGGGCAGAAACCTGTCTGAGGGGTTGGCAGCAGCAGCAGCTGCAGTGAAACCCCGGGAAAGGTAGTTTGGCAGTACCCGGGTCTGTGCTAGAGACCCGTGGGATCATGGGATTGTCTCACCAATGCCAGGATGGCATTGGGGGGGCAATTCCATGATCTTAGACATGTTACATGGCCATATTCGGAGTTACCATTGTGAAGCTATACATAGGTAGTAACCTATGTATAGTGCACACGTGTAATGGTGTCCCCGCACTCACAAAGTCCGGGGAATTGGCCCTGAACAATGTGGGGGCACCTTGGCTAGTGCCAGGGTGCCCACACACTAAGTAACTTAGCACCCAACCTTTACCAGGTAAAGGTTAGACATATAGGTGACTTATAAGTTACTTAAGTGCAGTGGTAAATGGCTGTGAAATAACGTGGACGTTATTTCACTCAGGCTGCAGTGGCAGGCCTGTGTAAGAATTGTCAGAGCTCCCTATGGGTGGCACAAGAAATGCTGCAGCCCATAGGGATCTCCTGGAACCCCAATACCCTGGGTACCTCAGTACCATATACTAGGGAATTATAAGGGTGTTCCAGTATGCCAATGTAAATTGGTGAAAATGGTCAGTAGCCTGTTAGTGACAATTTGTACAGAGAGAGCATAACCACTGAGGTTCTGGTTAGCAGAGCCTCAGTGAGACAGTTAGGCATCACAAAGGGAACACATACATATAGGCCACAAACTTATGAGCACTGGGGTCCTGGCTAGCAGGGTCCCAGTGACACATAACAAACATACTGAAAACATAGGGTTTTCACTATGAGCACTGGGCCCTGGCTAGCAGGATCCCAGTGAGACAGTGAAAACACCCTGACATACACACACAAACAGGCCAAAAGTGGGGGTAACAAGGCTAGAAAGAGGCTACTTTCTCACAGTGATGCTGCTACCCAAGGAAGGCTATCCCACTGGGCACCACTAAAGAACTTACGTTCTGTGTAGACTACGGGGGACTCAGTTCCTTTATGAAGACTGATTCACACCCCATCCCTCAAGCTGATTAGCTCATTCACAAGCTGGGTGCTGCCATGTTAATGTATACCTTTGATCTTACAACTGGGTACTGCCAGGTTGCTCTGTCTGAGAGGGCAGAGAGAGGTCTGCATTCTCGACCCCAGATGGCCACTTTCAATTTAGGGTGATTACTTTTGGTTTAAAGAATGCCCTTTCCACCTTTCATAGTTTGTTCAACAGGGTCTTGGCAATGAAAGGAGATATTCTGTGCTGCCTATTTGAACAATATAGCTGTCTTCAGCTCCACCTGGTAGGAGCACCTGTACCACTCCAGGAAGTGCTCTAGGCCCTGCAGCAAGCAGGCCTAGCAAGGCAAGTAAGTGCCTGATACTTCAGGGTTCTGTGGTGTACCTGGGCCACTTGGTAGGTGGGGGTAAGGTGCAGCCCCTCCAGGCAAACACTAAAACTATCCTGGCCTGGCAACACCCTACAACACAGACTGAAGTGAGGGCTTCCCCGGGCCTCACAAGATACTGTAGAATGTTTGCTAAGGAATATGACACCATTGATGCCCCCTTGCCAGAGCTGACTTTGAAGACGTAGCCCAAAAAGGTGACCTGGACAGAGGTCTCCCAGAAAGTTTTTGATACCATCAAGGAGGCCATGTGTACAGCACCTGTACTCAAGGTTTCTGACTTCTCCACAGAGTTCAAAGTGCAGACAGACACTTCAGCACATGGCATAGGGGCTGTCTTAGCACATGAGGAGGGCCTACACCACCCAGTTGCCTGCAGGAGGTTACCTCCACTGGAACATAGGCATAGTGCAATGGAAGGCATTTGTTCTGGTCTGGGCACTGAAGAAGTTGATACCATACATGTTTGGGACTCACTTTTGAGTTCAGAAAGATCACAGGCCCCTCAGATGGTTCATGTAAATGAAGGGATAAATTCCCAAATTGTTGAGGTGTTCCATCTTTATAGATAAAATGGACTTTACGGTGGAACACTGTCCTGGGTCAGACCGTGCCAATTCTAATGGTCTATCCAGGTTCTTCTGCCTTAGTGATGAGAACTCCCAAGGGGTTGGGTAGTGCTAACCAGTGCTAAAGTGCATCTACGCCCTCCTTAAAACATGGCAACATTGGCTCATTTCCAATTGGTGTATTTAATTTACTTCTAAGTCTCTAGTAAAGTGGTAATACATGTGCCAAGGGCCTGTACATTAAATGCTACCAGTTGACCTGCAGTACTGTGTGTGCCACCCACCTAAATAGCCCTCTAAACATATCTCAAATCTGCCATTGCAGCCTTTGTGTGTGCAGTTTTAAACTTTGATTTTGACCTTGGCAAAGTAAACCTTTTGCCAGGACCAAACTTTCCTTTTTATTACATATGTCGCACATAGGATAGGCCCTGGACAGCTCAGGGGGCAGGGTGGAACGTATTTAAAAAGTAGGACAAGTGCTTTTAACCTTTACATGCTGTGGTAGTGAGAAACTCTTGAAATTGTTTTTCACTACTTCCTGTAGGATAACATTGGAGTTATCGTTTCTTCATTTTATAAGTGTAATTTCCAAATGGGAATAGATAATCAGTTAATGTTTGGTGTCCCTGAAACCTAATTAAAAATTCTAACTTATGTGGAAGTTGGATTTTAAATTATGGATTTGAAAAAGACACTGTTAGCAAGTTAGCATTTTTCTGCCTTAGCCATCTAGTGGCTGTAGGCTGTCTCTGGTCATGTTAGTAAGGGTAGCTGACAGTTGGGCTTTGTATATTCCCCATAGACAGTCTCACACAAAAGGGAGCTTAAGAGTGCCTGGATAGGCCATCACTAGTAGAATGTGAAGGAGTAGCTGGGCACAGTGCCACTTATTATGCCCAAATAGGCTGTGTCCTGCCTCCACACAAAAAGCTGCATTCTCCCTGTAGTTAGTCTGGAGCCAGGGAAAGGAAGGCAGGATGCCAGAGGACTTCTAAGGGGAGCCTCTATAATCTTCTCCCCCAATTCAAAGACACCACTTTGTATACATACTGGACCTCAGAAACCACCACTTCTGTACACTTCTGGACTCGTGCATACTTTGCCAGGAAGAAGGACTGCTACTCTGTCAGACTGATGCCCTACTGGGCTACTGCATTGCTGTTCTGCTGCTTTGCTGACCTGCTGCCTCCTGCCCTCCTGCCTGTATGAGAAGAACTGGACCTGCATCTCTTGAACTCAGTGACTCCAAGGGCTAGTTGGCTCACCTCCTTCCTTGAACCTCTGAGACAAAAGACTCAATCAATCTCGCCCTTGCACCTGGACCCTGCCATGTATGAGTCTACCCTGCCTAGTGGTGCCAGCCCAGTCCTGGACCCTTGGAATTAGGCCTAATGTGCTCTGCCAGCCTCTGTGGATCTGGTAGAACCAACACATTTCTTCTGCTGCTCAGCCCTGAGCACAACCAGTGTATCACCATTGCTGCCCAGATTGGACCGTCGCAAATACCTACATCACATTGCAGCTTTAGCGGTATCAGAACTGCTACAGCACAATGAATCCTCACCACAGGCCCTCACATCTCTCATTAACTGCAGCCTCGCTGATAATGTGAGACTGCATTGCAGCCTTACAACTCCTCGGAACTGACTCATCTCCCGAACTGCAAGACACATTCAAGACTCCGGACATTGCAACACAAGCCCTCATCAATGGGATGTTCGATGACAATACAGCAGAACCTTGTACCACAGCTCTGCCACATTTCAGAACTGATGCACCATTTTGGCTGCATAATGCATTTTCAACAGAGATTCTTGCAATGCTCCACAAACCAGGCTTTAAGATACTCTGTGCAGCTGGCCTAACTGAGTCCCTGTAACTGGCCGGCACTCCCTTGTGGGCAGCCTGAACTTGTAACTTTGACGCAATCCAGCATGACCAATATCCACATTTGGCACTTTCTGCCTTTTGGTCTTATACTACTAATATCTTTCAAATTGAATTCTACCTATTGGATTATTGTCATTTTGTTCCTGTTTTGTTTATAAAAGAAGCTGCTGTTTTTTTGTAATTCTGTTTTGGGCTACTTTTGAGATGTTTGTCACTGTGTTACTGTTTGAAGTGCTGCAGAAATATTTTAGACATTGCTTTTGAATTAAGTCTGACTGCTCTGCACCAAGCTACCCAAGGGTTGAGCACAGACAAATTTTGAGATTGCTTCTGACTTCTCCCTGAAAAAAACTGTGGCTGTTGCTTGAGAGGGGTTTCACCCCTCAACCCTAATCCAATTTCCTATACTAGGGGTTCCAGTAGCAGAGCCAGTTTAGACTTTAAATTTGATGTAGGCACTGTTACGTTTGTGGGGCACAATAACTACCAATTAATGGAGGTCTGCCTATCCTGCCATAGTCTAAATAGCTGTTGTGCCTTGTTAAATGAGTACATTTCATCAACATCATACAAGTCCGAAAAACGTATCTTGGAAGAGCAGATGAGTGAACACGTTTGTCTCTGTGATATATATTATATTGTCTGCGTATCGGAGTAGTCATGCTACAGACTACAGATTCAAGGTTTAACTGGAAAAGATTTTGACTTTCTCTATTGATGCTGTCAGTTCTGTGGTGCAAAGGCTGATTCTTTGCCACATATACTTTGATTTAGTGGAAGTGGTGTTTGTAGCATCAAGATAATTTAGAACAACCTGATTTTGCTGTTACTTTGGAAGAATCTTAAGTCTTACTTTACCTTTTTACTTTTGCCCCATACTCTAAAACACTGTTAGTGTGCTGGAGCACTCTTGTTTTTAGATTGTCGTGATTCAACATCTATTGTCGAGTCTTCTGTTGTTGCATTTAATGTTCCCGCAAAACGAACAATTTAAGAAAATGATACTATTTTACAGCTCTTGTGATCGAAAAATCTCATACATCTTTTGATGTGCAACATGTTATCGTGTGGCAAACCTTGCTACCATAGAACAAAATAATAGCTTCTCTCATGTCAGCGATATGGCTCAGTGAGTAATGTACTTGTTGCAAACATATATACAATATAAGTGCTGTGACTTCCACTTCTCTCTAGCTCATAGAATTACTGTTGATATGAATACAAATGACATTCTCACAGTGGGAGTTTATTTTTTTTAATACAATTTCATAACAGATCTGATTTTCGGTACTACATTCTGTCAGCCATGTACAGTAAGTCTTTTAATAATAATACCTCGTTTTAAGTCGGTCTGGGCTGAATTTTAATTATGGCGGAGTATTTGGAGTCATTTCGGTATTTCTGCATTACTCTTTGATGCAGAGTTATTGCTAATTATGCAATTACCCCTTTTTTCGTAATTACGAATAATTTAGGAGAAAAAATCTAAACCCAAGAGCAAATTAAGTTTGTTCTCATGGCCCCTCATGCTCTTCATTCATATTCTGCTGCACGTAATGCTGTTTCTGAGTACAAAATGAATTCTTGCATCAAATTTTAGGTGCGAGGGTGCTTTTGCGCTAATAGCTCTAAATCTTCGTACTAAGGTGGGGGAAAATCCGCCCCCAAGAGCATATTAAGCAAGTGCGAGACCACTTGCTATTCATTTCAGTTGTATTTAGCACAATTGCTGCTGCAGAATGCATCTTCGTGTGCATTTTAAAAGTGAAGGAGCATTTTTTGCAAATGGAGGTAAGTGCAGAGCTACTCTTCCTGCATAATTCAAGCATAATCTGCCTGAATTTTTTGCTAATTCATCTACACGGAATTATGCGAGTTACACCTACCCCTAGTTTTAATTACTATTTTAAATATAACTATTTCTATTGCCACTGTTTTTGTGGTTGTCCACAGCAGCAGTATGAACCCTCGAAAAATCATACTTGTTATTCCTGTGGATCCAAAAAATCTTTACACCAACATTTACTGAAAGCGACTTTTTCAAAGATAGGGAAAGCCGAGAGAGACTGAGAGGTTATAAATAGATCTGCTGTTCAAACTTTAATTATGGCAGTAATGACAAATTCTGCCATAAATTTCCTTCAAAACGCCCAAGCCAGAAGTTGTCTACTTCCACTTTAATATTATTTAATATTAATGTTTTCTGTAAAGAGCATGTCATGGTTATCCACATCAGCTTTCTCCAGGGACAGGATGGTCGCTTCTCAGCCTGTCATGCGGTCGGTTGAGAGGCAGTAATAATATCCTCGCACAGTTTAATCAGACATCCCCTCCCTGTTGCAAATGATGAAGAATTGACATCTTGTTTCACTAGAACTCCAAAGGATACAGGAATCATTCTCGCACTCAAATGGTCCTTAGGCCTGCGTCTCAGGTGCATCACTTTTAGCGATGCACCGGCTGGCGCAAGTGGCACACCCATAGCTACAAGGCAGCGCAAAGCCCTTTTGCATGGCTTTGCATGGCCTTGTAGATATGGAAAAAGGCAACACAGTGCAAAGGAGGCATTTCCATGGGGGTTGCTTTGGTATTCCCATGCAACAGCCATGGATTTTGACGCATTTCCCAGATTTACAAGGTTTCGTAAACCTGGGAATGCGTCAAAAGCCTCTGCCTCCACAGGAGTGGGGTAAAGGGATGCAGCAGGGAAAAATATCTTTAGCTCTCCCCATGTTTTCTGCAGCACACATAGCAGGAGGATATCACCTCCATTGATTGTTTTTGTGCAGGAAGTTGTCCCTTCCAAGCACAAAGCAATCATCTCTACAACACAGGCACCCTTGCAGCATGGTGCAAGGGTGCCTGAGTTGGCGCATGGTAGCAATTTGTGCACCAGCACAGGGGGAGAGGTCAGAAATTTGCCTTATCTTGTGGATACAGAGCATTGTTGCCCTTTCCCAGTGGCACAGAGTGGTGTCATGGGCCTTGTGAATATGGCCCTTGGTCTTTTATTGATCTTTATAGCTTTGTTCAAGTATGTAGTCATAAACAAATCTTTATTAAAGTACATTGTATTCGGTTTAAAACATGCCAAGGTAATCCATTCTTAAACAGCGGCTATGTATTCTGTATTGGAGTGCTAATAGTTTCAATATCGCCTTGTAAATATCAACTCACAAGGCAGAGAAATTTCTGTTGTTTCTCTACTTATTCCTTCCAAATTCTTCCACTTAAGTGATGTTGGATGTGCGAAGATGAGGTAATGAATGTATTGTGGCCTCTTCAGAAGCTTGTGGCAAATAATGGCAGAGAGTTGAATTTCTGCACGCAATCAGTCGCAGCACTAACTGAACTTATCACCATATTCCACATCTTACATTGGATCTGATGAATTAACACAAGGAAAATATTGTATTCTAGTGTTTCAAAATCAGTCCACAGAAAATGATAGTGCATGCCATTTAAGTACACTCCTGGTGTAAAAAAACAGGAAGAGTTGAATATTCAATATACCCAAACAGAACTATATTCATTGGTAGACTGGGCAATTGTAGCTTTTTATTATTGTATGCCGGAATATCTAGTAGAAAAATATGATGCTGACAATATTTGGGGTTAAACCTCGATTACTGCAGTATTGTGAAGGTATATTAATATAAGTAAGCATAGATTTACTATTCCTAACTCCACATCAACATACCTTAAAGCAATATATATGTAATAAAGATACATAAAAATAAATATAAACTTACCAATATATATTTAATTTCTGAATATTGTAGATTTTGGCAATGATACTTTGACAGATTCTATTAAAAGCTCAGTATTCTGGTGGAGTATCCTCCTCTTGTTGATTTGTTGTGTTTTTTTTTTTTTACTACCTTTTAGAGCATGAAGCAGTGTTTTGAGATTAAATATACATGAGAATTGCTTTCTTGTGCATAGTTAGGTTTCTCCTGCGAGAATCGGAGGCAGCTCAAACATTGAGGTTGGGAACGTCTTTCAGTGAATGACGTTTCAATCTTAAAACTCAATTGTTAAAACATTGTTTGAAAGAAAGCTTGAGCTCTACTAAAAAACACAAAAATGAGCAACCATCACCTTTCACTGCTACTGTAAATAAGTACTCTGGAAGAAGGTGGATAAGCAAATCATAGTTGATAGGATGAAATTCATGCAAGTGAAAGGAGCTACAGATATAAGTATTCACATCTGATGGATGAAATGTGGACAGTTGGGTTGAGGTGATGGTAGATATGTCAGTGGAAAAAAAGAAAGGACGACCTTGGCCTGGAGTCAACAGAAATCAAGATGGTGTTGCTAGCAGGTGGTAGTCATCACTTATCAAAACTTGGAAAATGTTGGAGTAATTGTCCATAGGTGAAGGGGGGAGGGATGAAACTAGATTAGGACACATTTGACGTGATTACGACCTTGGCAGATGGGATACTCCGTCACAAACATGAAGGATTTCCCATCTGCTGTTTTACAAGTTCCATTATATACTATGGAACTTGTAAAAGGGGGGGCAGGATATCAGTCACATTTGTGAAGGAGTATTCCCTCCACAAAGTTCGTAATCAGGTCCATAGTCATATTTAATCAAGCTTTTCCCCACTACTCTTGACCATGTAATCTCTGGTCTCTTAACCAGCCTATTTGGCATGGTGAAGAGTTATTATAGAGTTGGCGATGGAGAGCTTCAAAATATGCGATCACAGAGTGAAGAGTATTCATAGCACTCTTTGGAAAACTACAGACCTGTGGTTTTATTCACTGTGTTTTACTGTATTTAAAAACTAAGGGCCTGATTTAGAGTTTGGTGGAAGGGCTACTCCATCACAAATGTGATGGATAGCCGTTCCACCATATTACCAGTTCCATAGGATATAATGGAATTGTAATACGGCTGAAGGGATATCCGTCACATTTGTGATGGAGTAACCCCTCTGCAAAACTCTAAATCAGGCCCTACCTTTTATTTCAGACACAGTCTTTGATTTTCCCTCCCGTTTTCCCACCTAAAGCAACATTGATGAGCCTGAATAGATTTAACCCTACCCAATAGGTATATCTGCACAACCAGATGCCTCACGTGGCCTTGTATCTTCACCGAGGTGGTAAGGCGAGCACACCATAATGCTGCCATTTAAGTAAGTAACCATAACAGTGTTTTGTGCCTGCTTGGGCTGTGTGAATTTTTATCTGGAAGTTAATGTAAATTATGTGTAGAGCCGACTAGTGTTCTGAGGTGCGCTTCATAGATATAGTACTCCAGTGCACTTCAAAAGCTGGAAGGGTGACCTTCCTTGAACTGATTGCACTATGGGTTACTGAGGCTAGAAATATTTTAATACATTAATGTTGTGGACAGAATATTGAGGAACAAAATATCAAAATATAAGTGCAAATAGAGGAAGTATAGATTTACTATTCTTAACTCTGCATCTATGCACCTTGAAGATATGTATATTGCCTAGTTCTGTATCTGTGTAGTTAGGTGAAAGGAATCTATACTTTGCTCTTGATCATGTCTTGTTGCATATCAATTTAAAAATTTGGTTGCTTTTGAAAGTCTGTTTTTAACTATAACTGCACTTTCATCCTCACTATACCATTCTCTGCTATTACATTCTTCTGTCTAGTTGGATATTGTGACATTTTCAAAGTAAAATAAAAAATAAATTCACATTTTTAACACAGCACTTTCAGGAATACTTATATTGCTACATCTATTGCAAGTAGTTGTGCTGATCCTGGTGGTGGTAATCTCCTCGTTAATTCTTCATGAATACTGTATGGGTGGGTGTTACCCTCAATATGATATCTAAGCTGCTGCACATAAGTATCTGCTCAAAACACTATAGTTACCAAGCTGTGATGGCCACATTTATACTCATGCTGCCTGTTAAAGAACAAACTGACTCTGAGTCACCGACAAATACCTAAGATGCTCTTTTTCTCATTCTATCACCACTAGCAGTGCTTTGAAGTGTCCTTCTGGCTACTCTCAGTGCTACATAAAGATAACAAAAATATGAAACATACATTTTCTGACACCTGATGTCTGTGATTATAGTTACCAAAATTACCTGTTTTTTTTTTTTTTACTTCTAAAGAATACTAAATATTGGTAGGGTAGGATTAAAATATCACTGTCCCATGTTGCAAAACAAAAAAATAACTTTCTCCTCTCCTTGCACTGACATTATTCTCATGCTGGGCACTAAATGAATGTATTCACACCTATTGTTTTTCCTGCTGTAGTATTATGTTCATATTTAAATACAAGGTCATTGCTTACATTCGGACTATTATGGTGCTGTATATGATAACTGTAAGAAATTGGGTTGCTGATTGACTGGGGGGGTGAGCCCTAATCAAGCAGCATCCACAATCCTTGTCAGAGTAAGGCACAAGAAAACCTAAAATTGTTAACCTGTTCTCAAGCCCTGGTAGTTTGGCACAGAGCAGCCTTAACTTAGAGGAAATGCGTAGAGCAACAGTAAAATAGTGAAAACACCACACAAAAAGATCCACCAGCGGGTTAGAAACACATAGCTAAATTTAATGATTAAAACAGGACTATAAAGACAAAATCCAATCAGTAGAACTGGAGTTATGCATTTTTCCTGAATAAAGTTAAACATAGCACCTAAAAGCATAGAGCTAACCAGGGATATCTGGTCACGCTAAACCGAGTCAAAGCTAAGGCAGACTGCAATGCAGCCCTGGTCAGATATAGTCCCAGATTAGTCCCACTGAAGGCTTACCTTCGTAATTCTTGTGCCAAGAAACTCGTTCTCGTTGAAGAGGGCCACATGGAGCAAGGAGAGCATTGCTTGCAGTGGTCGGCAAGAAGACCAGGCCCGACCTTGCAGATGGGTGGTCAGGAGCTTCATGTTGGCAGTCCTCCAAGGTGTGAAGAAACAGACTGGCAGCTACTTGCCTTGATTTTTGGTGCAATCAACACAGTTCCCGTGTGAACTGGCCCGTTCAGAATTGGAAGGAGCCCAATAGCTTGATTTCAAAAGCACATGAGCCACCCCAAGGGTTCACAACTTGAGCGGCACCACCTGGGAGTCGGGAAATCATTGCAGCTGGGACCAGGAGGTGGTTGGGGAACCTTTCATGTCCCTGAGGCTCAGATCAGGAGGGCAGCAGGCTAGGCCTTGGAGCCACTCTGAGGTCAAGATGAAGTTGCATGTCCAGTTCTTCTTTCCCAGGCAAGAGGGAAGCAGGCAACAGGTCAGCACAACAGAACAGCAGAGTGGCTGTCTTTGTAGCAGCACTGCAGTCCTCCGTCCTGGCAGAGTATCCACAAGTCCAGAAGTGTAAAGAGGGGTTTGTGCCTGAGGTCCAGAATTTATACTCAGTTGTGAATTTGAAGTGGGGAAGAAGCTTCTACAGTTTCTCTATGAAGCTCCCAGGCATCTTGCCTTCTCTGCCCTGGCTCCAGACTAACTATAGGAGGTACGCAGCCCTTTGTGTGGAGGCAGGACACAGCCTATTCAGGTGTAAGTGGGGATGTGCCCAGCTTCTCCCTCCCATCCTACAATTGGTGGCCCACCCAGGCACTCGCAAGTTTCCCTTTCTGTGTCGCTGCGTAGGAGGAAAACACAAAGCTCAAGTGTCAGTTACTCCCAGTCATATGACCAGAGACAGGCTACTGGCACTAAAGGGCTAGGGCAGGAAAATGCCAACTTTATAAAAGTGGCATTTTCAGAATTGCAATTTAAAATCCGACTTCACCCTAGAGTTAGGATTTTTTAAATTGTGATTCCTAAGACACCAAACATGTTCTGCGCATCCCTTCCCATATGGAAATTACACTTATGAAATGTAACAAGGAACTCTAACATTATCCTATGGAAAGATAGCCTTGGCAGTAGTGAAAAAACACATTTAAGAACTTCTCACTACCAGGACATGTAAAACTTAGAAGTACTTGTCCTACCTTTTAAATACATTGCACCCTGTCCTATGAGCTGGCCAGGGGACAGGGACTACCCTAGGGGTAGACTTACATGTTTCTTAAAGAAAGATTTGGGTCTGGCAAACGTTTTATGTTGCCAAGTCGAACTGACAGTTTAAAACTGCTCACACAGGCTCTACAATGGCAGGCCTGAGACATGTTTAAAGGGCTACTTAAGTGGGTGGCACAATCAGTGCTGCAGTCCCATTAGTAGCATTTAATTTACAGGCCCTAAGCACATGTAGTACAACTTTACTAGGGACTTATAAGTAAATTAAATATGCCAAGTGGAGATAGACCAATAGATACCATGTTTTAAGGAGTGTGCACATGCACTTTAGCACTTGTTATTAGTGGTAAAGTGTGCAGAGTCCTAATGCCGGCAAAAATGAGATCAGGAAAAATGGAGGAAGGCAAAAGGTTTTGCAGAAGCACCCTAAGGCTGTCAGGTCTACAAACCATGTATTATCATCACTGTAGCTACCCATAATATATCAAAGGTTGTATGGAGCAGCAACATTTTTCTCTTTTTCTACCCAGAATCACAGACAGGGATGGCCAATTATATAGGCAGCTGGGCCCAAACCCAGTGAGCCAATCTTCAAAGGGACACTACCTGCAGCAGTCTCCCTCTAACATGGTTGCAAAGAAGTGTACTAAACACTGCCACTCGTCCACAGGTTTTCTTGTTTTCTTCTCATGGCCCTACTTTCTCTTATCCCTCTCACCTTACCGCCACCCTTCCAATTTTGACAACACACCGATGATTGTCAAATGTGGTTACACCTGAGGCACTATCTATCTAAATGCTCTCCTCTGATCAGAGTAAACCCTGCATTTGAATTTAAAGATAAACATAAGGGATCTTTGACCTCTTTAAAGTTGTTGCAATAATATAAGGACCAGAAACATCCATGCAGTTTTGAAGTTGACAACGAAAAAACTCATGAGGATTGTTTTCCAGTCTGGACTTACACAAAAGGAGAGTCTAAAAGGCATATCTAAGAGCCCCTAGTGCCTCCTTGCGCCACATTAGTGTCATTTGTTTTTACGAGAATGTGGCACAATGAGGCCAAAGTTCCCGTGCCATATTTACAAAGTTTGTAACCCTCTGCGCTACATTATACCTGCAACAGATTTCTTTGTGTCATTTTTTTGGGAACTTTTAATTCCTACTCAGAGTCGGCGTTAAAAGGAGGTACACCATTGATTACAATGGGCCTCAGTGAGCTTTGCAGGATTAGCGTCGACATTTTTTATGCTAATCCTGCAAAGCTCCAGACTTGCATCAAAACTTCTGATGCTAGTCCCCTAGGTACCACCCTGGTGTGCCATATTTTAAATATGGCGCACACATGGTGGCGTTAGAGGGACACTAAGGGGCACAAGAAAAGTGGTGCTGCACTGTGTGCAGCGTCACTTTTCTTAAGTATTCCCCTAAGTGCATTGAAAGCAGTACACTCTGTAAATTAAGTGGCCAATAATTGTGATATACGTTAGACTTCTCTTGCATAGATGTGTAATAAATATTTGCAAATCCATGCTTACTATTTAAATGGTGCACATTCACTTTAATTCACTTTGCTCCTTTTATGTCTATTTTCTTGTTAATCTAATCCACATGACATAAAAACGAGGGCACTATAGTCTTCAACAAACGGACAATCCACCCACAACTGACACGCCCACGCCCAGGTCTAAGTACAAGTCATGCTTTCAAAATCGACCCAAAACCTGTGAAAATTGCCACAAAACTGTGCAAAATGTTCAGAATCCAAAGCAATATACTTTTTCTGTTCCACTAACCTGCCAACCATTTTATAAAACCCACAATAAGTTTTCACATTTACGACAGTAAGTTGTAAGAATTTCTCCTCACTTTCTCTGAACTTTCCTTCTCTCGTTAGCTTTGATTGGATCGATGGCCCAGTTTCTTTTCTGTCTTGTATGTTTCTTCTTGTTCGGTGACAGCTGTTTAACATAGCGACCAACCGCTGGAACTCGGAGTGCAGCAGTGGAAATTTTTACATTTCTCAGAACACGTTTTTCATGTATTGTATTAATGCCTAACATTTTCGAAAAATATTGAAAAATTGAAAAAATATTGACACGAACTGGACAGAAAATCTTTTGGAAAGGAATATTCAAAGATCTGTTTATGTGCATCATATTCCGAACTAGGTCAAAAACAAGCAAAGTTTAAACTGCTCATGGTGAGAGGCTTATTAAATTCTGATATTAAAACTTATTGTGTGATACTTTTAGCACATTCTCTATCAGATTGGAGGGCCTATTTAGGTCTGGCTTAACAGTGCAGCTGTCACCATGCTTATGTGATCAACAGAAAAAGAGTTTTAAGAAGGACTACAGAGACAGAATCCTGTCTCTACCTGCATGTTGATTATCTTGAGTACGGCATTTAATTGGCTAGACGCTGCATGCATCCTCTGAGAAAGAGTGCTTACATTGCATTTTTTGAGTATTACCATGTTCAATACAGCAGGACTGAGCTGGATAGAGTGTCAAAGCCAATGATAACACGAGAACCATACTCTGTTTATTATGAAAAGTTATGACAAAGCAGGATGCCTGACGTATTTATTGTGAAAACCATATATTAAAACTAATAGACATTTGAAGGTGAATGGTTATTACACAGTGTTAATGCATATAGAAAGCCATTTAGTAATGTGGAATCTCCCAGATTACTGTACCTCTGATAAGCCTTGGGACTAGAAGGTTTGCATTCAAAGGCCCTCTTAGGAGGGGCAGTATATTGTTTTGCCAACTCAAATTTTTTACATCTTTATAATTTTATGACTATATGTATGATTGGAGCCTTATGAGTAAGCCTTTGCACAGTACAGTAGGTCCTGTTTTTTTTAGGCAAAATACTTACATCAGAGAAAGAACTGGAAGCACGCTGGGCTGATGACTTCAAAGAAGTCAGATTGGTACTAAAAAGCGGAGAAGACATCCAAGAAGCAAAGACAGAACTGGATGTGACCACTCTACCACACAAAGAAGAATCTTTCACTTCCATTCGATCTCTCAAAAACAGAAAAGCTCCTTGCCAAGACAAACTGATTGGAGAAATGTTTAAGGCAGACCCTGAAACATCAGCCAAGATCCTCCAACCACTTTTTATATTGATTTGGGGGAATTAAAGTACCAATTGACTGTAACAAAAGCATCACTATCATGATTCCAAAGACGGGAGCGTTATTCAACTGTAATAACTTGTGTGGAATCACCCTTCTGTTAATCCTGAGGAAAATCATTATACCTTGCATTTCTGATGCAGTGGACAAGCAGTTAAGAAAAGAACAGACTGGGTTTGACAAACGCAGAAGGCATGTTGATCAGATCCTTACACTGCATAGAGGAGCAGAGACAACAATACACCATCTTCATTGATTTTCAGAAAGCCCTTGATAGTATCAAGCCTCGGGCACACAGTGAAAGCTTATGACATACAGCAGCAGATAGTTCTCCTCACCAGTAGCTTCTGTAAATATTTTACTTGCAAGGTGGGCGATAGTGGGTATAGCTTTGAGGTCAAGACAGGTCTGAGATAGGGATGTGTGATGTTAGCATTGCTCTTCGATCTAATCAACTGGGTAATGTGTCTAACAACTGAAGACCAAGCCAGAGGCCTCAGATAGACCTTATTCTCTACACTGGAGGACATCTCTCCTAAATATCTATGAACAACAAGTGGGCCTGACAATGAACACAAAGAAATCAGAACCCATGCCACTCAAAATATCCCAAACCCTTCACCTATCAAGGTGGGTGGAGAGGACCTAGCCATGTGTGAAGAGTTCACCTACTTAGGTAGTAGTATCAGACAAGCTGGAGGGCCAGGAAGTGACATCAAGAGTAGAATAGCAAGGTCAGAAATGCCTTTGGGATTCAGAACAATATGTGAAAGTCATTTCAATACAGCACCAACGCCAAGCTGAGGCTTTACGAGAGCTGTATCCTGTCTGCACTTTTGTATGGATCAGAATGCCGGCAAATGCCAAAAGTGACACCGCCAAACTGTCAGCCTTTCATATCAGTGACCTGAGAAGAATTCTCAGAATTTGCTGGCTGTGCACCATCTCCAACCAGGAACTGCTGAATCCAAGCAAGAAAGCATGGGCACCATCATTATGAGAAAATGGTGGAAATGGATAGGACACACCATCAGAAGAGAGCAAGGCTTCATCACAAGAACAGCTCTCCACTCGACCCCTAGAAGGCAAATGGAAGAGTGTCAGGACAAAGAACACCTGGAGGTGAACTGTGAAAACAGGAATGAAGACCCTGAAGCACAGCTGGGGCACTGTACAGAAACTTGCCCAAGGCAGATAGAAGTGGAGATTCTTCATTGCTACCCTGCATGCCAGTTGTTGGGAAAAGGCATGTTAAATACCACAGATCTCTGATCTGTTTATTATGAAAGGTCACAGAAAGGGCAGTAGATCTAACTTATTCTTTTGTGAGAAGCATACATTAAACCCAAGACAGCAGATTGGTATTACACTGTGTTAAATGCTACAGCTAGTATCTTGGTACTTGGAATCATATAAAAACTGTTTCAGTCAAGAGGTGTGATCTTAGTTACACCTTCTGACAATCCTGTGAGTAGGAAATCTGCACTAATATAATTCTTGTCAGAGTTTCTAGTGAGCGGTGGTATATTGTTTTGTTAATTATAATTGTATGCATATTTGTAATTTGATGACTGTATGCCAGATGGTTGCCTTTAGGGAAAACCATTTGCTCATTGGAGTAGGTCTGAGTTGGTTTATGGTGACATGCCAATAATATATGCTAAAGGCCTGATTGGTTAACTGAGAAAAGGTATGTGAGATACCACGGGTCTCAATTGTTACAAGCTACACAAAAGTCATATCTTATTGTTGCACCTGACCTGGCCCTTTTTGCAGGGTCATCCCCAATCATTTTGCCTCCTTCCTCCTAAAATTTCTGACCAGTTTGTGTTGGCTTTAGGACTCTGGGCACTTTACCACTGCTAAACAGTGCTAAGGTGCATATGCTCTCTGTGTAAATTGTACTGTTGATTGGTTTATCCATAACTGGCATATTTGATTTACTGGTAAGTCCCTGGTAAAGTGCACTAGAGGTGCCCATGGCCTGTAAATCAAATTCTACTAATGGGCCTGCAGCACTCGTTGTGCCACCCACATTAGTAGCCCTGTAAACATGGCTCAGGCCTGCCACTGCAGTGTCTGTATGTGCAGTTTTAAACTGCCAATTCAACTTTCCAGGCCTAAACCTTCCCATTTACTACCTGTCAGGCACCCCTAGGGTAGGCCCTAGGTAGCCCCAGGGGCAGAGTGCAGTGTATGTTTAAGGTAGGACATATACTAGTGTGTTTTATATGTCCTAACAGTGAAATACTGCCAAATTCGGTTTTCGCTGTGCAAGACCTATCTCTCTCATAGGTTAACAAGAGAGCTGCCTTTAAATATCCTTAAAGCTCAGATTCCTCTTAAGAGCAGATACAAATTTGGAGTTTAAGGTCTCTGAACTCACAATTTAAAAAGAGATCTTTTATTGAAGTTAGTTTTTAATTTGTCTGTTTGAAAATACCACTTTTAGAAAGTAGGCATTTTCTTGCTTGAACCATTCTGTGACTCTGCCTGTTTGTGGATTGTCTGTCTGGGAAAGTTTGACAGTTGGGCTGTTTTTCACCTCTCGAGACAGTGACACAAAGGGGGCAGGGGTGTAGCCTGCATATCCTGATGAGCCATCTGTGCTAGGAGGGAGGGTAGGATTGGTCACTTACACCTGAAAGGGCTATGCCTGCCCTCACACAATGCCGTCTCTGACCCCCTGGTGAGTGTCTGGGGCCTGGCCTGGGAAAGGCAGGATTTCACATTCAAAATAGACTTTACTTTGAAGTAGGCCTACTTCAAAGTAGAAATTGGGTATAAGAAGGGCACCTAAAACCACAGACTTTAGAACACTTCTGGAAACAAGAGGAACCTCTGCCTGGAGAATGGTATAGGCAAGAAAATGCCCACTTTCTAAAAGTGACATTTTCAAAAACACAATCTCAAAATCAACTTTACTAAAAGATGTATTTTTAAATTGTGAGTTGAGAGACCCCAAACTCCACATGTCCATCCGCTCCCAAAGGGAATCTACACTTAAATCATATTTAAAGGTAGCCCCCATGTTAACCTATGAGAGGGACAGGCCTTGCAAAAGTGGAAAACAAATTTAGCAATATTTCACTGTTAGGACATATAAAACACATTACTATATGTCCTACCTTAAACGTATACTGCACCCTTCCCTTGGGGCTACCTAGGGCATACCTTAGGGGTGCCTGACATATAAGAAAAGGGAAGGTTTAGGCCTGGCAAGTGGGTACACTTGCCAAGTCGAATTTACAGTTAAACCTGCACACACAGACACTGCAGTGGCAGGTCTGAGACATGATTACAGAGCTACTTATGTGGGTGGCACAACCAGTGCTGCAGGCCCACTAGTAGCATTTGATTTACAGGCCCTGGCACCTATAGTGAATCTTACTAGGGACTTACTATTAAATCAAATATGCCAATCATGGATAAACCAATCAACCTTACAATTTACACAGAGAGTGTATGCACTTTAGCACTGGTTAGCAGTGGTAAAGTGCTCAGAGTTCAAAAGCCAACAGCAACACGTCAGAAAGAATAGGAGGCGAGAGGCAAAAAGATTGGGGATGACACTGCATAAGCAAAAAAAAGGCCAACAAAATATCACTGCAAAAAAATAATATAAAGTATCTTTAGTCTCTTAAAAGCAACAAATGGCTCTTGCAAGCACAAAGTACGTAGGTTGGCGATCAAAATCTCTGCAAGGAACCGCAGAGGAGGACATGAGTGGAAAACAGGGAGGTGTGTGTCAATTTCTCAGGCCGCACATGAATATGCGTTGTTTAATTTTCATGCAAGGAACCCTTTGCTTCAATTTCCGGAGCGCTGACTTGCATCCTCTTCGGTTTGCGGGGTTTTCAGACACCCCGGGGATGATGCGCTGAAATCCGGCGCTTGCCGGGTGAAGTCACAGGGGCTGTGTCAATCCGGTGGGTGTTGCTTGGAAATTTCTACAGCAGGTGCTGCATCGATTCCTCTCAGGAAGTTGGGCTGCATCGTTCCGGCTCAGCTTTGCGTTGATCCAGTGGGCCGTGCGTCTAATTTCTGGTCGCTACACTGGCGCTGCTTCGATCTTCTCCTTGTGAAGTCAGGCTGTGTCGTTCCGGTTCTGCGTGCAGTGATTTTCTCACCGCGATGCAGGCTGTGCGTCGTTTTCTGCAGGCTGTGCGTTGATTTGTGCCGCACAGGGAGTTCTTCTTGCAGAAATGAAGTCTTTTTGGTTCTGAGACTTCAGGGAACAGGAAGCAAGGCAGCTGTCCTTCTCAGAAAGCAGTCAGGTTAGTCCTTTGGGCAGTCAGGCAGTTCGTCTTTGCAGGTTGCAGGTTCTGGTTCAGGGTTTCTTCTCCAGGAAGTGTCTTGATGAAGTAGAGTGTCTACCTCAGAAGTGTCTGAGCTGGTAGGGGCAGAGGCCCTGTTTAAATACCCAAATGTGCCTTTGAAGTGGGGGAGATTTCAAAGAGTGGCTTAGAAGTGCACAAGGTCCCCTTTCAATTCCATCATCCTGTCTCTCAGGGTCCCAGTAGGGGGTGTGGCTGTCCTTTGTGTGAGAGCAGGCTACTGTCCTTTGACATGTACGTGTCAGGCCCTCCACCCTCCCAGCCCAGGAAGACCCATTCAATATGCAGGTGTGTGCAAGTGTGACTGAGCATTTTGTGTTTGGGGTTGTCTGAGTGAATGCACAAGGGAGCTGTCAACTAAACCTAGCCAGACGTGGATTGGAAGGCACAGAAGGATTTAAGTGTAGGGAAATGCTCACTTACTAAAAGTAGCATTTCTAAAATAGTAATATAAAATCTAATTTCACCATTTAGCAGGATTTTGTATCACCATTCTGGCCATACTAAATATGACCTAGCTATTTCTTTCAGATCAGGACCTACCACTCAAACAGCATATGAGGGTAGCTCTAATGCTGTCCTATGAAAGGAGCAGGCCTCACAGTAGTGTAAAAACGAATTTAGGAGTTTTACACCACCAGGTCGTATAGAACACACATGTTCCTGTCCTGCCTTTTAGCTACATAGCACTCTGCCCTATGGGCTACCTAGGGCCTACTTTTGGGGTGACTTCTATGTAGAAAAAGGGGAGTTTAAGGCTTGGCATGTACTTTTAAATGCCAAGTCGTAGTGGCAGTGAAACTGCACACACAGACCCTGCAATGGCAGGCCTGCGACATGGTTAGGGGGCTACTTATGCGGGCGGCACAACCAGTGCTGGGCACATGTAGTGCACTTGACTAGGGACTTACAAGTAAATTAAATGAGCCAATTGGGTAAAGGCCAATGCCACCATGTTTTAAGGTGAGAGCATATACACTTTACCACTAATTAGCAGTGGTAAAGAGTGCAGAGTCCTAAAGCCAGAAAAAGAGAAGCAGGAAGGCAAAACGCTTGGGGGTGACCCCGCAGAAAACCCATTTCCAACACTGTTTTTTCAATTATTCACTGCACCTGACTCATGCTTTTTTTGAGTTTTAGGACCCTACCTACAATTTGACTGATGCTGGACATTCATAAAAAAGTGGTGAATGTCCTTTCTTCCCCATTTAGAGTATAGGGGCCCACTATGCACTCTAAATATGGTGGATGGGACATCTGCCTCTTTTGGCAGATGCCCCAATTCCTCCAAACTCTACATAAGGCCCTTAGTCACAAATCGGATAAGTGTCACACACAAAAAAGTGTAAATATATGTTTAGATACACACCTACACATGCATAAGCGCACACAATCCAGCTGCTTAACACATAAGAACAACTGGCAAATAAATAGCCTTTAATATGGTAACTCATGAAAAAACAGGCATGCACAAATGCAGTTTGTGTGTAATAAAGCTAGACCTAGTGGCTTTGTCAATGCTTGTTTCATAAAATTCCTGTTCAATGCTTCCCTTTAGAGAAAATGATGCACAGTGTAATTTGTGGCGAACATGTATTCTCCCAGGATTAAAAAAGTACTCCCTAAAGTTTAATTTCTGCTTCTGGAGCACTTACTATCATTGCACAATGGCCCAGATTCACAAGAAAATGATGGATTGTGACACTGCGCCAAATTTGGAAGCGACGCACTCTGTCATTTTCAAGACACAGGGATGCACCAAAATATGGCGCACCCCTGTGTAGCCCCCTGCGCCAGCTCTGCATTTGTTGCCGAGCAGCAACACAGCCACGCTTGCGCCATGGTGCATGGATGGCTGCGCTGCGGGGGAGATTGTTGCAATCTTCAATGGCCTTTTGCTCTTTTTATGTGTGCTGCAGAATACAACACACATAGAAAGAGCAAATAATGAGAAGAAATGAAAGCATTTCTCCCCTTTGTGCCATGCTAACACCACCCCTGGGGTGGCGTTAGATTTTGGCGCTGCCTCAGGTTCATGAAAAACTCACCCAACCACAGCAACACTCATTGCAAGCCCCTTTCACGCAAAGTGCTGCGAGTGAAGGGGCCATATTGTCAAGGCGGCTTCAAGCCACAAAAAGTGGCTTAACGCCACCTTGTAAATATGGGGCAGTGCATAGTGCCACCGGAGTGTTACTAAAAGTGATGCTTCGGTGGCGATAGGGCCTAATGTGTATTTCAACCTGCTCTTCTTTGTACATATTTAAACACTTGGCGTCATTTTATGTACTTGGTGGTACATAATGCAAAGCTTGGTGTAAACAGTCAGATCATGTCAATTGCACCAGCCAAGTGCAATCTTGCACTGTTTCCTGGCCCTTTACAGTGACATCTGCATTTGCACAGAGAAGTGCAAAATTTGTACGAAATGATCAGTTCAAAATGACACTTTAAAACCACCAGTTAGTGCAAATGCCAGTAAAAGACTACTGCAAAATTGCCCTGCGCCGATAAACATTTGCCGGAAATTAGTGCCTAATTGCTCACATCTACGTGATGTGGCAAATTTCTTGCAACTGACTTCATATATTTCTCTGATGCCATGCGACACAGGCGTAATTAACTGGCAAACAACGCGACCTTTCCCTTTGGTGTATTAACAATATAGGAATACCTTAGAGTAATAAAATTGTTATCTCGAGCTAGTGCACAGTTTCCACATTTATACCAACAGCTTTTCCCCATTAGTAATGAAACCTGCAAATTCTCTGTGTTAATACCAAATAGTTAATCTATTAAAAATATGTATTTAACTGGCTGAAGTCGGGTTTCAAACACTTAGGCCCAGATTTAAGAGGGCTTAGCATCATCTAACGATAGCCAAAAACGCTGCGCAATATTAATGAAGTGGATCAATGCATGCATTGCGCCACCTTGTAACCCCTTGCACACATGAAGCCTGCACCAGGTATAATGCATGCAAGGGAGCTGTTCCCCCATTAGGGGGGCTAGAAAAATGAAGCAAAGAAATCTAAGAGATTTCTTTGCATTTTTTTCCTGACATTTCTTACGCCTGCCTAGAGCAGATGTTAAAAGGGGGCACACCATTGGTTGCAATGGGCCCTACGACTGTTTAGGGTTAGCGCACCCTAAACAGTACATCAACAGCATCAAAAATGTTGAAGCTATTGCCCCCTACCCTGCGCCATGGTGTGCCACATTTTAAATAAGGCACACACATGGTGGTGGTAGAGGGGTGCTAAGGGGAGCAAGGAAAGTGGGGTTGCACTGGGTGTAGCACCACTTTTCCTAAATATGGCCCTCAGGTTCTTATTTCATGGCTGTCTGGCGGGGGATAAATGATTGTGTAAGGTATGTTGAATTGATCTCAACCATTTTCTACCATTGGGAATGATGTGGTCTAAATGTCATAGAATTACATAGATATCACCCGCACAATTTTCTCTGTGCATTTCCAGATTACATATACATTACTGGTGCCATTAAAACTGTGGTTCAAGGTTTGCACTGATATTTAGAGTGACCAACCAGTGCAATATTCCATTTGCACTGGTTAGCGCAGGCAGAATACCCACTAGTTTGCACAATGACACTATCACCTGCACAATATACACAAGCTTACACAGCTTCTGCTCCTTTATGGCCACCCAGGAGCCTAAGCCCAGTACGAGGCCAATGTTTTCTTCGTTCATATTCCAATATAGTGTAGCTACTGAACAACCTGCACGATCTGCAAACTGGGGAGAGTAGGCCACTTTGTTCTAAACTCTGCAACGACAATCAATAAAAAACAAAACATAAAAAAATTATGAGGAGGCAGCACAGACCAGGAGCTCAATAAATAATTTTGTGGATCTGTGTTATTTTGTATGCTTTCCAAAAGAAGTGACATCCTCCATTCCACCAGTCTCTCTAATTCACTATTTCTCCTTTTCTTAAGAGGCCAGGCAATAATTTATACAGAGCGTAATGCAAAAAGCCTGCCCACAGTTTGTACTGTAACGTTCTAATCACCCCTAAGTTCAGTCCTGAGCCGTTCTTTTAGTGACTGATTTTCAGGTACATTTAATTGAAACATGAGTTTTAGAAAATGTACCTCTACCACGTACTCAGTCTCACTACTGCTCTAATTTGAACTCAAGTAAAGACTGTAGTATGGATGCATGGATGACTAAATTATTTCCATTTTGCAAACCTATGTGCGCAAGAAAACAACTAGTGAAAATAAATTCTGCATCCTCATTGATTCGTGGTATTTTAGAAATGAAAATTGAATTTGTAATTTATGAAAATGCATTAGGATGGAGAATTTTCCAAAACCATATACTTAAGGTTACGAGTCAGTAAGGGGTCTTACTCGGTGACATACGTTGCCCTGCAAAGTATTGTGAACAGTCACAAACTTTTAAATGTATGGGTCTGCTTAAACATTTTACAAGTTAATTCCTTCCCTGGAAAGCATACGGATTTCTCCAAGGAAATGACAGGAGCTGGTGCCATTCTACGATGGAAACAAGAAACAATAGCATATTTCACTTAGTATGAGTTTACAGATTATGAGTTTTTTGACCGGGAGTGGCCTAATTCACAAATAATGTTTGTGTTGATCTCATAAAATTCAGCATCCGAGTAAGGTGGATGTAGCGGTCTGACCAGCATGACCCTGGGCGCTCCCACACTTCATATTAGCGGGCGTCGACGTATTTCCCCATATAGTTTGCCTCTCTTTCTGCAAGCTTGCGGAAGTCATTTAAGAGTGTTTTGTGTTTGTGTAGTTGGGATTTGGTGTCCTGAGCTGTCTGTGTTCTATCTTGCTCTGTCAGTTCTGCCTCCACACGTCATGCTACGTCGGATGTCACTCAGTACCCCAGACTGTCTGACTACACAGATGCCCCTGATAAACACTTTAAATGCCTCCCATAGAATTGCCTGGGTGTTTACAGAGCCATCATTTAAATTGAAGTATTCAGCAATATCTTCATCTTGCTCGGATCGGAATAGCACGTCCTATAGCACCATGTTGGGGAAACGCCATAGCCTCGCAATACCCCTTCGCATGGGAACACTGAGTGTTATCTGTACTGGCGAGTGATCGGATAACATGCGAGGGAGGTGTTTAATGGAGGTGAGGTACTGTTTGACTGTGTTGGCTATCAGCCAATAGTCTGTGCGCTTCCAGGTACCATGGGACGGCGAAGGGAAAGGTTAGGCCCGTGTTTCAGTGTTGTGTGATCCGGAGGGGACGGGGCTTAGGGCCATATGTACGAACACTTTTTCCCATAGACACAGAATGAGTAAAAACCTTTGCTACCTCTGGCCCTTAGTGAGTGGTACTGCGGCTGTCTTATCTAATGAGGGATCTATTGACATGTTGAGGTCACCCCCTAGAAGAACATGAACTGCCTTGAAGCGATCCATGTGGGATTGTAAGGTCTGTAAAAATTCATGCGAGTCGATATTTGGTGCATAAATATTTACAAGCAATATTTTAAGGCCTGTGAGCACCCCCTCAAACAGTCTATACCTGCCCCCTCCATCCGTGTGGAAGGATTCAAAGTGAAATGGAAGGCTCTTATGTAACAGAATGCAGAGACCCCGGGAATACGTGCTGTAACTGGCATAATATTTATGTTGCCCTCATGCAGATACAAAGGTATGTGTGATACCTGCAGGAAGGTGTGTTTCCTGCAGGAAGACTACCTGCACATTGTGTCTGGTCAAGTACTGAAGTATCTACTTACCTTTGCATAGGTTATTATGGCCTCGTATGTTCCATGACATGACGGTTATGTTTATTGTTTGCTTACTATTTTGTATGTTGTTTGTCATATTTAGATGGTTTTGCACCATTTCATTTAGTTAAGCATATGAGGTATCCAGCATTGTGTTGAGATGAAAGCTTTCAAGTATACAACTGAGTCAAAAATTGGTTCACACTCCTCGCCCACAACTGGCGGGGAACTGCCAGGTGAATCCTGTGAACCCCAACAAAATAACATCTTAACCTCGGTAGTATGTAACTTGGTATCAACCATGTGGGCATGACAATGCAATGGTGATGTACTCCTGATTAATTAGAATTGACATATAGTATTTGGGAATAAGAATGGTCCAATATTAGTGGTTTGAAACAATGATCAGGATACACAGAAGGTTGGCCCCAATTGATGTTACTATATCGTAGTGCAACCGCGCCACGGAGCATTAGTGTACACTTTCGCGGGCAGAGGCAATGGCATCAATCTGGAGGAAAGAGGTCCAGGCTGGCAGAGGGGTCCTCATCTAGGGCATCACACTCTTGGGTCGACCTCCCAGGGGATGAGCCATGTGTGGTTTGCTGATTACAAAAGGTCATGGCATCTGTGGGGTTGTTAAAGTACAGAGGCTTGCCCTTCACATCAACTCGCAGCTGGGTATAATTTGCCATAACAAAGGCCCAGCTTTCAGAGAGCATTTTTACATCAGAAAATGTCCTGCTCGTTTCTTGGACAGCAGGTATAAAATCCAGGAATAAGGAAATTACTGTGCCCTGATAATGCAGTGGTCCTTTTTCTCTGGCAAGGCCGAGCATGGTATTATGGTCCCTGTAATTGAGCAACCTCACTAAAATGTACAGTAAAGTTTTGATGACCCAATAGATCTGCAAGTAGCCCCTCCACAAATAAGTCCATACAGCCAGTATTCGTAGACTCCCCAATTCCAGAAATGTGCAAGGTTTTGCGGCGTTCCCTCACCTCCAGGTCTTCATTCTTTATAGCCACTGTCCTGAGCTTGGTCTCCAACTTCTCCAGCCTTTTCACAATTTTTCCTCTTGTGCACCCTCCAGGCAAGTTTTTTGTCTATCGAGGTGCTCTTCCATGCCGTCAAGTCTGGTAGTTAAGGTGTTGAATCAGCCCACCTGTAGTTCTGCCATGATAGCTTCCATGCCCACCATTTGAGCAGGCGCTGGCCCCTGGTGGTTCCCTCCTCCGATGCTGGCATTGAGACAGTTGTGTCCATTACTGTGTTCTTTTCAAAGGGGTGTTTGCATTGTTTTGGGTCCCCACGCACCATTCTTGTAGCAGGGCATTGAGTGTTGGCACACATCAGAATAGCGCAAAGAAATAGTTTCGCTATGGGCTCCGTCAGCAGGTCAGGTTGTGGACGCTGTCTCTGGAGGAGGAAATGCATAGCACTGTGGTTGTATGGTGCACACAGTTTGAGCAGTGGTCACCCCTCCCGATGTGACATGGGGCTGGGTACCGATTGCGTGAGTCTTGTAGATCCCAAGACATGGAAGATGTGGAGTTAGGCAAAGGGCGCTCCTCTTGTCTGTGCTGGACAGTCCCTCTAGCAAAATTGCACCTTTCTGTCCCATGGGTGTCTAGGTCATGGGTCGCCGAATGTCACGGAGTGATGTCACAGTCCACTCGAAATCAGCAATAGCATCAGAAGGGGGGGGGGAGTGTTCTCCCTGCAATAATCACTGTGAGCAAAGTGGCTTTTTCGGAAGTTGTTGATACTTATTTGTATATGTTCCCCAGGGCCTGGTGGTAGTGTGATGGTGCAGGGCAGGCCTCCCTACCTTGGTGTTGCTTAACCCTTCAGCCGTTCATAGTGGTGGAAGGTGGATACGGTTGGGTGTTTTGAGGCTGCTTACAGTCCTTTTATGTTGTGACATGGTGGCCACACTGCTGCAACCGACTACCACCTCCATTTACTGCAAGTTCTCCGGAGTCTGGCAGTCATTGGATAGATGGTGAGGGAGAGGTAGGGGGGATCTGCCGCCAGTATCATGGCAGCACCGTGCTGCCCGACTAGTCATGCACCTCAGGCTCACCTGAAGCCCCTGTCACCTCAGGGCCTCCAAGGCACACTGGCTGATTGCGGGGAGGCTCCCGAGAGATCGTGGCACCCACTCAGGTGTAGAGAGAGCTGTTTCACCCCCAGTGTCCCCACATTCAGGTGTTGCAGTCCCAAATACTCCGCTGTCTTTATACTCAGGAGCAGTCCATTCCGTTGGTTATTCGGGGAGCCTCAATCGGTGCTTCAGCAGCGAGCGGCCATAATGGCCATTGGTGTGGTCATGACCCCATAAAGTTATTTTCAAAAGGTTCTAAAACCTAATTTAATAGGGAGAGTAAAATGTTGTATTTTTAGTGGGGAAGTAACTTTTATAAAACTGTACTTTGTGCTGCCTGGGAGGAAACTAGCTGAGAAACAATTTAATTTTGAGCTCTGCTCCACAGGACCAATACACATTCTGGGTTAAATGAAGGGAGCAATACAGGATGTAAAGCACATGCCAGACAAACTGTATACAACCAGTTGCAAATAATTCAGTGAAATCCTTGTTTGATGAACAATACATGGATTTATATTCAGGCTTTACACATTTGTTAGAAGCTAATTTTTAAAATCAATCACATTTTAAAAAGAAAATCTGATCAGTAATCAACAGATGTCACTTAAAAGTTCAGTCTATATTGAATGCCATGTGAGATGGACTTTAATGAGGAACTCATTTGTGTTCAGTGTTTAGTTCAGTGCAAGTCATCAGCAATTATTATTTTATCTCCTCCCTCATCTTCATCACGATTATTGCTTACGAAGAAATATCAAAGAAGTTATTGGTCATTGACCATTATCACTACATTCCAAAAGGAAACAACAGCCCCGGAGCATATGATATATATAATGAATTATCCATGAGTGTATTCAGAATAAGTGGCTATAATTAAAGCCATTATAGAGTAGTGGCATTTGCCTTTACAAAACAAAGAACCAAAATGTAATGAAAGCCGATCCCTGACAGCGAGTTTATAAAATGATAAGGTTGAGAGATGTCCACAAGGACAAGGTGTAAATATCTGTACAGACACCTCTTTTCTATCCAGTCCTACAGACTATCATACCTGTATTTGAACAGATTTAATTGAATATTCGTTAATTTACTAAACCAAACATAAGCCACAGAAAGTTGCAATGTAGCCCTGCTGCTCAGCATAGTAGATGAATGCTTGACACTTCTTTTAGAAGCCCCTAAATATAACAAAAAGGGAAACACACATTAAAGTTGTGAAAGTATTAGAATGAAAATAACAAGGCAGAGATATTTCGTGGTTTAAATGGAAAGGCAGCAAGAGTTTAAGAGTAAATGCGAAAGTATGTCAACCAGCTTTCTCTAAAAAAAAATCTTTATCATTTTGCAAAGGAGCAAAGCCACTAATCAGATATTTTATATTGTTGAAATATGGATCCTGGTGACGTTCATCCTTGGAATCAGAGAGAGTGGGTTATAAAATCCAACATATTATGTCAGGTATGAGTTATAGAGATTCAAACATGAGTTTAAAGACATGCGTGAATACCACAACCATTTGAGACAGGAGAGAGGAGTTAGGCATAGGTCCCATGCTCTTTGGGCATTTTACTCAAGCTGTACTTCACTGATGAGGCCCACAATCCTTCAACTATTCTCGGATTGCTTGTGTTTCCATCTGGAGAAGACCTAGTCTGACAGTTCAGGCTACATTGTTCCTTCAGGAGACTGATTTGGATGTGGTTGGGCACTGTTCTTGATGACATAGTGGGCAAAAAGTAATGGCCTGGAGTGAAATTATATAATGTAAATGGAATACCTGGACATGGATTCAAACTGCACATCATTAATGGGGCCAAAAGGTTGACACTGGTCAGGGGTTGCTTGTGTTCTCATCTAGAGTGGGCCTGGTATGGCATTTAGGGCTTCATTGTTTTGAATGGAGGAGGGCCAAGATTGATCTGCATGTCACTATTCTCTGTCTGGAGTGGTTGGATAAAAACAAGATGGACTGAAATGCAGTCACAAGTAATTGCTAGTGAGTTTCATTCAAGCGTTCTACCTATCACTTCTTTATTAATCTAAGCTGCTTAGGCTAGCAAAACATTTATCCCATATCCATATGCAAATGAGGGGACACACTTAAATACTGTGCAGCTGCAGTACTGTGACACTGGACTTTGCTATGGTTTTTATAGAAAGAGCCACCAATGTATCTGTAGGCTCTTCTGGTATACATAAATGAACTGGGGGTCAAAACGCAGACATAGACACCTACTGCACCCCGAGGTAATTCTGTAACTCTCTATTAATTGCTAATTTTAAAGAACCGGTGGAAAAATCTCAAAACAAGTGGATATTATCAAGGGCTTTGTGGGTGGGTGGGTGCATTTACTGGTTCACAACTGTGAATAATTTCCTTTTAATGTAAAGATGGTCAGATACTACCTACATATAAAAAATAAACGAATAACAAAGGGACATCTAATAAACCTGGTTCCCTGACATACCAAACCTGCCCAAAGCCAAAGAAAAGTTTATGCCCACAGAGAGAGTTTTGGAGTACAATGCTGCACATTGTGAGCTAGCTTGTTGCGTCTCCATTGTATACCCCCTTCCACCAGGCGTGTTGCATCATTTGCCCTTTCTAGCGTGTACTGGACTTAATGGGAATTTTCAGGACTGGACAGGGCTACTACTGCATAATTGTGCACAGATATGGCATTTTATTTTGCAGTGGTAAAATAGTTAAGCCTGACAGGTATCTTTGTTGCATTAATGGCAGGCATAATGAGAGCAATTTTCGGCCATAAAGAGAGATTTACACAGTCCCAGGCAAAGTGTGAATGCCACTCAGAAGGATGGTCACCAATTGGGAACACAGTGAATCCTTCCATCTGCATTGATAGGGACTTGTTGACACAGTGAGACATTTTAGCAGTGGTTGCCATGTATGGCCAGCTCCTCTCAGTAGCCAACCAGCTGCTCTCTCAGCAGCTGTGCAGATCAGTGGCAAACAGTTGCTATCGCAGAGAGCAACTGAATTGTTTTGTAATTTCTTAACTTAACTATGTCCAATGTGTTTGAATTCCTAGTACAAGTCATACATATCCAGTAAATGGAAGGATTCCTTCAATAGAATAGATAGCCAGAAGGTGGGTGAGTGGACATTTATACAGTCATCATCTAAAAGTGACAGGGTGCATTGAGGCTTCTTTTGGCAAACAAGGAAAGACACGTCTTGAGGGCAGGGCCAGCTCGTCAACACAAATTAAGGGGCATATTTATACTCTGTTTGCGGCGAATTCGGCGCAAACCTTGCCCCATATTTAAACTTTGAAACCCGAGCCCGCTGATGTCAAAATTCCTCCGTGTGCATCATTTTTTGGATGCGGGAAACTGCCTCGCGTTAATGACATGCAAGGTAGGCGTTCCCACCCAAAAAATGACTTTAAGGCATGTGTGCCTTATTTATACTCCAGTGTCATTTTGACTCACAGGAGAGGGCGGGCCTTAAAAAACAGCCATGGAAGGAGTCCAGAGGTGCCCTTCTCTGCCCCCAGGGACACCCCCTGCCACCCTCGCCCACCCCTGGAGGACACCCATGGATGGGGGGACCCATCCCAGGTAAGTTCAGGTAAGTAAAGGTAAGTATTTTTTTTTTTTCAAGTGGCATGGAGGGCCTAATTCGGCCCCCCATACATGCCACTGTGCCCAATGACCATGCCCAGGGGACAGAAGTCCCCTGGGCATGGCCATTGGACAAGGGGGCATGACTCCTGTCTTTGCTAAGACAGGAGTCATTTCAATGGAGGTTGTGTCAAAAAATGGCGCAAGTCCGGTTTGAGGCATGATTTTTGCCTCAAACCTCACTTGCACCATTTTTTGATGCACAACCCCCATTTTCCCCTACGCCGGCGCTGCCTGGTTTGCCTTTTTTTTTACTCTGACCAGTCTGCAGCGCCGGCTAACTTAATTCCTTAAATAAGGCGCCCGCATAGTGCCTGGAATGGCATTAGCCAGCAGTAAAATGTTTGACACAAACCAGCGCCGGCACTGGTTTGCGCCAAAAAGTATAAATATGGGCCTGAATACCACAATGTCACTCCTAACTTCAGGTAGAGTCCGTAAGCAATGGTGCCCACAGCAAGTGAGCAGTGTGATGTGTATTGATGTCAGTGATCTAGAGAAAGTATTATGAGGAATAACCGAGGGGGAGTATTCTGGTATGTAGACTGGAAGGGACGAGTGGTGAGGTCTTGTGCAGGGAAGCCCCTCCATTTTTAAGGAGAAGGGTTCCCCGTACAGTATTAAATGAAGGGACTCCATATACATTTGAACAAAAGGGCTTGGGCATTCAGCCTGGATGTGGATTTTTCATGTGTTGCAAGTTTCAAGAGTTCCATCGTCCAAATAATCATTTGTGGGTATGTAGGGCATGATCCAATTCCTGGAGACCAATACCACTCTGGCTTCTTACATTTGTTTGTCTTGTCTAGAAAGGAGGACGACCCAGGGCTCTTCTGAGTAGTTGTGACTTAGTAGCAGATACATTTTAAGGTAAAGTGGGCAATTGCCCAGAGCCTCCAAAGTTCGGGGGCCTCTGGAAAAGTAACCTTTTGCTCAATCTTAGTTTTATCTATTTTTCTGCCTCAATATTTAATATATATTTAACATTGTTTGGCAAAACAGGGTTAAAATGACCAGAAAATGGATCATAAAAATGAAAGTTGCTTCAAGCAGGGCCCCCAAGCTACTTCTTGACTGGGACCTCTAGAATGCTAAAGATGAGACTGCTTAGTAGACAAGACCAGCGTAGACGTGCATTCTTCATAACATCTGTGAGGTGTACATGAGTTAACAAGATATAGTTCTGAGATTAGATCATTACAGTTGTGCCAGTTATGTAGGTAAATGGAGATAGATGACGTCTGCTACTTAATTATGAATAAGATATTGTACATGGTTCATAGAGCATCTACCAGACAAAAAAAACATATTGGAAATCATTGATTCGTTTAGGAAGACCTTTGTTCATTCTCAGCACCAAGAGCTTTTCCATGAATTTCACATCAGTATTCAGCCAGGAAATTGGCCTGTAGAAACAGCAAAATGGGGAGTCGCAACTTAGGGCGTACATTCAATTGGCCTCAGTTAAATCATGTCTAAGACTCCAATGGTCTCATCCTCTTTTAAGGTGTTATAATGACGTTATAAAGTTTGTCAAAGATCTATGTTTTATTAGTTCAGTAAAACTATCTCGGAAGGCCATTAGGAACAAGTGATTTGTTGTAGGGAAGATTACGAGAGCAGAATGGTGGGTCCTCTCAAAATTCAAGGGCGGCTAAAACTTCAAGAGCGGATCAAAGGATAGGTGACTAAGGTCTTGGAGAAAGGTACTGAGAAATATATCAGACTTTTTAAAGCCCTATGAGTTAATGTGAAAGTTATTCCACTGGCTACTGTCTTCCTTGGTCTAGATCCTTTCCAATTGGCCTTCCAATGAAGAGACTTTCCTATTCGTTGTGTATAGTCTGGTCTCAAAGGAATTAGGGTCTGGTCTCATGGATTTGACCTCTTTGGCCATGTTTGGTTTGTCTTCATGCTTGTTATCATTGGAGACTCGGATTTCCTAAAGTTTTTTGAGAAGGGTTTCCATTTTGACATCTGCCATTTTAGGGTGTAGGGGTTACTTCCTGCCACTAAGAGTCTCGGATAATAGGAACTGCTGTGAGGGGATGGAAACAAGAAGCATAGAAGAGGCTGTCAGAAGATGCGAAGTGGAAGACAACAATTGAGAGCTCTCCAGTGACAAAAGAGGAGCAGCAGGAGAGCTTGGGCAAAGGTAAAGAGCAAGCCTGGCCCACATCCGAGGATGTGGGGAGAACGAGGGGTCTGTACTTGTGACAGTGTCAATCCAAAGGGCATCCTCATGGTGGAGAGCAAATGACCCAAACCACATTAAGAGCATTGTTGTGGTGTACCGAGTACTGAGATTCCCTGGGGAATTAAGGCAGAGGGTGCTAGGAGATGTAGTAAAAAAGCAGAGAAAGTGTGTGGCAGAGACAAAACATACAGTAGTTTAAATTGGATGTATGATGGAACAACAAACGCGTTTACAATGCATGCCTTTACAATGTGGTCTTTACAACGACCGCATCTTTACCACGCATGCCTTCACCCCGCATGCCTTTACAACGAGTTTAGTTGTAAAAGCATGTTTGGTAAAGTAACATGCATGGTAAATTCTCTCCCGCCCTGCCCCCTAAACCTGACATCATACTCCACCTGCCATTGCGCCCTTAAAACTACCCCTTCCGACCCCTGCCCAGAGCCCTAACCCCCTGGCCTACCCTGCCCTGTCATCAAAACTGTCCGAAACTTTCCTAAAAACTACCCGACCCCCCACCCTACCCTAAACTCTAAAACCTACCCTGGCCGAAAAATTACTCCATCTGTCCTAAAAACTACCCCAACCCCCTGCCTTCGCCCTAAACCCTAAAAGCTACCTTGCTGTGTCCTAAAAACTACCGATCCCCTACCCTAAAACCTGCACTGTCCTGTCCTAAAAACGACCCGACCCATCCTAAAAACTAGCCTGCCCTGTCCTAAAACCTACCCCGCTCTGTCCTAAAAAACTATCCAACCCCTGCTCTAAACCCTAAAACCTACCTTGTCCTAAAACCTATCCCACCCTGTCCTAAAAACTACCCCTTCACCCTAAAACCTACCCTACTCCTGTCCTAAAACCTGCCCCACGCTGTCCTAAAAACTACCTGACTCCGCTCTAAACCCTAAAACCAACCCTGTCCTAAAACCTAACCCACCCTGTCCTAAAAACTACCGCGCCACCCCGCCCCACCCTGAATCCTAAAACCTACCCCACCCTGTCCTAAAAAACTACCCCGATCCCCCACCGCACCCTAAAACCTACCGTGCCCTGTCCTAAAACCTACCCCGCTCTGTCCTAATAACTACCCGACCCTGCTCTAAACCCTAAAACCCTAAAACCTACTCTGTCCTAAAACCTACCCCACCCTGTCCTAAAAAATACCCCGACCCCGCCTTCACCCTAAAACCTACCCCGCGCTGTCCTAAAAAATACCCTGGCCGCCCCACCCTAATCCCTAAAACCTACCCTGTCCTAAAATCTACCCCGGCCTGTCCTAAAAACTACCCGCCTCTACCCTAAACCCTAAAACCTACACTGTCCTGTCCTAAAAACCACCCCACCTCCACCCCACCCTAAAACCTACGCTACCCTGTCTTAAAACCTACCCCACTCTGTCCTAAAAACAACCCGACCCGCTCTAAACCCTAAAACCTACCCTGTCTTAAAACCTACCTCACCATGTCCTAAAAACAACCCCGTCCCCCGCCCCACCCTGAATCTTAAAACCTGCCCTACCCTGTCCTAAAAAACTACCCCGACCTCCGCCTTCACCCTAAACCCTAAAACCTAACCTTCCCCTGTCCTAAAACCGAGCCCGTTCTGTCTAAAAAACCACTGACCCCTGTTCTAAACCCTAAAACCTACCCCACCCTGTCCTAAAAACTACCCCATCCCACAACCCCACCCTAAACCCTAAAACCTACCCTGCCCTGAAACCTACTCCGATCTACCCACCCTGTCCTAAAAACTACCACAACCCTCCCTCCCCAAACAAGGCCCCACTTACCTTTCTCCTCTGGTCGCTGCTCCTTCCTACTTGCTTCCTTCCTTCTGCCCGACTGCTGTCACTACCCTTACCACGCATATGAGTAGTAAACGCATGCGTAGTAAACGCATATTAGTTGTAACGGCAGCGTGGTCAATGCATATTGTTGCATTGTCTGCGTTATTAGTGCTGTTTCCCGTTTAAATTTGGGGCTAGTGCAGACTGAAGGTCATCCCACGTGTCCCATATTAATGCTTGTGATCCCCTCAAGAAGTCCTCCTTCCCCAAGGCTCCTTAGTTGGCTGGAGGGCCTAGTTCATCTTCACTTGTAAAAGGAAACAAAATTGGTACTTCTGAGAGAGGGTCCAGAAGCTACTTGCCTTAGGACAAGCAAAAACAGTTTAAACAATGGTCCAGGTGGGCGAGGCGACCGCGAACAAGTGATTCTGAGGCAATTGTGAGACCTCCTACTGAGAAGAAGCCAGTCCCATGGTCCAGAGTAAGCATGGTATCTGTTGGGAGGAAGAGGGAGTATCAACATTGCAGTGGTGCCATCAAGTGGAGGAGGCAGGGAGAAGAGAAGTTGCATGGTAGGGTTCCCCTTAATCAGCAGTGTCTTCATGGCCCCCTGTTGAGGGCTCAGGCTATCGAGTGCTCTGCCGACAGCAACACCCAAAATGGCTACTGCTGTCCTGTGCCGGCACACCACAGCTGGATCCAGTAGACAAGAGGGTGAAAAAGCTGCAGGAGTAGGAGTTGCCTGATGAGCTCCGGTGGTGCTAAGACTGATCCCCGACCAGTGCTAGCCGTCTGATTACCTGAACACAGTGAGAAACATCGCCAGGCCGCGAACGGCAGATTTATTTAGATCAGCCCGCAATCTTGTTCTCTGCTTGGGTGCTCTTTCCAGAGGAATTGTCTTTGCAATCACTGCAGTAAAAAGTGAACAAGCGAAGACTGAAGGAGGGCTGACACAAAGCAACCAATGTCAGACGAAGCCCTCAAAACGCTTTTTCTCCACAGTCATGCAAAACGTGCTGGCTATCACCTAATCTGTTAAAAAGAAAAACAGTGTATTCTCAGTAGTTCCCCTTTATCAGATGTATGCTAATATTTAGGGATTCATACTTTTACGACATGTTCAAGTTCTACTAAAACGTACTATTTATCTGTCCCCATATTGTTACTGCAACGGACAACATGCTGATGTGTGTTTAATGTCATGTGGACAGCGCCTTTTCATATAACAATTAATTTGGATTTATTTTGTTATTACTACATTTGTTTCTTCTTTGTTTTGTCTTGGTTAATAACTAGGTTGACTTTAAGGTACAATGTACACTGAAGCTGCAACTAGTAAATGCAATTTATTTAATGTGAAATTTTACATTAAATATAAGATATGTTTTAAAGGGAATAGGTGAAATACTGGAATATGTTAATGACTATTTATCGGTCAGTTTACCAAAATCTAAATCAAAACAAGAAAATTTTCTGTTTCTCTAATTTGCATAAGCTACATAGAAGGCAGCCTTCAAATGGGACATTTTTACCAGACTTAGGACCTTTGTTACGAGGACAGCTGCAAAGGGTGAAATAAAAATGAATTATGTTACAGCATGTTTCCACCCATTGTGATAAAAGTATGTATGATGCTTTACAAAGGCTTCAATGCCACATTACAGCCTAGTTGGTGTATGGGTGACTCTTCAATCAAATATACAAAAACACCAGAGGTGGGCATAATTCTGTGTAGCATAGTCAAGCAGAATTACCCCAAAATTATTCAAGAGTAAAGGGAATTACACAAAAAAGACTGTTTTTCTCACACCCAGAAAGAAACACATGGTTTGTGTTTCCAGCAGAAACCATGATTTGTTACCTGGCGTGGCAGAAGCGTACAATTTACCTTTATATTCCTTCCTCTACTCACCAAACCCCCTTCCCCTCCCTACCCTTAGGCGGAAAAAACATACATGTATTGCCTTTTGAGGGAGGATGGTGAATGTATGTGTTAAACCCCATGGGACCGTGAATTCCTTGTGTTTTTGAACTGGTAAATCATGCCCCATAAGTAATTTCGCATTCTGTGGGACTTACCTAGTAAATATATGATATTGGTGTGAATTTTCCCCCCAGTAACATTAGTGTTGCATGCAGATTTACTGCCTGCCAGTATTGCGTAAGTTGGAATGAGAGCCTAATCATATATGATTGATTATGTGGTCTTTATTTATATTTTGGAATGATAATTTCCAAAGATATTTAAAGCACTATTTTAGTTTATCCTAATATTTCTTTCCATGAACATGTTCTCAAAGTCATCTTCAATTGAGGTATGCATGAAAAGATTTACAACGGTACACACATGTAACTGCACTAAGTAACTATAGTCAAATATCTATGAGGACCCTCCATGGGATAGGTCCACTGGTCTGCTATGAAAGCACTCCCATCTAAAATGTTCATCAACATCAAGCTGTGTTCCTAGCATAAAGTCCAGAAGCCTTGCAGAATGATGCATGAGCGAAGAGAAATAGGGATTACAGTTGTTCCATTGTTCATGTAAGATCATGTGTGCCACAACTCTCCCTGTATCTAACCACCAAAAATTCTACATTTTAGATGGGTCTGCAGTACTCCATACTTTCACATTGACTCATTATGCTCCACCAATTAGAGTAATTGTTTCTATCCCTCCTGTGCCAGCCTCCCTCGCAGTGGTAGGATGCCAAATTCCATCTACACTGTAGTCAGCCAGGTCTATGACCTATGCAAAGGAATGTAAATCTATGACTACACCAAAAAAGAAAACTTGAATATCCACAAACCACAACTTAAAATGTTCATTTTCATTAATACATAACCTTCTTTTTTTTTATTTTTAAATTCAAACCAAATTCACCTGCCACCAATATTGGTGGTTGGGAGGGATAATGCTAGCCTCCACTCTCTGTCTTTAATGAATTCCAGATTGTACTAGCACCAACAACTTTGAGAATCTACATTTCTCTTCAAGACTAGAGGCTAGCATTATGCATGTACAAGCTTCTCAAAACAACTAAAGACACCTGCTCCACTGGCCTAAGATACAATCTCACAAACATCCCTGCATTAGACCAATCTGAAGCCTTCATAATCTCTTCTAAGTGAACACCACTGCACATAAACACCTTATTAGCCATAGCTTCTAACACTGAATGTTCTCTGAATACACTCATGTCCGCCCCTGGCTCTTCTTTTACCACCATATCACAAATGCTATAGGCTATAATGCTCTATTAATGCAGAGGATGGAATATCTGACATGTTTTTTTTAAAAGTATCCCTTCCACCAAACTCACAATGGGGCCCTAAATCTAATGACAATTGTGGAATCTTTGGCCATCATCTATGAAGTCATTTCCATCAGAGCCTTTTCAACCACGAAATGGCATTTTTTGAATTCAACCCAAATAAAGATTTGGTAACATATTACCAAATCTTACTGAATCACTTGGGTTTGGGAATAAATACAGATTTGGTATTTGGATGTGGTGTGTTAAGGGCGTCCCTTATAGATACCAAATGTTTATGCTATGCATTAATATTTTGTGATGGAAATCCAGTCACAAAACATTAATATTTCACCACCTTCTCAAAGAAGGTGGAAAGCCATGCACAAATAGGCTGGGGTCCCCCTTCCACTTTGCAAAATGTTCACAATTTTTTTTAAGGCACTCTGTTTTCCTTTAAGGAAAATAGGCTGTAACAAACCAAAGATTGCTTAGTTTAAAGGCACTCACAGACATGGTGGTCTGCTGACCCAGCACACCATCATGCCTTTCATTGTAACCAGACGTAGTGGGTTGCAATGTACAACATACCTCATGCATATTAATGAATTAAGTCGATTTTTGACCCACTACAAATCAGTACTTTGAGAACCAATCTAATAATACATACACAGGTTGATTCTTAGAATACCAATAGGTTTGTTAGAAATCAGTGTGCAAATTTCTTTGTACATAAGGCCCCAAGTTTTCAAACAAATCACAAAACATTACAAAGAGCTACACCACCAAACGATCCAGTATTTTGGCCCGGAATAGCTAATCAGTTCATACATAAAAGAAATGCTCTCTGGTTCTTTAAGGTCGTACATCAGACAGCATTACTTTTTGCTCTGTTTTATGTGCAGTATTCAGTTTTGTTCCATATGCAAAAGGATAAAGGATTCAACAATGAACTGCCTTTTTGGGGTATCACTGTTCAAAAAGTAGCACAATTGTTGGAGAAAGGCTCAGATCTCAGCATTGTCCTGACTTTTACATTACCTCAGGGAGGTGGATGGAAAATTGGTGGTGAGAGCAACTGTTTTTGTGATGCCTCCAATCATAGTGGGCCTGATTCACAAAGGTAAACTAAAACGTTTGATCGAAACTTGGATCAAACGTCTAAGTTTATGATTTTGAAGCACTTTTCGGTGAGTAGCACGCTACTCTGGAACGCAAGAGGAATTGGTGGTGGATTAGTATAGGGAAATATGAGTACAGTATTAGTATCATTTTTAGTTAATTTGAGCAGAGGATTACTGAGTTTGTTAGTTGAATTGACTAGGGTAGTGTAGAGATAGAGGAGGGAAGAATCCAGAAGTGTTATTTGGGAATTTATAGTAATAGGATGAGGCTTGGGATGAGTAAAGGAGAAAAATCTTTCCTCAATTTTTGAATACCAAAAAGTTTTTGATAATAAAACATTTGATCACTGTGATTTAAAAACGAAAGCAGGGATTCACAAGTATCTAATATAACAACTTATCTAGGAGCTATGCAATGACCTATGAACATGTGAAGCATAGGATAATATACACATATATATGTATATACACATGCATATATACACACACACATGCACACATACACACACATATATATATATATATATATAAAACCATGAGTAAACATACATTTGTTAAACCGCCTTAAAGAGTATGTATATAATTTATTATTATGAAATAGTAATGATACATATTTCTTAAAGAATTATACATATCTAGAATATACACATAATCAGTTTATAAATATTTATCAACACACGCATATGCAGTTCATTGTCGTTTGAATATGGTGGCTATGAAGGAAAGAGCCAACTCTTGAGTAGTCTTCAGAAGGCAAGATAGTTATCCGTGGATCTTATATTTGGAGGTAATGAATTCCATACAGTAGTTTGGCTGCCTGAACGGAGAAGGATGTGCCACCCACTGTCTTTCTCTTGTATGGTGGTGTTCCAAGACGGGGTGCCAATCTTGAGTGGAGGTTTCTTTGTTGAATGTGTTTGGTTATTTTGTTTCTTATGAAAAGTAGTCCTGTTCCAAGTATTGCTTTGTGGGTGATACAAAGCACCTTGAAGGTGGATCTTCTGGCAACAGGCAACCAGTGTAATGCTCTCAAGGCAGAGGAGATGTGAGCTTGTGGCTTTATATGTAACGATAGCCTGGCAGCTGAGTTCTGAATACATTTTAGTTTTTTCATAATAGATAAGAGATGATCTATGGTAGAGGCCATTGCCATAATCCAGTTTTGATAGTACAAGAAAGATAGTAGCCTGCACCTTGTGTCGAAATCCGATGTTGAAAAGCATAGGTGAGATGATTTATCCTTGGGGGGCCGCTGCCTTTGTGAGGTAGGGTTTGGATGAGAGGGGGGAGAATAGATAATATTGGTTCTGTTTTGAAGGTAGGATGTAATTCAGTCGAGAGCTGTCCCTTCTATGCCGGCTTCGTGGAGTCTGTGAATTAGGGTGTCATGGTCAACAGTATTGAAGGCAGCCGAGAGGTCCAAGAGAAGTAGTGCAGCAACTCCATTGCGGTTGACTGTGTTTTCAAGATCATCCCAGATTGCTATGAGTGCCGATTCAGTGCCTCTTCCTGGGTGAAACCCAGTTTGGTAGACTGAAAGTATGGAATTGTCTTCAATGAATTGTGCCATCAAGGCGAATACTACTCTTTCTATCAGTTTGCCCAGGAAAGGTCCATTTGTGATTGGTTTGTAGTTGTTGGGGTCCTGCTGGTCTAGGTTTGTTTTCTTTCATAACGGACTTATGTATTCCTTTTTCAGGTCTTCAGGAAAAGTTCCTGTAGTTGAAGGGTTGTTGATGATTCTTCTTACATGTGTGGCAGCAGAAGTAGATAAAATAATGTTCTTGAAGATGTGTGGTGGACAAGAGTCAGAAGGACAACCAGAAGGTCTGCTTGCTTTGACCAAATCCATAAATTCACCTTGTCATATTTGTTGGAAGGAGTGCAGAGGCTGGGTTGGTTTATTCTTGGAGGGGATTTTAGGAAACAGGTTGGTGCTGATGTTTTTTTCTGTTTTAAATAGGAATTCAGTGTGTCTGCCTTGGTTGTGTAATGAGTTTCCAATTTGTTTGTGAAATCTTGAGTAGTGGGATGACTTATTTTCATGCATTTATGATTTCAAAATTTATTGAGAATTTTAAACAATTATTTGGTTGCAGATTTAGCATATGTATGTTGGGCTTTTAACCATGCCCACGTCATGCCCATCACTACCACTCATTCGTGGGATTGCCCTTCAAAAATCCTTTGATGACACTGGTAAATGGTTTACCTTTGTCCCTCCTTGGGGAGGTTTTGTTATCGCCGTTGCCATTGCCCCCTAATTGCACTTTTGCCGATAAGTTTGACTGCGAGCAAACTTATTTTTCCTTTTATGTGTCTCTTCACACTGACGCTCATGACAGCCGTAGCGCGGTGAATCAGCTCGCTTATGTGAAACAGTTTTATTTTTAATTTTCAATTTATGTTGCAAGAAAAGTCGGATTAGGAGTGTTCGAAATGGGGTCTTTGGTTGGCAGTTAGGTTACCCCCTGTCCAAGCAAGGACCCTCACTCTAGTCAGGATAAGTCACACGCAGTCCAAATTATCCTGTGCCAACCCTCTGGTAGCTTGGCACTGAGCAGTCAGGCTCAACTTAAAAGGCAATGTGTAAAGTATTTGTGCAATAAATCATGCAATAACACAGTATAACACCACAAAAATACACCACACAGTGTTTAGAAAAATATAGAATATTTATTTGGTCAAATGCAGGTCAAAATGAGCAAGCTTTGATAAGTATATGTTGAAATATCCCTTTAGAGAATGATAAAAAAGAGTCTTTAGTTTTTAAAAAGCAACAAGTGTCTCTTGCAAGCACAAAGTACTTAGGCCCATATTTATAAGTTTTTTTAGTACCGCATTTGTGTCATTTTTTGATGCAACATTGACACAAACTTACAAAATTATTTTTTTTTAGCTCTGCATTTGCGTAATGTTTTGATGAAAAATTGACACAAACTTACAAAATACAATTGTATTTTGTAAGTTTGCGTCAATTTTACGTACAAAATGACGCAAATGCGGCACAAAAAAAGTATAAATGTGGGCCTTGGTTTGCATTCACATTATCCGCAAGGGGCCGCAGAGGAGCAGATGCGTGGAAAACGGGGAGGTGTTCGTCTGTTTCTCCGTGCGCACGCAGATGATGTGTCGATATTTTTCCACCTAGTCAGGGCCTTGCGTCGATTTCCAGCATGAAGACTTGGATCCTCTTCAGGTTGTGGGGTATTTGGCTGCTCCGGGGATGATGCGGAGAAATCCTGGGCGTGCAGGACGAAGTCACAGGAGGGCGATGCAGCGAAATGTTTGTCGTACGGCAGGCGCTGCATCAATTCTTCTCGCAGGAAGTCGGGCTGCATCGTTCCGGCTCGGCTATGCGTTGATCCAGTGGGCAGTGCATTGAAGTTCCTGTCGCAACGCTGATGCTACATCGATCTCCTCTTGGGGAGCCAGGCTGCGTCGTTCCGGTTCGGCATGCAGTGATTTTCTCACCGCGATGCAGGCTGTGCGTCGTTTCTGGCAGACTGTGTGTCGAATTTTCGCCACTCAACAAGTTCTTTGCAGGATGAAGTTTTTTTGGCCCTGAGACTTTGAAGAACAGGAGGCAAGCTCTATCCAAGCCCTTGGAGAACACTTCTCATCAGATCCCGAGGGCAGCAAGGCAGCAGGGCAGCAGTGCTTTGCAGAAAATCAGTCAGGTGAGTCCTTTGGGCAGCCAGGCAGTTCCTCTTGGCAGGTGGCAGGTTCTGGTTCAGAGTTTCTTCATCAGTGGTATCTTGTCCAGAAGTGTCTGAATTGGTAGGGTCAGAGGCCCTGTTTAAATACCCAAATGTTCCTTTGAAGTGGGGGAGACTTCAAAGAGTGGATTAGAAGTGCACAAGGTCCCCTTTCAGTTCCATCGTGTCTGCCAGGGTCCCAGTAGGGGGTTTGGCAGTCCATTGAGTGAGGGCAGGCCACTGTCTTTGACAAAGTGTCAAGCCCTCCACCTTCCCAGCCCAGGAAGACCCATTCAGTAAGCAGATGCGTGCAGGTGTGACTGAGCATCCTGTTTTTGGGGTTGTCTGAGTGAAATGCACAAGGGAGCTGTCAGCTACCCTAGCCAGATGTGGATTGCAAGGCACAGAAGGATTTGAGTGCAGAGAAATGCTCACTTTCTTAAAGTGGCACTTTTAAAATAGTAATATTAAATCTAACTTCAACAGTCAGCAGGATTTTGTATTACCATTATGGCCATACTAAACATGACCTTGTTACTCCTTTCAGATCAGAATCTACTACTCAAACAGTATAGGAGCAGGCCTCACAGCAGTGTAAAACGAATTTAGGAGTTCTACACTACAAGCACAAATAGGCTACACAGGTATATGTCCTGCCTTTTACCCACATAGCACCCTGCCCTATGGGTTACCTAGGGCCTACCTTAGGGGTTACATATGTAGAAAAAGGGGAGTTTAGGCTTAGTAAGTACTTTTAAATGCCAAGTTGAAGTGGCAGTGAAACTGCACATACAGGCCTTGAAATGGCAGGCCTGAGGCATGGTTAAGGGGCTACTTATGTGGGTGGCACAATCAGTGCTGCAGGCCCACTAGTAGAATTTAATCTACAGGCCCTGGGCACATATAGTGCACTTTACTGGGGACTTACAAGTAGATTAAATAAGCCAATTGGGTATGAACCAATGTCACCATGTTTTAAGGGAGAGAGCATATGCACTTTAGCACTGTTTAGCAGTGGTAAAGTGTGCAGAGTTCTAAAACCAGCAAAAACAGTGTCCAAAAAGTAGAGGGAGGCAGGCAAAAGGTTAGGGGTGAGCACCCTAAGGCTGTCAGGTCTGCTGATGCAGATATGTTAATTAGAAATATTGATGAGTGTTTATGCATTTTGATTAACAAGAAAATGGTAGAAAAATAATGTAGAAAATTAATGTGCACGTTTGAAAAATGTGCCCACAGAGAGTGGTCACCAAGATTCACGAATCATACTAAAAATCACTAAACATATGTGAAATGTTAAAATTGCGTAATAATAATGTAGTAACATGTCATATTGAGATATATAACGTATGTTTTACATGATATTGTAGAGCTAACTTAGCCGAAGTTGGGGGCCTAGTTTTTGCCAGGCCTCATGCAGAAGCTGAATAATCATGCAATGTAGAGAAGCTAATGTGCTGAACTGATTCTGAACTACTCGTGTTAATAAAGTCTGCTTAACTAGAATTTTCTGTAATGAACCGACGGACAGGAACTAGAGTTTGTATCAAAATCGGTGTAAAGCAGACGAGATGTACTTTCCCAAGACTCGAACAATAGAGACACTGACTGGAGAAGAAGATGGAACATTTTCGATACCTGATGAGCCGGATGATGAGGACATCGTACAGTGAAGCAGTCGACACCCTGATAATAGCTTAACATTACAATTCATAGGTTTGAAGAGCTGAATGTATTGGGTAGTGTCATATATGGTGACTTATTGACCAATTAGGATTTGGGGGATAGTCTGGGTGACTTTAATATAATGTAGTGACAAAGGGGGGAAACTTCAGAACTGATGAGGAGATGTTAGAGGCAGATGATTGGGGAGAGACCTTTTGCTGAAATTGATGCGAGATTCTGTCATTGGGCTCATGCTCTTGAGAGCCTGATGCGTTTCTGATCGATTGATGACCTGAAGACGAAGACTGACTTTGTTGCTGATCCATACTGTGAATAGGTAACTATGACAATGTGACTGATTGACTTTTTGTGCCTTTTCTTTCTAGGTACCAACTGTGCTGTTTTATAGTTTTCTCCTAGCTAGATGTTTTTCGAAATTCATGTTCCAAACTGTTTTCGCATGAAGTCCCACATGCTAATGCTAATGACGGTTAGGTAGGGTTCCTATTTTGAGATGCTAACATATACCGTGACAAATAATTGATGGACAGATTTGCTGAACTCTGCTACTCATGTTAACATATTCATCGTTATTGATTTATGTTGAGGCATTAAAACACATGTTTTCTCAAGTTCTGATTAGGTTATGTTATTGGTGGTCACTAATGAATTCTTCTTGAGTGGATTGAATAAAGTTGAATTAACCTCATGACTTAGTATTTGTAACCAATAGGGAATTGAATTGTTAAAACGTATATTGAGTTGTGCTTTTCATGATTATTGACTAATGTTTTGCTTATTAGTGATTGGTTTGTTTATTGATTATTGATGCACATTGGTTATACCATAGCTAGGATACTCCATGCTAATCAAAAGGTTCATCAACCTATACACGTCCCCTTGTAAGTTTACTTACTAAGGACCAGGTGCGCTAGCAGGTCTAACAAGGAATTTACAGGGCTAATACCTCTAACTCGAACAAATGCAGGATCTATTGCATTACAAATGCTTGTTTTTAATTTAAGGAAGTCGTATTTTAGTTGTTTAAAGGAGTCTTATTGTTACGCAACACTTGACAGTGTTCCCTAGACCAAATAATATTTTTAATAAGAGACACTATGACAAACATGGTAGCAATACTCGTTTCCTTTTTCACAGAACGAAATTAAGAACTTTATGCATGATAAAATTAGAAAATAGTATATAAGTGTAATGTTGCTTAAAGCAACACAAATATGTAGAACAACAACCTTATTACTTGTTAGCCCTCTACTTGTCCTGTTTCCCCTTCCATCACTCCTTTGCTCCCACTTTCTGAATTATTGGGACTTATTTTGATGCTGTTTACCTTCCCACCTGTGTCATTTGTTCTGGTGACAGCTTTCTTGCCCTTCAAATCATTCTCGAATACTGTTAAGTTATAAAGTGACTATGGTCAACGCCTTTGGGCAGGGACATCATTTCCTTTGTTGCAGCAGATGCAGTGGCCTCAGGAACCAGAGGCCTAAGGCGCCCGCAGAACCATAATAATGGCTGTATTTCACAGTTCAAAAAGTGACGAGGAGGGCATTTCCTTCCTTGCAATCGGACCCATGACACACTGATTATGACAGTCCCGCTGTACAGCACTATGAGGGGGCCCGCGGAGAGAAAGACTCGCTCTAGTCTCTCCGCGGGTCTGTTCGGGACGGCAGGAAGTGGCGCGGGTGCGCCAGGATTGGTGGACAGGTAAGTGGGGGTGGGTTTAGGGTTTAGGTTAAAAGGGGGTGGAGGGGTGGGGTCGGCCTCTTTCCGGGCCGACCATAGATGGAGGAAGGCATTGAGGGCTGGAAAAGGCAGCGAGGCAAGTGAATTTAGGCAGGGCCCAGGCCAGGTTAGGCTCCACAGCGGCAGCGCGCAGGCAGGGGTCGGGACGGGCGCCCCTGGTTTGGGTTTTGCCTGAGGCTGGGGGGTGCGTGCTAGCGAGGGGTAGGCACGCCTGGGGCCAGGCCGGTCGCGCACAGGAGGGCGAGTGGGTGGCGGCCCAGGCGTTTTCTTTAACGCTGTGACTCGGCCGCACCCCTGGGGTGCGCCCACAGCAGGCCCGGTTGGAGCGCGGAGGCGTCTCCAGCCCCGGCGCAGGGAGGAGCAGAATCGAGGAACCAGGCGCGCGGAGGCCTGTGTTTAAACCTCAGCGCCCCTGTAGTGGTGCGCCGGAGCTGATACGCCAGGTGGCCGCGAGGCGGCATTGTGTAGTGTCGGGGGCGTTAGTGCCCCCCCCCCAGGCCATATTATAACAATTGCCGGCATAAACGCCGGAGGCACACAACATTAAACACGCGCTTTTGAAATGCGGCTCGGCAGTTTACAACCGGGCCAGGCCTCAAGGGCCTCACAAAACGCAGCTCCTGGTCGGGCCCTGCGAATATTGGAAGCGGGAGATACATGTGGCTGCCTGTAGCCAGAAATACACAGACAAGTGGGTGCACGGGCCACAACACAGGGTCTGGGGGCCACAGCAGCAGAGGCCCACATAATTAAAAAAAATAAAAAAGAAAAAAAATAATTCTTGGGGGGGATTCAAATACAGGTGAGGCATTTAAGGTGAGCTGTAGTCGGGGACATGGCTAACAGCCATGATTCGGAGGCTGTCAGGGCTGCGCTCCGGGTCCTGGGTGAGGCCGGACGGGCTGACTTGCTCAGGCCCGGGGTACTAGACCAGGCCTGGGTGGGCATGACACGTCCAACGCGGGCCGCATCAAGCAGTGTAGCGGCGGCAATCACGGCATGCGAGTCGCAGGATTCGGAGGGGGGCAAGGACGAAGTCCCGGGGAGACAAGAACAGGCCCCAGAGGTGTGGCCAGAGACCCCTAACACGTTTAGACCGCTAATGTTCAGCGGGGAAACACAGGGCACACAGGACCCGGGCACAGGGGACATAGGAACAGGCAGCGCAGGCCAACCAAATGGGGGGCCCACAGGCAGGGATGGGGACATTATGGCAGGTCAGGCCCCTGGGACACAAGGGGAGGGGATCGAGCAGCCAGTGCCGGGGCCCAGTGGGATACTGACCCCATTGGACCTGTCCTGCCCCAGGAGCGGGAACATCCTACCCATGGGTCACGTGCCCCCAGCTAGGAAACGAGGTAAATACACTGGGAATCCCAGAGGAGGGGCAGGCCGGGCCAAACCCACCTCGCGCCAGGCAAACATACCTAAGCACCAGACAAGTGAGGAGGCCGGTGCAGGGGGATTCTCGGGACCCGTCGCGCAGGCAACATGGGACCAGACAGAATCATGGGACCTGGAAGACAGAATTCGCGAGCAGCGCAGGGCCGTGGCGGAAATGGAGGCCAGGTACGCCCAAATATGCAAGGACAGGGAAGAGGTGGGGAAGCGTTGCGAGGATAACAAGAAGGGCAGGGAAGCCATAGACATGAGGGGGGTCCAGGCAGCAGGGCCTAGAACAGGAAGCTGGGTCTGGATACCGCAGACAGGAGCGGGTAAGGTTCAAGAGGCTGGTGGGGCCGAAGGGCAGGTCGGCTTGGGAAGCCCCAGTGGTACTGGCAGCCACGATGTCAACGTCAGAGGTTGGCAAGAAAAAGTGGGCGCCAACGGGGCGCAATACGGCCCAAGCACGTTGGTACGAAGCAATAGAGGGGTCTGCGGGGGCCTTCTCTACACTGCGGGAGCGGTGGCATCGTCATGATGGCGTACGCCATGTGGGGCAAAGTACAACAGAACCACCGGCAACCAAACCACAAGGGTATGTGGAAAACAAAGGAGGTTGGGTAGGCGAAGAAGAGTTGGAATTGGACTATGACGAAGATGGGGAAGATTGGGAAGATGGAGAAATACGTGACGAGGAAGTGAGCGGGGTCAAGAAGGGGGGGGCGGGGGCGCAAGTGCGCCGCAACCCCTGCCTCTGCTTTTGTTTTTCAGGACGACGTCGTGGCCGAAGGGCCATCAGGTTTAAGGCTAGCAAGGCCACATGGCTGAGCGACAAGGAGAACACCGTGCAATTTGGAGGAGCCGATTGGAGGTAAGGGGAGATGGTGGTCAGTCTGGGGTGATGGGGGGGAGGCTACTAGGGCGACAAGCACTAGCAAATCCATAGGCGTGGGAGATGGGTCAGTGTGGGATACCCCGGGGGTGGTTGCAGCACAGAAGGGTGATGTGAACAAGGACAAAGAGACGGCATCCACCAATGTCACAATGGCGGTTAGCCTGTCCACAGGGGAAGTCACGAACACGGAGGATAAAGAAGGAGGAGCTCACAAGAAGCGTCTCCCGTACATGGGTTTGGCCATGCCCCCAGGGTCACATGTTGCAGAGAAAACTAAGGCGAGGATATGGAAACATGAATACATAGATGTTTTTAAATTACTACACAGGGACATACAGGCCAAGGAAGGCTCCAAGGAAGAGGAGTGGGAGTTAGCGCGCAGGCCCATGTTTCCCATTACCATGGACAACTGGACGTCTGCATTTTTTATTTTTACCAGTATATACTGTGAGAAATACCTGGACAGGGCCATTGCGTTTTTCAAGTACATGGATATTATTAGAAAGGCTCAGATGCATTTTGGTGGTTTCGCATGGCTAAGCTATGACGAGGTGTTTAGGGCCCGGGTGAGCGTCAACCCCGAAAAACCATGGGGAGACGTAAATCCGGAGTTATGGATGCAATGGATGGCATCAGCACAGGCATCGGCATACACTCATGCGGCGAGCGGACTGCTGGTAACATATAAGCCCTTTCAGGCACGCCCGCCTCGGGAGGGGCGGGAACTACTACAAAAACACAGGGGGCCAACACAGGGGCTTGTTGGAATTTCAGCAAGGGTTTCTGTTCACGGGCACAGTGTAGGTTTAAACACCATTGCTCCAAGTGTGGGAATCATCCAGTCATCCAATGTTTCTCCCTTAATAGCCCAACAGAACAATGGAGGGCGGCGAGAGGAAGAGGCTCACAAGGAGCTCCTGCGCCAAAAGGGTCCTACACCAGTTAGATTGGAAGTGTTGTTGCCATGGTTGCGCAGGTACCCAGATGCGACTAGGGCCCGACAATTGGAATGGGGTTTTCAAAATGGTTTTAGGGTAGGGTACCAAGGTCCCCGGCGGAGGCGGTGGGCAGACAATTTGCGGTCTGCCAAGGAACAGCCGCAAGTAATACGTGACAAACTAGAGAAGGAGGTAGCACTTGGGAGAATAGCAGGTCCGTTTTTTGACTGGCCAACGGATCACTTGATGATATCCCCTTTAGGGGTAGTACCCAAAAAAGCGCCAGGCGAGTTCCGCCTTATACACCATCTGTCATGGCCGGAGGGGCGTCGGTAAATGATTTTATCGCGCAAGAGGACACCAAGGTAATTTACGCTTCGGTGGATGATGCGGTGAAATTAGTGTTGAGGTGCGGGTTAAAAGCGGAAATGGCAAAATGTGACATACAGTCGGCCTTTCGTTTGTAACCAATTCATCCAGCAGATTTTGACCTTTTAGGCATGCAGTTAGACGGAGCCATTTATGTGGACAGGGTTCTACCTATGGGTTGGGCGATATCATGCGCGCTATTCGAAACTTTCAGTACCTTTTTGCAGTGGGTTTTTGTGAAGACAAGTGGCCACAGGGCAGTGACACACTATCTGGATGATTTTTTGTTTGTAGGAGAAGCCACATCTGGGGCATGTGGGCAGGCCTTGGCAGCCTTTCAGAAACTAATGCAGCAGACAGGAGTGCCATTGGCACCGGAAAAGACGGATGGGCCGCTATCAATCATGACCTTTTTGGGCATCGAGCTAGACGCGGAGCTAATGGTGGCAAGATTGCCAGCGTCAAAAGTGACGGAAATACTGGAATGTCTAGCATCCGTGTGGACCCTGCACAAAAATTACTAGGCTATCTCAACTTTGCGTGTAGAGTAGTGAGGGGAGGACATACTTTTTGTAGACGACTCAGACTGTCCATGTCAGGGGCGGTGTTACCTCACCATAGGATAAGAGTTTATGTGGCCCTGAGGGAGTATATCAAGGTATGGGAGGAGTTCCTGAAAAAGTTTAATGGGGTGCCAATGTCTTTCGGGGACGCGGATACAGTATGGCAGGTTCAAATATTTTCAGATGCAGCAGGCGCGTCTGGTTTTGGCATTTACTGGGACGGGAGGTGGTGCGCGGAGGCATGGCCCCGGCAGTGGTTACAACAAGGGAGGAGCATTGCGTTCCTAGAGTTCTTTCCATTGTTAGTGGCACTGGCAGTCTGGGGACAGGAGCTGGCCAACAGGACGGTGGTTTTCCAGGTGGACAACATGACGGTAGTAGAATTGGAAAAAAGACAGAGGGCCAGAGACCTAAGAGTTTTGCGTTTGTTACATCAATTTATGCTGCAATGTTTATCTCTCAATGTTATCTTTAAAGCTGCACACATACCAGGGGTGTACAACGAGATTGCAGACTCCCTATCTCGTTCACAGTGGCGACGTTTTCGCGAGATGGTGCCAGGAGCTGAACAGATCAAGACTGCAGTCCCGGCAGACATTTGGGAGTGGGGGGCATGATGATCTTGGGGCTGGTGGAGATGTCTTTAGCGGTATCTACGTGGCGAAGTTACAGGCTCGCATGGTTGGAGTTTCAATCTTTTGAAGAGTTTAAGGGCAACTTCTGCTGTTTTTGATTAATGAGGGTCTATCCCCGGCCACGATAGGTGGAAAGTTGGCAGGTGTCTCATTTTATGGGAAGCTTTTCTTTGGTACGGACCCGGCGCGTAATGATTTATTAGGGAAAATGTTGAAAGGATGGGGCAGGGTCAGGGCCGGGGCGGGAAATAAGGCAAGAGAGCCCATTACTTTTGGGATACTGCGAGAACTGTTGCATGTTTTACCGGTATGTTGCACGGATGAGCACGAAGTAGGACTTTTTAGGTTGTGCATGGTCTGGATGTTTTTCGGGGCATTTAGGGTATCCGAATTGTTGGGCATAGGCAGGGAGTGTGGTGTGAAGGTGAAGGAAGTCTGTATGCACAAAGGAAGGTTGGGTATAGGGCTCAGGTGGTCCAAGACGGATCAGTTAGGAAAAGGAAAGTGGGTATGGTTGGAGGAAGGAGGTGATGAGCTAGCATGCCCAGTGAGAGAGTGGATAATTTTCAAACAGAAGTTGGGAGCGGCTGGGGAAACAGGGGTGTTTGTGCATGCTTCAGGCAAGAAACTTACTAGCTATCAGCTGTTGCAAGTTTTGAGGATGGCTTTGGGCTGGACCGGTCGGCAAGCAGGGGATTTTGGAACGCATTCCTTTAGGATCGGGGCAGCTACAGCGGCAGCTCATTTAGGTTGGGACTGGGGTAAGATTAAAGCTATAGGTAGATGGAAATCCAGATGCTGCAAGCGTTATGTTAGGCCCTGACGAAACCCAGGTTGGGGAGGGGGTTTAGATGTGCATCACAGTTGTTATAGTTTTCTTTCTTTTCAGGATGCGTGGCCGGACCACGGAACGATAAGACAGTGACTTGGCTGGTCGGTCATTCATTTGTCCATTGGGCGGCAAAATTTGCTGAAAAACAAATCTACGGCAGAGCAATGGGACTTCCCAGCAGTGTATTGGTGGAGAAAGAGCAGAATGAGGTGGGGGAGTTTACTCCCATTTATCACAGGGAACTTGCCGCGCCCGGATATGGTGCTGATACATTTGGGGGAAAATGATTTGGTGAAGCAATCAGGGCTCACATTGATACAATTCATGCAGAAGGACTTGGAGCTATTGAAGCGGAAACTGTGCGGGACATGTCTGGTATGGACAGAGTTTGTACCCAGACGGGTATGGAGAGGGGCAATCAATCATGGAGCCATTGAGCGGGCTCGGAAAAAGTTGAACAGGGCAATGAGGGTATTTTGCTGGGCCCAAGGGATTAAGGTGCTGAGGCACGAGGATATTACAGAACAAGATGGGACATTGTTCAGGGATGATGGAGTGCACTTATCGCAATTGGGAAATGCGTATTATTTGATGGGTTTGAGGTTGATGTTAGAGAACTTATGGGGGGAGAATCTGTGGATCAGGGAATAATAAGGAAGAGTCAGTATGGTAAACAAGGGGTTTACCGGGTGGGGCAGAAAAACGCCACATGGGTTTTGCTGGGTGGCAGAAAATGGGGGAGGGGGAGAACCAGATGCGGGCTTGTCCCCCCTTCCAAGGGGAAAAATTAGGTGAAGGATCAGAATGGGGGGGTGGAATGTTTACAAACAAGGAGGGCATGAAAGGAATAGGGGAGTGTCTAGGGGAGGAGATTTGAAGAGAGCCATTGGAAGAGAAGGAAGGGCATAAGGAAGCTTTTAAGTTAAAGTTGGGCAAGAGGGAGTTCATACAGTTCAAAGTTATTGATGTTTATGTTAAATCCTGTCCTAAATAAATGACCTTTTACACTAGACATGAGTGTCACTGTATGTGTGCCCCGATGACACCTCTGGAGGCATAGTAGTGGTATGCGAAAAATAAATATTGTTCCTTAGTTGTGTTTTCTTAGTTTAAAGATATGGTCAAGCATGCATGGGCACGAGCTTCAGATATAAATTGGGTGCGGACATAGTTCGTTTATACCCTCACAAAGCGATCGTAATATAAATTGTTAATTGAATTGTAATAAGAAAAAATAACCAGCATGCTCCTCTGTCGGCACTCCACGTGCCTCTTATATTACTAAAAGAACCTGTCTGTCATTTTACCAGGCATGCAGATTTGTAAAGGGCAGTACAATGAAGCAAATATATATTCTTTCATTAATTAACATAATAATTACAATAATTTGTAGCAACTGTCAGTTCGTTTATAAAAGGTAAACTTTTTCTTGTTCTTGCTGTAGGTTCAGTTTATATTTATACATTCTAAAGTTCATTTCTTATGCTTTAAATGCTAATTCCTGCTACAAGTACCACAACGACTAGAAATACATTTTTGACTTGAATTTAACTCCTCACAGTAACTGCATACAGCCATCAGAGGCTCTCAACAAAAAACTCATAACAAATCAACCATATTCTCATAAACAGCTCACCTCAGCACTGCTGCAATAATGCAAAATATCTATTTTGTTTAATTCCAGCGCACATGCTATAAACTCATTATAACTTCGAAAGCACAATTTAATATCTCTGCAAATGTATTGATTTGCGAAATGACACTGTAAAATGTTCACTGAACGCAGATGCCTTTAAAACTGTTGGGTTAAATTGCATGCAGATAATAATCGTGTATAGCCTCCTCTTGTAGAAACAAAGGTAGTTCATGGCCCAATATAGAGACACATTTCGCTCACTTAACCCAAGCGGACCTACTGGTGAATTCAAATTATTATTCATATAATTTCTAGATACCACCCTCCTGGTCTACTACTATGATGCGTGGACACTGCAGGGCTGCATGTCAATTTCCAAGATGGCTGGGCCCAGTCTAGAGTGGCAAAGCGGGCAAATAAATGGTGGATTGAAATGCCTCCCGGAGTATTTTCCAGTAGCTGAGGTTAATTCAAGCCTCTATTGAATAGTGAAGAACACTCTCTCAATTTTGCAATCAGTAAAGTAAATGAGATCAAATAAAACACACTCATCCCGGTTCTCTGTACAAAACAAAAAATGTAATTAATCACGAATGTGAAGCAATGGTTATGATGAATACAACAGGAACAATCGCTCACTCTGATTCTGAGCACACGAGCTAAAATTGCAGTGGTCATGGGAGTAAGATATTAGGTGGACGGTTACTCAATATAGGTTAAAATAAAATATGTACAATATATTTCATAACAGACAACTATCTACAAATCATTATAAATCTAATTTCGTTACTGAGTACCTTTTCTAAACATTTAATAGCCTCACTTATAAGTTGTAAGTTGTTGATGACCTGCTTGATAGGTTCCTGTTTAGGATCATTTCCTAAAGTTATTGACAGCTCAGGTGATTTAAAGATTCCTGCTATGATATTTTCCAAAGGTTAGGGTTTATTTGTGATTGTAGTATCTCCTGCTAGTAAATATATTACATTTTGCCCAGCAAGGCCTGTCACTAAAAACGGATTAAATCAACCTCTAGTTATAAGGATGGTTTGATCAAGGTAAATTCTGAATTAATCAGTGCCTGGGAAGTTTCACTAGGGAGATGAAATATCTGCTCAACAAGTTGACATTGAACTAGATCTAACCAGCTAATACGAAGACCCTTGGAATGCACCCAAACTCCATTCTATAGTGGGGTTATATTTGGTTTAAAGACGTCTAATAATATCAATCAATCAAACAGCCTTTGTAGAGCACAGCACTATCAACCATAGGGGATATCTGGGTACTGTGGCGTGATGTTTCAATCAAAGAGCCAGGTCTTGAGTTTCTTTCTGAAGTCAGCAAGGGAGAGTGCTGATTGAAGGTGGAGGGGAAAGTCATTCCAGGCCTTAGGGGCGATGTAGGAGAAGCAACGGCCGCCGGTGCGATGGAAGTGTCTGATTGGTTGATGGAAGTTCAGTCGGTGGTTGATTTAAGCTAGTCTTTAGGAGTGTGTGAGGATCGGGAACTGGCATCTCTTCTTGATGGGAAGCCAATGTAGGTTTCTGAGGTGGGGTGTGGTGTGGGTCCATTTGGAGGGGTCCAGAATGAGTTTGGATGCAGCATTCTGTATGGCCTGGAGTCTTTTGAGAAGCTGGGTGGAGATACCAGAGTATAGTGTGTTGCTGTAGTTGGGACGGCTTGTGACGAGGGCCTGGGTAATGGATTTCTGTTGTTGACTGGGATCCATCTGAAGATCCTGAGGAGAATGCGGAGGGTGTGGAAGTAGGAGGAGGCGACTGTGTTGCTTTAGCCTTCATGGTCATGTCTCTCTCAACGATGATGCCAAGGTTGCAAGCATAGTCTGTTGGCATGGGGGTGGGTCCGAGTTCAGATAGCCACCAGTTGTGGTTCCAACTGGATGTGTTTCTCCTGAAGATCAGTACTTCTTTTTTGTCTGAGTTGAGTTTGAGGCAGTTGGCTCTCATTCAGTTGGCTATGTTGGTGATGGCATTGCAGAAGTTTGTACGGTGGTGGTGTCTTTATGAGTGAGAGGATGAGCTGCGTGTCATCTGCATCCGATATGATGTTGAGACAGTGTGATCCAAAGATGTCCGCGAGGGGGTCATATAGGTGTTGAACAGTGTGGGGCTGAGGGACGATCCTTGGGGTATGCCGCATATGATGCTCTTGGGTTCTGAAGTGACTGAAGGCAGCCAGATGCTCTGAGTGCATCCTGTAAGGACGGAGGCGATACATTTGAGGGCATTCTTTCATATCCCGATGTTTTAAAGTCTGTTGATGAGGGTGTGGTGGGAAACGGTGTTGATTAATAGAATTAACAAAGAGCCTGTGAAAGTTTCCAAATCTTTTTAAAAGCAATAGTAAAGGTGAAAACTTTCTTTACAAGAAGAGCTAGAAGTGTAACGGATGACTCTCTACCATGTAATGTGATAGCCAGGTATTTATAAACTCTGGCCGTGACTATGTAATTGTGAGAAACTAAGTACATTGTAGTTCTCATCGCTAACAATAAAATTGTTTTCCAAACAAAAAGGTACTGAAACCTTCCAAAGTGTGTTTTAATCCTTTCTATGAGTGATTTAGCAAAACTGCAAAATCTGCATATGTAGCATCTGCACAGGCTGATCTCTTAATTTTGGAAGACTGTTTGATTCTAAATAGCTGAACCCAAGTTTGAGATGTTCAAATTAAAGGAAAGAGGAGTAAGGACACAGCACTGCTTAAATACCTTATTAGGGAATATCTTCTTTGATAAATTAGAGTTGTTTTGTAGTTTGATGAAAACCCAAGTGCCTGCATAAAAGCTTTGGAACCCTTTCCCTAATTTGCCCAGCAGGCCTTAATGATCCAACTTCTGCACTAGTTCCCTCCTATTAATGCAGTCATTGAAATACTAAGAAATAAACAAGCAAAGAGTTTAGACTGCACAATGTGGGACATTTTACGGATTTTGGGAGCCCTGGGCTAAACTTATTTTGGTGCACTCTGTTCAGAGCAGCTTTCAATTTATGATCCAATTTCAGCTCTTTCATGTCCTCTTTAGCGAGATCAGTGGAGAGTGCACATACACACTTGTCCACATTCTAAGTATGTTTGCACCTAATATTCATGGACAGCGGTATGTGTTTCAATATTGTAACACAGCTCACTAACATTACTGCAAATAATCTCTGTGACACCATCTCATTTCTTATATGTAAGGTCCTGTTTTGATCTAAAAGAAGCTTTTTTATGGTTGTTGCATTAAAAATAAACATTTCCCTAGAGAATGTCTGTAATAGACCCACACATCACCTACATTAATACATTAAAGGAAAGGGTATTTAAAATAATCTAAGAATTATTTAAAGTCTAAGGGCAAGACTCTCTGCAGAACAGAGCTGGCTCTGCGACGGCCCCCCTGAAGGCTTGGGGACCTGGGCCAGAGCCCACTTTGCCCATGCCTTTCAATGTCTCTCTGCAAATAAGTACTATAATGAGCTAAAACTAATAAAGCAAGTAGGTTGTCAGTAGTTACACAATTTGCCTGAAATCCTGTTGATTGAATAGCGGTCAAACTGTTTTATCTAAAAAATAGAGGGCCTCATTTACAAGAAATAACGCATTGCTGCTGCCCGCAACGCCACGATGTGTCAAACATTTTAACGGCACAGTACAACAGATCCTAACGCCATGCTTGCAATGACTTTACAAAATGGTGCACCATGGCATTAGGATCTGAGCTGTGTAAAAAAAAAAAATTACGCTAGCCTGTGCCCCGCATCGTAAGCAAAAATGAAACTACTGCTGCAAAAGTGATGGTTGGCTGAATAGCAGCACATAATTTGATGCAGACCGTCCTAGCATCACATTTGAGCGCCTAAAGCATAAAAAAAACAGTTGATAAACATTGCATTTAAAAACAAAAAACAAAGGGGACACTCCAGAAACAGACATAGAGAGCCTACGACACCAGAAACCACAGAATAAGCTCAACGACGCCAGTACCAGCCAGGATGTCCAGACAGACTCCCAGGAGAAGAGGAAGAGCAAGTTTAGTGAGGAGAAGGATAGCATCACTAACGTGATGGAGCACCAACATCAGCTCTTCATCACCTAATAATTGCCATTCGGAGGGAAAAATGCCATATGGCAGTCCATTTTGGACAAAGTCAACGGTATGGCAGAGGTCAAGAGGACAGTCATTGACTATAAGAAGTGCTGGCACTATTGCAAGAGAAGAACAAAGGAGAAACTGATCAGAAACTGCAAGGCAGCATTGCAGACCGGAAGCAGAAGTCCCACACCCCAGGAGCATCTGGATGAGTTGGAGGAGATGGAGGCAGCTATCATGACTGAGGAGTTTGTGGCAGGAGTCCCAGGGCATGACAGTGCAGCAAGTGAAGAACAAGAACAAGCACAGGGTAAGTCTTAGTGAGGGACAATGGGGCAACTAGGCAATATCATAAGGTGGAGGCAGCTATGTCCCAGTGCTAAAACGCACTGTCTGTAGGCCAAAGGGTAGTATGCTGGTACACTTATGGTTAAACAGCAAAGACATGCAATGCGCACTGACCTCCCACAATTTGTACAGACCAGTCCAGAACACCTCACTCTCTCCATTGTGTAAAGTGCAGCATCTTTCCATGTTTACCTTACCTTGTATTCTGGCACTTGCAGTGCAATGTATAACTGTACTCACCACAACTACAACCCTGACAATACACAGCAAAAAAACGTGGGCTGGAACAATACACCAAGCATACACACTAATGCCTTGCACAACTTGAGTGTTACAACACAGGACACCTTGCACCATGTAACTACTTGGTCTCATTTGGGCCTATGCACACTAATCTAGAATTTAAATCCTAAGAATGGAATGGCTGTGTCACAGGAGAAACAAAACTTGTGAGGGGTGTGGCAGGTGTGGGCAATGGGAGGTATCCACTTCCAACATGTCTTAGTAACAACCTCTACCTTACTGACCATATACACGTATAACATATGTAGTTTGATGTTGAATACATGCATTTTGAACATGGAATTGCACACAGCATACACCATTAGCACACAATCTTTGCACTGCCCTTTAGACATAGAGGATGACACTCACTGGTAACATCAGGGTCACTGAAGCTCTAATCCTCTCCAGTGATGTAAGGCTCGAGTTCACCTGCAAGACACGACAAAAGACATAGCACTGTGATTGTTGAAAAATGTAGCACTGTGGTCAGATATTGAACATTACACATGACTTGCAAATGTCCATAGAACCCTTCTGATTGTAACAACTTGAATAGCTTATTTGACATGGCTCAGTGACATACATTGGGAGGGCAGGCTGACATGTGCACACACATGATTTAGGCTCAAAGCCAATTTTAACCTCCTTATACTCTCCTACACTTATGCACACTTTTCTATCTTCTCAGTCAGTACTCGCTTCAGACCCTTACCTGGCAAATTGCCTTCGGTTCAGTACCATCCCAGTTGCCGGGGTGGTCCGCCAGACATTGCAGCACTGGTCTGACGAGGAGACAGCTCAATGATGAAACTTGTCACCCTATTGGGTGCTTGAGGGCTCTCCTGATATCAATGATATCTCTGACACTCTTTGTCCCTGTATTCCTATTTCTTTGCCTTTGGAACAGTGTACTTTTCTATATAACAGTTAATCTTGGGAGACCGTACACTGGACCAGTAATCTCCCTGTCCCTCTATTTGTATTGCATAGTCATAGACACCAAACATTCATGTCTTATCTGTTTGACCTGGCCCCTTTTTACAGGGTCATTCACCAAACATTTTGCCTCCTCCTCCTAATTTTTCTGACCCTTTTTGCTGACGTTATGACTCTGGTCACTTTATCACTGCTAATCAGTGCTAAAGTGCATGTGCTCTCCCTTGTAAAGTTGGCATGATTGGCTTATACCTGATTGGCAAATTTAATGTACCTGTAAGTCACTTGTACAGTGGTATCCCTATAACCAGGTCCTATAAATTAAATGCTTCTAGTGGGCCTGCAGTGCGGCTTGCACAACCCACAGAAGTAGCCTTTCAATCCTGCCTCAGGCAAGGCCTGCATGTGCAGTTTTATTGCCACAGGGGCCTGGCATCTAAATCTATTTGCCAAGCCTGACACTCCCCTTTTACTACATGTACGTGACCCCTAAGGTAGGCCCTAGCTAGCCCTATGGGCAGGGTGCTATGTATGTAGAAGGCAGGACATGTACCTGGTAGCGTGGCCTGTCCTCGTAGTGACAAACAGCCTATTTGTTTTGTCACTGCTGTCAGTGCTGCCTTCTCATAGGAATGTATTGGAAATTCCCTGCCTTATATCAAGGGGGGTCTTGCCTGATTTATGAGGGGTAGTGTAGGCATGTTTGGTATGGTTATAATGGTAGTGAGAAATGCTGCTTACTGGTGTGGGTGGATTTTTTATACCAGTATAGAAATGCCACTTCTAGAAAGGGAGCATTTTTCTGTGCTTATGACTCTGGGGCTTTGCAGCTTGACTGTAATCCACATTTGGACAGAGTGACAGCTGGGCTTTGTGCATACTTTTCAAACAGTCTGTACACAGGGAGGGTGGAGGTGTCACAGAGGTGCGTCTACATTTTGAATGGTCTTCCCGGGCTGATAGAAGGGGAGACGGGCACACCTGCCTTTGTAAAGGCTGAGCCCTGGCCTCACATAAAGGGCTTGTTTACCCCCAACCGATGTCTGGAGCCTGTGCTGGAGGAGAGAGGGGACACTCCTAGAACCAGTTGTAACTGGTTGGAACCTCTTCTCCCCCTCATTGAAATTGCTTAGCAAAACTGAGTATAAGCACAGGGGGCTTTTCCGCCACAATTTTGCACAAGACACTAATGGACTGACCTGGACACTGGATGCTGCTGGCAGGGCTCGCCAGGAACCACCGTGGGACTGCTGCTGTTGTGGTTACCTATGACCTGCTAGGTCATTGAGAGGGACTGCCACTGCTTCTGGAACCTTGTTTTGGCCTGATTGCTGGGGCCCTGCTGCCCAGTAGCAGATTCTGCTATGTCCAAGGGCTGAGTGGTGTGCCCCCTGTCCCCTGTCGCTTTATTTGTACCTCACAGCACAAAGGAGAGCTTTATCATCTCTTCTTCCCAGCACTCTGAGGTTGCCTTGCTGTTAGCTCATCAATTATTGCCCCAGCGCAGGAGCCACGCTCTCTTATTATTGTGGATGTGGCCCCCCCGGCATCAGAAACGTGAGCAGGTGCCTGTCGGCAGCCTTTGGCTAGTGCCCCGAGGGCACAGGAGTGCTTGGAGCAGCACCCCTGTGCACAGGAGAGTTTCTGGCAGTGCCTTAGGGGCATAAGCTGGAACTTTTTCCCGGAGGATCACCGCCGCAGAACGGGTCGGGAAGGAAGCTCGTCTCTCCTTGTGTGAGAGACTTGCTGACCCAAGGCTACATTCAGCCAGGAGAGTGGGCATGCCTTCTCTGAGCCCCAGGAGGGCTCAGTACACGCTCCAGGAGGAGAGTACCGCAACAGTGACTCGCCACTTCTGCCAGAGGCAAGTGGTTGCATCTGAATGCGCCCAGCACAGAGGGGACAACAGGAGGTCACCTCGCCGACTTGGGCAGAGCCTGCACCCCCAGTGATGGCCCCCCATGGGGTGGGAGGGAGGAAAGCCTCAACAGATGTCCTCGTTCCCGTAAGGCCCCCCAGCTGTCGTTGATGCCCAGGTGCGGGGTGGTGGCCTCCTTGGAGGTCCCCCATTTCTACTGGTCCCCCTCCCCACCGGTTGTTGAAGCAACCATAGCAGGCCGGAGTGGTATGTAGGGGGAGAGGTACTAGAGTAAATACAGGCCTAGGTGCTTAGGTAGGGTTCTGCACAGGCATAGGCAGGAGTAGAGGAACTGTAGAAAAGCTTTGTATAGGTACAGGTAGATGGACTAGGAAATAAGGTTTAGGTATAATGATATATGCGTAAGTGTATGTGGTGTACATATACTAGGGTAAATGCAAATGTAGAGGTGCAAGGGTATGGGTATATGCAATGGGGTATATTCATGCATAAATGTACAAGGGAGTAGGCAGTGGGTACAGAAAGTAGGGTAAGTAGTAGCAGAGGGACAAATGGAGCAATAATATGCAGAGGACAGGAGTAAATGAAACAAGATATGAGGAAGGAGAGGGGAACCAGACAAGGCACATGAAGAGAGATGAAGAGGGTAAGAAATAAAAGATTGGAGCCAGGAAGTGGGAAGATTAGTAGGCGGGGGGAAGAGGAGAACAAGGATCCCATGCAATTCAGGAAAGCAAGACATCTGGGTATTTTTTCCACATCAAAGGCGTTTACCAGAGTTCATTTGACACCCTGGCATTACCACTCTTTTCGAGAAATTGGTTTGTGGATAAAGTATTCCTCAACAGACCCACCCAAATACGTTTTACTGAAGCGTCACATACACCCAAATTTTCTTTGTTTTCCTACCTTTATTTTGCGTGCAAGTTGCCAGCTATTTGTTATGCAATCCACTATTCTCTGCTGTCATACATATACTCTTATCTTGAGGTTTAAATGGTCCCTTTCATAATCACGTACGCTTTAATTTTTTTTCATAGTGGTTTGTTCGTAATTTGTGTTAACTTTTCCAAGCTCTCCTAAATTGGTCTATTTGTTGATTTGCCTCTTGTGTTACGGGGCATATAAATAACCTTCAAACAAATTGCTCAATGGGCACTGCCTCCATTGGTATAAATAATTATGTAAATTGAAGCAGATGCAGACAAATGAGTTGTAGGAAATTATAAAACAGTAGCCAATCAGGCTTTCTAAATATATCAAATGAAAGGTTAAGGTTTCACTGTGAGAAGTTGAGGTAACTGACACATCTAGTATAGCTAAATTATGGCATTAACCTCTACCAGACAGTGCATTAGCTATACAAAAACAAACCTTTTTAATAATGTCAGCAACTTGGCAACCATACAGGCTAAAAGAAGGAGTGAATAAGGCATAAAACAAGAGCTATTTACAAAGTTAGAGAACTACAGAAAGACAGACATGAACATATGAAAGAGGAAAACGCCACAATCACTGTTGTAGAAAGCAAACATCAGAAAATAAATTCGTTTTTCCTTTGACCTTTTTTTGGCCAGAGGTCTCTAACTGACAATTTATGAATGCATGTATTTCTTTAGAGTGTTTTTCAGTGCACCAACATGTCATCGTTTTCCTATTTGTCAAAGTTAAAGTAAATAATTCATACACCTGCATACAGGCTATACTTTGGACTTTGGGTTCTGTCCTTTCATCCATACGTAGGTTTCCACCCACATGTTGGGTTGATATGAAATAGGGCTTTTCCTTGACTTCTGGGCCTGGTCTGTGGAGTCGGCCTTTAGATTATTTGGGCTCAATACTCACTGGTTAAACAGCTCTGAACAAGATAGAGCTAAAACTGGCCCTTTGGTAAAAGTGATCACCCTGAAGTTAGCAGTTCCTCTCATTCTTGATTTCCACAATGAAAATGGAATGGCATAGTGGAATTTCAGTGGAGACAACCTGAGGGTTGTACAAGCAAGAAGCTGAGGGTCAGAGACATCGAACTGGAACCCTTGGTCAGGTGAGGAAATTTGTTTTGGTTAGCTAAATGTTGTACCGAAACCTGGATTAGGCTTCCAAATAGGTGCAGAGGCTGAGTACAAAGGCAAGTTTAATTTGGGTGATATTTATTTGAACGTATTGTAGGTAGATTTCCGTTTCCAGATATTCTCAAAATCTTCAGGACAATTCACTATTGACCCTGCCCAATTAAGGAAAATGTTCCTTGGAGACATTGTCCAGGCATGCAGGTTTCACTCACTAGACCGTGACAATCTATGCAGGGTTCCAGCAAGCATATGTAACTGAAAACACACATGCTACTAGCTCCTTCTGGATTCAGAGAACCCTCTTCAAAAAACGTTCATGTGCAAAGGGCTTCAGCAAGTAACACTCGCCACTCACCAAATACAGGAAAATGCATTCCTGGAGGCAAACAGGGGAGGATGGCTGGTTATAGGTCCGTAATAAATATTCCTAGGTAGTAGAACGGAAGTGGCAGTGTTGGAAAGCCGCCACAGTATTTCTTCTGTGGATGAAAAATGTCTTTCATTAACAGAGCTTTTTCTTTCCAATTCTTCAACTCCTAGAAAAATGGATGTGCATGAGTGTTAACAAAAACATTCTGTGCTACAGCAGAAGCTGATAGCGCAAATCCTAAAATATTTTTATGCAACACGCCTACCTTTACTGTAAAATGATTTATGTGAAGTCCTCTTGGATTTACATTAAATTTATCTACTCCCCTAAATCACACATAGAAGGAATGATGCCAATAAGGATGTAGAACGTGTTCATACGTTAGTGAAAAGAAGATGCAGGCCCTCACACAGATCCCTCACAATAGATGACTAAGATGTCCTCTCTATTGCATAGGAATGAAAGAGAAAAGGCTATTTTCTCTTTCGAGACAGGCGTGAAATAATCCCAAAGAGCTGTGATCCCTCATCCTGCCCTTCACCCCTAGGCACTTTTGAAATGCCCGCACAAGCCCTTTTCACAGCTACCCCATTACTCCAAGTTAAGTTTTCCCCTTTGCTCATAAGATGTAATTATTGACATGAATTCAGAGCTAGGGGAAAAAACCTCACAATCCAATGATTGTCATCAAAAACAGGTATCATTCACTGTTTCTGTTACCTTAAATACACAATTAGATACTTTTTTTCAACACATTTCAATGCCAGTTTGATACACTTGATGAGACTTTGACAGCCGCACAGTTACTAGAAACTATTGTAATGTCCATATTATGGTGACCATAAAGTGCTACAGGCCACAACAGAGATCATAATCTAGGAGACTGATGAGGCAAGCGTTTGCTTCTGATGAGTTTGATTTACAGTGAATGTTAACAATTGTGCTTTTACCTTCTTTTTTAATCCTATTGTCTTTCTTTCTACGCCCTATATTTACATTGTGTGCAGTTTTCATATTAGAAATCATATTATGTATCTTCATTTTAGAATTTATTTGTTGTTTGAACTTGTCTCTTTTGGATATATCAACGCCAACCTTAGAATGATTGTGTGTGTGTACACACATATGTGTGTGTTTGTGTGTATGTGTGTGTGTGTGTGTGTGAAAGAGAGATTCTAGGTCAGCTTTCAAAATAGAACCTTTTATTTTATTACAAACGTACACTTGTTCCTGGTTACGTCTTAGAAAATAGATTTTCTTCAGATCTCTGCTACTTCTTTCATATTTCTGTTCCTTTTTTCTCCTCTGTCTTTTCTCATCAGTCTACTTCTAAACTATTTTCCTGATTTTCACAATCCCTCAATGTCTCTTGTAATATGTGTCTTCCTTTTTTTCACATTCCATCGATATTTCCCTTCTGTTCCTCTCATTTTGTGTTGCCCACATACCAGCGTCCTTGCATTCTTTCTCTCTCAATTGCTCTCTTTTATTCTTTTTTGTTAATTGCTCTTTTACCATTCTCTATCTCAACTAACGTGGAGCATTAATCAGTCCAACTGTCAGTGTCAGCGTTCAAGATAAGAACGTTGCGTTGCAGCTAGTGTAAGGGCACTGTACAGGTTACTTGTGAACATTTGTGCACACATGTGTGCTTGCATGTGGACTGTGCATGTGAGACAACTGCTGTGCACAGCCCAGCAATTGTTCGTAGGTAGCCTGGGGCCAAAGTGACTCTGCAGGGATTGGTGCTGGGATAGTCCTTATACTAATAGTGGGCATTCATAGACAGGTCAGTAGGGCTTACTGGGGAAATTTATAGTGCTTTCAGTGTGTTATTACACATATAGGTGAAACCGGCGGTAAAGTGCATTTTTGCCCCACTTATACCTACCCAGTAAGGCAAGATTTGATAACTTGGGTTAAACATGCAAATCAATTTTAAATTTGCAATTTTCAACACACCCAATCAACATCTTATGAGACTTTGAGAATTGTCATATGTTTCTGTCTCACCTTGTCATCAAATTCCAGGCCCTTGTCTTGCCTGCTGGGCCAAGGTAACTATTATGCTCACCAACAGAAGGAACAAAGGCCTCCCCACACAAAAGGAACAATTCTCAGTGACTTACTGACTTCATCAGAAAGGGAGGAGTAAGGAGGAAAATATGAATCTGACGAATAGCTAGTCACACTGCAACTGGGTGGGGACAGCTCAGGTCAACTGAACTAAGGAGGAAGCTAAGAACTCTGAAGCAAACACAGGAGGAGCTTGCCTTTGAAGTTTTGATGGGAAGGGATGAAGCAATGATGTCGGCCAGCGGCATAGCTGAGGTCCTCACAGGAGCTCTTTCAGAGAGAAATTGAAGTTGCCATGATGGATTATCCTAGAATGCTGTGCAAGACGGTGAATGGGGTGGAGAGATGATGTGGCAGCCTAGGGTTGGCCGGGGAGCCTAGCATCTAGAACTTTCCACCCCACTTTAAACCTCTGCACAAGAGAGAGACAGTTGAGAACACCTTGGACCTGGAAGGCATCTATGATGGAAAGGGTGCCCAGCTGGAAAGAGAAGCTACCTGATGCCCTGCCAAGAAGGACTCTGAACCTTGTCACCAACTGACTATCAGGGCTAGGATGGTTCTCTTTAGGACTAGTGGAGCTGGCTCCTTATGGCACCTGAGTGCCTAGTTAGGGAAAGGCCTGGACTACTCTGCCCTCGGGTGCTCTGCAAGATGGCCGGGATGCCGTGGGGCCTGGGGAGTGCTGGAAGGAGGGTGTTCTGCTGGCTGGTTGCTGAGGGGCAGCACAAGATGCCCCCTCCCACAGGAAAGGTGAACCAGGAGTCAGGCAGAGGAGAAGGCTGGCTCATAGAGCCATCAATCCATATTCTCACAAAGTGTGCATTTTTAAGGGCCTGGAGGCTTGTTCAAAATGCTTTTGGTAGCTAGGACTAGTCACTAGCAGCACAACGAGACAAAAAATGACAAAAATTGGCCCATCAGGAAATATGCTGCACTGAAGATTTGGCTTTATAAACAAAAGCAAAATGAGATGCTGACCATGTGACAGTCCACCTGAACTTCATTTCAGATCTCTAGGGGGGCCAGGATTTGGGGTTGGTGCCAAATTAAATATTTTTCTGGGGGAGCAGTCATGTGTGGCGCCCCTCCTCTAATTCGAAGCCACCCTGTGGGCTCTCATCTCCCCAGGGGCCGGTGCAACAAACTGAAGACGGGTCGTGAAGGAACGTAGGCTCTGCAGAACCCCATCCCTCAGGGCTGCAACAAGCCTTGGAAAGGCACGTTGACCACCCCCGTGACTGTGTCCAGTGGGGCAGTTGTGTCATCCTTACAGTGCCTTGCCCACACTCAGTGCAAGCAAGGGACCTTGCCTAGCTCCCTCCACAGACAGGAACATAAGAAAGACTTACTCCTACTGTGCAGGAGCAGACCAAGGAATGTCAGTTCCTCTCAGGAGGGGTGTGAGTGCGCAAAGGGAGTCGACTGGAGTCACAAGGACCTTTGTCTTCCTCCCCCTGCATCCATCAATAAATTGATATGGCTCAGGGTGCCCTGATTGGGACCGAGGCACCAAAAAAAAAAAAAAAAAAAAAGAGAAATAAATGAAAATGAACCTGGCGGAGGCTGCTTAACTCATGGTTAGGGTCACTCATCAACTATTCTTTGAAACGGGTGAAGAGCACCCCATAATGTCCCTTACAGGCTAATGTCCATCTCTATTGTGCTTGTGGAGACCCCTAACTGGGAATGAGCACTGCCCCCATAATGTACATGTGTTATGGGGGGATGCAAGGGGTTTCAGCTTCAGCTCCCCCTTAAAACTATGACAAACATGCCCTAACTTTCAGTGGGCATTACAATTCTAAACCCCTTGGTAGGTTATCATTAGTTTAAGCATTCACAGAGCTGGAGCTTTTGCTCCTAAACTCTTGAGTGTGGGGACCTCTAGTGGTTAGTCCTATGACTACATTATGAGGCCTGTAGTAGTTAAAGAAAAACCCTGACACAATTGCAAATTGACAATGTTTTGTTGATATTAAATACTTTGGAATATGGGGCCACATGTATGAAGATCCGGTTTTGCGACTAAAAGAATGCTTCATACATCTGGTCCATGGTTATTTATCCCATTGGTTTTACTGGTGTATCATAACATGACTACTATTTTATGAATGTGACCCCTTGCCAAAGCAAATACGCTACCTTATATATATTGGTAGTGGTGACCCCTTCACAAAGTAATCAGGCCTGCTTTATATAGATTGATGTGTTGACCCCTTGAGAAAGTCTGTAGGCCTGCCTTATATATAATGTTGTATAAGCTTCATCTGATATATGTGTGGGGGATTGTGGTTATTTGGTTCAGGACCCAGTATGAGTGTATTATGATATGAGGGTGTCACCAAAGGTATTTCCATCTGCTTGGTGTATATATTTGTTAGTTAATGTGCAGTATCTAGTACTGTGTATGTAATAAAAGTAATTTTCCAATATCAAGGAAAAAACACTGACTGGACAATATTTTATTGACTGCTGTTGCATGCCAGCCAATGGAGTTTACCCCTTTGACTAAGACTTGGACTGCTCTGCTTCACTACCCTGGGAGAGTCAAGTGGTACAATGGGGTACTTGCTACCCAGTAATGAGAACATTGTGGACCTATTACTTTGATGGACTCATATTCTTCAAAAAACAAATACCCAATTTTTACATAGATCAACAAATGAGGTTATAAAATATTTGCACTCATTGGGGATAGAGAAAATGTTATTTCAAGACGAATTCCGGCTAGCATTACATAACTATTTAGTCACTCATCCAACACTATATGGAATGTTGGTGAACTGGCACTGGGGCCTTGTAGGAGCAACACTACTAGCAAGCCAAATTACATCGTTCTTGGTGTTCGAAAATAAATATATAAAAAGTCATAAATGAATAGCTAAGCAATAAGGAAACATTATCAACAGTGAAAGAATACATAACTTTGGGTAACGGCATGCTTATTGTCCTTCCGACTGGAAAATTGTAATTAATCGCATTAGTGAAATATAATTTTGCTGTCAATAACGGGCCTGATGTCATTGGACTTTAGAAGTTAGAAATTTGTAACACTAGTAGTTAGTTTATGTATTTTGCAATGTTTAACAAATTTGCCAATTTTTTGTCTCTGCGAAGTACTCCACAAAGGGCCATATGTAGGAGGAAAACGACATTCATAACTGTTGTGCTATTATTGCCTTTATACACGGGGTCATTGTAAAGATAAATTGACATTAAAATCATACTTTATTGAGGAGTCACCTTATGCTATGAATATGAGAAATGTCACAGTGCGTCACGTTATCAGCAAGTAAAGTGAGGTGAGGTATTTAGTAATATAATAAAATGAGGAGACATACCGCAACCAAGTTGCAAACACGTGTCAACAATGTAATCTGCAGTAACGCAACATTTAAGTCTCTAGATGGGAAGAATTCTTCAAAATATGGATATGTAACAACTGCAGCATAACCATCCACCGTCAAATATTTTTCCATATTTAAAAAAAAAAAAATTCTAGTAATCCTGCTTCCATCAGGCCATCGAGTGTGCAACTTCTGTCTTGCAGCTAGAAATGAGACTCCATGCACAAGTCAAAGGCCACGTTTCTACCCAATGTCTGTTGCTTCAGGTAGACCATTAAGGGATAAGTTATGTACGTCTTTTCAGCTGCATGAGCCATCCACAGAAAAGATATTTAGCATTTTTCGAGACATTTCTTAGTGATAACACACACAGGATGTGTCGTGTGAGTATCTGATTTAAAAAAACAAACAAATCGCAGCTAGTAAATAAAAACAGAATGTTCAACATGGAAGCTGAAACCTTTCATTTCTTAAATTAAATTACCATTACCGTGCTACATCTAATCATAATCATGTTTTTGTGCATGTTTTCATTGATACTCAAAAAGTTGAGTTGAACTAGCAAGACAATTAATTTTTAGATCCTTATCTTATTAAACGAGATGTTTCTCATACCTTCTCGTTTGTCCTCCTCTTCCCTGTCCTTACTCAAGAGGAGGTTCTGCCTCCCAGTTATCCCAGGCATACAGGTGAACCATTTTTTAAACCTCATCTCCGTTCCAGTAGTTCCCATATAAGCGAACCATAAGCCCTCCCAGTCTTTGACAAGTATTCCTCTGATGTTTTGCTCCCACTGTGGTTCACTAGCGGTAGAGAGGGTCCTGTTGGCATGGTCTTCCAGTCAATGAACTGTATTTTCTGTTGTATTGAGTCACCTGCAGAGAGCAGAACTGTGTTACATATTGAAGGAAATGGCACAGTTCTTCTTTCTCCATGTTTATGTTCACTTTGTGCTGCCTAGCACCAATGTAGACACCTTTTCGCCCTAGTGCAAGGGTGTCTGTGTTGTGGTCAAGATAGCTTTTTTGCAGAAAGGAGTAACTCCCTGCATAAAAAACTATCCTTTGCGGCTGTGCCCTATTTGTATGTGTGCTGCAGAATCCAGCACATATGCAAAGAGAAAATAACAAGGAAAAACATAGATGAAGGATGCAGTGGGAGGATCACACATGTTCAGCTGCTGAGCACTCACTACACCCTCCCCCTGCCATGCTGCTTTTACTTCCAGGTTGAGATGCCGGAGAAGCGAGCAGGAGCCACGAGGAGCTCCACGTCGGCATCTTGCTTCATACGGTGGAATCCCATCACCAAAGAAGCTGCCAAGAGTGTTGAGGATGCTGTGGGCATAGTGACTGCAGCTTTACATGATCATTACCATGGTAACATGCGCCCACGCACCCTTGCTGGAAACGATGTGGGAACCGGGCCGCTCATTGGAGGAATGGGGGCAATAAAAGCTCCATTGATATACAGGACCTTTTCTGGACTTGATTTAAGACGAGTGGACTGAGGAGAAGTGAACCACCAGGTTTCTCACCGGGGGAGTACGTGCTCTGCATGCTTGCAATTTATTGAGGTGCAGATTGACTACCTGGGTGAGGGTCACTGGCACGGTTCTTTAATATCAAGCCCTCAGGATCCTAAAACTCTTGAAATTTTTTTGCTGCTGGCTTGAATAGAAGTCTGATACTCTCAAGTTGCATTTTAAAATATGAGAAAGCATTTTAAGATGGTAAATACTGCTGGCAATCTGGACGCTTCAGCCCAATCTACTAATCTGCGCATAGTAGGGGTCCCTGTGGGATATGATGGCCAACAGGTTCTTTAATGGATTGACACATTCATAAAAACGTATGTTTTGCCAGAACACTCTGGCGACTTAAAAATAACAAGAGCTCACTGTGTTATGGCACTACGTTCGTCCAGCTCAAAATTTCTAAATACAATCCTGGTTAATTTCTTGGATTATCGAATCAAAGTGTTAGCCAAGGCAATTAAGCAAAACTACACACCTGAAATAACCCAAAATCGCAGCTCAATGCCAAAAGGACTTTATAAAAATGCTGTATCTATTTAAAGCACAGGATGTTCAAGTGCCCATTGTACAACAACGTAAATTGAAGGTGTTGGGCAAGGGGCAGTTTCATTTATTTACTAATGTGTCAGAAGCTCAGGAGCTTTGCAGCAGATCTCTAATCAGCCCAAAGTATAAATGTCATAATGTAGATTATGTTTACTGGGCTCTTGATTTTGAAGGGGATCGGGTTTGGTCAAGATCACTGAAGGTTAGCTTCAGTGACATGAGTTTGTACTCAGCCTTAACTCTTGAGACTTTGTCTCCTTACAAGGCAAGCAGTGATTACGAGTGAATGTATTTTGTATGACCTTCCTCATGATAGTTTTTGAGCCTGGTATTTAAATGTAAAGCTGGTCAAGGTTGATGAAGCCGGCCATATCACTGTGGTTGTGGCGGGGTGGGTGGGAGGAACATGTGTGTGACAGGGTGCAGTGCCATGTCACCCAGTACAGCTAGCAGAACTGCGAGAGGGGTATTGTGGGCGATTCCCGTTTGACTGGGCTTTAGGTCTTTTTTTCCTTCTATTCCTTTTTCGTTTCATCTTATTTTCTTTTTTGGGGCACTTTATGGTTTTCAGGGTGGGATCCAGGGGGAATGAAAATAAGCAGATTTGTAGCAGGATTTGAATTTTTGAGGATGAGCAACACTTCAGCGAGTAGGAAGTGTCATTGGGAGGGCAGTGACACAGGAGGCATTACTAGATAGCAAGAGGTAACCCGTACGTACTGTTTCTACAAGAAACCCATCTAAAGAATAACTCTCCAAGCATCCATATTCTGAAGCAGTACTCTCAAGCCTATTTTGCTTCGGCTGGTCTTGCAGTGAGGGGGGTGTCAATATTGTTGGGTAGGGAGCTTGACTGGTTGGGTAGTGACATAATCAGAGATCCACAGGGCAGATGGATATGGCTCAAGGTCATGGCAAATGGGACTCCGTTAAATCTAGGTAATTATTATGCCCCAGTGTTTGATGTAACAGATTTGTTGTTGTAGATTCATAATATCGCTATGGGAGCAGTGGAGCCTTTAACTATAGGGGGTGATTTTAACTGTCCCCAGGAGTTAGCCTTGGATATTTGGAATAAAACAACAAAACAACTCAAGCCCCATACTAAAAAAGTCTTGGATATGCTTAAGCATGATTTAACATTAATCAACATACTGAGGTGTGATCATCCAGGCATTTTTCAATATTCTTGCTTTTCACAGTGGCACCACATTGCCTCCCGCATTGATTCTTTTTGCAGATTCCCATTCTATTAAGACAACAGATTGTGATATTTGGGCTAATTCTTTTTCTGATCATTCATTGGTTTCTGTCATGGTGGTGCTGGAGGCACCGAGGAATGAAAGGCCCTGGTAGAAGCTGGATCGGAACCTTCTATTGAATTAGGATTGGCTCATTGAAGTGAGGCTATTTATCCAGGACTATTATTGGCTATATAGGGGCACAGCGTCAATGTTTTCCATTTGGGAGGAATTTAATGCTGTAGCAAGGGCAACACAAAGAGTGCAAAGAGCAAGTAACTCAGCTGCAACAGTCAGTAGATCAAGCCCTACAGATTAAGAATAGGCATCAAGTAGCACCTTCCCCCTTATAGAGAACCATCTCGAAAAGGGGGAACAAAATTTGAGAGACTTTTTTGTTTTGGAGGAAATTAATAGCTCTAGGGCATACCACCAGCATATGAGGAGATCAGGAATTGTTTTGCCTGGTCTACAAAGGTGAGGCAGGAAGCTGTGTTTTTTAGGAAATTACAGAGTCTTGTAACAGAGGAAATAGTCTTGGAAAAGTCTAATGTGTCCTACGTTTTGTACAGCATTACAAAGCTCTATATGAAACTAGTTACGCAACCTTGCAGTCAAGCATATCCCAATTTGTTCAATGGATTAACTTACCTTGTTTGCCCAATTCTCAGGCTGAAAAGTGTATCTGTACTATATCTGCAGCAGAAGTACAAGAAGCTCTTGCTGCTATGCTAAGTGTGAAGGCTTGTGGTAATGATGGCTTTCCAGATGAATTATATAAAGGTTTTCCATCTATCTAGTTTCTTTTTTGACTGATCTGTTTAATTTTGTGAAGGCAGGAGGTGAAGTTCCTTCTCTTTTTAAGGGGTCAACAATAGTTTGTTTTTCAAAGAAAGGCAAGAACCCCAGGGACATCTATTCATATCAGCATAAAATTTCCTTAATGCTGATTATAAGCTCTTAATGAAAATATGGGCCATCCGTACTACCCCGTTTGCTCAGGCTTTAATTCAAAAAGATCAGACGGGCTTTGTGGTTGGTCAATCAAAATAAAACTGAGCTCCTTCTTTTTAATACTCAGGCTAGTAGTCTTCCAGTCTCTTTACAACCGCAGGCCCATTCCCAAAGCCCAATACAATACCTGGGGATACCAGCTTTTCTGATGAAATTATGTCTTGATGCTCCTTAAGATTAAGGAGTACTCAATAGATGGACACTGTTCGGACTTCAACACGGGTCGGTACGGTAGCCCTTATTAAAATGTCTATTTTGCCTTTGTGTCTGTTTCTTTTTTTGAATGTTCCCATTGAAATTAATAGGCAATATTTTAGGGATTTGAATTCACTTTTTAGGCACTTTATGTGGAATAGAAAGGTACCTAGGTTAAATAGCCTGTCCTTCAATTGGATATTGCAGGGTTTGACCCTTCCCCAAGTTCAGAAATATTATAAGGCAGCCCTTTTGGATTTATTGTTGAAAGCATTAGATGGAAAAGGGGCTATCAATCATTTTTCTTAGATAAAATGCTGCAGGATGCTGGAACCAGGCTTCCAGTTTTCATTAAGGTTCCAAAATTCCCGAAAAAATAAATAAAACAGGTACAAGCTATTACTTGATTTAAGTGCCCGGCTGATAGCTATATATCGTTCCATTAATATTGCATCGGTTTGCACATTTCTTACACTACACGAGGCATGTTATGGCTGATCTGTCAGTCTCTTCCTCCCAGGTCAGATATTGGAAATCTTGTGGATTCAAGGAGGTGAAGCACTTTCTTTTACATGGTAAATGTATTACATGGCAAGAAATCAGTCCCAGTGTGGCGATAATTTCAGGCAATTGTTTTCTAGGCTATTAACAGATTATACATTTTTTGAAGTCCCATCATCAGGAGACTAATCAGATAATCATCCAGCCTTACATTCACTTTTCAGGTCTAAACATTTGTTTAAACTTTTGTATAGGCTACTACGCAATCAAGGTGCGCAGCAGCATTTGACTGATTTGTTTAGAGAAATTTGGTTAATTACACATTGTCACCATTTGGAGGAAGATGGGCACACTATGTCACTAGCAGGCCATAAGGCTTTATGGGTGGCAACTTTAACAATATGTTGTTCTTATCCTGCTGGATGGTCTATTTTACTCCAGCAGCCCTTCACAGAATGTTTCCTTGAGTTGAGGACTGCGGCTTTCGCTGTAAGTAGAAGGGCACTAGGGCTTGGCTTCATATTTTGGATTCTTGTCATATGCTAGCACACTTTTGACAGCAGCTCTTTTTCATTGGTACTGTTTGGGCTTACCAACATTGTCAGCCCTCTATAATTGGGAAACCGGGACAGACATTCTTGTCAAATACTTTTTCCATAGCCTGCTCCTTGATACTGAAACTTTGGCGAGCTAATAGGGTCCTATCATGAATGGTTGAATAAAATGAGTAGAACAAAGACTTTTGAGGAGGCCTATGCAAAGCGGGTATGGGTGCTTAAAGAAATTCAACGCTTCTTCACACTATGTTGACAATTCAAAAAGTGGGCCCTGTTCTTTCCTAGTAACATTAGCTGGGATAGATGGTAGACCCTGTTCTCTCCTAGAGCTATCAATTATGGATGTTGCACTTCACCTGAAAGCACTTTTGGTAGGAGCTAGGATTCAGGCCTGACAATATTACAATACTTTAAATGTTTTAATATACATTCTTCTTCTAGCAATGGCACTTGAAGTGTGTATGAATTCGGCCTTCTATGGGACTTTTGGCTTCTTGTTGTTTTTAAATACCTTTGCTATTGTATATGATTAATTGTTTATATGGGATTTCATTGTACGTCTGCACTTTATTATATTTTTGGTATTTAATATACTATACTTGATTGGACCCATGCATTTACCTCTTGATTATTTTTATGTGCACTTTGCACAACTCTTGGGGCCAGATGTGTCATGCATTTTTGCGATCGCAAATATAAATTTTGTTATGCATGAATTCCAATTTACCATTCAGTAACTTGTTATTGGAATTGCGACTACATACCGATTCAGCATTAGGAAGGGATGTGTCAAAGGTGTTCACTTCCTAATACCGAATTGCAGCGGTATGTAGGAATGTTTTGTGACCCAAATGAGGTCGCAAAACGTTTGCATTTTGCCACTTACTTCAAGTAGGTGGTACCCCATTCTCAAACGGGAAGGAGTTCCCAAGGGACCCCTTCCCCTTTGTGAATGCATGTGAAAACTTTTCATTTTTCTTTTTTAAATGCATCCCATTTTCCTTTAAGGAAAACGGGCTGCATATTTTTTTTTAAATGATTGCTTTATTTAAAAGCAATCACAGACATGGTGGTCTGTTGAGCCCAGCAGACCACCATCCCTGTGATTATTGCCATTCACAATGGGTCACAAATTGCAACCTACCTCATGAAAATTAATGAGGTAGGTTGATTTGCAAGCCACTGGGAATTGCTAAATAAAACTCCTGGAGTTTCATACATTCAAGTAGCGAATACGTAATTGGGATTCGCAGATAATCACAATTAGGTAATCGCTATTTGAAAAAATGATACATCTGGCCCTTGGTTTTTAGTCTTGTCTGGAGATAAACATTTCATACTTAAAGGTGTTTATCTGGGATTTCATAGCACACTTGAACTTTACTACTCCTTGGAATAATGATGTATGTTCAATTGTTTATATTCAAGATTTCATAGCAGGCTTGCACTTTACTACGCTTGATTTCTAGTTTAGACTGGCGATGAACAACTTAATTCTTAAGAGTGTTTATACTGTACAGTGTTTTCTTCCATTGTTTAAAAAAAAAAGACAAAGAGAGATATTTCTCTTTGTTAAGCCAGCCTCAGAGAGGGCAGGATTTTGGTGCAAATTTGCATATATAAGTCTTTGTAGATACGTATTTGCAACAAAAATCATGGGTGGATGCATAGGAATGCCCATGTATTACCCAGGGAATGTTTCACTGATGCACAATAACACAAGGCAGGGCACTGGGCTGCTTGGGTTAAATTTTTTTTTTTTACAAAAAAATGCAAATTGGCAATTGCATTGCTTTGTAAATACCAAAAAAGAGTTTCTGCCAGGCCGTACTGGGGCTAAATACCTAGTGGGTAGTTTTACTTTATTACAGGGTGGGTGCCAGTTTTACTGGAAGTAGGGGCCGTTTTCGTTGCCGGACCACATTGGGCTGCATTCCTGCTTACAGTGTTAGTAAATAACCAATGCTTGTTATCCTAGACAATACAAGGCACAAATGACAGACCTCAGAGAATACTTAGGACATGTAATGCAGCAGAAAAGCACATCAATAGCAGTAGGTAAACATAGGCACAGAAACCCCTCCACTCCTACTAACAGGGTTATGGTAATCACTATGGCCTGACTGAAATGAATGCCTTAGCCTAAAAAAGTAGGGCGCTGGGGCATTTGCGCGCCTACTACACATGATACAGTAATTTCCAGTTCTTGGGAATGTGACAAGTTCCTGGAAAAAAACATGCTGAGCGCGCCAGAGAGCTTCTGTTGAGGTCTCACGCCGTAATGCCACAATTAACCAAAGCACATCACCCAGAATAACAGGGGAAATGCACAATCTTAGGAGATCCACCAGAGACATCTCAAGGTCCCTTACTCTCAGTGTGCCCCAACACAGTTGCCCAAAACACAGTACCTTTTCAAAAACTGGGAAGGAGCATGGAACCATGGTGTCTCCTCTGCAGCCACAGACATGTCAGTGGCCTCGGGAGCCATACTCCCCATGTCCCACTCAACTGCCCTCTGGGGTGGGACAAGTCAATGGGTGCTTCCTCGTTGTCTCAGCAAAGTGCAGGGAGGGGAATGCAATCCCTGAATTGGCTCACCCAGCTGCAGAGGTGCGTGGCAAAGAGAAGGAAAAGATATGGTGATTCCTCTTGCGGCCTTCGCTCTTCTCACCACGGGTGCTCAAAAAGGGGCTGGGGGCACTGGTTAGGCTGGGCAAGTGCTGAATCCTCTGGACACTCTTGGTCCTGTGAAGCTGCCAGCACCTGGTCAGTCACGCACTGACTTCTCCAAGCAGGAATCATGGGAAATAGGCAGCGCTCACCATATGCTGCTGCCAAGTACACGTAGTGGCAAACAGCATTCACCAATTGCTGCTTGAAGCCATAAACAGTGCTCACCACATGCTGATTTCAGTGAAAGGACCCATGCCAGAGTCCTCAGTTGATGAATCCCACGGCAAGGGCAAACAGTGGGAATATTTAATAGCCCTGGGATTCCGTGACCAGGGGGCAAGCCAACATGCCCTTGGAGAACACTGGGGCACAAGGTAAGGAGCAGGCAGGCAGGCCAGCGTGTAGAGTTACTTGGGCAGCGTGGCATTCGCTCCAGCCGCCCAGCAGGCAGCAGGCCAGTACACAAAGAAAGTAGTCGATAGGGCAATTCCTCCTAGCAGCACAGCAGTCCTCTGCAATGTGCAGCATGTAGAGCCAGCAGCATCTGTTTACAAGTCCCATGCAGTGTGTAAAGATAATGGGTCAAAGCCCCAGTACTTCTATTCTAAAATGCCTTTGATGTAGGGGGTGACTTCAAAGAAGCCCTTAGAGGTGAACAACAATTCCTTGCAGCCTAGCCCTGGCTCCAAATCTTCAGTAGCGTGTAAATCAGTCCTTTGTGTGAGGGCAGACTACAACCTATTAACATGTAAGTGTGAACCACCTCTCCCTCTCCCAACCCAAGAAGACTATCAGTTTGGAGATGAATGCAGATGTATCCCGTCACACCCAACCCTTCCTGTGTTGTGGCTGGCTAGAGAGTATGCACAAAGTGTAACTATCACCCAGGCCAGATATGTATTGAAGACAGGCTTCAAAACTTTCAAATTTATAAGTACAGAGAGATGCCCACTTTCTAAAAGTGGCCTTTCCAAAATAGTAATGTGAAATCCAACTTCACCAGTTAGGAAGATTTATCATTACTATTCTAAACATGCCAAAGATGACAACACTACTCGTTTCTGATCAGGAATTACCACTTACAAGGGTATAAGGGAATTCCCAATGGAAGCCTATGCGGAGCAGGCCTCACAGTAGTGAAAAATGAAATATGTTGTTTGTCACTACCAGGACATGTAAAACATAAATATATGTGTCCTAACTTTTACTTACATGGCACCCTGCCCATAGGGCTACCTATGGCTTACCTTATGGGTGACCTATGTGTAATAAAAGGGGAGTTTAATTCTTCACAGTTTGTTTAAATGCTGATTCGAAGTGGCAGTAAACTGCACACACATGCACTGCAGTGGCAGGTGTGAGACAGGTTTGAAAGGCTACTTCTGTGGGTGGCACAATCAGTGCTGCAGGCCCTAAAAGCATTTAATTTACAGGCCCTGGGTATATGGAATACCTCTTTACAGGGGACATACAAGTAAATAAAATATGCCAAACACGTGTAAGCCAATTATATCTCGTTTAGAGGAGAAAGCACATGCACATTAGCACTTGTTAGCAGTGGTAAAGTGCCCAGAGTCCTAAAGCCAACAAAAAGAAGGTCAGAAAAATAGGAGGTGGAAGGCAAAAAGTTTGGGTTATCCCGGCAAAAAGGTCCAGGTCCAACAGACACTTAAAATGGCTTATTTTGATCCAAGTCTGGCAATGAGGACTTCTATGTACTGTATGTATTTGCCCCAAAGTATAGTTTAAGACTTGGGGCCATATTTAAAAGAAACTGGTGCAGCGAATGCTGCGCCAAAATCAGCAGCGCCGCACTGCACCAGTTTTCACACACAGGGCTGGACCGTATTCACAAGAATACGGTGCAGCCCTGTGTCTCCCTCTGCACTGGCACTAAATTAAGCTTCCTGCGCCAATGCAGACATCCTTGGGGAGTGATTGTTTATGTGCAGAAAGGTATCACTTCCTGCACATAAACAATGTACAATAACATTTTGCTTCTTCTATGTGTGCTCCAGAACGCAGCCCACATAGAAAAAAAAAAAATGAGCCGGCATAAAAGCATTCCTCCTTGTTTTGACATGCTAACGCCACCCTTGGGGTGGCGTTATTTTTTGGTACTGCCACAGATTTATGATTACTCAGAAATCTGGGGCAGCATCAAAAGCAATGGGTGTTGTGGTGGAACGCCCACTGCAACACCCATTGCACGCACCCTCTGATGAAGAAAACTGCGCTGGAGGGGCCCATATTTATAAGGAAGCGTAAAGCCACAAAAAGTGCAGTTACACCTCCTTGTAAATATGCAGCAGTGGTTAGCGCCACCGGAGCGTCGCAAAAAGTGATGCTCTGGTGGCAATAGGGCCTTGTAAATCTGGCCCTTGGTTTTGCTGGAGGGGGTTCGGAGACAACGACTGTGCTGATTTTCTTGCTAAAATAGACATCCAGGCTCAGTTCTTGGCGGATGTATTCTTTGATTCTCTTCTTCTTAGTACCATTTCATCTGATAAAAATGTGGTCCCATGACAGGCTTGTGGACGGTGTCAAAAAGGAGCAGTGGTTTGCCTTCTGTTCCTAGGTTGCAGTCTCTTAAGCCCTCAGGTGGATTAATTAATTCACGATTCCTTCAAGAACCATAAGCATGCTTTCCCCTCTACCGAAATTCCAAGGGATTAGAGGCTTCCTAGTCGGCTACTAGAAAACCTCTATTCAGACAAAGGTACTTTGTGTTTTTTTCTAGTCAGCCTTGAAGTGGTGCTAGTCGAGTAAGTGGCAAAGCAAGGGGGGCAATCTAGTGGGACCAGTGGCTGATCCTGTAGGTGGTTGAATTTAGGATTTCTATTACCAATAGAGAGACTTGGGGGCTTATTTGCCCCTGCATCACCGGGAAGGGGTAGAAATGTGCCATAGCTACAAGATACATTGCATTTCTGTCTTCTCCCCATGCACTGCCACACAAATTGCTGCATAGCGCCAACACAGGCACCCTTGCTCCATGGTGCAAAGATGCCTTCATTGTGGGGATTATTTTTTTGTGCAGGAAGGTGCACCTTCCTCCACAAAAACAATCAAGAGAGGTGTTTTCCTCTTTCTATGTGTGCTGTATAAAGCAGATATTTCTCCCTGTTGCATCATTTCTACACCACTTCTGAGGTGGCGTAAGAATCTCATGCATTCCTAAACTTGTAAATCTGGGACTGAGTCAGATTCCTTAGCCTTCGTGGGTGTTGTGTGGAACACCCACAGCAACACCCTGAGGTACTGGGTTTTTCAGAACCGGTACTGATCCGGTAACCCAGCGGTGCCAGGGTACACCCAAAGACCTCGGGTACTTTCCTGATTCAGACTACAGAAACTCAGAGTCTTCTAGGTGAAGTCAAAGATCGAATTTATTGGCTGCAACCAATTGACAAGTGTCCTAGAAGTACAACAGCACGATTTGTATGTTCTCAGGAGACTGTGTTTCAATGCAAAGTCAGGTTTCCTTATATACAGTTTTTTAAGCTTCAGGCAAACATTCTTGACATTTTGGTTGGTCATTCACATGTTTTCACTACAAAGGAAAAAACAGTGTCATGATGAAACCTCATATTTCATGTCATCCAACCCATAATAAATTACCCGGCAAGGCCTAGTATTTTACATCAGATAAGTGTGGACCCCTAATAAAAACGGGCACCTCCCCCTCGTAAAGTAAGAAGAAGAAGAGAGCAGGTGCAGGTGTGAGCAAGTTAGGCAGGGTGTGTGAGCGATAATAAGGGTTTTATGGCCTGGTGTGCCTTGATGCTATCTGATTCGGCCACTGGGAGATGGACTGACCAAACAGGTTTGGCCTGAGGCAATGGTTCCAGCTTGCCCAGGTCAGAGAAAAGTCAATCAAGGTGTACGTGTCCTTGGAATCAAATCTGACTGTATTATAAGCCTATGTGAGGGCAACTTTTAAAAATGGCTGCCGTGTATAAAATGGGAGCCACGAGTGCAGGACAAAAATGGCGATTTCGAGGTGAAAACGCTGCTGGAATTGAGCGAAAATGCTCATGCTTAGTGTACTAGTCATTATCGGTCTTTTGATACTAAAATCGTACTGCTGTGGCAAAGTAAATTACATGGGTCCAGAATTTTTAGAACCACAAACCCTCCTTTTGCCCTTACATAGGTAATAAACCTATTCTCATGCTAATCTGAGTCCAGGTCTATGTTTATAAGGCCATGGAGATGTTGCTGGAGCAAAATTCTAGTACTTGGTAACTCTCTCTGGACAGGTCTCCTCGAACATGAAGTAGCACAAAAGGCCACATATGGCAGGACAAAATAAGGAATACCTCTATCTGCAGTAGGTGGCATAAGATCACACACCCAACAATTAGTGATGTTCACTACTAACTAGTGTTGATGCAGAAGCTGTACAAAAGAATTGCTTACAAATTCTGATCTTCTAACCTGCTCATGTTCAGGAAAAGGGTGAAAAGAGTGCAAAGAAACAATAGTAGGAAAAGACATAGGTTGGGAAGTGGGTGCAGAAGTCAATTGAGTAGAGAAAAACAATCCCACCCATAAATGACAACGTCATGTTTAAAAGACACTAGAAAACACGTTATTAAGAACATATAGACAACGGGAGAAAGTAGTGACCACTATTTACAAATGAAATAATAATTTTTCACAACCCTAACCAAAAAGCAAATCCTAAAATTATCTAGTAAAATTTTTAGGGCTCCTCTGCATTTCAGTAATTTTTGTATGTTCAGGTGGAACAGTGGTGACTCTCATCAATGCTCTAAGGTGAAAAGGGGGTACTCTTTCCACAGAAAATTGACTTTATTCTGCTTTTACTAAACAGAATAGTACTTTAAAACAATGCCAGCAAAACAATCAGTCTCCTAACACCTAGTCTATACAATCACACGGAAACCTCTTGTGAAACCAACTATGCCCAGAGTCCGTTCAAAAAGCCTCTCTGGCAGGCTTCTATTGTCCATCAAATTTTCTTTTGTTGTTTTCTTTCGCATGGGCCTCTCAATTCAGGCCTCTTCGTGAGAAAAGTACTGCTTAGTTGGAGTGCCCTCCTGGCAAACACCCACAGCTCACTCGAAAGTCTCAATGTCTTAAAGCAATGCACCAGTGTCTCTCCTCTGTGGCAGATACTACAAACAATGTGCTCTTCATTGATCAAGGGCACAAATCATCTCGTGCAGACCCAAGCACCATTAATTGGGAAATAGCTCAAGCTCAGCAGCACTTTCAGACTCCAGCACTCATTATTTAGTGTCAGAGGACGCTCAAGCTGCTCTTTCATGGGCACCAAAATATAGTGCCTTTTTCCAAACTTGAAATTTCCGGTGCACTGCCCTTCTTCCGTTGGAGCAAAGAAAAGGGGGTGTGTGGCCAAAACTCAGGCCAAGGGGCTCAAGGGATTGCACACTGTCAGAGGTTACCAGCACATGACAGGTAGAGAAATGAAACCTCAAAACAGCTCTGCCATCAACAACAGGAATCCTTCTCTTTAGCTCTTTTACACTGAAACTTTGGTTTTGTGATGTCCAACGCCGTCTGATGGAGCAAGTACGATATCATGCGCTGGCGATCGCTGTCCAGCTTTGCTACTTCCTGGGTGCTGAGACTGTAGGGCCAAGATGTCCGTCTTTCATCTGTAGCTGTCACTGATGGGAATTAGGCTTAAATCAATGTCCTGCAGGTTATTATGACTTGATACCTGCAGAATCTAGTGACGTAGGAAGTGTGCCACAGCTGTTAGTTTCCTTCAATTTAGTACAAAAACAGTTCATGGTTTTTAAACAAGGGGACTGCAAGCAGGTGGTCTGCAATCTTCAAAGGAGTAGCCATACACCATGGGCATAAAATACAAAGACAAAGGCAGAAGGGCAAAACAGGGTCTGTAGCATCTTTAATTCAGTTCTCTCCATTATTCTCTGCCATCTATAGCTACATGAGAATTCTATCTGAATGGATTTCCTCACACAGTGGCATTGTCTAATGGGGTAAACACATATTTGCCTCAATGATTAAGTCTAGGTGTTCCTCCTTACCTTAGAACATCTCAATAGAGAAATCCCATGATACCGATTATCAGGGACATGTAGAAACCTTCCTTTAAAAACTGTGCATCAGGTGCACTATGCAATACACAGGCTAATAGTCAAATGTGCAAACAAAAAGACAAGAACTAGAGGGTCCTGATATTTGCATGATTAGGACACATCTGATCCCACAAAAAATTAAAGTAGCAGGAACAGAAGGGAACCGAAAACCAAATTAAAATAGACATTGAAAATTTGTCATGTTCAAAAAGGTAAACATAAGATATCTCCTATTGAGATGGAAAACTTGTCTTACTATAATATTGAGTCAGTTAACCAGTCTATCGCTACCCTGACAGTCAGGCTGGAAAACATTGAAGCAGGCAAATTCTTGAAAACCAGTCTGGTCATACCAAAGGGAATTATACATAACATGGGGGTCCCTGGTACATCACTGCAGTCTGGAAATGTGAACCTGAACAATACATCAATAATATTAAAAGGGCTGACTGGTGAAAGGAATTCGAAAAAGAGAAATGGGACTAGGACATAGCTAAAATCTCAATAACTAAGCATGGTGCGACATTGGTCAGGGGAAGTAACCAAAGAAAAAATCTATAGAAAGAACAAAAAAAATTATTTGGGTGATAGTCAGGCATGTGACACAACACCAAGAGTACGGGTGATACACAAAGGCCAAAGTTACACAAATTTTAACTCTACCGTTGGCGACTACACCATATACGGTACTCCTAGCTAATGTTTCAGTTCCTTCTTCAGGAAAAAATGAAAACCTGGTTTTCTTTTAAGGAACGAAAGCCATATGCTACTTAGGAAACAGAACATCATTAACTAATGTAATATAGAAATTAGGCCACCTTGAGTCACAGATCTATAATTTCATCCTTAGGTACAATCAAGGATACATAAATGTAGGGCTGCCTGTTCCTTTAAGGGAAGGGGCAGTAACGTGACTAACTGCAGGTGACACACTTTGATCCTGTATATCTCTTTTTATTTTCCTTCAATACCATTATAGCCAAATAGACATTCACTGGTGAAGTGTTGTCTTTTATGTTCACAGCATGAAATATCATTATCTGTGGAATTTAGTAACCAGAACAAGTTCAACCAACTGTTGCGTAGCGATGGGCATCGTCATGACCATCCCCTCACAACACAGGGGAGCTTGTAATAGTATCAAAAGCAGCAACAAACATGCAAAAAACAAATAAAAAAAATAATAAAAACGCACAAAACGTCAAGCCATCAGATATACTTGCTGTGTATCAAGCACAAAAAGCATAGACAAAACAATAGCGTGTGTGAACAAGCGGTGACACACAACACCATGTCATGTACTTTATGCACTGTAAACCTGCAGCCCAAAACCCAATATTTGGGCCTGTTTAATTTGTCAGGTTTAAAATCCTTACCCTCCTTTTGACAGTAGATCACCAGGCAATGGAAATCTGCTGTCAAATATAACTTTACTGTTTCTCTTCTAACATACAGGACCAGCAAGAACAATTCATGATAGGACCAAATACATGAAAATAAATTTCCATTACTTAACTGTTACCCTCTTGTCAGTTACTTCGCAACATCAAGCCACCTTAGTTTTACCTTTCTAAAAGTAAAAATTGTTACACTGACACTCCATATTAATTTGGCACCTACAATTTCCACTGTGAAAAATAAGTCTTAATTGGCAAATCATTCTCATTAAGGCATGTAGCCTTCAAAATTTTTTTAAAAAAGGGCTGCATCTTATTTTCTGTCTAAGACTTAATGCAACACTTCGTTTTCTGTCAAATAAAAGCAACTAGCAGGCATCATTTTATTTTTTTAGAGCGGAGACACAAATGTATCAGTTCTGCAGAGCATTTAACATGATGTTGGGACATTCGAAGAAACCCCTTTTTTTTTATATTTTCTCTTTGGAATTAAGTTCTTTAATTGTATTGATGTTCTTCTGGAGAAACCAGAAATCCCACTTTTAGAGGCCCAGGGTCATTCTGCATTTCACAGAGACAAGGCCCTAAGTTAAAAGGTCACAGGTGTCAACATGACAGCCTCCTCCATTGTTTATAGGAAAACTAAAGATAGCATCTCAGCAGCGTGACTTGAGCCAGCCTCTGTAGCTCTCCTAGCTTCTGCCACTCTGAATCTGTCAAAGACAGTAGGCCTTCCTATTTTCCTTCTAACCTGCAATAATTCACTCTATTTAAAAAAAAAAAAAAATTCCTTTTTAGGCGCTAAAAAAATTATCTCTATTTCCAGATTATTAAACTACATTTACTGGAAATAATTCACAAACCTTAATAACACACATACCAGTTGTTAGAATAAATGCTTGTTGCAATCCCATGCAATGGTACATATTTCATCAACCTCGAATGAATGAACGTCTCAGTAGGCCCAGCTGAAGTTAGAACCTTCAACCTTGATATTAAAACAAGCCTTTGTACTGGCACATTGACTCATTGAATCATAAGAAGGCACAACCTGCAAATATATATCAAACCTAAATGTATGCATTTACTGAAGCCTGAGACACTTTAAAAAGTACTCTGAATGAAAGAAAATGCAGTTTAAACAGTGCTTTTGACCAAAATCGACTTTGATATTTTAGGCATTAAAAAATCAATATCCTACAATTTTCTTGCATAATATGCATTACCAGAATGTCTATTACACAATCCATGAGTCAGCCATTGAAAATATTAACTTATACTTTATAGAAATGAGCTTGTTTGCTCCTGCGCCAAGGGAAAATTGCACATACAAATGTCATTTTAGCGGTGCAACATAACTTAAATTAAATTTTAATGTTAGGAGGTCATAGTATAGGTATTAAGCTTTATAAATATTAAAAAACGATTTTGAAAGGCACTTATTTTTTAAATAATTTTTCCATAATTAATAATTTTCTTTTTTAAAAAAAATAAGAACCCAATTATTCTTTTTTTTAATTTTTATAATTCCACATATAAAAGCAAGCTGCATCCTTTGCCTATTATTTGGGATACATTAACTCACAAGCCTAAGCGCATAAGCCTAACTTGAAATGCGTCACATTTTTGCGCCACTTTCATTTAAAAGGAAGGTTATGCAAAATTCCACCCATGTTTAACTGGGAAAGTGCTGGCTGAATTGAAAATAGATAATTTCGTTTTTTTTTTGGGGGGCCCTATTTATATCTATTGAATGTGTTTTCTAATTTATTAAGCATTTAACAGCAGTTTTGTATATGTGCACAATTGCTCATTCTATAAATTAAAGAGCAACATATAGCTATGTTGGCACATCACATGGTTCATTTCTGGATTTTTTCTAAGTTTCTACTTAATATTAATTAACCAACATTTTACTTAACAAACTGAAAACATCAAGAAGACCCACAAACACACATTGAGCTCATTTCAGATATAAACAGAAAACACTCAGGACACACAATACAGCGCGCTTTAGCCATTTTTCATAAATAGCGCCGTCGCAATTTACTTACAGAACCGTTTGCAGGTCCTAGTTGTAAGTCATATTTACAAGAAAAAAAAAAAAAAATTCTCAATTATTTCCGAGAATAGCGGACCCATACTTTATTAAACGTGATGGGGCCCACTCCGTGCTTCACATATAGTTCAAAGGTTGGAGTTCCAATCGGAGGAACCGGACATGAGTCCTCCAACCGGGAGTCCCTTTTACAACCAAGACAAAACAAATTTCCAAGTCTGCTAAGACCAGGCATCTTCGCTCACTAGTCTAGCTTCAAACTTCAAAGGATTATCGTTTACGATAGTCTCGTGAATACACGAGTCCTTCGGCTTTGGTACTTGCAAGTTCCAAATCAAAGTGATCCCAAAGGGATACCAAACCAAATGTCCAATTAAGGACCAAACCAAGTGTCCAACTAAGGACCAAACCAAGTGTCCAACTAAGGACTGGGAGACGCTCCACTTATACTTAACTGAAAATATCAATGACGTCACCAGAAGACTTGTCTTATCGTTTCGCTCTACCAAAAATCAAGGGTCCAAATCAGGGCGATAGCCAGGGCAGCAGTCCTTCATAGCCGTCGGGAAGCGGGGAACCTCGCAACAAAGACTTTCGGACCACGTCGACATGCAGGGGTCGATGAAGTGGCGGCCTTCCTCCAGAATTTTCACATGAAGCTCCCCACGGACCTCAGGCTTGGACCGGTACCGCTGGTATCGCCCCACGTTTGGGCGCCAACTGAGGTACTGGGTTTTTCAGAACCAGTACTGATCCGGTAACCCAGCGGTGCCAGGGTACACCCAAAGACCTCGGGTACTTTCCTGATTCAGACTACAGAAACTCAGAGTCTTCTAGGTGAAGTCAAAGATCGAATTTATTGGCTGCAACCAATTGACAAGTGTCCTAGAAGTACAACAGCACGATTTGTATGTTCTCAGGAGACTGTGTTTCAATGCAAAGTCAGGTTTCCTTATATACAGTTTTTTAAGCTTCAGGCAAACATTCTTGACATTTTGGTTGGTCATTCACATGTTTTCACTACAAAGGAAAAAACAGTGTCATGATGAAACCTCATATTTCATGTCATCCAACCCATAATAAATTACCCGGCAAGGCCAAGTATTTTACATCAGATAAGTGTGGACCCCTAATAAAAACGGGCACCTCCCCCTCGTAAAGTAAGAAGAAGAAAAGAGCAGGTGCAGGTGTGAGCAAGTTAGGCAGGGTGTGTGAGCGATAATAAGGGTTTTATGGCCTGGTGTGCCTTGATGCTATCTGATTCGGCCACTGGGAGAGGGACTGACCAAACAGGTTTGGCCTGAGGCAATGGTTCCAGCTTGCCCAGGTCAGAGAAAAGTCAATCAAGGTGTACGTGTCCTTGGAGTCAAATCTGACTGTATTATAAGCCTATGTGAGGGCAACTTTTAAAAATGGCTGCCGTGTATAAAATGGGAGCCACGAGTGCAGGACGAAAATGGCGATTTCGAGGTGAAAACGCTGCTGGAATTGAGCGAAAATGCTCATGCTTAGTGTACTAGTCATTATCGGTCTTTTGATACTAAAATCGTACTGCTGTGGCAAAGTAAATTACATGGGTCCAGAATTTTTAGAACCACAACCCATGGAATGCCCCTTTCACATAGTTTTATGCGTGAAAGGTCCCCATACTTACAAGGCCATCAAAAGCCATGCAAGGTGGCTTTGTGTGGTCTTGTAAATATGGAGTGGCATACTGCACCATCTGAGCGTCAAACAAAATGACGCTCCAGTGGCACAGTGTGCTGCAAGAGCCTTTTAAATGAGGCATTTGTTTTCAAATGTATGGGTTCTGGGCACTGCTCATCACCGGTATCAGATCAATTTCTCCTTTCTTCCACCATATGCAGATACTCTTTTTATCCCTTAGCTGTCAAGAGTGGACAAGGAGGACTTCAAGGGATGTGTTCAACCCTTGTTGAAAAAAATGAGCACTCTCCCTTGTTCCACCAAGGAGTAGGTGAGTGGTAGTTTAAAACACTTTATTCCTGTCACAAGGTTCACAGGTGGGTTTTGCTTTGTCATCAGATTTAAAGGAGTGAATGTTTATGTGTGGATAAGCAATTTTAAATTGGGCACACTTCAAACCATCATTGCCCTAGTTTTCCTAGGGAATCTTCTGGTGACTCTGGGCATGGGGGTGATTTCCAGCATATTCCTGTTTAGCCTCCTCACTCCTCTTTCCATCATCTACTTTCATTTCCAGCCTAATGTGCTACGCTTTGTTCTGGGTTCCTCTACAAGCGTGTTTCCATAGTGTTGGCCCTGGTGGTAGATGTCATATGCAATGGAAAAATATGTCTTCAGCCACACCTGGGCAACTGATTGATGTCCGTGTCAGGGCTATAGACGATTTGGCAGAGGTTTTCCAGCTACTATGTTCCCCAGCCTTCCTGATCAATGGACTCATGTCATAGCTTGCTCCATCTCAGGATTTGCAGTTCATTGTGGTCCGGTTGAAGATAGCACCAGGTTGAAGATAGACATTTGATCAGCTCAAAGATGGATGCAGGTCAAGGGAGGTCTGGTGAGAGGTAGTCTGTTCTAAGTGGGTAGGGTTCAATTATTTATGCGGGGTCTGCTTCCTCATGTTGCTACCTTTGCAGTCTTCAGCAGTCTTCCTGGTCCTTTAGGCAGGCTCAGTTGCAGCTGGGTCCAGTGTCCCATTTGCTGTAAGTGGGATCCATCAGCTCAATATTACAACAGAAAGATTCTAGTTTGAGCTAGACTCTCTAGAAACTGAAGTGGTGATTAAATCCTACTCATCTGGAAAAGGGGTTTTCTCTCAGAACGCCAGGTACTCTGACCACGAATGCATCAGGGACGGCTGAGGTGCAACTCTAAGGAACCATTCAGCCGATGCTCTGTTTAGCCTGTGAGGCCTTGGGTCATTCTTCCAAATGAAATTAATTTTCAGCGGTCATGCTGGCCGTTCAGGTATTGTAGCAGAAGTGTAAGGCAGGGGTGTCTTGTTGATTAACACACCAGCTCTAAAATCTATGTGAATTATCAGGGAGGAACTAGCTGTAAGTTAATCACAGAGGAGATCTTTTGAGCCATTCTTTGTGGATTCCAGGACCTTAACGATCAAATCTTATCTTATTAATACTCAAACCGCCATCAAACACAGATATGAGTTCCTTAAGCTATAAGATACATATGCCCCTTACATAACTTTTTTCACTGAAACTTGGGCAGGCAAGTCCTCGGATCCAGACATGACTGAAGCATTACCAGCAGGCTATGTCATTATTAGATTAGATCGGGTGGGTAAACAAGGATTAGTGAGAATATATTGCGATTACCAGGATAGAGTATGTGAGCCCTCCACAATAGCAGATACCTAAGTACTCTCCCTCAAATGCCAAACAAACAACCATTGCATGTTCTATGGATTATTGAAATATAGACCACCAGGCCCCAAAGCTAAATTTCTAGAGGTCCTAAGTAACTTTGTAGAGGGACATATGTAAATTGGTAACTTTACCATAATAGGTGACTTCAATTTTCATCTGAATGATGAAAATACCAAAGAAGCAGCTTCACTTATTGATAATATGAGCTGCTTCAATTTAAAACAACTTGTGAATAGGGTCACACACTCAGCAGGTTATACCCTAGATTATATTTTTTCTAATCATCCGGATCTACAACTGGAAGCTGTTGTTCTGATTACCTGGGCAGTTCACTTGGCAATCTGTTCTAGCATAAACATACCAGCCACTAAACGTACATGGATACATAGGTAAGGGAAAAAGTTTAGAGCCTGTAGCAAGACTGATAGGTGAGAATTTTAAACCGAACCGCTATGTTCAAAATGAGGGCCTGTGTCTTGGACACACGCTTTACAGGGTTTCTGTTACATGAAAACATGTCTCCTGCGAAAAATCCAATGTGGAATATAATAGCTAAATGTTAGTTTTACTAACTTTTTATTAAGGTTTCTTCAGGAATGCTTCCAGTGAATCAATTCCGTTTTATGTGTGTCCCACAACCAACCTTTCACTCATCCACAAAGTTGTGCTTCAATGCCCCCATCTACATGAGTTTCCAAAAAAACAGCAGACGCCTTCTCTTTTGTGTCCTTCCCACTCCAGGGCAGCCTGCGGGAGCAACCTCCGCAATAGAGTGCAGGCTGTCTTCAAAATACCATACTAAAATCCATCTAGCAACAGGTCCAAAGATGACCTCCCTATTCTACACCATTTAATTGGGACTGCAAATGTTTGGAAGACTTTCTCTGTTACAAAAACAACAACTTTCCTGAACCTCAGACTGCAGAACCTGGCTTCACCACATGTTAAAGTGTGTCTCTGTAGAAACCTACAGGAGGCTCTGTTTCTTAAACCTGTGACAAGCTGTGTGAGGCCGAATTCTAGTGAATATTCAGGATTGTGCTGTTCCTATCTCCCATGGTTGGAAAGAAGGCCATCTCCAAAATCAGGGATGAGCAAGGGCTCATGCCGTGTCTATGTGTTTTTTACAAGCTTGGACACGGGAGCTGTGGGCATATAATTAGTTCTTAAAATGTCAAGACTAGCACGTTTTTGGTAGGCACCCCTTCATACAAACCTAGTTGTCACTCATATGCCTGCTTCTCCCTGCCCTTTCGTGTGATGTAAGTGTAGTTCTTTGATGTTCACCTTTTGGTTGTCAGAGGTCTTCTTGATCTTTAGGCCCATCCCATAAAAAATAAAAACAACCTCTTACACTCAGCGCATTCCTAATTCTTCTTATAAAGAACTAGCAGGATGCATACAAAATAGGTGCCTATCACGCGTTGAAAGGTAATTGGTGAGGTTAACAGTGGCGGCTTCTCCAGAATGTTGCTTCCCTGCCAGCAGCAGCAGCTGTGAACTACGTTTATTATCGTTTTGTAGTAAAAGGGGTGGCCGTCTCGGGCTGGCCAAACACACACGCGCACTAGGTCTCTCCAGCCTGGCACTGTGTTGCTGGGCTGGAGAGAGCAGGCAAAGGCTCCCAGTCTGTCTAGAGGCACCCTGGCTGGGTGCTCCCAGGAAATCCCAAAGCTGCTCTGAGCAGCGTCAGGACTGCCCGCTGGGCAGGCTGGGAGCCTGTGTCTGCAGCCTGCAGGAGTGGAGCATTGTGGTGGTGGCGACTAAGGTGAGTGAAGGAAAGTGTATTTTTTTTATTAAATTAATTCCACCCCGCCTCCCTCCCTGCATGCACTGCACCACACCGCCCCACCCCTTCAAGCCCTGTGAGCAACTCCTGAAGATTAATCTCCAGTGATGAAAAATAGCGTGCAGGAGCCAAAATTACAAGCGTCTCTGCATAATTTCCCCACTATCCAGTCATTTACTGGGCATACATTCCACATGCTTTTGGTATGTGTAAAACAGGGACATTATTCACAAGAGGTATCTTGATATTTGTATTGCTGCTAGAAAGCTGGATGCAGCAGGAGCTTTTAAATCATAGGTTATTGTTCAACACAGCGCCACCCCTGAGGTCAGTGTGCACGCCCCTCCAGGTCAGCGTCCACTGTGGCTGCACTGGTTGCATTGCCCAAAAGCTGGACCTGACTTCACAGTAGCATTTACATACCAGAGGACCCAAAAGCAAAAAGCCATGTCACTACCCTCTACAGGCTGACTGGCATAAACTGTTGAATCGCAGTGAATGAGGGTATGCTTTTTCTTCAACAAATAAGATGATTTTTTTTCTATTGTACCCTGCAACTTGTCTCTGAATACACTTCTTTCTGTGAAATATAAAGCTTTATTCAGCATAATATTAATTAGAAAAAATATATATCTTGCTGATTCTGATAATTGTAGTTTTGTTTAAAACGAATATAGGTAAGTATTTAGACTATGGGTGCTTTCCCAGACACTTTAGGATTCAATATGCTTCAATTTGAACTCACACCTTTAAAATTATTGTTAATATTGAGGTTCTTCAAAGGACTTTCAGCATTAATGTCCGGATTACTTACCAGTAATTTCTCCATTGTTGTCCAAGGTATTACATATAAGCTGCTCCATCTCCATGACAGCTACTGCCGAAGCATTTTTCAAAAACCCTGCCTCTGACCCAGTAACTCCCATAAAGGAGTGGAACTACGTATAAACCCTCCTTACCCAAGCCAAGGCATACCAGGAAGAAGGGGTGAAGGGCCTATAGCTAAGGAGGAAATAGGGGGATACCAGATGAATGGGATAAACTGAAAGTAATCTAGGCATTACCTCCTTATTTTTCTTGCTTATCCCTCTTCTTAATTATGAGGACATAACTGGAGGAGCGCAATTTAGACTCCATCAATTACACATCACCATTGCACAATTACTCATTTATTTTTGACATTGTATTCACTGTGTGCCTTAACCATATTAACATGTATGAAGCATTTACACATAGTTATGAAATGTAATCATTATAGAGACTAAGGGATTTATATATGGGTGTGCAAATTGAAACACTTACATGTATTCTTATTTATGATTTACATTTACACTTCAAGTTATATTTGCATAAGTAACCATGTCATTTTTTAATTCACATTTTGCACTTGTGTGTGCTTAAACATGTGTTCAACTTTATATTAAAAGCAAGTTTAGTTTAGCTAAATGCATTCCAGTTGAGGATCTACAATTTTACTTTGTCAGAGAGTCCTTTCTTTGGTTACAGGAATCATATCATGATTCTCAAGGAGTATTGTATGTATTTGATGATTGATAGTGAGAGTGAAGAACAGAACTTGGCAAAGAGCATGGAGACTAATGGTGAGAAGAAACCTCCTGTTCTTCTTGTACCAGGAATAAAACATGTTCACGGTTGCAGTTGCTTCCTTAGTTTTGATGTGCTGGGAAGCCTAGGTTGTGTTGCAAATGCACATCATGAGAAATAAACTGATTGGTTTCTGGTGGTGTGGGAAAAGATACAAATGTTGCTAAAACTCCTATTGTTTCACACAGCTAGTCGTTAGGCAGATTCCCTTTAGACTTTGAGGAATGCAGACCTCTCTGCTTTCTTTTATTCTTGCAAGTGTGAAGCTTCAAAGTAAACACATATTCCTTTACCTTGAAGACTTCTACTAAAGCCTTCACTCTGCTTGACACCTTCAGAAACCTTCCGAACTCCCAAATTAGAGACCTGATTAGATGATTCTTTATCCTATGTTTAGGTGAGATAACAGAAGTTTCTTTCTGCAATACCTATTATGTATTCACCGTTTCTGTATTGCTGTGGCTGTTACTATTATGTACCTTACTCTGTTATGACTGACCAGCTTGCGAGCTATAGCACTGTATCTTTTGAACATATTCCTCGCATCTCTATATCCTGGACTTATCAATAACCTAAAATAAATCCTGTTATCTACAATTGTGGTCCCTGGTCCTTATTTTAGAGTCACATTGGATTCACAAGTTTGAGATATATTATTGATATCTACTCCCTTTCAGTGCTTCATGTCAACAATCAAAGGTCCATAGGACCAATGGGGAAAAACCTTTGATAACTTTACTAAGAGATTGTGGTATATTGCCGTGCATACTCTCATAACCAACAGGACAGGCAGCTTTGGCAAAGTACACAGTAAATAAAAAGGCATGCACGCAGAGAAATAGGCATCACCTATGGGCACCTTCAGTGAAATAACCCTAAACAAAACAAGGGAAAGTGAAGCAAGTAAAACAGCACACAGTCCACCATTTTCAAAATGTACTCAGTTCTTTGAACCACTGCAACAGAACCCAGAGGTAGAGGGAGAAGCCAAGGTAGGTGCCATGCAAATGTCACTGAGAGAGACACCCGAATCTCAGCCCAAGGTGCACCCATTGAATGTACCAGAACCTGCTTCCCTGCCCTAGGTGTCATAGTCGAAGGAGATGATAGACTTCATCAAATGGCTTAAAGTTACCAGTGAAGGCAGAAATATCTGATGATATGCATCAAACTTGACAAAGCGATTGTTGCAGCATGAAAGGAACCCAAACACTGAAGGTATTTTGACACATCCCTGGGACATTCAGGGAATGCTAGACAACCTCCTCAGAGGACACAGGGTTAGGGTGAAAAATAGGAGGGATAATCTGAGTTTGATGAAAATGAGAATTAACTTTGGGAGCAAACCCAGAACCCAAACTATGAACCACCTTTTCTGAGAAGATCAGGTGATAGGACACATTACAAATCAGAGACCCCCAGCTACCCAATCCTCTGAGCAGACTTGATAGCTAACAGAAAAACTGTTTTAAAGGAAATTCATTTTTATAGAAACCTCCCTCAACAGATCAAGGGGAGCACATTGATGCTTTGAGAAGATGAAAGGTAAGTTGCAGGGAGGAGTGGTCTTAATAAGAGGCCAAATAGAAACCACTTAGGAACAGAGGCAAATTAGTCAGTAGCATACACAATCACCAAGGGTTCCCACTAGTCACTGATAGCCAATTCCAATGTAGGCAGGAGAAATAAACAACACTCATCCCACTCCAAGAAACCTTTTTTGGGGGACAATCACCTTTTTAGATTTTGCAGAATGCAGACACTTGCTTGGGGTATAGCATAGAAATTATTCCTTTTAGTATTCGGGGCCAATATCGTGGAGGGCTTTGTGCACTGCACAGTGTGCTTTAAAAGCCACTCTCTTTTGTATTGGGAGCCAATGAAGCATCTCCAATGCCTTGGAGACTGAGTGATATTTTGGGATTTTCTTTAAAAGTCTTGCTGCTGTATTTTGCAGCCTCTGCTGTTTGTTTAAGGGGCCTTGTTGAATGCCCCAATTAAAGGGCATTACAATAGTCAAGTCTTGACAAGGTAAGAGAAAATATGACTATCTTCTGCATCTCAAATGGAATGAAGGGTAACATTTTCTTCAGACCTTTTAGCAAGGAGAAACAGGATGAGGTGAGTTTGTTAATCTGACTAGAGAAAGAATTGTGAGTCAAAGGTTACCTCCGAGTTCATCTTGCAGTGAAGACCCCATAAACAGTCTCTACTTTGGTCTTAAAGAATTCTGCTAGCTTCTTCCAAAGCAGTTGGCTAAGAATCATGCTACTAGCAGAGAAAGCACCTGGACTGTTTTGAAAAGCTCTTCTCTTTGGAGGAATTTTTCACAGAGTTAATTTAGTAAAATATCTGTTTTCCTCTCCCAAATCATAGTTTTAAATTTCTGTCAGATTAGTTTGTACCTATTTTTTTCTTTCGAACAATAATTACTTCTCCAGACTTTTTGCTGTTGTTGATATTTCTGTTTCATTGTTCTGAGTTTGGAAGTGAACCAAGGTGCTGTAGGCCCATTTCTTTAATTTTTGACGGGGCTAGTAGTAGCCAATTTATCAACTGCCTAGATTGGGATTACCCAAGAGAATAGGTTGAGTGGCCTCTGTTGAGTGGCCTCTAGCCTTTCGCACCGCCATATTATGGACATGGTGACGTTGAAACACCACCCGCCAGGGTACCTGCGCTACCTTTCGGATAATGTTTCATTTCCCGCCAGCCTTTTTATGGCAGGGTATCCCGCCAGGAAAAGGCTGGCAGAGGGGGTGCCCCGGGGCACCCCTGGGGGCCCCTGCACTACCCATGCACTTTGCATGGGCAGTGCAGGGGCCCCGGTGCAGAGCCCCGTTGCGTAGGTCACTGCCCAATTTTCGGGCATTGATCTGCACAACAGGTGCAACTGCACCTGCCCGCACAGAGGCATTGACGGCGGCTCCATGTGGAGCGGCAGTCAATGTCCCGGCCGAGCCTTTCTGTGATCCGGCAAGCGGAAACAATGTTTCCGCCTGCCGGCTCTCAGAAAGGTTCATTATCTGGCCGGTGGGGTTCCGGGGTCGCTGGCGGTCAGTGTTTTGACCGCCAGCATGAAGATGCAGTTGTTTCCGCCGTGTTCATGATGACCCCCACAGTCATTTTTGCAAAAAAAATATGCAGGCTCATAAAATACAAGCCCATCATTATCTTTTTTTTATGTGTTTGTTTAATCTCTGCAAAGTATGGTGATGAAAGTGTCGAACAGTAAGTATTCAGCTAGAGAACTGTCGTGCTGGATCTAACTTTCTGGAACAAACCATTCAGTTGAATCAATTTCCAAGGAAGTGTCTAGGTTTGAGGGAATGAACTTTGGCACAGATTTAAGAGGGCCTAGCACCTCCTTGTGCCACATTGGTGTCATTATTTTTACGCTAATGTGGCCCAACGAGGCCAAAATCGCCATGCCAGGTTTACAAAGTGGCGCAATGCATGCATTGCATCACTTTGTAACCCCTTGTGCCACATTATGCCTGTGCCAGGCATAATGTATGCAAGAGGGGCATTCCCACCTTAGGAGAGCTGAAAAAATGGCACAAAGAAATCTAAAAGGTTGCTTTGCACCATTGTTTGTGGCATTTTGAAAGCCTGCTCAGAGCAGGGAGCACACCATTATTTATAATGGGCCCCTATGTTCTGTTCAGTGTTAGCGCCAAACGTTTGGCCTTTACCCTGAACAGTACATCAGTACCTATTGCCCCCTACCCGGCACCATGGTGCGCCGTATTTTAAATACGGCGCACACATGGTGGTGGTAGGGGCACAGGAAACGTGTTGCTGCACTGGGTGCAGTGCCACTTTTCTTAAATCTGCCCCTTTTTTAGGGAGTAGACCCAACATCTGTCTGAATGTGGCCACTCTTTGGTCAGTCTAGCCTGGGGCATAGATCTAGGTCAGACATCAACTAAGTGGCTTTCAGATTTTTCCCTGATTTTTACCTCTCCCACACACTTCACTGAATTGCTGTTCTGACTGTTGTTGAACAGTGTGTTGCTAAGTTGTAAGATATAACCCCATTTTAGTAATGTTACTTGTTATTTTTTTATATTTTAATTTAAATTTTATTGAGCTGTAAAGTTGACCATTAATGCTTGAATGGTTTAGTTATTCAGTACACATTGTGCTTTCTTCAAGTAGAGCCTTGCTGCCAGGGGTGGCTCCTCCGCAATGGCAGAGGATCGTCACCCACTGGCTAAGAGCCAGCAGCAGAAAAATAAAACAATATTTAAATATCATTTTTTTTTCTGCTGCTGGCTAAGCCAGCAGGTGCAGGAAGGGGCGAGGTTGGGCCGGGCCATGGGAGGTGGGATGAGCAATTGCGTGCACTAAGTACACATGTGTGTTTGGACGGCCTAAGACGGCCGTCCAAACACACATGCACACTTAGGTTTATCCAGCCTGGTTGTGTGCACAGCCGGAATGGCAAAACTGCACAGGCCCCTGGGTTGTGCCTGAGTGGCAGCTACTGCCACTCAGACCAATCCTGATACTGCTTGCATGCTATGTTTAGCATGTAAGCAGCACTAGGATTGCTGGGGAGCCTCTTCTGGTGTCCCAGCAGATGCTGGGACGCCAGAACCGGAAAGGAGGATGAGGAGGCGGCAGGAGAGCACTGTAGAGTATTTTTATGTATTTATAAGAAGATTACACCTTTAAGTTAACATATGTAAAAAGCAATTACATGTGAAATATAAAAAGAAAATTAATTCAGCTACATTTCAAAAATTTACCATAACATGGTCATATCTTCCAGAAATAAAAACGATTAAAATATCGGAAATAACCAAGCAAAATCAAATCTAAATCCAAATGATCTCACTGGTATAGTATACCACAAGCCCTAAAGTAAGCGAGGTTAATGGGGCTCAATTTGATGTTTCAGTAGTTAAAAATTGCTACAATTCAGCTGCCGAGGGACCAGCACAACCCTCGACCCCTGTGAATCTACATCTTTTTGTTTAATAATAGCTATGTGCCTGTATGACCTTATATTAATATTTGTTTAGAAACTCCTTCACACACCTTTATAAACATCTCTATTTGTGCGGATGAAAATTGCTCTTTTCAATGATGCTTGCATAAAAATAATTTTATAGTATTTTGTATGATATCATCTGAATCTATTTAGTTTCCTAACAAACCAAACTCTGTTTTACTTGCATTTCTGTAGTATTTGGATCCATTTTATGAATATATCTGCGTGTTTGAAAGAGACAGGATTTAGAAAACATAGACCCACAAATTTGCTACCTACATTGCCTTTAGTTGGATACCTCGAGATGTATGTTTTCCATGTCATATAATTGCAGGGGCAGGCACCTAATATGGAATTGGAACCAGGAAGATTGTAATTGAGATATGGAGTAAAAATGTTTATGTTAGGTGTTATAAAGATGTTCATATATACATACCTATGTGGGACTAAGATTTATAGCAATAGAGGCCACAATCATTGATATGACTTTTCCACAGGTGCGTATACATCCATCGCCACTTTATGTCCACCTCTGTTCCTTTATGCCATCAAACTATCAATTAACTGCCATTCTGTTCTGCTCCTTGTCAGTACTCAAAACACTACAACCAGACTTGACCAGTCACATAATCTCCCTCTTTTCTACATTTAGCCAAGTTTTTTTTGGGCTACAGGTGACCCACAGTGGAAGGTTAATAGAACAATTAAAAAAACACTCCAGGGCAGATTTACTTAGAAGTTATGCAACGCAGTGCAGCAAAGCAAGTTGCTGTGCTGTGTTGCGTGACTAGAAGAGAGTTGAAAAACACCATATCTACTAAGATACAGCACTCTTCAGCTCTCCCCCGGCGCTGGTGCACTAGAGGCTTTCTAGTGCCAGCGCAGACACCATTGCACCATGGTGACGCAACCCCAGCGCAAAATCATGGTAAAATTGCCCCTCCATTTGAAGTGTGGATTCTTAAACCATGGGGCTCATTTACAAGCCTCTTGTGCCACCGCCTCATCATTTGTTTGGATGGAGCGGTGGCACAAAGCAGTCCCCCACAGTGTACAACATTTGCAAACTGGCACAATGGGACCATTGCGCCAGTTTGCAAAGTCTTATGCCACATTATACCTGTGCCAGGTATAACGTGTGCAAGGTGGGCATTCCCCCATTAGAAGACATACAGAACTGGCTCAGTGAAATCTACAAAATGTCATTGGTCATTCTGCGTCTTCACAGTGTCATTTTTTTAATTCCTGCTCAGAGCAGATGTTAAACTTACACAGGGATTATTTGAATGGGGGGGCATCCTGGCATTGCTGGAGTAGCAGAATTTTTTATACACTAGTCCCGCAGTGCGCCATTTCAGCGCCACAGGTGCATCTGAATTTCTGACGCATCTGTGAACACTGTGCGCTTTGGAGCTCTGTATGGTAAATACAGTACCACCATGGCATCGTTAGGGGGTGCAGAGCTGTGCAAGAAATCTGACGCATCGATGGCGATGTGTCAGATCCTTGTAAATAAGCTCCTATATTTTCCACCTTGAACTAGCACACACCCAGTGTCTGCCCCTCCATAATGGCCGAGGAGCTTCACCCACCTGCCAGCATGCAAACATGAAAAATAAAATGATAAAACTGTTTTATTTTATTTTTCTTCACGAGACAAGTATTAGGGGCGGGCCTACAAAGAAGACAGCACTGAAGCAGGAGTGGTCGTCAAAGCGGTCAGTGCGCATGCCGGTTTGGCCGGCCATCCTAGGACGGCCAAGCCAGCATGTGCACTGAGTTCTCTCCAACCCGAGCTGCGTTGCTGGGTAGGGAACAGCAGGCACAGGCTGCTAGTCTCCCTAGAAGTGCAAAACCAGCCTGCTGACACCAATCTCTGCTCTTCTGTCATGCTGGGCAATACTATTACCCAGCATGAGAGAAGCATGTGGATTGGCGTGGAGGAGTCTGGGAGCCTGTGCACTGGCAGCAGAGGAGCACCGAGGCGGTGAGGAGGCGAGTGGCAGGTAAGTACTTTTATTTTTTTTATTGTTTTTGCCCTCGCTCTGTCTCACCACTTTTTTGGGATACCAGCCACTTCTGCACACATTTTCCATTCATGGACGTCAATTCACTGAAATGCCAGGGGTAGCGGAAGTGATCACATATCCTTTGACCTCCACTTTCACTCATACACACATATTTACACATATACACAGACATTTACACTTACATACACTCTCTATCACATAAACACACTCACCCGGAAGGACACACACATAATACATTTAAAAGCATTTTTACTTACCTCAGCTGCCATGTAAAGGGCATATTCTAGCTATTTTTACTCATTTTCTTTTACACTAATAGTGAATGAATATGAGTGTAATAAAAGATTGACAGAAAATTTAAGAGGGTGGAGCCCCAACTGACATCCGTAAAGACGAGCTGCCACTGTGTTCCGGGCACTGAATTTGCCACCTCTGAGGTCAGGGGTCGCAAAGGCAGTGCGACGGGTTGCAAAGGGCAAATCAGGGGTCGCATCTGCGACCCCTAAATGATGGCCATGCTTCCCTTCCTAATCTGACATTTTAGTAGGGCTATAAAATGTCGACTGATTTATCAAAAACTGGAAAAACTGAGTTGTGGTGGACGTGGTTTTAAAAACATAATAATGTTAGCACTTTAGAGTTTAAAACATATTTTCTTATTCACTCGCAATTCATATACGTGGGGAATATAATTTTAAGATTGCTGATTACATACCACGCTCAGATGCACCATAATTACTCTATTTAATCTACAGTCGCCTGTTGTATGCAGTGTGATTCTTGAAACATCATGTTACCTGAAAAAGTGCGTATTGCTTGGTTTATAACAAACGTCATTTTTTACGACATTGGCTTTAATTATCTGACCTTTCGTAGGTACCACATCTCCGTGACCGTCCTCATTTATATCCTGCCGCTCTTGGTAATTGGCTGCGCATACACTGTTGTTGGAATCACCCTGTGGGCTAGCGAAATTCCTGGCGACTCCTCCGATCGCTACCACGAACAAGTTACGGCCAAACGCAAGGTAATCAATATTTATTTTCTATCGTCACACTTTTCTTGGTTTCTCTATAGAATGCTAAACGTAAAACGCCACAAAATACTTCGTGCGGTCTGTTCGAAACGGGAACTGCTTCTGTTTGTCTGTAAATAACGCTCCGCAGGGACTGGACTTTAATTTCATGACAGGTGGAATTTACCTAAATTCTTTGATACATTATGCCATCTGCAGATTTTAATACACAATTCATTTTCATTACAAACTCAGCAGCTTATGGGATGCCTGACTGGCATAACAACCTGCATGCCACTACTTTCCAAAAAGAACTAAGCCGACTTCCCGTTAAAAACGAACTACGTGCCCAGTGCTTACAGATGGCGCCACAGAAAGAGGCCACTTCTGAGGATATTTATTTGATGTCACATTAGCCTAACAAAAATGGCGTATGTACTGTTGTAGGTGGGAGACAAGTAGGACTCATACGCTTAATTTCAGTTCAATGATGTGGCAATATCAAGGTTTTAAGGCTGTAGGGCATAAGACCCCCCTCTTCACACGCACAAACCGAAATCTGGTTTATAAACTCACTATTGCCTAGAGTAGCAGTTACAGTAACTGTATGGTAAACGTCATATTTGTTGAATCAGGCCTTGATGTTTGCAAAATCACCTACAGCTAGGGTCAGGAAGGCGCAAAAATGAATTGCTCAAACAGGTCACAGTGGAAAGCAAAAACAAGCATTGCCAAAGCCAAAACATGTGGGTTACGAATGCACTGTCAAGCCAGACCTAAAACACCATGTATGTCAATAACTGCCCTAACTCCATAGCGCTGCAACCAGAGAAAAACGTCATAAACTACCTAGTTATCTAAGACACGTTAATAGCATGGTAACAGCATATGAATTTCAAGATCAGGCATCTGGATAAATAAAATCATCACAGCTGTGTGGAGGGCAAGCACTTTTTTGTGGAAGCACACAACTTCTGCCCAAACAAAACATGTACTACTGGGTTCCAACATGCGGGCGGAGCCAAAGGTAGTCTTCTAGTGATTCTCATATAACTGTCTGGTGACACCTGTGCTGTCAAGCCAGACCATAACGAGGGCCCACAAACATAGAGAGGAGGATTAAAAGCAATTATTGCCTACAGTTAAAGTACCTCTCCCCAATAAAAAAGAAAGGCAGCAGAAGCAGGAAGTGTCTAACTATTTGACGGTCTGTCCATTGGACAGCATGTGCACCAGCCCAATCCTGTGGCTTCCATCACTATATTTGAAAGATTAATGAAGAGCACAGTCACATCACACTCTTCTAATCCTCCCACATTAATTTGGTGAACGCATCCAATTGCCTCCATGCAGAAGCCTCATCCCTGATAAACAATGATGGAGTGCAGAGCAGAGGGCTGAGAAGGTAGGATGTTTTACTAACTATAAAAAATAGGAAAACATAGAAAATATTGCAAAAGCAGGTCCGCCCTCTATGGTTGGGAAAGGAGGAACCAAGGCACAAATATGTGGTGCTTGATCAGGGATCTAAAAGCCTCATAATGCTTCATGAAACGGCAATAGTGGTAAATATTGCCCGTGAAAAAAACACTATAACTCCTGTTTCACTCCTATTGCTAACATGTTTCAAAGCCTTCTACCTCCTTTGCATCCTACAGACATCACTTCACATTTAGGACCCTATCCTATGAAATTTCACCATGTTGTCTAATGCCAAAAATAAAAGGTCCTTGGCTTGTGCCATCAACTATCCACACCTTTTCATTATGTGCTTCCTTTACCAAATATATTTGTAGAGTGAAGCAATCACTACTTTGAATAATCTAGCCTCTGGCTCCTGCAGCTACCTTTAGATAAATGTCTTCAGTTTCTGACCAACCTGGTGAGCGAGCACAAGGGTTGACTAGGGCAACATGGATGACTGTGGTGTGTTTTGAATAACTTGTGGCGATTGGTCATTAGCAAAGCCTGACCTCCGTCTCTTTGGCATATTCATTCTGTTCTGTTTCCCATTCATGCTTGTTCAAGCATAAAGATGCACTTGAAATAAAGTCGCCAGACATCTAACATTAAAGCTCTCATACAATTCACTTTTCACTGCAAATCAATCCATTTATCCTACGATTGTGTTACTGCTTCTATGCAATTGGTTCAGTCCACTTGCTGGGTTTGTGCCACAGCGTGATGAAAGTACATTTTGTCCTCAATATCAACTGTGTGGCTACACCAAAGCCAACCACCTGCACCAGGAACCAGTAAGACACAGAGCAAGTAGGCTGTGCTGGCTATGGTCAAAGGGTGTACCCAGAACCCTGAATAATGATGGCATTGATGATATCAATGATGATGTGATATGTGACATCATGTGTATAGTCATTGAATTGGAACAAGAATTTTGATGGATTTTTGTTTTTGTTTGGTAAACATAACATCCCTTCAAAGATGTTATTTACAACAAACAACACTTTTGTCTAATGCAGATTGTAGACTTGCTGCTAGTACAAGGGTTATACATGAGTATAAACTCTAATGACAAAATGTGTGTGGCACATTAACGGTTGCTTTTAATAGGTTAATAAATAACATAAAATAAGTAAGTTGTGTATAACTATACACACACACACACACATATATATATACATATATATATATATATATATATATATATGAGAAGTGATAAAACAATTAATGAGTGTGGGAACATTTTGTAAATTATTGTTTAAAATTATTTACAAATTAAAATAATATATTTAAATTGATATAATATTAAGACACATTTGGTGAGTTAATGTGCTTCAACATTTTATGCGTTACTAATAAATCCTTTTTGTATTATTTACATTTATTTCACACATTAAAATAATTGTAATAGTTTTTTTAAAAGTACATTAAACTTTAATAATTTTCCCTGTACTTTTCCATAGAGAGATGTGCATCTCAGTGGCAGAGATCTCCACCAACAGGCACAAACCTGTCAGTAGAATTGTAAATCCCAGTATAGGAGGCCCACCCAATGGTTCCTATTGATTTACCTAGGTTTAATTATTCACTCATAAATGGTGTATAGTAAAATGTGAATCAATATAACTATGTGGACTGTAAGTGCACACATGAGAAAGTATACAGATGTATATTAACCTTTGTGAATTCTGCCCAAAATGTCTGAAATTCCAGAATAACACCATTTGATAATTTTGGTACCTAAAACTCAGTAATTATGGCAAGTTGTCACCAACTCCATTAGAACTAAACCTAGTTCTGTGCAAGATTTTAACATTCAGATAAACATGTTTAAAACACAGTGGGTCAAAGAATTATGATTGGGACCAGTGGCAGCTTATCAATCTAAAATTAAGACTGATCTTCTTAATCACTACAGTTCTCCATTGCAGGCACCCAGAAACAAATCAAAGACTGTGAAATTGTCTATTAAAACCTCTTGTGAATCCTTTAAGCAAACTGAGCTCTCAAACTTTATCTCTGTGCTTCTTGGTAAAACGTTCATCAGACAGATGTCTATCCTATTTTGAACACAGGCTGCATCTTCTTGTACTGCATGTGTTTTTCTTCCCATTGAGAATATTTGCTGAGAGAGCCTAGCCAGTAGAGTCTAGTTTGGACATTGGCTCTGCTCATGCCTGATTGTGTGAACCCACCACCATAACAGGTTTATCATGGTGACTTGTCACCAAACCTCACTTCTGATCCCTGTCCAACTAATGACACTAAGGTGCCCCTTAGAAGATTGTAATACATTTACATTTTAGCATCCCAAACCCTAAACCAATGAAACAAATAAGTCTATGTTTTTCTTGTATGCTCTCCTGCTCAATCCCTAAGAAGTAGCAACCTTGTACTAAATCATTTCTACTATGTTTAAATTTGGCTATGCTGTAACATTTTAAAGTAATAACAATAATAAATATTTTATTTATTTCGAAGATATACATCTCATAGAAATGCACACTGTGGTATAGTACAAGAAATGTAATCATAAATATGTCATACAAATTAAACTCGTAAAAAACTACTACTATTTTACAATATGATTAGAAAAAAAAGGTTTTGTAAAATCATTCAAACACCTCAGTTACAACTTGAAAACCTTCCTACTTTAAACAACTTTGTTATCGAAATATTCAAGTTCATGATTACCATGAAGTACTCAGTAGATCAACAATGATACATTTTCACTCGCACATTTAAAATTCTCTTTTTGAACAAGCAGAATGTACTTAGCAATGGTGGTAACACAATTAAATTGTCTCATTCCCATCAAGATTGCTAGTGCATCAAAGCAAGTTCTCAGTCCATTCCTTCAAAGGTAAGGGTGAAGGATTTTTTTTTTCCTTTCATTCAGAATTAGTGGGAAATCCAATAGCAGACATATTACAGATTTTGCAAATTACAAGGGCAGCAACAACTGTTGTCCAGCACCTTTCTTTTGAAGCCAATAACCCTCCATACTGGGTCTATCCTGATTCAGACCTAGAAAATTACATTCCTTAATCGTTTATCAGGGAGGTAACTAAAGTAAGGAACAGAGACATCCGCTCCAAGATATTCTTAAAAGGGCCTACAAAGTTTTTTGAGCTAAGATACTGTTTATCACTGGCTAAAAAGTAGATTTTAACTCTTTTCCAGAGGGCTCTTTTGAGCAGTTCCCCGTCATTTGATTGTCAGTGTCAATTACACCGAATCCAATTCTAATTTCCCTCACTGTTGACATTATTTTTTGGAGGAAAACTGATTTCAGACAGCATTATATCCTGTATCACCAGTAATGATAGTTTGTCCCTGATGTCATCCTGTCTAATATCATTAAGGCACGTGATCCTGCAATCGTATTCCAGGATTCAAGATTTAACTCTAAACTCACTGCCTGTAACATTGCATTTTGGGAAGCATTAAGACTGTTTCTTGCAGATATTCTCTAGTAGCTCCCAGTTGGACCACTGATCCAGAGCCAATAACTCAGCACCATAGAGGGCCTGCGGGATCAACTTCCAAACTATGGCCTTCATGACCGGATTAGTAGATAACCCTCCATATATCAGATCAAATCTCTTTAAAGCATTTGTTGTGCTAAGTACAAGTGATTCTAACATTTGTAAAATTATGTTGCAACTTCAAATTCAAAGAGAAGCTAATTCCTAGATATGTATACTAATTTACTTGTTCCAAAGGTGAAGAATTAAGAAACCATGAAAATCTTTTAGGCTTATTTGAAAAAATTTGAATCTTGTTTTTTTCAGCAGTGACCTCCAAATAGTTTGCCATGCAAGCCAAGTGGTCTCAAATCCATCAGATCTAAGTCATCTACATACATAAGACAATGGGTGTGCACCCTTCCAGTGGGAAACACCCGGAAGCACGAGACCGGAACCACGAGGTTGTGAAAAACGAAAGCGAAACATCGCTTTCATTTTCCACGACTTCCTGGTTTTGGTACCTTAACTAAGCATGTCTGAACAATGTACATGCGTGGTTAAGGTACGGAAGGGAGTCAGAGTGGACGCGGTGAAGGAGGAGGTAAGTTGGACTGGGACTGAGGATGTTTTGGGGGGCTGGGGGTGGTTAGGGTCTGGGGGGCAGGCTTTAGGTTTTAGGGGGGACTCAGGGTATTTTTAGTTTTTGGGGTGGGGTGGGGCTGGGAGTGATTAGGGTTTGGGGGAGGGGGGTCAGGGTTTAGGTTTATGGGGTGGGGGCTGGGGTGGACGCATGCTGGGTCGTGCATGCTGATTGCTAGTGCCTTTACCAGGAATGCGTTTACAATGGTAAAATCGTTGTAAATGCATTTGTGGTAAACTCATTAGTGGTTAGAACGAGGCCGTGGTTCCGAGATATAACCCTTCCAATCCAAGGAAAAAGAATCAACTGCTTCTAAGGCATCAGGGAGTTCAGAAATGAATAAAATAAAAAAGTAAAGGTCCAAGACACAACCTTTTCTTAACCCATTATTCAGAATTGTATCTGTTAAATTTCCTGAACCATTTAGGTCGATCTGTAATCAATTGTGTCTATGGAGTGTCTAGATCAGGGTCAGCAGGTCCTTTAGCATATTTCATTTTACCACTTTATCCTATATAATCCTGCAATCCACCCTATTAAATGCTGCTTTGAAGTCAACACAGCAACATCACAGTTTTCCAACTGTGCTTATTGCTTTGTTGGCAACACCTCAGAGTATAAAACAATGATCTTCTTTGGAGTATTTGGCTCTAAACCCTCCTTGTTCATTTGAGATGCTCCGATTACTAAACGCCAATTACTTGGGAGTTTTATAAAGAGCCTCAGCATATATTTTAGATAAAATATCCAATAGGGAGATCAAACTATAGTTTTCGTTATTGCTTCATACGCCCTTTTTTGTATATAGGTTTAAATATAGCACAGCCTTATTAAGGGGAGATACTCTGTGAGTTAGCCACCCATTTAAAGAAGAGACTAAATAGCTTTGCCTACTACAATGGATGTGACTTATAGAGGAAATTCTGGGCTGCCTGCTCATGAGAAGTTAAAATTCAAAATTATCTCTGCATTTAACTTCATCAATTGTAATAGATTAGAGTAAAGTGCGTGGCAGTTATGGTTATCATTTTGTTCCTCATACTTTGTTTTTTGTAGAGCTCCTAGATGAACTTTAGCCAGTTTGCATCTGAGACCTAGGCCTCTAGTTTGAGGTATGTATTATATGCAACTTATTTTCCTAACACCAAAAAAGGTTATCATTAGCCTTGCTAGTTGCGTCATGCATCTCATTCCAATTAGACTCATAAAATTACCTCTTGTTGAGAGCAAACTAGTTGGTAAGCCTTTTGCAATTTCACAACTTTAGCCTCTTGGTTGGTGACAGTTTTGTACCTCAATCTATCGACTTCCCTTCTAGGGGCATGGCAGTCAGTACCAGCCTAAGTGCATATTCCCTAGTATTCTAGTTAAAATGTTCCATTGAGACTAAGACATAATCAATTGAAGTTTTATTCTGACCATATCTAAATGTAGCAGCTACAGGACAATTGTTTACAAAGAGTCCATTCAGATTGATCAGACCACATTGTACAAGGGCTAATGCTAACTCCTGTGCTTTAAATGATTTTACTCTCAGACACAGGACTTGTGGGATCTCATAGCAACCCATGGCGTCCTGAGCACAATCATCAAAAATAGTTAATGTAATTTTTTAATTAAATTCTACTGCTAAAACCACATTGGCCGAAGGGTATCTACTGCGTAGAGCTTGCAAATCAGAATCCAACTTGGTTACTTGATCTCAAAACCTCTCACAATTCAGTGGAGTGTACACATTGATACAAAGAATTCAGTTTTGGGTCATATTTGGGTTTGCTAGTTGAATAAGACAGCCCAACAGCCAAATACATGATGTTTGTAGTATGAATCCTCTTCAAAGCACTATGCACTGAGACCAATATCAACTGGCCACCAGAGGCCAGTCCTACCTTAAAGGATAAACTGACCTCCCTGCTGATAACAATGAACCCTTCTACTGAGGGACACTCCGGCAGGTATGTTTCTTAAAATTATTAGTATAGCATATTCCTCTTGAAGGTGTTTGTAACTAGCTGGGTTCTTAAAATCAATAAAGCCATGAACAATCCAAACCAGAATTTTACTTGGGGGTTGCCTATGGGCCTAGTCCTAATACCACTCTGTCCTGCTATATCTATTTCCACAGTTCTCCTGATCAGGTACATACCAGTCTCTTCCCACCACTGCTTCGTCATTTGTGAATGTAACAGTTATGATGTGGTCTAAAGAGTCTCTCGTCTCTTGGCACCATTGGTTTATCTTGCCTGGACAACACATAGGCAGATGCGGCAATTCAATTTGCACAGAGACCAGTCCCTTATGATTTCTTAACAGGGATGGAAATTGTGGGGTCACACACTTGGTTGTATTTCCCATGTTATGCTTTGAATGAATATTTGATTTGATTTGCCCCGCATCCTGGATTTTCACTAATCAGCACACCATGCTCCATCAATTCATTTTATCTCTTAATTATTTTATCTACAATTGCTTTAGAAGAAAATTCTGCTTTCATTAATTTAACTTCATTAGACATACACAACCCTACCTGTTCTAGATTCTCAAATGTTACTTCACTTAAGGAAGGGATTAGTTTGTAAAGTGAAAGAAACTTTGATCTATTTAATGGCATTAGATTAATTTTTCTCTTTTCCCTTTTTATCTGTTTAATATAGATGATTTTTACTAGGCATATCATTGTCTTGGAAACCTTGGTCGGGTGGATTCAGGCTTGTTTCATTTTGGACTTTTCTAGACCGTCACCTTCCAGCCAGTCTACTAGCCAGACCTATTTGCATCTCCTCCACATCAAGTGAACTATGATCACTCACATGGTTAATCATGCATTGCTTCTTGTTTTTTTGTCTTAGTAGTACCATGTTTCAGCTGTCTTACAACCTCCTTTTTTTCCATATGGGAAATTCTAAAATGGTTACTTTATTTTTCCTGGCCTTTTGTGACTTTACCACAGATTTTATTGTTTGTAATTTGGATATTCTCTTTCGGGGTCTGTGAGTGTTCCGTTAACCAATTTGCAAGCTGAAACATTGAGAACCCTTTTTCGCCCTTACTGCTCACCATGGTGATAAATTATGGAGGGATACTGGGAGATATAAAGGTTTTCAGATTGATTAGATTGACTGCCATCCACTGGTCTCAGTGGAGTCTTAGAGCCACTCTGGTCATCTGCTATGTTTTTGTGTATAGAATTCTTATTTAATTCCCATAATTTTAAATCTAGGGCTCAGATTCTGCTTTACTTGCTGAATATTTGACACAACTAGGGCTTTCAGCATATCTTGAAAGGTTAGTTGCATTAACATAAGCACTTAAATATAGAAAATTCAAGGGCATCTCAAGGCAGTTCTGAGAAGAGGTGTCCAAGTGGCTGATGTTCCCTAAATGTTCTGGGTTGGTGTCATGAACCGATAAATCTGAAATCCTACCAGCCCCCTGGGAAGGACATGGGAGAGGAGGATGACCAGGGTGGGTGAAAACCTTGTATTTTATCCCCTTTCAGCAGCATATCTGCCAACCCAACCACCCTACCTTCTGCGTCACCATCACCATCTCTTTCACACTTTGATCCCCCTCACAGTAAACAGCCTCTGTCTAATTCATTACCTTCTAACACATTATTGCTGTCAAAGTCATGTAAAATGTCAAAACCTATAGCCAAAATATCGCCATTACTCTCGCTTTGCTCTTGTTGCCCTGAAGTTGTATATTTGGTTGGACACCCTCAAAGGATTGACTTTGGATTTTAGAGATGCTGTTGATATTTATGTCAGTGTCACCTGCCTTGGACTGGTCTTTGGTCTGTAACTAGTATAGAGTCTTCAACAGGCCTAAGAGGTTCAATGATTTCCAGCTCTTAAAGGCATAAAAGTGCAATGTTACAAAGTTCCACAGAGTTTGACATGTTTATACAGTCATCTTTGAAAACGTCTACTTTCTCTGGGATCATTTTCCTATTCTCCTTCTTAGCATTGTTAATTTTTCAAGGCTTGGCCATACACCTTTTTTCCTAAGACTGGATAGTCATTCTCTTCTTTGGCCACGTAAGTGCCTTTCACTCCTTTGGACCTACCAGCCCCTATTGAGCCTTATTGAGAAGACTGATCCAGAGAGTGTTTTGTGCTATTATTCTTGTTGGGCTCACTTGTCTCATGAATCGTGTTGCATTTGGCCATATTTGAAATATCTGCAGCACAAGTCAAGGGATACCACTTTGCCCCCTCCCCATCTCTGTTGTTCTGCATCCTCGGAATTGGTCTCCTTAGTACATCTTCCCTGCTGCTGCCCTCCAAGGTTATTGACTGGCATTCTGTACTCTGTCTCAAGGTTTGTCAGCAGGTAAGCAGTGACCAGTCTAAAAGGTCCCTAAATTAGGGTCTAACAGAGTCAAGCCACTGCAATAGGAGGGGCCTGAGGGACTGGAGTACTAAACACTGTGCAGATCATCTGGCAACAGAAGTATACTGTGCTGATGTGTTGATTTGAATCATCAGCAGCCAGTTACACCATGCTTACAAGCCACACCACCCTAATTACGGCTGTTAGACATGTGGTCTTTGGTTGGAAGTCAGGTTACCCCCTGTCCAAGAAAGGACCCTCACTCTAGTCAGGGTAAGTCACACACAATCCAAATCATCCTGTGCCCACCCTCTGATAACTTGGCACTGAGCAGTCAGGCTTAACTTAGATAGCAATGTGTAAAATATCTGTGCAAAAAGTCATGCAATAACACAATATAGCACCGCAAAAATACACCACACAGTGTTTAGAAAAATATATAATATTTATCTGGATAAAAGTAGAGCAAAACTATCAAATATGCAATAAGTAAATGTTGAGATATCACTGAGAAGTGATATAAAGTGTCTTAAGTCTTTTAAAAGCATACAAAGTCTCTTTCAAGCGCAAAGTACCTGGTTCGCTTGAAAAATCTCAGTAAAGAGCTGCAGAGGAGATACGTGGAAACAAAGGGGTGTGCGTCGATTTACCGGGCTGCACAAAGTGATGCGTCATTTAGTTTTCACGCAGGGACAGCTGTGCGTCGATTTCTGGCACTCTGTCGTGGATTATCTTCAGGTTGATGGGTTTTCAGATGCCCCGGGGACAATGCGTGGATTTCCTGCGCTGGCAGGACGAAGTGACAGGAGCTGTGTCGATTCGGTGGGCGTTGAGTCGAAATTTTCTACCGCACGGCAGGGACTGTGTTGATGCCTCTCTGGAAGTCGGGCTGCGTCGTTCCAGTTCGGCTGTGCGTCATTCCGGTGGGCCATGCGTTGATTTTCCGGTCGCTACACTTACACTGCGTCGATCTTCTCGTTGCAAAGTCAGGCCGCGTAGTTCCAGATCGGCGTGCAGTGAAATTTTTACCGTGGTGCAGGCTGTGCGTTGTTTTTGGCAGGCTGTGCATCGAATTTCGCCACACAAGGAGTCCTTCTGGTAGAGATGAAGTCTTTTTGGTCCTGAGACTTCACGGAACAGGAGGCAAGCTCTATCCAAGCCCTTGGAGAGCACTTCTTCACCACAGCCAGAGAACAGCAAGGCAGCAGGGCAACAGCAAGGCAGCAGTCCTTCACAGAAAGCAGTCAGGTGAGTCCTTTGGGCAGCCAGGCAGTTCTTCCTGGCAGAATGCAGGTTCTTGGTGCAAGTTTCTTCATCAGGAAGTGTCTTGATGAAGTAGAGTGTCTACCTCAGAAGTGTCTGAGGTGGTAGGGGCAGAGGCCCTGTTTATATACCCAAATGTGCCTTTGAAGTGGGGGAGACTTCAAAGAGTGTCTTAGAAGTGCACCAGGTCCCCTTTCAGTTCAATCCCGTCTGCCAGGGTCCCAGTAGGAGGTGTGGCAGTCCTTTGTGTGAGAGCAGGCCCTCCACCCTCCCAGCCCAGGAAGACCCATTCAAAATGCAGATGTATGCAAGTGAGGCTGAATATCCTGTGTTTGCGGTGTGTCTGAGTAAATGCACAAGGAGCTGTCAACTAAACCCAGCCAGATGTGGATTGTAAGGCACAGAAGGATTTAAGTGCAGAGAAATGCTCACTTTTTAAAAGTGGCATTTCTAAAATAGTAATATTAAATCCAACTTCACCAGTCAGCAGGATTTTGTATCACCATTCTGGCCATACTAAATATGACCTTCCTACTCCTTTCAGAACAGCAGCTACCACTCAAACAATGCAGCCCCAATGTTAGCTTATGAAGGGAGCAGGCCTCACAGCAGAGTAAAAACGAATTTAGAAGTTTTACACTACAAGGACATGTAAACTACATAGGTACATGTCCTGCCTTTTGCCTACACAGCACCTTGCCCTATGGGTTACCTAGGGCATACCTTAGGGGTTTCTTTTATGTAGAAAAAGGGGAGTTTTAGGCTTGACAAGTACTTTTAAATGCCAAGTCGAATTGCCAGTGAAACTGCACCCGCAGGCCTTGCAGTGGGAGGCCTGAGACAAAGTTAAGGGGCTACTTCAGTGCTGGCGCAATCAGTGCTGCAGGCCCACTAGTAGCATTTATTCTACAGGCCCTGGGCACACATATTTATTCTTGTCACTATGAATTTGTTCTGTTGTGTAATATTTTCAAAACAATATTAATTGTGATAAAATACATTCTGAAAAAAAACTACTGAAATGTGATTATGATAGAAATGGTTCCTCTGCTGAATAATACCAAAAGTAAAGCTTACCTCTGGATTGTGAGTTTACGCAATCTCCTTGCAGGTGATGGCTTGTGGTTAAGTCTTATTGTCAAACAGTGGGGACCTTCACTTAACCATTCCACAGGCTCAGCGTGCTGTTTGTAGCCAGACCACTATATATGGGTCCCATCTTTACTGCAGTTCACACCTTGGTGGAGCTTCCAATTCAACGTTCCTATCTTCGTGCATGTATTCCTCTCAGCCTGTTGTCCTTAAGAGGAATTGTATTTGGTAAGGGAGAGAGTTTTCTTTGAATGCAGTGGAACACCTAAATGAGTGAATGGGCAAATCACCTGCTCAGAGACCAGGCACATTAGTACGCTACAATCGCTGGTGAACCTGGATAGGTCTCTGTCAGCCCTTGCATCTTTGCATTTTAGCTAAAGTCTGTTATTAACCCTGCAAATCAAATGTTATCTGCCAGTCTGTTGTAATACCCTTTATTCAACTTTTCCAAGGAAGTAGGCTCTTGCTCATACCTGCTTCTCACGTCACATCAATAGGTCCCTTCCTCCAATGGTGTGATTAACAACAGTTTTGGTATTTGTTTGCAATGGAGATGCATCATACTGCTTCATAGTCGCATCTTTCCTGACCCTGTTACCACATGGTGGATGTGGAAATAAATAGTTACTGTTTATAGTTTTCATTTGGAAGTGTTTTATTCATGAAGAACTTTTAGAGTTGTGATTTTCTGAATTTTTGTTCAGATTATCTCCTGTGCTTAGAATGAGGGCACGTGTCAGATCTTTTACTGTTCCCTGACAAGATTCAGCCGACTCAGAAAAACCTTCCTTTCAAACGACAAATCTGTTAACCATAGCTGAAGCACACACACCACCAGCGTAGTCAAGTCTTTGAGTGAGGGATTTCTATGTTAAAAATTTCATGAGACCTTAACCATTTATCTAATCCATAAATCAAGATGCACTGTTCCGGGGTCCAAGACTACACACTACCTATTAGGTAGGGATCTTCTGGTCTCTGTGTTAGACCTGCCATCCTTGTCGTGGTCTCAACTGTCTTTTTTTTGCCTCTGCTTCCCATGTTTTTGACTGTGTGCTGGACTTTGTTTTTGTTGGTTCTGGTATTCTGGGCACTTTACCACTGCTGACCAGTGTAGGAGGCTGGACTGGCTTGTAGTGAGTACCAAGGGGTACTTGCACCTTGCACCAGGCCCAGTTATCCCTTATTAGTGTATAGGGTGTCTAGCAGCATAGGCTGATAGATAATGTTAGCTTAGCAGAGCAGCTTAAGCTGAACTAGGAGACGAGTGACGCTCCTACAGTACCACTAGTGTCATATGCACAATATCATAAGAAAACACAATACACAGATATACTAAAAATAAAGGTACTTTATTTTTATGACAATATGCCAAAGTATCTCAGAGTGTACCCTCAGTATGAGGATAGCAAATATACACAAGATATATGTACACAATACCAAAATATGCAGTAATAGTATTAGAAAACAGTGCAAACAATGTATAGTTACAATAGGATGCAATGGGGACACATAGTGATAGGGGCAACACAAACCATATACTCCAAAAGTGGAATGCGAACCATGAATGGACCCCAAACCTATGTGACCTTGTAGAGGGTTGCTGGGACTATTAGAAAATAGTAAGGGTTAGAAAAATAGCCCACCCCAAGACCCTGAAAAGTGAGTGCAAAGTGCACTAAAGTTCCCCAAAGGACATAGAAGTCGTGATAGGGGAATTCTGCAGGAAAGACACAAACCAACAATGCAACAACGATGGATTTCCAGTTGAGGGTACCTGTGGAACAAGGGGACCAAGTCCAAAAGTCACAACCAAGTCGGAGATGGGCAGATGCCCAGGAAATGCCAGCTGTGGGTGCAAAGAAGCTGCTACTGGACAGTAGAAGCTGAGGTTTCTGCAGGAACGACAAGGGCTAGAGACTTCCCCTTTGGAGGATGGATCCCACACGCGGTGGAGAGTCGTGCAGAAGTGTTTTCCCGCCAAAAGACCGCCAACAAGCCTTGCTAGCTGCAAATTGTGCTGTAAGGGTTTTTGGATGCTGCTTTGGCCCAGGAGGGACCAGGATATTGCCAATTGCGTCTGGGGACAGAGGGGGCGTCGAGCAAGACAAGGAGCCCTCTCAGCAGCAGGCAGCACCCACAGAAGTGCCAGAAACAGGCACTACAAGGATGCGTGAAATGGTGCTCACCCGAAGTCGCACAAAGGAGTCCCACGTCGCCGGAGGACAACTTAGGAGGTCGTGCAATGCAGGTTAGAGTGCCATGGACCCAGGCTGGACTGTGCACAAAGGATTTCCGCCGGAAGTGCACGGAGGCCGGAGTAGCTGCAAAAGTCGCGGTTCCCAGCAATGCAGTCTGGCATGGGGAGGCAAGGACTTACCTCCACCAAACTTGGACTGAAGAGTCACTGGACTGTGGGAGTCACTTGGACAGAGTTGCTGGATTCAAGGGACCTCGCTCGTCATGCTGAGAGGAGACCCAGGGGACCAGTGATGCAGTTCTTTGGTGCCTGCGGTTGCAGGGGGACGATTCCGTCGACCCACAGGAGATTTCTTCAGAGCTTCTAGTGCAGAGAGGAGGCAGACTACCCCCACAGCATGCACCACCAGGAAAACAGTCGAGAAGGCGGCAGAATCAGCGTTACAGAGTTGCAGTAGTCGTCTTTGCTACTTTGTTGCAGTTTTGCAGGCTTCCAGCGCGGTCAGCAGTCGATTCCTTGGCAGAAGGTGAAGAGAGAGATGCAGAGGAACTCGGATGAGCTCTTGCATTAGTTATCTAAGGAATCCCCAGAGACAGAGACCCTAAATAGCCAGAAAAGAGGGTTTGGCTACCTAGGAGAGAGGATAGGCTAGCAACACCTGAAGGAGCCTAACAGAAGGAGTCTCTGACGTCACCTGGTGGCCCTGGCCACTCAGAGCAGTCCAGTGTGCCAGCAGCACCTCTGTTTCCAAGATGGCAGAGGTCTGGAGCACACTGGAGGAGCTCTGGACACCTCCCAGGGGAGGTGCAGGTCAGGGGAGTGGTCACTCCCCTTTCCTTTGTCCAGTTTCGCGCCAGAGCAGGGCTAAGGGGTCCCTGAACCGGTGTAGACTGGCTTATGCAGAAATGGGCACCATGTGTGCCCATGAAAGCATTTCCAGAGGCTGGGGGAGGCTACTCCTCCCCTGCCTTCACACCATTTTCCAAAGGGAGAGGGTGTAACACCCTCTCTCAGAGGAAGTCCTTTGTTCTACCATCCTGGGCCAAGCCTGGCTGGACCCCAGGAGGGCAGAAAACTGTCTGAGGGGTTGGCAGCAGCAGCAGCTGCAGTGAAACCCCGGGAAAGGTAGTTTGGCAGTACCAGGGTCTGTGCTACAGACCACTGGAATCATGGGATTGTGCCAACTATGCCAGGATGGCATAGAGGGGGCAATTCCATGATCATAGACATGTTACATGGCCATATTCGGAGTTACCATTGTGAAGCTACATATAGGTAGTGACCTATATGTAGTGCACGCGTGTAATGGTGTCCCCGCACTCACAAAGTCCGGGGAATTGGCCCTGAACAATGTGGGGGCACCTTGGCTAGTGCCAGGGTGCCCACACACTAAGTAACTTTGCACCTAACCTTTACCAGGTAAAGGTTAGACATATAGGTGACTTATAAGTTAATTAAGTGCAGTGTAAAATGGCTGTGAAATAACGTGGACGTTATTTCACTCAGGCTGCAGTGGCAGGCCTGTGTAAGAATTGTCAGAGCTCCCTATGGGTGGCAAAAGAAATGCTGCACCCCATAGGGATCTCCTGGAACCCCAATACCCTGGGTACCTCAGTACCATATACTAGGGAATTATAAGGGTGTTCCAGTAAGCCAATGTAAATTGGTAAAATTGGTCACTAGCCTGTTAGTGACAATTTGAAAGAAATGAGAGAGCATAACCACTGAGGTTCTGGTTAGCAGAGCCTCAGTGAGACAGTTAGGCACCACACAGGGAACACATACATATAGGCCACAAATTTATGAGCACTGGGGTCCTGACTAGCAGGGTCCCAGTGACGCATAACAAACATACTGAAAACATAGGGTTTTCACTATGAGCACTGGGCCCTGGCTAGCAGGATCCCAGTGAGACAGTGAAAACACCCTGACATACACTCACAAATAGGCCAAAAATGGGGGTAACAAGGCTAGAAAGAGGCTACTTTCTCACACAACCCCCCCCCCCCCAAACGAAGGACAATAAGGCTAACCTTGGCCAGTTGAGACTTTATTGTCTAAGTGGTGATAAGTAGAGAGTAGCTCTGCAATAGACTGGTTACTCCCTTTATCATCCACTATATGGTTACTTCCCTTTGGGGATGTAAACCACCCTGTTTGAAGTTTTTTAGCTAAGCAACAATGTGAAGATGTATTTTCAGAGTTTCTATCAGTAAGTTTTAGTTTAGGGCAGTGGGAATTGTCCACTGAACCTATTTGTAATGATGGAAATGCCAGACAGGGATGCTGTTTCAATAAAGCCATAGCTGGGCAAAAACCTTGTCCATATGGCTGGAAGAGAGAACAGGGATGCTGTTTCTCTTGAGTTGGAGCAGGGCAGGGATGCTGTCCTCTGAGCTCCACACTAGGGCAGGGATGCTGTCCTAAGTGTTGTGAGGCAGTGCAGGTTTTCTGCACTAAAGTTTCTCTGGGAGGGTTGGAGGGATGCTCCATGTTAACTAAAATGGTGCTCTTTTTCTCACCAATGTTAGTTATCCCACAGAGAGGTACTTCTACCTCAGGGAGTACAGTTTTGACAACTGATGATTCCCTTGGAACAGGTGCCACCCCTGGAGAGGTTTCTCCCACCACAGGAATGGTATCCTGAATGGTAGGGTGGTTAGGGGATACTGTGATACCCCTTTTACCTGTTGTTGGAGAGGGATCCTGAGTTTTCAGGCCTTCTCTCCTTTGCTTTTTCATTTCAGTAGAAATGAGAGGGAACAATTCCTCTGGGATGCCCAGCATGGCTGCATGGGCATAAAACTCTACATCAGCCCAACCTGAGGCCTCTAGGTCATTACCTAAGAGACAGTCTACAGGTAAGCTAGGTGATACCACCACCTGCTTAGGGCCAGTAACTCCACCCCAACTAAACTGAATTATAGCTAAGGAAAGAAACTTAGTGGAGTTATGGACATCAATAATCTTATACTGTTGTCCAATGATGTGTTGATCAGGGTGCACTAGGTTTTCAGTCACCAAAGTGATACTGGCACCTGTGTCCCTGTAGGCCAAGGCCTCAACACCATTTATTGAAACTGTCTGCCTGTACTTATCCATTGTAAGGGGACAAGCAGCCAGTGTGGCAAGGCCAATGCCACTAGGTGTGACAGAAACTGTCTTGGGAGTGACTACCCCAGTTTCTACTATGGACCCATAAGTGAACCCAACTACACCCTTAACTTGACTGTTGCCAGCAGTCCCACCACTAGTACCACTACTGCTAGGGGCACTAGAGCTTGATGTATTAGTGGTGGTAGGCTCAGGGGGTTTACCTGGACAGGACTTATCCCCTGGCCTATGGCCTCTGTTTTTACACACAAAGCACCAAGGCTTTTTAAATTGTGTAGGTTGAGAAGAAGAGGAAGAATTTGTTTTATCCCCACCCCCTGAAGAGTGTTTAAGATTTGAAGTGGGATCTTTGGTTTTACCCTTATCCCCATGCTTATCTTGAGATTTTTCACCATCTTTCTTCTTATTGTTCTCTTTGTCACCCCCTGTATGAACTTTTCTGTTCACCCTTGTTCTCACCCATTTGTCTGCCTTCTTTCCCAATTCTTGGGGAGAGGTCAGATCAGAGTCCACCAAGTACTGGTGCAACAAATCAGACACACAATTATTAAGAATATGCTCTCTCAGGATCAAGTTATACAGGCTGTCATAATCAGTAACTTTACTGCCATGTAACCACCCCTCCAAGGCCTTCACTGAATGGTCAATGAAATCAACCCAGTCTTGTGAAGACTCCTTTTTGGTCTCTCTGAACTTTATCCTGTATTGTTCAGTGGTTAAGCCATAACCATCCAGGAGTGCATTCTTAAGAACTTTGTAATCATTGGCTTCACTTTCTTTCACAGTAAGGAGCCTATCCCTACCTTTTCCACTAAATGATAGCCATAGGATAGCAGCCCACTGCCTTTGAGGGACATCCTGTACAACACAGGCCCTCTCAAGTGCAGCAAACCACTTGTTAATGTCATCCCCCTCCTTATAAGGGGGAACTATCTTGTGCAGATTCCTGGAATCATGATCTTTTGCAGGATGACTATGGGGAATACTGCTGCTGCCACCATGGGTTTCTAAACCCAATTTCTGTCTCTCCTTCTCTACTTCTAAGGTCTGTCTATCCAAATCCAGCTGTTGCTTCTTGAGCTTCAGTCTGGTTTGTTCCACTCTCAATCTATTGAGCTCCCTTTCTAACAATCTGTCATCAGGGTGGGTGGGAGGGACATGTCTTGAAACAGAAGTATGGTGAGAATGGACAGAAGGAGACCTATCCCTTACAGAAGGCACCCTAACAGCTTGGTTAACAGAAACATCACTTCTACTGTGGTGAGAATGAATGCTTTTGCTATGATGTGAGACAACACTATCTGTATGGTGTGACTCAACCTCAGTACCAACTATGCTAGACTGTCTAGTAATGGGCAGGCTAGGAAGTTTCTTTCCTGAATCTTTTCCTAGGGGAGTCCCTGGATCAGATTGGGAACCATTAGCTACTTTTTCAACAGATGAGGACATTTTGGCCTTATCTTGTTCTCTAAGCATGTTAAGCAATAATTCCAAGGAAGGATTCTTCTTTACACTCAAACCTCTTTCTACACAGAGACTCCTTTCTCCTTTCCAGCTAAGGTGGTCATATGCAAGTTTGGACAGATCAACATTTTGTCCTGTGCCAGACATTTTTAGTAAGAGTTTAAGTGATAGAAAAAGAGAAAAAAGTTTTCAGAACTTTCAGAAAGACAGAAAAACAACTTTTTAAACTTTTAAGAACTTTTTAGAAAGTTTTAGAGGTACTTTTCAGCACTTTAGAAAAGAGGTGAGAAAAGAAATGCAAAACTTTTTGGTTAGGTGTACATACACTGAACTTCTTTTGTATATTTTTCTCTTATGAAAAGTACAATGACAAGAGTGGTAAGTAGTCTCAAAGCACTTATCCCACCGCTGCACAACCAATGTAGGAGGCTGGACTGGCTTGTAGTGAGTACCAAGGGGTACTTGCACCTTTCACCAGGCCCAGTTATCCCTTATTAGTGTATAGGGTGTCTAGCAGCATAGGCTGATAGATAATGGTAGCTTAGCAGAGCAGCTTAGGCTGAACTAGGAGACGAGTGAAGCTCCTACAGTACCACTAGTGTCATATGCACAATATCATAAGAAAACACAATACACAGATATACTAAAAATAAAGGTACTTTATTTTTATGACAATATGCCAAAGTATCTCAGAGTGTACCCTCAGTATGAGGATAGCAAATATACACAAGATATATGTACACAATACCAAAATATGCAGTAATAGTATTAGAAAACAGTGCAAACAATGTATAGTTACAATAGGATGCAATGGGGACACATAGGGATAGGGGCAACACAAACCATATACTCCAAAAGTGGAATGCGAACCACAAATGGACCCCAAACCTATGTGACCTTGTAGAGGGTCGCTGGGACTATTAGAAAATAGTAAGGGTTAGAAAAATAGCCCACCCCAAGACCCTGAAAAGTGAGTGCAAAGTGCACTAAAGTTCCCCAAAGGACATAGAAGTCGTGATAGGGGAATTCTGCAGGAAAGACACAAACCAACAATGCAACAACGATGGATTTCCAGTCGAGGGTACCTGTGGAACAAGGGGACCAAGTCCAAAAGTCACAAGCAAGTCAGAGATGGGCAGATGCCCAAGAAATGCCAGCTGTGGGTGCAAAGAAGCTGCTACTGGACAATAGAAGCTGAGGTTTCTGTAGGAACTACAAGGGCTAGAGACTTCCCCTTTGGAGGATGGATTCCCTACGCCGTGGAGAGTAGTGCAGAAGTATTTTCCCGCCGAAAGACCGCCAACAAGCCTTGCTAGCTGCACACTGTGCGGTAAGGATTTTTGGATGCTGCTGTGGCCCAGGAGGGACCAGGATATCGCCAATTGCGTCTGGGGACAGAGGGGGCATCGAGCAAAACAAGGAGCCCTCTCAGCAGCAGGCACCACCCGCAGAAGTGCCAGAAACAGGCACTACGAGGATGCGTGAAATGGTGCTCACCCGAAGTCGCACAAAGGAGTCCCACGTCGCCGGAGGACAACTTAGGAGGTCGTGCAATGCAGGTTAGAGTGCCGTGGACCCAGGCTGGACTGTGCACAAAGGATTTCCGCCGGAAGTGCACGGAGGCCATAGTAGCTGCAAAAGTCGCGGTTACCAGCAATGCAGTCTGGCATGGGGAGGCAAGGACTTATCTCCACCAAACTTGGACTGAAGAGTCACTGGACTATGGGAGTCACTTGGACAGAGTTGCTGGATTCAAGGGACCTCGCTCGTTGTGCTGAGAGGAGACCCAGGGGACCGGTGATGCAGTTCTTTGGTGCCTGCGGTTGCAGGGGGATGATTCCGTTGACCCACAGGAGATTTCTTCGGAGCTTCTAGTGCAGAGAGGAGGCAGACTACCCCCACAGCATGCACCACCAGGAAAACAGTCGAGAAGGCGGCAGGATCAGCGTTACAGAGTTGCAGTAGTCGTCTTTGCTACTTTGTTGCAGTTTTGCAGGCTTCCAGCACGGTCAGCAGTCGATTCCTTGGCAGAAGGTGAAGAGAGAGATGCAGAGGAACTCGGATGAGCTCTTGCATTCGTTATCTAAGGAATCCCCAGAGACAGAGACCCTAAATAGCCAGAAAAGAGGGTTTGGCTACCTAGGGGAGAGGATAGGCTAGCAACACCTGAAGGAGCCTATCAGAAGGAGTCTCTGACGTCACCTGGTGGCACTGGCCACTCAGAGCAGTCCAGTGTGCCAGCAGCACCTCTGTTTCCAAGATGGCAGAGGTCTGGAGCACACTGGAGGAGCTCTGGACACCTCCCAGGGGAGGTGCAGCTCAGGGGAGTGGTCACTCCCCTTTCCATTGTCCAGTTTCGCACCAGAGCAGGGCTAAGGGGTCCCTGAACCAGTGTAGACTGGCTTATGCAGAAATGGGCACCATGTGTGCTCATGAAAGCCTTTCCAGAGGCTGGGGGAGGCTACTCCTCCCCTGCCTTCACACCATTTTCCAAAGGGAGAGGGTGTAACACCCTCTGTCAGAGGAAGTCCTTTGTTCTGCCATCCTGGGCCAAGCCTGGCTGGACCCCAGGAGGGCAGAAACCAATCTGAGGGGTTGGCAGCAGCAGCAGCTGCAGTGAAACCCCAGGAAAGGTAGTTTGGCAGTATCAGGGTCTGTGCTACAGACCACTGGGATCATGGGATTGTGCCAACTATGCCAGGATGGCATAGAGGGGGCAATTCCATGATCATAGACATGTTACATGGCCATATTCGGAGTTACCATTGTGAAGCTACATATAGGTAGTGACCTGTATGTAGTGCACGCGTGTAATGGTGTCCCCGCACTCACAAAGTCCGGGGAATTGGCCCTGAACAATGTGGGGGCACCTTGGCTAGTGCCAGGGTGCCCACACACTAAGTAACTTTGCACCTAACCTTTACCAGGTAAAGGTTAGACATATAGGTGACTTATAAGTTACTTAAATGCAGTGTAAAATGGCTGTGAAATAACGTGGACGTTATTTCACTCAGGCTGCAGTGGCAGGCCTGTGTAAGAATTGTCAGAGCTCCCTATGGGTGGCAAAAGAAATGCTGCAGCCCATAGGGATCTCCTGGAACCCCAATACCCTGGGTACCTCAGTACCATATACTAGGGAATTATAAGGGTGTTCCAGTAAGCCAATGTAAATTGGTAAAATTGGTCACTAGCCTGTTAGTGACAATTTGAAAGAAATGAGAGAGCATAACCACTGAGGTTCTGGTTAGCAGAGCCTCAGTGAGACAGTTAGGCACCACACAGGGAACACATACATATAGGCCACAAACTTATGAGCACTGGGGTCCTGACTAGCAGGGGCCCAGTGACACATAACAACATACTGAAAACATAGGGTTTTCACTATGAGCACTGGGCCCTGGCTAGCAGGATCCCAGTGAGACAGTGAAAACACCCTGACATACACTCACAAACAGGCCAAAAGTGGGGGTAACAAGGCTAGAAAGAGGCTACTTTCTCACAACCAGTGCTAAAGTGCAAGTGCTCTGTGTGTAAAGTGTATGTTTAATGGGCTTTTCCAAGATTGGCATATTTGATTTACTAGTAAGTCCCTGGTAAAGTGCCATAGAGGTGCCCAGGGCCTGTAAATCAAATGCTTCTATTGGGGCTGCAGCACTGATTTGTGCCATCCACATGAGCAGCCCTGTAAACATAGTTTAGACCTGCCAGTGCAGTGTCTGTGTGTGCAGTTTCAAACTGCCAATTCGACCTGGCAAGTGTACCCACTTGCCAGGCCCAAACATTCACTTTTTATACATGTAAGGCACCCCTAAGTTAGGCTTGGGATAGCCCCAGGGACAGGGTGCAGTGTATGTTAAAGGTTGGACATGTGCTGGTGCGTTTTTACATCTCCTAACAGTGAAATACTATCAAATTCGATTTTCACTGGACTATCTCTCTCATAGGTTAACATTGGGGCTGCCTTTAAATGACTTTTAAGTACAGTTTCCCTTTGGGAGCAGATAGAGATTTGGAGTTTGGTATCTCTGAACTCACACTTTACAAATACAGCTTTTGGTAAAGTTGATTTTTAAATCATCAGTTTGAAAATGCCACTTTTAGAAAGTGGGCATTTTCTTGCTTAACCATTCTGTGCCTCTGCTTGACTACTAAATACACATCCAGGTCAGACTGACAGTTGGGCTGTTTGTGAATTCCTTCTAGACAGTGACACAAAGGGGGCTCAGATGTGCTCTGTATTCCATGATGAGTCTTTATTGGCTAGAGTGGGAAGGAGGAGCTGTCACCTGCACTTGAAAGGGCCATGCCTGTCCTCCCACAATACACTCTCTAACCCCCTATTGTGTGTCTGTGGCAGGGCAAGGAAGAGGCATGGTCTTGTGCACTACAAAGACTTTCATTTGATGTTTGCCTACTTCAAAGGCAGAAACAAGTATTAGTATGAGTATTGGATTGCTCACCCCATAACTTTATAACACTTTACAACACTTCTGAATCAAGAGGAACATTTGCCAAGGAAAAGAGCTGAAGAGCTGTGAGGAGTATTGTCCCTTTGCTGTGTGTGATTTGCTGGGTTGGCCTCCAGTTTCTGCTACTGTCTTAGAGGACAAACACTGAATGCTGCTGTGTATCCTGCTTGAGAAGATTCTCCAAGGGCTTGTACTGAGCTTGCCCCCTGTTACAAAGTCTCAGGGACATCAAATACTTAATCTGCCAGCACCTGGGCTCTCTTGCTGAGACCCCCGACTTGCCAAGTGGTGCCACATCCAGTCGCTGGGACCCTGGAAGGAGAAGCTGTCAGAACCTTAGTGGAAATCCACGTACCGGAGCTGAGTGGCAGAAAAATCAACACAGCACCTGCACCGCGCCTAGTAAATCAATGCAGCACCAGATAAATAGATGCATTGCTAGCTCAGCACGGATTCTTCTCTGCTGCGCGTCTGGATTTTCCACGCATCAACCTTGGGCATTACCATCACCGCACAGATCTGAGGCTGCTTGTCCAGAAATTGACGCATCACTTGCCTGGCGGAGAAAGAATCGACGCATGGCCTCACTTGTGAGTAAGGAATCGATGCATCGCTTGCTTTTCCAACGCACGCATGCCTGTGCAGCTTTATTTTTTATGCATACCAGGTACTTTGAGCGAAAACAACACATCCATTGATTTCTATGGATTCAATACTATTTTTTCTGTAAAAATTAATATCTTTTCTTGTGTATGTTGGATTCTTGTAATTTTGGTCTTGCTTGATTTAGATACATAATGGGTACTTTTTGTTAATCTAGTGTGGAGTCCTTTGTGGGGTTTTTGCGGTGTTACTGTATGTGTTTGTGCAAATAATTCACACATTGCATCAGATAAGCCGGACTGCTTGTGCCAAGCTACCAAGGGGGTGAGCAGGGTTATCTTAGGTGTGTTACTCCCTTACCCTGACTATAGTGAGGGTCCCTACTTGGACAGGGAGTAAACTGACTGCCAACTAGAGACCCCATTTCTAACAATAGGCGAAAGACAGCCTGAGTCCCGCCGCCTCCACAGGAATCTGAAGCTGTGTCAACATCAGGATTGGAGATAGGGGCTGCAGGTGGGACTGCAGCCACCTTTACCACTGAATAGATTGGGATATGCCATCCCACCAACCCAACAGTGGCAGTGTTACCTTCACAACTGTGTTGGCGAATTGAAGTGGAAGGGGTTCAAAACATACCTTTCTCCACCTTTCTGCTTCCGATTTGGACTGGACCCGACTTGACATCACCTGCCGCCGCTGCTGTAACTGGACCACGGAGGACACACAAACCCTTTGTTGCAGGACGTGAAGGTAGGGATTCTGCATGAAAATCATCTGGTCACTGCACATGAGCTTGGGACCTCTGCAGAATTATACATGCCACAGGTATTTTTTAAATACCTGTGACATGCATATGTTGGTAACACATTTGTGTCAGAGATTGATGGGGACACACTGGTACAGGACACATATGGCACAGATACACAGTTATCGTGGTGTCAGTGGTCATTGCCAACTCAATGCTGGCATCACAATAATGACATTACACGTGTCACCATGTCTATGTGTGCACATTGGAAGTGAACCTGTACCTGTGATATTGTGAGTCCTCTTGCTTTTGTGAGTCAGTACGTATATGTATGTGTGTGTGAGATTGGATTGGTTGATCGAGGTGAAGGGAGCTGGAGTGGGTGATGTGGTTGTGTCTGTGTGTGTTCCATGTGCATGTGTGTCTGATGTCAGTTGTGTTTTTTGGGTTGTGTTGCTGTGTGCAACATTGAGGGATGTGTCATTGTTGTGTAGCGGTCATTGTTGTGATGTGTGTAATTGTGCTTTTGTGTGCATGTGTTTGTGTAGATGGGTGTGTCATTGTGTTGTTGATTGTGTTTTATGTGAGGGTAGAATGAATGGAGTGTGTATGTTGTATCATGGGTATATGGCACTGTGTATTTTCTGCGTGTGGATGTCGTGTTGTGGGGAAATGGCAATGGATTATAGTGTGTATGTTATGTTCTGCAGGAGGGCACACATAGCTAAGGTAAATTTTACATGTTTCAGTTCTATGCGAGAGCGACTGCCATTGTACAATGCCCATTAGCTCCCAGAATGGTCTTCCGCTGTCAGCAATCTTCTGCCAGCACACCGCCTGCAGAACTGTAACATCTAAATAGGGTTGGCGGGCCAGCCTGACAACTAGATAGAGCACTCCAATGTGGGGGTCTGTGGCTCAGCCGCAATTCATCTAAATACGGTGTGCGAACACCATCAACTTGATGGTGTTTCCGAGTTCGCCGTGATGGCAGATTGGCAGTAATACTGCTAAGATCTAAATCAGGCCCTAAGTCATCCTTCAAAGAGCAGCTTATCAAATGCAGTGTAAGAAATGTTGATCGGGGAGTGCTTTCTTCATCAAACAGAACTTGGACAATTTAATGATTTTTACAAAAGTTGCAATATTTTGAACTTCTTTTCCATTTTTACTTCTGCAAAATGTAAAAAAACCTCTACGGATTTATCACTTAATTTACTGAAAGTTCACACTGCTAAATTATAGTCTGCTGGATTCTTCTCCACAAAACCACTTTTGTTCATCTATATATCTGAATTTATTCTTATAAATGTTGCAAAGGTTTGCAAAATAACTTCAAGAGTTGTGTGACAGTTGGTTTTACCGACTTCGCATATGTGTCCCAAACAATGGGCCAGATGTAGGTAGGCTTTTGCACCTCGCAAACGGCAAAAAACGCCATTTGCGAGGTGCAAAAGCCCTCAAGCGATGCAGAAACACATTTTGCGAGTCGGAACCGACTCGCAAAATGTGTTTCCGACTCGCAAATAGGAAGGGGTGTTCCCTTCCTATTTGCGACTCGCACCGCGATTTAAGTTGATTTGTGACCGCGAAAGCGGACGCAAATCAACTCGCAGTTACCATCCACTTGAAGTGATGGTAACTCATTCGCAAAGGGGAAGGGGTCCCCACGGGACCCCTTCCCCTTTGTGAATGCTCACAAAATTATTTTTTCAGAGCAGGCAGTGGTCCTATGGACCACTGCCTACTCTGAAAAAAACCGAAACAAAAGGTTTCGGTATTTTTTTCTATTTGCAGCTCGTTTTCCTTTAAGGAAAACGGGCTGCAAAGAGAAAAAAAAATTGCTTTATTTCAAAGCAGTCACGGAGATGGTGGTCTGCTGTCTCCAGCAGGCCACCATCCCCGTGAGTGCCTAGACTCGCTATGGGGTCGCAAACTGCGACCCACCTCATAAATATTTATGAGGTGGGTCTTTGCGACCCCATAGCGAGTTGCAGAAGGTGTCTGAGACACCTTTCTGCATTCCAAATTGCGACTTGCAATTTGCGAGTCGCAGGGACTCGCAAATTGCAAATCGCAATTTGGAATCTTTCTACATCTGGCCTAATATTCTTTAACAAGAAGATTGTTATGGAAAACGAATTTAACTTTATAAATGAAGCTCTTCCCGAAAAAAGGCAATGCACGGGTTTGGTAATCAGTCAGCGTAAAGCACGGCATATCTAATGCAAAAAGTTCGAGTATGTTCCAAACTACAAATAAAATGCTACCAGAACAGAACATGTAAATGTGAGGTTAATTGTTTGTGAAAATTTGAAAACATAATTTGGCAACATGGGGCTTATACAGGTTCATTCCAGAATCCATGCTGCTACCACATTGCATAAATTAATGATAACACGCTGTGCTCCAGCTGGCTCATTCTATTAATTCACATGAAAACAAGTGAGTTAGTCCAGGCAAAAGGAGTTCACATGAGTTAGTTCTCCAATCATTGTGGGGTCATAATTCTGATAATTCCCATGCACTCTGTGCAACACGCAAGGGGTTCTCTTCAGAACTGCATGCAAAAACAAATTAATGTATATATTTCCTTGAAAATCTGAATATTCAGGGGTTTTAATGATAGAATACCCCGAAATACTCAAAATCGGGCAGTTAATATTACATACTGAAAGTCAAATTTTCTCCAGCGTTACACTACTTTTGCTGTAGATGCAGTGGAGATCGGAGTAGCTCACGGTGCCTATGTACATTGGTTAGCAATTTTGGAACGTTTAATGATTTGTAAACCTAATGCGTAATATCATATTCTATGTCAGAGCATTTCAAGGGCGGTATAATCATTTAATTTTCCTTTTCCTCATACCTTCCTTGTCCCAGTTATTCTACCAAGGAGTGTTCACACCATGGAGACAGGCACCTGTACCATACGTAAAAGAAAACAAAAAATCAAACTTCTCCGCATCCATATGTGCCTATAAAGAATCACCTCTACCCAGAAACCTCAGTTTTAATTCCTCCTTCGGAGGCAGCCATCAAGTGTTTCCTGTCACTGATAGGGCTTCCTGATAACCTTATAAGACACGTTTTTGTCTTTGCCACTGTGTGTTCTCTAAGTGCTTCTTTAGCCTCAATGCTGATGTTTATGGGATGTGGACCATTGTCTGTGAAGGGTTGCTTTCTTTTGAATTAATCTTTCAGCCCTTCATTTTTAATTTAGGTGGGTTTTGGTGTTCTGTTACTCAGTGTGCGTTCTGCTTTTGTGAAGCTGCTTAGGGAGTCACTGCTTGCATCCTGGTGTGGAACAGGTGCGGTTCGGCTCTCTACTGGGGACCCCCCTTGCTCCCTGTTGAGTTTGGTGTTTAAGGGTTGGCCCTTGGCTTTGTTTTGGTATTACCAAACACAGTACGTTTACGACTGTGAAGTCATATCCTATCTTTTTATATGTGGAGTCCTCACCCCCACCCCCACCGCAGCAGAGACTCAGCAGTTGTAAACTTGCTATTAACTCCGCGTTTTTGAATACGGAAGAAACTTAAACTTACACAAAAGGTACATTTACCTTTGTGAGTCAGGCCAGGGAGTTCAAGTGTATATCCAGATCACATTCTCAAATTCATTTGTCCCTTTATTTCTGGTCAACATTTTCTGTTCTGTTCTGACCCTTTTATATTTTACTTCAAGGTTTTTGTTGTGTATTGTCTACTTCAAAAACAGTACCCCTAGGTCTACTATTTATCCTTGATCACTTAAGGGGCTGACTGGATGGATTAGAGTAGCCAAACTTACATTAACGTTCTAGAGTTCAGCAGTAATATCTTTTAATATTCCTGGTTGGTTTATTTGATTTGTATTTACCTGAACTACCTCCTCCAGTTTTCCATTCAGTGTGCCCCACATTAATGAAAGAACATTGATTAGTGAAGATGAGGAGGTAGAGCCATTATCTAAATTTGCAGATGACAAGAAATGTTTGTTGCACTCATTAATAAGCTCCCTGAGAGAGACAGCTCCCCTTGGATTTCACTTCAGGAGTCATTAAACACTGACTTATCCCCTCCCAAAGATAACTTCAGTCTTGGAGATGAGGTTAAACAAGGACCATCCTCATTAAGTAAGGAGGGCTTATTAGGATTATGGATCAGACTATTTGAAATTGGCATTGCAAATAGAGAAGAAATTAACTAGCCCTTCTCAAATTTGATGCCTGACCTTTTCCTCTGTAGAGTTAGCATCACGTTTGGGCTTGCTGCTTGCAGCACCTGTGGTAAAAGGTTTGGCAACAAAGGCTCAAACTGACTTCACTAATAGAGAGGCAGAAAGTATAGACTGTATGTGTACTAATCGAGATACATCTTTTTGCATTGGTTTAGTTCCACCATTTTCATCTTATTACAGCATTCTTTTCCCTTTAGTCTTCATTGATCTTAATCATCAGGGAGAACAAGAAGTATTTTAATTATTAGCCTGCATCATGCTATGATCCCAGAAATAAATGCTAAATGAATGGTAAGGCAAGAGAAGGTTAACCAGGCAACCTCTCACCTCCTACTTCCGTGGTGCTTTTATTCATCACTATGACATGGTGGCAAGTTCAAACCCAGTTCTGACTGGGCCCCTACACAATATGCCCCTGCATAAAGGGAGACAAGAAAAAACCGTCAGCTTCTTTCTGCCTTCAATCCTTTATTCCTTCTGGGCAAATGACCCAAGGTTACAAGGTTATTTTGAATTTTAGTAAGCCTGTTTGTCAGCTTATCAATGCAGGTGAGCTCAAATCATGCTCCATTAGCAGCCAAGAAAGTTTTGGGTAAGGGAACTGTGCTACAGGCTGCCACAATCTGCCCCTGGTACGCTTCCACCAGGTGATTCACCACTGCATCATCCTTTGGCCAGAATTGCATCACTGAAAAGAGGCTTTCTATCCTGGCAGCCCACTTCCTTACACCCAGGTCCTGAGGCAAAAGCCTCAGACACACAAAACAGCTACAAGAGTGCAGCAGCACCCACTTTGACAGCGCGAGTGCACTGAACGTCTTGATGGCTTACCTGAAGGTCTGGGTTACCCAGGAGCCAGACAAGTTTGTTCGCCGCTGGCCAGTACCATTCACTGGAGCCAGATAAATGTTCCAGTTGTGTTGAGAGAGCCAACAAGCAGAGTCTGCACAGTCTCTCGATTAACGGTCTTCGAGTGATGTGGCACATCAGCATCAGGCCATCTTCCGTCATACCGTATGCCATCTCACAGCTCCCGATGTCTTTCTGTTGTTTTTCTTCAGCAGGTCTTCTTAACCTTGAAGGTTTATAACTTATGGAACAATATGATAACCCCACATTACCTAGAATAGTGTGATTTCTTTTCATAGTTTTCTCAGACTTACTCAGGGATAATGAGTCTCCTAGAGCAGAGTTATATTTTTAGGTCTGGCAGCCAAGCAACTCAAGATATTTGTATTCCTAATGTGGTGGGCCATACCTCGGACATTTAGCAAGAAGGATTAACAGAGTTCTGAGTTTTCTGGAAGGTGTAGCCATGTTGTATATAGTAGGCTGGACAAGTGAAGTGGGGCATTTCGTATCCTGGTCAGAGATATACAGAAGGTCACCTTTATTCTAAGTATAAAGGGGAAGGTAACCCCAAAACTGATATCTGCTGAAAGACAATCAGAGGTTAAGGGTACAGCCTCAGGAAGTGACATCAGAGTAGGGTGTGGGTATGCTATCACCGTGTAGTTAGATGTGTGTAGAGTGTCAACATAATGTATCACAAACTTTAACAGATGAGATACATTTCCAATCTCTATGCTCACAGCAGTATGGGAGATATCCAGAGGACAAAGCATGGGATAAGCAGGTAGGTAAAAGTGAGTAGAAATATCATAAAATAGAACAGCACAGTCTATCAGAATGTGAAGGCATAATATATAGAGAGAGTTCCAGAGTATCTCTAAGAGAAATACTCTCTTAAGCATCAGGAAGAGGTCAACTTAGGGATTGTAGGGCAGGACCTTGAGGGGAAGCCTCTGCAGGAGAGCCATCTTCACTCCCTTAATACTGTTACATATATAGTCCCACAATTGTGTCCTTTAGGCCGTTTCCTGTAGTGTTGCCTCATTTGGACTCGTCCTTGCTCTCCAGGTGAGACCAAGACCTTTTGCTGCTTTTCAACATTATTTCATTTCTTTTTGTTCAGCTCATCTGATACTTTCCTGGTAAATCCAGGTAGGAAGGAAAGTCGCATGTTTTTATTTATGCTGTCAGTTGCACTCTAGGGCTTAGGGTCCTAGGGTGTGTTAATATTTCTGCTCTCTATAGTGTGCAGGAACCATTGCAGTTCCACAGGTTCATTGCATACCCATGTCTTTCTGTTGATTGTGGTTCTCATGGTGACAGGGTCGAAAAAGCCAAAGAGCATTCCAATTTACTCAGCAATGCTCTTAAGGAAAATAATTGTTCCCTTTTCAAGTTTGTGGTTTGCAAATAATTTGATATGTGTACTGTGATGTCTTTGTGCAAGTATGGGTTAATGTTTGTCAAAGCAAGCAGAACTTCCCACTTCCCTTTCCTGCTAGTGCTGAAGAAAGCATACAAACAAGAACCCGAGGTGAGATTTTGTTCGGGTGTGGGACTGTATACATTTCAGTGAAATTGATTTCCATGAAAGTTGCTTGAGAGAAAACCAAGCATGACTTCACTTTTGAGACCGTTCGGAAATCCCAAACAGCTCACTTTGTTGTTTCTACTTCTGGTTTCCATTTGCTTTTTCTATGTTGATTCTGCAGCTCGCCATTTTGAAACATGATTCAGTTGCTCTTCCACCACCCTCTGTTTCTTTCCCATTGAATCCAGTTATAGTTTTAAAAGGAGGGTGTCTGTTTTAATGGACTTTACTTCCCTGAGCATTTTAGATGTCATATCCTCAATGGTATTGTGCAAATTCAAAGAAGGAAAATAGAAAACGATTTCTAAGAACCCAAATAATAATTTCTAGCTAGTGAAAAAATGATAGAAATACAGTTTTCTTGCAAGTAGTATTACATCATTAAGAATAGTTGAAAGGCAGTATTATTGTATTAAACAAGTTGTTGAAAGAAAGTGGGAAGCACATTTAGTTTTATCCCACAATGAAGAGAAGTGCTCGTATAGAGACTGAACGTCACCCAATAATTCCTAGGCATACCCTGACCCAGGTACTACAGTGTAAACCTATTACCAGTTTCAGCACTTCATCATTGATGACCTGGTACTCATTGCACCATAAAGGGCTTCTGATCTCATCAAAGAAAGGCAAAGGTGAAATCTGTGGAAAAGCAAAAAATACAAGTCATTTTTTAATAAAGACTGAGAAGCAAGTAGTACTATTGCTCATACCTTGTCATGTGCACCCAACATAGGCAAAAACCTGCCAAATTGTACTTCCAAGCTATCCTCAAACCTGGCCTCTTACAATTCTGTGACTGACAAACCTTTTTGGCTGTCATGGCTGCCTTGATCTTGACATCAATATCATGGGCAAGCAATGAAGGACTTGTGTCCTTATCAGAACTGATCATGCCATGTGTTGTATCTAAGGTGTAACCACTACCTTGCATGGAAGACTGCTGTTTGGGTTTTATATTTTGAGTGTTTTTATAATAGAAGGGCTGCTTAATATTCAATTTAAAATTGTTTATTAGCTCTCATAAAAAACAGACCATAAAAGGTGCAGCACAACACAAGTTAAAATATATAAATAGCTAAAAACCAATACAACAGATATAATAAGTAAAGTGTAGGCGCACACAGGCACATGGTGACAGCAGATGACTGCCAAATAAAAAGAAATCTAAAACAAGAGCTATAAGACCTCATCATTAAAGCATCATAGATTGACACAATTTCAGTGCACATTTTAAAAACGAGCCTACTGCATGGCCAACAATGGGGTGATCTAATTGTTGCAAGAAAATCAGTGATAATACACTTACGGAAATTAAATTTTCTGGAGCACGGGGACTGAAAATCTTTTAGTGAGTGGGAGGTAAAATTTGCAGATTAAGCCTTGGGGGATATGTCTCGTCACACAGGCATATACGTATGTCAGAGGGAGCAAACTGACCTTGATGAAAGCGTGACAACCACCTAATAGGCCTTAGCTTAAATCTGATCATCAACATCCGTTCCAAAGTGCCCGAGATCAGGTGAAATAGAGAACCATCCCATGTGTGGTCTATAAGATAAAGATTTTAAACTTTCAGACAATCAAGTTTACTTTTATGATTAGAAATAGTGTCCAAATATTGAGAAGTATTTTCCTTATGTTTGAGTTCTTGGTGTTTGCTGTGACTGAAAATGATTTAGAGATTTTATCCAATAAAGGCGATGTCAAGCAGGCTTTATTCACAACAGCCGCGTCCTTAATAAAACCATAATTATAATTATTTTCCTCTTGATTAAACCAGTCACATTTTACATGAAAGTAGGAAGAATTGCATTACTCTGAGTCGTTTCAGCAGCAATAGATTCATTAAACGAACTAGAGACAGAGAGAGACAAGTGACATAATAGTATGCCTATTTCAAAGCTTATCCCCATGTGGGCCTTTGAATTAGGCATCAGGCTAGTATTTGGTGCATAATTGTTGCCCCTTCGGCCCATTACTGGAGAGTGAGATTCAGAAAACAAATTAGTGAAAGATATCAATGATCCCTTATTAGGGTGTACAGTCAACTATATTTGAAACGGATAAAATCAATTTAGATAAATTTTTCCTTAAGTGGTCCAGGAATATACCTCTTTGGAGCTCACACTTTCCCCTCAAAATTTACCCCTAAGTCAGTCATTAAATGCAGCTTGGTTTCATGTACCTCTCTGGAAATTGGGCTTAATCGAAACTGCCTCTAACTTAGTTTCATCGCAGCCAAGAAGCCTAATGGCCAAATAAATGCACATAACACACAGCATGGCTCTGCACACTGATGAACTGCTGACATTGTGCGGCAGCACGTGGCGTCATTTGTAGATACTAGAATTAGTGTTGTGAACAACAGGCGGGGAAGAGGGCAGTGCCAACCATACCCAGTACTTGCAACCCTGTGGACCACAAGTAAACTTATGTGATAATTATCTGATTCAGATATGTACATAACTTATCCCCAAAGGAGTATCTTGCACAGTCTAGCAAAAATGAGAAAAGTCAGCTATATCCCAGAAGGAATAGAGATTTAATAATGAACCACAGCCAGGTTTTTCAGGACTTCCTGAAAGGGAGACGTTCATGAATAAGTTGCATCCTGAATAGTAGATTGTTCCAGTGCAGCGCTGCTAAAGAGGAAACAGATACTCGCCCCCTCTTCCCCCCAGCAAGGTCTGTCTCTATGGATCCAGAGGGGCTTCATGGGGTTGTGATGAGAGAATCTTAGAATCTTTGTCAGTTGATAACGTATCAATTATGGTACGGTGAGGATAGCTGTGCATTAAAAGTGATACTGCAATTTTCAAATTACATTTCATATTTATGGAGTTATGTGTTGTTGGTTAGTATAAATGCTGCACCCTATTTTTATGACAAGGCAGAAGGATAGCATTATGCATAATGCTTCCATTTTCTTACGATAATGGCATTACTCCTAGTCCTACTCCCTCGCCTTCCTTTTAACCAATGAGGCCTCCTGCCTCCCCCCTAGACCCTCCCTTCCCCTTTCAAAACCCCCCCCCACCCTTATCCCCTCCTGTACAAAAACCAAGCCCAAGCCGCAACTCGGACAGTCCGTACCGGGAGGGTGGGAGGGAACGGAAAAGGAAGGCGAGGGAGTAGGACTAGGAGTAATGCCATTATCGTAAGAAAATGGAAGCATTACCTCCCGTCCCTCCCTCGCCTTCCTTTTAACCAATGAGACATAGCAAGAAAAACACACAGGAGACGGACATCGAGTTGCAAGACCCTTAGTTAATATCCTGCACCAAGAACATCCCAAACATTATCTCATAGAGGATAAGACCCGGTGACCAAACACCGACTCCAAACCACCCAAGTCCGATAGCCTATAATGACGCACAAACGCCGAAGGAGAAGCCCAAGTGGCGGCCCTGCAAATCTCCACCACTGAAGTCCCCTGAAGCTCTGCCACCGTCGCCGCCATGCCTCTGGAAGACCTCCCCTGAATCCCTAGAGGAGGAACCACCTCTTTCAAGGAATAGGCCAACAGAATCAAAGATCGAACCCACCGACTCAAGGAAGCCGTGGAAGGTTTCTCACCTTAGCGCGCCGGACCAAAAGTAACAAACAGTGAATCCCCTGTACGAAAAGGAGCCACCACCCGCAGATACTCGAACAAAACCCTACGTACATCCAACAAATGCAAACGGACCTCCTCCCCAGATGAGGGATCCGGACAAAATGAAGGAAGGATGACCGCCTGCCTGGAATGGAACGAAGAATTGACTTTTGGAATAAAGGAAGGCACCGGAACCAGAACCACCCTATCGGGAAAAATCTTACAAAAAAGGAAAGGAACATGCCAATGCCCCCAATTCCCCCAACCGACGAGCCGAAGTAATGGCGACCAAAAAGAACGTCTTCAAAGATAGACGTCGCAAATCATAGTCCCCCAATGGGTCAAAAGGGGCCCCCGTCAACACATCCAAAACCAAGGACAGATCCCATGAGGGAAAAGAACGTACCGGGCGAGGAAATAAATTAATAAGCCCCTGAAAAAATCCAGGCATCAATCGCCCTTCAACTTGAAGATTACGCCATGGTCCCTAAATGCCTGAATAGCCGCCCACTGTACCCGAAGAGAAGCCACTGACAACCCTAAACGAGCACCGTCCTGCAGGAACTGCATCACCTCAAAGAGAGAAGCGCAGGAAGGATCCAACTCACGACTTAAGCACCAAGACGAAAACACCTTCCACTGTCTACCATAAGAAAGCAAAGTTGAACGTCTCCATGAAGCCAGCAAGGTAGAACTCAAAGCCACTGGCACCTAACAGAAACGCCCTGAATAGTTGAAACGGAGGGAACGCATATAAAAGGCCCTGCGGCCAAGGACATGACATCCCGTCCACCTCCCATGCTTGGGGACACCGAAACCGGGAGCAGAAGCACTCCACTATCGCATTCTCTACTGACGCAAACACATCCAGCACTGGAAGACCCCAAAGCCGAACCAGATGCCGAAACAGAGACCTCCGGAGAGAGAAAAGTTGAGAGGAAGGAATCACTCTGCTCAGTAGATCCGCCCGAACATTTACCACTCTCGCCGAATGACATAAGCCTCGGCCACTAAGTCGTCTGTGCGAACCAGAACCGCCAACCCCCTCAGGGAATCCTGGAAATGGACCCAAGCCAGGAATATAGCCCGCAATTCTCGCCAATTAGATGACCGACTCGCCTCCCGAGGGGACCAAAACCCCCGAATCTGAGCTGACCCCATCCATGCCCCCCAACCGGAGAGGCTGGCATCCGTCGTCACCACCACGGGTCTCAGAGGTGACAAAGACACCCCTACCCTCAGGTGGTCTGCATCCAACCACCATTGCAACTCTCTGTGAATCAATCCGGACCCTGGAACCCCGTCCTTCAGAGAACCGGACCCTGGATCCCACCTACTCAAGAACCACGTCATCAAGCACAGGGGATGGAAACGTGCCCAAGAACCCAAAATATCACTGACGCCAAATGTGCAGTCGCAACCATAGAAGAGCTCGGGGAGCAGACAGTAACCATACCTTCTTTACCAAAGCCTGGAGAGCATCCAACCTCTTTTCGGACACAGTCACCAACCCTGGAATAGGCTGAAACCGAGCCCCTAGAAAAACCAGATCCTGGGACGGCACAAAGTCTGATTACACCCAATTGATCAAAAACCCGTGTTATTGCAGGACCCCCAGAACTTGGGCCACCTGCCTCTGCAAAAGGTCTCGTGAATGGGCATGAATCAAAATGTCGACTAGATAAGGGTGCAGAAACACCCCTTCTGAATGAAGCAAAGCCACTAGAGGAGCCAGCATATTCCTGAAAATTCGGGGAGAAGATTTCAGACCGAAAGGCAGAACGCAAAACTGGAAATGATCCTGCCCCACAGCAAACCTCAGGAACTTTTGAGAGGACCATGCCCCCGGTACGTGTGGGTAAGCATCCGGCAGATCCAGTGACACCAGAAAATCCCCTTGCCTGACCAATGGAAAAATAGTCCGAATGGACAGCATGCGGAAATGCACTGTCCTGATCCAGGTATTCACCTCCTTCAGATTGAGCACCGGTTGAAAATCCCCCTGAAACTTTCCGCACAAGAAACAAGACCGCATAAGTGCCCTGACCTCGGTCGTCTAGCGGAACATGGGAAATGGCCCCCATGACCAGTAAGTCCCGCACTCCGTCCAATAATGCTCCACTCCAAGACCCCTCTGAAGGCAGAGGTGTGGGATGCACCCCGGAATCTGGAGAAACCGCCACAAAATCTATGACATAACCATTGGTCACCATGTCTAGTACCCAATGATCGGTTACACTGTCCTCCCAAGCTGAAAGAAAGTGACACAGTCATCCCCCAACCGGCCCTCTGCCAGGCCCACAGCGAATGCCAGGACCCCTTCTTGAAACCACCCCGGGTCTCAGGAGTAGACTTCTTAGGTGAAAAACGCGGATGAAAACGCCGTCTCCTAAACGAAAAGGATTTAGCAACCCTAGTAGGAGAAGATCTGGAATGCTTCTTCCACCCTTTACCCGAAGAAGAAACCCCTTTATAAGGTAAGGCATGCTTCCGCTCCTTAAACGCCTTGGAAAGTATGGATGGTAATAGTTCTCCAAACAAGTTACAACCCTCAAACGGCAGTCTCAACAAGGCCGCCGTTTCCCCTGGATCAGCCTTCCATGAACGCAACCAGAGGGACCTACGAGCCCCAATCAAAGACCCAGATGCCAGAGCCGAAGTACGGACTATATCTGAAGACACATCCGCCAATAATCTGGCCAGCTGTTCCATACCAGCCAGGAGCTCCGAACACTCCGCCCCTTCCTGTACAGCCACCGCCAGTTTATCAAAGCCTTGAACCAATGATTGTGACGCATAAGCAGAATAAATCCCTGCCTTCAGCGCCAGATTCTCCGCCGCAAAAGCCCTCTTAAGACCTGAATCCACTTTACGGTCTGTGGCATACGTAGGCACACAATCCTCTGGATTGACTGCCGTTTTGCCAATTAGAGTAGCCAGAATAGAGTCCAGGCGTATTGAAGGAGGAAAAACCCCCTCACCCTCAAGTAAGTAAAGTTTCTGAAGGAATCGTGGAACCTGAGCCTTCTCCACATCCTTCCACTCACGAAACACCATATCCTTCACAGGTCCCTGGAAAGGCATGGCAAACATAAAAGGCGTCTGATATTTGAGGAAATAAATGAGACTCTGAGTTTGTAGGTTGAAACACAGGGAAACCTAAACTGTCCCGAACATGTGTCATCACTTCCCACATTACCTCTTCTGGAAACCTATTTCCCCCCAGATGACGTTGATGGGGCCTCATCCTCACTCTCCGATGAGGATTTCCTTGCCGCTACCGATGAGTGCGCACGCTTAGACTGATCAGTCCTGGCCACGCCAGCTTGCAGTGCCCTGGTGACAGCCATTTCACCCATATCCTGCACTTCCTCACTAGACATGAGGGGAGTACCCCTGCCAGGTACCTGTGGGTTCTCAGGAAGAGCAATGCTACCCTCCCCTCCCACCTCCGAGGAGGAAGAAGAGACAACCACGTCTCTTTGCTGGAGCTTTAGGCATGGTAACCAAAATAACACTGCCTTTCATTCCAAAACACTACCCTACATATAGGACCCTGGTCCTCCCTAACAGGGCTCCACCAAACCCTAAAAAGGTCACAATCCTTGTAAAAATCCAAAAAACCACGGGCAGAACGCCCGTCCTACCTGACCAGCATCCAAAAATTGAAGTTCCTCGGTCCTCGCGGCTCCGCGGCGCGGAAACCCGGAAACTAACGCCCCAGCCACAGAGGGCCGGCTGACCCCGTCAGCCGGCCCCCAGTACACGCCTCTCGAGCAGCCATGCCGTTCGCTCAAGACGTGACCCAGCCGTAGCACTCCTCGCGGAGCACCGCGTCCCGAGGAGTGCCTCCATCGACGACCTCCAGGCCCCGCCGTGCAGGTAAGAAAGGGAAAGAAAACCGTCTAGCGTGGGCTAGACAAAAGAACAGGAGGGGATAAGGGTGGGGGGGGTTTTTGAAAGGGGAAGGGAGGGTCTAGGGGGGAGGCAGGAGGCCTCATTGGTTAAAAGGAAGGCGAGGGAGGGACGGGAGGTAATGTTTTATTCTCTCTCTATGAGCAACAACCTTAAAAGTTCAAGGTTTAGAACACAACTACATCATAATAAAATAGAACTTTCAAGTCCATATAAATCGCCCTGTCAAGCATGTTCCTTCTCTTTTGCTTGCTGCTTCTGAGCACATACATATTCTCCATTGTTTGTAAAGCATTGTTTTATAGTTGTTTTAACTTAAATGTTATTGGCTGGGTTAATTAAATGTAATGTCGGGAATTTAGGGTAATGTTCAATAGAAATATATATAATATTTATTTAGCTAAATGATCCGTTCTTAGCTAATTGAAGTTTTCTCAAGTTAATGTGGTAATTCCATGAATATTTGTATCGTAACAGGCTTGGGAAGTAAGGAGATGTAATAATTTTTAAATATATGATTATTGACCGTACTTGCTAAAATAAAGCTTTTGTTTTTTCTCAAAGAGACGCGTACAAGCGCAGTGTTGCTGCTGTTTTGAAGGGCTCTAATAGACTACAATGCATTTCACGATACCATTCCTTGGTAGAGGGCAAAGCATCGGGTATGCCTCTCTCAAAGCTGCAATTGAGGAAAACTGACTTATGCGTGTAGGGCGCTTGTTTTTAAAGGTGTTTTGCCTTTTTTGCAATTTTTAGTCTGACGTGCTAGAGCGGTTATTGTGTGTTAGAAACAGCTGTTGAAACGAAACGGCAATTGACTGACACAACTGCAGGAACATGTTTGAGCAATAAATACCTGAGAATACATGCATGTAACAGCAATATATACATTTTCAAACCAAAGATTAATTTAAAAAAATCCTAAATCAATATTTATTCTTAGATAGTTATAGAATTTTCATCAGCTTTGTCAGAGCAGGGCCCTGTTAACTTAGTTCCAGAAGATTTAATTAGGAAAACTGTGGCACAACAGATACAAAATGCAGTCAGGGATTCAGTTAAGGAGGTTTTAACTTCTAAATGTATGCAGGATCAGAATGTGGATGAGTATTTTTCAGTTTCTGAGGAGGAAGGTGAATGTAATAGGGGACTAGGAGGAAGTGTATGAAAAAGGGAAAACATTTAAAGAAAGAAATTTAGAAAGGAGTCATAAGCGTCTTAAAAAAGGATGGATGTCCTAAGTGACATACAGGATGGGCATACAAAAACAAAGAGGGAGAAGGCGGTTGTGGGGCTGGGTCTGTCCTCCGTATAGCCTATATAACATTACAAAAGAGGCCCAGCTAAACTACCAAAGGATGGACAGCAAAAAGGATTTTCCTGTTAGAAAAACCCTCACCCACCAGGGTTACCCCTTGGTAGCATGCTTCATCATTGGGTTTCTTCCTGTTACACTACGGTGCAGGGCGTGCTATGACCTACGGTATACGTGGGAGCACTGATGTAGTCTCGTCAATGTGAATCACAGGAGGGATGGGAGTGGTGGGGTCTTGGGTGAGTTAAAAATACCTGTCTCCTAGTAATTCCAATGATTTAATAGATCTCTTGGAGGCGGTATGATTAAAAAGGGGCTGCGGAAGTAGGGGATGTAATGTACTTGACTTCCTAGTCTACATGTTTGGGAGCCTTACCCTTAGGCCCCTCTTCAGGACCAAGGTGGACTCCCTGTTGCCACTACTTGTTTGACTATCTCTAATGAAAGCATAAATAATACATGCTCTGTGATATGGTTCAATCCACCTTACTAATGTGGTGTCATAAGATGATACATATCATTTATGGTGTCCCTCATTGATAACTGTGGAAATACCAGAGAGACATAGTTATCATAGCCCCCATTTGTAATGGGCTGCTCTATATGTTGTTTGTGGGTGTGGTGCCACCTATTTGCAAACTGCACCCCACTAGTGGGAACCGGCACTTGTGAATATCAGGACTGAGAGACTAAAGTACTCTCACAATCAACAGTACAATACATACTACACTTAAAACTTTTAAACATGTAAACATGTGAAACACACCAAACAGCACACACGTGGCGCATGCATAACCTACTTGGTAGTATTTGGATTCTCATATCATAGCTCCTCCGGTAGGGGTGTGTGCTTGTAGTCACACTCAAAAGATTTGGCAAAGTTTTAGAATCAATTCATCTTACTGTATCTATAGCGCCATGTAAACAATGTTCAAAAAGTGCTTCGTCCTCAAAGCGACACTCCCGCTCTGTACCTAATGCTCACCTCCCCGGGATCTGAAACTTGAAGGCTCACATGGGAGCCGAGTTTAAATGTGCAGCAGCTCTTGCATCTCGGCATGCTAAAGCGTGCAACACTAGACTGCTAACTTCCCCAAGATGGTGGCTTCCCATGGAACGAAGGGGGTCCGCAAGGACCCTAAAAGTAGGTATCCCTTGTGGGCACCTGTAATTGCACTGAGGTCATTGGGGCTTCATGGGCTTACAGAGGCAGAACTGAAGAATCCCATATCGTTTTGATAAATACTTGTGAGTTTCTTTCTTGTGTTTAATGAAGGGTTACTCGTTTCTTTCTTACTGTGATGGTGACGTATAGGTGAGTGGCTAGTATTTATTGTTGAGGGTTTGCTCTTTGTGACAGTATGGAATGTAAAGGAATGAGATGGACATAGGACCTTTTGCGCTGCCTAAGTGTACCATTCATTTCAGAAGATGTATACACCAATTTGGCCTCAATGAGAACATACCTTGGAGCCAGCTGATGAAGTATTAGCATCACATTAATTATTAGTCGGATATACATCTCTTGAAATGAATGGGAGTAACAGGAAATCCGGTAGATTCACAAAGCTTTCGGAAACAGCTTCAGGATTGCTCAATGAGTCTTGGGCACAGGAACTAAAAAAAGATACAGAACTGCATGCCGAGCATGGTTACTTTGGTGCATGGCAAGGGATTTGGATCTGTGGAGGCTGGTGACTTAGAGGTGGCAAATTTTTTAGCAGATATCTTTGATAAAGGTTTACCTTACAAAACTTTAAACTGTTATCTTTCTGCAGTTGCAGCAGGTCATTCTTTGATTCAAGGAGTGTCAATTGGAAAGAGCGGTTATTAAAGAAATAGGATTAAAGAGATGTCGGAAAATGAAGTTTGAATCTCTTTTGTGTGTTGATTTGATTTTAACAAGGTTTCAAAACTAGCCTAGTGACAAGCACCTAGGAGTAAGAGAGTCTAATATTTATCAAATTAGCAACACTGTTGTGTTTAATTTCCTTTAGAATGGTTTCAGATCTGTGAGCCTTAGATTTATATAGGCGTTACCAACCAACAGTCTTGTTTTTTAATCCAGTGTTAGATAATACACCACAACTGTGTATGGTGAGATGTATTAAAGAATATGAATGCAGAATGTTGGATGAGAGAAGTGCAGAGGTGAAACTGTTATTGATTTTGCGTGTGAAGCCATTTCATGCAGTAACAAATGCAACCATTGCAAGGTGTTTTAAGTGTGCAATGAAGGAAGCAGGTATTGATTTGAATAAATGTACTGCTCATTCAGTAAGGGAGGCCATGGCAAGTAAAACCTTTATGGCAGGTGGAAGGATGGATAAGATCATAAAAGCAGCTGATTGAACTAATGCAGATACATTTAGGCAGTTTTATTTTATGTCATTAGAACATGATTCATTCTGTGCTTTAAGAAACCTTTAACATGAATAGTGCTAGCCTCCTGTCTTGCCACACAAAATTGATTAGTATAGGTTTACTAAATAAAAAATCATTATTTTATTAAAGGGAATGAGGCTAGCGTTATTTAACCACACCCTCCAGGCTTTTGGGGGAAGTGCTTTAAATGTATTTGGAATATATACACACAGTAATAATAAGATTTAAAGTGTATATTTAGGTTAAAAAAAGAGAAAGCAAGAAAAGACATACTTGTATGTTCTTGTTTTTGCAGACTAATGGAAGATTCTGAGTTCAAGAGTACAAAGAAGAGAAATATCTCGAGAAAGGGCAACAAAATAGGATCAATATGGAGGACAGGGCAATTTATATGGCCTTGAGAGTTCTGTTTTATTATGCTGTAGCTGTGTTCTAAACTTGGGACGTTTAGGTTTGCTGCTCAGAGGGGTGAATAAAAGATTATGCATAATGCTAGCCTCCTTGTCTTTAAAAAATCAAGATTCTTTATTCAGAAAACCTAAAAGAACCAGCCTTCTCTAGATAAAAACAGGTGAAATTCAAAAGAAGCTCTTTAAAGACACCGGTGGTCATCTGTGATACAAATTATTATATATTATATTATTTCCTGCCTGGCAATATGTGGCGATATCAACAGGAAGATTTCTCAGTAAATTTCCCAGGTTTAGTAATAACATACTCCAACAAGCACTTTTCATTTCCTGGTTCCCCACTTGCCAGAACCACTGGGTGCAAATTTGATGATGCCCAATGAACTCTGAATGTTGGATGTATCCTTTGGCCAACATGTGTACCCATGTTCCCTTCCCCAAGCCTACAAGATAAGTTCTTTAATCATGTAGATTTGACTCCGGGTGCACAATGTGCCATTTCTCCAGACCCTGCTACTGAATGAAGGGGACGCGTGCTGCTCTGCCGGGGACTCTGTGTCCCAGAATAACCCACTGGAGGAAGGGGAGGGGCCTGGCACTACAAGCGCTACAAAGAGCTGAAAGACTCACTGCTGTGCGAGATGCGTGCTCCTCTGCCAGGGACTCTGGGTCCCAGAATAGCCCACTGGAGGAAGAGGCGGGACCAGGCACCACGAGTGCTACAAAGCGCTGAAAGACACTGTTGCGCGGGACGCGTCCGGGCAAAGCCCGGGGCAAGGGCGGGCCTGTCCTTTGCCCATCAGTGACCAGAAAAGGCCCGGCTGGGCCACCCCTCTGAGAACTGGCACAGTTCCCACTTCTGCGGTGGAGAGGGGTTATTTCCCTTCTCTGAAAAAAAAATTAAAAAATTCAACAGCGGCCAAGGCTTCTTCTGAGGTACATCTGAAGGGCCTCTTTTTAGCAAATTGATATGATGGGCCGGAGAATGTCCTTGCAAAATGGGGATCAGTGTGGAGGAGGGAAGGGGAAACAAACTCAACGCTAGACTCTTTTCTTGCTCGAGTAGTTGGGGTAGTTGCAAAGGAGATTGATTCAGCAGAGAGGAGACTCTCGCTGGAGATGAGCGATTGGCAGCAAGCTTCAATAGAAGATGAGGCCCTGGAACTTTCTGACAATGGGGATGGGCTTCCACGGATAGGGCATGGGCATCTGCCCAAAACCCCACTGCCGGTAGAAACCGGGGTAAGGGGTCTTATTGACACAACAAGGAAGAGCAAGAGGCTTCTGATGGCTTCCCCTCCTGGTAGCAGTGCCCCCCTTAAAAAAGAAAAAGTCTGAAGACATCTGGAAAAAAATCTAAATTGCTTTTGCCTGTAAATTTGAGCCCCTCGGATATTCTGCATGGCACTAAACTTAGTCAGTGCTCAGGGCTTGGTGTAGAGAATCTATTGATGAAGTTCAGGAAATGACTGAGGCAAGTCTGGCCCTGGTCATGGAAAAATTGCAGGCGCTGGAAACTGCAGTCTCCCTGTTGAGTGGAAAGGGGAGGCCCAGTACAGTCCCAGTCAGTAGTGGCTCTTTGGATTCTGGGCGTCAAAGTCAATCTCTTGAGGGGGTGTATCCACAGGAGAAAAACACTAGAGTCCAGGAAAGAGATAAGCAGCAATCCTCATGCTTTATTAATTTAGGGAATCCTGGAAACTGTGCAGAGGCTGCTTTTGCTGATTCTTTTGCAGGTGCTAGGGACGATTGGAGGCTAAGAGATGGAAAGACATTTGGAACCAGGCACATGAAGAATGTGGAGATGTCTCAAGAACAGAGTAAGAACCAAAATTTGTTTTGGGAGAAAGGCTCTCCACTAGCCTGTTTAGAGCTCCCTCCGGACTGCGCCCCTTGGCAGTGTTAATAGATGTTCCTTCCTTAGCATCGGGAACAAGCGAATCCATGGATCAACTAAAAAATAAGGCTTGTCACTGGTTGAGCAAAAACTGTGATTTTTTTTTTTTTTTAAAGGATTTTAGGAATATTTTATATGTTAGAAGGATTGACTTGGTTGGGCCTCGGCCTAAGGAAGGAAATGGGGATTGTATTATTGTAAATTGTAGGTACCCAGGTCTGGCTCAATGGCTCCTCTCGACACAACGATTGGTATTCCAGATGAAGGGAAAGATTGGCATGGTCCCTATGGGTTTCTTTTATAATCATACTAGGCCGATTGATGGTTTCCCAACTATGAATCTTGGTAAAATGCAGGGTGTTTACAGCCAACTAGCTTGAGAAATGGCCCTACTACATACCCAGATTTGAGGGAGGTCGATTGACGCTATGTATGAGGCCCCTAGGGGGGAAGGTAGAACCCCCAAATGTTATGATGGGCTTGGAAGGTCATGGTGAAAAGACTGTGTTGTTTCAGTTCATGGGATGTGGCAGGGTATGATACCAAGCTATTAGATGGTAAGTGGATAGAGTATATGGTCCATTTTGATTTGATTTCCCTCCAAGAAACCTGGTCAGATGGGCTTGCAGTATGGGAAGGTTACCAAAGGTTTGCAGTGACGGCTGAGCGGACTCAAGGAGGATGCCCTAAAGGAGGTTTAGTTACCCTGATTCGGTTTTCTAAAGTAGCCAGAGCATATCAAATCACCTGCAGTCATCAGGGTTTCCTAATTATTTGGGTATTTTTTCAAAATAAATTTAATATCTTGTTGGTAAACTTCTATAATGCTGTATGGGACTCTGGATGCCAAATTGCGGTCCTCTTTTCAGTCATGCAGATATTGAAGTGTAGAATGGAGGGGTTTGGTTTGGAGTTCTGTGCTGTTGTGTCAGGGGATTTTAATGCAAAAATAGGGTGGCACAGTACTGTGGTGAATCCCTTTGAGAAGGACGATGAGACCCATACAGCTGAGGGATTACAGGATTCGAGAGGTAGGGCCCTGCTCAAGGGCCTACAGAGTTTGGGACTTCTGAATATATGTGATTTGGAAGCAGTAGGTAAACTTAGGGCCCCACCTTTTGTAGGTAGAGAGACTAGAAGGACAATAGATTACACCTTTGTAGCCCCATCTTTGAAAAACCTGGTTCTGTATGGTGAGGTGGTAGAGCAGCATTTTAGTGATCATAATCCCCTCACAATTTTTTTTGACTTCCCCGTGATTTTACGCAAATCAGTGTTGGGAGGGCCAGTCTAGGTGAGAATTAAAGATCAGGGAAGGTGACTTGGATGGAGACGGGTAAATATCCAGCAGGTAGTAGAGAGGGTGGTGGGGCAAAATTTAAATTTGATAGTAGGGATTCTCCTGGCTGAATCCCCCAGATCAGGGGAAGTTATGGATGCCATGCTCATAGTAAATGAAGCTATTAAAGAGTGTATGACTGCAGCTGTTGAGCCCTTTTGTAAGTACCAGGGAGGGTGGTTCAGCAAGCCTTGTTATGAGGCAAAGAAATCTCTAAAGAAGGCACTAAAGGGACAGCCAAGAGATAAGGCCCATGTAAGAGATGCGTGGGCTCACTACAGAACTGTCTTGAGGACTAGGAAGCAAAAGCTCAAGGAGCCGGCCTGGGAGGACTTGGAACATTCATCACGCAACAAGAACCCAGGCCTGTTCTGGAAGGTTGTAAATATAGGTCCCTTCGAGACAAATACATCAGAGGGTCTGGGCTGTAATATCGCCCGAGGCTTGGGTGAGCCATTTTTGTAGGATCTTTTTGGGGGGTCCTCTAGGGGAGAAAATGGGTAAACAGTATGGCCAACCCCCAAATGTAGCTTTTAGGTTTACACTTGAAGAGGTGAGGGGTGCACTGGGGGTAGTGCCAGCCATAAAGTCCCGGGCCCTGATACTATCCCAATGGATATATATAAATACTGTACTCAGTTGTGGGCACCTATTCTGCTCAATGTTCTCAATGCAGCAGTTAGTGCAGGATTTCCCACTACTTGGAAATTGCCATGCATTGTACCCGTATACAAAAAGGGCAATCGAAAATGACCCAAAGTCGTACCGCCCAATCTCACTCTTCGATTCCTCAGCAAACATTTTGGGATGAATTATCTTAAGGCGTATTGAGGATTGGATGTCTGAAAATTAGATCCTGAGCAGGGTGCAAAATCATTTTAGGGAGGGGCTTGGTACCCAAGACCAATGTTTAAATCTGCTCAAGCTGATTGGCAAATATACACAAGCAAAGAGGGGTACTTTGTATCTTGTTTTTATGGATCTCAGCTGTGCCTTTGATAAAGTAAATTGAAGCAAGCTATGGGAAAGGTTAACCCAGTTGGGTATGGATCCCCAAATTGTGGAGCTGCTTCTATATCTTCACCTAGTAATAAATGCAAATGTGAGGTGTGGGCCGAATAGGGAATGCACAGACTCACTCAAGCTTAATAGGGGTGTTCAACAGGGGTGTGTTTTGGCTCCTAGCCTTTTTCTTCTATACACAGATGGGTTGTATGATTTTTTAGTAGAAAGATGTAAGGATGCTCCTAAAATCAATGGTATGAGTGTTCCGGTACTGATCTATGCAGACGATGCAGTTCTTATGGCCCGTACTATGAATGGACTCCGTGAGGCGGTTAAAGCGTATGAAACCTTCATGTCTGCCTTAGATCTTGAGATCAATTGTAGCAAATCACATATTATGGTGTATGATAAACCTCTGAGTAGGATGGGAGGGCCGAAGATAAATGATCAAATAATTAGCACAATACAGGAATTCCCCTATTTAGGGGTAAATTTAGATGAAAAGGGTACTTGGAAATCCTGTATCTCCAGGAGAGGGATGCTTTTCAATGCTACAGTAGGTGCTACCTTTGAATTTGCCGCAAGGGTGGGTAATAACCCTATTAAGCCCCTGCTTAAAGTATACAGGTGTAAATGTCTCCCAGCCTTAATGTATGGGGCACCACTTTGGGGCTATACGGAAAATAGGGCCCCTGTGATAGAAGAAAATCATTTCTGTAGAAGGTTGTTAGGAGTAGGCCAAAACACCTCTGGTTTTTGTTTGCATGTTCAATTGGATTTGGATTTCATTGAGGATGCCATTAAGATTGCCCCCCTTTTGCTGTGGATCTCCATTTGGACAAATGAGTTTGCTTCCCTAAATAGGAAAATCCTGCTGGATTGTATGTTATGTGATCATGCAAAGGATATTGCCGGGCTGGCATACATAAGAGAAGTAGCCACTGCCCATGGGCGGCCAGATATGTTTGATGCACCAGAGGGCTTAACATGTTCTGATAAACGTTGGGCAAACGAGAATTTCATCAAAATCTCAGGGGCCAAAAGAGAGGCAGAGGAATTAAGTAAAAAAATCAGTGAGGGATTTTATAATGTTAAAAATGGGGGTGGGCCCAGAGGCGTACCTTCAGGAGATAAGGAATGTATGGGAAAAGCCCCTCATTTCACGATTTCGATTAGGAGTATTAACCCCTACGGTGCCTTGGACGAGGTGATCTCTTCCAAGGCACCGGTTCCCGGGTGCCTTGGACGAGATCACCTCGTCCTGCACCCAGGAACCGGGGGTGAGTGCTCCCTCCATGGGCCCCCCACCCACACCCCCCGGTCGTGGATGGAAGGGGAATCCCTTCCCCTTCCACCCCCGACCCCCCCCACCACCCCCCTGTGATATCAGCGCGCATCGCGTGCTGATTGTCACAGAGGCCTCCTCCTTCACGCCCGGAGAGGCTTCAAAGTATTTCCTTCCCTTTGAAGTCTCTCTCAGCGTTTCAAAAGCCGGATTGTAAAGCAATCCGGCTTTTGAAACGCCCACTAGACACCAGGGATTTTATTTTTATTTAGAAATTGGCATAAGGGAGCGACCCCTTGGGCAAGGGCCTTTTCTGCCCCCTCTGGGGGCATATACCTCTAGACACCAGGGATCTTTTTTTTTTTTTGAGGTGGGGAGCGACCCCTTAGGCAAGGGTCGCTCCCCTAGAGGGCAAATTACATTTAGGCCATTTCTGCCCCCCATACTTTAGTTAAGCAACAATAGATTAAAATTATTTGTTCTACTGACTGCGCAATCACTAAAGGAGATTGGACAGATTTTTCAGGATCAGAGTATAAGTCTTTAAGGGCTGCAAATGAGGTTTCTGTTAAAGTGGACGGACAATTACACCCCCCATAGATTGCATCTGATGAATGCAGAGGTCTCTGATCAGTATTTGCGAAGTAAGCTAGACGGAGCTAAAGACCGGTGCCATACATTTTTACATGTCCAATACTATTTGGGAAAACGTTTTTTCAAGCTTATGGAAATCACCCAGATACATTTATCACTAGAGCCCATGCTTGCTTTGTTTGGCTCCTCAAATGTCACTTTGAGGGCCAAAAAAAGAATTCAGTATTTGCTGTACATTGACACCTCTATTGCACGCAGCTTAATACTTCAGAAGTGGAGAACCGAGTAGGCTCCTTCTTTTCCTGTGGCATTGGCTGGATAAAAATGCAAAGAAACAAAATGTTTGAGGAGGCCTATGCTGAACGGGGGGGGCTATCCACATTTTTAAATACTGGGGGCTGCTAGAGGTTGACCTAAGTAATCCAGCTGACCAGGGCATCTAGTTACAAGTTACTCAAGAATATGGGCCTGATTCTAACTTTGGAGGACGGTGTTAAACCGTCCCAAAAGTGGCGGATTTACCACCTACCGTATTACGAGTCCATTATGTCCTATGGAACTCGTAATACGGTAGGTGGTATATCCGCCACTTTTGGGACGGTTTAACACCGTCCTCCAAAGTTAGAATCAGGCCCTATATGTTCTATTCTTCAATACCAGCCAAGTAGTCAAGAATTTAGGGTCATAAGAAGACTTGAAGTGGTGTTTTACAATAGTTAAGCATCTTAGCTGTAATATATGTTGATGTTGTTGCAATTGATTGTTTTTGGGGGTATTTTGTTAAATTAGCACTTTGTTGGTACCATTTTGCATTGACAATGTGTAGTTTTTAGTGACATATACTATTTTATGTCTATTTATGTAATGTTACATCTGTATCAACATGGATTTGTGTTTTCTATTTACTACGTTTTGTCAAACCACTGCTATGCTTTGCTCAATAAAAAAAAATTCAAAAAATGCATGCTCCTTTAGGACGGCCACTGGTTCGATGGGAGAGTTAGTTAGTGCTTAATTATGAGATACCTGTGTGAAGGTTTGCACTGCAGTGTGGAGCCTATATGGTGGATCAGATGTAATTGGGCTTATTCAGTCACAAGTAGATGTGTAGAATTGTAATGAATGCAATTAGCTTTAAAGAGGCTAAACATTTGAGTAGTTAGGAGTGAAGTACTTTGCCAGGATCATTTAGAAATGGTATGTAGCATAAATATGCAATGAGGTTCAGGTACATGACAGTGAGTGAGGATCGCTATTGTATAATGCGGTTCAAGTAGACTATGGAAAAAAATTCTGATAAGCAAGACAAGATATGCACAAAATGCAAGGGAACCTCAGAAACAACTAGTGGTTGTATAAATTTCCAATGATAAATATCATTTTTTCAATTGCACCTAGAAAGGCTGTTGAATAACAAGGAACATCTGAAATGCAAGTTATAGTGAGACACTCAGTTACGCAAAACATGATGGGAAAAAAAGTGTAATCTATGGTGGCTTGGAAAGCAAGGGACAGCAGAGCTTCTAAGGTGCATTCCCGCTTGATGTGTGCAGTGTTTTCCTGGTACTTGTTGGAGCTGTGATATGCCATTTAGATTGCTTGATGCCTAATCTAAGGTACTGCATGGTTGGAGACAGAGGCTTGATGATTGTGGATGGGATCGAGTCACAGTACAGTTTGACTTGGACTTCCAAAAGAAAGAGCCCATTCACGAGTGCTGATTCACATGGATCACTCGGGCCTTGCAGGTGCTACAGGTGCTATAGGCCCTGGCACAGGCTCACTAAGAGGTGCAAGCAAAGTTACCCATTGTAGAGTCAGGAAACCAACCACCAGATGGAAGGCAAACAGGTGCATTCTTTGAGCAACCACTGCGAGCCAAGAAATGGTGCTACCCAAGTCATTCCCAAACCGTGGTACAATCTCTGAAACCCAACACCCAAAGAGCACGAGTACCTAGCTAACAAACACTGATCAAGCATTCTCCAACTAAATCAAGGTCCTCACATGTTCCCATATCTAATGATATGGGATGAATGGTTATGATGCACCTGGATGAATTGTTATGAACAACTGGGTGCTCCAAACAACTCTCCCTCTCTTTTTAATTACTGCATACATATGTTGATTAAAAGAGAGACAATATATATATATATATATATATATATATATATATATATATATATATATATATATATATATATATATTTCAGTCTTAAATAACAAACCACCCCCAGAAATTCTGATAGTTACCATGTTTTTACTAAATTAAATGGAAATCACAAAGAGGAAAGGGAGCCATACTCTTCATGTTTTCGCATCTCATTGGGACCGCAGTGAAATGGCCACTGGCTAGTGCACAGGAAAAACTCCATATAACATAAATGATAATTGCAATCAACCAATGGCTGGTGCATGAGGGCTGATCAATATGTGAATGACACTTACAATAGTCTATAGTTGAGGGACACTGATTTTTGCCGCTGCATTTGTTTCAAATGTGTGTGCTTCTGATAAATGATAAAAAGGAAGCCTCTTCAAGGTGTTTTTGCAGTCGTATGGGAAAACATTGATAGGTGAGAAGGTTGATCACAGTATGGGTAGCACATGGTCCCTGTACCATGAGACATTTCAGTTCATGATCAGTGGGTTTCAAACCACAATTCCTTTATTCTGATCCAGGTGTGAATGTAGTGACAGGGTAACACGATTTGATATTCTGAGGTTCAACAGTGCACTGACATGTTTACCGTCGTAATTTTGGGGACTCTTTAGAAGAAAAAGAATTGCACAGTACCTCTGAGTCATTTTGTACCTTTTTCCAGGAATTACCATTATGTCCTAACAAGATATGTGGAAAGTACAGAGATCCCAACAGTGATGGATATTTGTTAGGGTTGTGCATCATTTTTATTACATAAAAGTACGCTCACTTAAATCTGCACTATTTGTTACCTGTATTTCACCGGATTTATGTTTTCTTTACACTTACGCAGACCAACTATCATTGTACCTTGGATAAATCGTAGACAGTGCCTTATTTGAGCATATGGTTGCAGATCGAGTCCACCAGCACTCATTTTTGGGGACTGGCACTGAATTGTCCTTATCAAACTTTGCTAAACAGCAGGAGAGAGAAAAACACAAAAGGGGGAAAGAAACAGAAAGAGAAAGACAGAAAAACAGTGACAGTGGGAAAAGTGAGGTGGAATCAAGGCAACGCAGGCTTGATGTTTGATTCCTGGACCTCCAATAGCGCCAAACGCTGGCTTCTCAAAAAAAAAAAAAAAACTTTGGGCATCAGCACTTATTTCTTTACAAATTAAACATTGATCATAGTGCATAAAATGTTTGTCCGTCACAGTCTGCCACAGCTGTATGCATGACAATACTAATTGTCGCACACTCATAAACAGGATGAAGAACACTGTTTTGCAAGTCTTTTGATACAAGTGCATTCCCTGCGTATGTCCACTTTGTGACTAAATGAACAGTGGACAGTCACAAGGGAATGCTAATTAAGATAATTTTTGCTTGCAAGCAGATAGTGGAAGATAGGAGTTGCATGATTAAATAAAGCAAAGCAAAAGTGTCCTTCATTACAAAAATGTATAAAACTAAAATGCGCACTGATTTTTCTAGCTTTACTCAGAATAAAACTAGTTAAAATGCAGCAGTCATGAATGGTGGTGCCAGCCCAACTTCTTGTGAGGATACATTTCTAATTCCCACTTTCACAGTATGTGCTGCTGAAAGGAGTGACAGTAGGGCTGAGGACACAGAGTGTGATTGTGGGCCAGGGGCCATGGATGGTTGGCTCTGGTTGGTTTTGGGAGTGGGGTAGAGTGTGTTGGGATGTGAGACAGTCTGCTAGATTGCCTCTTGGATGGGTTTTGGGGTGCTGTAGTGAGGTGTGTGCTGGACACTACAAAACTACACAATTGTCATAGCATCTGCAGGTAAAAAAAGTACAAAAAGTTGAGTCACCTCTTGACTTGGAACTTTACATACATGTACGTGAAGCCTGCTGGTAGGCATGGGCAGTGCAAGAACCAATATTTCTGCTGAGCAAAACTATTGCCATTATTTAGACTAAGGCAAGCAGACTATAACGAATGAGAGAAGGTAGAGGCACAGCCTAGAATGTTTTCGCTAAAAATTCTTCCACTGATGTGGGAGCATTATTGTTGGACACACACAATGCTGCTGAGCTGCCAAGCTATTGTGGCATGTAGGAAATTCAAATTGTTAGCATTTTCAAAGATCAATACCTTAAGTAGGACTTTCTTTTGAATGATGAAAATTCAATGTTCCCGATGCACTGGTAGTTTTTGCCAAGCGTGTGCTGGATAAAGATACTGATTTCCTTGGTGGTTTTGCATGTTGGCATCAGGCAGGAAAGCACGGTTGTCAGCATGTTTCAGGCCATTCCCACATTAAAACAGGCCTTCCAGTGCCGGAGTAAACTCAATATGATGGTGGCAATGCACCATGTTGTTAAGATGCCTCAGCCAATAGCTTCTCCAATATCAGATACTAAGCAGTTTCCACACCAAGAGGTAGCCATGGGAGGCATCCTAGGATTTTTGGAAGATGTTCAGTTACCATAATAGTATCAGTGAGACCCTACATTTTAGAAATCTAGCCCTACAGGATACTGGCTGTAACTCCTTTTACATCTAGAAAATACAATCAAGGTGCTCCTTTCAGCATCGATTTTGCCCAAAAACCTTCCATTGTTTATGTGCATGTCGTCCAGTCGTCTTTAATGTGTTCGTTTAGGAGAAAAGGGCAGATTTAACAATATTGTTCTCTTCCAGGTTACTTTGAATGAGTTCTAGTTCGCTGTATTTCAACCTTAGTATTGGCTTGTTTGTTTTCTTTTAGTGAGCAGTATTTAATGGAAAAAATGTGTCCATTATTTACCCTTCAGTTGTTATGTTTACTTAGGAACTCGGGTAAGTAATGGCACATTGTTTAATCATCCTACTGCATCTCCCTCTAACGATTTGCTTAAAGTTTCCAATATTGATGTTCTGTTTATTTTGCTGTTGTTGTTTTAATTTAGAGGCTTAGATTGCACAGGCTAATCAATTTACCAATTTCATATTCGACAAAGAAGAAACATCTTTAAAGCACAGATCGAATTTCAAGTTCTCCCTTTGTGACTCTCTTCGTGGAATAGCTGAACATTTTGTCGAAATGGCATATTTTAGTTTGTAATAAATTTGAAGCGTGCGGCTTTCTCGAATTATAATACTGACAAACAGCAGACACGCCTCATTTATTTTTTTAGCTTTCCTCACACACACACAGAACAGATGCGCACATACAGGCGCAGTACAAGTTTCCCTTAAAAACAAAAAGAGGGTTTTAGTAACACAAGTTCCTCAAAACACACTCGAAACAGATACAGTGCCGATAACAAAAGATTGCATGACCCCCTTGCATGACACACGCAAAGCCGTTAAACACAGCTGTGGCTGCGAATGGAAGCACTATGGAACAGATGAAGAAAAATGTTCTCCCTCACAAGTTCAACGTTTTCTCGAAAAGAGACGGACCACATTCACCCACCCACTACCACCAACCTGGGTTTCTCCAGCCGCAGGCATGGCAGGAGAGCAGCAAGGAGGCACTCTGTTCCACACAGTTGCCCCCAATAAGGCCTGACCCCCGAGCCCATAGGCTACAATTGGCAATCCCAGTTTCTCCTTGAAATGTGGGACATCGTTTGCAAACACACGCAGCTGATAATTTTCAACACAGATTGTAGTTGTTCCTCGTGTACAGTGCTTAATTTGTAAATAAAAACGTGTCGAAGCCCAAAGAACTCCGCTGAAACACCCGGCTTCTGCAATTAAATGTGCGAACACTGAGGCAGCGTAATCCTGAAGCCATCTCGGGCCTCCTCAATCAATTTAAAGCCACTCCCTGCTCCTTCCGCTCACTCTTGCAGCTTTCTGCTTTCTCCAATTGTGACGCTTTTTCGCTTTTCACTTTCTCCGTGTTTCCCATATGTGTCTTTTGCTCGCAGCAAGTGCTTGATGCAGAAGAATAAGCGCCGGCCCTCAAAAATAAGTGCTGGTGCTCCGCACCAGAAACAACAAGCACAAATTAAGCACTGTCTTGTATCTCCCAGATAAAAAAAATACTACTATAGGAATAATTGCTAGACAATTTGTGTTCAGGATGGGGCAAGACTCTTTTAAAAAAAAAAGATAGTAACTATATCACGCTTGTATTGAATTGGCATTGTACTATGTGTATGTATCAAATAAAAGCCTTTTGACAAAAACATTAATTTGTAAAGATTCCAAAATCTTCACGCCAGTAGCCCATTTCTTTTAATTTCACTGTAAAAAGTCCCTCTCTCAGTGAGTCAAATGGGGCACCAAACTAATCTAAAAAATAACAGATGAAAAGAGACACATGGAACAGCTAAAATACCTTTCAGTGTAAGGGCTGACTCATTTTCACAATGTCATAAAGACTGCTGTAGCAATGGACTCTATGTTTCTATGTTGACATTTTACAGATTATTTTAACCACCTCTCACCAGAGGCACTTTTACGAATTTACGGTTGTGATAGCTAGTTTTTCATGTGGAACCTGAATGACCCTTTCCAGTTATACATTCTACAACTTGAACTAACAAACATTACCTCCATTTTGTTCTAGTTGATGGCTTCCTGCCAAATAGTTTATAGCCTCCTTGATATCTCTCAGACACAGGCTGATCTCTGCAAACTGCCATCTACTGAGATCTTCCACTACTTTAAAAAATATCTGACAATAAAGAAATGAATGCCCTCCCTTGTTCACGATGACTTATAAATTTGATGTTATTGTTTTTATTTTTTTTAACCTGTTGAGATGTAATCCCAATGGGCGCGGAATTCCAAATGTAATGGAAGGCCATGAGAAGTGGTTAAACTAACAAATACACTTTCAAGTTTCGAAAGACGTAGAAACTTATTTGAGAGTTCATGTGAACACGTTACAAATCGAGGCCCTGTGTCAGTTGGATAAAGATTTCAGGGTGATTCATGCGTAATGCGGCTTTAGGGACACAATATATTTTAATCATGCTAGTTTGGCAAATTTATTAAAGGTTTGATATAAGCTCCCCTTGCCAAGCCTACTGTTCATGGAGGCTGTATAGGAATTTAAAAATACATCTTTTAGTAAAGTTGATTTTAAGATTGTGTGTTTGAAAATGCCACTTTTAGAAAGTGAGCATTTTCTTGCTTATACCATTTCTGTGACTCTGCCTGTTTGTGGATTCCCTGTCTTGGTCAGTTTGACAGTTGGGCCGGTTGCACCTCACATTAGACAGTGACACAAAGGGAGCTGGGATGTAGTCTGCATTTCCTGATGAGCCATCTGTGCTAGGAGGGAGGGGAGGAGTGGTCACTTACACCTGAAAGGGCTGTGCCTGTCCTCACACAATGCCGTCTCGGACCGCCTGGTGAGTGTCTGGGGCCTGGCCTGGGCAAGGCAGGATTTCACATTGAAAAGAGACTTTACTTTGAAGAAGGCCTATTTCAAAGGAGAAATTGGGTATAAGAAGGGCACCCAAAACCACAGACTTTAGAACACTTCTGGAAACAAGAGGAACCTCTGCCTGGAGAACAGCTGAAGAGCTGAGGAGAAGTGCTGCCCTGCCTGTGACTGTGCTTTGTGGAGCTATCCTGCAGTTGCTGCTTCTGCCAGACTAAGAGGGCAAAGACTGGACTTTGTGTGCCTTCCATCTTGTGAAGAAATCTCCAAGGGCTTGATTTAGAGCTTGCCTCCTGTTGTTTGAAGTCTCAGGGACAGCAAAGACTTCTCTCTGCCAGCACCCGGAGTCTCTGGAGAGACTCCTGCTCTGACAAGTGGTGCCCTATCCAGTCCCTGGGCCCTTGAAAGGAAAGCTGGTGGAAATCGACTTCGGACGACTTCGGACCGACATGGCTGCTGAATCCGGTGACGACGCCTGCAGCCGACTCCATGATCTTTGCTGGAATGCGACGACCTTTGCAGGCCTGGCGCCTCTTCAGCCCCGCTGAAGTCTGCGACTCCGTGGAAGTCGCCACACCATGTCGTGACCGACGACGATCGAAGGGAGCGGATTCAGCGTTTCGTACAGACTTGTTTTCACTCTTCACCAAAGGTACTGTACTTGGGGGTCTACGCGACTCCGTGTCCGGCGCCGCTGGTGTCCGCTTGTTGGGAACGACTCCATCACGATGCTGTGTTAACACCTCATAGAAGCATTTTGTGTTTCTAAGTGCTATTTTTGAGTTTAATCTTTTAAAATTCATATCTTGACTTCTGTATGTCGGATTTTTGTCGTTTTGGTCTTGTTTTGTTTAGATAAATGGTGTTGTGTCATTTTGTAGTGTTTTCATTAAGTTACTGTGTGTGTTGGTACAAATACTTTACACCTAGCACTCTGAAGTTAAGCCTACTGCTCTGCCAATCTACCAAGGGGGTAAGCAGGGGTTAGCTGAAGGTGATTCTCTTTTACCTTGAGTAGAGTGAGGGTCCTTGCTTGAACAGGGAGTAACCTGACTGTTAACCAAAGACCCCATTTCTAACAGCCAGGATGTGGTCCAACCTCTTATTTAATTGCTGTAGATAGGATTGTACGCTTAAATACTATTTTTAGTGCTCATAGGAATACCTTTTCTCTACCTTACGGGAAAAGGATATAGTTTTTTTTTAATATACATTATCCAGTTTCATTTATTATAGAGTGCTGTTATTTTTCTATGGTGGGCTGTCAATTCGAACAATAGCCTAGTTAGTTGCTACAATAGTTGTAAAGTAGCCAATGATTCACCTATTTACTATTGAGTTTCATTGTAGCAATTGTTTCTTTATTTCAAATTATGATTTGCGTTCTATATTAATTCTTCCATAATGGGCCTGTAACATATATTTCAAGTATCATTAATTGCCTAAAGTGCATAGTGCTTAGTCCTGTCTCTTAAGACTGTGAAAACCTCCCACTCTGCACTTACCTTTTCTTTAATGTGCAGTAGTAATTAGTACATTTATGTACATTCAGCCAAATGATATAGCCACTTTTTAAAAGAAAAACAGACCTAAATTGTTTTGCAACACAGAGAAGAACATGTGCTTCCAGGCACTTGTCCAATGCCACAAAAATGTAACTGAGTTGAGTATTTATTCCCTTATTTAAATTGATTAGGCTTCCTTGAATTTAAGCTTCACTCTGGGAATGCAGAGCAGCCTTTGGGTTTGGCTGAAGAATTTACATGCTGGTTGATAGATTCCAATGAGGTTAGCCAGAGACTGAGGTGCTACGTTGTTTCAATCCTTGAACTTCTAACAACCCCGTTGTATAAGTATTGTATCACCTGCTGTGAGCCATTGAAGTGATTTCCTTGTATGTGAGCTGTGGTCGCTAAGGAAGAGCTGTGCCAAGTCTAACTGCAGTGCTTTGACTCTACAGGTGGCTGATCTCTGCGGTGGGTAAGGGATCGTAGAAAAAGGTGTAATAGTTCAATATGTAATTTATTGGAAAATCTACCAAGGGCTGAATGGGGGTGGATAAGAGCCATGAAAGAATCTTAATTTGGCATGACTTGCAAGACATGATTCAACATAACAAAAACATAACCAGTACATTTTTATATTGCATATTCAAAAACTTTCACAGATAACTGTTACCCGATTAAATTATATTCGTCATGTCAGTGTCAGAAGGATGCAAGTTTGAGTGCATCCATTATGATAGGGCACCTCTGACCATGAGATCGACCACAGATCCTTAAAACTGATATATTATTCAAATAAGCCACTAAAAACAGTATACAAATATTTTTGGTCCCAAGGACGCTTATTTGTTTATTGGCATTTTCATGCAGCATCACATTGGCAAAAGGTTCTTCCTAAAGGGTAAACAAGACAGGCTATGGGGCATCACATTTGTATATCCCTTCTCATCTACATGTCTTCTTACAGTCATGTTATGTTATGTTATATTATGTTATCCTATGCAGATTTGTAGAGCCTACTATCACCAGGGACTCTCCGTTTGCCATTTGTCTTGCTTTAACTTTGGTGTAGAGCAGTTTAATTAAAATCATAAAGTATGTATCAGAGTGGAAATGGCACTTGAAATCAATCAAGTTAAATGCTTGCAAATGTCTGCCCCACCGGTAGTCATTCTGGTCACACACCAGTACATCCTTATTTTCTCACTCTGTCCCGTCAGAGGGGGAGACACCATATGCAAATCAGTCTAGTTTCTGCTCCAGTAGTAAGAGTTGAGTTTAAACTTCCATCCCACGTATCCATTGACCACGAACACAAGCAACTGCAAATCAGTTTCCGTCTTGTTGCGTTTCAAATGGTGCAATTTGGGTCCTCTGACATAAGGAGAATTGTTTCTGAATGTGGCATGCCTGCCACATTTAGGGTATCACATTAAAATACCATAGATGATGGATGAAATACATGCAAAGTTATCAGCCACAGGCAGGAATGCAGCCTGAACAATTGGCATTAGATAAACCTTTATCCAGAATTCCACCCAACAACTCTTTGTTTTAATGGAAATTTCACTTAGATAAGAATTCCAAGGTTACAAAATTGTGACCTTTCTCTGCAGGAGGATGACCATTGCCTACTGGAAATCTGTAGGTTGCTGTAAAAGAAATCAGTTAGTAAAAATGCCGTCCTTAATAAAATTTAATGCAATTTGTTTTAAAAAAATAAATCCTTGCTGCAAAGTTAAACTACAAACTTTGCAAAAATGTTGGATGTTACATCAGGTTGAAGCCTAACAACTCACACAAAAGACAAACTGAGGCACCTGGAAAGCAGATCTAGTGTTGTTAGAAAGAAAGTGAGTAGGCATGGCACGCAGAGCAGACATTGTGACAGTCTTGTTTGACAGTATAGTAGGCAGAGATTGGGATGTGGCTCTGAGTGATTGGCAGTGTCTTAGAATAATTAAAGCATTCCATCCATCACATTTGTATGTCAATTTTGTATCACCCTAAGCGGAACAGGTGTGCTAAGATGTGGGTCCAATGCACACTGTGTCACTTGAACCAAGTGCTGCCCCTCTGATAAGCCCATAACTTGGGAGAAAACTGTCCTGGGTAGCTTGGGCTCCACTTCAGGGAGAACCTGGTTTGACAGTTCAGGAGGGACTGTTCCGATTGGAGCAGGGTCAAGATTGATTTGCATAACTCTGGCTCCAAACTAAGGTGGCATGATGTGCGAAATAACATTAGATTTTGCATGTAGCTCCAAGAGATTGCCAGTGGTTGAGATTAATTCAAACGTTCCATCCATCACTATTTTGTATGTTCATTGTGCCGCCCAAAATGAAACTGGCATGTCGAGACGTGGGTCCTGTGCACAATGTATCACTGGAACTAAGCTGTACACAGCTGATGAGCCCATGACTATGGTGAAACCAGCCTTGGGTTGCTTGTGTTCCAGTTCAGCGAGGACCTCACGTGGCAGCGCAGGCTGGACTGTTCCGATTGGAGCAGAGTCTAGACTGATTTGCACATAGCTGGGTCCAAACTGAGGTGCAATGGTAGGTACAATAACAATGGACTGGATGTGGTCCAGAGTGATTGCCAGTGGCTGAGATTAATTCAAGCAGTGCTTCCATCACTGTTTTGTATACATATTGTGTCACCCTAAGTGGAACGGGTATGCTCTGACATGGGTCTTGTGCACATTGAGTCACTAGAGCCAAGCTGTACCCAGCTGCTGAGCGCATAACTAGGACAAAACTCACTCTATGTTTCTTGTGTTCCAGTTCAGGGAGGACCTGGTTTGGCAGTTCAGGCTGGACTGTTCCGGTTAGTGCAAGGTTGAGACTGATTTGCAGATAGCTGGGTCCAAACTGAGGTAGTATGGTGAGCAAAATAACAATGGACCGGGATGTGGTCCAGAGTAATTTCCAGCGGCTGAGATTAACTGAACCATTCCTTCCATCACTGTTTTGAATACATATTGTGCCACCCTAAGTGTAATGGGTATGCCGAGATGTGGGTCCCGTGCACAATGTGTCACTGGAACCAAGCTGTACCAACCTGATGAGCCTATAACCAGGGGAAACCTTGGCCTGGGGTGCTTGTGTTCCAGTTCAGGGAGGACCTGCCTGGGGACTTCGGGCTGAACTGTTATGATTGGAGCAGGGTCGAGATTGATTTGCATATAGCAGGGTCTACACTAAGGTGGCAGTGTGTGCAAAATAACAACAAATTGGGATGTGGCCCAAGTGATTGCCAATGGCTGAGATTAATTCAAGCATTCCATCATCACTGTTTTGTATACTTATGGTGAGAATGCAAACAGGGCCCTTTTGCAAACTTATCATCAACTAAACTAAAATATGTTAAACCAATTAAATATATAACCACAACTATTTTTAAAGCAATTAATATTAACATGCAGCTTACTCCTGAACGATATTATAGCACAACATTAAATTAAATCACACTTAACCATAACAACGCATTGAGCCCATCAAATGGGGGTAATCTATGTAGAGATCAACATTATCCAATCAATACAGTGTGGATGCACTGCAGAGTATAACTCTCCTAAATGGAGGAAAGGAATGCACTAACTATGACAATTTAATTTTAATGAGGGCAATCCAATATACAATGTATTAAATTTCAGGATGTCCGCCCGCTATCTATAGTATTGAAAATGCAGTTACATTCTAATAAAAGTGATTGAAAAGGGTCGGACAATAATTTAGTGCACATGTAAAATAGATATCCATGAAAAGCAATTGAATACTGAGTCCATTCATCTCTGCAATGTATTGTATGAGCTAAGTAATCATCCTTATTGTATTAATTGTACAATTCAAACAGCCTGCCAGTGGTTTCAAGGCACTAATCTGGAAATAAAACTGCAAGTTAGTTTCAAAAGGCAATGTAGACTCATAAGAAGGTGGTTCCTCACCTCAGTCTTGAACAGAATATCAATTCCCCAAACATTTGCTTTTTATCATCCTTCTTCCATTGAATCACCTTGTTCTGTTTCACTACTCCACGTATGTTACCACCTGAGCCACAAAATAAAATATTCCATCCACAATACTGTCAAGAAACGAAAACTCCAAACTGCCACCAGAAAATACTCCATGCTCAGAGATAACCGTGCTGCTCTTTTGGCTCCCATATATGTAAATCACAGGCTTTATTTAAATACAAATACCAACAATATTCTGCCTCACCAAAGCCTGACACTGCAAGGAGCATATCCTTCATATTAATGCCATTCTACCAGTTATCTTCTTCATTCACCACAACAACCGTTATCATAAGAATGACAGAAGAAAAATAAATATTACCCAGGCTCCACCACTATCACTGGCTTTCCAAAACCAACAAAACTCTGTTGGATCTCTGAAGGAACCATAAGTTAGTCACAAGAACTGTTCCACGTGGTGAAAATATCAATATAAGCAATTGATACAATTTAAAAAATAATGCCTTTTTCAAAGTGAACATTCGGGAAAATTCTTCAATGTTGTGAGGAGGTCCTAAACCAGGAAGAAAATCTGTGCTGCAGTTAGGGTCCTGCAAAGTATAACCTTTGTCTGCTAAGTTAGGTTATATCAAAATACTTTGCCCAACATAATCAGAGGAGTGGTAAACTCATTATCTGGGACATGTCATTTGGGAGTGGGTAGAAACAGATGTCACAAAGCCCACGGAGAGCCCAGCCCTTGACTTGAAGATGCAGGGGAGGACCATAATCAAGGCAACCTTCTCAGACGTTCATTTATGCTCCCAGTACGTGGTGGGAGTTGTTTTCTTATCCAGAAGAGGAGACAGTTTGTCATTTACATAGGGTAGACCTGTCCAGAAGTATTAGATCTGGAAAGAGGAGCATGACTTCTGCCATCCTCAATAAAACTTCCTTGGGCAATTTATATTTAAGAAATAGAATGTGCTATAAAATTGACATGGTTAGTGGTGCACCAACTACATTAATTGATCCCATGAAAGGCACTAATCACTGTACAAATAGCACCTCACCATTAGCTCATCAGAAGGCTCCTGGACTTAGAAGAAACATACAAATAATTAAGAATCCTAAGAATCATGGCATATTTCACACACTTGTTGGGGAACAATTCTGAACTGTCTCCTGCATCCCACTAGAACCCCCATCCTGGGCTTGCTCTACCAGTGTCAGTTGACTGCCTGTCTGTATTACTCCAGTGACACAAAAGGCCGAAGAAGGACTCCATTCTGTGTGGGTGAACCATATGTCCATTTGGGAGTGAACTACTCTCGACTCTATGAAAGCCATAGCTGGAGCCAGACATCAAACCTTGGAGCCTTGCCTGAAACCCTGAAAACTGTTATCGAGAACACAAGTAATTTTTGCAGCACTAAGAAGAAGTGGACCTTTATCCTTATTTTTCCCTTTGCATATTTAGGACAGAGGTATAAAAGATCCTCAAGGTATGTGTATCATCTTCAACAAGTTTCACCTATTCTGAGCTTTTTCCAGCAAAGTTTGAAACTAATGTAGGACTCAAAAAAATAAGCACCTTACCCAGTGGAGGCCTCAAAGGCTACAGTTTCCTGTAGTACTCTGATGGAAATGTTTAGGAACCAAAAAAAGACTCAGCCACTGATTACAAGAGAGATGGGCAAGTCTGACCGAGGAACAAAGTCTTGTTGGCCTAGAGGTTGGAAGTTATGGTTTAGCAAATTTTACTGCACCTGATAATTACTGGGCACAATAAAGTCTGCACCTTTAAAACTTTACCCATAGTCATATGGCTATTTTAATCCTGCCACTATATACAATTCGGGAAAATGCCCATTAAATACCAGGAATGTCTGATCCCTTAATGGCACTGACAAGCAGACTCCAGAATTAGGTAATCTGGTGCCCACTTCTAGGCTGCCTCATTACTATGTGTATGATGTTACTTCTCTTGTCACACCTACATTGAATTGGCTCGGAAGATATGTTTCAGCCTCTGCCAAGTCCAATAAAGGATCAATCCACTGAGCTGGACTATGGGAGAGCACCAAAGGCAGATACCAGCACCCTGAGCTCCTTCCTAATCATGCCCACCAGCTCAAGTCACTTTTTTCTATTAACCTATAAGTGGGAGGGATGGAAGTGTGAGAGAAGACAGGAGGAGCAGCCTAGGTCCCCCACTTTTCCTATAACTATACCTACCACTTGATTAACAGAAGAAACAAACCAGAAATGGGGAATTGGAAAGGGATAGAATAGGATTGTTCCTAATCCCTCTCCGTCCATTCCTCACTTTCTGAGTCAGTTTCAGGCAGCTCCTTTGTACATCAGAGTTTCTGTTTCCAAGAGAAACACTGGGAGAGGAAGGAGCTGTATACCTTTGACCCAACTAGCAGCCAGAGACTATTTGTTTTTTCTTTAGCCCAAGAAGACATCGAGGCCCATATTTATGGGCTTTGTGGTGCAGGGCAGTGCAGCAAATCATCTTTTTGTTCTTTACTGCGCCACAGTGAGAGGGCAGGAATGCACCATATTTATCCAATGCAGCACATTCCTGTCCTTTCCACCTGAGCTGGTTTCCTTTTGGCAGCCTAGCACCAACAGAGGCACCCTAGCACCAACACAGGCACTCTTGCCCCATTGTGCAAGAGTGCCTGTGTTACATGCAGGATTGTTTTTGTGCAGGAAGGGACACCTTCCTGCATAACACCAATCCTGAGATAATTTATTTGTTTTTCTATGTCTGCTGCAGGATGGTAAAAATGAGGAGAAATAAGTATATTTCTTCTTGTTATGCCTCTCCTGGGGAGACACATCCTTTTCAGTCATTCCCAGGTTTACAAGTTCTTGCATCAAAAACCATATAGATTTCATGGGAATACCCAAGCAAAACCCGTGGAAACACCTCCCTAGCACAGAGTATTAAAACACAGCGAATTGCGTTGCATTACATTACTCCAGACATCTGAAGCCATGCAGGGCCACGCAAGGTGGCTTGCGTGGCTTCATACATCTCATGTTATGTGGTGCAAGAGTGACTCAAACCAGGCCACACATATGGCCCCCATGTCTGACTCTTCTGTGGAAAAGACATGTTGTTCAGCTTTTTATCCTAAGAGAAAATACAAACAGCACTTGGGTCCTTGATGGAGATGCAGACACACGTCTGCATGCTAACGAGGAGCCAGTTGCTCTTTTGATTTTTTTTGTCTCATTAAAACATTCAAATATCATCTGCCTCCATCCTGGGGTGCACACACACAAGCCTGTGCACCAGTGAGGATCCTGAATCCTGTCTGAGTGTTTTCTTACCCTCAGACAAAAAATCGAAACCCTGCCAGCACCTTGCTGGGGCACAGATAGATGCACACACCTCAATGCCTCAGAAAGGGCATGGATGTTCTTCTTTTAAGCATCCATCCCCAAAAATCAAAGAGTGCTAGGCTACTCTTTGGGGGCACGAATACAGACATCTTGGCCTGGGGCTGTGGCAAACCTCAAACCACAACCTCAAACCACAAACATTTATGAACATTAGGCTCATTGAGGAGTCTGGGGTGGTGTGGCTTGTGAGTATGCCACTTATTTTCCTCACCAAAAGAAACACTGTACAGGTCACAGATTAGCTAATAACAGATTGTGTTACACATTGGTGCTGGCAGTTTCCAGAATGTGTGATGAATAGAAAAACTCCATGATTCAGTATTCTCGCTCATCTATCAATAAAAACAATACTTTACCTGTGTCTATCATAATTCACATAAACAGGCCATGTAAAGTCAATCTAGTGTGGTCTTCATTGGTCACAATGTTGACCTATTTCTGTCCTGTGCAATAGGTCCACCCATACATGTAGAATACTGTTTGTATCAGAACAACTATGGGAACATGATAAGGTAGGATTTTTGCCATTTGCCTGATGTTCCAAATTTTTCTGACACACAAAAAGGAAAAAACTGTGATTTGTTTGCCCATATTTTGACATCTGCAGGAGATTCTGAGTAGTAAAACTTGTTGGGGCTGAGCCAAGCCACATCAACGGTGATTCTCATGGGACTAAAACTTTCAGAAATGTCTGGGATTGGAGGGTTCTTCTGGGTGTCACCTGATCTTGTGTTCATATACTATAGAGATTCCCAATATTATTTCCACATTAACACATCCCCTGGTCTGTAGAGTGTAGACATCTACTTAAACCCATGAAAAAACCACCAAGTCCACTTAAATCATACTCAAAAGACCTACATAGCAAAAATGGGCCAAAGGCCTTTGATGAAGCATGTCCTTGTGTGAGTAACAGTAAAGACAATTGCCTTGTTTTGGGAACAAAATGTTGAAAATCTCAAAAATGCCACATTCAGCATGATGTTCCAGTCAGCTAATCTGGAAGAGGGTTGTCCAGTACCCAGAAATAGATATATTAAAAAAAGTATTGTTACAGAGTGTCTGTTAGAAATGTGCCGCTTCTGCAGAGTCATCCCAGAGTTTTACTTTCTTTTACTAAACCCCTTTTTTGGTGGCCTTTAAGACTGTGCACTTTGACCCGACTAACCAGTGGCAAAGTACTTGTGATCGCTCTATTAAACATAGTAAAATTGGTATACATCTGATTGGGTTATTTGATTTACCTATACATTCCTGTTAGAGTGTACTACATTTACCCAGGGCCTGTAAGGAAAATGCTACTAGTGGGTTGCAACACCGATTGTTTCACCCACTAAAGTAGCAACGTAAAGCATATTTCAAGGCCAGTCCCTGCAATTGGGGTAAGCAGTTTTAATGTGCCATCTCAAACAGGAAAGTTAAACATTTTGCCAGGTCTAAGCCTTCCTTTTGATATTTCTAAGTCACCTATGAGGTAGGCTCTATATGCTAGTAGGGAAGGTTTTATGATATTTAAACAGTATGACATTTATTCTCAATGTTTTACATGTCCTGGAAGAGAAAAAAACCAAAGTCAATATTTACTGTGACAAGGGTGACTCTCCCACAGGAAAACACTGGGTTACATTGAAACAATTTACAGTACTTTAATCAGGTCTTGCTAGTAAGATGATTAAAGGGCTCATTTTAATGGTAAATTAAAATCCAACTTAATGGTAAAGTTGGATTTTTATATTAGTATTTTGGAAATTACACTTTTAAAAAATTGTCATTTTTCTACCTAAGGCAAATGTGCCTTTCTGATAGTGTCCAGTGTCACTGATTGCTGATGGCTTCCACGTGGGAAGATATGGATTGCTCCCAGACATTAGACAAATTATAACCTGGAGGCTGTGCTTAGCCCCTTACTAAGCATTCAAGGATGCCTACACTTTCATTGGCAGATGTAGCTCACTGTTGAGCCTGCTTCGCTTTTGTCTTGCTAATCAGCTTACCTCCACACCCAGTGGGAGAAGGAGCTGCCACAGGACTGGTTTGGAGTGACCACAAGAGAGGAGTTCCCCATTTCCAAACCCACACCTCTAGGTGGGCAGAGGGAGTACAGGCCATGCAAAGAAAAGGCTTCTGCCATGTTTGTTGTAGGGAAACAAGGGTACTGTGGGAAAGGTTACAGTAAAACAGGATGTGTTGTAAAAATGGGTAGCACTACTCCTGGCAACTTTTACCACATTGTTTAGGGAGTAGTCAGGAGTTTCCCCTAGCCACAGGCTGGCACAGGGCATACAAGGGTCATCCCCAGTACCCATCTCAAAACACTCCTGGAGTTGTGGAAAATCAGAACAGGGACTGTCCAGCTTCCCTAAGAGCCCGAAGAAAGACTGAACCTGCTTGCCTGTAAACCAGGACCCCAACAAAAGGTTAGTTAGATGACCTCCTGTTTCTGTTAGAGGGAGACAGCAAGCTTCCTGAGGCCTCTCTCCCTCCTACAGCCCAGCTGACCATTTCCAACTGAACCTGGACCCTGCTACTGGTCTCTGTTGGAGTGTGCCCTAACCATCAAGTGACCCACTCAGGTCACGGACCCTTGACTGGTGTTAAAGGTATGCTTCTCCTGACCAAACTTCAAAATCTGGAACTTAGAAATGTGTTGCATGATCTCTTGTGCGCATGTTCAGTTTTGAGTGTGCAGTGCATGTGTAACATATGATTTGTAGTAGAGCTCTGTGAGTTGTGTGAATACTAGTAATGGGTCAAGTGAGATCAATTTTCGATGCCACTTGTTTAGTATGGCACAAGATAGAGAATGAAAATGGTTTCCCAAGACAATAGACTTTGCACAATTGCTGCATCTGAGGAGTAGTCAGAATATGATATTTAAAAGAGGATCTATCCAAATCGGTTCTGAAGCCTCAGACAGGGCATCCTCATCCCCTGTCTGGAACAGGTGTATAAAGGTGTGATGCTAACCACCCCACTTTGTTCAATACCCAGGTTCTTCTTGACTAAGGAAAGGGCATTCCTCCTCAGAGTACTCAAGGAGCTGCTGGGAAATAAATACTGATGTCTGCCTCACAGCCAGCCTCCCAGTGCTAAGGGGACATCACCTGAAGGTAACACTACCTACTGGAGGAGCTAAGAGTCTGCCTAAAGAGCAGGGAAACCTGTATGCAAGCTTTCCTGCTGAAAAATGAAATGAGTCTGCTGGGCTCTGCAGAACGAGGGACTGTCCAGTAAGAGATGTCATTGTATTTCCAGAGAAAGCTGACAACCGAAGAAAGTGAGCAAGGAATAACCAGTGATGTAACCGGGAAAGCTGATATCTGAGCCAAGGTCACAAGCGAGCCTTATCAAAATGGTACTCAAAGCATTTATCCCTTGTGCTGAAAAGACCACTGCTTCTGCTGACATAACCTTGTTTGAATTTTGCCTGGAGGCCACGATTGCAACTACTGAGTGTGTGATCACAGCCAACCATAAGTGCCACCTGTGCTGGAATCAAGTGATGCTGCAGACCCCGTCTCAGAAGCTACTCTGTGAACCAGGTCCTGAATGAGGCCAACATTTAATTCCCCAAGTGTCCCTCACACACCTCAAGCTATCACGATCAAGTCACACATAAACTTCTGGGCTTAACCTGCACAAGGGGACAAGTGTCTGGGAAACGTGAACGTGCTCCAGGCACTTAAGATTATTTGCAAAAGGAACAACAAAAACATTGAACTACTTTGCTCATTGAACCAGTGAGAAGCCTGGACCATTCTCAGCTGAATCTTTTATTACCTTTGCTATTAGAGTGTTGGATATGTAATAGAGGATCTTCATTTGACCATAATGGGATGGAGAGCGATGACCATGAACGAATGGGAGTGTATAATTTTTCACTGTTAGAAAGAAGCATAAGCACAACCTGCATGTTGTACCCATCGGATAGAGTAGTATTTAGTACTGCTGTGATATTAAAAAGCATATGTTTTTCTGTATAATGAAAGCAGTGGGGTAGTCATTGAGTTATTTTGTATGTTGTCTGAATGTTAAGTTGTAAACTCTTGCCCCCATGCAGTTGCACCCTGAGAAGTGTGTTGCTGTAAGTTTGATGGTTTACTGAAAGAAACTTCACCAGTGGATTACTCTCATCAACCCCTTAGGTGCTGGGCCTCCCATCTCCCCTCTCCCTCCCCCCATTTGCTGAGCCCTTTTTTTAGCTATTTGGATAGTTTGCGCTTAGGCCTTCATAACATTTTTGTCCACATAAGCTATCCATGCCAAATTTAAGTCCTTTTTTTCCAACAACCTAAGGATTCCACAGGTACCCAGAGTTAGTGGGTTCCCCTGGAGGAGATCAAGAAATTAGCCAAAATGCAGCAAACATTTCGTTTTTTCCCTGAAAATGGCATCAGCAAAGGACTTGCAGTGTTAAAATCACCATCTTCACAGATTTCAGGAACAGGAAGACTTGAATCAGAGAAGCACATTTTTCAACACAATTTTGGCATTTTACTGTGACATACCTAATTTTTACTATGTTTTTGTGTTTTCAGCCTCCTTCAAGTTAGTGACAGAAATGGGTGTGAAACCAATGTTGGATCCTGGGAAGCTAAACATTTCTGAAAAGAAAACAACATTCTGAATTCAGCAAGGGGTCATTTGTGTAGATCCCACAAGGTTTTCCTACAGAAAATAACAGCTGAAATAAAACAAATATTGAAATTGAGGTGAAAAAAACAGCAATTTTTCTCCATGTAACTTTTTCCTGGGATGTCAGATTTTGAAAACAATATACCGTTATGTCTAATGGACTCTTCTGGTTGCGGGGATATATAGGGCTTGTATGTTCATCAAGAACCCTAGGTACCTAGAGCCAATAAATGAGCTGCACCTTGCAATGGGTTTTCATTGTATGCCAGGTATACAGCAGTTAATTTGCTGAAACATAAAGAGTGATAAATAGGTATCAAGAAAACCTCTGGATTTCGAAAATGGGTGCAAGATAAGGTGTTGAGAAGAAGTGGTTATTTGCACATCTCTGAATATCGGGGTGCCCATACAAGCATGTGAATTACAGGGCATTTCTCAAATAGATGTCTTTTTTACACACTGTCTTACATTTGGAAGGAGAAAATGTAGAGAAAGACAAGGGGCAATAACACTTTTTCTGCTATTCTGTGTTCCCCCAAGCCTCCCGATAAAAATGGTACCTTACTTGTGTGGGTAGGCCTAATGACCGCAACAGGAAATGCAACATGGACACAACACACTTTTACATTGAAAACTGATGTGTTTTTTGGAAAATGCCTTGCTCTGGATTTTGCTCTCTAGCTCAGCCAGCGCTTCATTTTTGAAAACTAGACACCTAGGGGAATCTAAGATGGGGTGACTTGTGGGGCACTCACCAGGTTATGTTGCCCAGAATCCTTTGCAAACCTCATAATTTGGCCCCAAAAACACTTTTTCCTCACATTTCGATGAAAAAAGTTCTGGAATCTGAGAGGAGCCACAAATGTCCTTCTACCCAGCGTTCCCCCAAGTCTCCCGATAAAAATGGTACCTCACTTGTGTGGGTAGGCCTAGCGCCTGCAACAGGAAATGCCCCGAAACACAACGTGGACACATCACATTTTTCCAAAGAAAACGAACCTGTTTTTTGCAAAGTGCCTAGCTGAGGTCTTTGGCCTCTAACTCCGCTGGCACCTAGGGAAACCTAGCAAACCTATACATTTTTTAAAGCTAGACATGTTGGGGAATTCAGAATGGGGTGACTTGTGGGGCTCTCACCAGGTTCTGTTACCCAAAATCCGTTGCAAACCTCAGTATTACACTTTTTCCTCATACAGTATTCCGCTGATAGAAAGTTCTGGAATCTGAAAGGAGCCACAAGATTCCTTCCAACTAGCATTCCCTCAAGTCTCCTGATAAAAATGGTACCTCACTTGTATGGATAGGCCTAGTGCCCGTGTCAGGAATAGATCACACAAGGATCAATTATGGTCCTTACATGAGGGCAACTGTTGACCCTGGGGTGATCCATTCCTGACGCAGGCACTAGGTACAGGTACTCTAGTGTGGCAGCTGTTTTATCAGGACAGGTAGAGAAACACTGGGTGGTTGGAATTTTGTGGATCCCAGCACATTCCTGTAGTTTGTGTGACAGAAATGCAAGAAAAAATAGAGTTTTCATTCAATATTTCAGCTTTGCAGGGTATTCTGGGTATGAAAACTTTGGGGAATCAACAGGTGTGACACCTCTGTGGACTACCCCGGATGTCTAGTCTCCAGAAATGTCTGTGTTTGGTAGGTTTCACTGTATGGCCGCCGAGCCCAGGACCAAAAACGCAGGTGTCTGCCTTACTAAACTAGGTTGGTTTGTGATAGATAATTTTGATGTCTCGACAATATGATTTGGGCGGTGGAATTTGGGGCTGAACTAAATTGGGAAGCTCCCAAGAGAGCACTCTCTCTGTGCTTGACGCCGCATGCACCTGCTCTCTAGGTTGGGCTAACCCGCTATTGTCCCGCTGCACAGACTGTGCTTGCGAAGGGACAGCAGGACTGTCCTCATCACCTCCCTCATAATCACTGGAAGAGGAGTTATCGAATTGGACTCCTCCGACTGAAAAATCACTCCAAGATTCTGTGCCCTAGCCCTCAGATGCTGTCTCAGTATCTGCTGTCTCAGTTTCTGATCCTACGTCAGAGCTGTCCTCTATAACCCGAGTTAGGGCTTGAGCAGCAATCATCCAACGAGATGCCATCTCTGCTACTGGCTAAACTGTCGCTCTAAAACACTAGCCTATTTAGACAGTCACAAAATTGCTGGTGGATGTGTGTGTGATACCTGCAACAGGACCTCTCCTCACCTTACCTTTGCTTCTTCCCTCAATCAGCATGTTCACTCAAGACACTCAAAAAAGTTCACTATTACATTGTCACAAACCAATCATCACAGTCTTTAGCGCCTCTAGCGCCCAGTCCAACAATCATTATTGGTTCTCCCATTACCCCCTCCTCCAATTTCCTCACTACCACCCAGCAAAAGTGCATTTCATCCCTCCATAGCCCCCCTCGCCCATACATTTCATTTGTATTATAGCGCAAGTAATGGCTGGCTTCACTAATCCACTCAGCTATTCACATATAATACAGTTTTGATCCTTTCAGTAGGCATATAAATCTTCTGCGCTACTTTATGGCATCAAAACTGCCACTAGACAAAAGTCAGATCCTTTTTTAGCAGAAACATAATCACAAGTTACTTGACTTTTTTATTGGTGCCTAAAAGCTACTGTTGAAACGCGTGACAAAGTGATTACTCTGTGTATATATATATATTTTATAACAAAACAAATTCCTCCTGGGGGGAAGTATCTGTATGACAGTAAAAGCTTCAACTTCACTGGAAGTGTCCTGATCTTTCTTGTTGTTACAAGAATTTGTTTGGTTATATTTATGGTTTTTCCTGAAACCATGGTCGGACCGCCACTTCTTTGAGCCTCAGTATCTCGTTTTTGTGGGGGTGAATATATATATATATATATAAATATATAAAAATATATTTATATATATACACACACACACTCACAGATATCTATGTACAGATAAATCTATAAAGATAGATATATCTACATAGATATATCTATATATAGATCTATATATATATATATATATATATATATATATATATATATATATATATACATATATATATATACGTATATATATATATATATATATATATATATAAAAATTTAACAGCTGTATGGTTTCCTTGATGGCCAAAATTATTGCCCCCACAGGGGGTCGCCCTGCTCATGGTCGACCCCCTGTCCATTTCGTTTTTTTTTCATTTTTTTTCATTTTTTACTCCCCTGGGTGGGTAAACCTATCTTTGAAAAAATATATGCCCCGGGGGGCAGCCGTATTCCGAGGAGGCCGCCCCCCCCAAGTGAAATCCCTGGTGTCTAGTGGGGTTTCCTAGCGAGATCGAGGGCCATGAAACCGGTTCAGGAAGGCCTCATTTGAAAGGGGAGACGGCCTTCCAGAAAGTCAGAAAGTTTGGGAAGGCTGTTCGGGGCTGTTTTTCCTTGTGGCCGCTTTCTGCTCCAGTGGAGAAAACAAACAGTGACGTCAGCGTGCCTCGTGGCGCGCTGACGTCACAAAGGGGTGGGTGGGGGAAGACACAGAAGATCTTCTGTGTCTCCTGGGGAGTTTTTCATAAAAAGAAAATCCTCTAATGCAACACATCGGAGAATTTCTTAACGGCCTCCCTGGTGTTGGCCACTGGTCGTGACCCGCACCAGGGAGGTAGTGTGTAAGGGTTAATTAGCACTTCCTCAGTGATTTGGAGGGTATCTCTCATTTTTTCACCCCATTATTACACTTCCTGGATGTAAAACGTATGAAAGGTGACTTATCCAGCATATGTTAAATACTTTACAGAAGACGTTGTTAAATAAACACTCACTCGGCTTCAAATGCCACTTTCTTAAGTTGGTCTATTTTCATCCATATATTTTAAGCTGGAAATAGAACATGGGATAAGACAACCACAAAATAAACGTTACCATATATGACATTTTTGTGAAGTAGGTGACACATGTCTAACAGCAGCTCATAGCAGCAGTTATTGACTGAAACATCAGTGAATGGAATTTCTGTCGGTATAAATCAAAGATTCGTCAAGCTAACACAGACATGTTATATCTACAAAGTGCAATCATGCGGATTGCAAAGGCTATGACAAATTATTTGTGTTTAATTTTTTTATTCCATTTAACGAAAATACAAAATGTCCCCAGAGATAGTGCAGACATGAAGCTCACTTTCGCTTTCCATTTAAGGATTCTTATCCAGCCCTGAGAGGAGAATTCTCTCTTATCGATTAAACCAGCTAATATCAGGAAGCTAATTGTGTGGCTCGACACTTTCTAGTATTTAATCCTAAAATAAATGGTCTACATTCAACACTTTTATCTGTATGCAAGAAGTTCTCTCGCTTGCATCCAGACAGAATTGCATGTACTCCGCTGATCCCTTGATTGCTTTGATTGAAAATAAATGTATGCAGAGAAAATGTGATCTTATCTACATCACGGCCGTTAATTAGACATGGAATAATTTCTTTGAAAAATGCACCACAGTTCGACATGCTTGGATGGTTACATTCAGAAAATGCAATAACTCTGAAGCTAAAGGGAATTTACACTGAGTTGTCTCTTTGTATAATAAATGGATTGAGTATACATTTCTAATGAACCTAAGTCTTGATCTAAATTTAATATTTCCATAATTTGCCTGAAAAATGACTCGCATGTGCTCTCATTTTTACTGACTATGAATGAAGCTCCTTCATTTGTAGCTTACATCTGTCTTTTTCTCTTCCGGCAAGTGTGTGGGAAATAACACCCCATAACAAAGGAACCTGCAGCTACATGGTTTATGCCTGATACTACATGATGCGCCTCATGTCTGTCTTGATGTAGTTGGTAGTTACTGCACCTTGGAAATATTCCATCCCAGGGTAATGGTATTTACTGTGTGTGATTAATACCCCTCACTATTCAGGATTGGGGCATGACACCCTTAACACTTACATCCATAATGGGACCTTTCTTTGGGAGAGGAAAGCAGCGCATCACGTAGTGATGACATTGGATCACTTCGAAAGACCTGTGAATTAGATTTTCAGTGCATGGGAATTACACCAGTAGACAAAATACTATTTTGCCTGAAGCCTATCTTCATGATTCAGCTGCATGCCCATCCCATAGCAAAAAATGTGGTAGTAAAAAACAGGGTATCCTGTGAACCTGATAACAGCCAGAAAAATACGGTGCATAACCATCTCATACACATTCTTTCTCCACAGCTCTTAAGTGGCCCCAATCTTATAGGTAATTGGAGTGGGGTGCAACAGTCAACTCTATATAAAATGTCCACTATCAGAGCTGGTGTTGATTCCAGCTCCACTACGTCTTTAAATCAAGTACTATGGCACATTGTTTTAGCCGAGAGCTGCAGCTTGTGCCCTTTTACACCAAGTCATGTATTTTTATTTTTCTATTATTTTAGCAGAAGTTTTTATTTAGTGGAGATGTTTTTATTATTTTATCAGCCTGTCCTTTTACACAGACTTCTGTTATTCTTTTCTCTGCACCGCAGTCTCATTCTGTGCTCTTTCCAAGGTTATACGTGATAAGTTACAAATTATTGCCAATGCAAAGCGTTCATCATGCCCCCAACTGTTATACACAGAACTATACATGTTGTCACGTCAGGGCAGTTTTACAAGATGTTTTATTATAAAACACCTCACCCCCGCTACACGATAGAGGGTAATTCCAAGTAGATGCCATTGTACACTGCATGTCGCCTTTGCAGTTTCTGCTAAGACATGATGCAGTCCACTCTCCATGTGGGAGAATTCGCAGTAGACCAACAGACCTCTTCTTTACCTACAATCACAGGTATAGGGGAAAGGGCTCTTCCAGGGGTCCTGATCTGCAGATTAAGGCTTACACTGCCATGCTCTTGTAGAGAACCCTAGTAGTGCAGGTAGAGATTTTAAAACCATTATTGTGACAGTATTGTGGGACGTTTTCTATGTTTCATTATTCTTGCCACTGGCTGCTTTCATTAAGTTTTATCATTCTCATGATCGCAATAAATGCCTTTTTACATAGAATGCAGTTCATTCAATAAAACATATTGAACCTAGTCCTGCTTCCGTTTTGCCTTTGTATGTGTGAGACATATGAGGCTGAGAGAAAGGGGTAAGATCTGTCTCACCATGATTTCCCTGAGAAATCCAGGTGACATGCTAAGGACTGCCCTAAATCACCTTTTATTCTTCGGTATTGGTGAGGTGCTGCTACCTGGCCAGAAGGGTTAGGCCGACAGTTGTCACATGGTGCAGTATCAGACTCAGTCCCCCGTACCCAGGGGTGCTGCCAGCCAAATCCAGCAGTCTTGTTATTATAACGAGAGTTTTTACAACATGGCGCCTCCAACGTTGGCTAGGCACTGAATTACAGATCTCCCAAGTATCTCTTTCTCACTACATGGTAAAGACACCCTAATTACCTTGTATTGAGATGTCTGTGGTATTGGTGATATTCTCCTCAGCTAAGATAGACAGCACATATTTTGACTATAGGTTGTTAAAGCTTGAACATTTAAAAAGATTAAATCCCCAGTTGATGTCCCTATATCTGAGGTATACAATATTGAAATATGGCAGAACCCCAATGGGTTGTAATTGCAGCTAACGTGAGGCTCCCCCTCAAAAATCATTTAATAAATAGTGACCCCCACAGTGACGAGAGGAGTTTTTTCATTTGTAAATGAGGCACATCTATCATATAGAACAGATTCTTTTTATTCTTGGGTCACCTTTCCAGCAGTGGGTGGGAACATTCATGCATTTCATCAATACACTCCTGCTAATGCACCAGCACAATACAAAGCATATGCATATTTAGAAATACATCTATCTTATCAAGAACACCAACATTGGCTTGATGTCACCCTACCACACTTTGCACACAATGTTAGACTAGGTCTTTTAAGCACTGAAGGTCTTACATGGCCACACCTGGTCACATATTCACCACACCCTAATGCTAAGACCATGGCAGTAGCGAGTGTGCCACCTATATAATGATTTAGTACAAGTATATAGACGCTTAATCCAATTTGTGATGCAAACATTAAATGCTGCCCCAGCAAGGGCTGCTCCAGCACAGCCACATATTGTTATGACAACCCACCAAACGTAAAGAAATTCTGTTTCAGTTAGCACAAAGAATAAGAGCTTTAAAAGCAGTGTTTCCCCATATGGGACCCTAAGATTAACATAGAATTTTCGCAATGTGCTTGCCGTTCCCGCAGTGGACAACTGTGCCACATGGGGTGTAGCATTTGCTGCACTCTACACTACTGCACACTGTACACCAACACTTTTAAATCTTCCCGAAGTGTTAAAAAAAATCCAGATGAACACAGAGCTTCCCCGGCCCTAGACTTGGGGATGCAATTAATGGGAAGCTTTGCCACAGTAGCCTCAATATTATTAAGTAATTTTAAAGGGGAAGGTGTAGCTCTAGCAGTCCGCAAGCAGCTCTAGGATATTCTTGCACAGGATCAGGAGTGCGAGCTGCCAAAGATTATTGCAGAGACCAATTCTAGTATAGAACTGGATAGTTTGGGAGCCAGACTGAGTAAACCTTAACTACGAGGTAAATCCAATAAGGATTCTACCAAGCAAGCAATAGAGGGTTCTCAAAAACACTGAGATAAACAAAAACAAAATAAATATAATGTAAAAAAGAGAGGAGAATCTCCGCGTCTGAAGACCTCTGATAAACAATACAACCTAAGAATTACAGATAGCTTGAAAACTACTGATACATGACAATACTGTTCCTTTCAGAACTCACTGGATAAACAAAGTGAGAAAGTTGAGTGTTGCGAATAATGGAACCAGTACATGAAACAAAGAATGGATTCACATTGCTCGGCTGAAAATTCCATAAAAAAGGATGCGAACCTCCCCAACAGAAACTACAATTTAAAAAGAAAAAGGTGGCAGTTATTTCAGCACAAAATACCATGCATGTAAAGAGCTTTAATGAAGAACAGGAAGTGGGCACTGCCTGTGCTAGACAGTGCAGCTGAGGTCACAATAGTTCATCAGATTCTTCAAGGGATTCTGGATGTGACAGCAAGTAACTACTATATATACGTAGAAACTGCAGACACACGCATCCTCCCCAACAGAGTTTACAAATTGAAAATGCAACTCAAAGGCGGTATTGAGCACACAATTAAAGTAACAGACAGCACAGCAGAGGTCACAATAGTTTGCCAGATTCGTCAAAGGTTTCTGGATGTAACAGCAAGTAACGACTATATAGAAGTCGAAACTGCAGACACACGCATCCCCACAACAGAGTTTACAAATTGAAAATGCAACTCACTGAAGGCATTGAGCGCACAATTAAAGTAATATCCTGGGAAAAATTGACACTGTGCTATGAGATTCCTATCGGCAGAAAAGGATTGGCCACCAGAGTTTGTCTGTATTCTTCCATACGGCGAAGAAGTTATTATGCCTTCTTTCTCACCTCCCGTTGCAAGCGAATTAGGGAAAGCTTATTCAATAGATTGTGTATTGGGACAAGCCCCTGAGCTGTATCGCAATTATGTGGGTTGGAACAGAGACACTCCATACCACATAATACCTATTAGATCACAACCACATCCTCAACATCAATATCCCAATAAACATGAGGCTAAAACACCTGTGAGAGAAATACTCACACAATTTGAGTACCAGGATGTAATTCAGCCCTGTGTCTCACCAATCAACATTCCCTTGTTTCCTGTAGCTAAAATGGACCATATTTATAGAATAATCTTGGATTACAGACAGTGAAATAGTTATACACACACATTTGCTATCCAAACTCAACACAGCACAGCACTGATTAATAATTTAGGGTGCAATGAAGCAACCCTGAATATCACCAATAGGTTGTTCTGCCAAAATATGGCACCTGAAAGCAGGGATTTATTAGCATTTAGCATTTTAGGCTTATAAAGAAAATTGTGTAGGCTGCCACAGGTGTATAAATACAGTCCTGGACTGTTCTCAGCACGTGTAACCTCCATTCCACACGAGATTGACCCAGAGGCGTTGTCATATGTAAGATTATATCTACCTCACGGGTGATGATCTCTTGGAACATTTAAGATGGGTGGCCCACATTGTTCTGTGATTTATCGAAATAGGCTATAAATTCAATTTTAAGAAAACTAAAATTGCCTTTCTCAGTGTCCTGTTTTTGAAATATGAGTATATGCCTTAAAAAAAACTGCAATCATTATTGTGCTTTTCAACTTTGGCAGAATTTACATTCCAGATTATGCTCAACACATGAAACCATTGTATGAATTAATACGTCCCGACTCTCAGGTAAATATTGGACAGTCGAACACATGCATTCTAAGAACATTGCATCAGAGCATGCTTGAAACAAGACACTTACACTATGTGATAAAACAAATTTGGTCATCTGAGTAATTTCTGGTGCCTTCGGATTGACCTATGTAACATTCAATTAAGGTGATACTGTACCTATAGCATACAAATCACACCTACACTTTGGTCCCACAGAAAAGATTCTAACTGCTGTTCAGAGGTTGTCATAAAAGAGAGGCCTCTTACCCATGGGAACATAACCCTCATACCAACCTTCAAGGCTGTTACAGAAGACAGAGTCCCAAATGCTAAAGCACTACATCCACGTTAGATCCAATGGACAACGTCCTTGACTGCCACTGATGTAGAGTATGTTTTTGATCCAAAACGTCAGACTCAAGAACTCCTTCAATATGAGCTTGAGTACCCAGTACCAACAAATATTTTGTCACTTGATCATTATCAAACATTAATTTATACTGATGGTTCAGCACAACTTGTGGTAGGCACAAAACAACAGTACTTTGCAGCCTGTGTGCTTGAGTGTGGTGTCATGACAGATGGCAAATTCCTTTCTCCAAACACTTACACGCAGATCCTAGGGGACTCCACTGTACAATTGGAAGATCTAAAGACTCTGGTATTAGCACTGGAACATACAGATTCGAAACAGTTAATACTAATAGTGTGGAATTCGTATTATTGTGTGCAGTCCTTTCATGAATATCTGCATTACTGGCACCAAAAAGAGTTCAGAGATTCAAGATGGAACACTATTAAACATAGGGGGGGGAAGGTAGCAGATCTGAAAGAGATGCTACCCAATGCATGTGTAGTTCATACAATGGGTCATCAACATGTTGGGATACACGTTGCAGGCAAAACCTTGGCTGTTGAAACGTGTCCCTAGTGAACATTTCAGCTATGCCAATTCCTAATGGGATACTTTGGGATAAAGTATCCTTTGATGTCTGGGCCGATGGAGATTCTTCAAATACCATATGTGTTTAAAGTTTCAATGAATGATATTATAACACCATTAGTAGTTTGTGGTGATTTGGATGTAAAAACAGTTGATTCTATGCTTTCTGAGTTTGAATATTATATATTTGAAAGTGAAGATGTTTATCAAACAACTGCTAAGTGTGGCGATATGTTCTGTTACAATCATTTCGTACATAATTTCATACATAAAGGTAGCACCCTGAGAGATGTTTATAACTATACACAGTGGGAACACTGTCGGACCTCACCAGAAGGGATTTCCAAAACATATATAGAAATATTTACATATTTTACTGGGCACGATGTAACAAATGCTGAGTCTTATATTTTAAATTACCTCCTATGAAATTGCAATGTATTTTGTTGACAGATACCAGATTGATATATTTTGATTCCTTTGTTTCCCAGTTGGTGATAGAAAGCTATGAATATGAATATTGGTTAAAGTTGATTGATTTAAAAAGAGTTTGGAGAACTAAATTTTGGCAAATACGGGGAAGTAAAGCTTTGTTTAGAGCATGCTCATTCTGTTGCAAATATTTTTCTAAATGAGGCCATATATCAAACTAGCTGTCTAGGCTTGTCAAAGATTATGGAAATTAATGTGCCCAGTATCTCCTCACCACCTAAATTAAAAAACTGTCAGAAAATAATTAATGTCACTCAAGAGCATCTCAATGGGTGGGACCAGAAAGGAACATTTAACACACTTTCAGGTCCTGACGGGTGGTTATTTTGGCTAACGGACACAAATGGTTGTCATGCACGTTTTGTAAACTCCACTGGGGTCTTAGAGTGAGTTGACATGACCCTCATGACATATCATCACAGCAGTCTAATATTGTCACCACATATAGCGTAAGGAAAGTATGTCAACAATGGCTGAAATCTTCCTCGCTAGAAGCTATAAAAGAACACCTCAGTCTCCTACCAGGAGACACAGATCTACACAATTTCCTGTTGGGCCCCAGATGACAACGTAAAAGGCACTTCTTATATGCAATTTATAATAACATTTGGAAACTTTCCCAAATAGAAGCTGCAGCCTGTATAAGGCAAATAGATCAGGAAAACTTACAGGAAGCATTAAAATTTGTAGATGATAGAATGAACACCTTGTCCAACCGCATATAGACACTCAACAACATAATTTCCTCTGAGATCGTCATTATACAAATGGCATGTCCTCTTTACAACATGGACAGTCAACAAAGGTTCATTGTGCAGGTATGTTGGATGTTACAAGTCCTAAAATGTGGTCCGTACTGTGGTAATATGTTAGCTCGAAAGACCTGTTTGCCACATTTAATTTAACGCAAAAGAAACAAATAATGGCTAAGAAAAAAACAACTTACCTCATGCTTAACATTGAAAAAGTAGAAAAGTTGTTTTTTATTGTAGCAGAAATACCATCTTTGGTTATTAATCTGCCTATTTCCACAATTCATTCGCTTCATGCTTGAACCATGTTCCTTTAGGTAGATATGAAAGGCTAGAAGATAGTTACATTATGAGGTGTGGGAGCTCTCCTTGTACAAATGTTTCAATGGCATGAAAGAGGTCTTTCTTACCGGAAGCAAGTGTGAGACTTCTGTGAGCCATTCAATGATTTGTAAACAGCTGTGCTTGCATGGAGCATCTAATGCTTCAGTAGAAAATGTAGCATGTTATCTGAAGGATGTTCTTGTTCCTTTGATTCGTCCAGCGCTCCATGTGCATTCAAACAAAGAAAACTATTGTGGAATGTGAGCCGGAATCCCAACATAGTTTTGGTCTCCCACTTTCTCACTTGTTGCAGTAATGTGCTTTTTCCTCCATCGCAACGGACGAAAGTGGCAGAGATATGGTCTCATATTGCTATTTCAAATGTACATTTTGACAAGCTAAGCAGAATGAAAGCTCTTTTGTCCCTCTTAAATAGTAACTTTCCAAGACATTTCGGTGAATTAATTGGGTGAATATGTAACGCCTTGAACACTGCTGGGTTTGTTCATTTCTTTAAGGCTGTTTTTATCAGCACCTTGTCCTTTATATTTGGCATCAAACCTTCAGACATGCAAATTATTTTAACTGTTTTTGCGGGGTTCCCTATTTGTTTGGCATTTTGCTGTTGCTATTCTTTCTTCCCAATGGCTGCTCCTTTACAACAAGGAGAACTGATGGGACTTTCACCAGCCCAACTGTGTTGTGAATGCATGATGCAGTATTTTGGAGCACAACTCCTGGAAGAAGTGGAGTGCAACTGGTGCTATAACACCTGGCACTGCACAGGATGCTGCTGTCTTGGCTGGAACTGAGGCAATAGAACATAAGTGCTCTCTCACCTTCCTTTCCAATTAATTGGTTAAATTAATATCTGCCAAAGTGGGGTCTTTCCAGGATGCTATTAAAATTGATTAAATTGGTGATTTTCTAGAGGACCATGATTATTGCTGACCTATTGACATTTGGCCCTATTTTGACTGTTATGTATTTAAATTCTAAATTGATCAGTTTTAATTTGACCCATTTTTGTCTGTTTGCTTGTCAACATAGACATTTCATTGTGTGCAATACAGTATTGATTTTACAGTTATAGATGTAGAAATGGCAGTTTTTTGCTTCAGGCTTTGTTAAGGACTTCTACACTATGAACCGTCAATGGGGAGGTTGTCATGAGGTTACATTAGCAATTACACAGGCACGTTATTTTAGCCTAGGCCTGCAGCTTGTGCCCTTTCACTTCAAGGCATGCATTTTTATTTTAGCAGAAAACTTTTTTAGTGGAGATGTTTTTGTTATTTTATCAGCCTGTCCTATTACACAAACTTCTGTTACTCTTTTCTCTGCATGGCATTCTCATTCTGTGCTCTATCGAAAGTTGTACATGATAAGTTACAGATTATTGCTGGTACAAAGCGTTCATCATGTCCCCAAATCTTATACACAAAGAGATACTTTTTCTCACATCAGGGCAGTTTTCTTAGAACACCGGATGTTTTATTATAAAACGCCTCACTGCCCCCTACACAATAGAGGGGGATTCCAACCAGTTGCCATCGTGCACTTGCTCTCACCTTTGCAGTTTCTCCTTCCATGTGGGAGAATTCACAGGAGACCAATGGACCTTTTCTTTATCTACAATCACAGGTATGGGGGAAAGGGTTCTCCCAGGGGTCCTGATGAGTAGATGAGGGCTTACACAACCATGCTCCTATATAGAACCTTAGTAGTTTAGGTAGAGATTTTAGGACCATTATTGTGACTGTATGGTGGGAATTTTCCTATATTTCCCTTTTCTTGTCCCTGCCTTGCTTTCATTATGTTTTAGCATCCTGGTAATTTAAATATATGCCTATTTACATAGACTTCAATTGACTGAATAAAACTTATTGAACCTAGCCCTGCTTCTACTTTGCCTTTGTATGTGTGAAACAAATGTGACTGAGAGAAAGGAATAAGATCTGTTCCACCACAATTTCCCTGAGAAATTCAGATGACATGCTAAGTACTGCCACAAATCACCTTTTACTCTTGGGTATTGCTATGGTGCTGCTAGCTGACTGGAAAGGTTAGGATGACAGTTTTCACATGGTGCAGGATCAGACTCAGTGCCCCGCACCCGGTGGTGCTGCCACACAAATCCCGAGTCTTTAGGACAGTACTTCATTTTCTTAACCTATTATGTGAGCTCAACTAACTTAGCGGACGATGGGCATCAATATTGAAACATCTGTTGTCCTCTTCTGTCTTTCCTGTAACATATCTCTTGTGCCCCATGACGAATCTTAGATATTGTCCAGAATTAAACTGAAAATATTCTGCACAATTTGTTGTTTCCAAAGGATATTTCTCCTGTTAAACCTGAGTGCCTTAGGGTGGTCTTCCACCACACTTTTAGCCTGCCTTGCCTCACTTTCGCTGATCTGTTTTAGTTTCCATTAGGACTCTTGGCACTTTACTACTGCTAGCCAGTGCTAAAGTACACATGCTCACTCCCCTAAAACATGGTAGCATTGATGTATCCAAAATTAGCATATTTAATTTACATATAAGCCCCTAGTAAAGTACACATACATTGCTCACGGCCCATAAAGTAAATGCTACTAGTGAGCCTGTAGCACTGATTGTGCCACTCATTGAAGTAGCCCTTCAAACATGTCTCAGGCCTGCAACTGCAGAGCCTGTATGTGCAGTTTCACTGCCATGCCGACTTGGCATTTAAAACCCCTTGCCAAGCCCTAAACTCCCCTTTAAGTACACATAGGACACACCAAGCCTTAATCTTCCCTTTTATTACACATTACACGCCCCTAAGGTATGCCCTAGGTAGCCCATAGGGCAGAGTGTGGTGTAAGTAAAAGGCAAGATATATTCTTTTTAATTTTACAAGTCCTGCTAAACAAAAACTCCCAAATTCGTTTTTCACTACTATGAGGCCTCTCATTGGATAGCATTAAGGATTCCTTAATACATTTATTACATGTAATTTCTGATTGAGAAGGAGTGGGACTGTTATGTTTAGTCCCTATGGACATGTACTAATGAATCCTCCTTAATGGTACAGTTGGATTTATGATTACAACTTAAAAAATTACACTTTCAAAAAGTTTACATTTTTCTGCTCCTATGCTGTGTACCTGCCTCCAATACACATCTGGGTTGGGTGACAGCTGGGCTTTGTGCATTTCCACTAGACAGTCACACACAAAGGAAACTAAGGTGTTCCTGGTGGGCCTTTCACATCCTGATGGGCCATCACCAGGATGGAGGGTCATCCTGGGCAGAATGGGAGGGAGGAGCTGACACTTACACCTGAATAGGGTTTTGCTTGTCCCCAAACAAAGAGCTGCATACCCCCCCTCTATTGTGTCTGGATCTAAGACAGGAAACGGAAGACCTCTGTGTACTTCAAAGCCCCTCTTTATAATAACCCTCACTTGAAGGGCACCACTAGGTATAAGAACTGGACTTCTGACCCTACCAAATCAGTATACTTATAGACCTGAGGATACTCTGCCAGGAAAAAGGACTGCTGTGCTGAAGGGACCGTCTCTAAGCTCAACTCTCCTGGACTCCTGCTTTGTTGTGTTTACCCTGCTCCAACCTTTCCTGGGAGTGAGAAGGATTGGACTGAATCTCCATAACCCCAGAACCAAGTGAGTCCCAGGTCTTGCTGGCTTGCCTCCTGTTCTGCAATCCCAGAAACATCAAAGACTGCCTGCATCTGCAACAGCACCTGGGTTCTGCCAACTTTGATTCCTACCCTGCCAAGTAGTGCCAATCGAGTCTTGGGGCCTTAAGTGGGTTATTCTGTGTGAGTGGTTGTATGGGTGTTTGTGATTGTCTGGGTGTGTAAGTGGTAAGTGGTATGTGGGTGAGTGTGTGAGTACATGTGTGGGTCTGTAAGTGGATGCATGCATTTTTTTATTTGGAGTCTGAATCAATGGATCAGCCGCAGACCACACAGGGGTTCGTGCTGAACCCCGCAATGGATCTGCAGATCCTCAAGTGTTAAAAAATAAACATTTTTGGACAATTTCTTGCCCATGAGGAGTTCCTCACAGAACCCTCAATCAGTCCCATGGGGTCAGGTTAACTCTTCCCTGAACCTTTCTATCACCCTTAGATTTTATTCCCCCCATCCGGGAAATGAGTCATGATGCACAAAATGACAGCCACAGCTTTCCTGTCAGTTTGCTGCCAGCCAGTTGGGGTATTACTGTTGACACATGAATCTGCAGACACACCGGGGTAGATCTGCGTCTCTAGATATACATAAATATATAAATCAAACAATTTCAATGTTAGAGTGATGCATACATTATACAAAAAAGAAGAGAGAAGTCTGGATAGGTCCCAAGTTCAGGTGGAGAGCAGCTCTAATAAGGAGCACCCTACAACACCAGTGACACTTTAGATTTGCTCACCTCAAATATCTATTTTTCTAGCAAAGCTTTTATGCATAGAATTAGCACGGTGCCATCCATGCCGAGCTAGAAAGGGACAAAGGGCCTCATTATGACCTTGGCGGGCGGCTTCAGAAGCCTGCCAAGATCTGACCGCTGGGCGGCCGTCAATGCGGCCGCACTCCCGCCGCGGTCATTATGAGATACCCGCTGGGCCGGAGGGTGGAAAGCTGGTTTCTGCCCGCCGGCCCAGCGTGGATCTCGGCCGCAACACAGGAGCTGGCTCCAAATGGAGCCGGCGTTGTTGCGGCCGTTCGACGTGTGCTGTTGCACCCATCGTGCTTTTCACTGTCTGCATTGCTGACAGTGAAAAGCTGCACGGGGCCCTGTCAGGGGGCCCCGTGACTCCCCGTACCGCCAGACTTTTCCTGGTGGTTCAAACCGCCAGGAAAAGGCAGGTGGTCGGGGACTCACCGCTGGTTCAAATGTGGCGGGAAATCAGCCCCTGTCATGTGTTTTGCTATCATTATAGCAATTTTATATAGCACAGACTTGCCACAAAGGTTTTGGAGTGCTTTACATGAGCATCAGTTATGTTACACAAGGACACATTCATTTTGATTTTGGGCATGGGGAGGATAAGTGATTTGCCCAGAATCACAGGAATTTGAGCTGACACCAAATCTCAAACCTGGTTTCCCAGTTGCATATTCTGCAGCTCTGGCCATAATGTCACATCCTTTCCCCTAAGTGTAACATATAATCAGGTGATCAACTGTATAAAAAAATAAACATAGCAAATAATTTAAAAATGCTTTGTCACTATTTGATACTTTGTAAAATATGTCCTAATGTTTGTTAGAAACCATACTTTCTATGGGAATAAGACTTTCTCATTGTGATAATTTCTAAATAAAATGCTTTAGGTATTATAGTTTTGAATCCATCAAGATTACATCAGTCCAGTGCTTAATTTGTAAAAAAGAAAAACTAACTGGCAGGGCCTCAGTCAGGAGGCCACTTCTGCTTGAACCGGTCATTGCCGCTGTCAATGTTGCAAGTTATCGTAACAACACAACTAATAAGCGTCTCACTCCTACAAATGTGACAGTTCTGACAATTATAGGCTCCCAAAGCTAAAGGAATGGCTATGCAGCAGGTATTAGTCATTCATAGTGTATGTTTAATTAATTAGCAGGTGTTGTGCTTGTCTCTAAATAAAACAAACAACTGCACCATATGATAGACAGTAAAACGTGCTGGTGCTGACAATTAAGTGCTGGTGCCGAGCACTGAAAACCACCAGCTCAAATTAAGCACTGCATCAGGGGTGCCACACTGTTGTAATAAATATAGAATGCTAGCTATCTAGTTGTTCATTAGTGTGGGAAGGGAGAGGTCAGTGGCACTGTCTCAGATCATTGAGGTCAGGGAAGAGGGTGAAGAGGGGACAGATTGACCAAGCTGAGCAGGCGGATGGGGCAGTTGTAGCACAACAGACCATGGAGGACTAGGCAAAGGGGTTGGAGGGGCAATAAACCAATCATGCAGGACAGGCAAAATAGGCTGTGGCATTATAACAGAACATTGAGGACAGAAGGAACAGACAGTGGCACTACAACTGTAAGAGCAAAAAGACCTGATTCGGGTAGGATACTCCTGATGTTTATAAGCCCCAAAATACTTTATTTTATCTGTCTCCTACCTAAAATCTCTTTTTCGATCAGTCAATAGGGAAAATCGATTCCTCAGGCTTTTTTTTTTAAATCTCCCTCTTAGCAAGTTCAAAATGTTGGCAAGAATGATACATTGGATCGGGGAAGAGGAATGGGGGATGGACATGGATTCTGATAACACAGGGCAGGATAGAGATCAGCAGGTGCACCAATCTGGCCTTTCAGGGCAGGCATCAGGGTTTGCAGCACCACAAAACACCACACAGGGCAGGAGGGACAGCAGTCCCACACAGCGGCCCGTAGAAATCAATAGGGAGGGGACAGGGCCATGCACATGGACAACACAGAGCCGAGGGGAAAGAGGCCAGGGCAGCAAACTGAACATATCGGATAGAAAGGAGGGACAGTTACAGCATAATGGACTATGAAGGGGGGCAGGGACCCAACAACGGACCAGATAAGGCAGGAGGGAGAGGAATAGGACCTGTATATGGAAAACCAAGGGCAGAGGGCAAAGAGGCAGGACAGGAGCAGCAAGCTGACCATGGAGGGTAGGTAGCATGGAAACTGGCAGCACAACACAAATGAGGGCAAGATTGAGATTATAATGGCATACACACAGAAAACTGAGGGAAGGTGGTAGGCGGTCAAGGCGGCAAGCTGGCCACACTTGGCAGGTGGTAGAGGTTGTGGCAGCACAGAAGTCCATGCATGGCAAGTAGGAGGGTTAGTGGCAGCACAACGACAATGGTGGGAAAGAGGGAGGGGGCTGGGGCATGCACATAAGGCCATGCATGACAGAAGGGAGGGGTATGTGCTGGACATAGACAAGAGAGGGGAGGGGTAGGGACTTCACAACAGACCATGCAGAGCAGACAGGAGGAGCAGTTGCAGCACAACAGAGCATGGTGGGCAGAAGGGAGTGGCAGCAAAATGGACCATGGATAATAGGAGGGAGGGGATAGTGGCGTGGAACTCCGTCCGGCAGGGTGGAGGTGGCAGGGGCAGGCGGAAGACATCTGACCATGCTAGGCTGGCAGGAGGGGCAGTGGCAGTTCAACACAACACTCAGAATAGATAGGATGGGCCGCAGCAGGTACATGGAACATGGTGGGCTAAAAGGAGAAGCAGGGGCATGCACCCAGACATTGGAATGCAGGGAGAAGGAGGGTAGGGACAGCATGCTAAGCACCAAGGCTAAGCAGGAGGGCAATGGTGGGGCATTGAATTAGACAACGGAGGGCAGGAGGAGGGGCAGGGAGATCAAGCTAAATGGAGGGCAGAGGCAGCACATCAGACTATGCAGTCCAGGAGGTAGGGGGCTGGTGCATGGACTCGGACAACAGAGGCTAGGGCGGAGTTGGACGGGACAGCAAGCTAACTGTTCAGGGCAGGCTAGAAGGGCAGTGGCAGAACAACTAATGAGGGAGTAGGGGCATGCATTTGGACAATGAATGGCATGGAGAAGGGGGAGCAGGAGCAGTAAGATGGTGTGGTAGCAGCACAATGCAAGGCCAGGCTCTGCATCTATCCCCCCCACACAGTGCATTGTGATGGGCATCTTACTTAATGTTAAAAAAAAACTAGAAATTAAAAGAAAAAAAAAACAAAAGTTACAGGGACATTATGGTTGGGAAATAGAATTTAAAAAAACTTAGAAATTCCCTGAAAACAAAACAATACAGGGATGTTATAGCAAAGTTCATATTTTACATGCACACAACCATAGAAGTTTATTGTTAGTTATTTCAAGTAACTATGACTCGTGTCCTAAGGTTACTATATTGCACACCCTCACCATGCACTGCTAAGTAGTCCAGATATTACTTCAGTCATGACATCTTCTATGGCATCATTGATAATATCACTGTAATATTTGCAATAAAATTACTGATGTGAAATCTGTTTTATGTTTATATGTACATATAGCCATCTATATATGTATGCATATATATGTACATATATATGTATATACATATATATATATATATATATATATATATCCAACAACAAAAGAAAAAAGTATATCAGCACGCTCAGGATTCAGGTAAAGTGAAAGACAAGTTTAATCGAAACACAACGCGTTTCGGCTGACACGGCAGCCTTGGTCACGTGTTATTAATCACCCATCCACCATTGTTAAATACTAACCAGTCATAGACATAGAAATGAGACAAACAACAGCAGATATCAGGTAAGAGAAAAAACAAAGAACCTTAAATACAACACCTCATAAAAAATTACTTACAACCTCATAGAAAAATATATATCTAAGTTACAATAACTAATCAGATCTGTAACACTGTACACAATTATCACATATATAAATAAATATGTATAGATATATAGACATATAAATATATAAATATATAAATACATAATTCTACAATCATGGAACCGTAAAGATAGATATATAATGGGGTAAAATAGCATGCATGGATGGAAGGAAAAAATATATCATAGATTGAAAGTCCACCAGACTCATATATTATAATTAAATATTATTACTTATAGGTCCAATGGTGAACTACAACCAAGCGATGTAAAAATTAGTTGAAAACCTTAACCACACTAACTGCAATAGTAAAACCCCTATATCACTGCTTATACAGTTGATGTTAATAAGACAGATCAGTAATATCGGACAGATTCTATAACATTTTCTTATCTGATAATCGGCATAGACAACACCCAACAACGTGCAATGTAAAGAGAGAGCGCGGTAGCAGGTAGAAAGCAGCATTAGTTTCATCCGACCCATTAAATCTGAAAAAACACATAAATACATATAATAAATGACCATTTATCCCCAAATCCAATAAATAGAAGATTAAATATAAAAACAAAAATAAAGTACAAAAGTGAAAAATACAAAAGTGAAAAATACATCCCTTGTTAGCACACTATATTAGTATCCAGAATAGATGTTAAGTTCTTCTAAATACTTTATAATCATTAGGAATCATTAAAATTTATTAAGGTTGGTCAACTACACATTATCCTGTTGAAAATACAGAACCCAATTATGGTTAGTTCTCAATTATCATGTAAATGGGTATTCAATTCCTCCCCAATGTTCAATCCTTTGGGTATCTTTGTCTCTAAATCTAAAATATACTTTGACTCTTTTTTCCTCAGAGTTAGTTCCCTATTGCCCCCTCTATGAGATGGAGGGACATGTTCAATGCCAAAGTACGACAACTGAGTCCAATCGGAATTATGTTTTTCTTTAAAATGCCTCGCGACAGGATAATGTTCATCAACTACAGTTATGGCTCGCATAAGTTCCATAATCCGTTTCTTAACACTATGGGGGTTATTCTAACTTTGGAGGAGTGTTAATCCATCCCAAAAGTGACGGTAAAGTGACGGATATACCACCAGCCGTATTACGAGTTCCATAGGATATAATGGACTCGTAATACGGCTGGTGGTAAATCCGTCACTTTTCCGTCACTTTTGGGACGGATTAACACCTCCTCCAAAGTTAGAATAACCCCCTATGTTTGGTACTGCCAACATACCATTTTTGACAAGGGCACTCCAATACATAAATAACAAACGGAGTACTACATGTTATAAATTGGTTAATTGGCCTATTTTTACCAGGTTTACATAGTGCATATTGTTTACGCATCACACTGTTACGGCATGCTTTACAATGCCCACAGGGAAAAAAACCCTGTAAGCCATGTTGTTTGAGTTGTGACATGGTGGTAATATCATTAGACCTTAACATGTCCTGTAAACTACGTCCTTTTCTGTACGTGATCTGAGGTCTGTTTAATATCAAATCACCAATAACAGGATCACTTTTTAATATCTTCCAATTTTTTCCAATGATATTCCTAACTTGTTTTGTATCATCACTATAGGTCAAGATAAGTCTGATATCATCATGACTGTCCATCTTTTGTTTGGGAGTGTTGTCAAAAAGGATGTCAGTTCTTTGTATAGCCTTGATTTTATCAATTGCTTTTTTGATAACCCAGTCAGGGTACCCCCGTTGTTTGAATCTCAAGATCATCTCTTTCTGCTCAGCTTCAAAGGCTTCATTAGTACTACTAACTCTTTTAGCCCTTAGCAACTCTCCATAGGGGATACTCCACTTAAGGCTCTCTGGGTGTCCACTAGAAGCATGTAGTAGGCTGTTACCTGCTGTGCACTTACGGAAGAGTTCAGTATTAACCTTATTTACATCAGTCTTTATCAATGTATCCAGAAACTCAATAGAAGACCTACTCATTTTGTATGTCAAACCTATATTCAAATCATTGTTGTTTAATTTACGAACAAAGTGGGAAGCTTCTTCCTCAGAACCTTTCCAAATAATGAAAAGGTCATCGATATATCTTAGCCATAGAATTGCCTGACTGGTTTCTGGATATTTTTCTTCATCTTTAAAAATATTCTCTTCCCACCAGCCTAAAAACAGGCAGGCAAAACTCGGAGCAAAGCAGGTGCCCATCGCAGTCCCAAGGATTTGTTGGTAAAGGACCCCATTAAACAAGAAGAAGTTGTTCATCAGGCAATATCTTATCATGTCTATTATCATTCCAGTGTGTGCCAGATATTTCAATGATCTGGCATCTAAAAAATGTCTACAGGCTGCAATGCCTTTTTCATGGTCGATAATAGTATACAAGGAATTGACGTCCAAGGTTATTAACAAGAAATCATCTTCCCATACAATGCCCTCAAGTTTCCCAAGAAAATCCTTAGTGTCACGAACATAAGAGGGAAGATTGACAACAAATTCCCTCAGAAAGTGGTCAACATATTTAGAGACATTTTCCAAAACACTACCACAAGAAGATACAATAGGTCTTCCTGGTGGATTGGTCCTATTTTTATGAATCTTGGGAAGAATATACAGCACCGGTAATTTGGGAAAATCTCTTTTTAGAAAACAATATTCTTCCCATAGTAGTAAGCCCTTATCTTTCCATTCCATAAGCAACTGCCAAATCCCCACAATACTGTTAGTATATACTTCTTTGGTGGTAACTTTATAAAATTGGGTGTTGTTAAGTTGACACATAACTTCATCAATGTACTTCTGTTTTTCCATAAGTACAATATTACCACCTTTATCAGCCGGGCAGACAATTGTGTCTGCATCACTTGCCAGAGATGTGATAAATTTCTTTTGGGATTGTGTTAGATTGTAATTACATTTAGGTTTGAACCATGTTTTATGGCGAAATTGTGTCAAATCTTTAACCACCAAATCGTAGAATGTATCAATGTTATCATGGTTCATAATAGGAAAGAATGTAGATCTGGGCTTAAAGCCAGTGGGAACAGACAGATCATACGTGATATTTAGATCATCAAGAATTTGGTAAACACTTCTAGTTGTAGTGGAGTCAACAACATCATTCTCTAATTCATACAATGCAATCAAAGAATCAACATCACTGATATTGAGCACATCATGGGAAACATCCCTATGAGAGCCCTCAGCACCCACATCAGGGGAATTCTTTTGTTTGAACCATTTTCTCAACTTCAGTTTCCTAATAAATTTAAAAAAGTCAATCCTTGTCTCAGCATAATTAAAACGTTCTATAGGGCAGAAAGAGAGGCCTAAACATAATGTAGATTTATCACTTTCAGATAGCACAAAATTAGATAAATTCACAATAGTTTTATTCACCATATTTTCATCCATTATGTTTATGAGTTGGAGCTTTTTGTTGTTTTTCCTGCTTGCCCCATATCGAAATTTGTTTTTGTTACGATTTCTGACTCTCTCTCGCCTCTTCTGATTCCGCCTCGTCTTCCTCTTCGGCCTGATGTCCTGCCTTTGTAATTGGAACTTAGTCCTTGTTGGTTCTTGGATATTTGCCTGCTGCGTCGCAGCAGGCGATATTCGTCTAAAAAAGTTGCTGGTTTGTTGGTGACTTCTTCAATAGACTTCTCACTCTCAGTAGAACTGGGGATATCAGATTCCTTTGCACTTTCTGCATCAGTTTCCAAAGAGGATTGTCTGTCCATCGTAGGGAGGCGGACAGGGGAGGACTTATATAAATGATCATATTTTCTGTTAAAAGTCAGAATTCTTCCGCTTTCATAATCCCCTATATCTCTATGTAATTTTAATTGTTTTTTTATTTTAATTTCCTCCTCATATTTCTTCAATCTGATGTTCATTGTCTCCATAAATTTGGATATCATATCCTTCTCAGACCGTGAGTCCAAATCGTCTTTTATTCTCTTAATATCCCCTAATAGGGTTTTCCGGTCCTGCCACGCATATATTATAAGTATCTGAAGCATATGTCTATAGCTCAATGCTGAGTTTTCTGCCCATTCCTTTAGCATCTCTAGATTGGGCGTCTCATATGATGGTGTGATAAAAATACGTAGGCCCCTTGGGACCATTTGTTGATCAACATAATTTTGCAAAGATGTAGCATCCCACCATTTAGATATTTCGGCTTTGCTCAATTTCTCCAATTTATGTAGTACAACATTTAAATCATTGTTACTTTCCTGACAGTGTATGTAAGGATTCTTCCTAATTGTGTCTTTAGAAAATAATGTTTGTGCTGCCAACCGCCTCTCATTCTCTATATCATCATCCATCATGCAGGGTTGCTGCAATGAGTAAGATCAAACTGAAATTCACAGAAACCGTGAATCCCCTAGGAAGGTTCCTAGTTCCCCTTGCCCAAATACGCCAGGAATTATTGTCTGTAAAAATAATAAGTGACAGATGTATTGCACACCATCGGGTATTAATTCAAAAATTTATTTTGAACACCAGCGAGGCAAATAACATATCCCAAGCCTGCATATGCGTCCTTCCGGGTCCCTCCGACAACGGTGAAAGGAGAAATCACAATTGTTAGGTCCACACAAGCCGATATAAGATAAACGATACATATATCTATCTATCGTCACATATTAACTGAACAAAAACAAAGGTTACAGGGACGTTATAGTTAGATTCTAAATTTACAAAACCATATAAATTCAGCAGTTATAGTTAGTTATTTCAAGTAATTATAACTCGTACCATAAGCTAACTATTACTCACGCCCTTTATCTATCTACCTATTTATCTATCTCTCTGTGTAAAAAAAAAATAAAAGATATATGTATATGTATATATATGTGTGTATGTGTTGAAAAGTGGATAGTTGGTAAGGGCAGGTAAGTACTTACACTTAGCTATACACCACAACCACCCACTAGGCCCAGTCAGGCTCTCGATAAATGAATCCCAGCTCTACCCTTGGTAGCTTGGCAAAGAGAAGTTACGCTTCTACGTGTATCATGACTGCCGACGGTATTCTGCCAGAATTATGGCGGAACACCGCAGACGGTCATGGCTGCGGACGGTGATAAGGCGGCACTGCTGACAGCAGCACCGTACACCAGCAAAACACCGCTGATGCATCATGACCAATGATATGGCCTGGCGGTGTTTTGCTGGCGGACGCCGCAGACCGTCTCCAGCCGTAGGACCACCTGCAAGCACGTAAGTCGGGTTCTCTGACAGGAGAGTGGGGTGGGGGGTGTTGTGTGTATGTAGGGGTGTGTGTGTGTATGTTGGAGTGCGTGCATGTGGGTGTGAGACATGCTGAATGCGTGCGTGAATGACTGATTGTGAGAGTTGTGTGTTGTGAATGGATGTGTGTGACAAGGTATGTTGGTGTGTGTTGCGTTGTGTGGGTATGTATGTGTGCATGCGTGGGTGGTAGTGGGTATGCGTTTGTGCATGTGTGCATATGGGTTTGTGTGTGGATGTGTATATGTGCGGGGGCAGGGGAGGGAGGGGGATGGAGGGGGAGGACTCTGAAGAGGAGGAGGGGGCAGGGGAGACCCCTATCAGTGCCACGGAAGGGATTGCCTGGCACTGATAGTGCCTACCACCATGGTTTTCATGGTGGTAATTTGGCAAGAAAACCATGGCGGTAGGCCGGGTCGGAATCCTGAGGGTGGGATTGTGACTGCCGCCTGGCTGGAGAAAGAAGTCTACAGCCCAGCGGCTGTTACCGCCCTTGCGGTCGGTGTGTTAAAGTAGCGGTCTTTGATGGCGGTTACCGCCAGGGACAAAATCAATTTTTTTTTACCGCCGGCCTGTTGTCGGTATTAACGCTGCTTTAACACCAACCGCCAGAGTTGTAATGAGGGACTTAGTCTTTTTCTTGAAGATTTTCTGGACCGAGGCGAAGTCACAAGTTGAATCCGACCTCCCTGCATCCCTCCTTGGATACACGTTGCCGAGGCCACAGTCAAGGATTCTAAGTTCAGACTTAGACCATTTTTCAGGACAGAAATCTTCATCCAGGATCAATTTGAAATTGACGCCCGCCTCCCTAGACCCTTCCTCAGATTCACTGAGCGGAAAGCCTCAATCAACTTTTTACAGGACGGCCCTCCCCAGCAAGCTGATTTTGAGTCAAAGTCGTCAGATTGCCTCTCAATTAGCCCGCAGTGTAATCCTGGAAGTTTGGGCTCCGAAGCTTTTTCAGCAAGACAAATCTGCAAGTCAGACTGGGTTGCGGTCAACGTGAGCCGGCGTGACTCACGACGTCGGGTCGGTCCACTTATGGAGCTTTATTCAAAGTTGCTTCAAACTTCTCCAAACATCTGGATATCCTTCTAGAGGTTACCCCAAGGTCCTTCAGGAGTCCACATATCACCCCAAGGTTCCAGAAGCTCTGAGGTCATGCTTGAGAGTTAGGAGTCCAACTTCCAGAATGCACCTAGCTCAAATCCAAAAATGACCGCTGGACACTGGTCAGCTGATCAGTTTCTTCAGGGCTTGATGCAGGGGACTCTAGTCAGCAATTTTCTACCAGAGGCAAACAGGAAGCCCCTTCTTGAAGTAGTAGAGGACAGGCAAAGTCCTTTTCTTTGTGAAGCCCAAAGTGTGCAGCTGGTGCAGTCCTTCTGAGTGCAGTGTCCAGATACAGGCCAGGGGTCCTGCAGGGCAGTCCTTCCTCTTCCTGTCTTCTTTCTGTAGGGATCTGAGATGAGATGCAGCTCTGCCAATCTTATCCTTGCCTCTGGGGTGCAAAGCAGGGGGTGCCTCTGTTTAATCTTGTGCAGGCCGTCTGTCCAATCTTGTGCAGGCCGCCACCCTCTTGAGTGACCACTTCATGGGAAGTGTGGCAAAAATTAATCCCAGGGAGCAACATTTCTCCCAAATTCAAGATGGCAAAATTTCTATCGTATAGTTAGGTCTGGCTGAGCCCTCCCACTTGTGTGGCTAAGTTTCCCTTAACACACTCCTTCCTTAATCTAATCAGGGGGCACCTGGCTGTCTGGGTTTGCAGGAAATTGGGGAGGTACTGAGGCTGTCCCAAATGTCCTTCCCTCCTTTGAAGACCAGTTTGGCTGCTCTCACCCCATCATGTCCTAACATCTGCTGAGGCAGATCTCCTCCCACCAGGTCCTTTCTTAGTGTCAGACCACGCTACTTTACACCTCATCAAAGCAACCTGGCTCAGGCTGCCAGAGGCTGATCAATCAGAGCAGGGCACTGCAGGGCTTAAACTGGTAACTTTTAGCAAGAGTTCTAAAACTCTTTCTAAGTAATAGTTATATTAAATTCAACAGTGGCACGTTGTTGGATTTATTATAACATTTTTGATACTAAACATGCCAAATGTAGCTCCTTCCTATAGAAAATAAGATGATGTTATTTTAAAATAGAGTCTCTCCATGTTCCATGTTAGCCTATGGAGCTCACTCACTACAATGGGGAAAACAAATTTAGCTATTTTTCCCTGGGGTCCCTAACCTACATGCCCTACCGTATACTATGGACTTATACATAGGTTGACACATCCAATTAGCTTAATTTGCCTATCCATTTTGATTTTGATCAGAGCACAGGCCCTGGGACTGTTTAGCAGTGCCCAGGGCACAACATCAGTCAGAAAAACACCAGCATAAGTGAAAAATGGGGGCAGAAATTTAGGGGGCTTCGGCAATCATCCCAGTTTTCCCACTATATATATGTATATATATTTTACATACTGGTGGTCACCAGTAGGTAGTTATCGTTAGGACTATGTTTTCATAGGAAAAGCATTTTGTGACTTGCCTATTTCTTTGGCGTTGTTTGACGAATCTTCACAAAATTTTCCCAAAATATGTGTCAGTAATTCTTGTTACACTTGGAAAGTTTCAGGACCTGTCAAGCTGGGACCGAGAAAAGAAGAGGTAAAAAAAAGTTAGTCTCCCATGTTAATTCCCGTAGGATGATGAGATCTGGTGAGATCTGGTTGGCTGTCAGCACTTTAACCAGAAAGTGATGGCAGCTATCTTCGGACCAATATAAATTATAGCACCCCACTGAAATGCATTGTAGTGAATAGCAGGTTTTGAGGGTCTCAAAAAGGAGAACGAATGAAGGATGAATTTTAGTTGCAATATAAATCATTTGTTGATGGTACCATGCTAATTTTAGGAATTGTGGTGTGTTCTAAGGTGATTTTACCCTGCTGGAATTTAATAAATCATGTTTGAGAGAGGACTGTTTTCTCGTGATTTTACCATAGAGGTTATGGAAGGTGCTTAAAAATGAGAGCATATTTTATGTAAATTCACACTATTTTTCTCAGCCATATGAGAGTGAAGTCTGACTTTCTCAGTAAAACATGTACTTCCAACAGGAGCAGTGTGTCACTTGATTCCCCTGTGTTCTACTGCACCTTTCCTGAGTGTTCTAAGGAACGACCAGAGAGCTAACAGTCTTACTTATGACATAAGTGTGGCACCTGAAGCCATTTTGATTGACTCAAAAGCCCTCATTACGACATTGGGGGTCCGAGCACCCATACCGTTACACCAACAGACCAACGCACACAAAATTATGACCCATGAATTACCGCGGACATTCAACGGTAAACCATTGGCGGTACATACCGCCGCGCACAGAATTGACACCCACATACAAAACAACACCACATTGCCAATCTGGAAAACACACACCTGACATCCATACACACACCACACATACCCATCCACAGCACTATAAAACACACACCCACATTACCCACAACACTTTACGATTACAAATCATTGCCATCAGACTGACACCAAGATCAACTAGAAACACACCACTTACACCCATACATCCCTCACACACCCCACATTACACACCCCACCACATTACTCAACACACTCTCACCAACACACACCACACAACACCCATGCCACCACAAAGGCACCCCCGTTTCACTAAGGAGGAGTTAAGGGTCATGGTGGAGGAAATTGTCAGGGTAGAGCCACAGCTGTATGGAGCACAGGTACAGCAAAAATCCATTGCAAGGAAGATGGAGCTATGGCAGAGAATTGTTGACAGGGTGAACGCTGTGGGACAGCATCCAAGAACAAGCAACAGCATCAGGAAGAGGTGGAATGACCTACGGGGGCAATACTGCATCCTGAGGGACTCGCTGGAGTAGCCGGAGGAATAAACACTGCATCACCCCCCATACCTGCATGCCATCACACCCTCTCACCCTCACTCCCATCACTCTACTCCATCCCACACACTGCACCTACACATATGACTAACCCCAATGCCCAGCCCTGCATGTAATACCAATGCATGGACAGCCCTCCCAGCCCTGCATGGACACCCATCACTAAAGCATGCACAGCATAGGGGAGCTAACAATCCCACAATACATCACCATACACAAGCAAAGGTGGCAGGGCAACACCAACGATAGAGGGGAAACCAAGGATGTACAATATGTCACACACATGAAGCATAATACGTCACTTACATCCCCACATATACCCCAGCCAATGTTAGTGGAGAGGAGGTGCCACAACTATCCAGTCCCCCAACAGAAGATGCCCCCAATGATGACAGTAACTCTGGACTTCACGATCTGGATGACCTACCTGACCCATCAGGGACCACTGGACAGCTGGTCACCCAAGCCCAATTACAGACCACCACAGAGCCTCTGCCCTCAGTATCCAACACAACAGCACACACCCAGCATACCCACGCCTCTGTCCCCTGGACACGTCAATCAGCAGTGTGCCCACCTGTACAGGGACTCCAGGCCATACCTCGCCCCAAGACAATCATCGACCTGGGGTCAGTGGCAGTGGTCACACCATACAGGGGGCAGGGGCATAGGCCAACAGGGACAACGGGAGGACTGCTCTGTGCCAGGGGGAGGACAGGACCAGAGGACAAGCTCTCCAGGAGGCAATCTCCGAGATCCTGGGAGCCTACCAACATACCCAGGACATGATGGGCCAGATCCTTGACAACGTGCAGGAGAACAGGCAGCTCCAGGAGGTACAGTATCAGGGGATCAGGAAGGACTTGCAGGCCATTAACACCACCCTGATCTCTTTAGCAGGGGTGCTGCCAGACATGGACAACATCATGAGGGAGACACCAGCATACCAGCGGGCCCCTACCACTAGCCAGTCCATTGACCAGCCCTCCAACTCTGCTGCCGCTCGTGGGCAGGAGGCCCAGCCACAGGACCCACAGGCCACCAGTACCCATCCCCCCGCAGAAAGTGAACCACCCCGCAAACATTCCCTGTGACCTAGACAGAAGCCAGAGGCACTTGCCAAGACCACCGCTAAGAAATTAGACTCTCCTGATTGACTCTCCTGTGTCCCACTAAGTCACCTTGTCCACCTTGAACTGCCATTGCTCCCCTTCCTGTGGCCCCTTTGACACTGGACCTGTGCTACAAACAGACTGGAAAAATACCCTGGACTTTCCTCCATCATCACCCCATTCCATTGTACCTTCCTCTAAATTTCTTAGCACTGCAATAAACACCCTGGGACACAACTCGACTACTTGCATGTCATGTGTTGAAAATGTGTATTTATCGAAACAGTTACATCCATTGCAAATGAACTGTACATTGTAAGAGCATAGCAATAATGACCGGTAGCTGGCTGTAGTCAGCACATCAGCACACAGTTGTCATAGCACCAAAGTCTGTAAAATGACAAACCATAGGTGACAGTAAGTAGAGGTAAAAGGAAGTTAATGCCATCATGCCACAGCCAACCAGAATACACCAATAGTCATGAAAATGTGAAGTTGCATTGTCTCACCTGTGTGTCATTGGAAGTACTGACTGATAACTGATGTCCTCATCCTCATCCTCAGCCTCTTCCTCCTCACTGTCATCAGGGTCTACTGTTGCCACAGGGGCATTTCCTGTCTCCTTCTCCTGCAGAAAGGGTACATGCCATTTAAGGACCAGGTTGTGCAACATGCAGCATGCCACTGCTACCTGGCAGACCTTCTCGGTGAGTAGCATGGGGATCCACCTGTCAGATGGAGGCACCTGAACCTGGCCTTCAGGAGGCCGAATGTCCTCTCGATAATCCGTCTGGTTTGCCCATGTGCCTCATTATAACGTTTGTCAGCCCTTGTCCTGGCATTCCTCACAGGGTTCAGCAGCCACAATAGGTTTGGGTAGCCAGAGTCACTTGCAGGTATTGATGGACAACATTTAGCCACACACAATTCTATGGGGTAAACACCAGAGGCATACACTAACATACACTGGGTGGGGACCACGTCTCACCTATTAGCCACACCCTGTGCCTCTGTAGTTGGGCCATCACATTTGGAATGCTGCTGTTACTCAGGACAAAGGCATCATGCACCTACCCAGGATACTTAGCATTGACGTGGGAGTTGTACTGGTCCACCAAGCACACCATCTGCACATTCAGTGAGTGGAAACTTTTATGATTCTTGTACACCTGTTCATTCTGGCGGGGGGGACAAACGCAATATGTGTCTCGTCAATCATCAGCGAACTCTGACCTGTTTCAGGTCCTGAGCTCGCCCCCCACGACCGCAGCACCAACCTGCTGCCTTCTGCCTCTGTCCCACGAGCACGCTGCCGTTTGCGTGTTCGAGGCCCTCCTCCACCCGCAGGCATCCTCCTGCGCCTCATCCCTGGTGGCTAGTGGGCTCACTTGACCCGTGTGCCGCTTCCGCCGTCCTGTAAGTGTTTTTTGGCTTTTTTGTTTTTTCAGCGCCTCGCCGCCGGCGCTTCTGCCCCCTTTGTGCCCCCCTGATTGCTGTCTCCCCGATCGTGTATTGTGCCATTATTGTATTTCTGATTGTATTTCTGATTGTATTTTCTCATTGTAACTGCTTGTAGTTTTGCTCGTTTTCAGTGTTTTTTGCCCCTTGTGCGCTCCCCGTTCCCTGCCGCTGCCTCCCTGCGGCCCCGCCCCCCTCGCACCCCCATTTGCCGCCTCCCAGCTGCTCCTCCCTCCCCCCTCCCTTCTTAATGGCTGGCGCTGCGCGTCCGCGCCGCTGGCGCGCCGAAGGCGCACCAGAGGCAAGCCCGTCTGCGCCCGTCCGCGCCTGGACCGCGCCCAGCGCCACACCCCCTGGCCCTCGCGCCCCCCGCATCCGCTACTCGATCAACGAACTCCGCGCCTTCAACCCCGGCCCCTCCACTGATTGCTGCCGGGCATCCCCGAAGCACACTAAAGGACCTTTTTCCTGCCGTACCTGCAACTTCTCCTGCATCAGAACGACCAATCCAACTACTGAAACATTCAACCCCAACCACCTGAACTGCATCCTCATAAACACCCGCTCCGCACGAAAACACGCCATCGAGCTCTGGGATTTGCTCGACACCACTGCTCCTGACGTGGCTTTCCTGACCGAAACCTGGTGGAACGACTCCTCGTCTCCGGACATCGCCATCGCCATACCGGACGGCTACAAAATCACCAGAAGAGATCGAACCAACGGAATCGGCGGCGGAATAGCCATCGCTCACAAAGCTACCCTCAAAATCCACACCCACTCGGACGACACCCTCAGGACAGCCGAACACCTCCACTTCCAGATCCACACGGACCCCAACACGACCCTCAGAGGAACCCTCATATACCGCCCTCCAGGACCAAGAGCCCCCTTCAGCGACACCATCGCCGACCTTGCAAGCACCCACGCCCTCGCTTCCCCGGATTACATCCTCCTGGGAGATCTGAACTACCATCTGGAAAATGCCAACGACGTCAACACCGCATCACTGACCTCCAACCTCCTCAACCTCGGACTCCGCCAGCTAGTCAACACGCCCACCCACATCGCCGGACACACCCTTGACCCCCTCTTCACCTCAAGCAACCACGTTTCCTTCAGCCACACCTCCGAACTCCACTGGACCGACCATCACTGCGTCCATTTCACCTATAAGAAAACCACAGAGCAACACCGCATCCAGCTACCTCCCCACCGCCGCTGGGGCAAAGTCACCCAAGACCAACTGACCAGCACCCTCATCAACAACCTTCCACCCGACGCAACCGACCCGATCACAGCCGCCATCAACCTGCATCAATGGATCCTCAACTGCGCCAACACCCTTGCCCCTCTCAAGAAACCCACCGCCATCCAAGGAAAGAAAAAAACAGCCTGGTTCACAGACGATCTAACCACCTCCAAAAGCATCTGCCAGAAGCTCAAAAAGAAATGGATCCAAGAACGCACACCCGACAACCTCGTCGCCCTCAAAAACGCCAACCGCGAACACCACCAACGGATCCGCATCGCCAAGCACGCCCACTTCACCGAACGCATCAACAACAACGCCCACGACTGCAAAGAACTCTTCGGCATCGTGAAGGAACTCTCCAATCCAAAAGCCAACTCCAACGACATCCCGCCCTCCCAGAAACTCTGCGACGACCTCTCCACCTTCTTCCACCAGAAAATCGCTACCATCCACGACAGCTTCAACACCGGTCCACCGCCAGACCCCACCCCCGACGTCTCCTCCCGCGACTGCCGCCTCACCGCCTGGACCCACGTGGACGAGGCAGAAACCATAACAACCATGAACACCATCCACTCAGGCTCCCCCACGGATCCCTGCCCCCATCATGTTTTCAACTCAGCCAACGCCACCATCGCCCCCGAACTCCGCAAGATCATCAACCTCTCCTTCACTTCTGCCACCTTCCCGGACAGCTGGAAACACGCAGAAATCCAACCCCTCCTCAAAAAACCCAAGGCCGACCCCAACGATCTCAAAAACTTCCGTCCGATCTCTCTCCTCCCTTTTCCAGCGAAAGTCATCGAGAAGATCGTCAACACTCAGCTCACCCACTTCCTCGAAGACAATTCCATCCTGGACCCCTCACAATCCGGATTCAGACGAAACCACAGCACTGAGATTGCTCTCCTCGCCGCCACAGATGGCATTAGACATCAAATGGACAACGGCGAAACCTCAGCCCTCATCCTCCTCGACCTATCAGCCGCCTTTGACACCGTCTGCCACCGCACCCTACTGACCCGCCTCCAGGAAGCCGGCATCCAAGACAAAGCCCTCCACTGGATCTCATCCTTCCTCTCCGACAGAACGCAGAGAGTCCGTCTCTCCCCTTTCCGCTCCAAAGCCACCAACCTCATCTGCGGCGTCCCCCAAGGATCCTCCCTCAGCCCTACGTTGTTCAACGTCTACATGGCCCCCCTCGCTCAACTGGCCCGCCAACATCATCTCAGCATCATCTCCTACGCCGACGACACCCAGCTCGTCCTCTCCCTGACCAAAGACCCGCTCACCGCCAAAACAAACCTCCACGAGGGACTAAAATCCATTGCCGATTGGATGAACAACAGTCGCCTGAAACTCAACTCCGACAAGACGGAAGTCCTCATCCTCGGGCACACTCCCTCGGCCTGGAACGACTCATGGTGGCCCTCCGTCCTCGGACCCCCGCCCACCCCTGCCAGCCACGCAAGAAACCTCGGCTTCATCCTGGACTCCGCCCTCACCATGTCCAAACAGGTCAGCGCCGTCTCCTCCTCCTGTTTCAACACCCTTCGAATGCTCCGCAGAATCTTCAAGTGGATTCCAACAGAAACCAGAAATACGGTGACCCAGGCCCTCGTCAGCAGCAGACTTGACTACGGCAACGCACTCTACACAGGCATCCCAACCAAAGACATCAAACGACTCCAACGTATCCAAAATGCCTCCGCCCGACTGATCCTCGACATACCCCGCCGAAGTCACATCTCCCCTCACCTAAAGGAACTCCACTGGCTCCCGGTAGACAAGAGGATCACCTTTAAACTCCTGACCCACGCTCACAAGGCACTTCACAACACCGGACCCTCCTACCTCAACACCAGACTTAACTTCTACACTCCAACACGTCAACTCCGATCCGCCAACCTCGCCCTCGCCATCGTACCCCGAATCCAGCGCAAGACATCCGGCGGCAGATCCTTCTCCTTCCTCGCCGCCAAGACCTGGAACTCTCTCCCCACATCTCTTCGCCAGACCCAGGACCTCCTCGCATTCAGAAGGCTCCTCAAGACCTGGCTCTTCGACCGCTAAATCAGCAGCGCTCCCCCCCCCCTCAGCGCCTCGAAACCCTGACGGGTACATAGCGCGCTTTATAAATACTATGATTGATTGATTGATTGATTGATCACAATAATATTGGGGATATGTCCCATTGCATAGAATCTGACCTTCACAGTGGCAAATCTTCCACCTGGGGGAAAGCAATGTAGCTGCACATGTGTTTTATCAGGGCAGATAACACTCTTGCCAGCAGGATTGAGAACACTGACTGTGACATTCCTGCTGCCAAGCTCACTGTCACTTGGAAATAACCTGTTGCCAGGAAATGGAGCACTGAAGCACTTGCACAAGAGGGGGGATCCCAGTTGGATGACGGATAGATGAGATCAGGTCAGGCTCCAATTGGGAACACAATTCTGCAATTGTGGCCATGTCCAATATAAAGGTGAGTATATTGTGCCTGTCCTCCAGTGTAGCTTAGTCCACCAGGGGTCTGTACATGGGGTATGCCTCCACCTCCTATTCATCTGCAGCGGTAGGTATCTAAGGGACACAAGAGTGAGTAGGCTGTCCATTGGAGCAACAAAACCACAGCTGCAGTCCACATGGTGCAATTATGTATTGGGACAGTGTTAATGGCGAAGTATGTGCCAATCTAATCTGTGATGCAGGAATTGTTGATATGCCTGTCCCCACCCCCTGAAATGGTGACGTCCTGGATGTAGGGACAGATGGAAGTCAGGTAACTCTGCTGAAGTTGGGCGTTGTGGCGGAAGGCGGTCTTGCACTGCTGTGAAATTTCTCATTGGATAATAAAGGGCTCTATGGAGTACAGTGGCCAATGGGGATCTACTCTGGCGGTGACGGTGTACTCCGCCGCGGACGTGACCGCCATTTCTATCTGATACCTCACTTGTTTCCTGACCTTCAACAGAAGAACACCTACACTGCGTGTGCTGCTGTGACCTGTGTCTCGAACCTACCATTGCCAGTGTGACCAGGGAAAGGGCCCCAGCCTTCACTTTGGGTTCTACCCCAGTACGGACAGCTATATGGGCCTCCAGACCAACAGGTGAGTACACTTTGGGCACGATACATGTGGGAGGGATGCATGGAGATGTGTATGCAATAATCGTGTCGTCGGGGGGGGGTGGAGAAATATCTTAAGGCGATCTACATGATGTGCGCTGGGTTATGTGTGTGCCAATGGTGATGTTAATGGGTATGGTGGGCCATTTCTGTGCCAGGCTGGACTGTTTGTATAATGGTGTTCATCTGTCTGTATTGCCTCATCAGGTCAGCGCCCATCAAAAGAAGGGAATATGGCATGCCATTGACAAGGACTTGCGGACCCTAGTGGTCTATGGCAAGTGGAGCACCCAATGTTGGAAACAGTGGGAGGACCTGAGACACGGGGCACGGAAGACTGGTGAGGTCTAGCTGGGGATTTCCTCCCAACGAGGAAGAGCAGTCAATCGGGATCCATTTGAAGATTTTGCGGAGTTGGTGGAGGGTGTGCCCGCAAAAAAAAGTGACTGCGTTTACTTGTCGGGTCATTGATAGGGAGGAGTCGAGGATGATTCCTAGGTTGCGGGCGTGGTTAGTTGGAGTAGGTGGTGTGCTAAGCAATGTGAGCCACCAGGGCTCATCCCAGGCTGAGGTGGAGTTTCCGAAGATGATGATCTTGGTCTTGTCAGAGTTGAGCTCGAGGCAGCTCTCCCTCATCCAGGTGGCGACGACTTTCATCCCGGTGTGAAAGTTCCTCTTAGCTTTGTCTGGGTCTTCAGTGAGAGATATGATGAGTTGTGTGCCATGAGCGTGATGTTCATTTTGTGGTCTCTGATGATGGCTGCCACTGGGGCCATGTGTATCTTTAAGAGCATTGGGCTCAGGGAGGATCCCTGAAGGACTCCGCAGCTGACTTCTGTTGGTTTGAATATGAAGGATGGGAGAATGACTCTCTGTGTTATTCCAGTTAGGAAGAAGTGGAACCATTGCAAGGCATTTCTGCGGAATCCTGATTCGTGGAGTCTGGTGCATAAGGTGCTATGGGAGACCGTTTCGAAGGCTGCTGAGAGGTCGAGGAGTATGAATGCTGCAGTGTGTTTGCAGTCAAGGAGTTTGCGGATGTCATCAGTGGCTGCAAAAAGAGCTGTTCTTGTGCTGTGGTTGCTGTGGAATCCAGACTGAGAGGTATCCAGAGAGTTGTTGTACTCGAGGAACTGTCGAGTTGCGAGTTTATGGCTTTTTCCAGGACTTTGACTGGATAGGGTAGCAGCAAGATGGGTTGGAAGTACCTGAGCTCTGATGGGTCTGCTGTGGATTTCTTCAGGAGGGGGCTGACTTCAGCATGTTTTCAGTCTTTGTGGAAGATGGCTGTTGTGATGGAGCAGTTCAGCGTCTTGCGGAGTTCGTGGGTCTTGATACACTGGTTCTGTTGTAGATGTGGTGAGGAGAGGGGTCTGTTGGAGCTTACGAGTGAATGCAGTGCATGATAATTTCAGTCTCTTCTGTGGTGAGTGTGGACCAGCCGTGGATGGTTTGGATGGATTCTGGGGGGCTCTGTCGGTCGTAGTTTCTGATGCTGGGTGGGTTCTGCGGGAGGAACTTGTCATAAATGTCCTTAATCTTGCGGTAGAAGAAAGTGGCCAATTTGTCTCAGTGGTCTTGCGATAGGGGGATGTTGGTGGCTTCGGAGGAATGATAGGTGAATTCATTGATCACTGTGAAGAGTTCTCTCGTGTAGTGAAGGAAGTAGAAATTCACTCAAAAATCTAAAGGTTACAGGGAAGTTTTAGGTAGGAAATAGACTTAAAGAACCTTAGAAAGCCACTGGGAAAACAAAGGCCACAACAAAGGCCACAAGGTCTTTATAGTTCGGTTCAAATTTTACACGCACAAAACCATATAATTTCAGCTGTTATGGTAATTATAACTTGTTCCCTAAGGTAAATATAACTCATGCTCTCGCCATGCACTGCTAATTACCCAAGATATTACATCACTCATGACATCCTCTTTGACATCTTTGATAATACCACTGTAACATTTGCAGTAAAATTATTGATGAGAAAACTGTTCATGGTGAGGACGCGAGTTATAGTTACTAGTATGTATGGTTAGGATCATGTTTCCACAGGCAAAGCTTTTTTGATTTGCCTGTATCTTTACTGCCATTTGACAGATCTTTGCACAATTTTCTAACAGATGCATGCCAATAATTCTTATTGCGAACTGAATGTTTCGGAGTGATCCATCAAGGGGGGCTGAGGAAAAGAGGGGGGGTCAAAAAAGTGCATTGCTCATGTCAGTTCCCATAGGAGTTTTAAAATTGACTACAGCTGAAACCGCTGGACGGAAATACACCAAATTTGTCAGAGGAGCAGACTGTGCTTTTTGGTGTAAATCCATTCATTAGTTGATGAGAAATTTAAGGAAAGCTTTTTTTTTAATCTAGGGAAGTGGTTCTTATGTTATCGCTGAAGAAGAATAAAGAGCTCATGAAGGCAAATGAAAAGCTCTTATTGACTGCCAACACTTCAGGACGTGGGGGCAGGGTACCAATACCTTGACCCTCTAGCCATGGTCTAGGGGTCCAAGAGGGACCCCACGAGAGCCAAAAAGCATTTTTTTAAAAACATTTGCAGCAAATTGTGGGCTCCTGCACTTGTTTTTAATCAAGCTTCTGGGTGGGCCAGGTCTAGGGAGCTTGCAGGGATGTAAAAAACAAATGGAGGGGGTAGCACAGGGCCTCCCTCCAAGGGCTTATTTATGCCCCGGGGACCACCTCCTACCTGGGGCTAATATAAATATTAAGTGCAGGGTGTGGGAAACCCCCGGTTGCGGGGACCACCAATTCCAAGGCCTTTACCTAAAAAATACTATGGGGGCCCACACAGACCCCCCCCAGCCTTGGGGACCACCATCTCCCTGGGGCTATATTAAAATATTAGTGTAAGGGGCCATGCAGAGCAGCCTGGGTCCCAAGTACTACGTACTTCCTGGGGCAGCATGTGCCCTGGAGACCACCACCCAGCCTAGGGCTGCCTTCTGCTAGGTCAATGATTCGGTGCATGAATGTGTGGTTGGGTGCATGAATGTCTGAGTGGGTCTGTGAGTGGGTACATAAGTGTCTAACTGGGACTGTAAGTGAGAGCAGGAGTCTCTGAGTGTGTCTGTGAGTTGATGCACGAGTCTTTTAGTGGATCTGTGAGTGGGTGCATGAATGTCTGAGTGGGTCTGAGAGTGGATGAATGAGGGTCTGAGTGGATTTGTGAGTGGGTGCATGAGTGTCTGAGGGAGTCTGAAAGTGGGTGTGGGAGTCTGGGAGTCTATGAGTGGGTCTGAGTGGGTGCATGAGTGTCTGAGTGGGTGTCTGTGTGGGTACATGCATCTTTGAGTACATGTATGCTTGAATGAATTAGTGTATGAATGAGTCTGTGAATTTTTACCAATTATTTTTTGCTTATTCATAATTAATCGCGAATATCAACCCTAGTGATGCTTCAACGCCGATGGAGATGTGCCGAGGCAGCGGTGCAAATGCATCTGTGCAATGGTTTCAACTGGAGAAGTACTTTATACCCACATCCAAGGGCCCAAGACTGGATTGGCCACAATTGGCAGGTCAATACTCACAGTAGGCAGAGTCCAGGTGCTGTTGCAGGTGAGTTGGAGGTATTTTGTATCCCTGACACTCCAGAAAACAGGAGGCAAAGCAACAAGCTCTTGGAGTCACTTTGGTTCTTGGTAGGAAAGATACAGGTCCAGTCCTTCTCACTCCTAGGCAAGGAGGACACCAGGTCATCAGAGCAGGAGTCCAGCAGGGTAGCAGCCCAGTAGAGTGGCAGTCGATTCAACAAAGCAGTCCTTCTTCCTGGCAGAGAATCTTTAGGTCCAGAAGTGTACTGAGTTGGTGGTTTCTAAGGTCCAATACCTATACCGTGTTGTGCCTTTGAAGTGAGGGAGACTTCTGAGAGACGATTTGAAGTGCACAGGGCTCCTGCCTTTCTTGTCCTAGTTCCAGACTCTCTGTAGGCATATGCAGCCCTTTGTGTGGGGATAGCATGCTGTCTATTCAGATGTAAGTGTCAGCTCCTCTTCCCTATCCTGCCTAGAATAGCTGATCAGGCACACCTAACTTCTCAGTATGTGTGACTGCCTAGAGGAAATGCACAAAGTCCAGCTGTCACCGCCCAAAAATTCTATTCAGAGACAGGCAGAAGGTGTCAAATGGCTAAAGTAATATGCCAACTTTCTAAAAATGGGGTTTTCAGAATTATAATTTAAAATCCAACTTCATCATAAACTGTGATTTTAATTGTGATTCTAGAGACACCAAACTTGAGGGTCCCATCTCTTCCCAATTTGAAATTGCACTAATAAAAAGTAATACGATAAACACCATGTGATCCTATAGAAGACATAGGCCTTGCAGCAGTGAAAAATGGATTTAAGAGTTTTTCCCTACTAGGACATATAAAACATAAAGGTACATCTGCCCATAGCCTACCTTAGGGGTGACTTATATGTATTAAAAGGATGGTTTGGACCAGGCAATACGGTTAACTTGCCAGGTCGACATGGCAGTTTAGGCTGCACACCAATCTCAACAATAGCAGGCCCGAAACATGTTTAAAAGGCTACATAAGTGGGTGGCAAAATCAGTGCTGCAGGCCCACTAGTAGCATTTTATTAACAGGCTCTGGGCACATGTAGTGCGCTTTACTATCAATCATTCAGAGTACTTGTAAAGCACACTACTCGCCTGTGAGGATCTCAAGGTACTGAGGGGATGGGGGCTGCTACTGCTCGAACAACCATGTCTTGAGATGTCTCCTGAAGGTAAGTAGGTCCTGTGTCTGTCACAGGTGGGTGGGAAGAGTGTTCCACGTCTTGGCGGTGAGGTGGGAGAACGATCTACCACCGGCGGTCGCTTTGTGGATACGTGGGATGGTGGCAAGGGCAAGATCGGCAGAGCAAAGCTGCCAGGTCAGGGTGAAGAAAGAGAGCCCTCTGTTGAGGTATTCTGGCCCAGTGTTGTGCAGTGCCTTGTGAGCGTAGGTGAGGAGTTTGAAATTGATTCTCTTGTTGACTGAGAGCAAGTGTAGGTCTCTCATGTGGGCTGTGATGTGACAGTGGCTTGGGATGTCCAGGATGAGGCGTGCAGAGACGTTCTGTATGTGTTGCAGTCTTTTCTGGAGCTTTGCCGTGGTTCCTGCATAGAGGGCATTGCGGTAGTCCAGTTTGCTGCTTACGAGGGCTTGGGTAACCATCCTTCTGATTTCAGTGGGAATCCATTGTAGATCTTCTGAAGAATGCGGAGGGTGTTAAAGCAGGAGGAAGAGATTGCATGACTTGCTGGGTCATTGATAGTGATGAGTCCAGGATGAATCCGAAGTTGCGTGCGTGGTCGGTGGATGTCGGTGCAGTTCCCAGTGTGGCAGGCCAACAGGAGTTGTCCCATGTGGAGGGGATGGAGCTGAGAATGAGGACCTCAGTTTTGTCAGAATTCAGTTTCAGGCAGCTGTTCTTCATTCAGCGATGGCCTTCATTACTTGGTGGCGATTGGTTTTGGCAATGGCAGGGTCCTTGGTAAGGGGGAGGTTCAGCTGGGTGTCATCGGCGTATGAGACAATGTTGAGGTTCTGAGATCGGGTGATTTTTGTGAGCGGAGCCATGTAGACGTCGGACTTACTAGGGTAGCCATGTAGACCTGTAGGCGTGTGTACTAGGGACTTATAAGTAAATTAAGTATGACAATTGTGGATAAGCCAATTTTATCATATTTTAAGCAGAGAGCACATGCACTTTAGCACTAGTTAGCAGTGGTGTAAAGCCTAGAATCCTAAAGCGTGAAAAACTTAGGTCAGCCAAACAGGAGGTCTGAAGGCAAAATGTCAGGGGAAACCAAACCAAGGTTACTAAGACCAATATCAGAGAACTGAAAGTTTCACAGAGTTTGGTCAAGGGGTTGCAATAAAAAAGGGGGGTCCCAAAACATGCCTGAAATTTCAGATTGAAAAACTAAAAGACCAATTCATGGTCATATGCTAAAAGAAATCTATAAACAAATACATAACAAATAGAATACATCTTAATCTACATATGTTTTCTTTGCATGCACGCTGGCTCAAAAAATAAAACTGGCCCAACAAGGAAAATAAAATGTCTTTCTTATGCATTTCTTTGCAACAAAATGAACAATTGCTCTAGGAGAGAGCTACACAGACTAATATTTGGAGGGCATGATGATCAGCACCTAGGAAAAAAATTATAGTTTCAGTTTTTATAACAATAACAATGATTATCTTTCATTTACTTTCCTCATGATATGTAGCACAATCTTACTAAAAGTAGCAGGTATGCCCAAAAAAACTAGACTGCATATTAAAGTTTCAGAATTACTACATTAACAACAAGAGACACATTTATGGTCACATGAGTATATAAACCAATAAACAAATACATATCAAATAGAATTGATAAAAAGAAAGAAATTACATTAAATCTGATTGTCACTCTGTAGTTATAGGTAGTATTCCCAAGGAAAGGGGGTCTAATTCACAAAGGTAAACTTAGACCAAAACTCTAAGTTTAGATGAAAATTCTAAACTAAGACCAAAAGTCTAACCTTACTTCTAGTAAAGTTAGACTTTTGGTCTACGTTTAGACATTTGGGGCCTTATTATAACCTTGGTGGATGGGATACTCACAAACCTGACAGATATAATGTAGGATATAACGGAACTTGTAATATGTGAGATGGGATATCTGCCATGTTTGGGATGGAGTATCCCATCCGCCAAGGTCATAATCAGGCCCTTGGTCTAAACTTAGACAAGAATTCTAAACTTAGACTTTTGGTTTAAGTTTACCTTTGTTAATCGGACCAGGATTTCCTCAGTTATTACCTCCCTTTTGACTTTCCACCTGTTAGACAAATCACCACAAACTTTCCAGACGTATAACATTTTCTTGACTGTTGAGATGATGTAAGTATTTGGGGTTAATCTACTAATGCATTTTCCATAGACTCTTGTATTTGACATAGCGTGAAAACCATTGCATGAATTTACATGAAATTTGACAGAATTATACATCATGGTGCAAAGATTGTGCTTTTTGGGTAATGCAGTTATTTAGGGTGAGTATTTTTTAAGTTATAAATCATTTAAACTTAGTGATATCTGTCACTGCAGTACTTTCACAGAATTTCACAAATTTTTGTAAAACTACAGAGGTACATGGCTGTAAACTTATTTAAAAATATATAAAAATATTCCCGTATCTGTTACCACTTTAATGAAGTGGTAATAGGTAGGGACCTATCACTCTCCTATATCAAAGTCTCTAACAATGAACACAGCCAAAGCATACTAAAAACAATGTGGCTGCCTTTTCATTCTCTAAAAACAGCCATTGCACAAATATATACTGGCTTGTCATCTCCATGTACCATGGCATAATGCAAAATTATCACGGTATACTATGGCCCAAGATATAACTAATCCCTAGCTGTATTACTGGATTGCATTACCCTTACATCACTTATGGTGTTGCATGGGCAAAGCAAAACTTAAGTCAGTTTTACAAAGGAACGCAAGGCTTCCCATGCATGCTTTAATTGGCAAATCTGGAGAAATTCAAGGCAATTTGCTGTTTTGGATTACTCTGCACACCATAATCTACATTTCTGCTAAATTTCACATACATTTCACATACATCTGTATGCCATGCCACTGTAGCCACTCCACTATACGCTTTTTCACTTTGTGCCACTACACATCACTCTACATATCTCCACTGTACGAGACACCACTCCACACAACTTCACTCTACGCCAGTTCACTCTAAGCTACTAAGCTGTATGCAACACCATTCTATGCTTCCGCAATGTACATCACTCCACTGTATGCCACTCCGCTATATGCTACTCCAGTATATCCTACTCCACTCTATGCCATTCCACTGTATGCCACTCTACTCTATGTTGTTCTACTGTATGCCCTTACACTGTATGCTACTCCACTCTACGGTACTCCAGTGTATGCCACTCCACTCTACCCTACTCCATCCTATGCTAGTCCATGGGACACTACTCCACTGTACTTCACTCCACTGTACTTCACTCCACTGTATCTTATTACAGTGTACCCCATTCCAGTGTACATCACTGCAGCCTATACTACTTTAATGTATGCCACTGCACTGTCTGCCACTCCACTATACACTAATCCACTGTATGCCACTCCAGTGTACACCACTCCACTCCATTCAATGCTAGTCCATTGGATTCTACTTCACTCTATGCCATTCCACTTTACCCTACTCTGCTGTACACCACTCTAGTTTACACAACTCCACTTTATGCCACTCCACTCTACACTCCTCTACTTTACGCTATTCCACTCTACACTATTCTACTATACTCAACTCATCTGCCCTCCACTCTATAATATTCCACTGTATGGCACTCCACTTTAGGTTATTGCACTGAACACAACTTCAATATTTGCCCTTTACTGTATAGTATTCCACTCTACGCCACTCCACTGTATGCTACTACGCTTAACCTCACCTCACAATACACCACTCCAGTCTACACGACTTCACTGTACACCACTCCACTGTATGCTACTACACTTTATGCTATTATACTCTAGGGTACTCCACTGTATGCCACTCCAGTCTATTTTCCTCCACTCTATCCCATTCCACATTATGCCACTTGACTGTATACTTCTCTACTCTGCATCACTCCAGTGTATTATCCTTCACTCTATATAGCTCCACCCTACAAAACTCTTATGCACTCTATGCTGCTCTACTAGACTCTACTATATCCACGGGCACTCCACTGTCCAAAATAGCACTCAACTCAATGCCATATACTCTATTGTACAACACTCTACAACAGTTTCCAATACTGTATGACACAGCAATCCAATCTACTGTATGAGAGGCCACTTCAATGTATGCCACCCGCTCCATGCTAATCCACTGTACCCTACTCCACTTTATGCCATTCTACTGTACGCCACTCCACACTATGCTTTTCCACTCCATGGCACTCCACTCTTCTACAGTCAATTGTACAGTATTCCACTGCAATCTATTTCACTGTATTCTATTCCACAATGATCCACTTTATGCCAGTACAGTTTATACCACTCTACTCTATGCTGCTCCATTGCATGACACTCTCCTCCACTCTATATAACTCCACTCAATAAAAGTCTATCAAACTTAATGGAATCTTACTCCACTTTATCCCTATACACTCCACTGTTCAGCTGGATGCTCCATTCTTTGCCAGTACACTCCAATGTACAACACTCTATTCTACTATACAATACTTTTCTATATGACACAGTGCTCCACTCTACAGTACGAGACCCCTACACTATGCCAGTACACTCCACTCCATGCCACTCTTCTCTACGATACACCAATACACTCTGTTGTACTTTACTCCACACTACATTACAACACTCAACTCTACTCCACTGTATGAGACTTTACCTCACTCTACACTACTATACATCAGTCCTCTCCATGCTGCTCCACTGTTTCACACACTGCTTTATTCTATGCAACTCTACTCTTCAACACTCTACTACACTGTATGCAACACTCCAATACTTTATTTCTGTCTATACCCTTTCACTCCTCTGTACAAGACTGCACTACACTGTATGCCCCTGTACAATGCTCTCCTCCTCTCTACTCTATGATAATCTAGAAATTGAGTTTTTGATTGTTGAAGTATGCACCCTGTACAAGCAAGAACTACACTCCTAGTCAGGGTAAGCTAGATAAACACTAACAGATAACGTGTGATCACCCTCTGGTAGCTTGGCACACAGTAGTCAGGCTCATCTGAAGAGGCAATGTGTAAAGTATTTGTGCAACACAAAGTAACACAATGAAAACAACCCAAAAATACTCCACATGAGGTTGGAAAATAGACAATCATTTTATACATAAATAAAGACTAAAATGACATAAATCCAATTAGTAGAAGTCGAGATATGAATTTACAGAGAATAAAAAGAGTCCTAGCATTTAGAAGTAGCAAGCACCAATGGGGTTACATGGTTGCTCTGGACCAGGGCAAAATCAAGAGTTCAATCCACCTGTGATGGTATGCAGGCCAGCTACAGGTCCCATCAGGGCCTGCTGAGCAAAGTACCTTATTCTTGGATGCAGTCAGAAGATGCATCGATTTTTCTCACGTAGTGCTGGCGATGTGTCAGTTCTGAAGGCAAAGCGCTGGTGCTGAGATGGGTTGTTATGAAGCTGATGCACAGGGTTTCTCAACCCAGTGAAGGGATGCATCGATCTTCCTTCAGGAGTGACGACAATGTAGTTCAGATGCAGCAACAATGAAATGGCGCAGCGCTGGTTCTGAATGCAATGGGCCGGTCATAATCCCACAACAGCAGTGATGCATTGGTTCTATCTCTTGCAGTAGGAGATGCAACAATTCCCTCTGAAGCAAGTGTCTTTTACCTCTACCAGTGAACCAGGCACAGTAACAGCGGTTGAGACTTTGATATCTCTGAGGTTCAAGTAACAAGAGGCATGCTAACACGCCTTTGGAGATCACTTGGAGTGCAAGGCATAGTCCAGCTCATCACGGTCAGAGAGACACAGACAGCAGGGCAGTACAGCAGAAAAACAGTCCTTCATGGTCAGCATCCCAGCAGAGTAACAGTTCTTAATGCCAGCATAGCAGTTCTTCTGACTGAGGCCAGTTGTAGTCCAGAAGTGTCTGATTTGGTGGGGTTAGATACCCAGTACTTATACCCAGGTGTGCCTTTGAAGTGGGGGCGACTACAAAGAAGGGTCTTTGAAGTGCACAGGAACCAATATCTCCCAAGACCTTTTTTCCAGCCCTAGCTCCAAATCAGTAAGGGGTAATCAGCCCTTTGTGTGGGGACAGGCACTGCCTATTCATGTATAAGTGTCAGCCTCTCCCTCCCTTCCTGCCTAGCAAGAGCCATCAGAATGCAGATGAGTTCTCCGACACACCTAGCCTTCCTGTGTTTGTGGCTGTCTAGAATGAATGCACAAAGTGTACCTGTCATCTACCCCAGACATGTAATGGAGACAGGCTGCAGGCACACAGAGCTGAAGGAGCAAAGAAATGTTCACTTTCTAAAATTAGACCTTTCCTGTAAAGAGGACATATCATTACCATTCCAATGATATGAAGCAGGACAAATCTACTCCTTTTCAATCAGGAATTACAGCTTAAAATTGTAATAAGGAACTTCCTATGTTAACTTATGAAAGGAGTAGGTCTTACAGTAATGAGAAAATGTGGATGTTTTTCACTAGTAGGACATGCAAAGCTTAAAAGTACATGCTCTACCTTTTATTTTTACACAGAACCCTTCCCTTTGGGCTACCTAGGGCCTATCTTAGGGGCGTTTTGTGTTATAAAAGGGGAGTTTAAGGCTTGTCAAAGGGTTTTAAAGTCAAAGTGGCAGTAAAACTGCACACACATGCCCTGCAGTGGCAGGCCTAAGTCATGTTTAAAGGGCTATTTGTGTGGGTGGCACACCCAGTGCTGCAGGCCCACTGCTAGCACTTAATTTACATGCCCTGGGTATGTTGTATACCACTTTTCAAAGGACATACAAGTAAATTAAATATGCCAATTAGTATATACCATGTTACCATATTTAGGGAAGAAGCACATGCACTTTAGCACTGGTCAGCAGTGGTAAAGTGCTCAGAGTCGTATAACCACATAAAAGAATCAACAATTACATAAAGCAGGTATGGAAAAAGTTTAAGGGAAGATGACTGACTCCACTTTACTACACTCTACTCTGACACAGTACTCTATCCTACACCACTACTCGACTGAATGTTACTCCACTCTATGCCACTCAGTACTATTGTACTCTATAACTGTGTATGCCAATCCATTCTACCACACTCTCCAACACTCTACTGTATACCACTCCACTAGGCTGTATGCCACCCTAGTCTACTGTAGTCTATATCACTTCCCAATACTGTACAACACCGCTCTGCTGTACAACAAGGTACTCCAAGTTATTATACTTTCCTTGACTGTATGATTCGCCACTCTACTCTACTGCACTCCACTCCACTATAGTCTACAACACACTCTCCGCTTCATGACATTTTACTCCACTCTGCACTACCCCACTACAGGGTACTTCATTCTACTCTTCTCTACTACACTTTATCCCACTCTAGGGCACTGTACTATACTCCATTCTACACCACTCCACTGTCCAATTCTCTCCTCTACTGGATGCTACTCCACCATACAGCACTGCACTACACACTCATACTCTACTCCACGCTATGCCCATCCACTGTACTCCACTGTATGACACTCTCCTCCACTGTACTCTGCGACACTCCACTTGCCTTTACTCCACTTTATGACACTCTACATCACCCTATTCCACTCTAAAACACTCTACGTCACTCTATGACAGCCTACAGCACCCTCCTCTACTGTTCAATATGCCATTTCACTGTACAACTCTGCTCCTGTCTACGATAACTGACTCCACTATATGAGACACCAGGCCACTACACTATATAACACTGCTACACTGTACGATACACCGCTACATTCTACGCTACTCCACTGTATTCCAATCTACAGTACTCCACTCTATGACAATCTATTTTACAACTCTCTCTTCCACTGTACCGTACAGCACTTTGCATAACAACTGTCCACTTAAGACACTGAACTCTACGATTTGTAGCATATTTTTATTAAAAGTTAAAAAAATGAAATTCAATGAAAAAAACAAAGGTTAGAGCTTAATTATAGTTAGGAAAATGTATTTTCTCTATACAAACCATGTGTAAATTACAAAAACATAAAAATGTAATTCTTAAGTTATAACTTTCATTTACAATTTATGCACTGCCTTATTATCAAGCATGTGTGGGGAGCTCCGTTCTGCTGGCGGAGCTATCTGAGTTTTTAGAATGCCGCGCTCTGCTTGAAGTGCGCAGTTAGTCCAAAAACTCTGCTAGCTCTGCCAGCGGAGCAGAACTCAGCCGGTGTGTGCTGCAGCCTGGTATGAGCTGCACAGCACAAGTGCAGGCAGTCTATGCAGCCCATAATTGAGATGGAGGGTGCACCGGAGCAGAGGAGGGGGGTACCCACTGAGGAGGAGGACTCGCCGTTGGATGACGAGGAGAGGAGGACCCCCAGGAAGACCCAGGTAAGTCCTCGTCTCTTTGGTTGTCATTGTTCATGCTCACTGGTGCACAAGCAAGGCCTAAAACAGCAGCCTTCGCTGCCTACAGCCCTGCTCTGAATTCAGGCCAGGCCCATAGGCAGTAAAAGCTGCCATTTCAGGCCTCATGTGCATCGGCCTGTCCTGTGTGCATTGCACATGGGGCAGGCCAGTGCACAAGAGGCCTGACAGCTTTTACTGCCTAGAGACCTGGCCTGAATTCAGGCCAGGCCCATAGGCAGCGGAATAAAGCTGCCATTTCAGGCCTCTTGTGCACTGGCCTGAAATTGCAGCTTTCACTGCATTAAGGCACTTCTGAATGCGCCCATTCTTGGAAGCGCTAAGCAGGCTCAGGCTTGGCTGACAAGGCCCGTCCCTGCTTAGCACTTTCAAGATGGGCACATTCAAGAGGACTCCACGAGGCACAGAACACTGGCTTCGTGGATTTCCATCAAGCTTTTTTCAACTCTGTGGAATTCCACGAAGCTGGACTCCACTCACTCCACCCAGGCCTAAATATTATAGGTAATGGACACATTCCCTGTTTGCACCTCAATACACGTCCAAACAGGTGCACAGTTTCCAAACACGGAAAGTGCACCCTATTATGTTGAATGCACTGCCTTCAGGTCAACTGCAAACTTGTTGCCCTGGGAGCAGAGCATTCAAATGAAATACCGACCAGCTGCTTCAAACCACTCCGTGTTTCACAGTGCCGGTGGCAACTCAACTGCACTTTCAAGGAAGATTAGAGATCCCCTTGCAGGTGGGTGGAGTGAGTGACAGCACCCACCTGCAAGGGGATGTCTGGGGGGATTTCATGGGATTTCCCTCTCATCCCTCAAGAGGGTTGCTCTCTGGTGATGCACTGACAGATTACCACCTTTGCGTGTTGCAGTTTCAGTGTACCTCCTGACAGCTTCTTTGACTTGCATAGAGGCAGAGGTCAATATATTCCCTCATTTGCATGTGACCACACCTCCATGCAAATGAGGGAATATTCCCTTGAGATAACACTGACGCTACATGTTTGCCGGTAGTATCTGTAATGATTCAATAATAGGCTCTCGAAACAAGGAGAATTGATTCATAAAGAAAGATACCAATACAAACAGGAGCGTTAACAAGCCCACAGAAATTGAGGCCCATAGTTATACTTTTTAGTGCTGCATTTGCGTCATATTTGGACGCAAAAGCGGCGCAAACTTACAAAATACAATTGTATTTTGTTAGTTTGAGCCGCTTTTGCGTCAAAAAGCAGCACAAAAGCAGCACTAAAAAAGTGTACTAAATATGTAACTTATTGTTTAGTATAATAAAGGAACAAAAACAAACAAACACAAATGATGTACGGAATGTGGAACCAATCACACATTCACAGATCTGGTTTAATCCATCAATTCTTTTGCTTACATGCCAACCCAGTTTAGATCCAACCATATGCAAATCAGCCTTGACCCTGTTCCCCATGGGAACAGTCCATCCCGATCTACCAGGCCACATCTTCTTTGGACCAGAAACAAGCATCCTGAGACAGGTTTCAGAGTATCACCCTTCATCAGCCAAGCTAGCTTGAATCCAGTGGCATAGTGAACCCATGACCCACCTCTGGTCATACCCAGCACACTTATGGTGACAAAAGCAACCAAGCACAAATGATGGACGGAATGTGAAACCAAACAAATATTCACCCCCAGTCACAGATCTGGGTTGAATCCATCAATTATTTTGCTCACCATGCCACCCCAGGTTAGACCCATCCATATGCAAATCAGTCTTGACCCTGTTCCCCATGGGAACAGTCCAGCCCGAACTGCCAGGCAAGGTCCTCCCTGTACTGGAAACAAGCATCATGTTTGATTTGCTCTGCATTGTGTACATCATCTGTTGTTTTCGCAGTTGTTTTTGCATTTGTTTCTGCATAGTATTATAAAGGAAAGCAGGACCAATCAGATAATTGACCAACTGTGATGGGATGCACTGTGCTGTTACAATGCAACATAGCAGGTCAGTGGCATACAGAATATTTTTGGGGTTGAGTGACATTTTCATTACACCAGCATAATGTAGTATAATTTCCAACCTTTCACCTCACTTGCTCCTCAAAATGGCTGATGTTACACCATTATGCCATATTGTGTAAGTTTACTCTTTGCTGGGGAGATACCATTCCAAATCTGTTGCTGGTAACTTTTCAAAGTTTAGCAACAGGATTTGTAAGGGGTGCCTCAAACACTCCACTTGGAGATACTTATTTAGTATCCATTTCTAAACATGTTTAACGCCTTGAAAAAGTTTTATGAATCACTATGTGTTTAGTACCTAAGTAATGTGGTTGTCCCTTTCTAAAACCCTCTGATATAACAATCCTGAGGTTTTGCAAATGCCAAAACCCTTCCTAACTCTGGCCTAAGATCAGAAAAAGTTGCCTACTGAGTATAATCCTAGTGTATGATTTTGATTTAATTATTTATCATATCATATATTTACATCTTTTTGCAGGTTGTGAAGATGATGATTGTTGTCGTCTGCACATTTGCAGTTTGCTGGCTACCGTACCATATATTTTTTATGCTACAGTATATTGACGAGGAGTTGTTCCAAATGAAAGCCATCCAGCAGATATACTTGGCAATTATGTGGCTGGCCATGAGTTCTACGATGTACAATCCAATTATCTATTGCTGTCTTAACGAACGGTGAGTTCAAACAGTAATAAGATACCAAAAGTGAGTCTCTTATGTATGTACATACTTTGATAATTTTTAAATACATAGTTCTAAAGAATTATTTGACTGCATAGCTATATAAAATACAGCCTTATTTTTGACTCAGTAAAACTTGATCGACTAACAGTAATGCATTTTTTTAATCAAAGGCAAGTGATATATAAATGTTATGAATACAAAAGCTTTCTGTTACAGGGTACACTTCTTCAGATGCAAAAAAAACAACTGAAAACCAACCTTCTGATTTCTTGAAGGTTTATTGGGGAACAGTGCAGGCTCTGCAGCCTCTTCAGTGCAGCAAATCCCCCACCCTTCAGGGGGTCCAATTCAGCCTGAAGTGAATATCAGTGAGATACAGGGGTGTTAGAAATGGGGTCTTTGGTTGGCAGTCAGGTTACCCCTGTCCAAGCAAGGACCCTCACTCTAGTCAGGGTAAAAGAGATCACCCTCAGCTAACCCCTGCTTACTCCCTTGGTAGCTTGGCACAAGCAGTAAGCTTTACTTCAGAGTGCTAGGCATAAAGTATTTGACCCAACACCCACAGTAACGTAATGAAAACACTACAAAATTCTACAACACAGGTTTAGAAAAAGAGAAAATATTTATCTAAACAAAACAAAAGCAAAACGATAAAAATCCACAATACACAAGTCGAGTTATCACTAAAAATGCAAAAAGAATCTTCATGTAATTTTAAACACAACGCTAACACTGTTAGCATGAAAATGTACCTTGGGTGCATCAAAAATAACCCTGCATGGGTTAGTGTGCATCAAAAAGGGCTTGTGATGCTTTGATTTCTCTAACAAGCAAGACCTCGAGTTGTTTCCCCTTTAGTCGGCATGCATTGTTTCTTCTCTCTGCAGGAGAGAGATGCGTCGATCCGGTCGGCACTCTCGGGTCCGGGCAGGCCTTGTGTTGTTTTTACATGCCCAGCGGTGTTTGTGTCAGAAATCCAGCAACACGATGATCCGAAAACCACGCAGCGCAGGTTGCAGTCTCACCAGCCTCCGTCAGCAATGCTGTGCATCATTTATCCAGCCCCGGGCATTGATCTTTGGGTTGCGTTGTAGGTGAGCGTCGATTTTCATCAGCAAAGCTGGCTGGGCGTCGCTTTTTCACCCGCAGATCGGTGTCGCACCAATTTTTTCCCCGCATGGCATTCTGTGCATGGATTTCTCACTTTTGGGCTGGCAGCTTCTCCGTTCGGGGTCCCAGGAACTGGATGGGCACCACTTGGCAGGGTAGGAATCTCTCCAGAGACTCTAGGTACTGGCAGAGAGAAGTCTTTGCTGTCCCTGAGACTTCAAATAACAGGAAGCAAGCTCTAAATCAAGCCCTTGGAGATCTTCACAAGAAGGAAGGCAACACAAAGTCCAGTCTTTGTCCTCTAGCACAAGCAGAAGCAGCAACTGAAGGATAACTCCACAAAGCACAGTCACAGGCAGGGCAGCTCTTCAGCTCTTCTCCAGGCAGAGGTTCCTCTTGGTTTCCAGAAGTGTTCTAAAGTCTGTGGATTTGCGTGCTCTTCTTATACCCATTTTGCCCTTTGAAGTACGCTTACTTCAAAGGAAAGTCTCTCTTGATTGTGAAATCCTGCCTTGCCCAGGCCAGGCCCCAGACACATACCAGGGGGCTGGGGACTGCATTGTGTGTGGGAGGGCACAGCCCTTTCAGGTGTGTGTGCCCACTACTCCCCTTCCTCCTAGAACAAATGGCTCATCGGGATATGCAGGCTACACCCCAGCTCCCTTTGTGTCACTGTCTAGTGAGAGATGCAACCAGCCCAACTGTCAAACTGACAGAGACAGGGAATCCACATATAGGCAGAGTCACAGAAATGGTTTAAGCAAGAAAATGCTCACTTTCTAAAAGTGGCATTTTCAAACACACAATCTCAAAATCAACTTCACAAAAATATGTATTTCTAAATTGTGAGCTCAAAGACCCCAAACCCCACATGTCTATCTGCCTTCAAAGGGAATCTGCACCTTAATCATATTTAAAGGTAGCCCCCATCTTAACCTATAAGAGGGACAGGCCTTGCAACAGTGAAAAATTAATTTAGCAATATTTCACTGTCAGGGCATATAAAACACATTATTATATGTCCTACCTTAACCATACACTGCACCCTGCCCTTAGGGCTACCTATGGCTTACCTAAGGGGTGCCTTACATGTAAGAAAAGGGAAGGTTTAGGGCTGGCAAGTGGGTACACTTGCCAAGTCGAATTCACAGTTTAAAACTGCAAACACAGACACTGCAGTGGAAGATCTGAGACATGATTACAGAGCTACTTATGTGGGTTGCACAACCAGTGCTGCAGGTCCACTAGTAGCATTTGATTTACAGGCCCTGGGCACCTCTGGTGTACTGTACTAGGGATTTACTTGTAAATCAAATATGCCAATCATGGATTAACCAATTACATACTGTTAGAAATGGGGTCTTTGGTTGACAGTCAGGTTACCACCTGTTCAAGCAAGGACCCTCACTCTAGTCAGGGTAAAAGAGAATCACCCTCAGCTAACCCCTGCTTATCCCCTTGGTAGCTTGGCAGGGCAGTAGGCTTAACTTCAGAGTGCTAGGTGTAAAGTATTTGTACCAACACACACAGTAACTTAATGAAAACACTACAAAATGACACAACACCAGTTTAGAAAAATAGGAAATATTTATCTAAACAAAACAAGACCAAAACGACAAAAATCCGACATACACAAGTCAAGTTATGAATTTTTAAAGATTAAACTCAAAAATAGAGCTTAGAAACAAAAATGCTTCGATGAGATGTTAACATGGCGTGACGGAGTCGTTCCCAACAAGCCGACACCAGCGGCGCCGGACACGGAGTCGTGTAGACCCCCAGGTACAGTACCTTTGGTGAAGAGTGAAAACAAGCCGAGGCGCGAAGTCGGGGATCGCGCCGTCTGTGCAAAACGTTGAATCCACGCACTTCGAGCGGCATCGGTGACGACTTGGTGCGGCGACTTCCACAGAGTCGCGGACTTCAGTGGGGCAGCAGCGGCATCGGGCCTGCGAAGAGCGTCGCGTTCCAGCGAAGGTCACGGCGTCGGGTGCAGGCGGCGTCCCTGGATTCAGCAGCGGTGTCGGTCCGGAGTCGTCCAAAGTCGATTTCCTTGGATTTCCACCAGCTTTCCTTTCAAGGGCCCAGGGACTGGATAGGGCACCACTTGTCAGAGCAGGAGTCTCTCCAGAGACTCCAGGTGCTGGCAGAGAGAAGTCTTTGCTGTCCCTGAGACTTCAGACAACAGGAGGCAAGTTCTAAATCAAGCCCTTGGAGATTTCTTCACAAGATGGAAGGCACACAAAGTCCAGTCTTTGCCCTCTTACTCTGGCAGAAGCAGCACTGCAGGAAAGCTCCACAAAGCACAGTCACAGGCAGGGCAGCACTTCTTCCTCAGCTATTCCGCTCTTCTCCAGGCAGAGGTTCCTCTTGGTTCCAGAAGTGTTTCTAAAGTCTGTAGATTTGGGTGCCCTTCTTATACCCATTTTAGTCTTTGAAGTCACCTTTCTTCAAAGGGGACTCACACCTACTTGTGAAATCCTGACTTGCCCAGGCAAGGCCTCAGACACACACCAAAGGGGCTGGAGTCTGCATTGTCAGAGGTAGGCACAGTCCTTTCAGATGAAAGTGACCACTCCACCCCTCCCTCCTAGCAGAGATGGCTAATCAGGAAATGCAGGTTACACCCCAGCTCCCTTTGTGTCACTGTCTAGTGTGAGGTGAAAAACAACCCAACTGTCAAACTGACCCAGACGGGTAATCCACAAACAAGGCAGAGTCACAGAATGGCTTAAGCAAGAAAATGCTCACTTTCTAAAAGTGGCATTTTCAAACACACAATCTTGAAATCAACTTTACTAAAAGAGGTATTTTTAAATTGTGAGGTCAGGGACCCCAAACTCCACATGTCCATCTACTCTCTAGGGGAATCTACACTTTAATCATATTTAAAGGTAGCCCCCATATTATCCTATGAGAGAGACAGGCCTTGCAACAGTGAAAAACGAAATTGGCAGTATTTCACTGTCAGGACATATAAACCACATTACTATATGTCCTACCTTATCCATACACTGCACCCTTCCCTTGGGGCTACCTGGGGCCTACATTAGGGGTGTCTCACATGTAAGAAAAGGGAAGGTTTAAGCCTGGCAAGTGGGTACACTTGCCAGGTCGAATTTACAGTGTAAAAATACACAGACAGACACTGCAGTGGCAGGTCTGAGACATGATTACAGGGTTACGTGTGTGGGTGGCACAACCAGTGCTGCAGGCCCACTAGTAACATTTGATTTACAGGCCCTGGGCACCTCTAGTGCACTTTACTAGGGACTTAACAGTAAAACAAATATGCCAATCATGGAGAACCAGTTACATACATGTTTTAAACAGGAGCACTTGCACTTTAGCACTGGTTAGCTGTGGTAAAGTGCCCAGAGTAATAAAAACAGCAAATCAGAGTCCAGCACACATCACTAACCTGGGGAACAGAGGCAAAAAGTTAAGGGAGACCACACCAAGGATGAAAAGTCTAACACATACACATTTTATATAGAAGCATTTGCACTTTAGCACTGGTTAGCAGTGGTAAAGTGCCCAGAGTAACAAAAGCAGCAAAAACAGAGTCCAGCATGCATCAACAACCTGGGAAACAGAGGCAAAAAGTTAAGAGAGACCAGGCCAAGGATGAAAAGTCTAACAAGAAGTTTCAGGGTCCCCTTATCTCATTGTACAGAGAAGACCAATAATTTTGTGTTACACAACTGAGGTTACTATGTTGGTTTAATGAAAAGTTAATTTACTTCCAAGGTCTTTTTTGCACAGAACTCAGCAGTTGGGGAGTGTTTTCATGGAAATTATTCCTTGGGTGTTTTAGACCAATGAACACCCAGTATATGCATGACCTTGAGTTCAGCCAGAATACAGCAACTCTTCTTGTTCAGCTTTAGCCAGTAACAGGAATCCATACTGCTTATTGGCAGTCAGGGACCCATTTCATCCAGTGACTTTTAAGTGTTTCTAAATGAGCATGCATGTTAGTTGTGTGTTCAAAGATGGGGCATGTACATTCAAGCCAAATTTGTGTCCATAGTTAAACCAATTGTCCTTCAGCATTTTGATTGTCAGCGAATGATAAATCCAGAGGTTCCTTGTAGGTTGGTAGTTAAAGATCCATGCTGTAGGTATGCTGGGCGCTTAATGCAGAATTCATTCAAAAAGATAAGGAAAACTATGAAAGCGTACCATTGGAGTTGTTGTGTGAACTTTCATTTTAATTGAATTGTCTACTTCAAAAGAACCTTTTCTGTTTGTCGTGTGTCATAATGAGAAATCTTGCTCCCATGATAGATTATGGTGTTTAGCCCTATTCTATTCATCTTCTTTTTAATGACTGGCAGAGACAGCTCTAACTGTCTCTCAATCTCAGGTCCTCTGACATCATCACATAGTAGTACAAAGAAAGAGCTGCTGAGAGTGTGCGAAATTGTGTCGTTTTTCACTATAAATGTGCACAATACTATAAATTGTATGTGAAATTGCACATGAATTATGTGACTCATTGTGTTCAGTGGAGTTGGAATTAAGAATTCCGGTGAGTCGACCAAGGTTCCACGAGAGCGGGGCTGGTGGAGCCACGGCAGTTGGAGAGATCGCAACCAGACGGCTGTCAGGTGGCTTGCATTTTGCGTGCAATAAATCATAGATTTTAACTTGCTTCAGCATATTTTCATGTTGTAATGACAACATATTTGGACGACGAGGGACTTGAGCCACCTGAGGAGCCCATGCAGCTGCTCAAGAGTCAGACGAAGAGCCATCGGAGGGTGACGTGTCAAGCGGTGTCGCAGCAGAGTCTGAAACTGAAGGACAGTGTGCCGTGGACCACGACAATTCTAAGACTAAGGTTTTTTACATTGGACAGCTGGTCTTTAACACCTGATCAATAAACTGTGAGTATTTCATAAGTTGCTCACACTCAGGTTCCTGTTCTCGCTACCTCTGCTTCTACAGATGCATGACGCATGGGAAGGGTTTAGCGTCACTTCGCTTTCTTTGAGCTTTGCTATGCAACGCCTTTGGATTACATTTCAATATATGCATGATGCATATGAGGGATCTAGCATCACCACGCTTTATTCAATTATTGCTAAGCAACACCTTTGGATTACATTTACATCCCATTTTGAAGCAAGGCTCTCATTGCGCTGACACGCACATACGAGTTATTGTGCCATCATGTAAGACCTGCTCTGCAATAACATTATGGTTGTTATTTGCGCTGACGCGCACAGCTTCTTGTGTTTGTGTGTAAATGTAAATTAGCACTTGTATAGCGCACTACTCACCCGTTAGGGTCTCAAGGCGCTGTACTCATACCGCTATGGAACCCCTCCTGGCTTTTCCCTGTGAGGCGCCCACTCCTGAGCACCCCCAGGGGGAAGCCAGGCATCCAAGCGCTGTTGGGGCCGTTGTGGAGATTAAGCAAGCAGAGTGGGACCCATGAATTAGATTAGGCACTGAGGTGAGAATTATCTGGTCAAGGGGAATTGAGCCCAAGACCTGCCGAAGCGGGACTTGAACCCTGGTCTTGAGCCAGATCTCTGCTTCAGGGTCTGCCGCTCTAACCATTGAGCCACACTTCTCCACTTCTCCACATCCAGACATTCTTGTGTACGCCAACACGCACGGCCCCAGTTTGAATGCTGTTTTTCACTGTCTATTCTATAGCCTTTTAGTTATGCAGTCACTGAAAGCATCACCACCTTTTTTAGAAGTTCCTGGAAACACATCTGTTTTTTGGGAGCAATGGTTAGGTGCGCTTGAGACTTATTTGGGTGCCATTGGTACTTCACATTTCAGACCTGAAAGGAAAACATTCTTATTACTACACTCTCGAGGTTTTGAAGGTAGAGAGATTTTTAAACATCTCCCAGAGGTCGTACTGGCAGATGATGAAGAGTTGGATGAATATTAGGAAGCTGTAAAGAAGTTGTCTCTAAAGTTTGACAGGCAACCTAGCCTGGTGGTGTTACATCACAAGTTCTTCTAAAGGGCGCAATTACACAATGAAAATGTAGATGACTATACTAGTGCCCTAAGAAAATTGTGTTCACAATGTCAGTTTGGTGCATTTTATGGTCATCTGGTCAGAGATCAGTTTACTGGTCATTGCATAGACAAAATCATTCCCCAGAAACAGCTCACCTTGGGCGATCCCTCTCTAGAAGTGGTGATTAAAGTGGCACAGAGTATCAAACTTGCAAAGGTTGCTCTCAAGGAACCTGCCATTCAGCCAAAAGTGGATGAGAAGATCAATGCGATTACAACTATGCCTAAACAATTTTGCGGTTGGGGGGAAAACTTTGCATTTACTGGTGGACTCTGGGGCACGCATTACCATGGTGACTGTTTAAGAAGACATGGGGTAACAGGAAGATGTTGCCACCTGCTAGAGCCCCGGTTTCGTATTAAGGCAAAAGGATTGAACTTAAGGGAGACATTAAGGACGTTTTGGAATTTAAAGGATGCAAGATTCAAACCAAAGTCTATGTTGCGGTTAAGGGACTAAACATTTTAGGATGGTTTTATCAAGGCCTGTTGGCATGGTGTTGAAATCAGGCACTAGTGAACCGGTGATGGTGTTTAAAGAATCATTAGTATCTGATATTGACACATTGTACAAGGAGTTTCACAAAGCCTTCAACATTAGGTTAGGATGCGTTATAGAATTTAAACTCAGAATCAAAGTTAAACAGGGGGCAGTTCCTATTAAACACAAGCTCAGGTCAATTCCATTCAGTATGAGGGATGATCTTAAACTACGTTGGAGAAATTATAAATGAATTGTGTGATTTAACCCATTGAGTCTAGTCTGTGGCTTTCCTCTATTGTTGTTGCACGTAAGTGTAATGGTGAGCCTAAACAAGGAAATTTGGGTTAATTCCTTTCCCCTGCCCAAGATCAATAATATTTTAGAAGAACTTAATAGGGCTGGTTTTTTTTTCCAAAATTGATCTGGCATCAGCATATCACCAAGTTGTGCTTGAGGAAAATTTGAGACATTTGACAGCGTTCAACACACCTTTTGGCAGTTTCCAGTTTTGTAGGATGCCTTTCAGTTTGGTGTCTGCGGCTTCTGCCTTCCAGCGGGTTATGTGTCAGCTACTAAAGGAAATTCACGGGGTTGTGTTTTTCCAGGATGGCATGCTAATTTTCACAAAACACTTGGATGAACATCATTCAGTGCTCAGGTCAGTGCTCTGTGTTTTTGAAAATAATTGTGTAGTGGTGAAAAGGGAAAAATTTGAATTTTGGAAAAAAAGTGGAGTTTCTAGGGCATGAAATCTCCTCTGAAGGAATTAGCCCAAGACCTGGATTGGTCAAAGCTATTAGAGAGTGTCCCTCTCCCAAAAACAAAGAAGAGCTATGCTCATTCGTGGTTTTGTGTAAATTTGATGCTAGGTGTATTCCTGAGAATGCTACCAAAATGAAGAATCTAACTAATATGCTTAGAAATAGCGTCCGTTTCAGTGAGGTAAGGATTGTCAGGACACTTTTGAATTGGTTAAATCAGAAATGACGTATGCTAAAGCGGTGCTTTCTTATGATCCCGTTTTGACCTGTACAATTACTGTAGATGCCAGCAAACATGGGCTGGGAGCAGTTCTAACCCAGGAATCGTCACAGGTGAAGTTACCATTAGTTATGCTTCAAGAGTGCTGAGAGAAGCAGAGTTGAACCACTCAGTGATTGATAAAGAACTTCTTGCGTGCGTTTGGGCCGTGACAAATTTAGAAGTTATATTTGGGGCAGAAAATGTATAGTACGAACTGATCACAAACTCCTTGTGTATATTTTGAGAGGTGAGAAGGTTAAATATACAACTCCACGTATAGCTCGGTTAACTACTAAACTGCTGCAGTACGACTTGGAAGTTAGATATATTCCTGGCAGAGAAAATGAAAGGGCAGATTTCCTATCTAGGTTACCTATTTCTGAACAGGACAGGGTGTATGTGGAGGAGGATAAAGAAGACTGCATTGTTGCAAGTATAGATACACCTGTTTGTAAGACATGTAGCAAAATGAATTGGAAAGATACAGAGAAAGAAGATGTGGTATTAGTTAAAGTGAAGGCTCATGTAATAAATGGTTTGCAGAGAGAGAACAATTTGGAGTTGCCAGTACAACCATTTTTCAAAATTGCTGAAGAAATAATTATTGAGGATGATGTGCTGATGAGGTGTGAGAAGTGTATTCCACCTTATAAAGTCCGTGCTGGATTGATAAACACAGCCCATGAGGGGCATATTGGTGCTACTATGATGAAACGAAGACTAGGAGAGAATTAATGGTGGCCTTCTCAGGATAAGGATGTGGATGATGTAGGAAAAGGGTGTGTGGTTTGCAGTAGTGCTGAGAAAGGGTTAAAAGCTAACACACAGCCTCTACAACCTATAGATTTTCCAGAGAAACCCAGGGTGAAGCTAGTTGTTGACATGGTTGCCCATTTTATTTTCTTCCTCACAACCTACGTTCTGCATTTGTTTTAATGGATTATTACAGTAAGTGGCCAGAAGTATATTTTTGTGCCACACCTTCTGCATCCACTGCTGTTAAGTTCCTGAAAGATAGGTTTTCTACACGCAGTCATATTAGAAAATAGGGTAAACTTGTCAACTTTGAAATGGAGAATTTTTTAAACAATCAGGCTTGGCTTGGTTGAGAGAATGAACAGAGTGGTAAGACAATGCATAAAATGAGCTAGGACCAACAATTTTGATGCAGAAGAAGCAGTTAAAACTATGTTATGGTTTTACCATACGACACTGCATTCATTAACAAAAATAGTCTCTGTTTAAAGCTCTAAAAGGTCGCAAACCCACTTCCATTCTCTTTCCTGCGTGGTTAGCCAAGTCAGTAAGGGAGGTGTACCTGAGTGATGGAAAGGGATTAGACAAGTTTGAGAGAGCTGTTGTGGGTCAGAATAGAATTAAAGACAGGTATGATGTCATGAAAGCTACCAAGCTACGGTGTGTACGGCCAGGGGACATAGTACATATAAAATACAGTACTTTTGTAAGAAAAGGGGAATATGGTTTTAGTGATCCTGTGAGAAGTCATGCAACACAGTGCTGCCACTGTCCAACTGCTGACACAGCCAGGCTGCTACCAGCCTGCAACCAGGCGGTCCCGGGGACTGTAATCTGCTAGGGCCGTGCTGCTTGCGAGTCCCCATCTGCCAGCCTGTCCATGGCGGTAAACACTGCCATGGAAAGGCTAGCGGAATGGGGGCCCCTGCACTGCTCATGCACTTGGCAGGGGCAGTGCAGGGGCCCCAATGCATAGCCCCATTGCGCATTTCACTGCCCGAATTACGGTGGAATGCGCGATAGGTGCTGCTGCACCACCATATTGCAGCCAGCTCCATTAGGAGCCAGCTGCAATGTTAAGGCCCTGTTCCGGCTGGGCTGGTGAGCAGAAACACTGTTTCCACCCGCCGGCCCAGCAGGGAAATCATAATAGGGCCGGCGGGGTTCAGGCCTGATGGCAGGTATGCATTGGAGGGCGGCCTCCGCCGCCTGCCAGTGTCATAATGAGGACCTTAATGTCCAGTTTTACATCATTCTTCTTCTGCTGCACAGTGTTAATGAATAGATCCATCTCTTGCAAGCAGACCAATCTGGACCTTATATCATGGCAAATCTACAATCAAGGACCGCCCATAAGCCCTTTTCAGTAGGGACTGCCTACAATTGTGTGGACACGATGTTCTTGTCCCTATGCATGATACCTAACATCGCTCTATGACACAGGCATTTTGAGAGCTTTAGATCTTCCGAACATCCTGCACGATTTTTTCTCAATTCACATGTTTCATGGTAAGGCAGCAGGGAACAACAACGAAGGTAGTTCCTTGAATTAGTGATTCTTTAATCCCTAAGCATACAGTTACTTTCAGCGGGGTAAATGAATATAAGTTAAGATAATTGTCTTCTCTTCATAATATTGTTAGATACTTCATTTTAAGAGAGGGGCTATTTTTTATACTCTCCAGGATTGTAATGTGTCCATAATGGCTAAATGCAATTATAGGATAATGTCAAGATAAATCCCATCATGTCTTCAATATCCGCATCTGTAAGCATTCCGAGAATTCTCAGCATCTCCATTCTCAATGCTCTCAATATCTTTTGATCTATATGAAACACTACAGAGTCGCAACTTGAATTCAAGAAATTCCTTTTGGAATAGAATAATATTTTCTATTTCTACATCCTTACCTTTTATTTTAGCACAAACAACTATCTGTTTCATGGGTACAACCCGGGCAATCCATGCCTACATTTTATCTTCCTTTATAGCCTAAATTGCTTATATGCTGCCCACATTCTTATATAATGATAACAGAGAAGCCACGAGAGTCAGGAAACTATCCTGCCTACCTTCTGATATGAAGAGTTCTTCAACCCAACTGTGGAATCTCCACATTTGTATAGTTACCATTAAATCATAGTTCTTGAATACCAAAAAAGAGTAAAATAACATAAAATTGTAATTTTATGTTTGTGAATCAGGCTCATTTTATTTATAGGACAAAGCAATTATTAAGGATTATTCAAGACAACTTAATGTACCCTTCAAACAAACAGAGCCCTCAAAGAGTATGCCTCAACTCTAGGCCATCATTATTACTTGAAACTCGAAGTCTAAACATGAGCTTCCATGGGACATGAGCTGTCTCTAGTGTTTACTGTTCCAGAGTCAACTAGAAAAACCTTTTTTACAGGGAGTGCCCAGTAGCACTGGGTTTCCCTAGTCTTTGGAGAATTGGCCCAACTGTATTCTTAGAACTGATTCTTCCCCTTCAATAAATCTGTGACCCCCTTAGGACGTTCATGTGCAGTCTGTTGTGTAACTTTCAATGTGTTTAACATAATTCTGAACCTCATAAGCTATGTATTCTGCTGTCGACTGAGGACTGCTGTACAGCCTTTAGCTGCATGTGCTCTGCTAAAATGGTGTGCATTGGTTCAATGTCTGCATCTCCTGGTATTGTGCACCTTCCCAAGATCTCAGGCAGGGAATAAGACTCACACTGATAAATAATGCAATAATATTATCTAATCCACTATTAGACAACAGTACAGATTCAGTGATATTTTAGGAATATATCTTTTAAAGAGTGCCATACAGCCAAGAAGGTCTGCTGACTTCTTACAGTCTATATTGGACTTGGCTCTTTCTGCGGGGTCATCCCCAAATGTTTTGCCTTCACTACTCCCATTTTTGCTGGATTGGATTTTGTTGGCCCTAATACTCTGTGCCCTTTACCACTGCTGACCAGTGATAAAGTTCTTATGCTCTCTGTCTAAAACATGGTAATTATGACTTATACCCAAGTGACATATTTAATTTACCTATAAGTCCCTGGTGAAGTGCATAACTTCTGCTCAGTGCCTGTAAATGAAATTCTACTGTTGGGCCTGCAGCACTGATTGTGCCACCCAGTTAAGTAGCACTTTAAGCATGACTCAGGCCTGCCATTGCAGAGCCTGGGTGTGCAGTTTTAAACTGCTGTTTCAACCTAGCCAGGTCAATCTTTTGCTAGGCACAAACCTTCTTTTTTAATACATAAAGGTCACCCCTAAGGTGGGCCAGAGACATCCCAAGGGCAGGGTACAGTGTAATTGAAAAGCTGGACATGTACTTTTAAGTTTTACGTTTCCTCCTAGTGAAAAACTCTTAAGTGTGTGTTTCACAACTGAAAGGCATACCTCCTCTATGACATAACATTAGAATGACCCCATTTAATTTTAGAAGTGTAATTTCCAAATGGGAAAATGTAATTAGTTAATGTTTGATGTTTCTGGAATCCTACTTTAAAGTCCTAACTTAAAGTAAAGTTGGAGTTTAAAATACATTTATGAAAATGCTACTATAGTAAGTTGGAATGTTCTTGCCTTAGCCATAGCATAGCATAGCATGTCTCTGAGTCACATGACTGGGTATGGGTGAAAGTTGGGTTTTGTATATTCCCCCTGGAAAGCCACTCACAATGAGAGCTTAGGTGTGACTGGATGGCCTATCACTGGCAGGATGAGAGGGAGGAGCTTGGCGAAGCCCCACTTACACTTGAATAAGCTGTATCCTGCCTCCACAAAAAGGGCTTCATACCCCATTTAGTTAGTCTGGAACCAGCCCCAGGAAAGTAGGGCATCTGTGCACTTCAAAGGCATGCCGCTAGAAGTGTTTTCCCTCTTCAAACGCACAACTGTGTATAAAAGAAGGACCTCAGACACCACAACTTCAATACACATCTGGACCTGTGAATACTCTGCCAGAAAGAAGGACTGTTGTGCTGCTACAAGTGTTGCAACTCTTCTGGACTGCTGCTATGAAGGAACTGCTGTCCTGCTGTACTGACCTGCTGTCCACTTGCTTGGGGAACAAGTACTGTAGTTGCAACTTCATTTTGAACCCATGACCCCAGACCGACTCCGAGGCTAGTCTGCCGGCCTCCTGATCTGAGACTCAAGGATATAAAAGGCTCCCCAACAGCTCCTGGATCCATTTTCAGAGAGTTACTGACCCGTAAGTGGTGTCTCTCAGGTCCTGATTCCTTGGTGTGGCTTGAAAGCTCTTGAAATCGCTTTTGGGCTCCTCACAACCAAGACATCTCCTAACATCTCTGACAAAGCTAACTGCCACCCTGTACCTATGAACACTATCAAGGGAACAGGCAATAGCCCAAGTTTAAGTTTCTACATGGAATGTCTCAGTGAACAGTCCCCCGATTACCTAAAGCTTTTCCAGAAAAACTGTACTTCAGATTGTGTGGAACATTCAGGAGTAGTGTTGAAGGATGATAGTGGTGTGTCCCTTTAAGTAGACTTTGTTAAACTTGCTATGAGTAGGTGGAGTCGGAAAGTGAAAGGTAGCTCGTTAGCGTTAAAAATGTTGACAGGTATATTGAATTTTTACCTGTTATGAAAGATAAAGGGTTCTGTTGCCACCAGGCAGCTTAGTTCAGTTTGTTCATACTTTCCCAATATAATTCATAAAAGTTTCACATCACAGAGCAATAAAATAAAATACAGCCATAATAATTAGAAAAATAAGGAAAAATAAGGAAAATAAGGAAAAACAAGACACAGATATGAGCCAGATTAGCTGCCTACATTTTCTGGTGAGATAACTAATAGAGGCATTCTAAATCTAAATTAAAAAGACAGGATCCAAGACCCTTCTAATACATAACAAATAAAGTAATCAGATAACAATAAGATGGAAATGTGTTGTAGTCTGCATTGTGTTGTATATAACCTCTCCCCAGTGAAGCATGTAACAGATTTCTTAATATAACACTGTGCATATTATTAAAATAGTTCCTAAATTGTTAAATAAATGAACAGTTAAGTAAGTCTTACCTGACGTAATTTAGCCAGACAATTTCAAGGGTATATACCAAATACTAAATATCAGATTTTTTGTCAAAGAAGCTTTAGCCTCAGGAGGAGAGTGATAGATGGAAAAGTGAAAGGAAAAACATACCCAGAATAGTAAGAGGGTGATTTAAAGTTTATTCAATAAATATGTGATATCATCTGTCAAATACCAGTTCCAGCACAACTAGCTCAAGCCAAAGGTGATGAACAAAGACAAGGGAGTGTGATTTTTATGACCAGTACAAACTAATGTGTTGAACTCATAGGCTAAGATTAGAATGTCCTAATCCATCAAAGGTTCTGCTTTTTAGAAATCTAGCAGCTGTCAGCAGCTGCCTTCTCTCATGTCATGCTTACCTGCTGTCAATGAATGAGAGTTGCTGCCTCGACACACTGGTTTGCACCGCCTTGGTATTAACTGACAAGCTTGCACTGCAGCAACCATGGGAAGAGAAGGACAATGATTTACAGCCTATGCTTCTCACCATGGTACAGCATGTATCTTTGCTGCTTCAGTTTAGCAGGGCGCCATAAGCTTTCACCCTTATTCCTCCTAAAGCTCGTGCAGTCTCTACATAAAAGGGATTTTGGGAGACATAGGTGAAGAGTGAGAAAGTCGCATTTCCCAACCCTTGAACAAAGCCTTTCACTATTTCACTTCCCTGCTAAAGGAAAAGAGAGATACTAGAGATTGTGGCTTAGAGCAGCATAATGTGGAGGGCAGAGGGGCTGTTCCTGCATTTATAACTATTACTGTATTATTTTCAATAGTGTACTCAATGTTCCAATGTAATTCTATCACAGGACCGGAGGCGAGGATTATGCAAATCTTTCTTCACTCTTTATTCAACAGCAAGTTCAAAGTTAAACAAAACATGAACAGAAAAACTACAAGTTCCATGAGCCCGCCGCCATGGTAACGAGTATCCAATGAGGTGCCCTCCTTCACGTCAGTATAAATGGCCCGAGACACGTCACACTTCCTCTTTCTTCACTGCTCAGATAAGTGCCTTTTCTGCCTCCGTTGGGAGTTTGTTTCCTAAACTTGGCGCGCTGCCGCTCAATTGTTTTGCGGGGCTTTCTGTTGGTGTAGCAACTTTATCGCTATGAGCGGTCCGGAACGGACGGGCCGCTCGAGCGTTTCATTTCCTTTCGGCCCTCGGCGTGTTTAATACACGTCGGGCCCACCAGAGGGAGCGCGCGCTGTATTCTTTATTGTCGGAGAGCGTGCCTCTCAGTGCGCGGCTCGCGCTTAGCGTTTGCTTTTTTCTTTTTTTCCCAGAATTGAGGGTTTCTCCTCTACTACATGCTTGGCACCCTGGTGCATTTTTTCTATTCCCTACCCTGACACCCGTTTGGGTAAGAATTACCCCATTAGGGAAGGCATTACTTCTTGGCTTGCTATCGGTGACAGAGAGGGTAGGGATTTTTTACCCTATATATTGTATATTTTTTGTTGAGTGTACACTCTGTCATAGTCCTCATTATGCATTCCTCCCAAGAGAATGAAACTTTTACCAACATGTCCCCAGGTGAGGGTCCCTCTCACCGTACCCTTCCCCCCGGAGTGGACACTTTGTTTTCCCAGGCTATTTCTCACGCTTTAGCCCCTCTTAGGGATACTGTAGCTAAGCTTACTGAACAGGTGTCCAGAGGTACGGGCATGTTTGGTGTGACGGGAGCGGAGGGTGATTCCTCTACCCTCTCGGCCCCCAGGAAAATGCGCAAGCGCGACGCGGGGCACCTGGGGGATGGTGTATTTTCACCCAATCCCAAGAGTGCGCGCGCGCATAAGCGCGTACCCTCCCGGGAGGACCGTTTGCCCGGAGTACTGGGTGACAAGCTTCACCACCTATGGAACCCTGATCTGGGATCCCCCAAAGGCTTCATGGGAGGTTCAGATGAGGACTCATCATCTTTAGATGACGACTCGGGTCGCCCTTGGCGTCCGGGTGCTACCCTACCAGATCCTTCGGATCACGCCGATTCTGACTCCGATATGTTTGAGCCGGAGGGTATCTACCATCCGCGTTCCTCGGAGTGGCGTCCAGACCACAAGGTGGCTGAATATGTCGCCAGTAAAATTAGGCAACCTCTGGACAAAGAGGTGCGCACTCGTCTACGGGCGGAGTGCCCACGCCCGTCTTTATCGGATAAGGTCGCTTTCACGCCAATTATTGACCCAAAAATGTGTACGTTTTTTTCCAAGTACACCAAGGATCCCAAAAAAGGGATTGATCGCTCCTGGAGGGCATGCCAGGATAAACTTCTTGATGTGTTAGGTCCCCTCACACAGATTATTCAATTGGCGGAGCGGGCCAAGCAAGCAAACACTCCCCTTCAGACGGACATCATAGCGGGATGGGCTCAGAGAGCTGTTTGTCTTCTGGGCAACGCGAACTGTGCCATCTCTGCAGAAAGACGCAGATCTTTATTGATCAAAATCGACCCCAAGTTAGGGGAACTGTCTAACTCGGAGGCAGGGGCTGTTGCCCAAGGCAATTTATTTGGCGATCCCTTTGTGAAAGAGTTGGGAAAATTTGTGGCTACGTTTTCAGCTTTGGATAAAGCGCAATCTTCGATTAAGAAGGTTTTCCCCAACAAGGTTTTTGGCGGGGCCGGGCGAGGCAGGGGTCGCTCTTCCGGCCGTCCTTTCCAGCAAGGCCCCAGCTCCTTCCGCAACAACGGTTGGAGGGACGGCAGACAAGGAACCTTCTTCCCCAACAGAGGCAGGGGAAGAAGCAGAGGTTCCAGAAATGCACGAGGAGCATATAATGCCCCAGGAGGTCCCTCGGGTGAGGCTTATCCCTTTTTCCCCAACAAATTTTGGCGGGAGATTGAGGTTTTTCAGGGACAATTGGAGGCGCATTACCTCCGACGCATGGGTTCTGCAAACTGTCTCAGGTTTTCAAATAGAATTCTGGGGTACCCCATTTCAGGAGAAACTGCCTCAGCCCATCGCGTTCTCGGCAGAAGACTCAGAACTCATAGATTTAGAGGTTCAGGCCCTTCTTCACAAAGGTGCCATTTCCTTTACTTCCCTTCACCCCACAGGCTTCGTAAGCAACATCTTCTTGGTGGAAAAGAAGGACAAAGGGTTTCGTCCCGTTATCAATCTTCGTGCTTTCAACGAGTGGGTGGTTTACAGACATTTCAAAATGGAGGGTATTCACATGCTCCGCGACCTCCTCTTACAAGGGGACTGGATGGTTCGTCTAGATCTCAAGGACGCGTACCTCACGGTCCCTATTTTTCCACCCCATCGCAGATTCCTGCAATTCTTATGGAACAACCAGGTGTTCGAATTCACCACACTCCCCTTCGGCCTGTCGTCGGCGCTGTGGTGCTTCACAAAACTTCTCAAACCAGTAGTGGAAACTCTGAGGTTACAAGGCATTCGCCTCATAATTTATCTGGACGACATCCTTTTGATGGATCAGTCCAGGTCTCAGTTGATGTTCAATCTGAACACAACTATTGCGCTTTTCCAGGACCTTGGTTTTGTGATCAACCAACAGAAGTCGCAACTTACTCCGACTCAATCGTTAGTCTTCCTAGGGTTTCTAGTGGATTCCCGTTCAGCGTCTCTCAGTCTCCCGGCGACGAAGATTTCCAAGATAAAGAAGGAACTGAGAAAGGTCCTGCAACGGGACCAGATCTCTCTACGCCAGTTAGCCAGAGTGGTAGGCCTGCTTTCGTCTTCGATTCAAGCCATTTTTCCGGGTCCCCTACACTACAGAGCCCTGCAACGCCTGAAAGCGTTTCACCTTCGCCGAGGGGTGACGTACTCCGAGTTGATCTCCCTGTCTCAAGAGGCAAGGACGGAGTTGTGTTGGTGGCTGGACCACATGGAGGCATGGAATGGCAGGGCCATCTTTGGAGCGGCCCCGGATCTGGTGATCGAGTCAGATGCCAGTCGCCAGGGATGGGGGGCTCGTTGCGGGGACATCTCGTTGGGGGGACGCTGGACCCCGCAGGAACTAACCATGCATATCAACTGCCTGGAGCTCCTGGCGGGTTCTTTTGCGATCAAGTCTCTCACGAGAAACAAGGTCTCATGCGTAGTTCTACTACGGATGGACAACGTATCGGCAGTGCAATACATAAATCGTTTAGGGGGAACAAGATCAAGAGCCCTAGCGGGGCTAGCGATAGATTTCTGGCATTTTTGCCTTCAACACCAAATCTCAGTCACAGCGGAGTATCTTCCGGGAACCCAGAATGTGTGGGCAGACTGGAATTCTCGGTTTCTCCGGGATCCCAGCGATTGGCGACTACATCGCTCGGTTTTTCAGGCGATCATGGATCATTGGGGTCCCTGTTCAGTGGATCTCTTTGCGTCTCGTTGGAATGCCCAGCTTCCCCTATACTTCAGCTGGCGTCCGGATCCGGGAGCGATGGCAGTAGATGCGTTTCTCCAACATTGGGGCACTCTTCAGGGTTATGCTTTTCCCCCGTTTCTTCTTATCCCGCGGGTTGCTGCTCAAGTTCGCCGCCAAGAGGCGACGGTGATTCTAATAACCCCCTGGTGGAGATCACAGGCATGGTTCCCGACTCTGCTGGAACTCTCGTGCGAGTGTCCTCTTCGCCTCCCGGATTTTCCCTCCATACTCCTGGATCCGTCGGGGTTCTGCCACCCTCTAATCCTTCAAGGTCATCTTCCCCTCATAGCTTGGAAGATTTCCGGCATCATTGGCAAAACAACCGGCTTTCGCAGGAAGCTAATAACTTCATCGCACAGGCCTGGGCCCCTGGTACATGCAAACGATATAGATCAGCATGGAATAGGTGGTCTAGTTGGTGTGTGGGCAAACACTGCGATCCCATGGGGGCCAGCATTGCCGACATCATCAATTTCCTGGCGGAATTAGCTGCATCCGGCTTAGCGTATCGCACCATCAATTCTTTTCGCTCGGCCATCTCTGCGGGCCATCCTCCCCTGAATAATCTCCCGATTGGGGGGCATCCCTGGGTTTGTAAACTTCTTAAGGGTATTAGACTCTCCAGACCTCCACAACCTAGATATTCGGAGCTCTGGGATGTGAACTTGGTTCTTAATCTCTTATCCTCTTGGCGGGACAACCAATATTTGTCGATGAAGGAATTGTCGGCAAAATTAGCCATGCTTCTCTGCCTCATTTCCTGTAAGCGTGTGTCAGATATCAGAGCACTGGATGTTTCCGCTCGAGTCTTTACTCCAGAAGGAGTCACGTTTACTATTGCAAGGAGAACAAAGAATAATACCAGGTCGGTGTCCTATCCCGTTTTTCCTGATTTCCCGAGGCTATGTGTGGTTAGATGTCTCAAAGTCTATGAGGAAGTGACCAGTTCTTGTAGACCTCCAGGTGAGACTCAATTGTTGATTTCTATTAAGAAGCCGTTTAGGGCGGTTTCTTCTCCCTCCATTGCCAGATGGATTCGGTGGATTCTCTCTGAGGCAGGTATAGATATTCGAGTTTTTGGGGCTCATTCTACTCGGGGAGCTATGGCTTCCAAAGCCATACAAGTGGGGGGCAGGTTGGAGGACATCATGCATGCTGCTGATTGGTCTTCAGAGTCTACTTTTAAGAAGTTTTACTTTAAACCAATTCACGACGCAGCCGCACTGGTGGTAAGTAAGCTTTGAACTTGCATAATCCTCGCCTCCGGTCCTGTGATAGAATATGAAATTTCCTAGCTATCGTGAAGGAAAGTTTCAATTCTATTAAGGACACGGAGGCGAGGATTATCCCACCCACATACATTTCGCGGATATGTTCCCTCCCGATTACATCTATCTGCGTAGCAAGGTAGTATACTTGCGTTTATGCCTTTGTTTATTGGTTATTCTGCTCATATTTTTAATTTTTCAGGTAAACACTTGATTCAGATATATTTTCATTTATATGTGTTTTAGAGTTCATAACTTTGTTGCCTTTGGTAGGTTTCCTGTGTTCTATCGGATTTGCATCTAATTACACCTATTTTTTAGGTTCCGAAACTACGACCAATTGACTCTACCAGGATTCCTTCCGCAGTGAAGTCGAGGAAGTGTGACGTGTCTCGGGCCATTTATACTGACGTGAAGGAGGGCACCTCATTGGATACTCGTTACCATGGCGGCGGGCTCATGGAACTTGTAGTTTTTCTGTTCATGTTTTGTTTAACTTTGAACTTGCTGTTGAATAAAGAGTGAAGAAAGATTTGCATAATCCTCGCCTCCGTGTCCTTAATAGAATTGAAACTTTCCTTCACGATAGCTAGGAAATTTCGTATTTAGGTAGAGACAGCAGGTAGAAGTGCATCTGAACGTAAGATGGTTAGTTTATGTATTTTCTTTCTGTGATCCCACCCTCCATGACGCCATAGCGTAAGTCAGTGAAAACCATTTTTCCTCAAACTCTGGTTGTAACATAATAGAACACTACTTTTTAAATTGTGTTTCTCAATTGTCTAATGATGTTGGTGTGTAACAGTGAGCCATAAAACCTCTCACTTGAGTAAAGGTGGCAGCATAGAGTGCAGGAAGATTTTAGGTATTGGGTTAGGACACTCCTCATGAGATTGTAGTTCACCTTTAAAAACCAAGGTTTAGCTCTCTTACACTAGCGAACCAACCTGGAGAAAAAAGAAAGAAGATTTCCTATGTATTAGATTCCTTCCTGCTTGTAGTGGAGCCAGGAATAGCTATTACTACTGCTTCTTAAATTGTTGGTCTTCAGACAATGATTTAAAAAACAAGAGTAGCAGGATTTTTCACATGTTCTACTGGATGTTTTAAACCCAGCTTTGATGAGCACGACTGCTTGTCTGCTGAGGATAATACCTCTCAGGAGCATACTCAAAGAACTAAGGTGGTTATGGACCACTACACATGATCCCAGTTAACAGATGTGTTGCTTAGAAGGATTTAGAAGACACAGATCAGTTGTGCCAATGCTTCACTACTGATTTCAAGAGAACTAGCATCACTGTAGCAAATCAAAGAGAAATACAGTTGAAACGCCCCTTCTGTTTTATTACATGAATGTTATTTGTGCCCTAACAATATTTATGTATTCATTTAATTGTTTGTTGGTTTGTTACTCACACTACAGAATGCACTGATTTTCTGGGGATTCCCTTATGGCTCATTTAGTTAACCTCAGGTTTCCTCTACTGAAATTAATCTAGGATCTAATGCCTTGGAATCTTCTGCGCAGTTCAAGAACCCATATACCTTATGTAAGACTGGCATGTCTCTCTCTAACATGCCACTGGTGCATTTTCCTAGCAATTGTTATTTGCAATTTTATCATGAAAGCCAGTAATTTTTAGCTACATCTTGTGTAGTCAGCAGCTAAGGGATCATGGATTTTGTGTCTTGAAAATGATTACAACTGTTAAAATTGTTTTCTTCTCTGTAACAATTCTAGGTTGTATTTTGATTCAGAGACCAGAGTAGCAGTGGCACCATATTTAGCAACCTGTTTGACCCCCAAACATGCCAGAGGCTCAGAAGGCAGTTCAAAATTAGGGTTCCAAAATTAATATACAGAAAAAAGGATTGTAGTAGGATTTTAGTCTTGGGTGAAAAAGTGAGAAAAAAAGAGAACAGCAGCATTCTTTTATTTTGCAATTATTTATTAGAAATCAAAAGGAATGACACTGTAAAACAGTGGATGTAGCAGACGGGTAGGGGAGTAAATGCTAAAATATGATAGGTCCGGGAAATACAGGCGAAAACCCCATCTCAGAACACAACATATCCATTAAGGTCACATCATTCCCAAAAGAAAGTCCTACTACCACTGCTACTCAGCCCTGAGGTGTGAGGTGTTATGCAGGAGCGGTATCAGCACTGGTCTGAGGGGGGAGGGAAGGTAAGGATGCATAGGAATGGAGTGAGTCGGAAGGAGATAGAGATCAGAGGGGGAAAAGAGCAGTGGGGAGGGGAAGCAGGTGGGGGGTGAAAGGGGAAAAGGCCATTGAAGAAGTACAGCACCCTGGTGGATCGTTATGGCCCAGGCTGGGGATGAGCTTCAGCGCTTCCATTTGGTGGGGGGCAGTCAGTGGATGGGGGATTCACATATAAGGCCAGGGATTGGTGCACGGGCACTAGAAAAAAGGGCGCCCATGTCTGGAGGAAAATCTCCATTCATGGGAGGCAGCTTGGTAGATTGCCACCAACCACTTCTCATGTGGGGGTGTAGGGGATCGCCACTGGCACGGGTGCAGGTCTCGAGGGTGGAAGGGCAATTTATAAGAGGCAACTCTGGGAATGGGAGAGGTTAGGGGTGTCCCCCATGCCATGTAAGAAGAGAACGAGACAGTGGGCGGTTTCATGCAGCGTGTTTCCGAACACCTCCCAAAAGGGTTTAATCAAGGGGCTTTTACAAAGAACGTGCAGAGTGTTGAAGCAGCCATCTGGGCAACACCAACAGGTCATGTGAGACAACAATCCTGCCATTTGCAGTTTCGCAGGCAGTCCAATACCAATTATGCAGCGTCTTGAAGAGTCAGAACTTCAAATGGGCCTCCCTTGTACCACAGTCGGGCACCTCCAAGTGTTCAGCCCAATCCTCTACTCAGATTTCATTTGCAACCTTGTTTGACATTTAAAGCAGAGGTTGTGAACGAGGGGAAGGGAGAAGAAGAAGAAGAGGTGGTGGTTTAGAAGACCATAGAAACCAGACATAACCCCACAGAAGCATCTCCATGTCCTACGATAAGAAACTACTGGGGAAGTCTGTGGGATTCAGTGGTGGGCACCCAGACTATGGGGGTCATTATGAACTCAGCAGAACCAACCACCGTGTTCATGCTGGCAAAACACTGACCGCCAGTGACCACGGAACCCCGCCGGCCAGATTATGAACCTTTCTGAGAGCCGGCGGGTGGAAACCTTATTTCTGCCCGCCGGCTCTCAGAAAGGCTCGGCCTGGACATTGACGGTGGCTCCACATGGAGCCGCCGTCAATGCCTCTGTGCGGCAGGTGCAGTTGGGCTCTGCTTCGGGGCCCCTGCACTGCCCATGCAAAGTGCATGAGCCGTGCAGGGGCCCCCAGGGGTGCCCCGGGCACCCCCTCCGCCAGCCTTTTCCTGGTGGGATAGATCATGTAGGTGATCCAAGTGTCAAGGTTATCCAAAAGCATATGGTCCATTCCCCTAATGATGTAGACACACAGGTACTTCAGGCAAGATGGCGTCCAGCAGAAAGGGTAGCCCTGGATAGCTGCCCTCGTGGTCTTGCACAAAAGGGGCAACGCCTCACTGTTATCCCAGTTCACCCTGTATCCTGACAGTGATGCAAAGTCAGCGATGATGTCCAGCAGGGCTGGAAGGTTGCTACATAGGTCTGTGAAGGTAAGGAGGATATTGTCTGCATAGGGATACACTGTGGATGTCCCGCAGTTGATAGGGACACCAGAGAGGACTGGGGATTGACAAAGGGAGGCCACAAGATGCTCCATGGCTAGTAGGAATAGCAGAGGTGACATCAGGCAACCCTGCTGGGTTCCCTTCCTAATTGGGAACTGGTCTGACAAGAAGCCTCCATAATTAACCTGGGCGGTGGGTGAGTCATATAGCCAGTGAACCTTGTTTATGAATTCTTCACCAAGGCCAAATCGCAGCAGAGTTTTAAAGAGTTACCCTCACTTGATCCTGTTGAATGCCTTTTCGGTGTCCAGGGAGAGAACAAGGGTCTCATCCAGTATAGTTTTGGCCTCCCACAGGGTATGTGTAAGGTTACAGAGGTAACTCCTAGAGGAACAGACGGGGATATACTCCACCTGTGTGTGGTGAATCAAGGATGCAATCACCTTGCGAAGGCAGGCTGCCAATATACCAGCAAAGATTTTTATGTCCCTCTTAGGTAAGGAGATGGGTCTGTAGCTACCACACAGGAAGGGGTTCTTCCCAGGTTTGTGGATGACCGCTATCACTGCTCTTTAGAGATGGAACCAAGTGAACCCACCTGGCCGGCCTTGTGAAAGGCCTTGAAGAGGCAATGAATGACATCCCCCAGCCCATTTGTTAAACTCTGCAAGGAAACTATCCTCCCCAAAAGCTTTGTGTTAAAGAAGTCTACAGATGGCTTGCATGGTCTCAGTCTTGGTGATTGCTCCATCCATAAGGGCCCTGCCGATCTTGCTGAGGCTGGGGAGGCTCATGTCCTCATAGAAGGCCACCATGCGAATGGTGTCAGTCAACGTTTCCAGGGTGTATAGAGCCCAGTAAAAGTGTGCAAATGAATTGACTATGTTGTGTCGGCGGGTGAGGGTAGTGCTGCCCATTGATTGTATGGCAGACATGGCTAATGCAGCCTCATGCTGGCGAGTTGATCCAGTAGAAAGCACCCTGCCTTCTCACCTCGCTCATAGTGATTGGATTTAAGCCTCTGTAGGGTGTATTCAGCCTTAGGAACAAGGTATTAAGGTTCATACATGCCTTCTACAGTGGATGACAAGTATGGAAGGAGGGCTTCATTACATAGAGATGCTTGAGAGCCAGAATTTCTGCCTCCAGTTTCTTCTGGTGGGTCACTCTCTGTGCATTGGCCAGTGCTGCATCCCTCATGAGCTGGTCACGGATTGTCACCTTGCAGCTGCACACAGAACCCTGTGGGAGGCCACCAAGCCCTTTTTGTCATCCAGGTATGTGTAGATGTGAAAGCGAAGTTAGGATTTACCCTGGGAGGTGATAGCATGATACATTCAGTTGCCATGGTTTACGTCCCGGGGAAGTGAGGTCGAGAGCCTGGGAGAGCAAGACTGGGGCATGGTTTAACAATGCAGCCTCCAGGATCTGAAATTCTCGCATTATGGCCACCACCTGGTGAGAAACTAGGAAGTAGTTCAGGCTGGATTGGGTGGTATGGATGGGTGAAAGAAAGGTTATACTCCCTATCCATCGAATGGGAGGGGTGTCAGTGGCCCAGCAGGAGGGCCCACTCGGCATTGATGCCGGCGTCCAATGGACCAATACTATCCAGTACTGTGTCACGGATCAGGTTCCATTTGCTTCCAATCAAATATTGGGAAGCCTCTAGCTCTATGATGAGGCGGTTGAGTTGGAGGAAAAAGAGGCGCTTAGGGCCCATTGGGGCATACACTAAGCTGACACACAGAGTCCTCTTCTCGAAATTAAATTTTACAAAAGCATATCTTCCATCTGGATCGGACCAGGACTTGAGGATGGTAACTGCCATTGATCTGCGTAGGAGTATTGGGATGCTGCATTTCAAGGGGCCCAATGTAAGTGCCACTAGGCAGCTGCTGTGCGTCACTGCATCTTCTCTGGCTCAAGGCATAAAAGGTGGGTCTCCTGTAAAAGGGCCATGTCTACTCACTTGGACTGCAAGCAGGACAACACTTTCTTATGTTTTATATAGTTCATAAGTCTATTGACATTCCACGAAATGATGCACAAGGGGGAATAAGAGGGGGGCAGTATCAACCATCAGGGTGGTGCATGGGCCGGGGGGGGTGCAATGGACAACTGAAACCTTAAGGAGGGTAGGGGAACGGGGGCAGGTGGTGGAAAAGCATTGAAAGGGAGAAGAGGTGAAGTGGAAGAAGGCAAGGAAGGGCGGGAAGGTAGACGGGAGAGAGACAGGAAGAAAAAGAGAGAGGGAAGGTAAAGAGGGGAGAGGAGAACCGGGGTCCCTAGGAAGTGGCTTGGGGGGTTGTGTTGAGTAAGGAGGGGAGGAGGGAATGGTTGAAGTGGGAGGGGAGAAGAGAAATAAACTAGCCGGCATTAGGCTGAGGGCAAGCCTCGGTTGAGGCCAGAAACCATAGACTGTGGGTCTAGATTAGCAGCGCCAATGAGCTGGAAGGCTCACATAGAGCGTCAGGGCTATATACATGCTAAAAGAAAACCCATAGGGTAGACACAACCCTAGGGGAGAGGAAGTGGCAGAGGAGCAAGGTGTATCCCTGGGTGTTAAGGGGAAGCTCCGCTCAGGTGTCGGGGTGATTGGTGCTATAGCACTGCAGACAGCAGGTAGAAAAGAGACATCAAGGAGGTAAGGCATTGAAGAGTATCAATTTGGGTTGGATTGAGACCTTAGGACAGGGAGTCCTGGGAGGTGGCAAGGGGAGTGGATGTTGGCACGGGGGTGTACAGGTGTTGGACCCGGTGAGTGAGTGGGAACCATGAGGTGGGATGTGGGAAGGGACGGGATGGGGATTAGAGGTGGGGAAGTTGGACCACAGGAGGCGATGTCTCAGCAACCTGGAGGGGAGCGCCCTGCAGGGGAACTAGAGCCAGAACAAACAGTTCTAATAACAGGAAACATCATGTAATAGTACACTAGAAAGGAGGCAAAGGCATGTGGCCCCACAGCAGATGGGGCAGCACAATTGAGCAGGGAACAAAATACAGCCTCACAATAACAATTGAAAAATGGATCGACAATGCAAATGGCACTAAATTTAGGAACAGGCATGCAGTGCGGTACTCATCCTTCTGACAAACTGAAGGCTGCGGCCCCTGGCTCTTTGTAAGCTGCATGGGGGGTGTAACGAACCTTATTACCCAGAAATTTCAGTGTATGGGGGGCCATGTGCCCTGCGTTGATGAGGAGTGATCAGTGGTTCCCTGCTAAGGTGTCCAGCCAGCGGAGCTAAGGAAGGAGTAGCACAATGCACAATGGTGCCCCCAGCTGGGTCCCATCAGACCAGTTTGAGCAGTCCACTGACCAGTCCCTGTGCCAGTCAGATAGGTGGAGGGCGGTCCTCAGTACGGGGTTGCACCTTCAGTTTAGGACATTGCAGTGGATATTGATGCACCGGGTGGAGGGCGACCCATGGGTCTGGAGGCCGAATGTCGCAGCCAGAGAGGCAAGCAGTAGAACAGTAGCTTTCTTGGCCTCCAGGGCAGGAGAGACACTTGCTGAGGGGTCCTGGGCATCTCGTGTGGTTACCGGCAGTCAGGCCAGGGGCAGTATGATCCGCGCTTCCTGGTATGGGTGACAAAGAGCAGAGGGCCAGGGCAGGCAGCAGGTTGTCAAAAGGCCATGTGTCACCAAGAGCCCCAGAGGTAGTTGTGGGGGGAACAGTCAGCAAGGGACTACTGCCCACATTCAGGTTGTATAATCCAGCAGGAGTCGGTACAGGCCAGCCTGTGGCCCAGTGGCCTGAGGGTAGAGCAGGGCCCTAGGCTGGCACAGCCCTTGAAGTGAAGTAAGACGTGAGCATGGAGCCGGATACAGCAGAACAGCACCTCAGTGCCAGTTTACACTAAGTTGCGGGCAGGTTTGGTGTAGAGGGGATAGAAGGTGCCCCTCATCTACATTGTGGCATGGGTCGACAGGAGGTAGGCTGGGCTGTCACAGCAGCTGACAGTGTGAACTGTGTCTTGGCTCCGGGTGGGCAAACCATGGACTGTGGTGCTTGGAAGCTGGTCCCTGCCACCATGCACCAGAACAGGCTAGATGAAGAGCTACGTGGGCAGGGCACAGCTGGGGTCCATGCCGTGAACTGTCCAGTGAGGTCTTCTTGTGGGGAGGGGTCTCACCCACTCATCTCCTGGTTGGGTGTTTGATCAGTCCTAGTATGGTGCAGTTCCAAGTGAAGGGTGGCTCCTTTTCTGTATTACTTGAGGGTCACAGCTACAACAGGAGAATGGATGGAGTGGGTGGGGGGCATTCCCCATAGTTCTCAGGGCTCAAAGTGCCATGTCACCAGCATTCCCCCTGGGATGGCGCCGCAAAAGGAAGCATGTCTGGTGGATCACAGCACTACTCTCGGCCGACACTGAGGGGAAAGTCGCAGGTCTCTCCATGCCATGTCGGGTGGCCCTAGGTTTTCCAGCCATGTAGAGTTGCAACTCCTCCCAACCCTCTTGCAGTGGAGACGATGAACTCCATTAACCCCAAGGTGGTCAAAGCCCTTCCGCCTGTCCTACTCCTCACCGGCTTGCAGAGCTGATCTCCTAAGCAGCCATCACTGTATGTGGCCGGGCCACACCCCCTATAGCAGCATTGTTAATGAAGAGTTGTTCTCTGTAAGGGGAATCCAATAGGTACCATACCTGTAAAAAGAATACAGTAATCAGTATAATAAAATAAACATATTCTAATTATTAATATCTCTTTTACGGGGCAGGGCCAAAAAGCTTGCAGATTGGACATGGTTTTTAATTGATCCGTCCGGCCCAAGGAAAAATCTTACAGCTAATCTGCTTTTGAAGTGTCATCAGATCTACTGGAACATTTTCAATCCTTCGCACGAATCAGTTCTCAACTTCAGGTCAACAGATCTTTAAACCCCGCCACCGGATGTGGTTGAACCATTCTACACAATTTCAGTACAAAGCAATCATGTCAAACAGTATGACCAATTTGTCCATACAAGGAACACTCCAGTCAGAAAAAAAGTTAAGGGACTTATTACAAGCTCAAGCTCAAAGTCATGTACATGTAGACAACTCACAAGACAACATTATAAAGATACAGTATCACCAAAGGTTGCTCAAGGCGACAAAATAAGTTCAGGCAAACTAAAATTAATAAAACTAAGCATACAGTAAGAAGAATAAAAAAAAATTAGGATTATCTGAGATATAGAAATCAAGTATTGCTCAGGTTTAACAGACAGCAGTCAATTTTAAATCAGTGAAGTTATAACTAGGCCTGGGCAGAGTTTGCGGAGTATTGGTATGTGGAACTCCGTGAAGTACTGTAGAAACTGTGCTGTGCTACAATGTGTTCCGCGAGCGGCAAAGTTTGGGTAGGTTGCCCTATTCATGCTGATTTTCAGCATCAAGAGTTTCTCCAATGCTGTAAAATCAGTGCCAATGGCATCACACAGAGTGCCAGAAGGCGCTAGCCTCTTTCTGCCGCTTGAGTAGATTTTCTATTCAAGCTGCAGCTTTCTCAATGCAAGCAGCAGCTTTCTCACTGCTATCGGTCATGGCCTATCGCGACCTTTGCGTTCAGAAATCTTGCTCGTGCACATCATCTTGGCAAGTGTGAGCAAGAGAATAAACTCTGTTCCTCGTCACTTCGCAGAGTTTTTCAAAACTCCATGCATGGAGTGGGGAAAACTCTGCAAACTCCACCAGTCGAACGAAATTCTTTGCCCTCCCCTATTTTTAATTTAGCTGAGCACAGGGAAACCCTACTATTGGCCAGTAAGGAATAACATGTGCGGGGCCGATCACATGGGGGCAAAAGACAAAAAGAACATAGAAGAATTTCGAAAAGGATAAACTGTGGTAATATGGTACTAACTAAGGTGGGCAAAAGATAGGTAAAAAGGGAAAGCGTCAGCATATCAGAAGCTCAATCAAGGTTCTCAACAGGGCATCTCAAAAGGGCATACAGAGAGGAAGATACCTCTTCAAGGGGCTCAGCATGCGGGGTTCTTCATCAGCAAGGCATATCTCTGGATTCTGAGTAGGGAACCTGAAGATCTTCTGTCCAAACTCCAACTGGTCATTGACATATCAAAGTTCATACAACAATCTGGTTTGCTGTATGAGACAGTCCATATTACATTGCAGGGCATCATCCTATAGCATGACTCCAGTTTGCAACATCTTTCCAGGTCTGTCATGGTAACCTCATCCATCCACGTAGCTCCACCAAGATTGAAACAATTGTATATAATATCAGGTCATGGTTCAGGATGTTCTACATTGAAGAACACTGTTTCAATTCTCTCTATGTCTGAAAAAATAGGGGTCTTTTACCAAAAGCTAATCTTCTCTAGGAAACGAAGTCTGAAAGAAAGCTCACATTATGAAAATGAATCAGCATTCTCTGCACAGTCAAGAAATGCAGGCCTACCAGGCCTCACGTAGGCTTATGCAAGTGAGTTAAACAATAAATGTAATAATATTCTAAAAACCACATTTTAATATGCAAACTTATAAATTAAGCATTAATAATTCATTCTTCATTAATGTTGATGGTACTGTCACCTTAAACGGAAAGGCTCTGTTAATACATTTCTATCAATATAACACAGAACTGCATTTCTCTATTTTTGCACGTCTTTAAATCATTAATTATTAGAAATTCAGTATTGTTTCAATACATACTCTTAGTCTAAGGTCTAAATTATAACATAATATCAATTAAATCAAGCATTAATTTTATCATCAACACCACCAGCATTTCTAACATTAGTCTAAACAAATGCACATTTCTCAGTGTACTTTTCTACAATCAAACTATCAGTACTTTGGTTAACATAATGCATAAACTGTCACATATAGATGACTTCTGTGACATGAGGGACAGAGCTAAAATTTCAACTACATCACATTGTAACACTTCAACGAACACTAACATGTCAGGCAAAAGACATGCTGGATAAAAAGCCAACAACAAAAGAGCCGGGTTCAGTTATCTGATGGCAGAGTCTACATGAGCTGTGAGTCTGCTGAGCAGTCATGATGGTGGCACTGTGGTGACATAGGCCTTTTAAACGAAGTAGCTATGTTTCTGTATCCAGCCTCGGCACTGTTATTGTAAGGGGATAGCTGAGGTTGATCTGCCAGTATTGATGAGGAATGTGGTGACAGTGTCTAGTGCATGAGCACTAGGACCAGCCAGACTGACTTCCGACTGCCTTGCCCTGCTGAAGCGCATTGAGATAAGATAGAGGAGTGGATGTGGCAAGAGAAGTGTCCAATTGTCACTGAACTGCAGCACAGTGGGGGAAAAGGGGAGCTTAAGACAGAAAAAGATGATGTCTTGTTTGCTCTGTCATCACGATCACTATAGAAAGCATGAAACATGATGCCCCTGATGCTGCTAATTATGAAAGTTGAAGACGAAGATGAAGACAAAAGTGAGTCCTCCTGGTCTTGCTCTGAGCGTAAAGTGGGGCAAGTAAGCTTGCTTGTCACCTGGCTATGTGATTTACTTTACAGTGAATCTGTGAATGAATTACTATTCATTAGTGAATGGTTTCACTACAAGTAAATTATGTCTTATTTTTTTTTTGTAATTCTGATGTGTGATTGAAACAAAGATTTTATTAGGATCAAAGCAAATCAATACACTGTTCTTGGTGACGTACAAATGACAACTATTCACTGAAACTTTATTTCTGCACATTATCCTTGTGTGCAATATAGTTTTATCTGTAAATCTGTATGTCTCTGCAGATGTAGCAGCCATTTCAATAGAAAATGTTTGGAAGCACTGCTGTAGATAATATTCAGCTCCCCTTTTATGTAAGCGCCTACAGGACAAACATAAACCCCAGCAATAGGAGAGCATTTCTTGGTGAACCTTTGGAAGTGACCTTTGGATTTGATTGTCATTGGAACAGGACATGCTGTAGTGCTGTACTCCACATGCAGCAAGATATCCACAATGATGAAGGATATTACTAGAAGGAATATGCAGTTGAACACAATAATTCTATAGAAAATGGCTGTGACTTCCCAAACGATTCAACCACAGATAGGCACAGGCCATGGCCCTGTGATAGGCATCTGACCAAACAGGAGGTGAATTACTCCAATAGATAACTGAATCCTGCCAAATTCTTAAAAAGAAGATAGGCACCACGGTGGCGAAACAACACTTCTGAGAGCTGACCATAGGAGATTGTCAAAACAAAGGCAACATAAATTGAAGTGCAAACTCTAAAAAAAACTACATACAACCGTGAAATAACTAGAGCTGTTCACAAATATGCTAAGTAATAGAGTGAAAGAAGATGAGGGGAGATTGAGGTGGGACATTCTATGTATCCTGGATTTCCTGGAGAAAGTGGAAGGACCCTCAGTGGAACTTGTTCTAGGGGAATGGCTCCTTAGAACTATGAAACCTAACAGATAGTCAAATTATTTTTCTATTGAAAGAACTGTAGAACTCTTGCTCACCCTGCAAGACCTTGATCCCTGCCCGGAGCTATGGTAATTTGGTTTCTATATTACTATGATATGCTGTCTTGCAGTCGACTTGGGAGGGTGGAAGGTATGGCACAATATGAAGGCCTAGTGATCCAAGATTATCCAGATTGTACGGGCTGGGTTCAGAAAGACAGAAAGGGCCTGATTTACAACTCTGCTGATGGGTTACTCCATCACATATGGTGACAGATATCCTGTTTGCCGAAATCTAAATCTCATTATATTCATGGGATTTAGATTTTGGCAGATGGGATATCCGTCACCGTTGTGACAGAGTAACCCGTCCGCCGAGTTTCTAAATTAGGGCCAAAGTCCTTTGATGCAATGAAGAGAAAACTATGTGAACAGGGGTTGAAGTGCATGTTGCTCTGTTCTGTAAAGTTATAAGCGATTAAAGATAACAAAACACACTTGTTCTATCTCCTAAAACTACATGGACTGGTTAGAAGGGTGGCAAAGTGGGTGAGGATCAGGGGAGACTTGGTGGTCCATCATCAGAGCAAGTGGAGTTGATGCTATGGGGAACAGAAAGTTGAAAAACACCTAAGACATCAACACGAATAGTGGTCAATCTAGACGAGACACTGAGCAAGGCTTAAGAACAGTGATCATGCTGCCATTAACGTAACTGAATAACAAGATGACGTTGAAAGTTATTTATATGATAGGAAGCACTTATAATGTCAAGCCGTTAAGAAATGTTGAATACAATACACTTGCCCTTCCCCAGTCTGTTTGACGGGGTCTGCACAGGCCCTCAAGGTCCCAGTACTTTATACTAGTGGCTGAAGAGGGTCTTGCATGGTAAGGTCCTGAGGTGGTTTGGTAAACTTGATAACAGTGTCTGAGGTTATGTTGTACATGTTATGTTTTAAGTTACTACTAGGATTAATCCACAGACAGTACATCCTATCATGGGCAAAGTGCACACGGAACAAGACAAAATCCCATTTAGGATAGCCCAGAAAACTAATCCGCTGGAAGCTGTGTTTTCTCGTACGTGCCACAGGAAAAATATAGAATTCTCACAATATGCTTGCCCTGCAGAATGGTTCCCTCAATGAATGACTGCGCCACATGAGGGACAGTCTTCGCTGCGATTTACATTACAACACGTGGTACCCTGACACTTGCCAATTTACTGGAAGTGTTAAAACAAACTCAGAATGAACACAGTGCTGTTCCGTCCCTAGATTTGGGGATGAAATTGATGCATCACTTTGACATAGTCTCCTTAATAATACTCAGTAACATTAAAGGGGAAGCGTCAGCATTGGCTATACGCCAACGGCTCTGAGATATTCCACACTTGGTACAAGAGAAACAGCTACTGAAAATTATTTCTGATACCTATACTAGCATAGGCCGGGATAGTTTGGGAGCCAAGCCGAAAAAGCCTGAAATACAGAGTACCACCCCTAAGGAAGGTACCACACAAGCACAGGAGGGTTCTAAAAAGCACTGTGATAAACAAAAGCAAATTAAAGACAGACAAAGTCAGAGAGCAGACTCTCCATGGCTGGAGAACTCTGAGAGGAGATATAATCTCAGAAATAGAGAGAATCTAAAAGCTCCTGACAGATATACTGATTCACGTCACTCTCATTCCTTTCAGAGCACACCGGATAGACGTAGCGAGAAAGAGGGCCAGTCAGAGCAACGTCCTGACTATGTGAAACAGAAGAAAGACTCACTGTGGTCTTCAGACAAAAAAGAAGACAAGTTCCCACAACAAAGCCACAGTTGAAAAAGTATAAGGTGGCAACAGTTTCAATTAAAAATGGCAGTAAACTTGAGAACATTGCTGAAGAACAAGATGCGGGCTGTGACACTGCTGGACAGCGCAGCAGAAGTCACAATATGTTGACAGAGTCTGAAAGATCATCTGGATGCGACAGCAACTAGCGACTTCATTGCAGTTGCGACTGCAGATGGGCTCCTTCTCCCACCTGACAGGGTTTATGATTTAAAAATATCCAAATAGAGGGAGACCTAGAGCGCACCATTTGCATAATATTCCTGGGATTAATTTAGTTGTGATATCCTTTTGGCCGAAAGAGACAGCCCTCCTGAACACGTCCTTAAGCTCCAACATGGGGAAGATGTCATTTTGCCTTCTTTCTCTGATCTTGTTCCAGAAGTGGTAAAAGGAGCTTACACTGTCAACCGGGCTTCAGAGCAGGCACCTGCACTATACCACAACCATGTAGGTTGCGATAAGGATACTCCTTACCATGCAATACCGATTGGGTCTACACATCAGCCTCAATCCCAATATACCTTTAGATATGAAGCAAAAGCTCTGGTGAGGGAGATCCTCACTCAGCTCGAGTACCAGGGAGTAGTTGAGCCCTGTGTCTCTGCAATGAATAACCTGTTATTACCCGTTGTAAAACCCAACCATTCATATAGAATAGTCTTAGACTAAAGACTCTTAAACAGTCAAATTCGCACATACACAATACAAAATTCACACAACACAGCACTAATTAACAACATAGTGCGTAAGAAATACAAAATAACGTTGGACACCTCCAACATTTTTTTTTGCAAAACGTAGCACACGACAGTTGGGACTGAGTGCATTCTCATTTGGCTCTCAAAAACGCTTCTGCCATTTGTCCCAGGTCTACAAGAACAGCCCAGGGCTGTTTTCAGCCGGTGTAACATCAATATTGCATGATATTGATCCTGAGGCGTTGTCCTATGTGGATGACATCCGTCTCACAGATGACAACCTTGACATTCATCTTGCCAGGGTCGATCGGATCGTTATGGGATTCACAGCCGTTGGTTACAAATTTAATTTTAGGAAAACTAAAATATCCTTTATCAGTGTGATATTCCTGGGAAATTAGCTATCAAACGATGGTAAGAGCTTGGCCCGCACTTTTTAGAAAAATGTGCTCAACTCCAGCCACCAAATACTATCAAGAAACAATAGTCTTTACTTGGTTTCTTCAACTTTGGCATAACATACATTCCTGACTTTGCACAAGGCATCAAGCCACTCTGACTTAATACGCCCAGATTTCTGTAGCAGACACTGGACAGTAGAACACACACTCATCCTTAGAGAATTACAACAGGACATGCTAGAAGCAAAGCAATTACACACCCACAATAACAAAACCAATTTGATCATCAGAATAGTTGAAGGTTGTTAGAAATGGGGTCTTTGGTTGGCAGTCAGGTTACCCCCGGTCCAAGAAAGGACCTTCACTCTAGTCAGGGTAAGTCACACACAATCCAAATTATTCTGTGCTCACCCATCTGGTAGCTAGGCACTGAGCAGTCAGGCTTAACTTAGAAGGCAATGTGTAAAGTATTTGTGCAATAAATGATACAATAACACCCTATGGCCCCCACACAAATACACCACACATTATTTAGAAAAATGTGTTATATTTAGCTGAAAAATTGCAGGTCAAAACAACTAAAATGCAATAAATATATGTTGAGATATCACTGAAAAGTGATATAAAGTGTCTTAAGTCTTTTAAAAGCAACAAAGTCTCTTTCAAGCACAAAGTACCTGGTTTGCGTGAAAAATCTCCACAAAGAACCGCAGAGGAGGAGATGCGTGGAAACAAAGCAGTGTGCGTCAATTTATTGAGGCACACATGGCGATGCGTCGTTTAGTTTTCACGCGGGGACGGCTGTGCGTCGATTTCCGGCACTCGGTCGTGGATCCTCTTGGGGTATGGGGTTTTCAGTCGCCTCAGGAACGATGTGTAGATTTCCTGCGCTGGCAGGAAGAAGTCACAGGAGCTGCGTCGATCCGGTGGGCATTGTGTCGAATTTTCTACTGCACGGCAGGCGCTGCGTCAATGCCTCTCTGGAAGTCGGGCTGCGTCGTTCCGGCTTAGCTGTGCATCGATCCAGTGGGCTGTGCATCAAATTTCCGGTCGCTATGCTCGCGCTGCATCGATCTTCTTGTTATGAAGTCGGGCTACGTCATTCCGGTTCGGCATGCAGTGCTCCGAAGTTTGCCGCACAAGGAGTCCTAATTGAAGAGAGGAAGTCTTTTTGGTCCTGACACTTCACGGAACAGGAGGCAAGCTCTATCCAAGCCCTTGGAGAGCACTGCTTCACCAGAGCCAGAGAGCAGCAAGGCAGCAGAGCAACAGCAAGGCAGCACTACTTCACAGAGAGCAGACAGGTGAGTCCTTTGGGCAGCCAGGCAGTTCTTCTTGGCAAGATGCAGGTTCTGGTTCAAGTTTCTTCTCCAGGAAGTGTCTGAGTTGGTAGGGGCAGAAGCCCTATCTATATACCCATATGTGCCTTTGACGTGGGGGAGACTTCAAAGAGTGTCTTAGAAGTGCACCAGGTCCCCTTTCAGTTCAATCCTGTCTGCCAGGGTCCCAGTAGGGGGTGTGGCTGTCCTTTGTGTGAGGGCAGGCCCTCCACCCTCCCAGCCCAGGAAGACCCATTCAAAATGCAGATGTATGCAAGTGAGGCTGAGAATCCTGTGTTTGGGGGGTGTTTGAGTGAATGCACAAGGAGCTGTCAACTAAACCCGGCCAGACGTGGATTGTAAGGCACAGAAAGATTTAAGTACAGAGAAATGTTCACTGTCTAAAAGTGGAATTTCTAAAATAGTAATATTAAATCCAACTTCACCAGTCAGCAGACTTTTATATCACCATTCTGGCCATACTAAATATGACCTTCCTACTCCTTTCAGATCAGCAGCTATTACTCAAAACAATGTATGAGGGCAGCCCCAATGTTAACCTATGGAGGGAGCAGGCCTCACAGCAGTGTAGAAATTAATTTAGGAGTTTTACACTACCAGGACATGTAGACTACATGGGTACATGTTCTGCCTTTTTCCTACACAACACCCTGCCCTATGGGTTACCTAGGGCATACCTTAGGGGTGTCATATGTAGAAAAAGGGGGGCTTTTATCCTTGGCAAGTACGTTTAAATGTGAAGTCGAATTGGCAGTGAAACTGCACACAAAGGCCTTGCAATGGCGGGCCTGAGACAAGGTTAAGGGGCTACTGAAGTGGGTGGCACAAGCAGTGCTGCAGGCCCATTGGTAGCATTTAATCTACAGGCCATGGGCACATATAGTGCACTTTACTAGGGACTTATAAGTAAATTAAATAGTCCAATTGGGAATGATCCAATGGTACCATGTTTAAAGGGAGAGAACATATGCACTTTAGCACTGGTTAGCAGTGGTAAACTGTGCAGAGTCTTAAAACCAGCAAAAATAGTATCTAGAAAGTGGAGGTAGGCAGGCAAAAAGTTAGGGGTAACCACCCCAAGGCTGTCAGGTCTAACAATGGTGCCATTGGGTTCACTTATGTCACCTTTATCGAAGGCGACACAGTGCCCATAGCATATAAATCACATTTATATTCTAATGCAGAACAACGGTTTCAACCACAGAAAACATTCTAACTGCAATACAGATGGCTGTCATTAAGGAGAGGTCACTTGCCCAAGGGAAGTGTATTATTGCCATTAAACTGGTGCCAGCCTTAGGGGCAATCACCAAAGCTAGTGTTCCTAATGCTAAAGCATTACATCCATGTTAGCTTCGATTGGCAACCTCCCTGACTGTCACCAATCTTGATTACATCTTTGATCCAAAACTCTAAACACAAACATTTCTCCAATATGAACAGGAGTACCCCGCACCTCTACACATCTTGCCGCTTGGCAGATACCATACTGTTATTTACACTGATGGTTCAGCACAACCAGCTGTAGGTACTAAACATAAGTACTCATCCGCTTGCACAGCCATGAGTGGAGTGATAAAGGATGGTATAGTTCATCCTCACAATATCTACACACAGAACCTGGGGGACTGCACAGCTCAGACGGTTGAACTTAAAACCTCTATCCTAGCACTGGAACATGCGGATCCAGGACAACTCACATTGATTGTTTGTGATTCATACTATTGTGTCCAATCCTACAATGATTATCTTAATCATTGGTGAATGAACAGGCTCAGAGACTCAAAGGGGAACACCATAAAACACAGAACTTTGTGGGGGAGGGCTTCTGATCTTAAGAATAGGCTGCCTAATGCCCATGTAGCTCACACAAAGGCCAACAAAATGTAGGAGTATACTTAATTGGCAATACTTTGGCTTATGAAGCAGTCAATCCGCAGTAGCTACAGCTTCTGTTGCTGGAGTGACTCTTCCCAGACAAGATTCAATAATGAAATTTTGGCTGCCATGAAAGCTTCAGCTGAAGACAAGCCCCTGCCAAAAGCATACCCTACAAAATATTCATACCACATCAGTGCACAGAATGTTGCCTTTGCAGCAGTTCCTGGGGTTGGAGATCGAATGATCCCCAACCAAGACCAGAGATTAGATTTAATCAAAGCAGCGCTTGAGAGTGTCACCTCTGCACATGCTGGTGTTGCTGCCACAGTAACACTCTTACAGAAGTGCTTCCAGTGGCCAGGTCTATACAAGCAGACCAAGCAATACGTTCTTTGTTGTGACATTTGCCATCAGACAAAGGGTTCAAACATCAAACGCCCACTGCAGACATCCCTCTTTGTGTCCAGTAGGCCACTACAATGTGTGTACCTGGACCATTGTGGCCCCCTTCAACCGGAAAGTTCATACAAATACATCTTAGTAGATGTAGATTTTTGTTCTAGATTCCTGTGGATAGGACCTCAGCGGTCAGCTGATGCTCAATCTGTTATTAAAGACTTGCTGATCTTTATCGGTACATATGCAGTTTTAGCATTCCATTCGGACCAGGGCCCTGCTTTTGCCTCTGTGGCACTCAGTGACACCATGAGGACGATGGGTGTTGAACTCCATTACGCATCATCCTACCATCCCGAGGGTAATTCGGTTGTGGAGAGGAGGAATCAATATCTAAAGCAGTCCTTAACAGCTAGAGTATTAGGTTCTAGTCACAGTTGACTTCATCACCTATATGAGGTCCAAAGAGCACTGAATAGTCTGCCAAGACGGTCCTTGGGAGGATGCACTCCTTAGGAGGTTCTCTTTGTGTTACTTATGTATGTCCCAGATCTAGATGGCCCTGGTTTGGTGGCAGCAGATACACCTTTTGACATAAATGAACGTCTCACTGTCTTACAGGAGGTTCAGCAATTTTGTGATGATATTTCATCCACCAGTGCTGCCACCTTAGGAATAAGGAATTTGCCAACAACCTCTACTGGCTGGATTCCTAAAGTTGGGGATGTGGTTCATGAGAAGATTGTTGTGAACAAAGAATTTGGCCCATCCTAGAGAGCACAGGTCCAGGTCTTGGGAATACAAGGTAGCATAACTGTCATCCTACCACCGCTACCTGATACCAAAGTAAACTGATCTGTCTCCATTGACAACATCAAACTATATCATGTGGCTGACCCTGCACAGTAGACCCAGAGGTCCCCTGGGTAGTTCCTGGTTCCCTCTCACTACCCAACAGGACAAACCACTTCAAAGAAGACAAAACAACTCTTCTAACTATACCAGCATGTACAACAATGCCTCAAATGCCTCCTCGAACATAGGGAGGGTGGAAAATATGCTTTTGCTGATTCCTCTTACCACTACACCAACAACACTTGTCCAATATGTGGCTGTCTTCTACTCCAACTCCACACAAACAGATGACATCATCTACTATAAACCTCTACACAAAGTGAATCCATCCAACAGTAATGCACTGGCTCCTGTGTTTTCAGAGATTGCATCTGGTTATTTGATCGACCTTGATGACTTTTCTTCGACTTCATCCGCACCTGCAAGTTAAACTGTTTCTAAGACACAAAAACTGTACATATGGCTTAAAAATAACTATTTAATTTATCCATGGAATCATCTGTGGATATTTCTGACATTGCTTGCATTTCCATTATGGATTAGTTTTGTGTTTGTTTTCGTTCGCCTTATAAATGGTCATTATCTTCCTGAACTCTCTTCTGTCGAGCCAGTGGATAAAGTTCTAACTCCAAATCTATCCTCACATAAGGTCCAAAGAGACTTCTCCCTTGTGAACATTTCAACAGTACCAATTCCTGATGGGATTGTGTGGAATAAAGTTCCATTTAATATATACGGGCCTACTGAGGTCATTCAAATTCCATATGTTTTTAAAATTTCAATGACTGATGTAATTACACCTGGTGTTGTTTCTGATGATTGGGATTTTCAAACAGTTGTTTCCATGCTTGCTGAATTGTGGGATTTTACTGTATTTGAAAGGGATGATGTGTACACTAACACACATAATTATGGGGAGATGTTCTATTTATAATAATTGTGGATATTACTACCAGCACTACAACTAGACATAGATCAATATTCAATTACACACATAGAGAACATTTTCAACTCTGCCTGTGGGGAGCCCAAAGTATTATTCAGATAAAAAAAGCATATTTTTCTCGGCATGACATTAAGAATGCAGAATCATACTATTTCAAGTTGCCACCTTCTAAAATTGCGAAAATGTTGTTAGCAAACACAAAATGTATCTATTCCGATTTCTTTGTTTCCCAACTTACAGTTGAAGGATACAAATACTGGATGAGCACTATCGATCTAAAAAGTGTTTGTGGAACATAAGATTGGCAAATACAGAGTAGGGAAGCTTTATTTAGAGCCTGCCTTATTCCTGTTCAAATGATCTTTTGAATGACACAATTCAACATACATACTATTTAGGGTTAGAAACAATAAATGAAATGAATGTGCCCAGTATCTGCAAACTGGCAAAATTCAACAATTGGCAGTCCTTCCTAAACGTCACTGAGGAAGAATTAGAAGCAAATGTTCAGTCTGGTACTTATAATTCTTGACTTTCTAGTGCTAGTGGATGATTATTGTCACAAATAGACACAAATGGGTGTCAGGCATGTTTTGTGAATTCCTCAGGGGGTTTCAAGATTAGCGGGCTGGACCCTTGCCTTGTCTCGGGTCAACACTGGAGTATAGTTACTAAATACAGTGTGGGTAAACTGTGCCAATAATGGTTGCAGACTAACACCTTAGCAACAGTTAAAGAACATCTTAATATTGTCCAACAGAATATACTCCCTTAATAAAATAGTGTTATCTGCAATAGACATTATTCAAAATGACATGTCCTTTTTATACCATGGAAAATATCAACTGTGTTCCATCATGCTGTTAGGTTGGACACTATAGATTCTGAAAAATGGCCGCCTTCCATGGAAATACATTAACAGTAGTGACCTATTTGCTGCTTTTAATTTATCCAGGGAATAACAGACAATGGCTAAAAGCGAAGAGAGTTTCAGCATGCTTCATATAGAAAAGTTACAAAAGTTGCCCTTCACGGTTGCGTAAAGTCTATCAACAGTATGGCTTGTACGTGGCATTATAGTTCTGCCCAAATCCACCTTTCATTTTTTGAAATACTTGAAACATCTTGCCATAGGCAGATACGAGCGGCTAGGCAATAGGTATATTAAAGAATTGTGGGAGTTTCCCCTTTGAATATAAATGTCTAGACGGCGAAACAGAGGTCTTTCTCAGCGGAAGCAAATATGAGACTACTGTTAGTCATTCAATGATTTGCCAACAGGTGTCCCTTCATGGCCTTTGCAATGCGGGGGTCACGAACTTGGGGGTTGCGAATTTGCCTTGTTTTCTGAAGGGTACTCCTGTCCCTTTAATTTATCCAGCATTTCATATACTTTCAAATGGAAGTTATGTGGTCCTGAACGACCAAAGATTTTTTGGTTTAAGACCAGGAATTTCCTACACAATTTTGGTCTCTAAGATTGTAATTTGTTGCAGACATGTTTTATTCACCCCCCCCACACAAGAGATAAGAGTAGCAGAAAGGTGGCTTCATATTGATACTACTAATGTAAATTATGACAAGCTGAGCAGACTAAAGGCGCTACTGTTCCAGAAACAAGTTGCATTGACATCGACTAGAGAGATGTATGCTCTTCAGATAGCAAGATCATCAGCCGAGATACAATCCCTATTAAATACCAACTTCCCCAAGCACTTTGGAGAGCTGGTATCCAGAACATTCAATGCTTCATGCACTACAGGGATTGTGCACTTCTTTAAGGCTGTTGGGTCTGGATTCATGTCCATCTTCCAGACTATCTTCGGAGTCATTACTTCAGCCATCCATTCACTCTTTCAAGCACGTTTGGCAGCTTTCCTGTACCTTTGGCATTGATCAATGGGCTACTGCTGCTGCTGATTCTGATACGTAGTGGTTGTGCCTTCCCAGCTAAGCAGAGTGATGGAGCTATTGCCACCAGCCCAGCTGTGCCGTGATTACATGGTGCAGTTTTTTGGTGCTCCGTTGCAGGAAGAATTGGAGCATGATTGGTCACTGTCATTCTGACCAGTATTATGGTGTGTGCAACCAGTCTTTCATTGCGCTTGGTGCCTCTTCGAATATCTACCTTCGGTGTGCCCTGCTGTTCAGCCAGTGACTCCTGTGGACCAAGAACTGCTGATGTTCCCAATGACGGTTCCTACAAGGTCATGCCCCATGAGACTGAGGCAGATTTGGGAGCCACTTACGAGCCTCACTTGGTGGACTATCTGGCTCCTTTAGGCACTTTGGATGGTGCTGCCCTCGCGGGTGATCCTGATCCTGAGGTTGCTGTGCTCCATGAATCAGTTTGCCAATTCTGTCATTAATCTCACATCTGACGATGTTGTTTCTTTCCTGGATGCCCTTCTTTTGATGGCTTTGAAGACATCCTACAAGATGCCATCAACGCTATCTATGCTACACATCGACTTGATGCAGACCCAGCCTACGTGTCCCCATGGAATCCGATGTAGAGACCTCATTCCAAGGTAACACGGTTTGGGAGTCTCCTCTCATGGACATGGTACTGGCAGATTAGGTTTAACACACCTAGATCTCTTTACGTTAGAGATTAGGTTCATCATGCTAGGGTACTAAGGCCTATCTTACATCTCATGTTACTGCAAGATAATGGGGGTCTTTCTATTCATAACTCTTGTTTTTACAATTGTGCTTCTTGCATTGTTTCTTATCCTAATCATTGCAGCCCATGTAATTTACAGTAGATTGCAGTCTTGTTAATCAAACCTGTTGAAAACGTTACTGCATCTCCTTAATTGCCTGTGTGTGAGTGAGACTTGTGAGAAAAAGGTAATCTCCGTTTAACCACGACTACCCTGAGATGTTGCACTCTTGAGTCCATGCGTAAAGGCTGCCAGACATAACCTTTTTACTATTTGGGTTTTTGGTGGGGTACAGCTGTGAGCCAGGAGGGTTGGGCTGACAGTTGTGACTTGTTGTATGATTGGCTTAGTCACTTGCAAACAAAAGGGCTGTCATTTTTGTGATTGCCTCTTCCTTGTAGCCCAGCCTTAGTCCTTTCTTCCTGGAGGTGTCTTACAAACCTTCCTTACCCTTACCCAAGGAGTGACCAAAATCTGAATGCTGAGTTAGGATTAGTAATGCAAGAATGTACAGACTGACATTGTAAACAAAGGATGTCCTTCCATAATAATGCAAGCTTTCCGTGGTTCCTGATACAGCCTTTCCTAGCTTGAATCTGACAGGATAAACAGGTGAAGCTCTCCCACCCTCTAGAAGTGTTTTGTGCTTCATTGTAGCATTCCTATAGCAACTTTATTTGTCAATTGGTGCCTGAAAGTGCTTTATGATCCTGAGAGCGTTCGGTTGGGAACAGTTGTGCATGGTTGCTGGAACCTGTTATGGTGAATATGTCACCTAGTTATATTGTGTGTTCAACCTTGTGTGATGCTCAGGAGGTGTGTTCCAAGCTTGTCCCGGGAGTTGCTGGTCGGCCTACACACAAATCTAAAACAAAAGCACAGTACTACAAGCAACCAATACAATTCTGAGTTAGGAAGTTTCCAAATACCAGTGAGGATGGTCTTTTAAGCAAAATGTAATGGCTTTATCACTCTTCTGAATTTCTTGTAGCTATTTGATAATCTACCTGCATGACTGCACAATGAAGCCTCTGCCACCTTTGCTGCTTTTTTGTGGCATTTGAGAACCTACAATAGGCTGCCTGCTCTGGATCGAAGTTTTTTTGGCAATACACATAGCTTTGACAGATATTCTTCCTGTAACAGTTAGCCAGTGTAGAGGATTCAAAGCGTGTGTAATATGGTCCTTTCTATATAGATTAAAGATCTATCTAGTTGTCATGTTCTGGCTTCTTTGCAGTTTAGCAATCATTTTTTTGGAGCGTCCCATGTATATTAAATTTGTGTAGTCTGCTCTTAATACAACAAGTGCCAGGAAGGCACGGATTCAATAAGTCAGCGAGAAAGAAGGGAAAATGTGAAATAAAGTCATCATAGTGATATGTGAGCCTCTTTTGTCCTTGTTCACTTTAGAAATCAGTGCTAAAATGGAATCCATGAAAACGCCAAGATTTTTTATTTCACTTGAGGTTGTCGGTATATACCCCATTTCCTGTAACCATGGAGGTAGTGATTTGTATTATTTCCAATATCTGTAAGTTAATATCTCAGCAGATAGGAAGATTGTGGTACAGCAATATTACTTGCCCAGATGATCAATCAATCAAAAATGTTATTAAGCGCACTACTCACCCGTTAGGGTCTCAAGGCGCTGGGGGGGAGAAAGGGTTGCCGTTTACTGCTCAAAATGCCATGTCTTGAGGTACTTTCTGAAAGTTAGGAGGTCCTGGGTCTTGCATAGGTTGGTGGGGAGGGAGTTTCTGGTCTTGGAGGCGAGGTGGGAGAAGGATCTGCTGCCAGAGGTGGTGCGTTGGATGCGGGGGACTGTGGCAAGAGCGAGGTCAGCAGAGCGGAGAAGTTGAGTAGGTGTGTGGAAGATTACTCATTCATTAAGGTAGGCTGGTCCAGTGTTGTGAAGGGATTTGTGAGCGTGGATAAGGACTTGAAGATGATCCTTTTGCTGATGGGCAGCCAGTGAAGGGATCTGAGGTGAGCGGAGATGTGTTCTTGGTGGGGGAGGTTGAGGATGAGGCGTGCAGCTGCGTTCTGAATTCGCTGGAGTTTTTGCTGAAGCTTGGCTGTGGTACCAGCATAGAGGGCGTTGTCGTAGTCCAGTCTGCTGCTGATGAGGGCATGGGTGACCGTTTTTCTTGTTTCTAAGGGAATCCATTTGAAGGTCTTCCGTAGAATGCGAAGGGTGTTGAAACAGGAGGACGATATGGTGTTGATTTGCTGGGCCTTGGAGAGAGATGAGTCTAAGATGATGCTGAGGTTGCGTTCTTGGGTGCCACCAGGAGTCGTCCCATACTGTCTTGTTGGGGCTGAAGATGATGATTTCTGTTTTGTTGGGGTTGAGTTTGAGGTGGCTTGCTCGGCGATGTCGAGGAGTCCGGCTTGTAGGTTTTTCTTGGTGGTGGAAGGGTTCCTGGTGAGGGAGATGATGAGCTGGGTGTCGTCTGCGTACGAGATGATGGTGATTCCATGGGGGCAGAGAATGTTGGCGAGGGGGGCCATGTATATGTTGAAGAGGGTGGGGCTGAGGGAGGATCCTTGGGGGACCCCACAGATGATCTTGGTGGCTGGGGACCGGAAGGGAGGGGGGCGAACTCTTTGGGTTCTTTCGGCGAGGAAGGAGGTGAGCTAGTGTAGGGCCTTGTGTCAGATTCCTGCGTCAAAAAGACGTGCACGGAGGATTTGATGGCATACAGTGTTGAAAGCTGCGGAGAGGCCCAGAAGGATGAGAGCAACGGTCTCGCCCTTGTCCACTCTGGTGTCATCTGTGCAGGCGATGAGGGTAGTCTCAGTGCTGTGGTTCTTGCGGAATCCAGACTGGGAGGTGTCAAGTGCGTTGTTTTCCTCTAGGAAGTAAGACAGTTGGGCGTTCACTTTCTTCTCAGCGACCTTGGCGGGGAAGGGGAGAAGAGAGATGGGACGGTAGTTCATGAGGTCTTTCGTGTCTGCTTTGGGTTCAATAAAAATCCATTAAAATGTAGACATCCTCCCTCCCCCAAATTTTAACATCAGTCATGGTTTGAAAGACAACAGAAATGTCTTATTGGGTGAATATAATTAGTATTTCTTCGGTTACAAGAAACCTGTCTGTTTATTCTAAATATGGATCTTGATAAACTCCACTTCAGGACTACATGACTATAATTCATACACTGGTTAATGTAAACTAAGTAAGGGTATACTACAAGTTATTAAAAATCAATTTTCTTCAATCAATCATGTTGATAGCATATCCTCAAACATATTGTTGTATAACTAATCACTCAGTTTGTTAATGTATGTTTAATAGAGCAACATGACACCTAATCATTGGCATTACTTCAAAAATGTATTTATTTGATTAATGGGAAGCAGGACAAAAGTTACACTTCACATGCCACATTCTGTTGCCCAGGATTACAAGAAACTACAAAAATTGTAAGGTAAGGCCTCACATGTCCTATTACATGTGAGTGTAATAAACACTCCCATGCATTACAGTGCAGTTTTCATTATCTCATTGGCCCTCCTTGAATAAAAAGGATTACAATACGAATGAACGTGAGCTTTTTAAACCTTTAATCTGAATCCTGTATCTTGTTTCCCTAACTAAGTACTTCCTGTAAACAGAGAGAGCCTATCTGCCATTTCTGGCAAATGTATTGGTCTGTGGTGAAGCTTTAGACTAGGGTTGTGTGTGAGACATTGCCTTACAAGTTGGTTGCAATTTTATGTAATGTCCTGTTATTCCTTGGTCCTTATTCGTACACAACTACATTGGCAATTCACTTGGTGAAACATTTATCTTATAGTGAGGCGCTTTGTTTACTTGTTGTCATTAAGATTGTGTTCAGAGAGGATGCAGACAATGATCGCCCATATAATCCTCTTTCCCTCAAACGCCCCCACCTTTGGGGAATGAACAGTTTGAGGTGAATATATAAATGCTATTGGCACTATAAAATACATTGCAAACAAAACGCTGTCCTGTGCATTACATACATTTCCATACTTACCAACAGGGTAAAAATAATTATTGGCAATGTTCTAGTCGGTTTCCTGCTCTTTAAGTGCATTATTCTAAGCTTTTCATACTTATGTGTGCAACACTTTTGAAAACTACAGAATAAATCCACGTCAGAATTTTGTTATTAAAAATTGTCTTTCTTTTCTCATCTTTTTTTAAATAGATTTCGGATTGGGTTTAAGCATGTTTTTCGATGGTGCCCATTTATACGTGCTGGTGAATATGAAGGTTTGGAAATGAGATCTACAAGGTATCTTCAAACCCAATGCAGCATGTACAAAGTTAGTTGTGTGGAAACAACAGTATCCTCTGTACTCACTGCCAATGATGAAGACCCTGATAATAGTATCAAGACTAAGAGACTCTCTCTTGATTTAACATCAAATGGATTCTCCCGAAGTGTCTTTCAGATCAGCAGCTCTCACTCAAAACAATGTATGAGGGCAGCCCCAATGTTAACCTATGGAGGGAGCAGGCCTCACAGCAGTGTAGAAATTAATTTAGGAGTTTTACACTACCAGGACATGTAAACTACATGGGTACATGTTCTGCCTTTTGCCTACACAGCACCCTGCCCTATGGGTTACCTAGGGCATACCTTAGGGGTGTCATATGTAGAAAAAGGGGGGCTTTTATCCTTGGCAAGTACGTTTAAATGTGAAGTCGAATTGGCAGTGAAACTGCACACAAAGGCCTTGCAATGGCGGGCCTGAGACAAGGTTAAGGGGCTACTGAAGTGGGTGGCACAAGCAGTGCTGCAGGCCCATTGGTAGCATTTAATCTACAGGCCATGGGCACATATAGTGCACTTTACTAGGGACTTATAAGTAAATTAAATAGTCCAATTGAGAATGATCCAATGGTACCATGTTTAAAGGGAGAGAGCATATGCACTTTAGCAATGGTTAGCATTGGTAAACTGTGCAGAGTCTTAAAACCAGCAAAAACAGTATCTAAAAAGTGGAGGTAGGCAGGCAAAAAGTTAGGGGTAACCACCCCAAGGCTGTCAAGTCTAACAATGGTGCCATTGGGTTCACTTATGTCACCTTTATCGAAGGCGACACAGTGCCCATAGCATATAAATCACATTTATATTCTAATGCAGAACAACGCTTTCACCCACAGAAAACATTCTAACTGCAATACAGATGGCTGTCATTAAGGAGAGGTCACTTGCCCAAGGGAAGTGTATTATTGCCATTACCCTGGTGCCAGCCTTAGGGGCAATCACCAAAGCTAGTGTTCCTAATGCTAAAGCATTACATCCATGTTAGCTTCGATTGGCAACCTCCCTGACTGTCACCTATCTTGATTACATCTTTGATCCAAAACTTTAAACACAAACATTTCCCCAATATGAACAGGAGTACCCCGCACCTCTACACATCTTGCCGCTTGGCAGATACCATACTGTTATTTACACTGATGGTTCAGCACAACCAGCTGTAGGTACTAAACATAAATACTCATCCGCTTGCACAGCCATGAGTGGAGTGATAAAGGATGGTATAGTTCATCCTCACAATATCTACACACAGAACCTGGGGGACTGCACAGCTCAGACGGTTGAACTTAAAACCCCTATCCTAGCACTGGAACATGCGGATCCAGGACAACTCACATTGATTGTTTGTGATTCATACTATTGTGTCCAGTCCTACAATGATTATCTTAATCATTGGTGAATGAACAGGCTCAGAGACTCAAAGGGGAACACCATAAAACACAGAACTTTGTGGGGGAGGGCTGCTGATCTTAAGAATAGGCTGCCTAATGCCCATGTAGTTCACACAAAGGCCAACAAAATGTAGGAGTATACGTTATTGGCAATACTTTGGCTTATGAAGCAGTCAATCTGCAGTAGCTACAACTTCTGTTGCTGGAGTGACTCTTCCCAGACGAGATTCAATAATGAAATTTTGGCTGCCATGAAAGCTTCAGCTGAAGACAAGCCCCTGCCAAAAGCATACCCTACAAAATATTCATACCACATCAGTGCACAGAATGTTGCCTTTGCAGCAGTTCCTGGGGTTGGAGATCGAATGATCCCCAACCAAGACCAGAGATTAGATTTAATCAAAGCAGCGCTTGAGAGTGTCACCTCTGCACATACTGGTGTTGCTGCCACAGTAACACTCTTACAGAAGTGCTTCCAGTGGCCAGGTCTATACAAGCAGACCAAGCAATACGTTCTTTGTTGTGACATTTGCCATCAGACAAAGGGTTCACACATCAAACGCCCACTGCAGACATCCCTCTTTGTGTCCAGTAGGCCACTACAATGTGTGTACCTGGACCATTGTGGCCCCCTTCAACCGGAAAGTTCATACAAATACATCTTAGTAGATGTAGATTTTTGTTCTAGATTCCTGTGGATAGGACCTCAGCGGTCAGCTGATGCTCAATCTGTTATTAAAGACTTGCTGATCTTTATCGGTACATATGCAGTTTTAGCATTCCATTCGGACCAGGGCCCTGCTTTTGCCTCTGTGGCACTCAGTGACACCATGAGGACGATGGGTGTTGAACTCCATTACGCATCATCCTACCATCCCAAGGGTAATTCAGTTGTGGAGAGGAGGAATCAATATCTAAAGCAGTCCTTAACAGCTAGAGTATTAGGTTCTAGTCGCAGTTGGCTTCATCACCTATATGAGGTCCAAAGAGCACTGAATAGTCTGCCAAGACGGTCCTTGGGAGAATGCACTCCTTATGAGGTTCTCTTTGTGTTACTTATGTATGTCCCAGATCTAGATGGCCCTGGTTTGGTGGCAGCAGATACACCTTTTGACATAAATGAACGTCTCACTGTCTTACAGGAGGTTCAGCAATTTTGTGATGATATTTCATCCACCAGTGCTGCCACCTTAGGAATAAGGAATTTGCCAACAACCTCTACTGGCTGGATTCCTAAAGTTGGGGATGCGGTTCATGAGAAGATTGTTGTGAACAAAGAATTTGGCCCATCCTAGAGAGTACAGGTCCAGGTCTTGGGAATACAAGGTAGCATAACTGTCATCCTACCACTGCTACCTGATACCAAAGTAAACTGATCTGTCTCCATTGACAACATCAAACTATATCATGTGGCTGACCCTGCACAGTAGACCTAGAGGTCCCCTGGGTAGTTCCTGGTTCCCTCTCACTACCCAACAGGACAAACCACTTCAAAGAAGACAAAACAACTCTTCTAACTATACCAGCATGTACAACAATGCCTCAAATGCCTCCTCGAACATAGGGAGGGCGGAACATTTGCTTTTGCTGATTCCTCTTAGCACTACACCAACAACACTTGTCCAATATGTGGCTGTCTTCTACTCCAACTCCACACAAACAGATGACATCATCTACTATAAACCTCTACACAAAGTGAATCCATCCAACAGTAATGCACTGGCTCCTGTGTTTTCAGAGATTGCATCTGGTTATTTGATCGACCTTGATGACTTTTCTTCGACTTCATCCGCACCTGCAAGTTAAACTGTTTCTAAGACACAAAAACTGTACATATGGCTTAAAAATAACTATTTAATTTATCCATGGAATCATCTGTGGATATTTCTGACATTGCTTGCATTTCCATTATGGATTAGTTTTGTGTTTGTTTTCGTTCGCCTTATAAATGGTCATTATCTTCCTGAACTCTCTTCTGTCGAGCCAGTGGATAAAGTTCTAACTCCAACTCTTTCCTCACATAAGGTCCAAAGAGACTTCTCCCTTGTGAACATTTCAACAGTACCAATTCCTGATGGGATTGTGTGGAATAAAGTTCCATTTAATATATATGGGCCTACTGAGGTCATTCAAATTCCATATGTTTTTAAAATTTCAATGACTGATGTAATTACACCTGGTGTTGTTTCTGATGATTGGGATTTTCAAACAGTTGATTCCATGCTTGCTGAATTGTGGGATTATACTGTATTTGAAAGGGATGATGTGTACACTAACACACATAATTATGGGGAGATGTTCTATTTATAATAATTGTGGATATTACTACCAGCACTACAACTAGACATAGATCAATATTTAATTATACACATAGAGAACATTGTTCAACTCTGCCTTTGGGGAGCCCAAAGTATTATTCAGATAAAAAAAGCATATTTTTCTCGGCATGACATCAAGAATGCAGAATCATACTATTTCAAGTTGCCACCTTCTAAAATTACGAAAATGTTGTTAGCAAACACAAAATGTATCTATTCCGATTTCTTTGTTTCCCAACTTACAGTTGAAGGATACAAATACTGGATGAGCACTATCGATCTAAAAAGTGTTTGTAGAACACAAGATTGGCAAATACAGGGTAGGGAAGCTTTATTTAAAGCCTGCCTTATTCCTGTTCAAATGATCTTTTAAATGACACAATTCAACATACATACTATTTAGGGTTAGAAACAATAAATGAAATGAATGTGCCCAGTATCTGCAAACTGGCAAAATTCAACAATTGGCAGTCCTTCCTAAACGTCACTGAGGAAGAATTAGAAGCAAATGTTCAGTCTGGTACCTATAATTCTTGACTTTCTAGTCCTAGTGGGTGATTATTGTCACAAATAGACACAAATGGGTGTCAGACATGTTTTGTGAATTCCTCAGGGGGTTTCAAGATTAGCGGGCTGGACCCTTGCCTTGTCTCGGGTCAACACTGGAGTATAGTTACTAAATACAGTGTGGGTAAACTGTGCCAATAATGGTTTCAGACTAACACCTTAGCAACAGTTAAAGAACATCTTAATATGCTATCTGAAGACATAGACTTACAAGGTTTCTTGTTAGGTCCCAGAAAGCCTTGCTCTAAAAGCTTCATCTATGCCATATACAATGCGATCTGGAAAGCTTTCTGAAATGGAAGCAGCTACGCGTTTAAGGCAGATCGATAAGAAAAATTTGAAAAAGGCTTTAGCTGTTGTCGATAATGATATGAACACTCTGTCCAACAGAATATACTCCCTTAATAAAATAGTGTTATCTGCAATAGACATTATTCAAAATGACATGTCCTTTTTACACCATGGAAAATATCAACTGTGTTCCATCATGCTGTTAGGTTGGACACTATAGATTCTGAAAAATGGCCGCCTTCCATGGAAATACATTAACAGTAGTGACCTATTTGCTGCTTTTAATTTATCCAGGGAATAACAGACAATGGCTAAAAGCGAAGAGAGTTTCACCATTCTTCATATAGAAAAGTTACAAAAGTTGCCCTTCACGGTGGCGGAAAGTCCATCAACAGTATGGCTTGTACGTGGCATTATAGTTCTGCCCAAATCCACCTTTCATTTTTTGAAATACTTGAAACATCTTGCCATGGGCAGATTCGAGCGGCTAGGCAATAGCTATATTAAAGAATTGTGGGAGTTTCCCCTTTGAATATAAATGTCTAGACGGCGAAACAGAGGTCTTTCTCAGCGGAAGCAAATATGAGACTACTGTTAGTCATTCAATGATTTGCCAACAGGTGTCCCTTAATGGCCTTTGCAATGCGGGGGTTACGAACTTGGGGGTTGCGAACTTGCCTTGTTTTCTGAAGGGTACTCCTGTCCCTTTAATTTATCCAGCATTTCATATACTTTCAAATGGAAGTTATGTGGTCCTGAACGACCAAAGATTTTTTGGTTTAAGACCAGGAATTTCCTACACAATTTCGGTCTCTAAGATTGTAATTTGTTGCAGACATGTTTTATTCGCCCCCCCACACAAGAGATAAGAGTAGCAGAAAGGTGGCTTCATATTGATACTACTAATGTAAATTATGACAAGCTGAGCAGACTAAAGGCGCTACTGTTCCAGAAACAAGTTGCATTGACATCGACTAGAGAGATGTATGCTCTTCAGATAGCAAGATCATCAGCCGAGATACAATCCCTATTAAATACCAACTTCCCCAAGCACTTTGGAGAGCTGGAATCCAGAACATTCAATGCTTCATGCACTACAGGGATTGTGCACTTCTTTAAGGCTGTTGGGTCTGGATTCATGTCCATCTTCCAGACTATCTTCGGAGTCATTACTTCAGCCATCCATTCACTCTTTCAAGCATGTTTGGCAGCTTTCCTGTGCCTTTGGCATTGATCAATGGGCTACTGCTGCTGCTGATTCTGATACGTAGTGGTTGTGCCTTCCCAGCTAAGCAGAGTGATGGAGCTACTGCCACCAGCCCAGCTGTGCCGTGATTACATGTTGCAGTTTTTTGGTGCTCCGTTGCAGGAAGAATTGGAGCATGATTGGTCACTGTCATTCTGACCAGTATTATGGTGTGTGCAACCAGTCTTTCATTGCGCTTGGTGCCTCTTCGAATATCTACCTTCGGTGTGCCCTGCTGTTCAGCCAGTGACTCCTGTGGACCAAGAACTGCTGATGTTCCCAATGACGGTTCATACAAGGTCATGCCCCATGAGACTGAGGCTGATTTGGGAGCCACTTACGAGCCTCACTTGGTGGACTATCTGGCTCCTTTAGGCACTTTGGATGGTGCTGCCCTCGCGGGTGATCCTGATCCTGCGCCTGAGGTTGCTGTGCTCCATGAATCAGTTTGCCAATTCTGTCATTAATCTCACATCTGACGATGTTGTTTCTTTCCTGGATGCCCTTCCTTTTGATGGCTTTGAAGACATCCTACAAGATGCCATCAACGCTATCTATGCTACACATCGACTTGATGCAGACCCAGCCTACGTGTCCCCACGGAATCCGATGTAGAGACCTCATTCCAAGGTAACACGGTTTGGGAGTCTCCTCTCATGGACATGGTACTGGCAGATTAGGTTTAACACACCTAGATCTCTTTAGGTTAGAGATCAGGTTCATCATGCTAGGGTACTAGGGCCTTTCTTACATCTCATGTTACTGCAAGATAATGCGGGTCTTTCTATTCATAACTCTTGTTTTTACAATTGTGCTTCTTGCATTGTTTCTTATCCTAATCATTGCAGCCCATGTAATTTACAGTAGATTGCAGTCTTGTTAATCAAACCTGTTGAAAACGTTACTGCATTTCCTTAATTGCCTGTGTGTGAGTGAGACTTGTGAGAAAAAGGTAATCTCCGTTTAACCACGACTACCCTGAGATGTTGCACTCTTGAGTCCATGCGTAAAGGCTGCCAGACATAACCTTTTTACTATTTGGGTTTTTGGTGGGATACAGCTGTGAGCCAGGAGGGCTGGGCTGACAGTTGTGACTTGTTGTAGGATTGGCTTAGTCACTTGCAAACAAAAGGGCTGTCATTTTTGTGATTGCCTCTTCCTTGTAGCCCAGCCTTAGTCCTTTCCTCCTGGAGGTGTCTTACAAACCTTCCTTACCTTTACCCAAGGAGTGACCAAAATCTGAATGCTGAGTTAAGATTAGTAATGCAAGAATGTACAGACTGACATTGTAAACCAAGGATGTCCTTCCATAATAATGCAAGCTTTCCGTGGTTCCTGATACAGCCTTTCCTAGCTTGAATCTGACAGGATAAACAGGTGAAGCTCTCCCACCCTCTAGAAGTGTTTTGTGCTTCATTGTAGCATTCCTATAGCAACTTTATTTGTCAATTGGTGCCTGAAAGTGCTTTATGATCCTGAGAGCGTTCGGTTGGGAACAGTTGTGCATGGTTGCTGGAACCTGTTATGGTGAATATGTCACCTAGTTATATTGTGTGTTCAACCTTGTGTGATGCTCAGGAGGTGTGTTCCAAGCTTGTCCCGGGAGTTGCTGGTCGGCCTACACACAAATCTAAAACAAAAGCACAGGACTACAAGCAACCAATACAATTCTGAGTTAGGAAGTTTCCAAATACCAGTGAGGATGGTCTTTTAAGCAAAATGTCATGGCTTTATCACTCTTCTGAATTTCTTGTAGCTATTTGATAATCTACCAGCATGACTGCACAATGAAGCCTCTGCCACCTTTGCTGCTTTTTTGTGGCATTTGAGAACCTACAATAGGCTACCTGCTCTGGATCGAAGTTTTTTTGGCAATACACATAGCTTTGACAGATATTCTTCCTGTAACAGTTAGCCAGTGTAGAGGATTCAAAGCGTGTGTAATATGGTCCTTTCTATATAGATTAAAGATCTATCTAGTTGTCATGTTCTGGCTTCTTTGCAGTTTAGCAATCATTTTTTTGGAGCGTCCCATGTATATTAAATTTGTGTAATCTGCTCTTAATACAACAAGTGCCAGGAAGGCACGGATTCAATTAGTCAGCGAGAAGGAAGGGAAAATGTGAAATAAAGTCATCATAGTGATATGTTAGTCTCTTTTGTCCTTGTTCACTTTAGAAATCAGTGCTAAAATGGAATCCATGAAAACACCAAGATTTTTTATTTCACTTGAGGTTGTCGGTATATACCCCATTTCCTGTAACCATGGAGGTAGTGATTTGTATTATTTCCAATATCTGTAAGTTAATATCTCAGCAGATAGGAAGATTGTGGTACAGCAATATTACTTGCCCAGATGATCAATCAATCAAAAATGTTATTAAGCGCACTACTCACCCGTTAGGGTCTCAAGGCGCTGGGGGGGAGAAAGGGTTGCCGTTTACTGCTCAAAATGCCATGTCTTGAGGTACTTTCTGAAAGTTAGGAGGTCCTGGGTCTTGCATAGGTTGGTGGGGAGGGAGTTTCAGGTCTTGAAGGCGAGGTGGGAGAAGGATCTGCTGCCAGAGGTGGCGCGTTGGATGCGAGGGACTGTGGCAAGAGCGAGGTCAGCAGAGCGGAGAAGTTGAGTAGGTGTGTGGAAGATTACTCATTCATTAAGGTAGGCTGGTCCAGTGTTGTGGAGGGATTTGTGAGCGTGGATAAGGACTTTGAAGATGATCCTTTTGCTGATGGGCAGCCAGTGAAGGGATCTGAGGTGAGCGGAGATGTGTTCTTGGTGGGGGAGGTTGAGGATGAGGCGTGCGGCTGCGTTCTGAATTCGCTGGAGTTTTTGCTGAAGCTTGGCTGTGGTACCAGCATAGAGGGCGTTGTCGTAGTCCAGTCTGCTGCTGATGAGGGCATGGGTGACCGTTTTTCTCGTTTCTAAGGGAATCCATTTGAAGGTCTTCCGTAGAATGCGAAGGGTGTTGAAACAGGAGGACGATATGGTGTTGATTTGCTGGGCCTTGGAGAGAGATGAGTCTAAGATGATGCTGAGGTTGCGTTCATGGGTGGAGGGTGTTGGGGGTGGTCCAAGCGAGGTGGGCCACCAGGAGTCGTCCCATACTGTCTTGTTGGGGCCGAAGATGATGATTTCTGTTTTGTTGGGGTTGAGTTTGAGGTGGCTTGCTGTCATCCATTTGGCGATGTCGAGGAGCCCGGCTTGTAGGTTTGTCTTGGTGGTGGAAGGGTTCCTGGTGAGGGAGATGATGAGTTGGGTGTCGTCTGCGTACGAGATGATGGTGATTCCGTGGGGGCAGAGGATGTTGGCGAGGGGGGCCATGTATATATTTAAGAGGGTGGGGCTGAGGGAGGATCCTTGGGGGACCCCACAGATGATCTTGGTGGCTGGGGACCGGAAGGGAGGGGGGCGAACTCTTTGGGTTCTTTCGGCGAGGAAGGAGGTGAGACAGTCTAGGGCCTTGTGTCAGATTCCTGTGTCAAAAAGACGTGCACGGAGGATTTGGTGACATACAGTGTCGAAAGCTGCGGAGAGGCCCAGAAGGATGAGAGCAACGGTCTCGCCCTTGTCCACTCTGGTGTCATCTGTGCAGGCGATGAGGGCAGTCTCAGTGCTGTGGTTCTTGCGGAATCCAGACTGGGAGGCGTCAAGTGCGTTGTTTTCCTCTAGGAAGTAAGACAGTTGGGCGTTCACTTTCTTCTCAGCGACCTTGGCGCGGAAGGGGAGAAGAGAGATGGGACGGTAGTTCATGAGGTCTTTCGGGTCTGCTTTGGGTTCCATAAAAATCCATAAAAATGTAGACATCCTCCCTCCCCCAAATGTTAACATCTGTCATGGTTTGAAAGACAACAGAAATGTCTTATTGGGTGAATATAATTATTATTTCTTCGGTTACAAGAAACCTGTCTGTTTATTCTAAATATGGATCTTGATAAACTCCACTTCAGGACTACATGACTATAATTCATACACTGGTTAATGTAAACTAAGTAAGGGTATACTACAAGTTATTAAAAATCCATTTTCTTCAATCAATCATGTTGATAGCATATCCTCAAACATATTGTTGTATAACTAATCACTCAGTTCGTTAATGTATGTTTAATAGAGCAACATGACACCTAATCAATGGCATTACTTCAAAAATGTATTTATTTGATTTATGGGAAGCAGTACAAAAGTTACACTTCACATGCCACATTCTGTTGCCCAGGATTACAAGAAACTACAAAAAATTTAAGGTAAGGCCTCACATGTCCTATTACATGTGAGTGTAATAAAGACTCCCATGCATTACAGTGCAGTTTTCATTATCTCATTTGCCCTCCTTGAATAAAAAGGATTACAAAATGAATGAACGTGAGCTTTTTAAACCTTTAATCTGAATCCTGTATCTTGTTTCCCTAACTAAGTACTCCCTGTAAACACAGAGAGCCTATCTGCCATTTCTGGCAAATGTATTGGTCTGTGGTGAAGCTTTAGACTAGGGTTGTGCGTGAGACATTGCCTTACAAGTTGGTTGCAATTTTATGTAATGTCCTGTTATTCCTTGGTCCTTATTCGTACACAACTACATGGGCAATTCACTTGGTGAAACATTTATCTTATAGTGATGCGCTTTGTTTACTTGTTGTCATTAAGATTGTGTTCAGAGAGGATGCAGACAATGATCGCCCATATAATCCTCTTTCCCTCAAACGCCCCCACCTTTGGGGAAGGAACAGTTTGAGGTGAATATATAAATGCTATTGGCACTATAAAATACATTGCAAACAAAACGCTGTCCTGTGCATTACATACATTTCCATACTTACCAACAGGGTAAAAATAATTATTGCCAATGTTCTAGTCGGTTTCCTGCTCTTTAAGTGCATTATTCTAATCTTTTCATACTTATGTGTGCAACACTTTTGAAAACTACAGAATAAATCCACGTCAGAATTTTGTTATTAAAAATTGTCTTTCTTTTCTCATCTTTTTTTAAATAGATTTCGGATTGGGTTTAAGCATGTTTTTCGATGGTGCCCATTTATACGTGCTGGTGAATATGAAGGTTTGGAAATGAGATCTACAAGGTATCTTCAAACCCAATGCAGCATGTACAAAGTTAGTCGTGTGGAAACAACAGTATCCTCTGTACTCACTGCCAATGATGAAGACCCTGATGATAGTATCAAGACTAAGAGACTCTCTCTTGATTTAACATCAAATGGATCCTCCCGAAGTGTCTCAAAAACTGTCTCAGAGGCATCTAGTTTCTACTCCAACACACTGTCCTGAAGCATTCTCAAATCTGATGTTTCAACAATGTGCATTTGCATTTACATTGACATGTAATATTCAGCTGTATTCAATGGCTTTATCTCCGGTTATGAACATATGTACATCCATCTTTTGTAACAATTGTACTACCAATATTTCACAAGGGACTTTAAAATCACAGCATCCGTCAGTTACTCCTTCCCTTAGGACTGTGCAAAGCATAACATACTATGGCATTTGCAAATCAGCTTTACTGTGGTAATAGCATGTGACAATGTCCTCACAATTTCACCAAGTTGAAATCATATAAACATTACTATCACTACTTTGTGTGGAAGTAAAAAAACATAAGTTGTAATTGTATTCGATGGGGCATTTGGAGATACTATAATATATTTGTGAAATAACAGTACATAGCCCATTACACAGTTACTGTCTATATTGCGAATTCCACAGTTTTAAGGACTGCTGTAATTTCTGAATTTAATTTAAGTGTTTGATGTCTTGAATTGTTGCTGCTTGATGTTAGATCTTTCAACTACGGATGTAAATCAGGATGGCAATGTAGTAGTCATGATAATTCAAAATTGTCTTACTGTCCAATTGTTATCTTAGAGGTAACTCTTCTTAAAGCTATATCCTTAAAGGCCTCTGCTCTAAAGAAAATATGAGGTGAACCCTTTCATAGGTCAGTCCCCTAGAGAAACAATGAAGGTGCTAGGGCAGAAGAGGTTTTTTTTCACTAGCTCACGCAATGTATGGACTGAGACATACATTGCCGCAGTTTCTAACTCTTATCTGGTGCCTTACTCGCCAAATCAGATCTTATCCTTTATTATCAGAAAGCGTGGTCACAGCACTCTGAAAGATCAATGTGAGATATAGCAAACAAAATAATTGAAAAAATGAACATGTGATGCTCCTAATTTCCTTACATTAAATTTACAACAAAGAGATCTTTATTCATAAATGACAGCTACAACATTCTTTCTTTCTGAGATAAAGTCTCCCTGGTTTTTCCAGGGTTGTCCTTGAGAGCCACAACCATGCCATTCTTTAGATAGCCACTGGCAATGTAAAATGTTCCCATTTAAGTTAATTACATGTAAAATGTGATCTTATGAATATAAAAAAATCTGGAGCGACTCCGGTCTTGGAGTATTAATGCTGGACACATCTTAATTCAAACTACACAAATGCCTACGCAAAGAAGTATAATTATAAAAATACATCTTTTAATGGTGTCAATCCTTTTCATCATAAAATAGTGAAGATGAAAATGTGGGCGTACTTTGTATTTATATGGAATTATAAAATAGATTTGTGCAAAATTATGGTTGTTGAGACATTTTTCAAGCCTATGTTGCCACCATAGATATATTATGTATGAGACGTTTGAGCTATCGTGCAGTGTTTCTCCAGGTTAGCGGTAGACTTTGCTCTTAGTCTAGTCAGTGCAAAGCTTTTGGTGCGGTATTAGTGTTTCGGGGCTTTCCACCAAAAACTTCAATTGCACGGAGTTGCACACATTTTTTTTATCACATCGAGAAAAGCATCCTATCACATGAAAAGTCCTCACGTTAACTTTGTCACACAACATCATACGGAGCTGCATTAATGATGGAGTGAAAGCAGTAACGTGATTGGAGTTTGCTGCTCGAACTTGAATATGTAGGAATGAGTACAAATGATGAGTTAGCAGAGTGGTTTGAAGAGAAACGTTTTCTGATGAAAATATGTTAACGATAAATTATCATCTTGTCCTTTTTCTTAGTCATGTCGTGCCGTGAAAGACCAGGTTTATAGATATCCGTTTTTGTCTTTTTGGAAGACCTTGGACGGATTCTTGCTGGAAAACAATTGTGCTGATGTAGAAAACAGACAACTTATTCCATCATAGAAACCCATCTCTTTTAAAAGCACTACTAAAATATTTAATTTACATACGCGCCTAGAACATTTTATGCTTCAAAGAGATATTTAAACATAAACCGTGAATAAGATGATACATAGATAGATAGCATTTGATTTAGAGAATGGTAGTTTTTCAAAACAATCAGAGGAACAGAACATAAGATTCTACCTGAGAAATCCGAACACCTCGAAGGGAAATTTAAATCTCTGTTTTTATCGTTCCTTCTCAAGCTTGGCTTGATGTGTGACATTTCACGAGACGAAAAACCGATTCTTCTAATTATTGTTGTTTCCTAACTTTGTTTACTATCTATGTGGACCAACGGTTGAAGCTATTAAATCAATAAAATGAAAGTAGCGGAAAATGTTTAAGGCAAAGCTTGGCGTTTCTTGCTTTAACATTTAAATCACCCATTTCTGAATTATGACGATTTCTGCCCACCTTTCAGAACTCAATCTTTTCAAACACTGTCTTTAAAATAATTTTTCTATGTCATCGTTCCAAAACTAAAGATTATAATTTGTTTTATGCTTCACTTTTATTTTCCATGTTTGAAGGAAAAGTACATTGCAAGTATACATGTTTTTCGAAGTTATAGTTTAAAGTTCGGACATTCATATACAATGTGCAATAAACTTTCAGAGTTTAAAAATATTCATGGTCAATAATAATATGGCTGGACTGTATTAAAATCATGTGCACCTTTCTCCTATCTGCTAATTTGGAAAACACTGACACAAGTAAAAACCACAGTACACTGCCTGCATTGTTTAAATCAAAGTGAGAGTGAATCAGTGGTCCACGGTATATCAGAATTAGCCAGCTTAGACTCATCTTACAGGAAAAGAAAGAAACTCTGGCTAAACCATATTCACCAGGGACTTGACTGACAACATTTCCAGATTAAAAATCAAAAAGTTTTTCCAGTAGTGCTACTCCTACACTCGACTAATGTCAAACTATATAAGAATTCAGGATCTCGAGAGCATGCATGAGACTGTGAGATGGTCACTCCTCCAGGGAGTACTGACTCATATAATAGTTTTCGCACATGGAAATATAACACCTTTACTTATTCTTGGTGGAAATGTAATATAATAATACATTTGCTCTTGAAGACGTTTTCAAGTTGTGGAAAACATGTTTCCCTAACTAGTAGCCCCTTTCTCTAAACTCCAGTCAACGTTGTCAGAGCTCCACCCACAATCCACACTGAAATCACATAAAATCCAGCTCCTCATAGAAACTTTTTTCAAGAATTTTCACTTTGAGTATCTATTTGCAAATATTTGGTGAACAATCTAAAACCTGAAACATTGTGAATGTTCAAATAGTTTGCTGGTGGATCCACACGAGGATACTTCCAAACTCTTCCAAATTGATTGAATATTCATGCAACAAATCCTATATGCCAATCAAAACCTGATCATGACTCCACTGTTGCAAATTTATTCATTTGAACATCCAAGTTGAACGTAGTTGTGCCAAAAAAGTTTGTGGATTAGGTCTTGCATGCTTGGTCCATATTTTTGTAGAATGAAACATATGAAAGCAATGAGCCCTTGTTTTGCAGCTGTATTGTGAAGCATGTCCAACAAACAGAAGAACAACCTAAATTGTGCTTTATCACGCAACGCCTTGCACAACAATAGATATACATAGAAAATTAGTGCTTGTAAAGACCATTAAAACCATCTCGCCCACAACTTTCCTTCCTCGCTCTAATACTCTAGGAGCTACTCACTTTCAAAAACGTATTATTACTACTCACTCCTGTTACTATTAGATCAAAGAAAGATCCTAGAGGTAAAGTACTGCAACATGTTATCGCTGTATTGGTGTGTCGATCAATGAGCAAAATCAACCACATCCTGCATCCAGATAGCCACAGGACAACCTGCACTGTTAACTCTGAACAAAGATCTTGGAACTTTCTGCACTTTGGTGGAAGGGACAACACAAGAAGAGTGCTGGTTTGAAGTATTGACCTATTTAGAAATACAGAAACATATTTTGAAGAATCTAGATAGTATGACAGCTGTACCTAAGAAAATGATCGAAAAACATTCAATATTATAAATAATAGTAACATCACCGAGAATCCCTGGAACATCTTGTTATGGTTTGATGCAACCCTTTCGAAAGCTTTAAAACAAGTGCGTTTTATATACAGTTATTTTTTCACAATAAAGCAGCATCACCGGTGATTCCGAGGCTCTAATTTTTATGATTTTGCAACGAGATCCCAATGCTGTCTTATGTTTCCGTATTTTTCGAAGTGGCCTTCTCTACCCGGTGTTGTAACATTTTTATCACTAGGTTGCTGTTTCGTATTTTTTTAAATTCAAGCACAGGTTTTTTGTGCATTAAGATCATAGCGCAATCATTTTTTATTTGGATTTTGACAAATGATGTGCAATCGTGGAGATACGAATGTTTATTCAGGTCTGAATGCAAGTCCACTGAATGGTGTCAACTCCAATTATATGTGTAGTGTAGGTAAAAGTCGAAAATCAGATATTAGCCTCCCAAAATTGCTGCAGAGGAATGGCTGAAAAAGTAATTTAAATTCTGATAGGATGTTCCTTTTCATGTTCAGCTTCGAGTGGGGAACGCTGCAACTGCTTTCACAGCCGTGTCTTCTCAGGAAGAAAACATTAGCATTTGTCAATGGAGGTAGTGTGAATGATGACGACTGATAATTATACTGTCAAAAGCACTATCTGGTATGTAGAACGACAGAGAAACGCAATCACTTGAGAACGAATTTATTTTGCAAACGAAAGTCTTAGTTGGTAAAACTTAAATAGGTGTAGGAGCAGGCATTAAACATGGCACCAAAAATGATGCAATCAAATCTCGTAGAATGAATTGTGCCATTTTTGCTGGCCTCTAACGCCTGAACACCTCACCTTGCATACATCAACCTGGACCAGGCATAATCTGGTGCAAGGGGTTGCAAAGTGGCGCAATGCATGCACTGCGCCACTTTGTAAATATGACGCAGTGATTTTTGCCTTGGGGAGCCACATTGGTGTAAAAAAAAGACACTAATATGGTGCAAGAAGGTGTTTGGGCCTTGTAAATCTGGCAATATTTGTGCTGCAGAATTCAGCACACATAGAAAGAGGACAAAACTGGGAGAATTAAAGATATTTCTCCCAGTTGCATCACTCTGATGTCACCCCTGAGGTGGCGTAGGAATCTGATGTCCTAGATTTGTAAATCTGGGAGTGCATCAGACTCTTTCGGGTTCCAAGGGCTTTGCATGGGAACACCCCAAGCAACAACAATGGAAGGCCCGTTTCACTCAGTTATGAGTGAAAGGAGTCCATATTTACAAGGCCATGAAAAATCCACACAAGGTGGCTTAGCGTGGCCTTGTAAATATGGACTGGCACACTATGCCACTGGAGTATCAAAAAATGTAACTTCGGTAATGAAGTGTGCAGCTAGGACCTTGTTAATTGAGGAGGCCCTATGTTTTTGATAACCATAAAATCTCAAACAAAAACTTAGACCCATATTTATGAGGAATTGGCATAAGGCAGCTCTACAAGTCCTCTTGCTGCGCTGCTCTACACCAATGTGAAAGGGCAGGAATGCACCATATTTATGAAATACAGTGAATTCCTGTTCTTTCCCCCTGAGCTAGCGCTCAATTTGCTGCCAAATATAACCCAGGCACCCTTGCACCTTAGTGCAAGGGTGCTTGCATTGTGGGCAGGATTGTTTTTGTGCAGGAAGGGACACCTTACTGCACAAAAATAATCCAGAGAGCTGATTTCCTCTTTCCATGTGTGCTGCACAATGCAGTACACATGGAAAGAGTAAAAAACAAGAAATTAAAATATTTCTCCTCATTATGCCAGCTCATGGGAGGTGTACATTTTTGGGATTGCCCCAGGTTTACATGGTTAAGCAAGTCTAGGGCAGCATCAAAATCCATGGCTGTTGCGTGGGAAAACTTACAGCAACACCCATGGAATGCCTCCCTGGCACAGAGTAAGGCAACTCAGCAACTTGTGTTGCTTTGTCTTACTCCATTTCTGTGAGGACATGCAAAGCTACACAAAGTGGTTTTGTGTAGCATCATAGATATGGTTGAGAGGCTTGCGTCTTCAGAGCCTCAAAACAAGTGGCGCTCTGGCGGCCCATGCCTCTCACAAAAATGCCCTTTTTTATGTCAGTCAAAACACGAATGAAAGGCCATTAAAAATATTTACAGGGACCTATCAGTTGAGCTGCTTAAACCATAATGAAACCCTTATGGACCCTATTTCTAAGAAATCTATGAGATGTGTATGTTTAATATATTTGAAATCTTTTGTAACTTTGATTAAAGGAGTAGTATAATAACTTGTACCAGTAAACTGGTACACCAGACAACGGCCGTGTACCACGGTAAAGTGATGGAGCAAATGGAAAGTGGTGCACGGTATTTACTTTCCAGTGCAAAAAGGCACTTAGCTCAAAAAACTATTTCTGCTGTGTTGCCTCGCTTTATACCAAGGGTGCTTTGCTGGGGTTCAATTTGGGAGACTAGCACAAACACCCAAGGGTTTAGAAGCAAAGTCTGCTATACTAAGGGCCAGATTTACAAGGTCCTAGCGCCACCTTGTACCACATTTGCATAATTTGTTTTTTCTGCTAATGTGGGTCAACAATGCAATTTTCAATGCACCTGGTTTACAAAGTGGTGCAATGCATGCATTGCGCCACATTGAGCCCCCTGTGCCCCACATTATGCCTGCACCAGGCATAATGAATGAAAGAGGGTGTTCCCACGTTATGAGGCCCACAAAAATGGCACAGTGAAATCTACAAGATTTCACAGTGCCATTTTTTGTTTCATTTTTAACACCTGCTCAAAGAAGGCGTTAAAATGACACACAAATTGAAATCAATGGACCTCCTTGTACTCTGCTCAAGTGCATTAAAGTGCCACAATAGCACCAAACAGTTTGACACTATTGTCCTAACGTTTGCCATGGTGCACTGTATTGTAAGAAAAGTGACTCGCTGATGTGCTACTTTCTTGTAAATCTGGCCCTCGGATAGCTAGGGTGGGGTTTGCATTAATAACTAACTCCTCTTTGAAGCAGGCTGTAACAAGGAGAAATGTTTTCATTACTCAGAAAGAAAATGTGCATTGTCTGTGTACTGAAGTGCAGAGCACATATCCAGTGCGCAGTCTCCTTCCATGTTTGCATTGGCACACAAATCTGTACTTGAAGGTTATACTCCAATACAAATCTTATGCCATAAAGAACACACTGACCTCTGAGAGGTTGTGCGTTATTCAACGCATCTTTTTAGAGTGCCAGCTCAGTTGAAGACTGAAGTAGCAGGCCATTTTTATTAGCTATGTCTGCTGTAACTTCCCCATTGCACAACACAGGGTAGCAGAATTGGTTTCTGTGATGTGTTTCATGAAAAATTATTAAATCTGGGACAATGTTTTTAAATGGCATGACAGTCACTATCTTTGATTCCATTACTGGATATGCATGTTCAGAGAAAAGTGAAAGTTGCACATGGCCCCTGCTTTTACAAGCTACTATGATGTACGTGTTAGAAGATTTCGTATTAAGGCAATGATAGAAAATCTTTAATGCAAGTATTTAACCGCTGGCTCCAAAAAAAGCAAACTAAACACCACTCCCTATTGCATCGTACTATACTACATATTTCACCACGTCCCATCACACCTAGGGTTCCCACCCAGCTTCATGTTATCGTGTTTTCAATCTTGGACTTTTATGTTAAAGTTATTCTCATTAAATACGTTCACCAAATGAATGATTCAAAATAGAAACATGGGAGCAGATTTGCTAACTTTCATGCGCAACACAGCAAAGCAAGCAGAGTAAAGTAGCTTAGTCACATTTACTAAACAATGCCTACTGCTGCTCTCTGTCTTCTGCAGTGGCACCCAAACAAGCTGTCTAGTACCACACAGACACCTTTGCGCCATAATGCAAAGGTGTGTGCATAATGTCTAGATTAGATTTGTACAGGGTGTAAATCCTTCCAGTACAAAATCCTATGTCTGCATAATTTTTTAATTTCACATATTGAAAGTGTGCTGTACAGTGCAGCACACATGAAATGTGTGAGCTGTTTGAAGAAATAAATATTCCTCTGCAACTTCACACCTACCTCACTGAGACGTTATTTTTTGGTGCAAGCCCAGTATTACAATTTTTAGTAGATCGAACTTTGCTCTAAAAACACTTGCACTGGAATACCCACTCACCACCCATGCAATGTCATCTTGACTCAAAGTGGAGCAAAGCAGCTCAAAGAGGTATGCAAACAAAGGCCCTAAAGAATGACACATCTCAAGGGCAAAACTTTTTAACATTTCAAGGCATTGTGTTACTTTGCAGCGGCACAAAGTCTTTCCAAATGTGCCCTATGGTGTCATGAAGACAGAGTGAGGTGGGATCCCTAACTAGAATATGTTGGACTAAGCCCCTCCACACCACGCTCAACAACACTGCAACAATGCATGACAATTCACACCACATGCTTGCCTATATAACACATCATACCAAAAGACTTGTATGTATGTATTTTCTTATTTTGAGTAGCTTTGATAGGGCTTGATAGCAAAACAGATTTTCATATAGCCTATCAATCATTCCACAGAAATCTGAAGTAAAGTATAGAAGGTTTTTCAGATATTCCTTTTTGCATAATTTAAAGCAGCAAAAAATGTGGACATGGACAGAAAAGGCAGGAAAGGAGACAGTTTGTCTAGTGAGACAATCCAACATAATAACACATTTAGCATGAGGAAGATACTAAAGAATATGGGGACTGTCCAAAAAAGCATTTTAGCATCTATAACATAGTACTGCAGTAATACTATTTTACATACCCTTACCTGTCTTTCTGAATTAGCCTGAAAGCATTTAAATAGGAATAACATTGGAATATTCACAGACTATTTCTCAAATAAACGTCTTTTTTACACACTCTCTTATATTGGAAGGAATGTAGAGAAAGACAAGGGGCAATAACACTTGTTTTGCTATTCTCTGTTTCCCCAAGTCTCCCGATAAAAATGATACCTCACTTGTGTGGGTAGGCCTAGCGCCCGTGACAGGAAATGCCCCAAAACACAACGTGGACACATCCCATTTTTTGACAGAAAACAGAGGTGTTTTTGCAAAGTGCCTACCTGTAGATTTTTGCCTCTAGCTCAGCCGGCACCTAGGGAAACCTACCAAACCAGTGCATTTTTGGAAACTAGAGACCTAGCGGAATCCAAGATGGGGTGAATTGTGGGGCTCTGACCAGGTTCTGTTACCCAGAATCCTTTGCAAACCTCAAAATTTGGCTAAAAAAACAAGTTTTCCTCATATTTTGGTGACAGAAAGTTCTGGAATCTGAGAGGAGCCACAAATTTCCTTCCACCCAGCGTTCCCCCAAGTCTCCCAATAAAAATTATACCTCTCTTGAAATGGCCCAGAACACAACGTGGACACATCAAATTTTTTCACAGAAAACAGAGGTGTTTTTTACAAAGTGCCTACCTGTGGATTTTGGCCTCCAGCTCAGCCGGCCCCGGGGGGGGCAGAAATGGCCTTAAGTAAATATGTCCCCATCCACGCCCCTGGGAGCGACAGTTGCCTACGGGGTTGCTTCCCTTGCGTGACATTGGCGCAAAAAACCTAAAATCGTCCGATCTGCCCCCAAGGGGGCAGAAATGGTCTAAATACAATTTGCCCCCCAGGGGAACGACCCTTGCCTAATGTGTCGCTCCCCATCTCTAAAAAAACAAACAAACAAAAAAAAATCACCCAAAAAAAATGTGCCCTGGCGCCTAGATGTTTCTGCCCCCCCTGGGGGCAGATCAGCCTAATGACAATAGGCCGATCTGCCTCCAGGGAGGGCAGAAATGGCCTAAAATAGATTTGCCCCCCAACCCCCTGCGAGCGACCCTTGCCTACGGGGTCGCTCCCCTTGCGTGACATTGCCGCAAAAAAAAAAATCCCCGGTGCCTAGTGGTTTCTGCCACCTTGGGGGCAGATTGACCTAAAATGGGGGCAGAAATGGTCTAAATACAATTTGCCCCCCAGGGGAGCGACCCTTGCCTAAGGGGTCGCTCCCCTTGCGTGAAATTCACATTAAAAAAAAAAACTCCCTAGTGTCTAGTGGTTTCTGTCCCCCTTGGGGGCAGATTGGCCTCATAAAAATAGGCCAATCTGCCCCCAAGGGGGGCAGAAATGGCCTAAATATAATTTGCCCCATAGGGGAGCGACCCTTGCCTAAGGGGTCGCTCCCCACCTGTAATTAACAAAAAAAAAAAAAATGATCCCTGGCGCCTAGAGGTTTCTGCCCCCCCGGGGGCAGATCAGCCTAATAATAGGCCGATGGGGGTAGAAAAGGCCTTGAAAAAAAATGCCCCCCCTGGGAGCGACCCTTGCCCAGTTTTTAATCCAAAAAAAAATATCCCTGGTATCTAGTGGGTGTTTCAAAAGCCGGATTTCTTGCAATCTGGCTTTTGAAACGCTCAGAGAGACTTCAAAGGGAAGGAAATTCCTTTCCTTCCCTTTGAAGCCTCTCTCGGCCTCCTTCACGTGATCGAAAGAGAAATGCTGAGCATTTCTCTTTCGATCACGCTGGAAGCTGAGCTTCCAGCGCGATGGAGGAGGCCCTCTGTAATTGTCAGCGCACGATGCGCGCTGACATCACAGGGGGGGTGGTGGGGTCGGGGTTGGAAAGGGAAGGGCTTCCCCTTCCATCCACCACCCAGAGCCCATGGGGGGGAGCGCTAGCGCTCCCCCCTGTTCCTGGCTGCAGGACGAGATCACCTCGTCCAAGGCACCGTAGGGGTTAAGGAAAGGCTAGCATCAACAATAATGACGCTAATATTTGCAACATGTGTAGGAAAGTACCATCTTGCCTGGCATGTTACCCCCATATTTCAATGTATGTATGTTGTTTTAGTTGTATGTGTCACTGGGACCCTGCCAGCCAGGGCCCCAGTGCTCATAAGTGTGCCCTGTATGTGTTACCTGTGTTATGACTAACTGTCTCACTGAGGCTCTGCTAATCAGAACCTCAGTGGTTATGCTCTCTCATTTCTTTACAAATTGTCACTAACAGGCTAGTGACCAATTTTACCAATTTACATTGGCATACTGGAACACCCTTATAATTCCCTAGTATATTGTACTGAGGTACCCAGGGTATTGGGGTTCCAGGAGATCCCTATGGGCTGCAGCATTTCTTTTGCCACCCATAGGGAGCTCTGACAATTCTTACACAGGCCTGCCACTGCAGCCTGAGTGAAATAACATCCACGTTATTTCACATCCATTTTACACTGCACTTAAGTAACTTATAAATCACCTATATGTCTCACCTTTACCTGGAAAAAGGTTGGGTGCTAAGTTACTTAGTGTGTGGGCACCCTGGCACTAGCCAAGGTGCCCCCACATTGTTCAGGGCCAATTCCCCGGACTTTGTGAGTGCGGGGACACCATTACACGCGTGCACTACATATAGGTCACTACCTATATGTAGCTTCACAATGGTAACTCCGAATATGGCCATGTAACATGTCTATGATCATGGAATTGCCCCCTCTATACCATCCTGGCATAGTTGGCACAATCCCATGATCCCACGGGTCTCTAGCACAGACCCTGGTACTGCCAAACTGCCTTTCCCGGGGTTTCACTGCAGCTGCTGCTGCTGCCAACCCCTCAGACAGGTTTCTGCCCTCCTAGGGTCCAGCCAGGCTTGGCCCAGGAAGGCAGAACAAAGGACTTCCTCAGAGAGAGGGTGCTACACCCTCTCCCTTTGGAAAATTGTGTTAGGGCTGTGGAGGAGTAGCCTCCCCCAGCCTCTAGAAATGCTTTCATGGGCACAGATGGTGCCCATTTCTGCATAAGCCAGTCTACACCGGTTCAGGGACCCCTCAGCCCTGCTCTGGCGCGAAACTGGACAAAGGAAAGGGGAGTGACCACTCCCCTGACCTGCACCTCCCCTGGGAGGTGCCCAGAGCTCCTCCAGTGTGCTCCAGACCTCTGCCATCTTGGAAACAGAGGTGCTGCTGGCACACTGGACTGCTCTGAGTGGCCAGTGCCAGCAGGTGACGTCAGAGACTCCTTCTGATAGGCTCCTTCAGGTGTTGCTAGCCTATCTTCTCTCCTAAGTAGCCAAACCCTCTTTTCCGGCTTTTTAGGGTCTCTGCTTTGGGGAATTCCTTAGATAACGAATGCAAGAGCTCATCAGAGTTCCTCTGCATCTCTCTCTTCACCTTCTGCCAAGGAATCGACTGCTGACCGTGCTGGAAGCCTGCAAAACTGCAACAAAGTAGCGAAGACGACTAATGCAACTCTGTAACGCTGATCCTGCCGCCTTCTCGACTGCTTTCCTGGTGGTGCATGCTGTGGGGGTAGTCTGCCTCCTCTCTGCACTAGAAGCTCCGAAGAAATCTCCTGTGGGCCGACGGAATCGTCCCCCTGCAACCGCAGGCACCAAAGAACTGCATCACCGGTACCCTGGGTCTCCTCTCAGCACGACGAGCGAGGTCCCTTGAATCCAGCAACTCTGTCCAAGTGACTCCCACAGTCCAGTGACTCTTCAGTCCAAGTTTGGTGGAGGTAAGTCCTTGCCTCCCCACGCCAGACTGCATTTGCTGGCAACCGTGACTTTTGCAGCTACTCCGGTCTCTGTGCACTTCTGGCGGAAATCCTTCGTGCACAGCCAAGCCTGGGTCCACGGTACTCTAACCTGCATTGCACGACTTTCTAAGTTGTCCTCCGGCGACGTGGGACTCCTTTGTGCGACTTTGGGTGAGCACCGTTTCACTCCTCTTTGTAGTGCCTGTTCTGGCACTTCTGCAGGTGCTGCCTGCTTCTGAGAGATCTCTTTGTCTTGCTGCGTACCCCCTCTGTCCCCTGACGCAATTGGCGACATCCTGGTCCCTCCTGGGCCACAGCAGCATCCAAAAACCCTAACCGCACAACTTGCAGCTAGCAAGGCTTGTTCGTAGTCTTTCTTCAGGAAAACACTTCTGCACGACTCTCCAGGGCGTGGGGCATCCATCCTCCAAAGGGAAAGTCTCTAGCTCTTGTCGTTCCTGCAAATCTTCAGCTTCTACTGTCCAGTAGCAGCTTCTTTGCACCCACAGCTGGCATTTCCTGGGCATCTGCCCACCTCCGACTTGCTTGTGACTTTTGGACTTGGTCCCCTTGTTCCACAGGTACCCTCGTTTGGAAATCCATCGTTGTTGCATTGCTGATTTGTGTCTTTCCTGCAGAATTCCCCTATCACGACTTCTGTGCTCTTTGGGGAACTTTAGTGCACTTTGCACTCACTTTTCAGGGTCTTGGGGTGGGCTATTTTTCTAACCCTAACTGTTTCCTTACAGTCCCAGCGACCCTCTACAAGGTCACATAGGTTTGGGGTCCATTCGTGGTTCGCATTCCACTTTTGGAGTATATGGTTTGTGTTGCCCCTATCCCTATGTGCCCCCATTGCATCCTATTGTAACTATACATTGTTTGCACTGTTTTCTAATACTATACTGCATATTTTTGGTATTGTGTACATATATCTTGTGTATATTTGCTATCCTCATACTGAGGGTACTCACTGAGATACTTTTGGTATATTGTCATAAAAATAAAGTACCTTTATTTTTAGTATATCTGTGTATTATGTTTTCTTATGATATTGTGCATTTGACACAAGTGGTACTGTAGGAGCTTCACTCGTCTCCTAGTTCAGCCTAAGCTGCTCTGCTAAGCTACCATTATCTATCAGCCTAAGCTGCTAGACACCCTATACACTAATAAGGGATACCTGGGCCTGGTGCAAGGTGTAAGTACCACTTGGTACTCACTACAAGCCAGTCCAGCCTCCTACATCATATAGAAACATAATGTTTTTGTTACAAAAGTGGACATTATGATTAGCTACACCTTTCTTAACCCTAATCGTGCTACAGCTATTTTTGCACCAAAAGCATACATAAAGCTAGTGAAAACGGCAAACAGAAGCCACGAGGAGCCAAGATGGAGAATGCAGGACAGGAAAAACCCCAGAGATACCCCAATCAGCCCAGTACAACCAATTATGTCCAGACAGACTCCCAGGAGAAGGGGAAAAGGAAGAGGAAAAGTAGGTTCAGTCAGAAGAAGAATCAGATCCTCATACTGGGTGACGAAGCACCAACACCAGCTCTTTGTCACTTCTAAATTGCCAATAGGTAGGTAGTAGGCCATATGGCAGTCAATAGTTGATAAAGTCAGCAGTGTGGCAAAGGTGAAGAGGACTGTGACTGATTGTTAGAAGTGCTAGCATGATTGCAAGCAAAGAACTAAAGCAAAACTGGCCAGCAACCAAAAGGCAGCACTGCAGACTGGAGGTGGAAGTCCAGCACCACAGGAGGAGCTGGATGAGCCGGAGGAGATAGTGGCAGCGGTATCCCAGAGGAGGTGATCACCGGACTCCCAGGACAGGACAGTGCAGATTTACATGAACTACCACAAATGCAGGGCAAGTTGCAGTGGTGGGTAATCTTGTAACTAACAAATGTCAGAAGGGGGAAACACATAGGACACACTATATGCATGCAAAAGGGTCGCATGGAGGCACAAAAAGGCTGAACACTTGTAATGGTTCTCACCCCCCACATCACTACCTTCACTGTTGCAATTGAACCATCTGCCCTTATCTAACACTCATTGGGCAACATGTGCAAGGCCTGTTGTGAAGGGTGGGCCAGCAAGAACTGTGATATGCCATCCTGCACCATTGGGAATAGGCAAAAATATGATCACACACAACAAATGGGCATGTCAGTGATTATCGTCTGTGCTGCTTTACAAGTATCTCCCATGTCACCATGCTGCAAGAGTGCATGTGTGGTGTGGATGGTTGGTGTTGTGCACAAAGGGACACCGTCCTGCATAACATCAGCCACAAGTGGTCTTAGCATCTCACTAGGGGCCATATTTCCAAGGCCTTAGCGCAACACTATCATCATATTGATTGGTGCCAATGTGGCCTGAACCTGCCAGTTCCCCTTTTGCCATAGTAACAAAGTTGCACAATGCATGTATGTTGGACCTGGCCCTTTTACAGGGTCATTCACCATACTTTTTGCTTTTCACCTCCTCATTTTTCTGACCTTTGTTGACTGACGTTTTGACTCCGAGCACTTTTTCACTGCTAACCAGTGCTAAAGTGCATGTGCTCTCCCTTACAAAACTGGTATGATTGGAATATACCTAATTGGCATATTTAATTTACCTATAAGTCCCTTGTAAAGTGGTATCCCTATACCCAGGGCCTGTAAATTAAATTCTACTAGGGGGCCTGCGGCGCTGCTTGCGCCACCCACTGAAGTAGCCCGTCAAACCTATCTAATGCCTGCTAGCGCAGGGCCTGTGTGCGCAGTTTTCTGCCACAGGGACCTGGCATCTAAATGTACTTGCCAGGCCCAGAACTGCCCTTTTACTACATGTAAGTCACCCCTAAGGTACGCCCTAGCTAGCCCTTTGGGCAGGGTGCCATGTATGTAGAAGGCAGGACATGTGCCATGTTGCGTGGCCTGTCCTGGTAGTGACAAACAGCCTAACTTGGTGTCTCACTGCTGTGAGTGCTGCCTCCTCATAGGATTGCATTGGAAATGCCCTGCCTTATGTGTAAGGGGTATAGTCTGATTTATGAGGGGTAGCGTAGGCATGTTTGGTATGGTCGTGATAGGGGTGAGAAATGCTGCTTACTGGTGTAGGTGTATTTTTTATTACTATCACAGAAATGCCACTTCTAGAAAGTACGCATTTATCTGTGCTAATGAATTTGGGGCTTTGCAGCTTGTCTCCAATCCACGTCTGGGCAGACTGACAGTTGGGGTTTTGTGCATACTTCTCAGACAGCCTGAACACAGGGAGGGTTGAGGTGACACAGAGGTGCATCTACATGTTGTAAAGCCTTCCTGGGCTGAGAGAAGGGAGAGGCGGGGCACACTTGCATTTGTAAAGGCTGCACCCTGGTCTCACACAATAGGGTTGTTAACCCCCCTACAGATGTTTGGAGCCTGTGCTGAAAGGAGAAAGGGGATACTCCCAGAACCAGTTGCAACTGGCCTGGAACCTCCTCTCCCCACCATTCGAAAACACACTGTAAACCCAGTATAAGCACAGGGGAATTTTCCCCACATTTTGAACATTCTTGTAACTTGAAACTGGACACAGAACGCTGATGAATGGACTCACCAGGAAACCACCTTGGACTGCTGCTATTGTGCTGACCTGTGACCTGCCTGGTCACTAGGAGGAACTGCCACCATCTACACCCCTTGTGCTGGCCTGTAGCTGGGCCCACCAGCCCTGTGCTTCTTCTTGTCCTGCTTGCTTCCAGGGGCAGGGTGCTGTGGCCCCTGACCCCCACATCGATCTTTACATCTTTGCCCAGAGGGCTTTTGAAAAAGGCACTCTCTTCATTGCTGAGGAAAAGATCACCGCCGCAGCCCGGGCGTTAGATTTGCCCTAACGCTTTGAAAAGTGCTTTATTTCTGCCTGAAGTCACCGCCACAGCCCGGGCTTATAAAATAGCCCTGGCGCTTTCAAAAGCGATTCTTCGTTGCTGTGGCGCCGCATCTGTGCCTAGCGCGATGATTATGCTGTTCGTAGTGCCCCTGGGGCACTTGCTGAAAAACAGGAAAGGAGCTGGGCCACTCCTATTGTGCCCCCAGGTGACGCGCCCTTTACGAAGCGCCCCCGGGGCACACAATGGCACCAACTCCCTGAGCTGCCTCCCTCATGGAAGAGAGACAGCAGCAGAGCGGCTCGCGCACCGGAACGGGTGCGGCCGCAGAAGGAAGCAGGTGAGGAGCCTCAACAGAGGCCCCTGTCCCCTTTACCTCCTTTGGGTGAGCCGCACCGTGGATAAGGGCGGCCGCCCCCCCTTCTAAGCAGGACACGGGGAGAAAAGGGAATTCCCTTTCCCCTGGTCACTGCGCTAGGGGCGCGATCGCCCCTACTACATGCATCTTTTGTGCTTTGGGCCCCCCCTTCGGTGGGGCCATTAGAGGCCAGGGGGGCCCCACAAGGATCACAGGTCTCCGGAGGGGCCCGTTCTTTGCGTTGTAGATAGGGTGCAGACTGCCCCTCTCTCCCAAGAGACCTCAGAGGCCCCTGTTTTGCACATAGGAGTGCCGGGGGCCCCATTGTCCATCTTCTAGGCACGGGAGTGCCTCTACCACAGAAATCAGGTGCTTTCTAGGGAATCTGGGCTCCAGGAGCCTAGTATAGACTTTTGGAAGTTTTTAGATTGCCTACCTGTTTTTCTACCACTACATATAGTTGCTAATGTTCCTTTTATGGGTATGTCTAGCTGATATGTATTTACAAGACTTGTGAGATATTTTCTAGTGTTCCTTTTATGGGTATTTAGGAATTGTTCATGACAAGTGCATTTAATTCTTATGGTAATTCCTGACTACTGCTTATGTTGCAGAATCCTGAGTACTTACGTGTTCTAATGTGACAACTGCATATTCATGCAGAGTATTAGTAACTTGTGTAACATTCTGACAACTGCTAAGGTAGCAGGGTATTACTTAGGTGTAATGTTGGTAACATTATGTTTTGTGCAATACAGATTATTTTTACAGAGCTCAGTGTTGTGTTTACTTTGTGGTGTACATTTTGCGTCACGTGTTTTGTGTGTGCTGTGCAAACGCTTTACATATTGCCTCTGGGATAGGCTTGACTGCTCGTGCCAATCCACCAAGGGGGTTAGCAGGGGTTATCTTAGACGTGAAACTCCCTTGCCCTGACTAGAGAGGATAGGTTATGCTTGGCTGAGGTGCATACCCTAGCCAACCAGAAACCCCATTTCTAACAATGTATAGCTCCAGTTTGTAAATCCTTGCACAACGATATGCCTGTGCCAGATATGATGTATGCAAGGGGGACGTTCCCACACAGGGAGGGCAGAACAAATGGGGCAATCAATTCATAAAGGTTTCACTGTGCAATGTTTGAATGTCATTTCTAAGGCCTGCTAAAGGCAGACATTCAAATGATGCACCCCTTGTAAACAATGGACCTCCATTGCTTTGCTGCGCTAGAGCTATAATTTATGGTGCTAATGAAGTAAAGCTCTACAATAGTGGCATAAACCATGGGGTTACTGTGGAAATGTCTGCCATGGTGCACTGTAATGTGTATATGGTGCTACCATGGTGTCGTTAGGTGGGGCAAGGGGGGCACAATAAAAGTGGTGCATCAGGATCAATGTACCATATTCATATAAATTGTGCCCTATGTGTGATGTAACACACATTGAACAACTAAATTAATGGGACATACAAAGATCTAGGACACCCACTTGTCACTCCTACACCACCCTTGAGTTTTTAGACTAAACTGAAGCAAACCCTTATGTTACAAATTTGGAAGGCATCAGAAGCTGGGTTGGTTACATATGTGTTAAACATGTTCATGCACCCTTGACAACTTTATTCCTAGGGTTGCTGATAACTTGGCCTGGTATGTGATTCACTAACCCAGACCTATGAATGTGCATGTGTGTGACAATCTATGGTGTGTCCCAAGGGCCAGACATCATGATGTAAAGCAACATGTGTAGTTTACAGTTCCCCATGCATGCAATGTGTTGGATATGGTGGACTGACGGTTGTAATATATGTCAAATGCTACTGAGTGGAATGTGTTTTTCATGTCCAATCAGTAATGCATACTACAGTGCTGTGTTTAGGGATGTAATGTCTACAAATTTACAAATCCATCATGGATAATTGTGCACCATATTTGCAAAGCTGTGTGCTCATATCAGTGTTTAACATGTTCCCCTATGTAGAGATATGTGTACTGTAAATAAATGTTCAGAATAATTTTTTTAACAGACACCATGCCATATGTTGCATGTTTTCATATGTCCATGCGCAAAGTTACAGGCCACACCAAGCCTGGGCCACCTAGGTGGAACATGAGGGAATTATTTTAGTGACAATTTTGTTAGCACATACTCTTTAGCTGCACAATTACACACCCTGTTTTTTTGCAAGTAGTTAGAAATTGGGTCTTTGGTTCGCAGTCAGGTTACCCCCTGTCCAAGCATCGACCCTCATTCTAGTCAGGGTAAAGGAGAAACACACCTAGTTAACCCCCACTCACCCCGTTGGAAGATTGGCTTGAGCAAAAAGGCTTAACTCAGAAGCATTGTGCAAAGTATTTGTACCAACACACACAGTAATATGGTGAAAACAATACAAAATGGACACCACTCTACTTTAGAACAATGGGCAATATTTATCTAAATCAAACAAGACCTAAACAACAAAAATCCAACCTACAGAAGTCAAGATATGAAGTTTCAAATAAATAAGAGTCTTACTCCATCGAAAACACGGGAAACGTTGATTTTACACAAAGTACCTGGTTTGAGTCAAAAAGAAAGCCACACGGGTGACCATGCATTAGAAAAGTCAGCACTGTGTTGATTCCTTACTCGCAAAGTGAGCCCGTGCCATGTTTCTTCTCCGGCCAGTTAGGCGATACGTTGTTTTTCTCCCTCACAAAAGAGCGATGCATCAATTTTCAGATGGGGCACCTCGGATCCTCGGCGATTCATGATGACTTTGACACCCAGGGATCATGCATGAGAAATCAGGTTGCAGGGTGTTAGAAAATTATCATTATCAGCAGTGGCAAGCGGGTGTTGCGTTGTTTCTCCAACCACGATGTGTTGATCTCCCAGCCGCTATACAGGTGGAGTATCGATTCTTGCCACGAAGTGGATGGCGCATTGCAGATGGTGTATAGAAAAATGTCCCAGTACGGCATTCAGTGCATGGATTTCAGCTCTTGTTCTGCCAAGTTTACCTTTCAAGGGCCCAGGAACTGGATAGGGCACCACTTGGCAGGGCAGGAGTCTCAGCAAAGAGTCCAGGTGCTGGAAGAGAAAGTGTTTGATGTCCCTGCGACTTCAAAACAGTAAGCAAACTCCGTTTTTATCCACTTTCACAGGCAGAAGTAGCAACTGAAGGATAGCCCAACAAAGTACAGTCACAGGCAGGGGCAGCACTTCTCCTTAGCTCTTCTGCTTGGCAGAGGCTCCTCTTGGTTCCAGAACAGATCTAAAGTCTAGGGTATTGGGTCCAATACTTTTACCCCTTTCTGCCTTTGTAGTAGGCAAACTTCAAAGGAAAGTCTCTGTTGTTTACATTATCCTGCCTTGCCCAGGCCAGGCCCCAGGCACACACCAGAGGTTTGGCGACTACATTGTGTGAGGGCAGGCACAGCTCATTCAGGCATGAGTGAACACTCCTCCCTCCACTCTAGCCCAGAAGGCTCATCAGGCTATGCAGCTGACACCCCAGTTCCCTTTGTGTTGCTGTCTAGAGATCATTCACAAACAGCCCAAATGTCAATCTGACAGGGAATCCACAGGCAGAATCACAGAATGGCTGAAGCAAGAAAATGCCTACTTATTAAAAGTGGCATTTTCAAACTAACAATCTAAAAAACAACTTCATTAAAAGATGTATTTTAAAGTGTGAATTCAGAAACACCAAACTCCTTATTTCTATCTGCTCTCAAAGGGAATCTACACTTTAATAATATTTAAAGGCAGCCCCCATGTTAACCAATGAGAGAGATAGGCCTTGCAACAGTGAAAACCGAGTTTGACAATATTCCACTGTTAGGACATGTAAAACACATCAGTACATGTCCCACCTTTAAAATACACTGCACCCTGTCCATGGGGCTACCTATAGCCTACTTTAGGGGTGCCTTGCATGTAGAAAAGGGGGGGTTGAGGCCTGGTAAGTGGGTACACTTGCACACACAGACACTGAGCCATGTTTGCAGGGCTACTAATGTGGGTGGCCCAACCAGTGCTGCAGGCTCACTAGTAGCATTTGATTTACAGTCCCTGGGCACCTCTAGTGCATCTCTTGGTACTTACTAGTAAATCAAATATGCCATTCATGAAAAAGCCAATTACACATACACTTTGCACAGGAGCACTTGCACTTTAGCACTGGTCTTCAGTAGTAAAGTGCCCAGAGTACCATTACAGCAAAAACAGAACCCAGCACACAGTCAAAACATGGGAAGCAGAGGCAAAAAAGGTAGGGGAGACCAGGCCAAGGATACCAGGTCTAACACAAGGCTTCCTTTTTAACACAGAATCTGCATGGCTGGGGTGCTCTCAGACAGTGATAGCAGGCTACTCATCAGTGCTTCAGTGTCCTTTTATACCCCCACATAGCCCCATTGTTGCTGCTGTGTGCCTGAGATGAAGGTGGCCTCCTCAGCACACTTGACTGTGCACAGGCCGCCTCCCCCTGACTGTATACAGAGAGGACGTGGCCCCCCTAGGAATATGGGGAGTGGGGGTGGTTGTCATCCTCAAGTTTAAATTCAGTACTGCAGTGCACATTAAACTGCATAGATCTAACTGCAAAATTGAAGTTCCCTGCCCAAATATGTATTGGTGACTTTTAAGTTGTTGATGCCAGCCTTGCCCTATTATGTACTACTGAGTTACAGGTTGTTGATATCTGCCTGGCCCCATTAAGTACTGGGGACACGGTTGTTTGTGTTAAACTTGTCCCATCATTTACTAGGGATTGATATGATGCATTGTTAGGTCATCGTAGATAGTGGAACTGGGCCATATCTGCAGACCCAGGGTACAGATAGTGTAAGTTGCTGCTTGCTTCAGTCACACTTGTTTGTGCTGGCCAAGCACACAGTTGTAGTTCATGGCAATGTGACTGGGATACTTACTGTCCTACACATTGTGTCTGAGTATGTGTTTGATGTTACATGGGTACAATGCTGTTTTGACAATGTGTGATCATTCACACACATTCATTGAAGCTAGACTTTGTGATGTAGGCTTCTAGCTCAATGCTACTGGCACTGATTCTGCAGATTTCTCTCGGTACTGATCTTCATTATCCTCACTGTCCCGTCATTCATGCTCGTCATAGTAAGTCCTACTTAGGAACTTTACTAATGGACATTGCTTCTTCTACAAGCTAAGCAATATTTGCCAAACCATTTCCATTCTTTGCAAGATGAGATGACCGACCCCCACACATCTCTCAACACCAGCCACAGCACTTGTGTAGTGTCAGAGTAACCTCCACATATTGGATGTTAAGGAGGAGTGTTTCATCTGTCCTTCCACATGTCTTTGTTTGATATGAGCGCCCACACACAACTGCATTCCCCAACATTTGTTGCATGTACTATAAGTGTATTTAAATTGCGTGACACCTGACAGCCATGAGTAGAACATCCAAGTTTCAACATGTCCCTATTGACATGTACAGTTTGCCAAGGGTTTGTGACTTGTTTTGACATTGCTTGACATGCATGTAAGATACAAACTGGATAGAATCTGACAAACCAAGACATCCTGGTGTTTTGTCCCCTTTATTTAACTCTTATTAGTCAAACATGTGAGTACCACTGAGGGGTATGTAGTAAGTTGTCACCTGTGATTATGACACTCAGACATTGATTTGTTACACAGCAGACACAGACCTACTGTTGTTGGTACTGACTACTCTTGTTCTACACATGTTTTTCCTGCGTGGCTGCGGTCAAATATCAACCAAACACACTTGTGTGACGTATGTTGCAATGTAAAATATTTGTACAACAGGCTGTGCCTAGATTTCACCCACACTTTCATCATCTAATGCATCATGTATAGTTGTTTGTTGTTCAAGAGTGTGTTCCTAACTTATTTTAAACGTTTGTGGCCTAGGCATGCTTTCAAAATTGTGGGTGAGTTGATAAGGTATGTGAAGGTGAAAATAAGTACTCCATGACAAATCTGTGTTCAAGTGACGCATATACAAAATTGTGCCCAATTATAATTTGAGTACAGTCTCTAATTGGAGAAAGAGTGCACAACATTGTTCCTTCTGCGGGCATCATTGTCCTCATCCTCCTCCCTGGGGACGTCTACCTGTTCCTTCCAGGAGACATTGGTGCAAACAAAGATATTGTGCAAAATTGGATAGGCTAGTATTATTTTGCATACAAGGGGTGGGGCATATAATAGACTTCGTCCAGTTTGACTGAGGTACCTGAACCTGGATTTCAGGATGCCGGATGTCTTCTCTACCACATTCCTGGTCCTTTTGTGTGCTTCTGGGTTTCAATATGAAGTCATGACCCATGGCTGGATGCTCTAACCTTGGTCTGCTACAATGGAAGGGGATATGCAGTGTCAGACCTGCATTTCTGTTTCTTTCTAAATGGCCAGGCACTGTTTTTTAATTTGAGTGGTGATTATGATTTGCATCTGGCATTGTGCATGTTTCTGTTTACTTGCATGGTTGTTTTGGTGTGTGATGGTGCACTTTCCAGCCATGGGTTGAGCCTCAGGGGCATGATGATTGTGGGATGTTTTCTGTCATGACGGCTCACTCATGCGGAATATGTGTGATGTTGAATATAATTGTCCCTTAGTCCCCTTACTTTTGGCCTGCAAAAGAGACATGGTGGCTACGTTTGTACCCATTTCATTTGGTGTGTGCCATGAGATGGGTGTTGTGCCTTTTGTCCTGCATGTGAATCACACTCCTTAGACATGGTACACCTCTGTGGCACACAGAGTTGTTGTAGCAATTTCCTGGTTAGCATGTATATGTGATTGTAGAGGTTGTGCACAGGGTGGCCTAGTTGTTTGAGATGTATTGCCATGCATGTGACAAGTTTACAAACTCCTGTGGCACAGGACAGGGCATGAGGTTCTTTTCTGCACTGTCCTGCATCACCAGTACAGGCCAACAATGTGCCATGTCTCCTTGATATTGTGCATTTCTGATCTTTACCAGTGCGCCAGCAGTAGTTCAGTTGTAAGAGTCCACTGTAGGCACCCTTGTAGCACGGTAGAAGGTGTTCTTTTCTACACTATCTATCAATGATGGCAATTTCCTATTTCAATGTGTGCTGAACTATACACCACACACAGGGAAAAGTTTACGCAATGAGAGCATCAGGTATTTGTCTTGATAGGACAATGGTGATGTCATCACTAGGGTGGCATTATTTGTTGGTGCTGCTTCAGGTTTCAACATTGTGATAAATGTGGGGCAGTGCCAACATACAAGTTGTTTGATGGTGACATGCCCAATGCAAAAGCCATTGCTAACCAATTCCACGCTAAGTGATATGTGTGAAGGAGCTGTATTTTTCATTTAACACGAGAACACATGTCGTAGCTTAACACCAGCTTTTGAATGAAGAGTGGGAATGCTGTGGAGTAATGCATGTAGCATACGTGCTGTGTTACGGACATCTGTGCTTCTCTGTCCATGTGTGTGTGATGTGGTGCACTTATTGTTTGTCCCACATGTTTAATGTGTTGTATGTGTTATGTTGTGCATGCTGGCTTACCTACTAGTATGTCATTGCCATATTGTCCATCTTGAAAATGTTGGTTTATTATTGAGTCTTAGAATGCTGCCCAGATATTTAGCGAGGATGTTGATAATTATCCCATGATAGTCCTCAATGGCCTGCGTGTTCACTGAGTGTGTGTGTGTCCTGTTCCTAAATGGGTGCTCCATAGCAACAGGGGGCACAAGTTGGACATGTGTGCAGTCCATTGCACCCAGCACATGCAGGAACCCAGCAATTTGGTACAATCCTTGTTTTGTCTCCTGCTACAGTTGCTGGGTGTTGGGGAATGGGTGGTATGTTTGTAGGAATTTCCACTGTTGCTGTGATGTTGGGAGCAATGTGGTGGAACAGCCATACGATGGACTCCCACTTGAGACATTAAAGCCTGATGACATCATTTCCCCTGAGGCCAAGGATGGATGTCCTCTGAGAAATAGTCTGTCCCTCCTTCTGTGCTGTGTTTTTGGCTGCATATTTGGTGGTTGAGGGGTGCTGCGGTGGTGCTGGTGGCACTTGGCATCATCGCTGTCATCATCTTCGAGTGCCGAACTGTAACAGTAACAGGACCATGTTGACCAGTTGTTTGCCAGAGTTCCTTCTGTGTATTTACCTTAAGTACTTGTGCCTGTGCGGTATTTCAATGCCTGGTTTGACCAGGTGTTAAAATGGAGGCACAATTCAGAGTTAGCGCCATTTTTCCGGGGTGATCCCACACGTGCGTCTTTTTTTTTACAGGTTTTAAATATGGAGCTAACATGCTAGCGTCATTTTTTGGAGGGAACACCTACCTTGCATATCATTGTCAATAGATGATGCAAAGTAACGTGGCACTCCTGAAAAATGAAGCTAAATGCAGGAAAGTGATGCAAGGCTGCTCTAACGCCACTTTATAAATATGGCACTGAGTTAGCGCCACTTTTGCATCATTAAAAATGGTGCAAAGGCAGCGCAAACGTTTCTTAAATTTGGGCCATAATTGTGGTGTGTCATTGGCAGCAGACCTTTTTCAAAGCATCATATGACGCATCATACAACCTGTTGTGAATGCATTTAACTTAGCAATGATAAACTGGTTTCCCACAAGATGTTTAAGTGGTATATTCTTTTCTTGGAATGACAAGCTACTGTTCACAATACATGAAGGACTTTGACACTGTCAGTGCCCCATTATGAGCGTTAGCAAATCATTTTTGTTCCGTTAAATGGTCACAAGAATGTGAAAAGAGTTTCAAGAGATTCAAATATGCCATAGAAAAATGCTACAGGAATGGTGTATTTCAATCCAAAGCTCCACATCGAGAATGTGGCTGACGCTAGCACAGCATAATAGACGCCCAAATGCAAGATGATATGTTATGGTCTATGCTAGTAAAGATTTATCTCAATCAGGACATGCTTACTCACAGCCTGAAAAGGAAAGCTTGACTGTAGTATGGGTTTGTGAACATTCCCATGTATTCCTGCATGGAAAGCGTTTTACGTTGTTGACTGATCATCAAGCTTTGTTGACCATCTTCGGCAATCCAAAAGCCAAGATGCTCCTCAAATTGAATGATGGGGACTACGATTGCAAGAGTACAACTATACAATTGTGCTTCGACCAGGAAAGGATCAAAGTCCTGCTGACTACTTTTCAAGAGTTCCTGTTCATGGTCATGGTACTCCATCCAAAACGGGGAAGTCCTACATCAATTTCATTGTTAAGTCAAGTACACCAGCTGCTGTATCATTAGCCCAGATGTTCACTTCTACAAGTCACAATAGTGACCTGTTAAAGTTAAAAGACATCATTATACATTAGTCGTGGAACAAACATGTTCGACTTCTCATTAATGATGGTGAATCTCAAAATTACCAGAATGTTAAGGATGAATTTTCCATAATTCAGGAATGAGTTATACTGGGGGAATTGAGATCCTGATTCTGGAGAATCTACAACAAAAGGTGATAGAAGTAGCTCATGAAGGACATTGTTGTATTGTCGCTAAAAAGAGACGTATCTGAGACATAGCTTGGCTTCCATTCCTAGATGGAACAGTTGAAAAGGGACATAAAGCCTGTCACATAATCAACTACCTGTCAACCAAATTCACCCAACATACTTGGAATATGTCAGAAAACCCTGAACATGCTCAGGAGAGAATAGTCATTGATTTCTATGGTTCACTTGACAATGGACATCATTTAATGGTGACTGTAGATGAATACTCATGTTTTTCTTTGGTTGAAGATCCATGACAAATGAGTGAGTAATCGAAAAACTTGATGGCATCTTTGCAACATGGGGTTTACCAGCCATTTTGAAGTCTGACTATGGTCCACCCTTCAACCAGAATTTCTGGAGTATCTGAACATAAAGCATCAAAAGATCACACCTGTTAAAAATGGGGTCATTGGTTGGCAGTCAGGTTACCCCCTGTCCAAACAAGGACCCTCACTCTAGTCAGGGTAAGTCACACACAATCCAAATTATCCTGTGCCCACCCTCTAGTAGTTTGGCACTGAGCAGTCAGGCTTAACTTAGAAGGCAATGTGTAAAGTACTTGTGCAATAAATCATACAATAACACTATATAGCACCACAAAAATACACCACACAGTGTTTAGAAAAATATATAATATTTATCGGGATATTTCCAGGTCAAAAATGATAAAAGATGCAATAAGAAATTTAGAGATATCACTGAAAAGTCATATGAAGTGTCTTAAGTCTTTAAAAAGCAAACAAAGGTAGTCATTACAACATTGGCGGTAAAAGCCGCTTACCGCTGTGCAGAAGACCGCCAACACCCCGCCACGGCAGCGGAAATCCGCCACAGCTATTATGACCCACAGCACGGAATCCGTCAAAATTCAGACACCCACACAAGTCTGCCACACCAAAGGTCAGTGATAAACTGGCGAAAACAAATCCTCCACCGTCACGCCAACAGAAATACGCCCAAACAATCACGACCCACGAATCCACCCGGCGGTCTTTCAACCGCAGTATTCCATTGGTGGTACACACCGCCACACTCAAAATACACACACTGTTACAAAACACTACCACATTGGACAATTCGAAATACACACACCTGCCATACACCCGTAACAATATAAAACACACACCCACATCACCCACAAACCCCTACAACCACAATTACTGAGAGAAGGCCAGAGAGAGACACCACCATCAACAATACTAGCATCCACAGGCACACAGCACCATCACCCACATAACTTCTACGCACCTCAAACTACACACCACTACATATCAGCACTTATCACCCCACACACCACCCCACACATCACCTACACCACCCCATGGCATGGCAAAGACACCCCAGGTTCTCTGAGGAGGAGCTCAGGGTTATGGTGGAGGAAATTGTCCGGGTAGAGCCACAGCTATTCGGATCACAGGTGCAGCACACCTCCATTGCAAGGAAGATGGAGCTATGGCGCAGAATAGTGGACAGGGTCAACGCAGTGGGACAGCACCCAAGAAATCGGGAGGACATCAGGAAGAGGTGGAACGACCCACGGGGGAAGGTGCGTTCTGTGGTCTCAAGACACCACATCGCGGTTCAGCGGACTGCCGGCAGACCCCTACCTCCTCCCCCACAACTAACAACATGGGAGGAGCAGGTCTTGGCGATTCTGCATCCTGAGGGCCTCGCAGGAGTAGGTGGAGGAATGGACCCTTGTAAGTCAAATCTTAACTATTACATCCCCCACCCTACCTGCATGCCAGCACATACCCCCACCCTCACTCTCACCCCATCACTCTAACTCCTCACAAATGTCCCAACATCACAAACCACACATCCTAACACCAAGCCCTGCATTTAACAACAAAGCATGGACACCCATCACTAAAGCATGCCCACTGCACATACCCATACACCCCCCTAAACCATCATCACACAAGGTCCCACACAGGAATGCAAGCACTGGGGTACACGGTCACCCACCTATTGCACACCATGGCACACACAAATGTAATAAACATCCTTTTATACCCCTGAAGGACCCCTACCCAACGTCACCGGACTGGAGGGTCCACACATGTCCACACCACCAACAGAGAGGCCCACAGTAATGACAGCAGCTCTGTCCAACTGTATCTAGATGACCAGCCCGGCCCATCGGGGACCGCTGGACAGTCGGTTCCCCTCACCCGGTCACAGGCCACCACAGACCTTCCCCCCTCTGGACACACCAGCACAGCACCCACCTACCGGGCCCATACCTCCGTCCCCAGGACACGTCAATCAGCAGTGTGTCCACCACTACAGGGAACCCAGGCTAACCCACCACCCCAACAACAACAGGGACCTGGGGGCAGTGGTAGTGGGCACACGGTCCAGGAGACGGAGGCCCAGGAACACAGGGGAACCACGAGGGCTGCTGTGCGACAGGGGGCGGACAGGCCCAGGGAACCCACTCTCCAGGAGGCCCTCTCCAACATCATGGGAGCCTACCACAACTCCCAGGAGACGAAGGCAACAGTACTGGCCAAGTTTCAGGAGACCCAGCGCCTGCAGGAAGAACAGTATTTGGGCTTCAGGGAGGAACTCAGAGCCATCCATTCCACCCTGGGCACCATTGTAGGGGTGCTGAAGGAAGTACTCAACACCAGGTGGGACACTGTGGCACTAAAAGGGGCCCCTGACACTAGCATGGACGATGAACTGCCCACCACCTCCACCGGCGCTAGTGGACAGGAGACACCGCCACAGGACCACCACACCAGCACCCCACCCCCTGCAGAGGGAGAACCACCTCGCAAATGGTCCCTGAGATCCAGGACAAAGACAGAGAATGATGCCAAGACCCCTGCCAAGAAATAAGACCACCCTGAATGTCATCCTACTGTCCCACTTTGTCACCCTGTCCATCCATAAACTGCACCAGCTCCACTTCCTATGCCCATTAGGGCAATGCACCTGTGAGGCTAATAGACTGGACTCTGCCATGGACATTCCGCCACCATCACCCCTCACCATTTTGCTACCCCCTCCAATATTGAGCACTAAAATAAACACCCTCAAAGCACAAAACAATCTGAAGTCAGTCTGTGATTTCGGAATAGTGTATTAGCAATTACTGTGGCAAAGAGCTCTTTCATTTGTAATGTCAACATACCTATGTCACACAGCTGTAGTCCATGAGTAATCAAAGCAGATGTCACAGACTGGGACCCACATCTGTGAAATCGTAAGGGAAAGTGACAACTCACAGACCATACACTGTGTGAAAACGACAGACAGTAGAGAGGTAGTAGTGTTTAAGTATATGTAGTAGGCAGGTTTGTATTCTTACCTGTGTTTCACTGGAAATATTGCTGGATCACTGAGTCCCTGTCGTCCATGTCTTCTTCTTCTGCTTCCTCGTCTTCACTGTCCACAGGCTCCACAGCTGCAACAACACTGCCATCTGGACCATGCTCCTGCAGAAAAGGCACCAGTCGTCACAAAGCCAAGTTGTGAAGCATACAGCAGGCCACGATGATCTGGCACACCTTCTTTGGTGAGTAGAATAGGGATCCACCTGTCATATGGAGGCACCTGAACCTGGCCTTCAGGAGGCCGAAGGTCTGCTCGATCACCCTCCTAGTTCACCCATGGGCCTCATTGTAGCGTTCCTCTGCCCTTGTCCTCGGATTTCTCACTGGGATCAGTAGCCATGACAGGTTGGGGTAACCAGAGTCACCTGCAAATGGCGAGGGACAACTGTTAGACACACACTAACCTGTAGGGATATCCCCAGACCCAGACAACCATTCCCATTGTCTTGCTTCCAGGTGCTCACCTAATAACCACACACGGTGCCTGTGGAGTTGACCCATCACAGAAGGGATGCTGCTATTCCGCAGGATGAAGGCATCATGCACTGAGCCAGGGAACTTGGTATTCACATGGGAGATGTACTGGTCTGCCAAACATACCATCTGTACATTCATTGAATGATAACTCTTCTGGTTTCTGTACACCTGTTCACTCCTGTGGGGGGGAACAAAGCCACATGTGTCCCATCAATGGCACCTATGATGTTGGGGATATGTCCCAGGGCATAAAAATCACCTTTCACTGTAGGCAAATCCTCCACCTGAGGGAAAAGGATGTATCTCCGCATGTGTTTCAGCAGGGCAGACAACACTCTGGACAACATGTTGGAAAACATAGGCTGGGACATCCCTGATGCTATGGCCACTGTTGTTTGAAATTACCCACTTGCAAGGAAATGGAGCACTGACAGCACCTGCACTTGATGGGGGATTCCTGTGGGATGGCGAATAGCTGACATCGGGTCTGGCTCCAACTGGGTACACAGTTCCTGGATTGTGGCACGGTCAAGCCTGTATGTGATGATCACATGTCTTTCCTCCATTGTCGACAGGTCCACAAATGGTCAGTACACCAGAGGATGCCGCCATCTCCTCACATGTCCCAGCGGACGGTGCCTATGAAGGACAACAGCGAGCACAGAGTCAAACAACTCAGAGGTACGTACCCACAGCTTAAACAGAACACCAATCATAATCTAAAAACTGGCCTGTATGTGTGTTGAGTCTAGCCCTAGATATGTGTGACGCAGTTAAAAATGAAGCCATGTGGGCCCCTGAAATGGTGGCTGCCTGACCTCTAAAGTGGGACAATGGGATGTGAGGTAACTGCGCTGGTGTTGTACACCGTCGCAGTAAGCGGTCAAAGACCGCAGCGCAATGCTGCATTGGTTAACATTGGACCCTATGGGACCCAGGAGCCAATGACGATGTACACCGGAGGTGACGGTACGCACCTCTGTGGACGTGACCGCCATTTTCTATCTGTTCAATCACTCGATACCTGATCTTCGACAGGAGAGGACCTACACTGCAAGTGCTGCTGTGACCTCGGTCTGGAAGAGACAATGGCTCGAGTGTCTGGGGAAAGGGCCCCTGCCTTCACATCGGAGGAGTTGGAGAAACTCGTGGATGGGGTCCTCCCCCAGTACACGCTACTCTACGGTCCTCCAGATAAACAGGTAAGTACACTGGGAGCATGCGCTGTATGGGCTATGCCTGTGTGGAGAGGTGTGGATGTAAGAAGGAAGGGGGGAGAGTGCGGTGTGCATGAATCGATGGTGAGTGCATGTGCCACATGGCAAGGGTAGGGATGGGGGCCAATGACTGTGACGGTGCAGTTGGTAATAAGTTTCTCTTCCCCCTGTACAAATCATGTAGGTCAGGCCCACCAGAAAAAATATATTTGGTGTGCCATCGCCAAGGACGTCCGTACCCTGGGGGTCTATCACAGACGGAGCACCCACTGCTGGAAAAGATGGGAGGACATTCACCCCTGGAGCAAGAAGACGGTGGAGGCTCAGCAGGGGATGGCCTCCCAAAGTGGGAGGGGTGCCAGTCGCACCATGACCCCCCTGATGTTCAGGATCTTGGCAGTGGCGTACCCGGAGTTGGATGGGCACTTGAGGGCATCACAGCAGCCACAAGGGGGTGAATACACTCTCATTCTGCTGATTTTGCACGCAGTGGAGAAGTCTGGGTGGGGGAGGTGGGCTGTGGGTTTCCCTAGGCCAGGGCAAGTTCCGTAGGCAAGGTCCCTCCGTAAGGCAGGCCATGTAGCACTCCACTGCACCTCTGTAGAGTGCAAGTGCACCTAGTCATGCCCCTGTGTCATCCATGTGTGCAGATGTTGTCCATAGCCTAGTAGGCCATTTCCCAGGAATTGAACAGTGGAGACCAAGAGCGCGGCATAGTGCAGGTGGCTTGTGTGTCTGTCGTGTCCGCCAACGGTAGCGGTAATACATGCACTCAACATGTCTTTCTTCTGTCGTCCTCCCTCCTTTTTTGTGGTCTCCCTGTTCTTGTGTGCATTAGCATCATCAGGCGGAGGAGCAGTGGCACCGGAGCACGAGGGGGCTGCATCCCTCATGGCCATGGAGGGACACACTACGGAATCGGACTTCACCAGTGGGACGGAGGGCGAGCGGAGCTCCACGGCGGGGACAGGAGCTTACACCAGTGACACAGACTCGTCCTCTGATGGGAGCTCCCTTGTGGTGGTGGCAACATCTGTGCCCCCCCATCTACAGGTACAGCCACCACCCCCCTTCCAGCACCACCCTCCCAGCAGCCCCTCAGCCTTTGCCCTGTGCCGGCTCTCCCGGGAGGGTGGGAATCACCTTCGCCCCAGGCACCTCAGCCCCTTCCCCAGTCACCCCTGCTGCCCTCAATGAGGAGGCCAGGTCCCTCACTGTTGGGCAGTCTACAATTTTGAATGCCATCCAGGGTGTAGAAAGGCAGTTGCAACAAACCAATGAATTCCTGGAGGGCATTCATTCGGGTCAGACGGCCCTTCAGCGAGCTTTTCAGACTCTGGCCTCAGCACTGATGGCAGCCATTGTCCCTGTGTCTAGCCTCCCCCCTCCAACTTCCTCCACCCAGACCCAATCCCCTGTACCCCAGCCTATCCAATGCACACCTCTTGACCAGCATGTACACACGTCAACACACAAGGGAAGCTCAGGCAAACATAAGCACCACACATCCCACAGGCACTCACGCAAGCATCACACACATGCAGACACACCAACATCCACTGCCTCCACTGTGTCCCCCTCCTCCTCATCTCCCTCCTCCCTCCCAGTCTCATCTACACTCACACCTACATGCACTATCTCTGCAGCCACTACTACCATCACCAGCACACCCACCACCACATCCCGCTCATGTGCAGTCACCACCCCCACTACCATTCACACATCCCCTGTGTCCCCTCCCAGTGTGTCTGTGATGCCCCCTCCCAAGATACACAAATGCAGGCACACACCCACCCAACAGCCATCCACCTCACAACAGCCTCCAGCGCATGCACCTTCACCCAATGTCAGCAATGGAACACCTTCTACAAATACAACATCTTCCTCCACTCCCAAATCCCCTCCAGATACCCGTCCCAGTGTCTCCCAAAAACTTTTCCTGTCCAACCTTGACCTCTTTCCCACACCTACCCCACCCCATCCGTCTCCTAGGTCCCGAACTAGCACCTCAGCCACAACATCTCCGGCACCAGTGGTGCCTGCAGTCACCGGAATCTGGAGTGCACCGGCCACCAGGGCAGCCAGTGTGGCACGGAGCCACAGCACAGACAGTCCCCCTACCTGTGAAGCATCAGAAGTTGTCCAGTGCCCGGCAGGAGAGGTGGAATACTCCAGCCACCAAAGCCGCTCCCAGGGGTCCCAGTGGGAGTGTGGAGTCAGCTGCAACACCTTCCAAGGTTGGGAAGGGCCACAAGAAACCAGGAAAGTCTGGGAAGAGCAGCACGGCGGAGGAGACCGCCATCATCCCTGCTGCCCAGGAGGCCACAGCCGTCATCCCCGCTTCCCAGGAGGCTACAGCCGTCATCCCCGTTGCCCAGGAGGCCACAGCCGTCATCCCCGCTGACCAGGAGGCCACAGCCATCATCACCGCTGACACAGAGAGGACCGCCAGCACAAGCCCCGCTGGGCTAGAGAGGAACGCCAGCACAAGCTCCGCTGGGCTAGAGAGGACCGCCAGCACAAGCCCCGCTGGGACAGAGAGGACCGCCAGCACAAGCCCCGCTGGGCCATGAAGGACTGCCAGCACAAGCCCCGCTGGGCCATGAAGGACCACAAGCACAAGCCCCGCTGGGCCTGCTGCTGAGTCACTGCAAAGGAGCCCGCCGCTCCAAGCACCGCTGAACAAGGCACCGCCGTCTCAAGCACCGCTGAACATGGCACCGCCATCTCAAGCAACGCTGGCCCATGAGCACCAAGGGCACTGACGCTACTGAGTCCGTCATGGGCAGAATGAAGCACTCTGGGCAACATGCCTCCTCCAGAACCAGTGGAGAGATCCATCCACTACCTCTGTCCTTAGCAGGATAAATCACTCTGGGCACCATGCCCCCTCCAGAAACAGTGGAGAGATCCATCCACTACCGCTGTCCTTAGCAGGATGAAGCACTCGGGCACAATGCCCCCTCCAGAACAAGTGGAGAATGACATCCACTACCTCTGTCCTTGGCAGGATGAAGCACTCTAGTCACAAGGCCCCCTCCAGAACCAGTGGAGAATGACATCCACTACCTCTGTTCTTAGCAGGATGAAGCACTCTGGGCACAATGCTCCCTCCAGAACCAGTGGAGAGATCCATCCACTACCTATGTCCTTAGCAGGATAAAGCACTCTGGGCACAATGCCCTCTCCAGAACCAGTGGAGAGATCCATCTGCTACCTCTGTCCTTAGCAGGATGAAGCACTCTGGGCACAATGCCCCCTCCAGAACCAGTGGAGAATGACATCCACTACCTCTGTCCTTGGCAGGATGAAGCACTCTGGGCACAATGCCCCCTCCAGTGGAGAATGACATCCACTACCTCTGTCCTTAGCAGGATGAAGCACTCTGGGCACAATGCCCCGTCCAGAACCAGTGGAGAATGACATCCACTACCTCTGTTCTTAGCAGGATGAAGCACTCTGGGCACAATGCCCCCTCCAGAACCAGTGGAGAGATCCATCCGCTACCTCTGTCCTTAGCAGGATGAAGCACTCTGGGCACAATGAACCCTCCAGAACCAGTGGAGAATGACATCCACTACCTCTGTCCTTGGCAGGATGAAGCACTCTGGGCACAATGCCCCCTCCAGAACCAGTAGAGAATGACATCCACTACCTCTGTCCTTAGCAGGATGAAGCACTCTGGGCACAAGGCCCCCTCCAGAACCAGTGGAGAATGAATTACATCCACTACCTCAGTCCTTGGTAGGATGAAGCACTCTGGGCACAATGCCCCCTCCAGAACCAGTGGAGAGATCCATCCACTACTTCTGTCCTTAGAAGGATGAAGCACTCTGGGCACAATGCCCCTCCAGAACCAGTGGAGACTGTAATCCACTTGAGAGACTGTGGCTTTGCACTCCCCAGGATTGAACAGTGGGCAACCCACCCACTGTAGAGACTTGAGAAACTGCGGCTTTGCAATCCCCAGGATTGAACAGTGGGCAACCCACCCACTGTAGAGACTTGAGAGACTGTGGCTTTGCACTCCCCAGGATTGAACAGTGGGCATGTGGCCCTCTCGTGGATTTGGCGTGGTGCACTCAACCGGCTGAGGTGCCCCCCCTTTCCCTCCCACTGAGGTGCCTGTTTTCTTGCTCCCTGATGCCCCTGCAGTGTTCTCTCCGTCATGGTTTGTGATCTTGTGTGGGCCTCGCCCATACCGTGTGGGCCCAGTGTTCCACTGACTTAATTGGAGCACTACCTGGACTACTATGCTTGGTGTATATTTTGTTAATGGTGTATATATATATATATATATTTTTTTTTTTTCATACTTGAATTTAATATATTACAAGGTTTACACTCATTTTCTTTTGTCTTTGCATTCTTCCGGGGGGGTTTGGGGGTGTAACTGTGATGCATCAATATGTATTAGTGTGTGTGTTGTCGTGGGTGAGGGTGGGGGTGTTGCATGTGTGTGTCCCTGTTTTTTGCCTCACCCCTCCCCTGTGTCGTAGGTGCAGTACTCACTGCGGTCTTCGCCGCCGGCATTCGTGCTCCTGGTAGAGGAGCAGGAAGACTATCGCAGGGAGAATTTGGAGTTCTGGCTCCATGGTGTCCTAGTTCCTCGTGGGGTGTGTAGAGGTGAGGGTTTTCCCTTCGGAATCCTGTTTCCGCCGTGTTTTTATCCGTGGTGAATCCGTCCCGGAAAAGGTGGCGGATTGGGAGGTTGTGAGACTGTGGGCGGTACTTTGTCCTCCACCTGTATGTTGGCGGTGACCGCTGCGCTGTTTGTTTGTACCGCCGTGGTGTTCGGAGTGTTAAAGTGGCTTTCTTTGCTGGCGGTTTCCGCCACGGTCGTAATTGCTAAATTTTTACCACCGGCCTGTTGGCGGTCTTACCGCCGCTTTAACACTGACCGCCAGGGTTGTAATGACCACCAAAGTCTCTTTCAAGCACAAAGTACCTGGGTTGGAGTGGAAAATTTCCTCAGAGACAATCACGAAGTGACTGCGGTGCTGAAAGGAGTGAGTATGACGTTGTTGTGTGTGTGTGTGTTGATATTGGTCGGTTGGTGTGAAGCCACACTAGTATTTGTGGATAGTGCCATGTTGCTTTTGGTTGAGAATATTGAGAGAAAAGGACTGTGGGATTTAAGTTACTTCCTGATTCGATTGAAAAGTTATTGTGACTAACTGAACTTGATTAAAAATGAAATTTGTCAAAGCTTTAAAGAGTGTGTTAAGAGAGGATGTATTTATTCCAGTTAGAGATAATCCAGGTCATTTTGTATGTTCTGTTAAGGGATTTCATACATGTTTGTGGCTTGAAAAGTGGTGCAAAATTACTGAGAACGAAGGTGCCTTAGCATATCCCCGTTATGGAACTTTTAGGACACTTGTAGAGTCTAGATGGGATGCAGAGTAAAAAATGTGGCTAAAAATATGTTTGAAGATGTTAGAATGTATCCAGCTATTTCAAATGAAGATGGTGAAAGAACTAGATCCACAACTAGGCAAAAGACAGGAAAGGCAGAACAGGCAACAGATACTGAGGATAAAAAGACTGCGACTTATGTGAGTGATTCAGGTGATGAGTTTATAAATCACATCTGCCTGAATTGTCTGCCTCCATCCCATTCAGTTGAGTTAGGAGCAAGAAGTGAAGCAGTACAAGATGTAACCACGAATGTGCCTACGTATCCAGTTGCACAGTCCCAGAATCAGCGAGTGCCAGGTACACTTGGAAATTCAGTGACACAAATTCCCGATGTGAATCAACCAGCTCAGAATTTTAACACAGTTCAGCCTGAATCAAGACCTGTTGTGAATCGGATTGTGCCTAATTCTAATGTGAGTCAGACGGTGCAGTCACCTTATGTGAATACGCCTGTGCAAAAATGTATTCCGAATCAACCAGGTCCAATGTTTAATTCAGTTCATTCAATGCCCAATGTTACCCCGAGTCAAACAGAACAACGTTTCATGACTGTCTTAACAGGACAGAGTGTGGGAATGAAATTCCTCAGAATCAGACAAATCATATGTGTCCGGAAGAATTAGCCGTCCCTGTGACTATAGGTCCCCTTGTATGCTGCAGGAACATATGGAAGCAATGCACACTCTATAAAACATTCTGACAGTTCCAGATAAACCAGTTACATCCGCTTGGATATCACCAATTGGTATGCAGAGATCAGTATATTCTAACAACTCAGAGATGGAGAGGACAGCTTCCCTTGTTAGACCATTAACTCCTACACAATTTGCAGATCAAAACCCAATGACAAGTCAGACAGGAATTACTCCTAATGCAAGGTTTCCTCAGGAAACCACAGCTCATTTTGTTCCCAGACCTAATCAAATCCTGAATGTGAATTGCAGCACTCCACAAGGAGGGATACCCTATTAACACACCAGAGAACATGTAAAACTTTGGTACCCTGAGTCAGCAGAATGAGTATCACAGCATACAATATCAGCTTATAAGGTTACACTGCACAGTAGCTGAATGAGTGGTTACATATCTGAGTCCTGAAGGTCTGACTGCAATAGAGGGACAGAAGAGTCTCCAGAGAGAGATAGATCAGTGAATGTGCCCAGAGTGAAATTGGACTTAAATTAAATGATTTTAGGAACATTAGATTTAGATTCATTGGAAAATTATACAGAAGACAAAATGCAGATCATGTGCAAATATATTACCCAGGGTTCATGACAGGCTTATGAAAGATTAGCTGAAGTAGCCGAGAAATATAATGTGGAAATTAGAGAAATGAAATCCAATAAAGTTAAGTTACAGATTGGAGTTTAGTACGAAAGGTATAGTTAAAATGAGATCTCCTGGAATGAAAGTGTACAATAAGGAATTGATTATATACGTTCAGAAATGAGGAGCTATAGATAAGGGGGACAGTAGATGGGTGAAGAAAGATCAGAAAAAAACAAAGCCAAATATGCCTCTGGCAGGAGCAAATCAAGTCAAGGTCAATGTAAAAATGCTGCCCGTGAGAGAGATACCAGGTGGAGGTTGTGTTTGTGTACCCTGGTGTGGGTGTAATATTTTGTCATTCACAATGATTATCGGAGATTGAGTGAGAAGCCAGTGAAGAGGTGCAAGAAGACAGAGAGATTGTTGAAACTTTCAAAGTACCTGTGAGAGGTTTTGAACATATTGTTTGAGATTGTGGTACCGACTGTTTGGTGGACGAAATGCAAGGTGAATATTGATTGGCCTGGTTATGAATCTCAAAGAGGTTTAGCAATAAGTGCACCATCCGAGGAAGTGATGAAAAGGCATTGGAAGGTGATGGAGTTTTTTGAAAAACGTGTCTTCAAAAGATATTGATTGGCAGAAGGATAGCCTAGGAGTTGAAGGAATTTATCAGTGCTAGCTATGAAAGATTGCTGCAGACTTCCACACAGCATTGTGGTACAGAGACCATAGAAGCTTAAGATATATGTCATTTTGTGCTCAGAATTGTGCAGGGATTGAAGCCAGTTATAAGTAAAATGATTCAGCAGCACTTGCTATGTTGGCAAAACAAACAGATAATGAAATACTGGATTTTGCAAAGTATTGAAGTGATGAATTGGAATTGAAACAGAAAAAGTAGAAAGAGAAGGCAACAATGCAATTGGAAGTGCACAGAAAGTTAGCCAGAGCCCACAGATGATTGTGAACGCAGGTGGTATGCAAGGAGTGCCACAGAAGGTAGCAAATGTTGTTCAGCCTACAGATAGCGGACGTGGTGTTCAGGTAGATCAGAGTGGAGGTGTGGTTGATGTCCAGACTTTGAGGAGAACTAATCCATGTCATGCTTGCGGAAAGTTTGTTCATGGGTCGAGGGAGAGTCCGTTTAATTATGTGAATAACTAAGTACAGAATTCTAGAGTTGCTCTAATTTGCCTATTTCATGAATGAGAATTCAGGTTGTATGAGTCACAAATAAGCAGTTAACCAACCTTGTGGCAGAACATGTCCCTGAAAAACTAGGTTCATTTGAAGATGAGCACCAATTTGTGGCCTGTGACTCAAGTCCTGCAAGTTTACTTGGCTGCAAAAAACTGTGTTAGTTAAACTATTTGTAGGAAATTGGGTCTCTAGGAGGCAAAGGCAGATACCCTTTCCGAGTAGGGACCACAATCCTATTGAGGGTAAGTCCCTACACAACCTAAACTATCCTGTGCTCACCCTCTGGTAGCTTGACACTGAGCAGACAGGCTTAACTTAGAAGGCAATGTGTAAAGTATTTGTGCAATAACTCATAAAACTCATACAGTCACACAGTGAAAACACCACAAAAAGTACTACACACCAGTTTAGAAAAATAGATAATATTTATCTGAATAAAACAATACCAAAACGACAAAGGCCTAATTTACACAGGTCAAGATACCTTTAGAAGTTTTAGTAAGTCTTAGTCCATTGGAATCAATGCATGTACCTCTTTAGCACAAAGGCCCGTATTTATACTTTTTGACGCTAAACTGCGCTAACGCAGTTTAGCGTCAAAAAAATTAGCGCCGTCTAACGCCATTCTGAAGCGCCATGCGGGCGCCGTATTTATAGAATGGCGTTAACCGGCGTTAGCCGACCGGCGCTGCCTGGTGTGCGTGAAAAAAAACCACGTACACCAGGCAGCGCCGGCGTAGGGGAAAATGGCGTATGGGCGTCTCAAAATGGGGCAAGTCAGGTTGAGTAAAAAAAATCGCCTTAACGCGATTTGCGCCATTTTTTTACGACGCCCATCCCCCATTAACATGACTCCTGTCTTAGCAAAGACAGGAGTCATGCCCCCTTGCCCAATGGCCATGCCCAGGGGACTTCTGTCCCCTGGGCATGGTCATTGGGCATAGTGGCATGTAGGGGGGCACAAATCAGGCCCCCCTATGCCACAAAAAAAAATTTAAAAAAATACTTACCGGAACTTACCTTAATGTCCCTGGGGTGGGTCCCTCCATCCTTGGGTGTCCTCCTGGGGTGGGCAAGGGTGGCAGGGGGTGTCCCTGGGGGTAGGGGAGGGCACCTCTGGGCTCATTCTGAGCCCACAGGTCCCTTAACGCCTGCCCTGACCCAGGCGTTAAATTCAGGCGCAAATGCAGGGTTTTTTGCCCCGCCCACTCCCGGGCGTCATTTTTGCCCGGGAGTATAAATACCACGCACATGCCTGGGAGTCATTTTTTTAGACGGGAACGCCTACCTTGCATCTCATTAACGCAAGGAAGGTGTTCACGCCAAAAAATGACGCTAACTCCATGAACTTTGGCGCTAGACGCGTCTAACGCCAAAGTATAAATATGGAGTTAGTTTTGCGTCGAAAAAAACGACGCAAATTCGGCGCAAACGGAGTATAAATATGCCCCAAAGTACCTGTGAAGCATCAAAAACAAAGATGATGCAGGCCACAGGGCAGGTCATGCGCCGGAAAAGCAAGGAGATGTGTCAGTTTTTTGCTGTGCAGGGGAGGTTATCAGTCCTTTGTGTGGTGTCAGGCCACCAGCTTTTGAAGTGTAAGTGAGAGCCCCTCCACCCTTCCTGCCCAGGATGACCCATCAGTATGCAGATGAATGCAGATGCAGCGGAGTGTCCTGTGTTTATGGCTGCCTGGCTGGAATGCACAAGGGGAGCTGTCAACCAGCACAGACCAGATATGGATTGGAGACAAACGGTAAGGCACAATAAGCAGTAAACGCAGAAAAATGCCAACTTTCTAAAAGTGGCATTTATAAAATAGTAATGTTAAATCCAACTTCAGCAGTAAGCAGGGTTTCTCATTACCATTCAAACCAACTTTGACAATGCCACTCCTTTCTGATCAGAAAATATCACTTGAAAGTATATAAGGGAATTTCAAATGTTGGCTTAAGAGAGGAGCAGGCTTCACAATGGTAAAAAACGACTTTGGGAGTTTTTCACTTTTAGGACATGTAAAACATACAAGTACATGTCCTGCCTTTTACTTGCATAGCACCCTTCCCTATGAGCTACTTAGGGCCTACCTTAGCCATGGGATATGTAATAAAAGGGAGTTTAAGGTTTGGCAATTAGCTTTAAATGCCAAGTCGAAGTAGCAGTGAAACTGCTCACACAGGCCTTGCAATGGCATGCCTGAGGCATGATTAAGGGACTACTTATATAAGTGGCACAATCAGTACTGCAGGCCCACTAGTAGCAGTTCATTTACAGGCCCAGGGCACATATAGGCCCAGATTTGCAAGAAACGATGCACAACTGTTCTAGTGCAGCTGTGTGTCAAAAATGTTAACGCCCGGTAACGTCACTTCTCACCGCCATGCTGCACCATATTTACAAAACGATGTAACATGGCAGTAAGAAATGGTTAGCATAAAAAAGTTGACACTAACCCTTGTGACATGTCACAAAAACAAATGACTCCAGTGCTGGAAAAGTGGCACTAGCATGATTAGCAGCACTTTTCCTGACGCTAATCATGCTAGTGTCACCTTTTCCTTAAAAGCATAAACAAAACCCCACAAAAACGCCAAACAGAAACATTGAGGTAGAAAAATTTAGAAATCAGGAGAGACCCTAGAAAGAACCCAATCAGTCCAGCACAAGCCAGGGTGGACAGACAGACACATAGGAGAAGGGGAAAAGGAACATGCAGTGTAGGTTCAGTGAGACGGAGAACAACATCTTGGTTAGAGAGTTGACGGGGCATCAACCCCAGCTCTTTGTCATGTGTAAAGTGCCAATAAGTAGCAAGGAGGCCATATGGCAGTCCATAGTCAACAAAGTCAACAGTGTGGCAGAGGTGAAGAGGACTGTCACTGATTGTAAGAAGAGCTGGCACAATTGTAATTGTAGAACTAAAGAGAAACTGGCCAGTAACCGACAGGCAGCATTCCAGACCGGAGGTGGAATTCTGGCACCCCAGGAGGAGCTGGATTAGCTGGATGAAGTGGAGGAGCTGGTGGAAGCGGTCATCCTGGTCACCGGAGTCAAGGGACAGGACACTGCAGCACTTGATGAGCAACAACAAACACAGAGGAAAAATGTGGTTTAAAACTAATGGCACACGGGGAAGCACATAGGAGGCACTATGCATGTGAAAATGGTTGCATGGGGGCACAATATAGGTGAAACACCAAAACAAATTTAATCTGCACTGACCCCCAACATATGTACACACAACTTCACAACCATCACACAACTCCCTTCACCATGTCAACCAAACCATCTGCTCATGCTTAACTTTCATTGGTCATCATGTACCAGGCAAGTTGCGCAGTCTGGGCCAGCAAGGGCAGGGATATGCCTTCTTTCACCAGTGGGATAGGCCACAAATGCACCATTAAGTCAACATACGGGGCATTTCTGTCATTACTGTTTTCGCTGGTGCAAACCTTATCAACAAGATTTCACTGCAACATCTTTTTCCATCATTTCTAAAGCCTGCTTGGGGCAGGCGTTAAAGTGATGGGCCCATAGTAGCCAATGGGCCTCCCTAGTGCTGTGCTGCACTAGTGCCATAAATTATGGTGCTAATCCAGCAAGGTACCACAATAACATAATAAATTATGACGCTAATGTGGAAACCAGCGCCATGGTGCGCTGCATTGTACATATGGCGCACACATGGTGTCGTCGTTAGGGTGACACAGGGGGGGTGCAAGAAAAGTGGTGCATCAAATCAAATGCACCACTGTCTTGTAAATCTGGCCCATATAAAGAGTAAAAATTATGGAGAAAAAAGATCATATTCCCGTTGCGTTGTCTCTACACCACGTCTGAGATGCCATAGGAATCTGACGCATTCCCAGAGTTGTAAAGAATTCCATAGCAGTTCATAGGTATAGTTGTGGGAACACCCACATCAACACCCATGGAAAGCCCCTTGCACACAGTCATATGCGTGAAAGGGCCCATATTTACAAGTTCATGAAAAACCACACAAGGTGGCTTTGCCTGGCCTTGTAAAGCCATGCAAGGTGGCTTTGTATGGCCTTGTAAATGTGAGATGGCACTCTACATCACCAGACTGTTAAGAAAAATGATGCACTGATGGCCCAGTGTACTGCTAGGACTTAATCTGTCCCTATGTGTGATGCACAATGCAGCACATAGAGCAACACTCATCCCCATGTCACTACTACCAACCCCTGATGTGATGAATGAAACTGCAGCATTCCCAGATGTGAATCTGGGAAGGCTACACAAGTTAGTCGCATGTGTGTTTTGTGGATTGCACATGTGCAGGAATGGACACATCTTGCCACATCAGCAATCAGGAATGGTGTATGCCTCTCCCTATGCTTGTTGTTAATTGCAACTCACATGTGAAAGGTGTACTATAAGGGCCCACAACAATTTCAGTGATATGCAACATCACGACAATACCACCCCTGAGGCGATGATACAACCTTATGCTTTCACAAATTGAAATGTTTGACATTGTGTCAACTCCTCATTGCAACCCATGCTTGTAACAGTGATGTAAGGGGGCACAACTATCCACATTCTCCTTGTCACCTCTAATCATGTGTGCTGTATCCTGAACCACCCATAGTAAGATCAAACCACCTCTTATGTAGGGGGTTTGATCAGGAAGGATTCCTCTTCCTACATGACCACACTCATCCCTGCTGCACAGCAACACTTGCACCCATGCTGCAAGAAGGCCTGCGTTGTAGAGATGAGCACAGCATTAAACAGCACACATAGAAGTGCCAAATAGCAATTGTAGATTGTTTATGTGCACGAAGGGACACCTTCCTGCAATCGACACCTTCCTGCACATAAACAATCAATCCCCTCAACATAGACACCCTTGCACTATGGTGCAAGGATGCCTACATTGGCGCTAGACAGCTTTATTAAGCGCTGGCGCAGAGGAAGTGCAAGGGGGTGACACTCTTCTAAATAGGGTGCATCCCTGCATTTCAAAACTGGCGCACAGCAGCACTACTGATTGTGGCACTGTGCCAGTTTGTCTTAAATCTGGCCCCTAGTTTTAGAGGGAGTGCAAATACAACAACCTAATGACAATAAAAGTCATATTACTTAAACATACAGAGACATGCTGTATGAATACCTGCCTTTGGGATGTGCCACCATGCACATTGAAAGTGTCACTTACATTGCTTGGAAATCTCTGGAGTTGCAGATGTGACACCATTGCCAACTTGACAGGAACTTGACTATAGGGGATACAAGTATTCACACATGTAAAATGACCATTAAGGCTGTGCATAAATATGACTGAAATGGGTGTTGTGAATGGAAGACCCACAGCAGCGCTCATTGAATACACCTTCCACATTAAGAGGCATATTTAAGCGCTTTTAGCGCCATCTTAGCATAATTTGTTTACGTAAAGGTGGCGCTAAAGTGGCCTTTTCTCTGCACCATATTTACAAAGTAGCATAATGCATGCATTGCACCACTTTGTAAACACTTGCCCGACATTAAGCCTGCGCCGGGCATAATGTATGCAGGGGGGGCATTCGCCTGTTAGAGGGGCTGAAAAAATAGCGCAAGAAAATCTAAGAGATTTCCTTGTGCCATTTTTTGCCACTTTTAACGTCTGCTCAGGGGAGGCATTAAAAGGGGGTATACCATTATTCATGATGGGCCCCATGTACTCTGCAGGAGTAGCTGCAGCATTTTGACACTACTCCTGCAGAGCACATCAATAGCATAAACAAATGACGCTATTGCCCCCTACCCCACGGTGAACTCCTGGTGGTAGTGGGGGGCACTAAGGGCCAGACGGAAAATTGGACTGAACTGGGTGCAGTGCCACTTTCCTTAAATCTGCCCCTATTGGTCATATTCTTGGGACATGGTGCATTTCTCCCAATGCAGCTTTTTTGATGTGTAACCCTTACCCCTCCTAATAACACCAGGGCTGTGCAGTATTCACTTTCTGTCACTACATTGATGACATTACCAAAAACTGACTCTCCTGTTAGAGGGGCCAGAAAAATAGGACAAGAATATCTAAGAGATTTCCTTGCGCCATTGTTTTGGTCACTTTTATGCCTGCTTAGACAGGCATCAAAAGGAGGCATACCATTCTTTATATTGGGCCCCTGTGTACTCTGCAGGAGTAGCGCCAAAATGTTTTGATGCATATCCCTTGCCCCTCCTACAGCACCAGGGTTGTGCAGTATTCACTTTCTGGCACTACATGGATTCCATTACCAAAAACTGAGCAAATTGGTTTGACGCAGTGATAGTGCTTCAGCTGGACTTGGGTAGCTCATTATATATATGCTACTGCAGCTAAGGTCAGAGAGACCCATAGCTTTTGGTGAGGGCTTTACTTTTACTCCTGCCCTGAGCAGACATTTGTACTGAGGTTAAACAATACCACAGTGAGATGTAGTGATTTTTCCTGTGCCAATTTTTTCCATCATCCCTTCATGTGAATGCCACCCTTGCGTTCATGATGCCTGACGCAGTCATTATATGGCGCAATAGTTTGCTAAGCAGCACAATGCATGCATATTGCTACTTTGTTAGGTGACACAGAGTATGGGCACCTTAATGCCACCTTTGCATCATAGACATGACACTAAGGTGGTAGTGAGAAAGCACCAGGGACATTAGAAAATGCCCCTAAGTGTTGAGCATAAACGCATGGCATTGAGAAGACGGCGTGAAGCAACAAAACATGGCTTTAAACCACCTTGTAAATGCAGAGTGGGCATTGAACCACCAGAGCATCAGTACAAGTGATGCTCTAGTGGTGCAAAGGTCTTGTTCAGAGGGCCTTATGTGTGGGTGCTGTTCATTGGATGTGTGGAATGATGCATGTTGCATATGTGTAGATGAGCAGTAGTGTATGATTGACAATCAATGTGTACAGAGTGTATATTGTCCATTGTTAGGCCCATGTGTCTTATGTGTTGCATGTGTTATGCAGTGTCTGCTGGCTTACCTACAAGCAGGTCATTTCCATATAGTCCATCCTGGAAACCTTGAATGGTGATAGAGTGTCTGAAGATGAAGGCATAATGAACTCTTCCTAGATATTTTGCTAAGACATTTATGAAGAGTCCCTGATGGTCCACAATGGCCTGCAGGTTTACTGAATGTGTAGGCTTCCTGTTGCAGTACTGGTGTTCTGTAGCAGCAGGAAGGACAAGTTACACATGTGTGCAGTCCATGGCAGCCAAAACATGAGGAAACCCGGCAATGGCACATAAACCTTCTTTAATCTCCTGCTGGAGTTGTTGGGTATTGGGGAAGAGGATGTGGCAGGAAGTTAGGCTGATGATGACATCCAGTACAGTAGGAGGGTAACGTGAAAAAGAGGACTGGGATATTCCACCCACTAGTGCCGCAGTTGTTTGGAAGGAGCCAGAGGCTAGCATGTGCAGCACAGCCAGGAACTGTGGGAGGGATGGAATGTTGGTTTGCCTTCCTGCTCTTGCTGAAATAGCCTGTGCAATTTCTTGACCCGGTCGGATGATTGACTCCAGCTTCAAACTGTAACATCTTATGATGTCTTCTTCTTGGACACCAATGATTGCTGCCCTTAGTTGACATGTGCACTCTCTTCTCCTATGCTGGCTTTCTGGTTTTTGTGGTGGTGACAGTGAGTGATGTGGTGGTAGCTGGCATCATCGCTGGCGTCGTCTGCAGGTTCCAAGTTGGAGCAGCATGGTTCCTGTGGGTTGCCAGAGTGTTTTTTGAGTTTCTCCTTATATACTTGTGCCTTCTGAGTCATTTTAATGCATGGTCTGACCAGGCGTTAAAATTTTTACGCTAATGCGGGCTAGCATAATTTTTGGGGAGGAAACTCTTAGCTTGCATATCATTGTCAGTAAACGATGCAAGGTTAGGTGGCGCTCTAAAACAATTACGCAAGCCTTTCATAGGTGGAGCTAGACATGCCTAGCACCACTTTGCAAATATGGTGCGTGGCTTGTGTAGCAATTTTTTGGGCGCAAATGCGGTGCAAAGTCCTTCAATTTCTGGAAAATTGTGCACTTTACGAGGGATTTATAGTTAAATTAAATATGACAATTGGGTAAGAGCCAATGTTACCATGTTTAGAGGAGAGAGCACAAGCACTTTAGCACTGGTCAGCAGTGGTAAAGTGCTAAAATCAGCAAAAACAAGGTCAGACAAATGGAAAGAGGCAGGGAAAATTGGGGGAAGACTAACAGTGTTCTGTTAGCTGTACAGCCCAAGGAATCAGAATCCAAACAAATGAAGAATATGTGCCCTGTAAACTTGTGAAGCAGTGCCCAATTGTCATATTGTACCCAGTGCTGACATGTAATGATGCCACAAGATTGAAAAGACACAGTGACACACGAGGTTTAAGATGGTTAAGGAAATGAAATAGTACTCATGAAAGGAGTTGAGTCTATCAAAATAACAGTGAAGCCAAATGCAGTGTATCCAAAAACACCCTTGTGTAACATGACATCAAAGACAATTGCAGGAATCACTCATCTGATTAATAGTTTAATTGAACAAGGTAACCTGAAAGAGTTATTGGGAAGTCCAAGCAACTCTCACATTCTCGGGCTCAGTACGATATAGTCCAGGACCTGAGTAAATAAGATTACTGTTCCATGTTGTGCCATGGCACAGAATCCTACAGTGATTTTAATCCAAATTCCATGTGAAGCAGAATGGTATACAGAGATTGATTTGTGCCAGACATTTTTCTCCATACCATTGCATGAGAAAAGTAAATTCCTCTTTGTGTTAAAATTCAGCGGTTGTGTTTTGCAGGGTACAGACCTCCTCAAGGGTATACGGAATACCCATCCACTTCTAACCAAATCTTGAAAATGAATCTGGAGTCCCTTAAGACTGAGTATGGTGTCATTCATGACTTCGGACAGTTGTGGTCCCAGAGAGAGTTCATGACCTCCACTGGGTCCCCTATACACAGCAGTGATAAGACTTACAATTTGTTGAATGTGTCACAGCCACCTGCAAAAGTTTCTGTTGTCAAGCGTGCAGCACATAAGAAATCTATTGACTATGTAACATTAAGTAATACATATATGCTGATAAAGTGGCAAGATATTGTGCCTAAAGCTGTACTTCCTTTAATGGAGAATGGAATAATGAGACAAATAAAGAGACAAATCAAAATTTCCTGTTAACTGCTGTGGATACATAGGTGGAAGTTAGGAGACTACAGGAAGAAGTGACAGAAGAGCAACAAAGTTGGGTTAGAGCAGGATGTGTCAAAATAAATGAAGATGCTATTTTAGTTTCAAATGATAGAAGGGCACTGTTGCTAAATAGTTTGTTGTCACCTGTGGCTAGATATTATCATGGACAGGCACATATAGGTAGGGATGCAATAATCAGAACATTTAGGCAGCCATGGTTTAACACCATATTCAGAGTGATTGCAGAACCTGTGTACCACATATGTGTCACATGCCAAAAGAAGAATGTAGGAAAACACTATGCCTGCGCCGAGTGTGGGGAGTTGTGCAAAGTAGAACTCCACTAAGTTGTAAAAAAAACTCTGCTGTTCTACTTGGAGTTCTGAGGGAGGGCAGAGTTTCCCATTGCGCCTGCTTGCATTCTGTTTTACGTCAAACACAATGTGGGATACGTTTTTACATTTGAAATTGCTCGCGAACTGCACCATGCGGTTTGCATGGGTGCAGCCATCGTGTTTTTTTACTCTATTTATGGTGCTGGGCCTGTTTTTTTATCCCTTAATAATCTTTTCAATCCTCCAAACTCCTAATTAATCTACCCCTCATTTTTATTTATGTTATCTTTGTGGGTTTTTTTTGTCAGTGTATTTTTTTTAAGAAAAAAAATCATGCTTTTTGTCACTTTTTGTATCTTTGTTTATTTTTCTCTTTACTTCTTTAGTTATTCTTATTTCGTCCTTCCCTCCTTCTCCTCCTGTCTTTTTTCTTCACACCACAGCGCATCTTTTCTGAGGTGGGGGTTGCAGCACCACCTCCCCTCCATGCTGGCAGCAGGCGGCATGCCTGGCAGCAGCTACGTCCTGAAGGAGCATCAGCTACATTGGGGGATGCTATGCAGGTATGTTTGATGCACTACCCAGGTCCAGCAGACCGCCACGCAGCTGACGCATCCCCGGGCAGATATAATCAACTGCAGGCAGAACCTGCCTGACCTGCTAGGGGTCGAGATTCCAGAGCTCAAAATTATTAATTAGGTTATTTGCTGTGTTTGTGTTGTACAATGCTAACTTTCTGTTCCAAGTAGAATGCTGCTCATTATGTTAAGAATATTATTATGTGATCTAGTTTGAGCTAGGCAGGTGCTCAGCGCTACTTAATCATACTTGTCAGCACTCGCTTTGGCTGAATATTTAAGAAGTAATTGCAATGCAGACTCCTGCCACCATAGTGAATTAGTGATATCAGTGGGTTAGCGTTCTTCGTGACTTTCTTTATATAGTTTGTACAGTCCCAAGCATATTCCCAGTGATGTGTAGTACTAGTATGAATCTATACATTGCAAAAAAGGGAGACTGAGTTGGTCCATAAAGGGGGTTAAGAAATAAGAATAGAATCAAAGTCCATTCATTGCAATGTGTTAGCTCCAAATTCAGTTTTTGTTAAGGAATTTTGGAATAAAGATTTTATGAGTGTAGCTAACTCAATGATAGTCAATCATACTTGTACCATAGGTGATGTGATTTAGAAAAGTACAAGATTACCACATTTTTATAATAATTTTGTGGAGATCGACTGTATCAGTAATCTATTTTTTTAATCTTGTTTATTTCTCACATCAGCACTCAAGAGCAAGAAGAGGGGTACAACAGAGGCAGGTCCGGCAGGAACTGGGGAGGCGCTGGCCAACAGCGCCAATGCTGAGGGCTCTGCTCATCCCAGTAGGCCCTATTATTTATTATTATTATTATTATTATTGTTATTATAAATATTTCCCTAACTTTTACCTTTGCTGACTACTATACTACTTTTAATGTTGCCTTGTTTACTTTTTTATTACTGTCTCCTTTTTTCCAACTGCCCTTCCATTTTTTGGTTAATACATGTAGTCCCTGCATTATCTTTTTTTCTGTCTTTCATTGACTATTTTTATTCCACCCCTTCATTGCGCTTTAATGATTCTGAGTCGTCATCATCATCATAGTCTATAGCACTTGCCCTTCATTGTGCAAAGTTTTTGATTGGCTTGACTACCTGGCTTTTCTGTGAACCAACAAAATGCCCAGAGTGATACTTTTGATAGAAGATATTGCAATATTAAACAAACTGTAGTGATGTATTGCAGTTGCATTTTTTTATTTAAAAAAATTAAGTGGAGGAGTAGTTGCCGTCTAAAAACTGTATAACGTTTTTTTCTAGCCACACCGTCCACCGGTGGAGCCAGCTCAAATTCCGCTGCAGGAGCAGATGGAGCAGGGGGAGAAGCGGGGGCAAGGCTGGGTGATAGTAAGTCACATTGCTTGCTTATTCACGATTACTATTCCTCACTAGCTATGAGGGTTTCATTGTGATTGTGAACCCCCGCATTACCAGCTATGTCGATGATTGGTTTCCTTATGGCGTTTTGTATCTGCAACTCATCAAATGTAAGCTAAAATTATGGCTTGATGCAAATGGGAAAGAACACAAGGTTGAAAGAAAGGATGGGCGAAGTGAGTTAAAGAAAAGGATGCGTGTGTGAGTGAAAGGATGCATCAGTGATTTTTCGGGTAAATGGATGTGTGGGTTAAAGGATTATTGAAAGAAAGGATGTGTTGTGGATACTGAATGGCTTGATAATGGATTGTGAATTTCGGTGAAAGACTGGATGAGAGAAAGTAAAGCTTAAATCATTGTAACTAGGTGAATATAGTAGGAAGAGTGAAAAGATAATTGAATATTTGCTTGAATAAATAAACAAGGGAGATCTTCTGGAGAGGGGCATGATGCTCACCTACTTCTCTTACTTTGCGTTTTATCAAAGCTATGGTTCAAAGTGGGGGGCATTTTAATGTGTGTTCTAAGCCCTTGACTCACTGTATTTGTTAAACAAGGAAGATATAGATTCCACCCATCATTGTTAATCAACCTCCTCCCTGCCTATGGTATTTGATTGTGCCACCCATGACCGAAGAAATGCAGTATGGTTCAATTTGTACCTGCAGCATTGACTGTGCATTGTGCCTCTGCTTCAATTAATGCAGCATTTACAAAGTTTTCAATGCATTGCAAACTGAATACACAAGATGTATTGTTTAACTTTACCAACTCAATCACCTCTTAATACTTCACTTTACTCCTTTATTCTTTCTTCAGTTATTCTGTCCTAACCTACCAAACAAATTAAAAATCCATTCTGTGCATGTGACTTCATTTTATGGCCATGTGAAGTGTTTCCAAAATATATTTTATGGTTTCTCATAACAGATTTATTTTATGCCTGTTCAGATGTTTCCATTTAGGCTTTCCTTTATACAGTGACTGAATAAGCTAAAGCTTAGGTACATGATGAATTGATAATCAGTGACACCCCTCTATTTTATAGCAAAAGCTCTACATACTCACCTAATCCCTCTGCCTTACTCTGCAGTAGAGTATGTCAAGTTTCCTTTCCTTACAGCCCAGCAAATGAATGTATTGGAAAGAATTTGTGGTGGTGGGCAAAGCCTGTTAGTAAAGTGGAACTAGTAAGTGCCTGATTTGATTTCAAGTTTGGCGTAAGAGATACTCAGTGACAAATATGCCAGATACAATTTATATAACCTGTTCCTTTTCCTGTAGTGCAGTGCATCGTTTCCCCACTGTCTACTTATGGCAGACAGGATAATATATTCATATCTTATATTGTGACTTGTGACATATCTTATTTATTCATCTGCCTCCCTGGAGTCAGGCTAAAAAGTGAAAGCCATTTGAGGAAGAGCAGGGTCATTGGAATTAAAGAAAGATAATTATCATGTACCGCTGCCCCAGCTGCAGACAGTAGCAAAGTATTTGAATTTGCCTGCAGGGTCTCCTGCTTTTTATGGTTCCTCAGACCAGACCACTCACTTTAGTTATCAAACACAAATGTACACAATATACTCCAGTTCTGTTTCTCTATTTGTTTTTCAACACTTGACTACACAGGTCTACCTTGCTCAGTTTGGGACTGGGCAGAGTTCCTCAGAATCAGGAGTAAGAGGATGGAAGGAATCAGGGCGGTACTACCTCAAAAGCTAGAAGGAAAAAGTTAGCGACTTCAACAAGAAACCATGATGATGGTGTAGACTCTGAGGCCTACTACTCACTCAGCTATGTGGACTGGAGAAAAGTGTATTGTTGGGAAATGCTGCTGAGTATGTGTTTACTGCATTGCTGGCTCAAACATCAAACTTCTCTTATGCTCTTGCTTTGCCTCTGAGTCTTCTTGATACAATCCTGACTCCTCGTGAAGATTACCTTGATTCTTTTTGTCATTCTCCTTCACTCTATACAGTTACAGTTTTTTTCAATACATAGGCCTTCTCCTAGTCCTCTCCTGCATGACCAAAACTTGGTGAAAGCTCAAGACTCCTACTTACCTACCGGACAGGTTCAGCCAGGCACCCAAGAGTGACGGACATATTAAAAAGAAGAATGAAGATGCACCAACCAATTTGGCAATGCAGTATCATTTTCCTATTAACAATCATCATATTTAGAGCTGGGTGGGCTAATCCTCCATAATTTGTATTTTTCAAACCTAGAAGACATACATTTAGAGATATACTATCTTGGGCCTCTCTTGTGGAGAAGGACTGTTTGCAGTACATTTAACTGATATGTGTCATACTAATCTCTTTATCGTTTTCTTTCACAACAGATTGCTGATGGTGTGCTGCTTTGCACCCCGAGGGACATTGCTGTTGTTTGTCTTTTGTAGTGTTTGTCTTTGTCACACCTTTCCCAAATGCCCTTTGCCATCCAATCATTGAGCCCCTAACCCTTTTCTCCCGGCTGCATGATTTATTCAGGTGTGACTTCAATTTACACCATAAATCGATCACTGGGGTGGATGTGAGCAATATTCCACATTGTCCCCATCAACATCATCATTCATGCCTTGTGTTGTTTGTTGCATAATACTTAACATTGTCCAAACACTCTTGACCCTGAGTCTGCTTCTCCTGACTCCCTAATTTCCTGTTTAGTTTTTGAGTACCAGCTCCCCGCCATTGCTCAGAAGAAGTTGATAATGCTAGTTTTTATTTTCAAATCAGGTTTTGTTAGTTGTGTGTCAAATACTGTCATTGTAGTAGTTTGGTCTCAGTCTTCCTAAAGTTCAGATGTAATATGACCCACTAACTCTGCGTTTTCTTTCAATCTAGTTGACAGTGATGGATAACCCTTTGATTTAATCCTGCAGTTGGAGTTTGCATTGGTGGGGTGGCACCTTCTGTCTTTCTTGTTAGTGTGCTAGCCTGCTACTACTACTACTAGCACCACCGCCTTAAAGAATAAAGATGCCACTTTGGGAAAACCCATGTAGTAAGGAGAAACCTTTGCTTCATCTATTCAGGTAGGAGAACTATGGATTGAAGTGAACTTGTTTGTTAGTAATTAACTCCTACTGAAGAAGATGCTATCTGTCTGTATATATTTTTTGTAGGCAAAATAGGCAATGGCAACCATCCCCTACTGGTCAATGTAGTTGTAGAGGGCAGTAGTGCAAGAGTATAAGTAAACAACATATACTTTTTTATCAGACTTAAAAAAACAGGCTTTATTAAAAGAAAGCAGTACAAACTAAAACACCCAAATAAACATTTGAGGCACAAATCAAGTGAAATAAGGTATTCCCTTTTTTACAAATAAAAAGACCATCTTTTCCACCCACAATAGGCCCAGTCCTCTCCCCAGAGAAATAGCCCATCCCCAAAAAGTCAATTGAAGAGTCAAATGTAAAACCCAGTCCCAACTCTCTTCCTATCCTCCCCACCGACCACAAGTTCCTCCCACCAAAGCAATGTTAAAAAGGGTTTAAAAGATGGCACTGTGTATATGTGGGTCTGGAGATGGTCTAGACTCTGCTCAATTCTGGTGAGCAGGCTCCATCCAGCTTTTGCCAAACCGCCAATGTCATAATATGGCAGTATGTACCGCCAGCCTGTTGGCAGTTCTACCGCCACTATAACACTGACAGCCAGGGTCATAATGACCCCCAAAGCGTTGAAAGACCAATCACTTTCAGGAAAAAATGATCACTCATCAGCTCCTAAACATTGAAATTCATCAGAATCAAGTATAAATATTTGTTGAACTCCCTTCCTCACTGTCAGCCACCATATACATCATCATTCATCACTCAAAACACTCAATATATCACCACTCATTAGTGCAATAGTTAGGAGTTACCTCTTCCAATCCAAGCATGGTGCTTGAACACAATTATCTCCTTCATTGGTAGCGAGTAGCAACCCATTTGAATTTGGCATTGACACTTGTAGTCTTTCAATCAATGATCTTTTGGGGCAGCCGTGCTAGGTGATTTAAAAAAAATGATAGGCATTCACATGTGAGAGAGGAAGGCAATGTTGCCAATGTCCATTTCTGTAGAGAATAAAGGGGCTTTGTCACAGCACACAGGTCCAACTCCAATTTGGCCTAATATGGTGTGACTAAAAAACTGTGGGGCAGCAAATATCCAACACAAGCATAATGTTCCACTCGCAATTCTGTTTTTCAAAGAAAGAAAGAATTTCAATGAGAAATAATTGAAACGTTCCATGGTGGCACTGGCATACACAGTCCAGGAAGAAGAGTTTGTCCTCACACTCAGCTGGTTCACCCAGAAGATGGTCAGCAAACACACTTGATTCTGACCAGCCACTATCTCCCTCCTCTTGTAATGTTTCAGGAATGGTGTAATCAGGTAGTATAAAATGCTGGTTAATTTTGATCATGGTTAATCTATCCACGTTTTGAGGCGAGAGACTGGTTTTTCTTACTGTTACAACTGCCCCAGCTGAACTGAACACAAGTTCAGCAGACCCACTGGTTACAGGACAAGCCAGCCTTCTGAGATCTGCCCAGTGGTGCATCTTCCCATACCAATACACCAATGGATTTTGATCCACATACTCCTCTTTTGGGTCATCCAGATACTCCTGGAACATCCTCTGAAGTGTCATTGGTGCTGCCACTTGCTCAACCTCTTTTGCCTTTGCCCCTGCACTGGTTTTAAGACCTGCCACTTCAATGTAGAGGTTGGGTCAAATTCTTCTCATGCTGTTGTTGCCAGTGTTCTTGTTGCCAGTTTTGGCTGCTATGAAACAAGACTGCCCTCTCTGGAAGTTAAAGGGGCACCCCAAAACTGCATTCGTTCTTCCAGTTCTCCGCCTTGCTCAACAGTCCTCCTCTTGTATTTTGAAACATCCCCTTCAGAACAAGGAATGAAACTGTGAAGATTCTTTTGTGGCGTAGATCATGTAGGATGGCACACATGTACTCTTTGGATGAGATAATGTAGTTTTGCAGCCTTGCACTACAAGCCAAGTTAAGGCTTAGGCTCTCAACTAAGGCATGTGCTTCTAGATTTTGGTTCACACCTCCGAGTTTGAATCTTTCAGACATCTTCTTTAGTTGATCCTGTAGCAGATGCAGCAATGGGATATCTTGGCTCATCGTACTGTCCTTCTTGCAAATTTCTCATGTGAAAACCTCAAAAGGGAGCAGAATCTGTGTCAGGCTTCATTGGCCCGCATCCATGGTCACAGCTTTCCCAACTGCATCCCCTCTTAAAATGACATGGTCATTGATCTGTCTGTACTGCTCAAACAGACACTGCAACATATAATAGGTTGAGTTCTAAGGTGTTGGCACCTCCTGTTACAGAGCTTTAACTGGTACTCTGTTACCACGTGTAGGAAAGTACCATCTTGCCTGGCATGTTACCCCCATATTTCACTGTATATATGTTGTTTTAGTTGTATATGTCACTGGGACCCTGCCAGCCAGGGCCCCAGTGCTCATAAGTGTGCCTTGTATGTGTTACCTGTGTTATGACTAACTGTCTCACTGAGGCTCTGCTAATCAGAACCTCAGTGGTTATGCTCTCTCATTACTTTACAAATTGTCACTAACAGGCTAGTGACCAATTTTACCAATTTACATTGGCATACTGGAACACCCTTATAATTCCCTAGTATATGGTACTGAGGTACCCAGGGTATTGGGGTTCCAGGAGATCCCTATGGGCTGCAGCATTTCTTTTGCCACCCATAGGGAGCTCTGACAATTCTTACACAGGCCTGCCACTGCAGTCTGAGTGAAATAAAGTCCACGTTATTTCACAGCCATTTACACTGCACTTAAGTAACTTATAAGTCACCTATATGTCTAACCTTTACCTGGTAAAGGTTGGGTTCTAAGTTACTTAGTGTGTGGGCACCCTGGCACTAGCCAAGGTGCCCCCATATTGTTCAGGGCCAATTCCCCGGACTTTGTGAGTGCGGTGACACCATTACACGCGTGCACTATACATAGGTCACTACCTATGTATAGCTTCACAATGGTAACTCCGAATATGGCCATGTAACATGTCTATGATCATGGAATTGCCCCCCCAATGCCATCCTGGCATTGGTGGGACAATCCCATGATCCCCCGAGTCTCTAGCACAGACCTGGGTACTGCCAAACTGCCTTTCCCGGGGTTTCACTGCAGCTGCTGCTGCTGCCAACCCCTCAGACAGGTTTCTGCCCTCCTGGGGTCCAGCCAGGCTTGGCCCAGGAAGGCAGAACAAAGGACTTCCTCAGAGAGAGGGTGTTACACCCTCTCCCTTTGGAAAAAGGTGTCAGGGCTGGGGAAAAGTAGCCTCCCCCAGCCTCTGGAAATGCTTTGATGGGCACAGATGGTGCCCATCTCTGCATAAGCCAGTCTGTACTGGTTCAGGGATCCCTCAGCCCTGCTCTGGCATGAACCTGGACAAAGGAAAGGGGAGTGACCACTCCCCTGACCTGCACCTCCCCTGGGAGGTGCCCAGAGCTCCTCCAGTGTACTCCAGACCTCTGCCATCTTGGAAACAGAGGTGCTGCTGGCACACTGGACTGCTCTGAGGGGCCAGTGCCAGCAGGTGACGTCAGAGACTCCTTCTGATAGGCTCTTTCAGGTGTTGCTAGCCTATCCTCTCTCCTAAGTAGCCAAACCTCCTTTTCTGGCTATTTAGGGTCTCTGCTTTGGGGAATTCCTTAGATAACGAATGCAAGAGCTCATCAGAGTTCCTCTGCATCTCTCTCTTCACCTTCTGCCAAAGAATCGACTGCTGACCGCGCTGGAAGCCTGCAAAACTGCAACAAAGTAGCAAAGACGACTACTGCGACCTTGTAACGCTGATCCTGCCGCCTTCTCGACTGTTTTCCTGGTGGTGCATGCTGTGGGGGTAGTCTGCCTTCTCTCTGCACTAGAAGCTCCGAAGAAATCTCCCGTGGGTCAACGGAATCTTCCCCCTGCAACCGCAGGCACCAAAGAACTGCATCACTGGTCCTCTGGGTCTCCTCTCAGCACGACGAGCGAGGTCCCTTGAACTCAGCAACTCTGTCCAAGTGACTCCCACAGTCCAGTGACTCTTCAGTCCAAGTTTGGGGGAGATAAGTCCTTGCCTCCTCACGCCAGACTGCATTGCTGTGAACTGCGTGTTTTGCAGCTACTCTGGCTCCTGTGCACTCTTCCAGGATTTCCTTTGTACACAGCCAAGCCTGGGTCCCCGCACTCTAACCTGCAGTGCACGACCTCCTGAGTGGTCCTCCGGCGTCGTGGGACCCGCTTTCGTGACTTCTGGTGAGCTCCGGTTCACTCCACTTCGTAGTGCCTGTTCCGGCACTTTTGCGGGTGCTGATGGCTTCTGAGTGGGCTCTTTGTCTTGCTGGACGCCCCTTCTGTCCCCTCACGCAACTGGCGACATCCTGGTCCCTCCTGGGCCACAGCAGCATCCAAAAACCCTAACCGCGACCCTTGCAGCTAGCAAGGCTTGTTTGTGGTCTTTCTGCACGGAAAAAACTTCTGCACGACTCTTCACGACGTGGGACATCCTTCCTCCAAAGGGGAAGTTTCTAGCCCTTGTCGTTCTTGCAGAATCCACAGCTTCTACCATCCGGTGGCAGCTTCTTTGCACCCAGAGCTGGCATTTCCTGGGCATCTGCCCACTCCCGACTTGATCGTGACTCTTGGACTTGGTCCCCTTGTTCCTCAGGTACTCTCGTTAGGAAATCCATTGTTGTTGCATTGCTGATGTTGTTGTTTCTGGCAGAATTCCCCTATCACGACTTCTGTGCTCTTTGGTGAACTTAGGTGTACTTTGCACCCACTTTTCAGGGTCTTGGGGTGGGCTATTTTTCTAACCCTCACTGTTTTCTTACAGTCCGAGCGACCCTCTACAAGGTCACATAGGTTTGGGGTCCATTCGTGGTTCGCATTCCACTTCTAGAGTATATGGTTTGTGTTGCCCCTATCACTATGTGCCCCCATTGCATTCTATTGTGACTACACATTGTTTGCACTGTTTTCTATTGCTATTACTGCATATTTTGGTATTGTGTACATATATCTTATGTATATTTGCTATCCTCATACTGAGGGTACTCACTGAGATACTTTTGGCATATTGTCATAAAAATAAAGTACCTTTATTTTTAGTATATCTGTGTATTGTGTTTTCTTATGATATTGTGCATATGACACCAGTGGTACTGTAGGAGCTTCACTCGTCTCCTAGTTCAGCCTAAGCTGCTCTGCTAAGGTACCATTTTCTATCAGCCTAAGCTGCTAGACACCCCTCTACACTAATAAGGGATACCTGGACCTGGTGCAAGGTCTAAGTACCCCTTGGTACTCACTACAAGCCAGTCCAGCCTCCTACACCACGTTGAATAATCTGCAATTGGTTCTGGGCTTTAAAGGAATGGCTGAAATGAATGCAGATTTGTCTGCAGATGGACAGTATGTTGATGATTATGGCCCTCATTATGACAATGGTGGTAAATGCCGCTTATTGCCATGCTGACTGCTGTCAAAATACCGCGACCGCAGCGGTATACCGCTACGCGTAATATGACCCACACATAGAAATCTGCCACTATACAGACATACACATAAGATCGCCAGCCCAAAGATCAGTGATAACCCACAAACCACTGCAGCAGACATTCAACCATGGTAAACCATTGGTGGCACATATCGCCGCACTCAAAATACAAACACCCATACAAAACGCCATCACATTGGACAATTCAAACTACACACACCTGACACACATACACACACCACACCCACATCCACAAACCACTATAAAACACACACCCACATTACCTATAAGCCTTTACCTCTACAATTTACAACAGAGAGAGAGAGACATGCCAGGAGCACCCACAGAACCAGAGCCACAGAACACCATCATCCATCCACCATCCACGCATCTCACAGCACACACCCCAACACATCACTTCACACACCCTCACACACCACTCACTCTTCACCCATTGTACCACAAAGACACCCCAGATTCTCTGAGAGGGAGCTAAGGGTCATGGTGGAGGAAATCATCTGGGTAGAGCCACAGCTATTCGGATCACAGGTGCAGCAGACCTCCATTGCTAGGAAGATGGAGCTATGGCGGAGAGTCGTGCACAGGGTCAACACCATGGGACAGCGCCCCAGAACAACGGATGACATCAGGAAGAGGTGGAATGACCTACACAGGAAGGTGCGTTCTGTGGTTGCAAGACACCAGATAGCTGTACAGAGGACTGCCGGTGGACCCCCATCCTCCCCCACAACTAACAACATGGGAGGAGAAAGTCTTGGCAATAATGCATCCTGAGGGCCTGACCGGAGTAGCAGGAGGACTGGACTCTGGTAAGTTAACTCTTTACTACATTCACCCCCACTAACTGCATGCCATCACATACCTCCACCCTCACCCCCTCACCCCACCACCTCACATATACCCGACTATCACAAGCCACCCATCCCAGTAACCAGCACTGCATGCACCACCAATGCATGGACACCACTCACAGCCCTGCATGGACACCCATCACCAGAGCATGCACACTAGTGACAACCACTTAGCCAACCAAATAACTATTCACACAAGCCAAAGCTGCCTTGGTAATAACAGCCTTCGGGGGAAACATACGCATGCCCAAGATGTCACAAGCAGTAACAATAACACTGCTTTTACATACCCTCAGGAGCCCCACACAATGTCACCGGAGAGGAGGTGCCAGCAACATCCAGTCCCCCCGAAGGGGCTCACAATGATGACAGCAGCTCTGCACGCCTGCATCAGGATAACCAACCTGGTCCATCAGAGACCTCTGGACAGTCGGTTACCCAGGCACAGTCCCATACAACCACAGAGCCTCCCCCTTCAGGAAACACCAGCACAGCACTCACCCAGCGGGCCCATACCAATGTCCCCAGGACACGTCAATCAGCAGTGTGTCCACCACTACAGGGACCCCAAGCAACCCCAAAAACACCCGACGAGTAGGGACCTGGGGTCAGTGGCAGTGGGCACACGGTTCAGGGGACAGAGGCACAGGACAACAGGGAAGCTGGGAGGACTGCTCTGCGACAGGTGGAGGACAGGCCCAGGGAATTGACTCTCCATGAGGGATTCACCAACATCCTGAGAGCATACCACCATTCCCAGGAGACGATGGGCCAGATACTGGCCAAGCTGCAGGAGACCCAGCGGCTGCAGGACGGACAATACCTTGGGATCAGGGAGGACCTGAGGGACATCCACACCACCCTGGTCACAATTGCAGGGGTGCTGACACCATGAGGGAGGCAGTGGCACACCAACAGGCCCCTGACACTAGCCACACCAATGACCAGCCTTCCACCTCTGCTGACGCTAGTTCACAGGAGGCCCCGCCACAGGAACAACAGGCCACCAGCACCCCTCCCCCCTTCAAAAGGAGAATCACCACGCAAAAGGTCCCTGCGATCCAGGTAGAAGCCAAAGAACATTGTCAAGACCCCCACCAGGAAATAAGACTCTCCTGATTGTCACCCTTGTGTCCCACTCAGTCACCCTGTCCACCTTGAACTGCCATTGCTCCACTTCCTATGCCCACTTGGAAAATGCTCCTGTGATACCCATAGACTGTACTCTATCCTGGACTTTCCTTTATCAGCAACCCAGCCCATTGCAATACCCCCTCCACTTATTAGCACCTAAATAAACACCCATGGAACAAATACAAGTATGGAGTCTGTCAATTGAATGAAATATGTATTTGTTTAACAAGCTCTAAATATTGCAGTTCAACTGTACAGTTATGTATACATAGGTATGACCTATAGTGGGCAGCAGTAAACACACCAGGAGCCAGAGTGGGGCCAGATATCTTAAAATGGAGATGCCAAAGGGTACAGTAAGTGGCCATAGTAGTGGGAAAATCAGCCTGCCATGTACAATGTCCAACACAAAACTTCAATGTAAGGTGACGTTACAGTGTCTTACCTGTGTGTCATTGGAAATACTGTTGAATTATAATTGTTCTGTTATCCACATCCTCTTCCTCTGCCTTCTCTTTGTCACTGTCCACAGGCTCCACCGCTGCCACACAAACATGTCCAGCCTCATCCTCCTGCAGAAAAGGCACCTGGCGTCTCAAGGCCAGGTTGTGCAACATGCAACATGCAACGATGATCTGGCAGACCTTCTTGGGTGAGTAGCACAGGGATCCACCAGTCCTTCAGAAGACAAAAGGTGCGCTCAATGATCCTCCTTGTTCGCCCATGTGCCTCATTGTAACGTTCCTCTGCCCTTGTCCTGGCATTCCTCATTGAGGTCAGTAGCCATGAGAGGTTGGGGTAACCAGAGTCACCTGTAAATATCGAGGGATACCTGTTCGCCAGACACTCACCCTTAGGGGCAAACCCACACCCTGTGCCTCCGGAGTTGAGCCATCACATATGGAATGCTGCTATTCCTCAGGATAAAGGCATCATGCACAGACCCAGGATACTTTGCATTCACATGGGAGATGTACTGGTCCACCAGGCACACTATCTGCACATTCAGAGTGTGAAAGCTCTTTTGATTTCTGAACACCTGTTAATTTCTCTGGGGGGGGGGACAATGGCAATATCAGTACCATAAATAGCACTAATGATGTTGGGGATATGTTCCATTGCATAGAAGTCAGCCTTCAGTGTGGCCAAATCCTCCACCTGGGGGAATACGATGTAGCTGCACATGTGTTTCATCAGGGCAGACAACACTCTGGTCAGCACGTTTGAGAACATAGGCTGTGACATCCCTGCAGCCATGGCCACTGTCGCTTGGAAGAAGCCACTTGCCAAGAAATGGAGCACTGATAGGACTTGGACAAGAGGGGGGATCCCAGTGGGGTGACGGATAGTTGAGATCAGGTCTGGCTCCAATTGGTCACACAGTTCTTGGATTGTGACCCTCTCAAGTCTGTAGGTTAGGATAATGTGCCTGTCCTCCATTGTTGCCAGGTCCACCAGGGGGTCTGTATACAGGTGAATGTCTCCATCTCCTATTTATCCCCAGTGGTTGAACTCAAGGGTGAAAAAACGGTGAGCAGATGGTCATATTCAAAGATATCCTCAGAGTAAAATGCTTTGCATTTTGTGACAAAAACAGTATGTGAATGTGTAGGTCCGTTAATGTGCCTATGTCTGCTGTGACGCAGTTAAGTGCCCTGTCCTGTTCCCCTCTGAAATGACGGCCGCCTGACCTGTGAGGGGGGACAAGTGGAAATGAGGTAATTCCTCTGACGTTGTGCGCCCTGCAACACCTCATTGGTTATCATTGGGGCCTATGGGTTCCAGTAGCCAATGGTGATGTACGCCAGCGGTGACGGTACGCCCCGCCACGGACATGACCACCATTTTCTATCTGTTCACTCACTTGCTACCTGACCTTCAACCGGAGAACACCTACACTGCAAGTGCTACTGTGACCTTTGTCTGGAAGCGACCATGGCTCGAGTGTGTGGGGAAAGGGCCCCTGCCTTCACTTCGGAGGAGTTGGAGAGACTAGTGGCTGGGGTCCTACCCAGTACTGTTTACTTTATGGTCCTCCAGACCAACAGGTGAGTACACTGTGAGCACATGGCATGGGGCATGAATGCATGGAGTGCTGTGTGTGTAAGCCTTGTGTAATGGGGTGGCTCAGGGATCCTGGGCAGAGTGCTGCATGTATGGTGGGCAATGTCTGTGCGTAAGGGGATGGGAAGGATATGGTGGGCCATGAGTGTAATAGGCCGGACGGTATGACTAATACCTTTTTCTATGTATCTTTTTCTACAGGTCATCAGAAAAAGGGTATTTGGTGTGCCATTGCCAAGGATGTGCGGACCCTGGGGGTCTTTGACAGGTGGAGCACCCACTCTCGCAAATGGTGGGAGGACCTGCGCCGCTGGGCAAGGAAGACGGCAGAGGCCCAGGTGGGGATGGCCTCCCAAGGAGGAAAGGATGCCCGTCATACACTGACCCCCCTGATGTTCCGCATCCTGGCGGTGGTCTATCCAGAGTTGGATGGGCACTTGAAAGCATTACAGCAGCCACAAGGTGGTGCGTACAGTTTCAGAATCAGAAAAGTTTGCCTTTTAAGGTGTTATCTGGGTGGGGTATGTGGGTCTGTGGGTGCCCCTAGGCCAGGACGAACATGGCAGGATAGGTTTCATGATGGGCAGGGTCAGATGCACTCCAAACCCAAATGTGCTAGTGGGCATCTACTGCTAGACAGGGTCCTGTGGGTTTCAGGTGTGCTGCTATTGGCGTTAGGCATTGTACCCCATGGCCTGGTGACTAGCATTGTAACTGGTAGTGTATGGCCTAGTGCACAGATCTGTTCCATATGTGTTGTGTACGCCAACGATGGTGTTGTTGCTGGCATTGACCAAGTCTATCCTCTGTCTCTTCCCCCCCTTGTGTTTTGTCACCCTGTTCTTGTGTGCATTAGCATCATCTGATGGAGGAGCAGAAGCGACAGAGGGAGCTGCATCCCACATGGCCCATGAGGCCGAATCCATCGACGGTGAGGGCACCAGTGGGACAGAGGGGAGCACCAGGGCGGAGACTGGAGGGGACACTGACACCTTCTCTGATGGAAGCCCCCTGGTGGTTGCGGACACCTCTGTGACCACCCCAACCACAGGTACAGCCGCCACCCTCCATACCAGCACCTCCCTCTCAGCAGCCACTAAGCGTGTTTACCGTGACCGCTCACCAAGGAGGGTGGGCATCTCCTTCGCCCCAGGCACCTCAGGCCCTGCCCCAGTCAGCCCTGCTGCCCTCAGTGAGGAGTCTACTGACCTACTGCGATCCATCTCTTTTGGGCAGTCACCCATTGTGAATGCCATCCAGGGTCTGGCAGGGCATTTGCAACAAACAAATGCATTCCTGGAGGGTATTCACTCTGGCATGGCAGCCCCCAGGAGATCGTTCCAGGCTCTGGCCAACTCCCTGATGGCAGCCATTGTCCCTGTCTCCAGCCCCCCTCCAACTTCCTCTACCCAGTCCCTTTCCCCCCAACCCCAGCCTATCCCAAGCACACCTTCAGACAAGCATGCACCCAAATCAACACACAGAAGTGGCTCAGGCAAACACAAGCACCACACTTCATCCCACAGGCATTCACACAAGCACCATCCAGATGCAGACACACCAACATCCACCGCCTCCACTGTGTCCCCCTCCTCCTTGTCATCCACCACCCTCCCAGTAGTTCCTCCACTCACACCTGCATGCACTACATCCTCATCCACTATCTCCATCACCATCACGCCTATCACTACACACCCCTCACTGGCAGTCACCATCCCCACATCCATGCACAAGTCCCCTGTGTCCTCTCCCACTGTGTCTGTGCCCCTTCCTCCCAAAGTACACAAACACAAGCACTCAGACACCCAACAGCCACCCACCTCAAGACAGCATTCAGCCCATGCACCTGCACCCAAACACAGCAGACAGACACCTCCTACCACCCCTCCCTCTTTCTCCACTTCCAAACCTTCAACCTCTTCCAGCCCCAGTGTCCCTAAACGGCTTTACCTCTCCACCCTTGACCTATTCTCTGATCCTCTCCCCCGTCCTTTACTTAGGGCCAGGGTGGTCAGAACCCAGGCTAGCACCTCAGCCACCTAGTCAATGGCCACTGTCGTTTCTGCAGCCACTGCAGTTTTGAGAGGCACCGTGAAGAGACCACCAGCTGGCAGAAGTAATGAGGCACCACCAGCTGCCAAGGGCAGTAAGGGAACACCAGCTGCCAAGGGCAATGAAAAAGGCATAGGCGCCGCAGGCAGGATGGATCTGGTGCCTTGTGCTGGATCCGCAATTGGACAAACAACACCAGCCATGGCACCTCAGCCATCCGAGGCTGCTGGGAAAGGGCTGAACCCTCCCCCCACCACTGGCAGCACCGCCGCCAGCAACGCCACCTGCACCGCCACCTGAACCACCACTAGCACCACTGCCAGCAGCAGCAGCCCCAGTGGGCAGCCATCCGAGGCTGCAGGGGAAGGGCTGGAGCCACCACCCGCCACTGGCAGCACCACCGCCAGCCCCACTACTTCCACCACTGAGCAGCCGTCACCACCGGCGGGCAGTGGGTAGTCGTGCCTCCATGGGCTGTAGTGCGTCCTGGCTCCTGCAACAACTGTAGTTGTGACACCCAGGTGAGAGACTGTGACCTTGCACCATCCAAGATCTGCATCACTGGGCACAAGGCCCCCTCCAGAACCAGTGGAAGAAGGCATCCACTCACCCCCTCCTTGGCAGGATGAAGCACACTGGGCACAAAGCCTCCTCCAGAAACAGTGGAAGACGGCATCCACTCACCCCCTCCTTGCCAAGATGAAGCACACTGGACACAAAGCCCCCTCCAGAACCAGTGGAAGAAGGCATCCACTCACCCCCTCCTTGGCAGGATGAAGCACACTGGGCACAAGGCCCCCTCCAGAACCAGTGGAGAAGCCATCCACTTGAGAGACTGTGGCATTGCACTCTCCAGGACCAAGCAGTGGGCAAACCACCCACTAGAGAGACTGTGGCTTTGCACTCCCCAGGACCAAGCAGTGGGCAAACCACCCGCAAGAGAGACTGTGGCAATGCACTCCCCAGGACCAAACAGTGGGCAAACCACCCACTAGAGAGACTGTGGCCTTGCACTCCCCAGGACCAAGCAGTGGGCAAACCACCCACTTGAGAGACTGTGGCCTTGCACTCCTCAGGACCAAGCAGTGGGCAAACCACCCACTTGAGAGACTGTGGCTTTGCACTCTCCAGGACATCGCAGAGGGCATGTAGCCCCCTCCAGGAGCAGTGGTGTTGTACCATCTTTTGGCTGAGGTGCTCCTCTTCCTCGTCCCCTTCCCCTTCCCCCTGAGGTGCCTGTGTATTTTCGACCTGATGCCCCAGCAGTGTTCTCTCCGTATTGAGGCAGGAGTCAAGTGTGGCCTTTGACTGTGTGATATGGCCCTGTGGGCCAGGGACATTTTGGACTGGGCATTGTCCCTCCATTTGTATATATTGTTGATACTGTTTCGTACTTTGAGGACGTATTTTTTGTACTTTTTATTATTACACTGGCTTTACTCACTTCCTTTTGTCCTTATGTTCTTCCTGAGTGGTACGGGATGGATATGTAATGTTGTAGCATCTGTTTGTGTGTATGTTGTTGGGGGTGGGGGTAGGGGTGTTGCATGTGTATGTCACTCTCTTTTTCATCCTGCCCTCCCTTGTGTGCTAGGTGCGGTACTCACCATGGTCGTCTTTGCCACTGTTCGTGTTCCTGGTGTAGGAGGAGGTATACCAGCATGGGAAACACCTGTAGTTCGATCTCCACGGCATTGTGGTTCTTCCTTGAGTGTCCAGAGGTGAGTTGTTTCCCTTCCGTGTTCTGTTTCCGCTGTGCTTTTGATGGCGTTGGTACTGCCCCGGAAAAACTGGCGAATTGGCTTGTTGTAATAGGGTGGCCGGTACATTGTCTTCTGCCTGGCTGTTGACGATTACCGCCACGGTGCTTGTTGTTACTGCCGTGGTGGTTGGTATGTTAAAGTGGCTCTCTGTGTTGGCGGTTTCCGCTATAGTCAAAATTCCCTTTTTTTTTTACCGCCGGCCTGTTGGTGGTATTACTGCCGCTTTATCACTGACCGCCAGGGTTGTAATGAGGGCATATGTGTTCTTGTTTTGAGTCTTACACAACCGGGTTAAAGCAGTGAGCCAAACACAGGACCCTGAAATAGCCACTCTCTGCCATGGCCTTGACTATGTTACTGCCATTTTCCACTGCAACAAATCCAACTCAGAGATCTGTGGGTCACATCCATTCAGATACCTTGCTATTAAAACCATCCAAGATGTTTGCAGTTGTCTTTGATTTCTCCATTGCGAACTTGGCAAGTGTTGCATGCCGCTGAATACTCTTAAAAGTTTCTTCAGGGACAAGACCTGTAAATAGCTTTTGCTTTACCCCCGCAAAAAAGATCCAGTGTGCAGTGATGCTCATATAATCAGTAGCCTGACAATTGGTCCAGTTGTTTGTTGACAGGTGGATAGTATTTATAATAAATTGCTGCAAAGCCTGTTCCACCATTTGCAGCACATTGTGATGCAGTGATGTAACAGCAACTCTGGCAAAATAGACCCAACCCAGCGCTAACATTTTTTGCCAGCTTCCCATTGTCCAAACATGCCATTGAGTGGTTACGGTCATAGGGCCCCTCTTGCCTAAAAATGGCAGTAATTGTAGCCTGGATTTATTTTCTTCTCTTGTGCGGCCACTGACACAGGTGACTTTTGATATGTAGGTGGTGGTAGACTCAATGTGTGTTGTGGTGCAGTCACCGTATGATGTGGGTTCTCCATCTGACTCTGATTCTTCCTGTGCCATTGTGAGGTTGCTGAGGCGGATGATTCTCGTACACTGCTGGGGACAGGGCTGCTTTGTGTGAGGATGTCACCCTCTTCTTCCTCACCTTCCACCGTGATTTGACCAGTTGTAGCTAATGTTTCCCGAATGTCCTCACCTTCACCGCTGTGACCACGTTCAGCCCTTTTTTTAAAGTTCTCCTCCCATCAAATTGTGTAATGTTTTTTCATATGGGTCGTCTGGCCTCCAGTACCATAATATGAACCAGGCTTACCTCGATGAATACTTGTGTGTCAAATGGAGCATATCACAATGTTCTCTTTTTGTTTGTCAATCATAAAAGAGTCCCAAACTGGGGAGGAGTACTTTCTTATTGGGCACCTGCCAATTCTTGATGAAGAGCTGGAGGTGGGTGATTGAGCTGTCGATTGCATCTCTGTAGTGCATACTTCTACTGAGGTACGGCTTGGTGCAGGTCTCTGCTGGGGCCTTACAAATATGGGGGTAGGTGTTGCTGTCTGTACCACAACCTTCGGAGTAGGTTGGATAGTAATGTCGGACTCCTCTGTGCCAGCTTCCACAATGACTCACTCATCGTCAACATCCTCCTAATCATCTTCCCCTTCCAGGATTCTAAGACATTCTAGAACTTTTCTTTTCCCTTACCTTTGCTGGCATCTCCCGGACTCTACCAGGACCCACTCCATGTCCCTATAATCGTCATCAGAAGTACTGCTTGTAGAAGAAGGAGGAGTAGTACCCTTGCAGGAGATCTGGTAGCCATTGATTCTAAGAGAGGAGAATCTTGCTCGGCAAGAAGCTTGACCTTCTGTTCTATCTAACTTTGGGAGGATCTACTATTGCTGGCTGCGGCTGCTGTCCACTTTGCTCTGTTTCCTGAAATGATTGGGTACTACTTTGCGAAAGGGACAAATTCATTTCAAAGTCACTGCTTGTCAGCATCACTAGGATCGCAATAACTGCCTCACTGACAGACATGCCTGGGCTTTGGTTGGGGTGGTGCTTTTGATGTGGGAGTGCTGCTCCCAGGTTCCTCCCTGGAGGAAAGTGTGGCAGGCACATGTCTCCTGAAAACGGTTGCAGTTGGCACGCCACAGGTGGAAAGCTGCTTCTTTTCACTGACCACTATCTTTGAAGCAACTTTTCTTTGGGACCCTCTTAAGCTCTAAGTTGGCAGTGGCACTAAGATGTACAAGCAGAAGAGTTTGGAGAACCGAAGTAATTGTACAGGACTTCTCTTTCGCAGTACTGCAGGTGAAATGACGTCTCTTCTTTTGTGCACCTAAAAGCAACTAAGGAAGCAAATTAGTGAAATGTGGCATTGTTGCAGGGTGAAATAGTAGAGACAAATTCAAACTTAGGCCCACATTTGTGAAATGTTTTGATTCGCCTTAGAGTCATTTTTTTGTTTACGCTAAAGTGACACAAACACAACTCTATATTTATATTTTGAAGCTAAATTTAGGAGTTAGCGCCATTTAAAGGAGCGCCAATCCACCTTGGTTCTCATTGCGAAAATGAGATGAAAGGTAGGTGTTCCCTTCCAAAAAATGAAGCTACCCCTAGCGACGCAAAAACAAAGCATACCAAGGAAGCAGACCAAAACAAATGCCACTAACTCCGATTAGGGTCAGGTTTTAATGGCTGGTTAGACCAGGCATTAGAAAAAGGCCAAACACCACCACTCAAGGAAAACACACAGAAGGAGCTTTTGAAACCTCCAGGAGAACATGGAAGTGATACTGCTCCAGCTTGGCACATGCTTCATAAGTTAGTGAAGACAGCAGGTCCCTCCACTACTACCACAGCAACCCCAAACACCACCACAGCAGCCACAAAGGCAGCACAGAAGGCACAGAGGATCTTCAGACAGCGCACAGCCATCCTTGGCCTCAGGGAACAAGATGTGATCCGGATGTACAGAATGAACTGGGAGTCCATTGTACACATGCTGCACCATAATGCGCCACACATCACAGCAAGGGCGCAAACTCCCTTTACCATTCCACCTATGACCAAGCTCCTAGCTGTCCTACATAAGCTGGTGACTGGATCTTTTCAGATAACAGGTGCACAAGTGACTGGTATGTCTGAGCCATCATTCTCGGCCCTCCTACCTAAAGTCCTGGACACTATCATACGCCTCACACCCCACCACATCTTCTTCTCAAACACCCAGCTTCTGCAGCAGGAGATCAGGCAAGGTTTATATCAAATTGCTGGGTGCAATGGACTGCACCCATGCACAACAGGTGCCACCTGCAGCAACTGAACACCTATATAGGAACGGCAGGCACACACATTCAATCAATGTGCAGTCCATTGTGGACCACCATGGACTCTTCAACAACATCCTTGCTAAATATCCTGTCAACGTCCATGATGCATACATATTTCACCACTGCACCATCAACAAGTAGTTCCAGGATGGCCAACATAGCATTGCTCTACTCATAGGTAAGCCACCACACCAATTGTTGGACCAGGCCCTTTTTGCAGGTACATCCCCAGAACTTTTGCCTCTTTCCTCCTATTTTTTCTGACCTCTTGCTGTTGGCTCTAGGACTCTGGGCACTTTACTACTGCAGATCAGTGCTAAAGTGTAGGTGTTCTCCCTTCTAAAATTGGTATGATTGGCTTATACATAATTGGCACATATAATTTACCTGTAAGTCCCTTGTACAGTGATATCTCTATAACCAGGGCCTGTAAATTAAATGCTGCTAGTGGACCTGCAGCGCTGCTTGCATCACCCACATAAGTAGCCTTTCAAACCTATCTCAGAACCTGCTGGTGAAGGGCCTGTATGCACAGTTTTCTGCCACTGGGACCTAGCATCTAAATGTACTTGCCAGGCCCAGAACTTCCCTTTTACTACATGTAAGTCACCCCTAAGGTAGGCCCTAGCTAGCCATATGAGCAGGGTGCTATGTATGTAGAAGACAGGACATGTTCCTGATAGCGTGACCTGTCCTGGTAGTGACAAACAATCTGTTTAGTTTTTCACTGCTGTGAGTGCTGCCTCCTCATAGGATAGCATTGAAAGTGCCTTGCCTTATGTGAAGGGGGTATTGTCTGATTTATAAGGGGTAGCGTAGGCATGTTTAGTATGGTTGTAATGGTAGCAAGAAATGCTGCTTACTGGTGTAGGTGGATTATTTTTTATCATTACAGAAATGCCACTTCTAGAAAGTGAGCATTTCTCTGTTCTTATGACTCTGGTGTTTTGCACCGTGACTCCAATCCACATCTGGGGAGAGTGATAGTTGGGCTTTGTGCATACTTTTCAGGCAGCTTGTACACAAGGAAGGTGGGGGTGTCACAGAGGTGCATCTGCATTTTGAATGGTCTTCCTGGGCTCAGCAAGGGGGAGGAGGGGCACACATGCATCTGCAAAGGCTGTGCCCTGGCCTCACACAAAGGGGTTGTTTACTCCCCACTGATGTTGGAGGAGAGAGGGGTCACTCCCAGAACTAGTTGTAACTAGTTAGAAACTCCTCTACCCTTCTTTGTTAACCCACTGCAAAACTGAGTATTAGTACAGAGGACTTTCCCCCACAATTTGGGAACCTTTTGGAACAAGAACATGCTTGTAACTGGACACAGAATGCTGCTGCAGGGACTCACCAGGAACCGCCTTGGACTGCTGCTGCTGTGCTGACCTGTGACCTGCTGGATCACTAGGAGGAATCACCATCTGCCTGTATCCATCTTGTGCTGGCCTGCTGCTGGGCCCTGCCATCCTGTGTTCCATCTTGTTGTGTCCCCCAGGGGCTGGGTGCTGTGGCCCTTGACCCCTGCCATCATCTGCTAAAGAGCAGGAGGAGCACATCACCTTAATTACATGGCACCTGGGGAGTGCTCTGTTTACTTATCTTAAAGCTCCTTAGAAGCGATTTTCTTTTTATTTGCTTTGCGCTCTGAAAGCACGTTTGCTGCCAATTTCACCATGGAAGTCCGGACAGGCTGTTTCCTCAAAGCACAAGTGAAACGCGCTGGTTGGTGCACCCAGGACACAAAGAAAGTGGGAATCAGAGCGAGCGTGCTCATACTCGTGTCCCCGGGGTGAGGTACGCTCCAAGGAGCACCCCCGGGGCACCAGAAGGCCCTCACTTAGGCCTGCTCAGCACTGCGGCCCGTGAGGGAGAAGAGACACTTGTGCACCAGATCAGGTGCGGGCGAGTGCACATCGGCGTCCCCAGCAGGAAGGAAGACCTCATCGGAGGTCTCCTTTGGATACCAGTCCGCCCTGACAGTAGGACACGGGGCGACAGGGGAATTCCTGTCCTCCGGTCCCTGTGCTAGGAGCGTGATCGCTCCTTCAGTGTTTCTTTTTGGGCTATGTCTTCACAGGGCCCCCATCTTCACTTAGAGGTCATAGGCAGGGAGTAAGCCTCATCGGAGACCCTCTGCAATGCTAGGCTACTTCTTGTTGTTGGGCCCTAGAGGCTCTAGGAGCGCCTGATTTGAGCACAGGTCCCAGGAGGCACCCGATATCTAAAAACACAGGTGGTGGGTGCCGTCCCCCCAACATAAAACTGGCCCCCATTTAGCACAGAGGAGAACAGGGGTCCCCCAATTACTTCATGGCACTGGAGGTGCCCTCATCATTAAAAACAGATACTGTTTCTGGACAAATTACTTTCGGACGTTCCTTGTAGGGGCATGCTGAAACTTGTATGCTAACCTGTTTTCTTTATAATGTGCCATATATTTGCTAATGTTCCTTTTATGGGCATGATGTGCTAATATGTTTTCATGACTTGTCATATGTTTTCTAATGTTCCTAATATGGGAATTTATGATACTGTCATAACAAGTGCATTGTGTAGTAATGTTTCCTGACTACTGCTTATGTTGCAGAATAATGAGTAACCTGTGTGTTATATATGACTACTGTTGATTTCTGCAGAGTAACAATATTATGTAACGTTCTGACAACTGCTTGGGTAGCAGGGCATTACTGAAATGTTGTGTTTGTTCTAATGATGTTGGGTACAATACAGTTTATTTTTATATAACTTGGTGTTATGTTTCCTTTGTGGTGGGGATAGAGCATCTTGCGTGTTGTGTGTGTTGTGCACATGCTTTACACATTGCCTGTTGGATAAGCCTGACTGCTCATGCCAAGCTACCAAGGGGGTGAGCAGGTGTTATCGTGGATGTGTAACTTCCTTGCCCTGACTAGAGTGGGTGGGTCCTGCCTGGCTTAGGTGCACCTCCTAGCCAACCAGAAACTCAGCTTCTAACACCAGTCATAACAAACACAACACACCAACCATCTAGGACAAACAAGACAAACACCATACTAAATACACATGGGCAGGGGTACATAGATATACAGGCAACAACACATTTGCAACATGCCACACTACACTACATACATTGCACCTTTGCATACAGAAGCTGCTCACAAACCACTACAAGTGTCCACAGCTTGACAACTAAATACAGATCACACATTCATCACACCAAACAAAGAATGGCCCAGGCATGTCAATGGCATAGACCACGGTCATTTTAAGAAAGTCACACATAGGCACAGTCCCACCTAAATAATGGTGTGCCAGCTTCAGGTAGAACCTAAATCAAATGCCACCCAAGTGGTGCCATAGCCAACTACATATCATATACACATACCTGACATACCTGTAGTGTGCACATACACCTGTCTGCTGCATTGTGTCGCACACATAAGAATACCAAATTATCTGCCATTAAAGACCATGGGGCAGAATCATAAGAAATAGGACAGCACCTACTTCAGTGCCACCTCACATGCACCCCTTGTTCCCCCTACCACCACCATGCCTGTTCCATAGATCAGAAACGGTCCACAATGGTGCAGAGTTTGTCTAAAAACTGTAACACTCATGGATGCCATAGTAGGACTCGGTAGGCATATAGAGGACATACGTGACCCACATGCACCGTATTAAGGTACCCGTGTGAAAAATAACTGTGCCACCTCCTAAAGCCTGCACTGCGCATGTGTAGAAAGTATCTGTGAGAAATCATGGATTGGAAGCTAGGACATGCTACTGCACCAAATTACATCATCCTACTAATGTGTGATACACACCCTCATCCACTTGATGGCTGCCTCGAGCATCATCTGCCACAAAGGTTTACAAAGCGTCACGCTGCATGCGTAGTGCCACATGGTAACATTGACAGCACAGTCTGGCTTTGTAGGCAACTATGGTGTCTCAACATCTGACACCATTGTGGTGCAAGGAGGTGAAAGATTCCATCTAACAATAGAATACTGCTTCCAAAATAGGCTACACACCACATTTTCATAAATTATAACCATCATTTTGGGATCAACATCGAAATTCCCAGGGCCTTGAGCAACTACCCAAGATTGCCATGCCCATCAGCACAGTCCAATGAAACCATTTCACAAGAGCATACACTATACCACAAGCAAGTCTGAGCCACCACTCAAACTACAACTAACAACTTCCATGGTATGTTCCAAGCCACTATCAAGCTTTACCAGCACATCTTCTCTTTTTCTTTTGCATCTGATCAAGGTTACGGCATACAGCCGTGGGTTATGACTCCCACAACTGTGAAAGAGCGGGCCTACAACGAGGGAAACAGGAAAACACGCAATGTGGTGGAGAGGACATTTGGGCTCCTGAAATCAAGGTTGCCTGGCCCTGACAGGAGGAAGCCTCTTGTATGTACCGCCACTCGTATGCAAAATAATACTGGCATGTTCAATTCTCCACAACATCTGTGTCAGAACAAATGTCCACTGGGATGACCAGGTCCCCCACGAGAAGAAGGATGTTAATGGAGCACATAATTTGGAGTGGGAACAACAGAACACTGCTGCAGGAGTTCACAGGAGACTCCACATTGTAGAGAACATCACTGAACTAACAATATCACTTTGTAAATAGCACAAATAAAATATTGTGCACCTAATTCTCCTTGGTCTAATCATTCTCCCCTACATAAACCATTGGAATGTGACTGAAACCTGAGAGAGCAGGTAAGAAACACAAAGGTTACAAGTATGGTAGCTACATTGTTTATGATGTAAGAGGGCCTACTGCCTCCATCTCACATATCAGTGACACACAGTTCACGGGCATGTGACTCCTGAAGGCCTAGATGGATGCACCACTACATATATTGTGCCATCTGGTGGGCAAAATGCTAATACCTAGCCTATTCACCACAACAACACCATGCCTAACACCATGTATGCAAGGTGGACACATATAAGGTAGGGGCTGTCAACAAATGGATATTAAGTAATGTTGGAACAGAACACTGTCACAACTCAAGGTGATTGTAGCTTTGCCTGCATGGTACATGTTTGGAGTGTTTGGAGTGTCTATTGTGCTGTCTCCTGTAGGTGTTGTGTTTTATTTGTCTTTAAACCTGTTGTTTGTATTGTAAGTGTACCGTTTCTGTCTCTGTATTGTGGGGTGCTTGTCTGGGGTTGTATAGTTGTAGGGGTAGTTGGGATAGGTGTTCCACCACGTAACACAGATCTTTGGGGCAGGAAGGAATGACCACCAACTTAAGTACAGCTGGACAGACCTCGTTACAAGGGAGCAAGATCTGCTGGATCATCTGGGCATAGAGATTGGTGGAGCAGTTGGTAAGTCTTCCATTTCCATACAAAGTCATTTCTTTTGCATGAGCAGGACAGTTGCAGATACGGTTGAGTGCTGGCTGTAATGGTTGTTGATCCGGACATGGCGTATGCTACCTGTATGAAGAGTCCCAGCACCACCTTAGGCCTGCTATACAAATGTACAATACTGAAGCTGGTGCAGGGCAGATGTACTATTTTCCCTGCACAACCATTGCAAAGTGTTGTGATGCTTGCATAGGGCAACTCGGTATTGAGAAGCACCAAATGAGGCCTGCGCCATGCATCATGTATGGAAGGGTGTCCCACAACCTGTTTGGGAGGCAAATGTATAAGCCACTGAGACAAATGAGAAATCGCTTATTTCAATTTTTCATGTACTCTCAGCGGATGCTGAGAGCAGGTGTGATATAGGGGCATATAAATATATGCAATGGGCCCCCATGTACTAAGCAGAAGTTGTGATGATCTGTTGCAACTCTTGCTGAGTACATCATTTACCTACACATAAATAGATGCAGTTGGACCTTACCTGCATCATGCTATGCCTTAATTCTCATTAGGTAAACACATGGTGGGGGTAAGGGGTACACTAAGGGCCAGAAGGACTGTTTTGATGCAATTGGTGGTGCTCCACTGTTGTTCCATCGGCCCCTTTGTTGCATTGGCCAAGGCCATGCAAGGGAACTTGACCATGCACTGGGTCCAGACTATTAGCACTTCCCTGTTCATGAACATTGTGTATCACATACACCCTATACTATGTCTATTACAACACATAAATGTGCTGAGTCAGTTCCACAAGCCTGCCGCTTCTCACTGACAGTATGGGGCTGCTCTGCATCTCCTCCATCACTGGCACATTACTCAGTAGCATGCACCAACAAATGCATCTTTGGACCACAGAGCAAGTGTGTCTGTGTTTCATCACTTCCAGTGCATGTGTTGCCCATGTTTTTATCCCTCCCTGGACGAATAATGGTATGCCATAGCAACAATGGCTGGCCACACACTATTGGCAATACAACCATGATTTCAATCAGTCAATGTCCAGGTAGGTACAACTATTTTCACATGAGTACACTCCCATTGCATTATTGATCGTGTGTGCCTTGTGATGGCACACATATTACTTCACTGAAGGATGTATCACGGCATTCCTCAACACCTTGGAATGCCCACACAACCCCGGGGCAGGAGTTTGTCAGTTTGCTGTGACAAAGAGCTGGATGTCTACAACATCTGAGGCAGGCTCAAATGCTATGGGTGTCATAATGGGATAGCCACCTCAACAACCATTGCATGCCCCTCAGATGCAGTATATAGTGTCAAGCAGTCCCATATGGTCATGGAGGTGTAGAGCTAACAGACACCTGCATGACAATGCCATGAATAATTGGTGCAGTGAGAAGTACCACATGAGTTTCAGGGACAGTGATGGTTTATAGGTGCGTGGGTCTATGTTATCTGAGATAATGTGTGATTGACTGATCATAGATGTTTGTCAGTTGCTCTGATCTACCACTAGGATGACTTGCTTACTCAGCCTAACAAGTTGACAGTGAACAATGTTGTCCATTAACAGATATGTACAAATTAAACTAAGCAATGTTTTCTTTTCATGTCTTGCAGATAGACCTCTACCCTACACCGTCGGTGAGGTTGCCCAATTTGAAGACCCCGATGAATCCAGTAAGGGTCATCTTGAGCGTCATGTGTGCTAATCCAGGGTTTGGTGTGAGTCAGTCTAAAGTGTGGAATGGTAGGAAAGATAGTTTTGCCTGACCAAATATATTATATAATTGGAGAATGGTTGGTGATGTCATGACTGCTGGAATATTGTGCAATGAGAATGGCTTGCTTAAAGCTTAAGGGGCAATGTGTGGTGGCATGGAATTGATGATGTCTGACATGCATGTGCAAATGATGCAGAAATGTATCAGAATACTGTTGGGGCACCCACTGCAGTGCCAAACTCACTGTGGGCCTAAGGGCACCCATACAGCCACCATGTGTGTACACTTTAACACATGTAGCCCAACATAGCACACAGTAGGGGGCTTCAGTTCTGTAATGTGCTGACAACTTTGATCTGCAGCTTAGGCTTTGGCCAGACTTCCTGGGAACATTGCATCAGTTGTACATGTGGCAACATCACTGGCAATGGTGTGCCCCCTTGTAACATATGCTCAGGCCAGGTCTTACACCAGGACACATGAATGTTGATTTACTAAACCTTAGAATAGCAGGTGGGAAGATACCAGATCCTCTATCATATGGCCCATACCTTACATCCATGATGACTAGGTGAGCCTTGATGTTTCACCAGGGGTGTTCCAGTGATGGATTGCATGCACAGCCCCCCTTATGCACAGGGACACAGGAAATTCAGACTTGTTGTGGCACGTGATCCTCACAAGTTTGATGACACAAATGTTGATCATAGAAAAGAAATTCCAATCAGTTCTAGGCCATGTTGGTTAACAATGGATTGATGTCACTCCAGTGACATGTACATGATACTGTTACTGACTGGTAGGAAATAGTCATAGATGAGGAGTAAGTAATTGTTGAGGAATGTGTGTTTGACTGTATGTGTTATCTGCAGTGTACATAATAATATGTTTGTACAACCTCCACCCAATGCTGATACTGATACTTGCTTCTCCTCATATTTCAGCTGCCAACATGACACAAGACCAGAGGCAAGGTTTCCACAAGAGGGCCGAATGTTACTGCCACGTAATGGAGGTTGAGACCGGATACCCCCGAATGAGAAGGAGGTTCCGCAGTGAGAAGGCATCAGGGGAATGGTGTGCATTACACATGGTGGATCTCCAAAGCAGCCACACGAGGACACTGGAGCAAAACCATCAGGGGTGCAGAGGGCCAGACCAAGGCCCTCCACGTCAGACATGAGAAGGGACATGGTCAAGATTTTGGTCAGTCTTAAAAAATTGGAGGAGGAATCAAGAAAGAACTGGAGGATGTTGCGATACATCAAGAAAAAAAGGAAGAAAAGCAGGAAATTAACTTTTTGTGTTGTACAACCTCCTAGTTCCTTCCCCTCCCTTTTACTGTTTTGTATAGTTTTAGAGTGGTTTTTAGATGGGCAGTTTTAGGTTAGTGTAGGGTAGGCATAGGTTCGATTAAGTATAGTGGGGTGAGTTTTCCTACATTTTTTATTGTTGGGGTGTTGGGTGACGGGGTCATGTTGGAGTATTTGTGTAATATATATATATATAATAAACAAATACCAAAAAAAATACTTAGGCCATAAGTTAGTTTAGTACTTGTGTAGTCATAGTTTATGTTGTCATACTTGTACCTTGTCTCTTAAGGGGATGGGGGCAATGCTTAGAGTGTGGTGTTACATGTGTAATATACGTTTAGAATAGGTTAGATAGGTGTAGTTGTTAGTTAAGTATGGTTAATTAAAGGTTAGTTTAGCTTTGGGTAGTTTTTAAGTTTTCTTTTGGTATATGGTTTTAAAATAAATCCTGTTATTCTTAGCCTAATAATTTTGTAATTTGATAGAGTGTCTCGTGAGTGTGCTGGTCAAATTGGGGGAATGGCCCAGGGTATGCTTACTGTCTTGATATCACAGGTTTTCCATGTGCATCCCCTATGAGCAAGGAGCTGCCAGAATGGCTGCTACATACTGTCTACTAGTACATACACTTGCCAACCAATGTTCCAGCCATTCACAATGTGTATGTATACTTTATCTTGGACAGGTAAATATGGTACTTAACTTGTCATTGGTGGGGTCCTGCAATTTTATTGTTGGCAAGTGTGGTACATCTGACAACAGGCTAATTTGGAACTGTATCCTGCAACGCTGACAGGTGGCCATCACTGATAAGGTTAGCTTTTCCTGTACTACACAAATAAGGTGTACTGGTACTCCCATCTGGGTAAATTACCATTGATTTGGTTCAAAGTCATACATGCCATATGTCTACTTCAAAGGATATTGATTCAAAATCACATAGTATACTCAGTAAGTTGGTTGTAGCTGAAAACACCACCATTCAGCTTTCTCATGTTAGGATCCTAGTGTGTGGCTTAGTGTCTGACAGTCATGCACTCATGTACTGGTATTCAGTACACATTGACATGCATTGACACAATGCTATCTTTTAGCTGAGTAGATGGATCATAGTAAACGCAGAAATGCTACATGTGTACAAGGTGCTTTATTTACAAGTGCAATTGTAATTGTGATTTCTATATAATATCCATTTCACAAACCCTATTAGTGAACATTAGCCATATGTAGCACAATCGGAGTCCAGGGTTGAGGGACATGTCATGAAGCATGCTTAGAAGTAGTGTGCATTAAAGGAATTTCAAGAATTGCCAATCGGTATGGAAGAGGCAATGACAGCACGTAGCAGACAATTCAACAGTGATTAGAAGAAGAGGGCAGATTTCCTACTGTCACAACATTGGCATGATCTTAAGCCCAGAACTAACGAGAAACTATCCTTGTGGAACAGACTGGTGCTACCGGGTGCTTTTCATTGTGAATGTTATTCCTTCAACATCTCCATCCTCTGATGTGGGTGGTGCCTCCTGTGCCATGGCTGATGCTGTTGTACAGGAAGAGGGCCACACACACTTCAGGGGATAGAGATGTGGAGTCAAAGGTCCTGCCAGCTGCCATTTGTGGCAACACAAAAGGCAACACTGCTGCAAGGAGGAAATGCTGATTTTTCAACACTGCAGCAACATCACTGTGATAGGCAGAAATGTTTTCCCTGAAGGAGGCCATTTTCCACTGTATGGACTCCAGGGTAAGTGCATGATGCTGGGAGTTAGGGAGGGCATTTGTTGTAGCCTCTGCTTCATGACAGCAGCTATGTTCGCCAGAGACTGCTGGAGTCCACATAGCAGGGAATGGGTACCTCTGATGGCAGCTGAGTTGTCCTTATTTGGACCGAGGCACGTCCACACTCCATCTAGGCTGCCTGCAATGAGAAAGTGTAAAATCAATATTCAATTGTATTAGCTGTTGACATAGGACATCATGTATTTGCCACCAGAGGCTCAGTGACATGTCACTGACCCAAGGTTGTGGTTGTAGCATTGTCTATCACACATGGGTCAAGCGCACTAGTAACGGAAAATGACAGAGCGCAACTCTACACTAAAAGTGGCAGCACCCGCTGCATCATTTTCACAATGCAGTGATTTGACGTATTTATTTGTATCTGGTGCACCTCTGTGTTGTACCCTCCACAGGCACTAAACTGAGCTAACTTGTGCCAACGCAGGCATCCTGGTACCATCATGCAATCACAATCACTACTATCGATTCGGCACTTACACACAGAAGTGGCAAAATGTCATTTTTAAATGATATTTTATTTCCAGGAAGGGACACCTTCCCACACGTTGACAATCATGTCTGGTATTTTGCTCTTTCTGTGCTTGCTGCAGAATGCTGCACACATAGAAAAATCAAAAAACGAGGAGGAATAAAAGTGTAACTCCACGTTGCACCTTGCTAACACCATCCCTGGGGTGGCGTTAGATTTTGGCACTGCCTCAGGTTTGCTAAAACTCGTAAATCTGAGGCAGCGGCAAAATGCAATGGGTGTTGCTGTGGCACGACCACAGCAACACACATGGCACGTCCCTTCCACGCAAAGGGCTGATTGTGAAGGGGCCATATTTACAGGGTGGCATTAAGACACAAAAAGTGGCTTAACACCACCTTGTATCTACGGGACAGGGCATTGCTCCACTGGAGTGTCACAAAAAGTGATGCTCTGGTGGCACTTGGGGCTCATAAATATGCCCCTAGGTATTTTGGGGCATGTAGGTACCCCAAGTGCCACCTGAGTGTAACTTTTGATGAGATTCAGGTGGCACAATGCCCTGCCTCATATGTACTAGATGGCATGAAGCCACTTTTTGTACCTTGATGCCACCTTGTACATATGGCCCCTTCACACCCAGGACTTTGGGTGTAAGGTGTGTGCAATAAGTGTTTCTGTGGGTGTACCACAGCAACACCCATTGCATTTTGACACTGCCTCAGAATTTGGACTATTTGTATAAAGGATGCTGGGCCAATATCTGAAACCAGCCCAGGGGTGGGTTTAGCATGGCATAATCTAGGAGTAATGCTTACATTTCCACTGAATTTCTTGCTTTTACTATGTGTGCTGCATTCTGCTGCACACAGAGTAAGAGCAAATCATACTTTAAGTTTGTTTTTGTGCAGGACGGTGTTCCTTCCTGCACATAAATATTATCCCCATCAATGCAGCCATCCATGCACTATGGCTGCATTGGCGCACAACATCTAATTTCCACTTGCGCAGGGGGCTACACAGGGGTGCGGTATATCCTTCAGTATACTTTGCATCCCTGCCTTTTGGAAATGATGGTGCATGATGCTGCCTAATTTTTCACAGCAGCACGTACCATAATTTTCTGTTTGATTTAGCCCTCTATCTTGTCAAATGGTGAGATTGCAGCCACTTGTCAAGTGCACACATGATGTTCACAAACATGCACTATGTGTTGTATGCATTTTACTTTGTGCCCATTCCCATGTGACGCATATGGTTGTATGTGAGTTGTGGGTTCACCTTGTATGGGTTGTGTTCCACTGGATGCAAGCTTTAGGGCAGATTTGTTTCTTATTTGGCATAGCATAGGGCAGCTGTAAGATGTGTTGCAGTACACTGTAGAAGTTTAGATATGCAGTGATGTGCCATATTTACTAGAACACAGTACAGCCCTGCAATTCCCCCTGCATCTGCACAGATTTGTGCTCCCTGCACAAACACAGGCATGGTTGCAACATGATGACGGGGTGCCTGCCTTGAAGGGATGATTTGTTCATGTGCAGGGAGGTGTCCCTTTCTGCACATGTACAAGCTATTTTTGCTGAGATGGCATTTCAATGTGTGCTGCAAGATGCAGCACCCATGAGTAAAGTCAATGCAACATTGAGGAAGGGAAGCATTTTGCCAGCGACTCCACCCTGTCACCGCCCCTCGGGTGGTATTGACTTCCATTCTAGCCTCTGATGTCTACGTTGTGTTGGTACAGGGGCTTTGACTATATGCAATGGGTGTTGTAATGGCACAGCCACACTGTTTACATGTGCCTACCAGGCAATGTGGTGCATATTCACATGGTGGAGTATAGCCATAGTGAGTGGCCTATGTTGACGTTGTGTAAATATTGGAGTGCGTTGCACAACCAAAGCATGGGTACATGTGTGGCTTGGGTGAGGATGATGCATCTTGTTTCAGGGCCTATGTGTCCTGATGCAACCTTTTAGCATGCATTGAGTGTGTCCTATGTGCCTCCCTCTTCTGCCATTAGTGGAGTTCCAGATAGCCCCCTCTGCAACTTAACCTGCATTTGTGGTGGTTCCTGGTAGTCTACACTGTCCTGTCCTGTGATTCCAGTGACCAGCTCCTCCGGAATGACTGCTGCAACCAGCTCATCCGGGTTCTCCTATGGTGTGAGACTTCCACCTCCTGTTTGCAGGGCTACCTTACAGTTCCTGATGAGTTTCTCCATAGTCCTGTGCTTGCAATTGTGCCAGCACTTTTTGACCTCAGTGACAGACCTCGTCACCTCAACAACATTGTTGATTTTGTCCACTATTGCCTGCTACCAACTGGCAATTTGGAGGTGACGAAGACCTGGTGTTGGTGTTCTGTGACCTCTCTGACCAGGATGTCATGTTCCTCCTCGCTAAAGCAAAACATGCGCTTTCTCTTCTCTTTCTCCTGTGACTTTTCTGGACCCTTCTGGCTGGTACTTGGGTGTCTTGGGTCCCCCTGAGGTCTCCCCTGTGCCGATAATTCCATCTTCTCTTGCAATTGCACTCTTTCCTGCTTGTGCATTTTGTTTTGATGCTATTGTGGTGTAAACATGGTGCTAACCCTTTTGCAGCATGTTTACATGCCGCAAAATGGTGTAGCGCCACTTTTGCAGCATTAGCGTCATTTGTGCATACGGCATGTCACAGATGTCAGTGCCTTAGTGGCATCCTACCTCATTTCATAAATATGGTGCAAGAATGGTACTTAGGAATGCTGCTAGCTCATGTTAAAAAAATTACGTGCAACTGCGCTACCTAAGTTGTGCGTCATTTTTCATAAATATGCCCCCTAGTGCGGTTGGTTACTTATGTAATAAATACCAATTTAATTCAACATTCTGAAGTCAGACCACACAACCACACTATAAACTTTAATTTAAAATCAGGCAGTACAATATACAGATGTAGCTCTTTGCTTTATCTCCATCTGTTTTAAAGGAGACACTTGTTGTAGTCATGGTGCATGGGTAAATGGAATAATCCTTAGAACACCTATGACAGCAAGGTGGTCCAGGGGAAATCCAGGAGGAAATGGAGTTATTATACACCTAAAGAAATTGAATACTTCAGTGTGGCTGTGCGCCTTTGGTGGGTGGATTGATGGATGGCAGAATGAATGTGGATGGGTGGACCAACGCAAAATGCAGAATGAAATGAAATGGAATAGAAAAATAAAACAAAATAAAAAATCTTTAAAAGAATAAAAAATAGAAAAACTAAAATAAGAATTAAAATAGAAGAAATTCATAAAATTAAAATTAAAAATTAAAAAATTAAAACAAAAACTAAAATAAAGAAATAAAACATTCTAATAAAGAAATGAAATAAAAAATTACATTACAACATAATAGCACAAAAAAAATGAAATAGAAAATACAAAAATAAAATATAAACTGAATATGAACAAATGATCAATAATTAATGATGTTTGTAAGTAAACGTATGACAATTGGCAAAGACATATTGGCTGGATGCACAAAGCAGCTGCCAGCCACATGATAAAACAACAAAAAGGAGCAAGGAGGCATGGGGGACAAGGAAGAACCCATGCAAGCCTATGGCAAAGGAATAATGGCTGCATGCACAAAATGGCTGTCAGCCACATAATCAAACAACAACAACAAGGAGCAAGGATAACAAAGAAGAGCATATGCAAGCCTATAGCAAATACATGCTCACTGGATACAGAAAATGGCCACCAGCCACATGGTTAAGCAACAACTGTGAAAAAGGAGGTATGAAGAACAAAGAACACTTGCATGCCTATGGACATAGACTGCACAGAATGGCCTCTGGTCACAGGCCATGGAGAGCTAAACACATGGTGGATAGTGACAAATACACCCACACGCACACTGGCGAAGAGGAGGCATGGTGGTAACACAGAAGAAACACTAACATTAACTCCTCAATGCAAAACACGAAAAATAACTGAGCTGTAAAAATCTTACAACAGTACACACATCCTCTTGCAGTATCAAATATTACCACACAGTGTATATACTTTTTGCAAAAAATATGAAATCCAAACATTGGACAACATTTCTAATTTATCCCGATGGTGGAGAACATGGCGGGCTGCAGCGTCGGTGCTGTGCGCTGAGCGCCGCATTTCCTGGGCGGGGGCAGAGTGGTGATTTCCTGCTCGTGTCGATGTGTCGGCGCGGTTTGCAGGAGACCTGGAGATCGGGGGAGCTTCGGAGCGGCTCAGACAACCGAAGCAGTACTTTGGGAGCCCTGTGCTGGAATAAAGCCGCCCTGGAGCTCCGACACTCAAGGAGGGCTGTGGTGCAGGCCCCTCCTAGTGGAAGCAGAGGCAGAGGCAGCACACGCAAAGGCTTGATGAGTACAGAGCCGCTCAAGGCAATGGTAAGTAGGGGGAACTCAACGTGGAGAGGAATTAGAGCATCGGAGAGACACAGAAACTCTTCAAGAAGTCAAGAGGGGCAGACCCTATCTCAGCACACTTGGAGTGGAGATCAAATTCAAGGTAGGAGGGTCAGTGACCCTTTTTGTTTGGAAGCAGCTTGTGATATCATTAACCCCACTGTTTTAAGGCAGTCTGAGAGTTCTCCGGGCCCCGGAGGTGAAGCTATCTCTTCTAATTTACTGGGACACCTGCCTAAAAAACAGATTCGGAGTTTGAGTAGTACAAAAAATAGCAAAATTATCCCTAAAATCACTCCCTCAGTGAGAACTTATTTTAAAGTTAAGCCTGGAATTGCAGATTCTCCATATAAGAAACTGGAAATACAACAGGAAAAGGGTACTCAAGGCACTGCAGATATGGAGGAGCAAAGGGATATAGGGGATCCTGGGTCAAGAGGTCCCCTCCAGGTAACTCAGCTCGCTTCAAGAGTTGACGAGGAGTCAGGTTTATGAAGGGGTCCCTCCCATACAATTATCTAGAGATGTGGTTCTCCCTGACGGCAGTTTAGGACAAAGGGCCCCCCAGAGTTGATCCTAGTGGTGACCCTTCAGTGGAAATGATGTTTCACTCTGTCTCTAAGGATATTGAGACAAGCTTCTCAATTTCGGAAAAAAATCAGGGGGAAATAAGAGAGGCCTGTGAGGCTTTGGAAAGGAAGCTTGATCTCTTGACATTAAGAACTCAGGCTCCGGAGGATACGGTGGGAGCCATAAAAGAAGAATTAGGAGTACATAAAGTAGATATTCAGGTGTTGAAGGATTCTGAACAGGCTTTACAGAGTAAATTGGAACACTTGGAGAATAGCACAAGGAGGAACAGCTTGAGAGTGTTGCATGTTCCAGAAGAGCAGAAGGAGAAAATCGGAAAGCATTTCTAGTTTCGCTTATAAAGACTGTGCCCTTGTTAGAGGAGAGTGAAGAAGAAATTATATGTGATATTCAAAGGGTACATAGAAATCCTTTTAGGAAAAACCCAAATAATAGTAAGCCCCAGAAAATCCTGATCAACTTTTTAACATATGGCCTAAAAGGAAAAATTCTCTCTAAGGCACTTAAGTTGAAAACTATTAAAGCTCAGAATTTCTCGTTCGAGATCAGATCAGACTTTTCTACGATTACCATTAACAAGCAATGGGAGTTGGGGCAGCGGGTCGAGGAATTTAAAAGGTTAGGGGCGTCTGCACAACTTAAGTTCCCCGCTACCCTTAGAGTCTTGTACAACAATAAGATGTATAATGTTAGAGATGGTAAGGCAGCAGAAGAGTTGCTGGCAGATATCAAGTCAGGGCATTGTGCCAATGGAAAGTAATAAGTTTGGCCCTCGCCCGGAGCCACGTGCGCTCATGTTATGGGCCTGCACCGGTCCATTATTCGTAGGGGGTTCTCCAAGGGTGGGAGGGAGAGGGGCGATGGGGATTGGAAGGGGGCACTGGGTGGGGAGCATGAGGGGAAAAAAGAAAAAACGGTTCCTCAATTAATTTGGCACCTAGCTGGCAATGGCAAGTGATTTTAGTGAATGCCAGGACCCCAGGGGCAGCTCCTTTCAGATACTTTCTTGGAATGTTAATGGCAAAGGGAAGAAGAGAAAAGATTTTACAATATTTAAGAGACTCTCCAGCTCAAATATTAATCTAGCAGGAGGCTCATTTAACTAGAGAAGAGGGTAGTGAGTGTTTAAAAAGCAAATATGGCTTCATTCCTATGTTTGTACTGAGCATAATTTTAACACCAGGGGAGTAGCTATTCTAATTAAACATGGGATTAAGGCAGGAACACTGGAGATGAGGTCAGATTCAGTGGGCAGATGGATCATAGTTAAAGTACAAATTAAGAACAGAAAAGTTACACTGTTTGGATTTTATGGCCCGAACTGTGATGATACACGCCGCCTATAAAAGCTTTTTTCACAGCTGACTTCCCTGATCCTGTCATGATGGCTGGGGATTTCAATATTGTATTAAATAACAAGCTAGACAGATCAGAGAAGTGCAGATCTCTAGGGACTTCAAAATCTCAGCGTTACTTGAGAGGAATGATGAAAGAGTGGTGGTTAAGTGATCTATGGTGGCAGAGAAGGGGGGAACTAAAGGGTTTTTTCCTTTTATAATAAAAAATATAAGCATGCCTCTTGCATAGATTATTTTCTTATTGATATGAAGTTGTGGGGTTTAGTAGACGATATCACCTACCTGCCTGACCATTTATCGGACCATGCAGAGGTAACATTAGATTTAAGGTTGGCAGGGGGGCCGTGCAGCAGTAAATGGACAATTGATCGCACGTTATTACAAGAAGTTGAGGTTATGTGTCAGTTGGGAATAGAGATGGAAGATTTCTTTAAAGACATCCTGGGATCAGCTCCGGTTGCAGCAGTATGGGACACCTTTAAAGCAATTATGACAGGTAAAATCTTGTCCGTAGCCAGCTATAAAAATAAGCAGTATAGGTCTGCTACCCTTCTCTTAGAACAGGGCATGTTTAAAGTAAAGAATCAACTAACTTTGAATACAATGAAGGAAGAGGTTGAGGTTTTGGAGAATAAGTTGAGGGGGGTGAGATGCCAGCTTGAAGAGGTGTTACAGGCTAGGGTTGTTAAAAGAGAAGAGGCTAATAAGTTAGCCCATTATGAATATGGGGAAAGTGCAGGAAAATTACTAGCCTGGAAGTGTAAGCAAGACCAAGTAAGGAATTATATCAAGGAAGTTGAGATAAATCAGTCAGGTGAGAGATCACCGAGTAGTAAGGCAATGGAGGCCGCTTTTCAAAAATTATTTTTGGACCTATATATGGAGGAGACAGTGGTAAGGGAGGAGGATATAGGAAGATGGTTGGGGGATGATAAATTTCCATCCATTACACAAGAGGAGCAGAAATATTTTAATAGACCAATTTCTGCTGGGGAAATTAGGACTGTGTTAAAAGGTAGTAAGGGAGGTAAGGCAGCCAGACTAGATAGTATTCCGATGGAACTTTATAAGGCGTTGGGAGAGGCAATAATTCCAGTTTTGGTAGATTTTTTTTCTGCGATTTTTTAATAAAGGGCCCCTATTCCAAGTTCATGGAATGAGGCCACAATAGAAGTAATTTTGAAACCGGATAAGAGCCCGGTTAAATGTGAATCGTATAGGCCTATTTCTTTGCTGCATTGTGATTACAAAATATTCACAAAAATACTTGCAGACAGATTAAGTAGAGTGGCGGGTCGTTGGATTCATCCAGACCAGAAAGGGTTTATCAAAGGTAGATTTTTACATGAACTGACGTATAATCTGGTAGGGGCTATTGAAATGGCTACCTCTCTGGAAATATCTCTGGGAGTAATTACTTTAGATGCAATGAAGGCCTTTGATAGAGTGAATTGGAATTATTTAGGTCAGATTTTGAGATTATAAAAGTTGGGAGAGAGCTTTTGTAGAACAATAGGTCTTATATATAAAGCTCCCATTGCAAGAGTTTTAGTAAATGGTAATCTTATGGAGCCTTTGAAGATAACTAGGGGCACCAGGTAGGGTTGCCCGATTTTCCCTTTATTGTTTGACTTCTATATAGAGCCATTTGCGAGGAAAATATGGGGGGATTCGGTCATTGTACCCTTTATTTGTAATTGCTGGGTGAAAAAGGTAGCCTAACATGCTGATAATCTCTTAGTATTTACGGCTGACTTAGCATCAGCTTTGTCCACACTGTTGGCCCTAGCGGAGGATTTTGGTAGAGTGTCTGGTTACCGTGTGAATCCTGAGAAAACAGAGGTCATGGCATGGAATCACAAGAAAGAGGGACAAGGACGATTGAAGAGGGAAATTAGATTCTTAGGGATTTCGTTTACACAAGAAATTGACCATCTTGCAACATGTAATTTAAAGCTTTCGGTAGAGAAAGGTTGTAGGTCCTTACAAAGATGGATGTATCTCCCCCTGACAATTGTGGGTAGAGTTAATTTGGTAAAGATGATGATCTTGCCTAAAATTAATTTTTTGTATAGCTCCATCCCACTTTCAATGCACAAACATTACTTAGGGAAGCTTCAGCAAGCTATCACCTCTTTTGTTTGGGCATCAAAAAGGCCCAGGATTTCTTGGAAAAAATTGAGGAGAAGGAGAGAAAAGGCAGGGTTGGCACTTCCAGATTTAAAATATTATTCTTGGGCATTTCAATTTAAAACCACAAAAATTTTGTTTTCTGTCCCTGACTCTTCGGCTATTGGGGATATGCTTAAAGCTATGGTTGCTACCATTAATGGAGCTTCTAAAAGATTTCTTTACAAATTTGGAGACCCAAAATAAAAATAAAATAAAAAAATTGAAGATCTTAGGCGACCTTACAGCAAGTTGGTATTACTTAGGAATTGCAGCGGGAGTTAGTTACTACAGTCCATATGCCCCCATCTGGGATTCACCAGGCACCCCTGAATGCCTAAAGGATGTTTTAGCGCTACCTATTAGAAAGGCTGGTATAGTGATCTGGGGTGACCTTATCAGTGGAGTGGCTTTAATCTCCCAGGAAGAGTTTGAGGATAAGATGGGGGGAGCCCTTTCCAGCCTGAAATATGGTTGATTAAAAGGTTGGTTGCTGAAGGCGTGAGTAACTTCTGGGGCTGCAGATGTTTTGGAGGAGTGTGTGTTATCAGAATCCCCTAGACTTAAGATGGTTTCGAGATGGTATTGGGATGGTATTGGGAGATGTTAGAAGGTTTGGATGGTGAATTTATATTGGCCCACACTCTTTGGGGGAAGGTTATGCCTCAAGAGCAAGTAAAGTTATGGTGGGAATCATCTATGACTTCTTTGTTCAAGATAGTAAAGCCTGTTTCTTTACGGAAGAACCATCTTTTTACTATACATAGAGCCTACCTATCCCCAGAAAGACTTTCCAAAATAGGGAAAAGCAAAAAGATAAACTGCCCTAAATGCGATTTACAGGGTGCTACTGATATACATATGTTTCAGGATTGTCCAGGGGTGGCCCTTTTCTGGAAAGAAGTGTGTATTTCCCTGTCAAGTATGTTGGGACGAGAAATTCGGGCAAGCCTTCCCTTGATTATATTCGGGCATTTACAGGAGCAAGACTTACGAGGAGGTGATGGTGGGAAAGGATACAAAGGACCCAAGAATTTGGGGCCAGATGTAGCAAACAGTTTGCACGCCGCAAACAGCGAATTTCGCTGTTTGCGACATGCAAACTGCACTTGGCAATGCACAAAACCCATTTTGTGATTCGGTAACCTGGTTACCGAATCGCAAAATGAGTTTGCGAGTTGCAATTAGGAAGGGCAGTCCCCTTCCTAATTGCGAGTCACAGTGCAATGCCAGATTTTGAATGGAACTGCAAAAAAAATTTCAGAGCTGGCTCTGAAAAAATGAAACAAAAACGTTTCATTTTTTAGTTTTGTAATGCATCTCGTTGTCCTTTAAGAAAAACGGGCTACATTACAAAAAAAATAAAAAACTGCTTTATTTAAAAGCAGTCACAGACATGGTGGCCTGCTGTCTCCAGCACGCCACCATCGCTGTGAGTGCAGCGAGTCTCAAGGGGGTCGCAAATTGCGACCCACCTCATTAATGTTAATGAGGTGGGCCTTTGCGACCCCCTTGCGAGGGACACCATCCTACATTCCAATTTGCAAATTGCAATATACCTACATCTGGCCCTTGAGTCTTTATTCTATTTTGGTGAATGAGAGAGAAATATGTCAAAAGTGGATGACAGAATCTCCCCCCTTTCTTCTGAATTGGTTCCATGCTCTTTTCTATATGGCAAGAATGGATTTGGAGGTGGGTGGTTTAACTATGAGGAACAAGGAAATGTGGGTCCCCTTGATTAATTGGAAAAGAGTTCAAGAGAGGCGATAAAAGAATAAAGGGGTTTAAGAGCAGGTGTCTGCATTTCAATGTCCAATGATTATTTTTCCTACCCCCTCCCCGTCAGCTCTGTCGGTATGGATACTCTCCTACTGTGGGATGACTGAATGAGAGGAAAATGGGTCTCCATGGCATGGATCGGCTCTACTCTTGAGAGGGTGCAAAGAGTAACTGTGAAGTTGATTTAGGAGCTCTGAGGTGTATGAGGACAAGAAAAGATTAAAAAATAATCTAATTTAATCCAATGCCATTCATGCCCAAAATTAAGTTTTAAAAACATGTACCACTGAAATAGTTATTTCATGCACTGATCACTTCTAGTACTGGGCCTACTGCCTGAATGTTCCTTTGGAAATCTAGGCCACATTGTAAAATAATATTGCAAATGTTACAAACATGCAGAAAAGGGCAGGTACTACTGAGCTGTGCAACAATTTTCCTTTAAAAATATATGAACAATTAGTGAAATGCAAAACAAATAACTAGGCCCATACTTAAACTCCAGGCCACCCACTCCTATACATTTTCTAAATCTAATTAAAGTACAAAGGAATATTGGTGCATGCCCAACACCCTTATTTAATGGTTTTAGAATTTACTTGTGTGATTTCACAAACCCAAAGTCCTTAAATCCAAAGGTATATCCAAGAGACACAGAGAGTGATCCTTCCACCGTGAAATCCAAGTGAAAAGTGACCAGGAGATGAACAAAGCTCAAGAGGAGCCTGCTGGACAGGAACAGGAAGTTGGATTCTCTGTTTGAAATAAAAAAGGCTTCTTGCACTAAAAAACAGCTTGAAGGGTCCACTGGAGAAATTCTGCAAACTCTGCCAGATTGTTACACTGAGTCGCATAGGTAGATCGAGAGGATCGTTTAAAAGCATGCAGCTAGATTTGATAAAGCTGCTTGCATGCAATGGACTGAGATATGTCTTGGCCATTGTATGCATTTTTTCACACTGAGTTAAAGCCTACCTGACCAGGAAAAATGATGGTCTCACAGTGGCAAAGCTGATACTTAGTGAACTGATACCACATTTCAGGTTCTCAACTTCTCTAGAGTCAGAATGAGGAACTCATTTCAACAGTGAGGTCCTGAAATTGTTGTGTGTGGCATTATAAGTTGAGCAAAGGTTGCATTGCAGCTACAGACATGAAGCTTCTTGACCTGTCGAACAAATGAACGGCATCCTGAAGTTCAGGCAAAAGTATGTGCTTCTACGACTTTCAAATGGCTAGATGCAGCACCTCTTGTCTTGAAAAGCATGCACAGTACACCTGACAGAAAGACTGGGCTGTCCCCTAATGAATTATCATGGGGAGGGCCATGAGATTGCCAGCTGTACCTACAAATGCGCTTGTGAACATTACTGATGACTGGGTCCTTCGAACTGCATTGAAGAGGTCCTGATCATTTCCTCTGACTATTCGAGAGGAAACTGAAGAATCGAGTCAAGGTAACAACAATGCTGAAGTTCAAGTAAACAAAAGATCAAAGAGAAAGAGAGCACCAAGCCGAAAATACTCAGCATGTGAATGGACACATTTTGCTGCAAATAGTTGGGAGAAAGGATTTGCAACTTTTTGATTTAACAGTTTGAATTAGTTCAATATTGTTGAGTATGAATTTGCAATTGAGCTCAAATTTGAAATCTCATTGCCCCTTGATGAGCAGAGACATTACATTTAGGAAGTGATTATTAGTGATTATAAGCTGTGCCTCTTTTGGAGACGTTTGTTTGAACATTTGCAAGTAAAGAAAACTCTTGGTGGACTTTCTAGAAGATCAATGAGCTTTGTAAATAATTACATTTTTTAAAAGACTAATGGTTTTGCAAAATTCCCTTGTGTTAGATATTCTTCTTGCACAGGAAGCTGGAGTTTGCAAGATGCTACGTGCCCAACTGTGTTGCACTTATATACCCGACAATAGTAAGTAGATAAGAAAATACACTGCAAACATGATTGACTTGAAGCAGGATCTGAAAGTGTTAACTGCAACAGGTGCATGGGAAGCAATAGGTAGTGTTTTTTCAGTGATTGGAAAGTGGTGTGAAAGTCTAGGGAGAGGAACTGTGGGAACCATTTTGAGATCCCTCTTGATTATGACTTTATGTGCCCTAGTAGCAGTTGTTCTTTATAAATTAATATTTTCTAGACAAGGGGCAGCGGGCTATAGTTCCATGCACCTAAAGCCTATCCCCTAAAATATACTTGAAATTCAATAGAAATTGACAATTAGCTAACATGTGCACTCATTCCAACACCTGCTGCCAAGGTGCAATCCTGAGAAGAAACTATAAAGAATTAAGGCCCGTATTTATACTTTTTTTGCGCCGCATTTGCGTCATTTTTTGACGCAAAAACGGCGCAAACTTGCAAAATACCATTGTATTTTGTAGGTTTGCGCCGTTTTGCGTCAAAAAGCGGCGCAAATGCGGCGCTAAAAAAAGTATAAATACGGGCCTAAATTGCTAAAGGTGCACCACCCTCGACAATATTAAAAAGTCCAATTCATTAATATCTGTCCATTTTAAATCTTCTCTTTAGTCTTCTTTTCTTTTTAAAATAGGCAAGAATTCATAGCAGAAACAACCAACACATTTGAAATTAATGAATTGGACTTTGTAATATTGTCTACGTTGGTGCACCTTTTGGCAATTGATTTCTTTATAAATTAGTTGAAGAGAGCAAAGTATAGACAGAGAAAAATTGAAATGGAGACCAGGAGGAGCATATAAAAAAGTAACATTAGCAGTTAGAGGACTTCAGAAGATCTTACCTAAAAAAAAAACTCTGAAATTTGGAGTTGTCTCATTGAAAATGAGAGTTGGAGCATTTTGTGATGGCTTTGCCATCAAAGGGGGGACTGATGTAGCAGAAACTTTAAAGCTGTCCTCATGTTTCAGAGATCATCCATATGTGGCAATCTATGCATTTTATTAATCAAGGTATTAATAGTTTGATTGTAGAAATGATGCACTGAGAAGTAATTTTGAATGTGTACTCGTTTAGACTAATGTTAGAGACGTAGGTGATATTGAAGTTTAATTTAATAGTTGAATGATTTAACTGATATTATGATATAATTTAGACTCTAAACAAATAGGGTGCATTAAAACTATATTGATTTTTTAATGATTAATGTTATAAAGATGTGTGCAAAAGTAGAGAATTGCAGTTCCACATTATACTAACTATAATGTATTTATCAGAGTCATTTTGTTGAAAGTTAATGTAACATGAGTGTTAATGGAGAATTATTAATGCAGAATTTATAGTTTGCCCATTAAAATGTTTTTTTTTTCTTAAATGTATTAATGTGCTGCATTAACTCACTTGCATTAACCTAAGCAACGTATGCTAGGCCTTGTATTTAGTGTGCAGAAAATATTAACTCACTCTGTTAAAGTGAACTTTCTTTCAGACTTTATTCCCATGCGGAAGACTAGTTTGTTAATAGGTGTTATTGTTTTACACCTGGAGAGTTGTAAGTATTTAACCTTGGATGTGGAGCATCCTGGACTGTGGACTAGCAAATTAAGCATTTGTTTCAGTCTTGTGCGGAATTGTATGGATGGATACAGTTCTCATGACAGACCTGGGAAAAGATGAGGTTGTTTCAAGTTGGATTCCAGTGATCAATTTCTCTTGGATGATGCCCCTTCCATGTCAAATGAACTGTTGTCCTGAACAAATCAGATTGTTGTATGAACTTTGATATGTCGATGACCAGTTGGATTTTGTTTAGACAGAACTCCGGATTCCAGACAATAAGAAGCTGAGCCCTTTTTTCCTATATTCTGAATGCTGAGCCACTTGGAGAGGTATCTTCCTCTGTGCCTTGACCCTTTGAAATGCCTTGCTGAGACTTAAAGATTTTCTTTCCTAACGCTTGCAAAAAATCGAGCTTCTGACATGCTGACGCTGTTGTTCGAAATTACCTTCTTCAAATTCTTTTTGTCCTTTTTCTTCTTTGGCATTTTGCCTGCATGTGTTTTGCCTCACACATGTTCTCCCCTGACTGGCTGATTGTAGGGTTTTTCCTATGCCCATCTAATTTGAACTTTGATGATTTAAATTGCCTCATTGCTTATTAAAGCTAAGCAACATTTATTTTCTGTCTCTCCAATTATCTTGTGGATGTTTTGCATTGTTCTTGTCGAGTGCTTGGTTTTATTACTTCTAATTCATCTGAACTCATTTCGTCACCTTGGTCAACCTTTGGTAATTCTGTACATTTATAACTTTGTCTTGCAAATTGTCTACATAACTCTGAGCCTAGGTTTGTGATAAATTCCCTTAACTTTATTCCTGACTGGAGTTTTTCTTTTATGGCCAAGTTGGTCAAACTGTTTAACTTAATTGGTTTATTTTGAAATGTTGTTGCATGGTTCTACCACATCCTATGCAGGGTCCAAAGATTCCTTGACCTCATTGAGGATTGATTCCTATGAAGGAAGAAAATGGTTCTGTACATATCTAGAAAGGTGACTGAATTGTTAAAAACAATAGAGTGTTAGGAGATGGAAAAAGCAGTAAAAGGTTTGTGGAAGGTCACCAGATTCCTCAAATTAGAGATGAGTTTTGTCTTATTCAGATCGTTTATTGTGTCATCTTATTAAGTAGCTTACTTTGCTACAATTACATTCTTAAGAGTGGTGCCTAAACTATATTACAGAAGCATTTTGTTTGTGCTGTGGCCCTGTGGTGTCAGTAAAAAATTATGTAAATTATTTTATAATTTTATCTATAAATATTTGATAACTTGAATCTGTCCAAGAGCAAAGGTAACATTAAGGACCCTTTTTAGCTATTAGGAATGAATTGAACTTAAGAGGGTTTAAGTACAGCGCCCATATTAAGTGTGTTTCTGCATATGAATTATACTAAACATCTGTGAGAAGAATATTTTTAAAAAAAAAGGCAAATATGTTTTCTCCTCAACCAATATTTTATGCTGTTATTTATCATTAACTAAATGGGTGCTAGGACTTCCCCTGCCAGTGCTAAGCCCTTTTTGGAAGGTAGACATCAGAAATGGGCCATACTTACAAAGATATGGCACATTTTTTCTGCATCCTTGCACTGGTGCACTGTGTGCTGCCTAGTACCAATGCAAGCACATTTGCACCACGGTGCAAGGGTGCCTGTATTATGATTAGCATTGTTTTTTTGCAGGTAGGGACACCTTTCACCATGAGAAAACAACTTAAAGGCATTCCCTTTTTTAAAAGTCATTACATCTACAAAAAGGAAGTAATAAAGAGAAATAAAGATATTTCTCCACGTTTCACCGGGGTCTGGGAGGCATACTATAATGATGCATTTCATGGTTTACAATTCTCTGTAAATCTGGGAGTGCATTAGAATCTATAGGTGAATGTATGGGAATGTCCATACCCCACAAAAGTAAGCTTCCCTGACCCAAGATAACTCAAAGCAGCGAAATGTGCTGCCTTGCATTAACTTGGATTTACTAAACTATGCAGACACTCAAGGTGGCTTTCTGTGGCTTATGAAGCCCCAGGTAAGAGCTTGCAGCTCCCATTTGTAATGCAAGGACAACACAATGGGGGTCATTCCGACCCTGGCGGTCAAAGACCGCCAGGGCCGCGAATGGAGGAAGCACCGCCAACAGGCTGGCGGTGCTTCCCTGCCCATTCTGACCGCGGCGGTAAAGCCGCGGTCAGAAAACCGGGTCCGGCGGTTTCCCGCCGGATTTCCCCCGGCTGGGCAAATCCGCCAGGGCAGCGGGGATTCTGACCCCCTTCCCGCCAGCCTGTTTCTGGCGGTTTACACCGCCAGGAAGAGGCTGGCGGAAACGGGTGTCCTGGGGCCCCCTAACAGGGCCCCAGCCTGCTTTTCACTGTCTGCCTAGCAGACAGTGAAAAGCGCGACGGGTGCAACTGCACCCATCGCACACCTGCAACACCGCCGGCTCCATTCGGAGCCGGCTTCAATGTTGCAGGCCCCCGTCCCGCTGGGCCGGCGGGCGCTAACATTGTTAGTGCCCGCTGGCCCAGCGGGAAGGTCGGAATGGCACCAGCGGTCTTTTGACCGCGGTGCGGCCAAATGGCGGTTCCCGCCGGGGTCAGAATGACCCCCAATACCTTTCTAAATTTGCACCTACATTTGTGTGCTTTTTTACATACATTTACGAAAAGTAGCAAAATTCTAAATTCAACTGTGGGTATTTTGTGTAGATCCCTCAGTGTTTTCCAAAAGAAAATACTCTGGAAAAAAAAGAAAAGAAATACAAAAAATAGCAGTTGACACCATTTTAATTGGTAATTTTTTCTCACAATGATTGACTTACACAGGAAGTATACCATTACATCTATTAGAAAGTTCTAGTCACAAAGATATACAGGGTTTGGCAGGGTTTGGCAGGGTGTGGCCACAGAGGCGAAGATGGTGAGGTGTTGTAGATTTGCTCCAGACCGCCTCTGCCATCTGTACTCATCCTGCAGGCCAAGAGCATAGTCACTGGCCAATACTTCTCTGTGGCCATTCCTGGGCCCCTCTTGAGGACACCAAAAGTGGAGCAGTGTTTTGTGGGCATGCCCAGTCCAAAGAATGGTTAGAGTGCACAGAGGCGGCGACCATCCAAAATGGCGGCGGCCTTCTGAGCTGGCCTGGACTACATAACTGGCATCCCATCAGAGTTGGTGGGTGATCCCTAGAGGGAGTATCCCAGCAATTGATTTAGGAGTTTCTAGCAGCTGGGTCCTATGAGGAGTGGAGCTACGGGAGTGTTGCTGCCCTGCAGGGCCCGACTGGAGAATCTCTACCAAGAGGCCTCCAGTATCACTGCTGGATTCTGACTGCTCATGCTGACTGCAGGGCGGCCTGCGGAGGAAAGCTGGCAGAGAGTACTCCTGGTGGGGCTGTCAGCAAACCACTGTAGAGCAGTCAAGATGTGAGGCAGGGCTGCAGCCAGAAAATAAACTAGCAAGTGCCCCAGCTGCTCAGGCCTGACAAGCGGGCCATTCCCACTCCACTGAAGGCAGGTGAAGATTGAAAATGTTGGTGAGTGAGGGGCTGACCTCGCACCAGAAGGCCCAGCCACCCCTGCTTCCCTGCTGGGGGTTGCAGGGATCAGCGGACTAGGAGCACATTGAGCTCCAGCCGGAGGGCATGCTGATCAGACCTGGATGGCAAGGCCTGGAGAAATAGCTTTCACCAGGGAAGTGATCCATACATGTGTAGGGTTGTCCACAAACCCCGGTCACACTTCTTTGAAACTCTAGGGTCAGAATCACTCTAGGGCATGGATACTCACAAGCTTTTTCTCCTGGGGCCAAAATTACAGTCTGGTTTGTGGCCCTCACTGATGGGTCTGTGGTTGGGGGTGGGGTCAGGGGGCAGAGCTACTGGGTAAAAAAATCTAATTTTTGGAACATTACTAGACAATACTATATTTCAAAGCCAGATATAACATGGCGGCTCCACTGACCTCCTGGTCAGCTTCTGTTGCCCTCCCCGGAGCAGCTTCTCCAGCTGCTGCTGCTTCTGCTTGGGACGAACTGAGAGCCTGCCTGACTCTCAGTTCAAGGCACTCCTCTACCAGCAGGCTCCTGCCTGTGCCTCATCCCTGGTGGCCTAGTGACCATCTGAAAGTAAGTATATTCCTCTCCTTACTCTTTGCCTCTCTTTACTCCTGTCTTTTTACTTTTATTTCTTCACTTCTGTTCCTTTTATGTCTCTTTCTCTTTTTTGCATTTACCCTATGCCCCTTCTGCCCCTGCGGCCCTGCCCCCCTCCCCACCATGAAGCGCTTTTTCCCACCTTCTCACCTCCCAACTGACCGTACCCTCCACCTTCCTCCCCTCCTCAATGGCAGTTGCAGCGCTGTGAGAGGGCGACTCCTCTGGCCTCCTGGTCAGCATCTGTTGCCCTCCCCAGTGCAGCTCATCTGGCTGCTGCTGCCTCTGCTTGGGGCAAACTGAGAGCCTGCCTGACTCTCAGTTGGAGGCCCTTCTCCACCTGCAGGCTCCTGCCTGCACCTCATCCCTGGTGGTTTAGTGGCCATCTAAAATTAAGGCCCATATTTATACTTTTTGACGCAAAACTGCGCTAACGCAGTTTTGCGCCCAAAAACTTAGCGCCGGCTAACGCCATTCTGAAGCGCCATGCAGGCGCCGTATTTATTGAATGGCGTTAGCCGGCGTTAGCCGACCGGCGCTGCCAGGTGTGCGTGAAAAAAAACGACGTACACCAGGCAGCGCCGGCGTAGGGAAAAATGGCGTTTGGGCGTCCCAAAATGGGGCAAGTCAGGCTGAGGCAAAAAAATCGTCTTAACCCGATTTGCGCCATTTTTTTTGGGCGCCCAGACGCCATTAACATGACTCCTGTCTTAGCAAAGACAGGAGTCATGCCCCCTTGCCCAATGGCCATGCCCAGGTGACTTCTGTCCCCTGGGCATGGTCATTGGGCATAGTGGCATGTAGGGGGCACAAATCAGGCCCCCCTATGCCACAAAAAAAAAAATACTTACCACAACTTACCTTTTCTTCCCTGGGATGGGTCCCTCCATCCTTGGGTGTCCTCCTGGGGTGGGCAAGGGTGGCAGGGGGTGTCCCTGGGGGCAGGGGAGGGCACCTCTGGGCTCATTCTGAGCCCACAGGTCCCTTAACGCCTGCCCTGACCCAGGCGTTAAAAAGAGGCGCAAATGCGTTTTTTTTTGCCCCGCCCACTCCCGGGCGTGATTTTTGCCCGGGAGTATAAATACCACGCACATGCCTGGGAGTCATTTTTTAAGACGGGAACGCCTACCTTGCATCTCATTAACGCAAGGAAGGTGTTCACGCCAAAAAATGACGCTAACTCCATGAACTTTGGCGTTAGACGCATCTAACGCCAAAGTATAAATATGGAGTTAGTTTTGCGTCTAATTTGCGTTAAAAAAAACGACGCAAATTCGGCGCAAACGGAGTATAAATATGCCCCTAAGTATCTTCCTCTCTTTACTATTTGCTTCTCTTTACTCCTGCCTTTTTATTTCTGCCTCTACTTCTGTTTATTTTCTGTCTTCCTCTTTTTTGCTTTTCCCCTGTGCCATTGCTGCCCCTGCAACCCGCCCCCTACCCTCTCATGCAAAGCACTTTTTCCTGCCTTCCCGCCTCCCAGCAGACCAGACACCCAGCCTCCCTCCCCTTCTTAATGGCGGCTGCGCTGCTGGCACGCCTAAGGCACACCAAAGGCAAGCCCGTCTGCGCCTATCCGTGCCTGGACCAGCGCCACGGACCCTGGTTCTCACCCCCTGCTGGTTTGACGCCAGCACTCTACGTGCCCTCAACCCTGGAAGATCATCAACCTGCCACCAAGCCGACCCCAAGGACACCCAGGAGCCTTTTTCTTGCTGCGCCTGCTCCAGCACTCTCCAAGTATCACCCCATGATCCTGTAACAAGGTTGGATAGCCACCTCAAGTGCATACTCCTCAACAGACGCATCCTCATCAAGCATGTGGTAGAAGTCTGGGACCGCCTCGATTTAACAGCCCAGGCCACCACCTTCCTCATAGAGACTTGGAACTCCACCACCGCTGCCCCAGACATTGCCACAGCCATCCCGGACAACTACAAAATCATCCACAAGGACAGAGCAAACTTACCTGGAGGAGGCATTGTCATAATCTACAAGAACAATCTCTGCCTGACTACCCCCATCAAGTTGCAGTCTCAGTCAGCGCACAAGCACCTACACTTCCAGATCCAGACCAACCCAAACACCTCCGTACATGGAACCCTCATCTACAGGTTACCCAGACCCGGACCCCAGGTCTGTGAAGACATTGCCAACCTTGTCACCCCCAAGCACTCATCTCCTCTGACTACACCCTACTTGGCGACCTCAGTTTCCACCTTGATACCCTCGAGGACCCCAGCACCTCAGACCTCCTGGACACCCTCACAACTCTTGGCCTCAAACAACTCATCAACATCCCCACCCACAGAGCCAGACACATTCTCGACCCCGTTTTCTCAGCAGGGGACAACATCACCATCTCCCACACCTCCGAACACCATTGGATCAACCACAAGTTCATCCACTTTACCCACACAAAGAAAATCACATGCCACCATACCCCCCTGTATCCCAGTGGATGTTGGGGCAAAGTCACAGAAGCACAGTTCACTAACGCCCTCAACCACTTCCACCCACCAGACGCAGCAGGTGCTAATGAAGCTGCAAGCAGCCTACACCACTGGCTCACAAACTGTGCCGACAACAGAGCCCCTGTAAGGAAATCAGCAGGTACTAGACAGAGCAAAACACCCAAGTGGTTTACACCAGAGATACAGGAATCCAAGCGTCCCTGGAGATGATTGGAACGTAAATGAAGGCTCATCCACTGAAGACCGCACAGCCTACAAAAATGAAGTCACCACACACCACCAGAACATCAGAGTCACCAAAAAAGTCCTCTTTTAAGCACACCCCAACACCAGCACTCACAAAAGCAAAGAGCTATTTGCCATTGTCAAAGTGTTCACAAACCCCCGAGCAGACCCTCATCCATCCCTCCCTCTCAAGAACTCTGCAATGACCTCGCCATCCTCTTTCATCGTAAGATCCAGGACATCTACGAAGGCTTCAGGAACGAAAGCCAGCCAGCACTGCTCACCACCACAGACCTAGCACCCCACCAGATACTGAAGTCCTAGACCCTCATCACCATAGAGGACACCCAAAGACTGATGAGCTCCATCCACTAGGGTGCACTCTCCCGAACCATCACCCTATCCTTCAAGACTGCTACATTCCCCTCAGACTGGAAACACGCCCAAATCAGCCTGCTACTAGAGAAACCCACTGCCAACCCGAAGGAGCTGAAGAACTATAGGCCCATTTCTCTGCTTCCTTTCCCAGCCAAGGTAACGGAGAAAGCCATCAACCAACAACTCACTGAGTTTCAAGAGACACACCATATCCTAGATCCTTCCCAGTCCGGATTCAGAAGCAGCCACAGCACCGAAACCGCACTCTTAGCAGCCACTGATGACATACACATCATACTGGACCACAGAAGCACTGCCACACTCATCCTCCTTGACCTCTCAGCTTTATTTGACACCATCTCCCACTCCACCTGGATCAGGTCCTTCCTCACCGCAAGAACACGGATGGCCAGACTACCACCGTTCACATCAGAACCTAGCGACATTTGCTGCGGAGTGCCTCAAGGATACTCACTCAGCCTGATGCTTTTCAACCTCTACATGACCCCACTCGCTAAGATCACCAACGAACATGAGCTCAACATGGGCCCATATTTATACTTTTTTTGCGCCGCATTTGTGTCATTTATTTACACGAAAGCGGCACGAACTTACAAAATACAATTGTAAAGCGGCGCAAATGCCACTCTAAAAAAGTATAAATATGGGCCATAGACAACCAACTAATTCTCTCCTTGTCTGAAGACTCTGGGCAAGCCAAGAGGAATTTCCACAATGAGATGAAAGCAGTGCCCACCTGGATGGAGGCCAGCTGTCTCCAGCTCAACTCGGACAAAACAGAGATCCTCGTGATCGGCTCCACCCTTTCTGCCTGGAATGGATTCCCCCTGACACCAGGAAGACAGTCACCCACGCTCTCATCACCAGCAAACTGTACTGCGGCAACACACTCAATGCCGGCATTACCAAGAAACTTTAATCATGGCTACAAAGATTCCAGAATGCAGCAGCCAGACTCATCCTGGACATCCCCTGTCACAGCCGAATCTACTCCCACCTCAGAGACCTACACTGGCTCCCAGTCAACAAGAGCATCACTTCCAAACTCCTGATCAACACCTTCAAGGCACTGCACTATATAGGACCGGCATACCTCAACCACCGCTCACCTTCTACGTACCCAACAGACTTCTCCGTTCCTCCCAGCTCACCTTTGCCCCCAAGATCCAGAAAAGTACAGCAGGAGGAAGATCCTTTTCCTGCCTAGCAGCTGGGACATGGAACACACTTCCCCTCAAGTTCTGGCAGACTGCATCACTGAATTAGTTCAGAAAGGACCTCAAGCTCCTTGACTGAGTAGCATGCCTAAATTCAGCACCTTGAGACCCTATGGGTGATTAGCCAAGCTTTACAAATCCACAACTATTGATTGATCGACCACAATTACAAGGAGGACATTTTGCTAATACATTTTTATTATCAGACAATAGCAATCTTTAGAGGCATTGCATGGAAATTAACCCGATACTCAGCACAGGTTTAACTGAGTGAAAAATAGGTAATCAAAGAACGATATACTAAGAACAAATTTTAAACTTCATGTCTCCTATTAGTGTCCTATAATCTGGTACTATGTCTGAAATGGGAAGCCTTAAGAGCTGATCTGTAAGCTTATTTCGGAGTTTACTCTTCAACAGTCCCATTGTGGAAAATGAACTTTCATAAACATATGATGACCCAAACATACAAATTACTTTCTGGGCCACTGTACAAAGAACAGGAGATTTGTCAGAAGGCACAATGTTCCTGAGTTCTGCAGGTGCCTGTCCCAAAAAAGATGCTTTGAGAGCTGAATTGTGCTGCATGTCTAGCAGCTCCATTTGTGCTTGCACCATTTTCATACCAATAAGTTCAACAACATCAAGATTTCGTGTACTCACCATCCCGGGTTTTTCAACCAGCCTGAACAGAGCAGTGCGGACTCTAAATTGAGAAAACAGCCTTTTAGTTTTCTAAGAAATTTCCTCAAGACATGCACTAAGGTTTAGCATTGACAGCATTTCTTGTGCATTTGGAAATCACTGAGCCACATCCAACAGTTTTGAGAAGTGGATGAATTCACCAACATCCAGTTGTTCATTGAATAGCACAAGCTCTACTTCAAATGTATAAATACCATTCATCATAGAGTACACAGGCCGTTGTTTGCCTTGAAGCGTCAATTTGAGAGCATTGAAGTGTGCAAAAAGATCTGAAAATAAATGGAGCATTATAAGCCATTTCACATGCTTTTGTTCTGGAAATGATTGACTTCTAGTGTTTACAAAGTGTTCAATTTCAGAGAGAAAAACAATGAACCGCTCCAGAACAGGTCTGTATATTCAGCTTCGGAATCCTGCAAAATAGCTTTAAAAAGTCCATGATTAAGGGCTTTGGCACGAATAAAATTAACATTTTTCATTGCAATTTTTAGGACGTCATTCAGTTCTCTGTGCTTTAATTTTGCACACAAAACCTCTTGGTGAATAGTGCAGTGGTAGTCTATCACAGTCTCTGCGGTGAGCTTCTTTTTAAGCAGAGATACAAAGCCTCTGTCATGGCCTACCATGGCAGAAACCCCATGTGTTGTGATGCTGACAAGAGTGTCCAGTGGTGTGTGATGTGTTTCAAAGTAGTTGCAAGCGCTGTGCAGTATATCTTCTCCTCTTGTGTGCCCTTGCAGTGGTAAAGAGCATAGGGCTTCTTTGGGATGACATGATTTGTCTAAATACCTCACCCAAACTAATAACTGGGCCATATCACCTATATCTGTGGACTAATCCATGGCAATGCTGAAGAGACTGACTGCTTTGATCACCTGCTCCCGAACGTTTTAACCCATCGTCTCTATTCTGCATGCGCCTTGGAATCCGATAGTCGTAATGCACCAATTTCTTTTAAAATGCTGACTTTGTTGCTATCGATTTAAAAAAAAAAAAAACGGCTGCTGAAAGGAAAAATTTCTTCATCAGCTCTGTCTCTGTGAATGGCTTCTTATGTTTGGCAAGCAAGTAACACATTTTTAATGATACTTCTGTAACAGCCTCTGATTCCTTCATCTGAGAAACGGACAGCTTCTGATGAGAAAGAATCAATTGCTTTAATGCTGCCACTTTTGCTGAATTCCGTTTTGAGTGCAATAGGAAGTTCGTAGTATATCCTATGATGCATGTTTTGTAGTGCTGCTCCAGGTTATACCTCTTAAGAACATTTACTTTTTTATTTGCAAAGCAGACAGTTTTCTTTCTATTTAGGCCCTTCAACAAACAAATACTCTTCTTTTCATGCTGCCTGAAATTATCTTTGTTCAATTTGCATGGATCTTGGTCATTTGCAAGGCTTAGTAACCAGACTGTTGGCCATTGCAGAGCTCTCCAGCGGGTTTGTTACTGTGCCATAAGAAACAGGGACCAGGAATCAGATTTCTCCCACACGATCGATGGACCAATGCGCCTCACAACAGATGTACCAAAGCCGCCTCACAACAGATGTACCAACGCCGCTGCACAACAGATGGAACAGCGCCACCTCACAACAGATGGACCGATGCCACTCACGACAGATGGACAGACGATGCCTCTTGACAGATGAACTAACAACGCGCCTTGCTACAGACCTCTGTGAGCAACACCAAAGAAATGTTTTGTTTAAACGTACAAAGTGATGTGTAAAAAGATAAACATACACATTGTGATTAAACAGGTAATTAATGACAGTCAGGTTGGCACTGGCCCATTCCCAGAGAGGAAAGTTATAAAAGGGATTTTTTACAATTATGCTTACATCTTGCTAGGAATCAAGTTTGATGGTTAAAAGGTACTCCACTTGGCCACTTCTTCGAAGCCTGTCTCATGGTGTGTGACCTAGTGTTGAAGAGCCCCTAAAAGCCTTTTTAGGTTTCATGTGTCCTGATGAATGTTTCTAATGCGATCCATGCATGCACCCCTAATAAATACTATTTCCTTCCGTAACTGTGAATCTTAACATGTGTTTGTGCTATTATGCAACTATATTCCTGCACGTTTATTGTTTATTACATTTGTCCACCTACTGTTCCACAACTGGACAGATATCAACGTATCATTGCATGTGTTAGTTGCATAAACATGGAGATATATGTGTTACTGTTTCATGCATACACAAAGCACAACATAAATATGGAAACAAATGCTGATTAAAAATTAATATGGCTAAATACAGCCATGGCTATATACAGATGGAAATGTTAAAAAAATACCATAAAAAACACCAGCCCTAGTTAAGGTTAGGCCAACAGCAGCATCCTTCTCATCTTGCTCCAGCATTGTACCTGCCCGTTCGTTTCTATCTGATTTGCAGGGAGGTCCCCATGGCCCGAAATCTGCCGGGACAGCAAATTTCCTGATTTATGAGGGCAAGGTAGTCACAAAAGCTGACCTTTAAAGACAGTAAGACCAACATTTCTATTGGCTAATTACATTCAGAAGAGGAGGCAGCATAAAATAGTCAATCAGTGAGGTTGAAACTCATACTCCATATGACATCCAATACAGGTGTATGTGATGTGTGCATCTCCAAAATGTGCTTTGACTGTGGTGCAGTGTAGTATCTGCAACTAAATTAAGGATTTCTTGCCCAGTGTGTGGTAATTTGCACAGAGGTGTGTTGCACCTGTGTACAGCATTTAAGTCAAGTGTCTGTGTGCAGGCAAAGTCCATGAGGACTTAAGATGTGTTTTAATTATGGTGAAGCGAGCAACAAGTGCAGCTAAGAGGAGAAGAAACAGACCAAGAATATTCCAAGTAAAATAGAAATTTCCTGCTTGAGCACTCTTCATAGACATTAAAACACAATTTTTGGCCTTATGCTGTAGTTTTGTGCTGTCACCATGTGATGCACTGGGGCAGCTGCTTTACTTGCCTTATAGGAATTATAGTAGCATGAGGTCCGATTTAGTCAACTGGGGCTTGGAGTTCTAGGCAAGGCCAATGCAGTCATGCAAATTGGCATCCATCATCATTATAGATTTGTTGCATTTGCCACATAATCCATCTTTTGCTGAATAATCTGCAGAAAATTGCTCAAGCAGAGCAAAAGTTACTAAAGATGTGGCAACATGCAATGCCACTCAGCAGAAGGCAATTTGCAATGGTTGACTGGCCCCCTATTTTTGTTGCTTATTGCTGTATTTGAGTGCTAATTATCGACATTTTCGCTGAGACAGTGTTTACTTATGTAAAAATTATAAAATAAGCACCACATGTCGAGAGCTGGCTCCTAAGTAAGCCTAAAACCAGAAGATCTTGTATTGTACTGTAGCTTTTATATAGCGTTCTCGATGCTTGAATGGGTGCAATTTCCGATATTTACATTTTGCCCTCAACTTCATTGCTTAATTTTGCTTGTGAGAAAGTGCCAGGGTGTGCACAAACTTCTAGGACATTTCCTCAGTAGAATAATCATTCTTCACTCACATAAGTGGAAATACTCAGACGGAAACATCAGTTGGAGTAAATCCATGCATGGGTGTAAAACAAACTTCCCAAACGAGGAAACATGGGCCCATATTTATACTTTTTGACGCTAAACTGCGCTAACGCAGTTTAGCGTCAAAAAGTTTTGCGCCGTCTAACGCCATTCTGAAGCGCCATGCGGGCGCCGTATTTATGGAATGGCGTTAGACGGCGCAATCAGACCGGCGCTGCCTGGTTTGCGTTGGAAAAAACCACGTAGACCAGACAGCGCCGGCGTAGGGGGAAAATGGCGCATGGGCGTCTTAAAATGGGGCAAGTCAGGTTACGTCGAAAAAATCGTCTTAACCCGACTTGCGCCATTTTTTAACGACGCCCATCCCCCATCAACATGACTCCTATCATTGTAAAGATAGGAGTCATGCCCCCTTGCCCAATGGCCATGCCCAGGGGACTTCTGTCCCCTGGGCATGGTCATTGGGCATAGTGGCATGTAGGGGGGCACAAATCAGGCCCCCCTATGCCACAAAATATTATTAAAAAAAAAAAAAAAAAAACTTACCTGAACTTACCTGAATGTCCCTGGGGTGGGTCCCTCCAGCCTTGGGTGTCCTCCTGGGGTGGGCAAGGGTGGCAGGGGGGGTCCCTGGGGGCAGGGGAGGGCATTCTGGGCTCATTTTGAGCCCACTTGTCCCTTAACGCCATGCCTGACCCAGGCGTTAAAAAGCGGCGCAAATGCGCCGTTTTTAGCCACGCCCACTCCCGGGCGTCTCTTTTGCCCGGGAGTATAAATACCACGTAAAGGCCTGGGAGTCATTTTTTAGACGGGAACGCCTCCCTTGCATATCATTAACGCAAGGAAGGGGTTCACGCTAAAAAATGACGCACATTCCGGGAACTTTGGCGCTATTCGCCTCTAACGCCATAGTATAAATATGGCGTTAGTTGGCGTTAGTTTTGCGTCGAAATTGCGTCAAAAAAAACGACGCAATTTCGGCGCAAACGGAGTATAAATATGGCCCATGGTTTTTAAATCATAGATTGTGCTATTTGTCTGTGCGTAAGTCTGCATTAAAACAAATGTTTTGAGAATGAGGCACAACATTTTTCCAGAATATTTCCTGCCACCTTAGAAACCTTATGCAGCAAAGACCTCTACCCACGAAAAAATATTTTTCCATTGTTCAACATGTACTCATTCATACATTTTTACCTGACCAGAAAATATATTGTGATGATTGGGACCCATTAAATTGATATATTTATATTTTTGCCACAGTGGCAAAATAGTTACAATAACACTCATAATTACAGTGAAATTATGAACATGTCACACATAGAAATCTCAAACCTTGGCAGCTATGCAGAAGAGAAAGCCCCAGGAAGCCTGCCTTACCTGCCAGAGAAACTGGATGCATGGGGCAGAGATGCTGGAGGCTCCATCATCCTGTCAGCAATTTATGAACTCTGACTTTTAAGGGGCCTTTACTTCCCGCCACTTCCAGGCCCGTGACATCACAGTGGCACACCAGTAAACATAGAAGAGGGCCCTTGGAGCAGTAGCATGCGCATTCAAGCTGTTACTGCGCATGCTCCCGTGTCCCTCTTTTGTGTTTACGGCCCCTCATGTAAGTACACAGCAAGATGTCCACGAGCTGCCAAAGAATGCATCCCGGGCCATTGGGCCGTACTGAGTACCATGGTTCTAGGGCATCACCTGACTTGTCTGGAATGGACCGAAGTCACCAGTGAAGAAAGCGGGCCACTTCATTTATAGAGATGCAGCGGTACAAGGGGGGGGGCTTTCAGGCAGTCACTTCGGATTGAGGGTGCTCTTCCAATAAGGAGCTGCTATGACCAAACATATTTCTTGGCATAAAAATCTTTTATGGGAAGGAGGAAGCCTAACAGGTCATAGCCGGAGATGCCTGTGGAGCGAGACTCACTGAAACTCATAGGGGAGAGCCCTTTGAGGCCTTGGTGGAAGATCCTAAACAGGACCAAGTCGAACTCAACTGCCTAAGCTAAGTTGTAAACAGTTATGTTTATGGGGGATTATAGGGCGTCACATGCTTCTGGGGTGGGAGCGTGGGGTGAGGAGGAGTTAGAGGAATTAAATGGTTTGTTTGTTCTGGTTGTGATAACTTATTCCTGCACAGCTGGCAGCAAACATGAACAACCACTATGTAAAAACATTTGTGCCACCTATCTGATTGATTGCACCCATCACCTATATGCATGACACACAATTAACCCTAACTCTGATGGCTACTTTTCAGGTAATGATATGGAATGTTAACATCTTCTGGGCTGGATTATGTGAATGACTGTCCTCCACTAAGCTAAGAGAAGCCGCCTGGTAGTCTTATTCATGCAAGAACTGCATTTACTAGGTACCAAGAGACATTTCCTAGGCAGATTTGGGAAAGATTGGTTCTCCCATGCAGGCTATACCAGGGGATCCAAAGGAGTAGCCATCCTCCTGCATAGAAATTTCCCATTGGTGGTAACAAGGACCTGTCTGAACCCCCAGTGTTGTTATGTGGCAGTTGAAAGCACAATGGAGCGAAACCAGTTTAATATTCTGAGTGTATACATAACACCTCACTTACCCACACAAACCTCTAGGGTACTCAAGGGCATTGTCACAGGTTGCATTTATAGGACCACAATCATGGGAGGAGACTTTCATGTGATGCCTCACCTCCTTGGGATACCCCTCAAGACACTGAATTCAAAGAGCACAGCAATTTGGGTCCCAGATGTACTTCATGGGTGATGCATGGAGGACCTGGCATGTGGAGGGCAAGGAATACGCACACGTCAGCATCTGCTAAAACCCACTCATGAATAGACCTTATTGTCCTACCGGTGACCGATATGATTCATAGAATAGCAATTTACCACTCCCAAGAAGTATGTCTGATAATTCCCGGGTGGCCATCCATCTTGAGGTACCTTGACCGTATAGGCATCTTATACAGTGGCTTATCACATGGTGCCTCATCGATGAAAAGTTCAGGGAACAATGTGGCAGGGAATTCCAACTGTATTTTGAGAGGAACAGTGGCTTGGTCACCTCCGCAGGCGTACTTTGGTCCGCTACCAAGGTCGCAATCAGGGGATACCTAAGTCATATATCTGACAGGCAGAGGAGGCCAAATACATTCAGATCACTAGAATCAAAGCTCAAATATTGAGAGTAAAGAAGCAGTGTTCCACATGAGCTACTGAACAGATACATTGATAACTAGAAATCAATAGAGCCTCTTTGTGGCAGCTAGCACTAAACAAGGACCATCTGTGTTGGAGAACATCCACTAGAAGGATATATGAATATAGGGGTAAAAATGGAGAGCTACTCTATTGACTAGCCACTAGGGGGATTGGGTCTAAGATAATCCATGACATCCCAAACTCCAGTAGGGCGCTACATAACCACCTCTGATGAGATATCTGAATCATTCGCTAACTGCTATCAAGGGTTATACTCCTATCGTCCTTGGTCAGAAAGAGAGAGAGTTAGCCCACTGCCCCCGAGAATACCTCCACCCCTCCATATAAAGATCCAGAGAGCTGTACTTGAAGACTCTGAAAATTTAGTGGGTTTCCTTTAGCACACTATTGCAGGCACCACAATATGCTTACACAATTACCTATTGAACTTAGATGTTGAATCAGTACAAACAGGAGCCTTTCTCCCAGAGCTAGGTGCCACATGAGCCAGGTCGCAGATAAGTTTGCCTCCTATAGGCTCATTTCATTGTTTTATACAGGATTAAAGATTTTTGCTGAGGTTCTGGCAAGTAGATTCCAATGAGCCCTAAAGGCCCTTATTCACCCTGACCAATGTGACTTTATGCTCAACTGTAATACCCACCACTTGATTAAATGAGTTACCATATTTCTGGCTCACACTGAGGGCACTATTGATTCCTGTGTGCTATTATTATTGGACTTTGAGAAGGCCTTCGATACAGTTGACTTGACTGTAGGTCCTACAATGAATGGGAGTTGTCCCTAAATAACGTCAATATGTTAAATGTCTCTCTTGCAAGCCCTCAGACCAGGTTCCTGTAAATTAAATTAAATTTAAATTTCCTTCCAGACAGTGACACAAAAGAGGACTAGATCCTGGTTGGCAGGCTGAGCATTTTGACATGATGAGAGTGGTGGAGCTGTTCCTGCTCCACTTACATTTCAAAAGTCTACCTCTCCATCACACACACAAGGGGACCTGATAACAGTCTTTTGTTACCCCAGACTACATGAAGCCTTGGTAGGGAAAGGAAAGAATTTTCCAGAACCAGATGTGTGGGGAGCCAGGATGTCACCTGCACTCAAAAGATTGCATCAAGTATAAATAGTGGACATTAAACCTGTAAACACTATTGAGAAAGGAATACTGTGTTCCCAATAGCACTGCCTTACTTCTTGAGGTCTGCTGTTCCCCAAAGGACTGCTCTGCTGCTACTAGAGGACTTCCCTGCTTCTTGAGGCCTGCCTTGCTCGCCAGAGGACTGCCCTGCTGTTTGAGGCCTGCTCTACTCTCTGGGAAGAAAGACTGGATTTGCTCCCTTCATCCCAAGCTAATTTGAGTGACTTACAGGGTCTGTTGGCTGTCCTCCTGTTCAGAGCTACAGGGACACAACAAACTCCAGAGGCCTCGCTACAACTGCCCAGCTGGCCTGCTGAACTGAACCTGCCTGGGCCAGCAATTGGACTTGTCTGAGCCCTACTTGCCTTTCTAGATTGTGTTCTTGATCCCCAAGAGGTGCCTCTCCGGGTCCTGGACCATGCCTAGGTATGGGCAGAATTAGCGGAGTTTCATTCTGTGGAATTTTCGTGGAGTTAAATAAAAATTCCTAGAGAGTCTGTGGAATTCTGCAAAGGGCAGAGTGTGCACTACAATGTGCAGTGCATACCCTTCAGTGTCCTTATATAAGTATGTAAGGGCTTGAAGAGGTATCCACTCCAGTGCATGTCACTCAGTGCCCTTACATACTTATGTAAGGGCACTAAGGGATATGCGGGGTAGGGCCTTACACATCATATGTATGTAAGGGAAGCGAAATGTATCCACATGCAGTGCATAACCCTTGGTGCTCTTACAAACTTATGTGAGGGCAATAAGGAGTATGTGCTACAGTGCAGTGCATACCCCTCAGTGGCCTTAGATAAGTATGTAAGGGCACCGGGGATATCCACTATAGTTCAAACCCCTCGGTGCCCTTACATTATGATGTAAGGGCACCAAGGGGTATGCACAGCACTGAAGTGGTTTTAAAGAGGGATAGAAGAGAGAGCAGTCCTTCTATGTTTAAATCGCTGCAGATTAGAGTTTAATCTGCAGTGGTTTTTACACACATGGGAACTTCTGTCTCTTCCAGCCTTGCTTAAAAAACAATTACAGTGCTGATTAATTCCATCAGCAGAGCGGAGGAATTTTTTAGTAGTTCCAAGTTACATACGTAACATAGAATTACTAAATTCCTCCACTTCCGCTGGCAAAATTACAAATTCCACCCTCCACTACCCTTACCTGGAGTTAGAGTGCACTTCTCTGTGAAGAAAGGCAAAATCCTGAAGTTTTGGGCTCTTCATGACCGCAAGCCCATCCATTTGTGCCGAAACTCTGACAACTGGTAATTTTAAGCTCCAGTGAACTTGACTCTTCTTGCTACAATAACAGCCAGAGACAACCTGCAGCTCAAGTTCTGTACTTCCAACTACAGCAACAACAGCCCAAGGGGACCACCAATGCGAAGCCCCAGCAACAACCATCTGTGCCGCCCAACCATATTTTCACACTACAGAAATCACCATCTGCAACACCAGCCCTGCTCTTGGCGCTACAATAGCGACCATCTGCATCGCTTTACCTGCTCCTCGCGGCTGCCTCAATTGTGAATGAAACTCTTTGTACTGAATTTTGTGAAGGCAACTTTTTCAGGGGCTAGCCTGGTCCCTGCATCTGGCCCACCCTCCATCATGATTGACCTGAAGTTGTGACTTTCTCCCGGCATAGCATGACCAGATGACCATGAGAGGCACTTTGAGATTTAGCCGCTACATCTACTTAAACATTTGAAATTGAATAGCTCCAGTTCTACTGATTGTATTTTTGTTGTTCCAGTATTATTTTATTTATTAGCATTTCCTCTATCTTTCCACATTAGTTTTGAGATTTTCTTTGTGTTGTATTTTCCCTTTATTAATGCGTGTGCTGTATATATACTTTACCCTTTGCCTCTAAATTAAGCCTGACTTATTTTGTTGCAAGCTACCAGAGAGTTTAGCACTAGGTATGTCAGTTACTTCTGTGGTTCACTCTAACAAAGATTGTGGTTATTGCTTGAGAAGAAATTACCCCTTCAAGCAATAACCCAATTTCTTGCAGTCTGTAGCTGCAGAAATTGGGCTCGACCTAAACCACCACTCTGAGAAATCTACCAGAACAGATATTTCTGAAAACGAGGCACACAGGGGAGTCCAATGTGGTCTGACTCATGCAGACACCATGACATTTTCTTACATTTTTATTGCTAGACTAACTTTTTGCCTCTGTTTTCCAGATTGTTGATGTGTGCCAGACTCTGTTTTTGTTACTATGGGCACTTTATTACTGCTATCCAGTGTTGAAGTGCAAGTTTTGTAATGTAAAATGTATGTGTAATTGACTTTCTATGATTGACATATTTGATGTACTAGTAAGTCTCTAGTACAGTGCACTAGAGGTGCCCAGAACCTGTACATCAAATGCTACTACTAGGCCTGCAGCACTGGTTGTGCAACCCACATAAGTAGCCCTGTAAACATGACTTAGACCTGTCACTGCAGTGTGTGCAGTTTTAAACTGCCAATTCGACTTGGCAAGTGTTCCCACTTGCCAGGCCTAAACTTTCCCTTTTTATACATTTAAGGTACCCCGAAGGAAGGCCCTAGGTAGCCCAAAGGGCAGGGTGCAATGTATGTAAAAGGCGGGACATGTACTTATGTGTTTTACATGCCCTAACAGTGAAATACTGCCAAATTTGTTTTTTACTGTTGCGAGGCCAGTCTCTCTCATAGGGAAATATGGGGGTTGCCTTTAAATATTATTAAAGCACAGATTAAATTTGCGAGCAGATAGAAATATGGAATTTAGGGTCTCTGAACTCACAATTTAAAAAAATACCTCTTTTAGTAAAGTTAGTTTTAGATTGTGTGTTTGAAAATGCCACTTTACAAAAGTAGGCATTTTCTTGCTTAAACCATTCTGTGACTCTGCTTGTTTGTGGATTCCCTGTCTGGGTCAGTTTGACAGTTGGCTGTTTGCACCTCTCTCTAGACAGTAACACAAAGGGAGCTGGGGTGTAGTCTGCATATCCTGATGAGCCATCTGTGCTGGAGGGAGGGGAGGAGTGGTCGCTTACACCTGAAAGGGCTGTGCCTGCCCTCGCACAATGCAGTCTCCAACCCCCTGGTGTGTGTCTGGGTACTGGGCAAGGCAGGATCTTGAAAACAACAGAGACTTCTCTTTGAAGTAGGCCTACTTCAAAGGCACAAAAGGGTGTAAGAAGGGCACCCAAAACCCCTGAAAATTAGATCACTTCTGGATTCAAGAGGGCCCTCTGCCAAGGAGAAGAGCTGAGGAGAAGTGCTGCCCCTGCGTGTGACTGTGCTTTATTGGGCTATCCTGCAGTTTCTGCTTCTGCCTGTGAAAGGGGGCAAAGATTGGACTTTGTTGTGCATTCCTGCTTGAGAAGAATCTCAAAGGGCTTGAACTGAGCTTGTCTCCTGTTGTTGAAGTCTCAGGGCTATCATAGACTTCCACTGCCAACACCTGGACTCTCTGCTGATACTCCTGCCCTGCCAGGTGGTGCTCTATCCAGTTCCTGGGACCCTGAAAGGTGAAGTTGGCAGACAAGAGCTGAAAGTCCACGCACAGACCGCTGTGCGAGGCAATTTTCGATGCACCTTCCATGACGCAGCTGATAATTGATGCACCGCCTGCTTCACAGCTGAAAGCAACGCTCCACTTGCATCGCGGCTGGAAGATTGACGCAACAATGCTGGAGAAATGACATGCAACACCCACTAACGGAGGCTGATAATGACACAAACCCCATGCAGCACGGTTTTGTGATACCATGCGACCGGATTTTCAACGCAACATTGCTTGCCGCGGAAAATCAACTCAAAGCCTACCTGGACGCGAGGTGCCTGTCCGGATCAACGCATCGCTGTCTTGCGGGAGAGAGGAAACAATGCACACCCACCCGACCGGAGGAGGAATGGCGCAGTTTCTCACTTGTGAGTGGGAAATCAACGCATTGCTGGCCTTTTTTGATGCACACTCGCCCGTGCGGCTTTATTTTTACGCTACCTAGGTGCTTTTGTGAAATAACAGCATGCTCACTGTTTCTAAGGTCTAAGACTCTTATTCTTTGAACATTCATAACTTGACTTGTGTATGTTGGATCTTTGTTGCTTTGGTCTTGTTTTGTTTAGATCATTATTACTGATTTTTCTAAACCTGTGTTGTGTCGTTTGGTAGTGTTTTCACTGAGTTACTGTGTGTGTTGGTACAAATAATTTACACATTGCTTCTGAAGTTAAGCCTGCCTGCTCTTGCCAAGCTACGAAGTAGGTGAGCGGGGGTTAAATGAGGGTGATTCTCCTTTACCCTGACTAAAGTGAGGGTCCTTGCTTGGACAGCGGGTAACCTGACTGCCAACCAAAGACCCCATTTCTAACATTTATATATATTTCGTTATTCAATTTTCAAAAGAAAACAAAGAGTGTGTGGCTTATACATATTCAAAAACCTTTCAGTTTGGTGTTGGTAGATAACTCAAAAACAGGGATAACAACTCTCAGTGAGTATTAGCAATCCATATATGATCAAAAAGAGGCATTAAATTGCCATGGCTTGTAGTTGCAATGGGGTACAGTTTAGCAGTTGTGTAAATGGTGCCTCTTGTGTAGTCACTCACAGCTAATAGGGAATCTCAGTTGGCTTTCGATGTTTCACATTCACATCAATAGCCAACAAAACAAGCAAGAAATGAAACCAGTTTGTATGTTAACAGGCTTGTTTCATTCTTTCCCCTTTGCTCACTTGCCGGAGACTTCCTGCCTGCTCACATCTGCACTTCCTTCACCGACCCCACCATCCCCAAATTAACAAGCATGTGGGGGCATACCTCTTGCAGTGTATTATGCATTTCTCCACCGCACAGATTTCAGTCAAATCTGTCCATAATGTGTCTCATATCTGATACAGCACTGCTCACATATTCAGGAGCAGCTCAGGGTGCTACAGAGGGGAGGGGTGGAGTGCGCTTGGGGAGGGTTGGGGGATTTAATAAAAAAAACTTACCTAAATTGTTGCAGCGGCCGCTGTCACCATCGCGCTGCTCCTCTTCTGCACAGATAGGCTATAGGCACAGGCTCCAAGCCTGCCCTGCAGCCAATCCTGATGCTGCTCAAAGCAGTGTTAGTATCGGCTTGTAGCACCCAGCCAGGGCGCTCCCAGGCAGACTGGGAGCCGGTGCCTGCTCTATCTAGCCCGGCAACACAGTCACGGGCTGGAGGAAGCCTACTGCGCATGTGTGTTTGGCCAGCCAGAGACGGCCAGCCAAACATACATGCACAGTGAGAGGCAGTGCTGTGCACCCCCCTCAGTGCTCGGCACAGTCAGTGGCCCCTCCATTATTACCAAAAAACTATAATAAACATAGTTTATTATTGTTTTTTGGTAAAAGGTTTGCAGCTGCTGCTACTGGTGGAGGATGGGCAATGCTCCTCCACCCTAGCAGAGGAGCCGCACCTGCACGTAATATGATTTTCCCCTGCATGGTTGCTTGCCCATCCACACCAGCTCTGTTCATAGTGGCCAGTACTGCTGGTTCCGCACATGCCCATTCCAGTATTTCCCATAGAGAAAGTTTCTGTTCTGGGGCTTCGCAAAACTTCTAAGCCAGACCTTCGTGCCATTTCACTAACACAAGGGCCAAGTCAAAGAACCTTGAATGGTACTCCAGGTCCTTTGGTCTGAGCATTAGACCCATCAGGCAATGGAGAGGGGCCAGTGGCAGTGTCGGACCAAACATTTCGCTCTTTGCAACACACAATGACAGGGCCCTGCCATACTCTAAGACAAATCCCACTTGTGGGGATTTACATTAGAAGCACCAGGAGTCTGCTTCCTTGATACAAATAGGGGCAAGGGTAAGGGGTGTAAGGAGGTGGACTAGGTGTATTTGAAACAGGCATTTTGGGATACCGTACGGATTAATCACAGCACTTTGGTCCATTGTTCATCAGGTATAACCTCTCCTATGTTAAGTTGAGGTGTGCTATGGGGCAGCGCGTAATCCCAATAACTAATTATATAGCACCAAAACTGTTCTACTGACCATCCCATGAGTGAGTATAATCTCAGGACACGTGTTGTGAGGGGGGTTCCAGGCCTTCCTCTTCCCAGGTCTGACTTTTATGTGGGCTATTGCATTATATGTAATGAAATGAAATGGCCTGCCCTAAAATAAGTTAATTCCATAGTTCTGTCCAAAGAGTCCAGTGCATATAAAGGTCACCCAGTTTCATGATACTGGCCTCTATCCACACCCTTGGTCTGCAAGTGGCTGTTATATGAGTATCCACACAGCTTAGGATTCAAATATCTATTCCAACAGTGTCTTGTCCTCTCTATTGTATGCATCTGTGGCTGATGCATACCCGGCATCATTAACTAGTGCAGTATCTCAGTGATGTGCAGGACATCAAAAACATCTGTCCATTCCGGATCTGGGTCTGGCACCAGCCAGCGGGTGATCTACTGAAGTTGGGCTGCAGCAAAGTACAATTAGTAGTTTGTTGCCCCCAATCCCTAATATTTTGTGATGGCATACACTTGTTCTGCCTAACCCCCAAATAGGATCAGATAAGAGCCCCTGAAATTAAGTGAATACTTTCTTGGGGAGCTGGATGGGAAGTGGCAAGATACAGTACAGTAACCAAGGGACGATCAGCATTTTGGATATTTATATCCTGCACACTGGACGGTAGAGACACACAAAATTTTACTAATTGAAGTGTAAATGCTAACAGTTTTCCCAAATTGTCAGTGATCAGGTCGGTATCTGAGTGAAATATATTCATCCATTCGTATTCAAGAGGTATATTTAAGAGCCCACAGCGGTGCTAAAGTGGCTTTTTCCACATGCCATATTTACAAAGTGGCACAACGCTACTTTCTATTCTGCATGTGCATGACCCGTCCACGTTGAAGAGGTGCTAGTTCCCACCAGTGCTGAAAATGTGTTGTTCTAATGATTTTGTACTGAGTAGTGAGAGAGGATCTGGCCATTTCTGTGTCCAGCACCAAATTGAAGTCCCCTAACCAGAGTCAAGGGGCATCTAGATGGTTAAGCTAGACTGGTGTGAGAGAGTCCAGAAAGATTGCCTTGTTACTACTGAAAGTGTAAACAGAAACCAGGGTTAGCATCTCCCCGTCAAAGAGACCCACCACTACTCTGTGTCCACACATTGTGTGTGAATCGGAAATTTGGTATTTAGTGATATCCAGATCAGCACTCCTCCATTGTATGCAGAGTATGTGGTAGCCCCTGTCTGTCCCCATCACCTCCTATGTGGTGTTCATGTGCATCTCCTGAATACCTGCTATGTGTATGTGGTGACGATGCAAATAGCTATATATTTGTATGTCATTTGGAGGGTGTAGTCAGAGGTGTGCATTCCATGTTAGGATATTATACATGGTCTCTAACTCTTTCTGACTTTATCCCATCATAGAATTTCATTCAAAGCAGGTCTGAGCACATGGGATTTTAGTAAGGGCACGCTTCTCATATTTGGGGCCTCTCCTGGGCTTGTTAGAAGGTGTAGGAGTGAAGGGGAGAAGCCACAGCAGCAGGAGCGCTTGTGCGTGACTGGCCTATCAACATACACAATGCTCAAAACAAAAAGAATAAACAAAAAAATACATAATAGAAAATAACATGCAGAACCATTCTACTATGGCCACAGCCCATGCCACCATTAGAACTTCAATAGCAAGGATAAAGTGGATCTACATCTCCTATGCGAGCTCTATGGAGAAAAAAGGTTGTATCCCATGGCACCAATGTGAAACTGCTTGTCATCTACACCACCCATGTGTGAGCTCCTTAGGCTGCTCCTCCGCAAGTAGTAATAGAAGCCCACTGTCAGAAATTGGGTCCCTGATTGGCACAGGTATGCAACCTGTTCAAGCAGTAACCACAATCCTAGTCAGTGTAAGTCACAAACGCACCCTAAATTAACCTGTGCTCATCCCCTGGCAGCTTGCCACAAAGCAGCCATGCTTAACTCAAGAGGCAATGTGTTAAGTATTTGTGCAACATGTCAAACAGTAAAACTGTGAAAGCACCACACAAAAGAATACCACTCTGGTTCGAAAAATAGCGATTAATTTAATGACCAAAACAAGACCAAAGCGACAAAATTCCAAAAGTAGAAGATATTAATTTTTTAAGCATAGGCTTAACTTAGGTGCGCAGAAGCATAAAGTGCCAAACGGGGCTATTTGGCTGCAATAGACAGGGTCAAATCTGAAAAGTTAGACCACTCCAATGTAGTGGGAGTCTGGTAGAACGACTAGCCTTGGTGCACTGAAACAGTACTTTGCTTCCTTGTTGTGTTTATATCAAGGTGATGCATCAGTTCCGAGCCACTCAGCTGGAAGCTGGAGTTGATGAGCTACGCAGTCAGCAATGCAATGTCCTTGATCCTCGTGGCAGCAGCGATAGACCAGGGTCAATGTGCGACTGCATCAATGTACAGGTTCTGGCATTTGCAGCACTTTATATCCACTTCCAAGGGCCCAAGATTGGATTGGTACCACTTGGCAGAACAAGACTTAAGGCAAGCAAAGTCCAGGAGCTGTTGCAGGATGATGATAAGTCTTTCATGTCCCTGAGACTTAGAAGAGGGGGCAAGTCAACATGCATTTGGAGTCACTATGGGTTCAAGTGAGATGAGTCTAGTCCTTTCTCAGCAGAGCAGAGAGCAGCTGACAGCAGGGCAGCACAGCTGAAAAGCAGTTCTTCCAGAGCAGCAGTCCAGATCGGTAGTTCTTGTAGCGGCACTTCAGTCCTTCCTCCTGGCAGAGTTCTTTACAGGTCCAATAGTTTAAGGAGTTTGTAGGGTCAGAGGTCCTGCACGTATACCCAGTTCTGCCTTTGAAGTGGGGGACTTCAAATAAGTGTTTTTGAACTGCATAGAAGTCCTTTCTCCCTGCTGTGGCTCCAGACTCACTACAGGGGTGTATGCAGCCCTTTGTGTTGGGGCATGACACTGCCTATTCAGGTGTAAATATTTACTCCTGCCTGCCACCATGCCTAGGATAGCCCATCGGGATGTTCATTGACCATGACTCACAACTAAGCTCCCTGTGTGTGACTGTCTAGTGGGAATGCACAAAGTCCAGCTGTCGCCCATCCCACGTGTGCATTGGAGACAGGCTGCAGGTACACAGGGATAAGAGCAGTGAAATGCCAACTTTCTAAAAGTGCCATTTTCAAAATTATAACAATTATTCTGACTTTAACATTAAAGAGGAATTATTATTACAATTCCATAGGTACTAAACATGACAGTCCTCCCATATAGATTCCCAATTAGGAATGACATCTTAGTACATGTAAAAAGGCATCCTTAATGTTATCCCATAAAAAGAGTGGGCCTCACAGTAATGAAAAACAAATTGTAGGGTTTTTCACTACCAGGACATGTAAAACTTGAAAAGTATATGTCCTGTCTTTTAATTACATAGTGCCGTGCCCTACAGGCTACATAGGGCCAATGCCTTACAGGTGACATATGCAATAAAAGGGGAGTTTAAGGCTTGGAAAGGGGTTTTAAATGCCAAGTTGACTTGGTAGTGAAACACTGCATTCAGGCTACAATGGCAGGTCTAGGGCATGTTTTGAAGTGATATCTAAGTGTGTGGCACAAGCAGTGCTGCAGGCTCACTAGTAGCATTTAATTTACAGGCCCTGGGCACATGTAGTGCCCTTTACTAAGGACTCATAAGTAAATTAAATATTCCAGGTATGTATTGCGTGAATCCATTTTAGTTTCCCACTGGGACACAGGAGTAAGCTTAGCCATTGGCTTGCAGGCCTATTGCTCCCGTCAGCTAGTGACCTTTAACCCACTTAGTATGCTCTGTTTTACTCCATTTATTTCATTATCTGGTTCGGCTTTTGTCATTTCTTACATTTTATAAGAAATTTTTTGCTTTTCATTATCAGTGCCATTCTAGGAAGGCAGCATTATCAGCGTCACCATCAGTGATCCAAGTAGGTATTGTCATTATGTCCCTTTCTCACTTACATGTGATAGGAACATCATGCGCATTTGTTAGGTATTGCTTATGCAATTGGCAACCCAAGTCTGCCACATTAACCCCTTCGCTGCCAGGCCTTTTCCCCCTCCTGTGCCAGGCCTTGTTTTGCCTATTTGGAATAGTTCTCGCTTAGGCCCTCATAACGTTTTGTCCACATAAGCTACCCATGCCAAATTTGCGTCCTTTTTTCCAACATCCTAGGGATTCTAGAGGTACCCAGACTTTGTGGGATCCCCTGAAGGAGGCCAAGAAACTAGCCCAAATACAGTGAAAATTTCATTTTTTTCAAAAGAATGGGAGAAAGGGGCTGCAGAAGAAAGCTTGTTTTTTTTTCCCTGAAGATCGCATCAACAAAAGGTTTGCAATGCTAAAATCACCAGCTTTCCAGATTTCAGGAACAGGCAGACTTGAATCGGAAAACCCAATTTTTCAACACAATTTTGGCATTTTACTGGGACTTACCCCATTTTTACGATTTTCTGTGCTTTCGGCCTCCTTCCAGTCAGTTACAGAAATGGGCGTGAAACAAATGCTGGATCCCAGAAACCTAAACGTTGCTGAAAAGTAGACGAAATTCTGAATTCAGCAAGGGGTAATTTGTGTAGATCCTACAAAGGTTTCCTACAGAAAACAACAACTGATTTTTTTTTTTATTGAAATTGAGGTGAAACAAAACACCAATTTTTCTCTACGTTTTACTCTGTAACTTTTTCCTGCAATGTCAGATTTTTTAAAGCAATATACCGTTACGTCTGCTGGACTCTTCTAGTTCTGGATATATAGGGCTTGTAGGTTCATCAAGAACCCTAGGTACCCAGAGCCCATAAATGAGCTGCACCCTGCAGTGGGTTTTCATTCTATACCGGGAATACAGCAATTCATTTGCTGAAATATAAAGAGTGAAAAATAGCTATCAATAAAACCTTTGCATTTCCAAAATGGGTACAAGATAAGGTGTTGAGGAGCAGTGGTTATTTGCACATCTCTGAATTCTGGGGTGCCCATACTAGCATGTGAATTACAGGGCATTTCTCAAATAGACGTCTTTTTTACACTCTCTCTTATATGTGGAAGGAAAAAATGTAGAGAAAGACAAAGGGCAAAAACACTTGTTTTGCTATTCTATGTTCCCCTAAGTCTTCTGATAAAAATGATAGCTCACTTGTGTGGGTAGGCCTAGCGCCCGTGACAGGAAATGCCCCAAAACACAACGTGGACACATCCCATTTTTCTACAGAAAACAGAGGTGTTTTTTGCAAAGTGTCTACCTGTAGATTTTGGCCTCTAGCTCCGACAGCACATAGGGAAACCTACCAAGCCTGTGCATTTTTGAAAACTAGAGACCTAGGGGAATCCAAGATGGGGTGACTTGTGGGGCTCTGACCAGGTTCTGTTATCCAGAATCCTTTGCAAACCTCAAACTTTGGGTAAAAAAACACATTTTCCTCACATTTTTGTGACAGAAAGTTCTGGAATCTGGGAGGAGCCACAAATTTCCTTCCACCCAGATTTCCCCCAAGTCTCCTGATAAAAATGATACCTCACTTGTGTGGGTGGGCCAGGTGTCTGCAACAGAAAAAGACCACAAACTTGCAGAGATTATGGGGATAGCACAGCGAGTTGATAAGCACATATTCTTCTTTCATACATCTTTAGGCTGACTCTGCTTTGGGGACCCATACAAGTGAGGTGCCATTTTACTTGGGAGACTGAGGGGAACGCTGGGGAGTAGGAATTTTGTGCTGGAGTGGTGATCGTACAAACGAAAGTCAGGAAAATATGCTTTTTTTAAGCAAATTTTGAGGTTTGCAGAGGAGTCTGGGTAGGAAAATGTTGGGGGATGCACGCAAGCCACACCTCCCTGGACTCCTTTGTGTGTCTAGTTTTAAAAAATGTCTGGGTTTGGTAGGTTTCCCTAGATGAAGGCCGCACCCAGGACCAAAAACATAGGTGCCCCCTCACCCCAAATACAGGCAATGTTGTAATATATCATTTTGATGTGTCCACATACGTCTGTGATGTGACAAACACTAAAATTGTGAAAAGAAACGCACTTAGGTTATGTGAAAAAGACCCCTCACCCACCAACCAAGTTGGTGGCATGCTTCATCATCGGGGTCCCACCTGAGACACCTAGCGTGTCACTAGTGTGCTGCGACGCCTGATTACAGCGGGCAGGTTTTTTTATTTTCACCACACATACTGGATGGATTTGGCACGGGGTGAGTGATGGTTCAGTAGATAAAATTTTATTAACAAGAGATTGCACAAAAGTGAAATGCACTGGTAATAACTGAAAGGCAAAAAACTGAACCAATGACTCACAGCTCGTGAGCTGTAAAGCCGCGGCAAGGCACTAACCGCTTTACAGTACATTCACACACCTTTCATACAGGACATGCACAAGACCATTCACGCTGCCAACCATGGGCCCAGCAAATTACAACACTTGCATCGACAAACTGCGCCAGTCAAGGGCCCATCATTTTCATACACCCACATGCCTGATACAGCAATCACACCAGCTGATGAGTGTGTGGACTGCCGTTTGGCTGGCACCGCTAGCCAAGCACCACCCCACCCATACTGCCAGCCAAGCTCCACCCCACACACACCGCCAGCCAACTGCCACCCCAAGCACACCGTCAGCCAAGCACCACACCACCCATACCGCCAGCCAAGCGCCACCCCAAGCACACTGCCAGCCAAGCGCCACCCCACCCATACCGCCAGCCAAGCGCCACCCCAAGCACACCGCCAGCCAAGCGCCACACCAAGCACACTGCCAGCCAAGCGCCACACCACCCATACCGCCAGCCAAATGCCACCCCAAGCACACCGCCAGCCAAGCGCCACACCACCCATACCACCAGCCAAGTGCCACCCCAAGCACACCGCCAGCCAAGCACCACCCCACCCATATCGCCAGCCAAGTGCCACCCCACGCACACCGCCAGCCAAGCGTCACACCAAGAACACCGCCAGCCAAGCGCCATCCCACGCACACCGCCAGCCAAGCGCCACCCCACGCACACCGCCATCACTTTTTTTTTTGTTTCTAAACAACAAGAAACCACTAACTAATTATAAAATGAGTAAACAACTACAAACACAAAAGCTCTAACTAAATACATGACAGTAATGCCAACCGTGAAACCAAACATATGAAAATATAAAATAGGCAGTTTACGCTCACGGTATTTCCCAAAACATTTTCCTGGTGTGGTAACTTCTAAAACAGCAGGGCACACACAGCCCAGGCTTTGAAGTGCAATCGGGGCACATACTCTACATTTATTTGTGGGCAAGTAGTTTTTGGGAGTGGGAGGAATGTGATCTGGAAAGTGGCAATCTTTCAATCTAGCCACTTCCTCCACCACTTCTACTCTAGGAACTCTTGCCCGTTCCACCACAATAAGGCTCTCTATCTCTGACTCCTGAAATTTAACAAATGTCATCCTTGACTCAGGTGAACAATCCTTGAACACAATAAAAGCATTAAAAGTTGCCAAATGAAATAAATGTAGGGCCAACTTTGTATACCACATGTAAGACTTACGAAGAGTAGTGTAAGGTTCCAACCTCTGATCTACTCTATCAACACCACCCATGTGCCCATTGTAGTCCAAAATGCACGCAGGTTTGCGCACTTCCGCAACCTGACCCCAAACAGTCACAGGGGAAGCACTTGCATCATGGATGGTAGATAGCAAGTACACATCCCTCCTGTCGGAAAATGTCAGAGCTAGCAGCTCGTTATTCCACAAGGCACTGCACTGTCACCTCTCAAGTTTTTTACAGACAAGCTCCCTTGGATAGCCTTTCCGGTTAGAACGGATTGTGCCACAAGCAACAGAGTATATTCTAAACAACTCCTTGAGCAACTGCACTCCAGTGTAGAAATTATCTATGTACAAATGGTGACTTTTGTTAAACAGTTGTCTACCAAGTTCCCACACAATTTTTCTGCTAACTCCGAAAGTGGCCGGACAACCAGGAGATTCAATACTGGAATCCCTACCAGTGTAGACCCGGAAATTATACACATATCCTGTGCTGCTTTCTGACAGCATATACAATTCAATCCCATACCGTGCCCTCTTACTAGGAATGTACTGCTTAAAAACTAAACGCCCCTTGAAAAGGACCAAAGACTCGTCCACACTTTTCTCTTTGCCTGGAACATAGACCTCTGAAAACCGATCTACAAAGTGATCAAGAATAGGCCTAATCTTCAAAAGACGGTCACAATCAGGGTGATCTCGTGGCAAGGCTAGCGCTACCCCCCCGGGCCTGGTGCAGGACGAGGTGATCTCGTCCAAGGCACCCGGGAACCAGGAGCCTACATGATCAATATAAATACACTTCACACGAGCAAAGTTATTAGAGGGATTCCTTCGGGATGCCATCAATACAGCACGTCACCTTGCTGTATAACTCAGCCTTTGTGTCACTACGGAGTCTGACCTAGAGACCTCATTCTAAGGTAATGAGGGCTGGGGGGTGCTTCTTATGGACATGGTTCTAGCACATTAAGTTTATCACTCCTAGCTCTCACTAGGGTGTAGAATTAGGCTTTCTTGGTTAGGAATTTTATATCTAATGTTTATTGTAAGATGATGGGGGGTTTTCATAGTTACAACTCTCATCTTTACAATTCTGCTTTTATTGCTGTTCATTATCCTAATCATTGCAGCAGATGCATTTTATCATAGATTGTAGTCTTTTTAATAAATATATTGAAAATTGTCATGCATCTTCTTTATTGCCTGTGTGCGTATGAGACTTGTTGCTAATGAGAGAAAAGAGTAACCTCCCTTCCACGACCACAACTTCCCTGAGAGGTCTTATCTAGAGTCCATTCGTAAGGCTGCCAGAAATCACCTTTACTTTCTGAGTTTTGCTGAGGTACTGCTTGTGAACCGGGAGGGTTGGGCCAACAGTTGCAACATGTTGTAGAAGTGCCTCAGACCTACAAACAAAAGGGCTGTCACCCCTGAACTAGCAGTCTTTCAAGAGTCCAACTATGACAGTATAGGCCAAACAAACTAAGGGGCAGATTTAAGAAAAGTGGAGCTGCATCTAGTGTTGTGCACTAAGCACCCCCCTACTGCCACCATGTGTGCGCCATACTTAAAATATGGCACACAGTGGCAATGGGTAGGGGGCAAAAACGTTTTTTTTTTTTAATGTTATTGATGTACTCTGCCAGTGTAGTGCTAACATTTTGGCGTTACTCCTGCAAAGTAAATAGGGGCCCATTATAAATAATGAAAGCCCCCTTTTAATGGCTGCTCTAAGCAGGGGTTAAAAGTGCAAACAAAAATGACACAAGGAAATCGCTTAGATTTCCCTGCGCCACTTTTCCAGCCCCCCTAATGGGGGTACCCCCCTTACATACATTATGCCTGGCGCAGGCATAATGTGGCACAAGGGCTTACAAAGTGGCAGCAATCCAGGCATTGCTGCCACTTTGTAAATATGGCGCTGGGAAAATGCAACTTTGACATGGTCATGGCATCAAAGAAATTACGCTATGTCAATGCTAAGGTGGCGCTAGGGGCTCCTAAATCTGCCCTTATGTTTTAAGGAGAGAGCACAAGCACTTCAGCATTCATCCCGGGGGATTTCCACCCCTTTCAATTGCAGCCAGTACTAGGCTTCCAATGGAGTCCCAAAAAAGATTGTTTCGTCATCTGTGACAAGTCTTAGCTTGGCGGTGTAACAGAGCATATTTCAGTCCAATTTATCTTAGCCATTTCTTGTCTCCCATATAGAAGCTGCTCAGGTGTTGCACTTCAATTGTGTAATCGGGGAAATATTGTGATTGATGAGATGAAATGACCATGTGTTCATGCAATTTGAATGATGAGTTTACAATCCCCTTAATTGAAGAAACAGGTGACCACCAGTTGTGGGGTGCACCTGGGGAAGAAGGCACATCTGGACCCTCTGTGCTCTCTCAATAGAAAAAAATGTGGAGCCTTACCCCTCACAACTTTGTCTGGGAGCCACTTTTTTAGGAAGAGCGCCATACAAGGTCCTTCTGTCTTTTCAGTCAGGTCTTTGATCTGTATTATTTTATGGTGGAATCACACCTCTGCATCTTCAGCCCTGATTTGGAGGACACAAAACTCGTATTTGAGCGCTGCCTACTGAGAGTGGAGCTCCTGAAAAGTCGGGCTGTGATTCAGTGTTGTCCATTCTATTGTTCAGTTTCCTATGGTCAGCACAAGAGGCCAACATGTAGGGCTATTGCATGAATGTTTGTCTCAAGTGCAGTTTTAGATTGCTTGAATGCCTTGCAATATCAAATCAAACTTATTAGTGTGTTCTTCCAGGGTGAAGTCCACCTGCTTTAATGGGTCCATAATGGTGGTTGGTTTAAAAGAGGTGGCTGTGCAGTAGGTAGGAAAAAATTTGCGAGTTGAAAATTGCGAGTCGGTGCGACTCGCAATTTCCGACTCGCTAAATGTAATGCAAGAAGAAAACGCGATTTCAATTTGCGACTCGCAAATGAAGTCGCACCGCAGATAGCGAGTCCGCTGTTTGCAAGGTTGCTTTTTGCGACCGCGCTAAAAACGGACACGCAATTTATGAGTGGGTGTCGCAAATTGAGATTGTGCTGCAAATTGAATGCAGGTGCTGCAGAACACTCTGGAAAACACTTCCTGGCACATGATGATGACTTCACAGCCAGGAAGTTTACAAATACACCTGGGAGGAGGGAGGACCACACCCATTTTAACAGCAGAACTGCAAACAGAAAGAACAGCAGCTACCATGGCAGAGACACCAAGGAAGCGAAAACTTACATTTGCAGAGAAAGAGCTGGAGGTGCTAACAGAGGAGTGCTGCCAGCACCATGACCAACTTTTTGGAAGGGCAGCCCTCACCGTGCCAGAGGTAGAGAAAAGAAGAATATGGATGGACATCCAAGAGAAAGTGAACTCCCTGGGTGTCAGCCACCGGAGCATAGAAGAACTCAAAAAAAGGTGGTATGACCTGCGCTCCCGGACGAAGGAGAGGGAGGCAGAGCGGCTCCGGGAGATGAGGGGCACTGGAGGGGGACCGTCCACAATACCACCATCCTCACCCCTGGAGGAAAGAGGAGAGGATACCCTTGAGCCTGAGGCAGTGTGCAGGATGGGAGAGCTGGATACATCTGAGCGAGGACCATCAACCGGTGAGTACCATGAGACATGCATGTACCCTCATTAATGCCATACCCCCACCCACCTTGTACACAGTAGCATGTACAACCAAAATAGCTCCAATTCAGAGTAGCAATCACCAGAATGGTGCATTATGGGCAATGTACTCAAGTAGGCAGTTTATAGGCAACAGTTTATTAGGAAGTTGATAACAGTTAGTAGATACTGACAGTGTGTCCCCTATGTCCCACAGGTCTCCCACAAGACACTCCCACCAGCCAAAGCATCCAGGGGCCACTGGTCAGCCAGCAGCCAACAGAGGAATCAGGACCAGCCACCACTGAGACCTGCACCACCAACACCCAGTCCCCTCATGATACACCAGTTGGCATACTGGTGTGTGATCCAGCACCTGGTCATAGCCACAGTGCCACGTTAGAAGACACGGAGCCTCCACTGTGTCGCAAGCGACATGGAAATGTACCATCACAGTGGCAGGCATAGTCAGGGGACGCCTCCATGTCACGTGCTGAGGCCACACTCCTACGGGGTCAGCGCCTGCAAACACAGGAGATCAGGGGAATTACAGGGGCATTGCGGAGCATTGAGCGAAATCAAGGCAGTAGCATGCAGCTTGTGCATACAGAGTTGCAACAAATTAACACACATATTGGCGACCTTGCACTCTCCATGCGACAACTTGTGGCTGGACTCCTAAAGCAGATAGAGGGTGCAAGGCATCGTGACAGGCAACTACTGAACCGGCTCGACCGCATGTCTGCATCCATAGTCAGGCTGGCGGTCAACACTACTGGCCTTTCTAGGTGCACCGTCAGCCTCCAAGTTGACATGGGCCACTTTGCCAGTGACGTGGCAAGTGGACTGGGTCGTCTCAGCCACGCTGTTGATTTAAAGGAGGCACGGCAGGTGGCCAGGGGCGCAGCCGACACGCTGCAAGATAGCGAGGAGGGATCCACCGTCAGCAGTGTCTCTGCCAGTGACACCAGGGTGTTGCGTAGTGGAAGCGCAAGGCAGGGCACTGCTGACACCCCAGGTACCAGCCATGCTGGCAGAGGCCGGCGTAGGGTTTGAGCTCCACACTGTCCTGGGATTGGAGCACATGAAGTCAATGTGTCCCATGCCAGGTGGACTTTTACAGCCCCTGAACTGTTGACAATGTATATAGTTTTTATGGTTGCACAAATTAAATCACTTGTTCTTTCCACTTCACACCTGGACTCTTTGTGGGTGACATTAGTGAGTGTGGTGACAGTTGGCACGTTCCTTCCAAAGTATTGGTTTGCAATGTGTTCCCGTCTCAGTCTGCCTTGATTTGCGATGCTTCTATCCCCATGATGGCGATGTGGTAGCTCTTGCTCTTCATCCTCCGAAGGGTCTTCAGGGGTGAGAGGTAGCCCACGTCTGGTGGCAATGTTGTGCAGTATAGCGCATGCAACAACAATCTTGAAAGCTGTTATTGGGGTATACTGGAGGGCACCTACACTTCTGTGGAGGCATCTGAATCTTGCTTTCAGCAGTCCAAAGGTCCGTTCAATGATATTTCTGGTCCTCTTATGTGCACTGTTGTATCGCCTCTCTGTCTCATTGCTGTGTGTTAAGTACGGGGTAAGTATCCATGGTCGAAGTGCATATGCACTGTCACCTGTTTGGCAAAAATGTACAATGTTAGCTGGGCAGAGATGGATTCCACATTGACCTGTGTGTATGTCTGTAAGGTGTATTCAGCTATACCTAGGAGGTATCCATCTCCAAACTCCCCACGTTCTAGGCGTTGGTGTATCCCACTGTGCCTAAAAATGTAGGAGTCATGAGTACTCCCTGGAAATTTGGCAACCATGTCAGTGATAACATAATGGGCATCACATACCACCTGGATGTTGAGTGAGTGGGTACACTTCCTATTGTGGAACAGATATTCCAGGTTTGCAGTAGGGCATATTTGTATATGTCATGGGGGAAGTTGGCAATCCTGTAGAATTCCAACTTGGTGCTGTTGATTTCTGCCTCATTCCTGGGTAGGTATATGTATCTGGACATGTGTGTGAGTAAGGCATCTGGGAATGCTCTGAAGAACTGTGAGAGTGAACTTTGGGATACCTCACCTGCCACGGCAATGACCCCCTGATAGCTACCCGAGGCCAAGAGGTGCAGTGAGCAAAGCACTTGCACATGCGTAGGGATGGCGCAGCCGCGCACAGTCTGGCGTTGTAGCTGTGGTTTGAGTAATTCTATTAAATCTAGTATAGCTGCACTGCAGAGTCTATATTTATCATAAATCTCCTCCTCAGTTTGTTGGAAAAGTGTCTGCCTGGTTCTGTATATCTTCTCCTGTCTGTGGCTCCTCCTCCTCCTCTGCTGTGCGGCATAGGCTCTCCTCCTCATTCCTATCACATATATCTCCGCCATCTTGAGTGACCCAGGTGCCTTCTGGGTCTCCTTTTATACTTTGGTAATGGTTACCACCTGCTCTGAGTTAGTGGTAAACTGGAAGTGCAAAATGGTTTTTTTGCGACTAGTCGCAATTTGCGAGCGGCTATTGCATTTGGGTTGCGACTCGCAAATTGCGACTTGCTATTTGCAAGTCGCAAAATGTGGTCGCTATTTTTACCTAATGGCTTGCGACGCATTTTGCGAGTCGGAAATGGGATTTTTGCATCCCATTTCCGATTTTGCGTGGTCGCAAATTGCGATTCGGGCCATTTGCGACTCGCAAACGTTTCCTACATCTGGCCCCATGTGTTTAGACAAAAAGAGTCAATGACGTCCACAACTAAGGTGGATTGGTCAACTTGACTGGGCTCCAACTCACAGACTGCTTCATTGCCAGGATAATTGCTTGGATGGCAGGTTCATTGCTTTGGTGGGGCCCATTTGTAGTTCAGGATTTTTTTGTTGGTGACTTCCGATGAGTCCCACCATCTGTGCTAGCTCATCACTCAGGGATATATTATCGGGTGGAAGAGGTGGGAAGGTTTTTTTTTCCTTTTCGTGCCTACCTAGACCTCTACTCCACCTCTGATTGGTGCTGTGAGCCAACACAGTCTGTAATCACAGGTCATAAAGGCAGCATTATCAGAGTAATACTTTTGTGTCTGAGTGTGAGTGCTTGCTGACAATTCCTAATGTGCCAGGGTCTCCTCTCGTCTTCCCTGGTAGAAAAACAAATCCCTGGTGTCTAGTGAACTTTCTATCCCCCCAATAGAGTACATTAGGAGCAAACCTCCCAATCTGCCTCTAGAGTGGAAAAAGACTGGGAGTGGGGGCATGGACCCATATTTAGATAGAATGCCTCATTCCCTTGTTTATGATTAATTTCAATTTCCTGGCTGATTGTGGTTTTCTACCCCTGCCTCCCCACTGTGGGACAGATTGCTGGCAAGTCCCCAGTCTGGCTTCTAGAAAGAAGAAGGAGTTAATTTGGGTATGGCCCCAGAGGATCACTCCCCCCAAATAACCCTGGTGTCTAGCGGTGTGGCTCTCTACTTGAGGATTGCCCTCTGATGGTGATCCTTAAGTAAGGATCCACTATGGAGAGATAATATTGGAAAGGGGAGGTTCTCTCCTTTCCAACCGTAGCCCTCCCATTGAAATCGGTGCTCAAGGGACTAAAAATGCCCTGAGCACTGCTGCAAATTCATGATGGCCGCTCACCATGCGCCGTTAGAAAAACAAGCAGACTCGGCCTGCTGGGAAACCTCTTCCCCAGCAGCCCAACATGAAATGGAAGATTGGAAATCCCTCTGGTGTCAGCACCATAGGGATTCCCTATCTTGGATGCTTTGACATGATCTTCATGTTAATAGTTCTCCGCTGTGAGCGCTCTTGACATGGAGATCATGTCAATAGTGCCTAACAAATTAAATGCAAACTCCTAAGTTGTTTCTGCAGCGGGAGAACATTGTCAGAATAACAGGCAGACAGATTTACAAAAACATTGCAAGGTAAGAATGTTAAAAGTATAAAGTAGAAGCATTAGTGTGAATGTAGAGCTCATAGCAATATAGGAGAAGTCCTTATGCAGCCTCTAAAAGCTAGTTAGATTTCTGATTCAGGAACACATTTAATGGTATCATTAAAAATTATAGCAGTGTTCGATAGTGAGTGTCCACTGCCTGTCTTTCAATTATTCATCAAAGCCAAAGGCAAGTCACAATCAACCTCTATTTAATAATTCAGTAAAAAAAATATTATTCAATAAAATAGATTCATAGTCCCTGCCAGCAAAAAAGCGTTAATAAATGTGGTTAATGTTGTTATGAAACACCGAACATGTATCATTAGTAGTAGGAGCCCAATTACTTCAACAGAAAACTCATTGATATAACTAATTGTCTTGTTGATATAAAGAGTTTTCATGTTCCTATATTTTTTATGTGAAAATGACATTACATTTTACTGAAACTTTGCATCAAGGACAGAAACCAGGCTTTGAACCTGGTCATTTTTGTAGAGTCACCCAAATATTTCTGCCTTTTTTTAATGAAACCATTTTTGTTGGAATTCGGACTCTGTGCACGTTTCCTCTCTTAACCAGTTGCAAAGTACATTTGTTTTCCCTCTGAAACATGGTATTATTGGCATATACCTGATTGGTACATTTAATGTACTTGTAAGTACCTAGTGAATAGTATTACAGGTAACCAGGGCCTGTAAATTAAGGGGCAGATTTATGGTAAGTGGTGCTGCACCTGGTGCAGCACCACTTTCCCTGCGCCTCTTACCGTCCCCCTACTGCAACCATATGTGCACCGTGTTAAAAATACGGCATACCGTGGCGCAGGGTAGGCGGCAATAACATCATTTTTCATGATGCTATTGATGTACTCTGCAGGAAAATATTAGCGCTACTCCTGCAGAGTACATAGGGGCCCATTATAAATGGAAGCCCCCTTTTAACACCTGCTCTGTACAGGCATTAAAAGTGCTGTATAAAATGATGCAAGAAAATCTCTTAGATTTCCTTGCACCATTTTTTTGCCACCCCCAACGGGGGAATACCCCCTTTGCATACATTATGCTTGGCGCAGGCATAATGTAGAGCAAAGGGTTACAAAGTGGCATAATGCATGCATTGCGCCACTTTGTAAATATGGCACTTGGATTTTGGCCTCATTGGGCCACATTAGCATTAAAAAAAAATCCAGTAATGTAGAGCAAGGTGGCGCTAGGGGCTTATAAATATGCCTCTAAATGCTGCTAGTGGGCTGCAGAACCCCTTGAGCCAACCACTAAAGTAGCCTTTCAAAACATGTCTCAAGCCTGCCCTTGCAGCCATTAGTCCAGTTTTAACTGCCATTTCAACCTTTTTCCAGGCCTAAACCTTCCTTTTTAATGTGTATCAAACTTCTGTAAAACTCTAAGGGCTCATAGAGCATTGTATTATGACTAAAAAGTAGGACAGGTGTACCTAAGGTTTACATGATCTTCCATTGAAAAACTCCTGAAGGCATTTTTGACTGTTGTGAGACCTATCTCTCCCATTGACTAACACTAGGTTACCTTATCACATTTAAAAAGTGATAACTTGATTGGGAGCAGACAGTTATATGCTGTTTACACTCAAATGAATTTTTGTTTAAAACTGTCTTTAAAGAAAAGTTGTCTTTTAAGTCATAATCCTGAAACTGCCACTTTTAGAAAGTTAGCATTTTCTTGTTTGAATAATTTGTGTCTTCCGCCAGTGTCCTGGGTCAGATGATTGAATGGCTCTGCTGTTGAGGTTTGTATATTGCTTCCATACATTAACACAAAGGGAGTTTAGAGCTGGACACGTTGGGAGAGGAGCTGTACCCCGACACACCTACATTTCAATGGGCTTTGCCTCCTGCACACACAAAAGAATCTGAAATCAGGCCTCCCTGTCTTTTTACACCCAAAAACGTTTTGGAGCCTTGCCAAGGAAAAGGGAAGAACTTTCCAGAACTAGTTCTGTGGGGATAGTGCAGGCTGTCCTCTCACACTCCAAGGCTGGTCCAGGTATAAATATTAGACCTCCGGAGCCTCTCATCAGAATACTCCTGGACTTGTGGACATTACAGAGGAAGAAGTGCGCTGCTGCTTAAGGACTGCTTAGCGCTCAGAAAGTGACTCTACAGATAGGTTGGTAGACCACCTTTTCTGAGCAACAGGGACACAGCAAGCTCCAGATGCCTCCCTGCTGCAACTGAACCTGCCTGGACCGTCAACTGTACTTAACATAGCCCTGATAGCCTTTGCTAAAGGGAGCCTCTGATCTCCGAAAGAGTCCTGGACAGTTGTCAGGCACCAGAGTGCACTCCTCTTCAAGAAAAGGAGAATTATTTAAGTTTTTGTCTCTTTGTGATCTCAATCAGGCCTGTTCATGCCAAGACATTGCCACCCACAATGACCAGGAAGGCAAAGTACCAGTTAAATTGAGTCTCTGTACTACAGTGACCCTAATCGACGAACAGCAACCTGACATCTGCACTTTGCACTACAACAACAGCTTGCCATGACCGCCAACACAAAGGTTCAGCAGTGACCATTTGAGATGTGTGACCAGACATTTGCCCTACAGTGACAAACATCTAAGATGTCAGGCCTGCTCTTCTCTCAATAGGAATGTCCATCATTGTCGCTCTCTCTGCTCCTCATTGCCTCCTCTACCTTGAAGTGGACTCTTTGGCCTGTACTTTGAGAATATAACTTTTTCAGTGGAGCTAACCTGGTCCCTGTATCTGGCCCATGTTTCACCGTGGTTGGTCTGAACTTGTTACTTTCCCCAATCTAGCGCAAGCAGATGACCACAAGTGGTGCTTTGTGCTTTTAGGCACTAGATCTATCTAAAACGTTAAAACTGGATATCTCCAGTTCTACTGATTATGTTTTTTTTCATTCTAGTGCCATTTTGGGTTTTTTCTTATTACTGTTTGTGTGCTGTATTCATACTTTATACTTTGCCTCAGAGTATGTGTTTCTCCAGACCAAGCACTCTTAAAGTATAGTACCTACCAGTATGGATGACACGTGACTTCTGGACATTACAGTTCTCATGCCCTTCTGTAACATTTCCTATACATTGATTTACAAATGTATGATTCATTGCCTCTGTATAATATGTATGAGATGTAAATCAGTCTTACTCCCTGCATTCTAATCAGTAGCCTAGTAAAATAAATGAAATACATGTGAGAGAAGGGCTATGGAGTCACAAGGAGGGCGGTAGTCAGGGAATCTGTGGAGAAGGAGCTTTCTGGGGGCACCGACAAACATTTTCACACCAAGTGCCACCACCAGTGAAGCAGCCCTGCTCTTTACCGTTTTGCAGGAAACTTTGGAAGATTGTGCCCCTACTTCAATTGTGAAGTATAATTGCTGGAGAATCCTGCTTTAACCAATCCTGATGTTCTGCAAAATGACTGCTGTTTGGAAAAAGATCACTAATGCACAATTTAAAATGATTTTAGATATTGGCCCTATTTAATCAAATAGTGTGGTCAAATATTACTTTACCTATGTGTGCTTTAGCTCAATTAAATTGCAGAAGATTGAGCACCCAAAGAGGTTTAATATGAAGAGGCCACTGTGCAGGAAAACATAAGCATTAAAGTGACACATAATGGATCTACATTAAGCGCCTTTTATTTTTCTTGTAAAGCAATAGACCTTTGTACTGCTCTCTACTTATTTAATCTGCAAACTTAGCAGCTTTGTTGGTTTGTGACCTGCAGGGTGCAAGTTTAAGACCCTGTGGCTCAAATTAGTCATTCAATTTATCAAGATCAACAGACCAAGAACCCAGGTTGGTACCACTCAGGACACTGTCTAATGACTGCCAGGAGATTAATAGACATCCCTGGGCTACATGACCTTTATATAGCTATGGGTTGTAAATCTGTATATCAGCACTGCTTAAACAGATAATTGAAATGGTTCAGTCATAAAGGTAGTAATTTAAATGTTAGTCTGAGCAGCCTTAAGGTGGTCTTCCCACAAACATTTTTGCTTGCTTGTTTCCAATGTTGCTGAATTCATTTTTTGCACTGCTAACCAGTGCTAAAGTGCATATGTCTTCTCCTGTAGACATGGTTTGATTGGTATATACCTAAATGACATATTAATGTACATATAAGTCCCTAGTAAAGTGCAACTCATGTAGGGGAACACAATGCAGAAAGGATTGTCTAACAGGGGTTAAAATAATTACCCTAAATGCTCTCTTTTTGTGGTAGTGTGGACGAGCAGTTTAGGTTATCAGAGCATAGTGTTAAGAATTTATTACTCACACAAAGACAGTAAGTGAGATACACCATCAATAAATAAATCTGACACCAATTTATAAAAATAACACCAATTTTACATAAATTTAGACAACAAGATCATCATAATTGGGTAAGTACTTTTTGAGTTATCAATTTTTAAGCACAAAAAATACACTTGTATTGACTCCAATGCAGTAATGTTATCCTATGGGAAAGGGCACATATACTGCATATGGGTACTTAGCAGTGACTTACAGGACCAATCTTCTGGAGTTAAGGTAAGTATGGGGCCAGGTCCAAGACAGCATCAGGAGGTCACCTCGGTCAGCTCTGGGGCATCCCGGTGAAGAGGTGCTTTTCAGCTTTGGGTGCCCTAATGTTAACCTTTGGGAAAAGAAACATATACCGAATTTGGGCACTTAGCAACAATTTACATGACTGTCCTTCTGTAGTTAAGGTAAGTGTGGGGTAAGGTCCAAGGCAACACCAACAGGTCACTTTGAGAGGCACTGGGGCATCCACGTGCGGAGGTGCTTTACAGTGTTGGGTGTCCCATTCACTTTAATGGGAAATGGTCCAAGGGAAAAGAGGCTGAAAGTAGGGATGAGTGAATAGTCCAGCTGAACCCAAAGGGGGGCTCAGGTCCCAGGATCTTGGGCACACAGAGCCTCCATTGGTCCACATCAACTCAGTCTCGGGGCGCATGTGCAGTGGTGTTTTCTCTGGTGTGGTCACGTCATGAAGACTCATTATGGTTCATGGTTCCTGCACAAAGTAGGCTGTGGGCTGCAACTGGGTGACCAATATGGCTAACTCAAGGTGGTGTTCAGCTCTGGAGGGTCTCAGGACCTTGTTGGCCATGCTGGTCCACTTCAAATCAGGCTGGGGGCTCGGGTGCAGGTGTAACGTTTTGCACAGACCAGTGCTCTCGCAGTTCTTCTTGGGTGCCTGGAGGGTGCTGGGGAATAGCTCCTCTACTTCATGGGAGATGTTGGTGGTTTCTTAAAGTTCTCACAGTCCTTCGAGGCCTTTGGAGGCAGAGCAGCTGCAGGACGAACTGACTTTGGTGCAATTGTCGAGGACAGCAGGCAGGCTGGTAGGGTTTGGGCCAAGTCTGCTGCTGCTCCTCAGTTTTTGCTTTTGGCAGCTCTTTGGCATCCTTCTTCTTCTTTGGTCCAACAGATCTGAGTTTCTGGTGTCGGGAAGTTAATAAACTTAGGGATGTGAATGATAGTGAGGAGTAGTAGCCAATTAGCTACTTATGCTTGAGTTCACTACACCCCCTATATGACCGATTCCTGTGGAAAGCTGGCATAACCCTGTCCCAGAGTGGCTAATGCCACCACACACAAGATGGTGAAATTCCTATTTTCGGGTTCACTTCAGGTGGCTCACCCTAGGGATGTGACTAGCCTGGCAGTGTATCACATCTCCTGCCTATCAAATTTCCCACATGTCCTGGTGCCAAATGGGCCTCACGGCGGGGGTGGCAACTCCCAGAACTGGAGGAAGCCGGGGTCACATATTAAAGGCGGTAGGGACTTTGGAGAACCTGGCCTTAGTATGCTAAATCGCTAGTCATTCTGCTGGAGGAAGTGTGAACACCTTCCTCTGGAGCAGGCATTATTTTTGGTCTCCAAGAACATGGGCTCTGACCTACAGGGTGTCAGGAACCTATCTATAGTGGCAGGCTGAACTGTACCCATCAGCAACACACTAGAACACTAGTAGGTTTAAGGGGGTACCTCTAAGCTACTGTCTGGGTGCATGTATTAACTGATTCATCATTGGAATCAATGTGAGTCTATTATTATGAGGAGTTTGATACCAAACATCATAGGTTTCAGTGAAGCCATTATGTTGCTAGGGAACTCGTTTTGACCAGTGCCCAATACATACTTTAATAAGGTTTCCCTGCTCACTTATACTGTCAAATAATTGACTTAGACATCACAGGAGCATATCTGCTCATGCAGATATGTCCACACATGTAGTATGATGCACCCTGCCTTAGGGCTGTAAGTCTTTCTGTAGAGGTGACTTACAAATAATACATGAAGTGAGTTTGGCATGACACACAATGAGTCTGCCACATTGTGTTTTCACTCATGGCTTGCACCATGACACACAGTCAGCAATGGCAGGCTGAGTGCAATTTATATAGGGGTCCCCTAGGGTGTCACATTACATGCTTCAGTCCTTAGGGACCCTCTTTAGTACCCATGCCCTAGGTACAAAAGGGTACTATTTACTAGGGACTTACAGGGTTGCTAACGTTCTGCCAATTGTTTCACAATTGAGTATGGAAGAACACTTACACTGGAGCCTGCTTCGCAGGTTTCAGTGCCCTGTCAGCATCCAGCAGTTCAAATGGGGGAAAAAAGTGGGGGACATCTGCAAAGAAGTCCAGTTCCATATAAATGCTATTAGTGGCATGCAGCACGGATTGTGCCCACCACTTACGTAGCCCTTTAAAATATGCCCCATGCCTGCCAATGCAGCATAAATGTAGTATCACACTCCAAGTTGACATGGCATTTAAAACACCAAACCTTATACTCCCCATTTATTAGATATACACCACCCTTCATGTAGACCCTATATAGCCCATAGGGCAGGGTGCTATGTAATTAAACGTTAGGACATGTACTTTAGATTTTACATGTCCTGGTAGTTAAAAAGTCCCAAATTAATTTTTCACTATTGTGAGGCCTACCCCTCTCATAGGATAACATTGTGGATTCTATATTACATTTTATTAGGCTGTAATTCCTGAGTGGGAGGAGGTAGATCTGTCATGTTTAGTATCTATGGAATTGTAATGGTAAATCCTCTTTAATGGTAAAGTTTAATTTATTGTTACAAATTTTAAAATTTCACTTTTAGAAAAATTGCATTTTCCTCCTCTTAGCCCAGTGTGCCTGCATACTGTCTCCAATACATGTCCGGGGTGGGTGACAGATGGGCTTGGCATATTTCCTGTAGACAGCTACACACAAAGGGAGCTTAGGTGTGACTTGATGGGCCATCCACATCCTGATGGGCCAACCTGGGCAGGATCAATCAATCAGTCAATCAATCAGTGCTTGTATATCACAACTACTCACCCGTTAGGTCTCAAGGCGTGGGGAGCGGGGAAAGTGTAGCATTTACCGGTGAGGTGGGTCTTATAAAAGCCATATCTTCAGTTCCTTCATAAAGCTGAGGAGGGAGGTGGTTTGTCTGATGTGGAGAGGGAGGGCATTCTAGGCAGTGACTGCGAGGTAGGAAAAGGAGCATCCTTCTGTTCTGGTTTTCATTATGTGGGGTACTTCTGCGGATGGGAGGGAGGAGCTAGACACAGCCTCACACTTACGCCTCACAAGGCTGCGTCCTGTACCCACACAAAGCACAGATTAACCCCCTGTAATGAATCTGGAGCCAGAACAGGAAAGGAGGACCTTCTTCAAAGTATTCCCCTCTTCAAATGTATCATTGAATACAAGAACCATACCTTAAACCCTACCAACTCAATACACTTCTGGACCTGTGGATATTATGCCAGGATGAAGGACTGCTGTGCTGATGAAGGACTGCGACTCTGCTGAACAGCTGCTTTGGAAGAAATGTTTTCTTGTTGTGCTGACCTGCTGCCTCCTGCCTTGTGAGAAGGACTGGACTGACATCACTTAAACCCAGAGCCCAAAGTAAATCCAAGGGCCATCTGACTGGTCACCCATTTTCTGTCTCAGGGACATAAAACACAACCAACTCATCAACCTGGACTCTGCCATTTGTAACAATTCCCTGCCAAGTGGTGTCACCCCAGTCCTGGTCCCTTGGTAGTGGGCTTAAGGTGTAAGCTGCAACTGAAATGACACATCAACACCACTGCACAGATCGGAACCTGAGCATTGCCCCTGTTGCGTGGATCAGAAACAGCACATAAGTCCACCTGAAGGGATCAGAAACAACACATTGCCTCTCCAGAGAGAATGGATCTTGGTGTGTTGCCTTTCAGAACTGCCCTATCTGAGACCCAACAAAATGCCATTGTTGCGTGGAGAAACTAGACTTATCTTCACTATTTTGATGGAACAAGGCTGATCGACACTGCAGGAGACTTGGTAAGCAACAGCCCTGCGGCCAGCACCCCCTCTCCCCATACAAAACCTGCACATCACAACAACTAGCGGCGGCCTTACCAGGCCTGAGAAAATATGCAATTCTCCCCAGGGATGTCATTTCCCTTAAAGCAGCACCTGCCTGCCCAGAGACCTCCGGTTGGTGCAAACAGTGGCGGAGAGGCCGATCCTTTCCCCTTCCTGTAAGGGACACCACATGTATGCTGAGTGCCCCAGGGAGGAATATACTGCATCCTGCTGCAGGGGCTCCACCACCCCCGCATTTGAGGGAGAGGAATCAAGCATCTCAAGGGGCCAGTGACCTGAGGCAGAGGCAATGTCTCCTGCTATACAGTTCAGATCACCAGAAGTGGGGGAAAGAAACACATGACATCTGATGGCCATTTACCCTGCAATACTTCATGCGAATAGGGGAATCTGACCTCCCCCCCAACCCAGAGCTGTGGGCATAGAAGAGATGCCACTGGGTGGATTGCGACAAAACTCAGTGGAGGCAACCAAAAAACTACATATCACCCCATAACTTCCCCTGGAGAGCCCAGCATTAGTACCCACAAGACTGTCCTGAAATGCGCTGACCTTGATTAGAGCCCCCTTTGGGCAGTCTCAAACTTCCTCTAGTAGCCCTTCAACTGGGACAGTGCCCTTGGACAATGATGCACACGAAACAGGACCAAAATGCGCTAGTGACAACTGGGGCAGCATCAGATGTGCAGTTGAGCAATCCTCAATGTTCCACAGGGGGATCACTGGAGGCCACCCTGGCAGCACAATTTTGAGGTTTGATGAGATCCTGATGGCAGTGTGGACATCAAAACCACATTGGGACTAAAGATTGATGCCCTGCGAATGGATTCAAGCGTCATCCGTGAAGACCACAAGAAGCTGAAAGACTGAATTACAGACACGGAGACAATACCAGCAAATCTTAAACCGTCAGTCAAGTCCTCAGACTGCATCAAGGCCCTGCAAAATGAAGTGGACTACGTTAGAAAACAAGCCAATGATCAGGAGGGACGATCATAACAATGTGCAGATACTGGGCCTTCCAGAAAAGGCAGAAGGCCCCAGCATGGAGCTGTATTTAGAGGACTGGTTCTCAATGACAAACTTACAAGGTAAACACTCAACTTTCTTTTCTGTGGAATGAGCTCACAGGGTCCCTTGAAGACCTTTACCTGCCGGAGCTCCACCCCACCCAGTGGTCACCCGGCTGTTTAACTACAGAGTCAGAGACCACATATTGCAAGTATCACATGGAGGTACAACGCCGGAGGTCCTCATCCGTCCTTGCATGAGCATAGCATCAAATATGCATTACAGTTCACAGCCCACAATCATACAAAACAGCAAAAATACCTCTTGCACCTAACCTGAGAAGGCCTGGGACTGAGTATAAAGGAATGGAGTAGCCACTAAACCATGTGAGCAGGCTGATACTCCAGGTAGATGGAGGGAGCAGGAATACCGCAAGCCCCAAAGAGCATGGCCTCACCTAGGTACCATGAAAGAAAAGGGGACATTGGAGAGGGCAGAAGCGGTAGCTGAACTGGAAATTAGAAAATCTTCCCCCTTACCCACAGGATCTGTAATTACTAGATCTGAAGATGGCCTGTCGGACATCCTGCACACACTGGTAAAGACTGTACTTGGGGGAGGCCTGGCCGTTATCCCCGAATGGTGAAGGAAGTGATATGAACGTAGATCCTCTATTCTTACCGCATACAGCTCCAAATTACAATTATTAGACAGGACCTGCACTGCTCAAGTGTTGGAGAACACCAGTAGATACTCTGGTTTGGGAGCTGTGCGGCCATGAAACAAGATAACTGAAACCACTTGTTCCACACCGCCCTCACACACCAACAGTGTTACCACCATAGACGGACTCACACTTTGGGGCACAATTGAGAGCCCCTAGCACCAACTTAGAGCATCATAGCACATTTTTGTTTCACTAAGGTGGTGCTAAAGTGGCTTTTTCCACGTGTCATATATACAAAGGGGTGCAATGCATGCACTGTGCCACTTTGTAAACCCTTGCGCCACATTATACCTAGGCCATGCATAATGAATGCAAGAGGGTCGTTCTGACACTAGGAGGTCTGCAGAAATGGCACAGTGAAACTTAACAGATTTCACAGTGCCATTTTTGGCGTCATTTCCAACACCTGATGATAGCAGGTGTTAAAATGATGCTCCTGTAGAAACCAAAGGGCCTCCTTGCACTTCGCAACACTAGCATCAACATTTTTGATGCTAGTGTAGCAAAGCGCCACAATAGTGTAAAAAATGTTGATGCTATTGTACTAACAACTGCAATAGTGCTCCATAATATAAATATGTAGCAACAATGGTGTCGTTAGTTGCTGGCGGGGGCACAGAAAAAGTAGTGCATCAGCTCGGATGAGCCTCTTTTTCTCAAATATGGGCCTCTGTTTTTTTCTTTTCTCCTTTTGTGGCATTTTTGTGCTGTTGTCCAGATGCCCATTGGCGCAATGACCTGGGATAAGATGGTCAAAGACTGTTAATCACTTGACATCATTATTTGATATAGATTTCTTGTTTATTGTTTATGCTATGATGTTCGCACTGCTGTTGGGATGGAGAAAGGTGAAAAGGGAAGGAGAGGGGGAACATGATATATGTGACACCAAAAATGACCAGACTACATGGCTGCATCAGGTACTACACTGGGGACATGATTTGCGCTGTTGACATGAAATGTGAGTTGGCTGGCCAGCTTTGTGTAGCACTACCGGGAGTACCACCACCTGCGTTGGTGACGCATACAAGTAGCACTCCTACAGGAGATGCAACGGACGATGTCAGACCTAGATGGCATGGGTAGGTGATGGAGGGACACACTGGTGGGCATTCCAGATATGCACAGGGCATGCAAATTTTGATTGCCACGGGGACCCCATTAGATGTGATGCACACTAACCTGGACCTTGAGGGGAGGTACACAATATTAGAGGGGATCCTAGTTGGCCTCCTCAATGTTTTTATAGCTCTGTACACCCCAAACACTAATCAGGCATATTTCTTACATTCTCTCATTCTGGCCCTTCTCCACAACGCGGAGGCACCTTGTTTTGTGGATGGGGATTATAACTGCATAACCTGATTTAACTACAGTTCGTTCCCACCCAAGGGTGCCAGGAACTCGGGCAGTCACCCTCTCCCAACAAATCTCACACTGGGCCACACATACACAGAGTCATGGCACAGTCTGCACCCCCTCATGACGGAATAATCCTATTACTTGGGACTGCATAAGCTACACACAAGGATAGACATGTTTTCTTCAGCTTGGAGGCACTTGTGATGGTCATGAATGCTGAGTACCTGGAGTGCACCACATCAGACTACTGCCCACTGCTACTCCAGTTAGCCTGGTTGTGCAGTCACTTTTGTATACCCACCTGGCACCTCCCCACCGAGGCCTTAAGTGGCAAACCCTTGAGAGACTCCTTATTAATGCACATCACTGCTTATTTTACTGAAAATTAAGGCTCAGCATCAAACCCACGTATAGAATGAGATGTCTCCAAGGTGGTTTTATGGGGACATGCGACTAAGACAGTCTACAACTGCAAAATAGCTCTGCGACAGGATCTACAAACCCTAGAAGCAGACATCCGTACCTATGAACAACGACTGCCAGGAAATAAGGCAGCAGCTGCCCTGTTGGTGCATGCATGTCTGGAACACAAGGAACTATTGGAGAAACTGAGAAAAATAGACTATGAAGAATAATTGATCAAGCAACATGCCAAACGCGATAAGGAAGGCAAGTTGTTGGCTGGCTTCTTTGCTCCGAGACATCCAGGGTCGCTATCACAGCCATTCTGGACAAAACGCACCATACTTTGAATACACAAGAGGCTATTAATGCAGCCTTCCGAGCCTATTATGCCAAACTCTATGTGGCTCAACACTTGGCACAAGATGCCCCAATCAAAGCAGTCCTAGTTCCCACCCATTTGCCCTGCCTACAGGAGTCCCACTGGGAAGCCCCCATTCGTCACAGAGATTGCTGATGCAATCAACAGATGGTGAGAGGCAAGGCACCAAGGACAGATGGAGGACCGGTAGAGTTTTATGCAGTGTTCGGACCCACACTGGTACTGTGCTTGCTGACAGTGTTTAACTTACAGAGGGAGGCCATGCTGGTTGTTCTCCCTAACAGGGTCAAGACTGATTTGCATATGGCTGGGTCTAAACTGGAATGGCTTGGCAAGCAAAGAAACGGATGGATTAAACCCAGATCTGTGTCTGGGGGTGAATGTTTGATTTGTTCTGCATTCTGTTCATCATCTGCTGTTTTTGCATTTGTTCTCCCTAAGCCAGACAGGGATCCATTATTAAGGGGAACATATTGACCCCCCCCCCCTCCTTACTAATTATAGACTATAAGATTTTTGGGAAAGTGTTGGCAAACTGATTGATACCTATCATCCATGACATAGTGTACCCGGATCAAAATGGGTTTATACCAGGAAGGAGCACCTTCTTGAACTAAGATGCCTCTTCATGCTGGTGGACTGGGCACAATCAACGGATGTCAACCTATGGTTCACCTTGTTAGATATATAAATGGTGTTCCATAACCCCAGATGGGCCTATTTAATGGCAGTACTTAAATGGATCACCTTACTTTATAATTCTCCGATGGCATGAGTGAAAACAGGCAGAGTCATATCAGACCCATTTCACATAGAACCCGGCACCAGCCGGGGTTGTCCCCTGTCCCAGGCCATCTTCACATTAGTGATAGAGCAACCCGCTTTTGCACTTCACCCCTGTGTGCCTCAGAGTTGGGCATCCAGGTGGGTGGCAGATGTCGCTATATTCCAAACATGCACTAATTCATCTGAGGAATGATGTCACAGTGATCCTCATCTCATGGAACTCCTGCAGTGGTTCAGAGGTGTGTCAGGTCTAAGGGTGGACTGGGATAAATCACAACTGTTCACTTTGACAGCTGTATCTGACCTACAATGAATGGATCTCCCACACACCCCACTACCATAGGCCCAAGACACAATTAAGTACCTGGGGGTCAGGGTAAATCAAACCACTAGAAATCAGATTGACAGCAATATAGGCAGGGCCCTCAAAAGTGCACAAGTGTCTCTCTCATTCTGGATGTCCCTACCACGCTCACCAATGGGTCAGATAGCTATCTCTAAGGTGATTGTCCTGCCCTGAATGTTGTACTCCATCTCCGCTATGCCGGTGCTACTACTGACCAAAATCCTCATTGATATGTGTTCACTCCTTATTACCCTTATATGGGGTAAGGGCAGGTGAAGAGTAACTTCATGCATCATTTGAGCATGGTGGTTTGGGTGCCCCAAACTATGCATATTATCATGCAGCTGCCCAGCTCCAATGGCCCATGAAATGGCATTCAGGCCAACACCTGGCAGAGTTAGGAAGCAAGACGGACGACCTTACACCACTGCAGGTGATGCAGTGGCTAATAGATCCAAAAAAGGAGTAACCGGCAAATGAGGGTAATGCCCCGTTAAAGGTGGCCAAAGCCTGCTGGGACACATACATGACCAAGACATGTACAGCGGGCCCCATAGGTACCAGGATTGCCATTGTGGGCGATGCCCAGATGTTGCACTCTGCAAATGCACCCGGATGCACAGGTGTGGTGGACACAGACCTCATGATATGGGGTGATAAGATTCTCAACACATTTGAGATCCTGGCAACCGATTACAGGATACCACAGGTTTTTTTTTATATACACCACCTTAACTAGTGTCCTACACAGGACATGGCAGAAAACACATGATGAACCAGAGACCTCTCTATTGCTGCTGGTCTTATTGACTCATGTAGGTGGCCGTAGGGCAGTACCACGCTTGTATTCCTCCATGAACTCAGACAGGGAACCCACCTCTCTTCAACTCCGGACCTACTGGGACACTGCACTCACAACAACATTGAAGGCCAAACAATGGCTGCAGTGCCTAAAAGTGTCAAAACTCATCTCCACTAAAGTCAGGCTGAAATACACCCAAATCAATTACCTACACCACACCTACCTCACCCCACACTGGTTAGCATGTATGTACCCAGGAACGCCAGACACCTGCCCTCGCGGCCACACCAACATAGCTGAATTTGTACACATGGTCTGGGAATGTCCAAACATGGTCACAAACTTCACACTGGAGACCACTGGAGTAACCGTAGGGAGGGAAGACATTCACTGCTTGCTGGAAATAACTACCTGTATGGCCACGCAAACCTATGAACAGATTTATAGATCTAGCATTGATATTGGCGAAGCGAAGAATAGCCAAGTGCTGGAGATCGGCTGCTACTCACACTCCGATTGTGGTTCTCAGATCTGCACTTGAACATCTTGGTTGAGCAACAGATATTGCATGTCAGTGGCCTGAGGAGCTCTAACCCAACCTCACTCAAAGACTAGTGGACATACTTGGAATATATTGAAGCCAAATCAGACACTAGGCCACCGTAGTCACTGGAAGACTTCCCCATGTCCTAATAGGAGTATGGAAAAATTCCTACTACACACAGTCAATGACTTGGAATGCCACCATGGTGTGCACCCCCCCCCCAACAACCAAGAATAAAACAACCCAGAGAGACCCCAGAAAATGGCCTTGTCTACGTAACTGTGAATGACACCAGGGGTCCACTCATACAAAAAAAGAGGAGATCCCTCCTGTTGGACTTGTTGCCTTACGCAGGGTCATACCCAGTCTTTTTTTGCCTCCTTCCTCCTGTTTTTTTCTGACCTCTCACTGTTGGCTCTAGGACTCTGAGCACTTCATCACTGCTGACCAGTGCTAAAGTGCAGGTGCTCTCCCATCTAAAGTTGGTATGATTGGCTTATACCTAATTGGCCTATTTCATTTACCTATAAGTCCCTTGTACAGTGGTATCTCTATGCCCAGGGCCTGTAAATTAAATAGTACTAGTGGGCCTGCAGTGCTGCTTGCGCCACCCACCGAAGTAGACTTTCAAACCTGTCTCAGGCCTGCTAGCGCAGGACCTGTGTGCGCAGTTTTCTGCCACAGGGACCTAGCATCTAAATTTACTTGCCAGGCCCAGAACTCCCCTTTTACTACATGTAAGTCACCCCTAAGGTATGCCGTAGCTAGCCCTATGGGCAGGGTGCCATGTATGTAGAAAGGCAGGACATGCGCTAAGTTGTGTGGCCTGTCCTGGTAGTGCCAAACAGCATAACTGGTGTCTCACTGCTGTGAGTGCTGCCTTCTCATAGGATTGCATTAGAAATGCCCTGCCTTATGTGTAAGGGGTATTGTCTGATTTATGAGGGGTAGCGTAGGCGTGTTTGGTATGGTTGTGATGGTGATAATAAATGCTGCTTACTGGTGTGGGTGTATTTTTTATTACTATCTAGAAAGTGTGCATTTATCTGTGCTTATGACTCTGGTGTTTTGCAGCTTGACTCCAATCCACGTCTGGGCAGAGTGACAGTTGGGGCTTTGTGCATACTTTTCAGACAGCCTGTACACAGGGAGGGTGGAGGTGTCACAGAGGTGCATCTGCATGCTGAATAGTCTTCCTGGGCTGAGAGATGGGAGAGGCGGGGCACACCTGCATTTGTAAAGACTGTGCCCTGGCCTCACACAATAGGGTCGTTAACCCCCCACTGGTGTTTGGAGCCTGTGCTGAAAGGAGAAAGGGGGCACTCCCAGAACCAATTGTAACTGGCTGGAACCTCCTCTCCCTACCATTGTAAAACACTGTAAGAACTGACTATAAGTACAGGGGAATTTTCCTCACAATTTGGAGACTCTTGGAATCATCTTGGAACTGGACACCAAAGGCTGAAAGGACTCACCAGGCACCGTCATGGACTGCTGCTGCTGTGCTGACCTGTGACCTGCCTGGTCACTGTAAAGGACTTGGCACTTGCTGTCTTTCCCTTGTGCTGGCCTGTAGCTGGGCCCTCCACCTGAGGACCTTGTCTTAGGATTCTGCTCCCCAGGGACAGGGTGCTGTAGTCCCTGACTCCTGCATCCATTTCTTCACGAGGGGTGCTTCCGTGGTTGCGGCTGCCATAGCGCTGATTGCAGCGCACTTATGGAGCCTTGTGAGCTTGTAGGCTCCTTGCTGCATTGTGCCCCTTTGAATAAGATCACCGCAGCAGCCCGGGAACCTGGAAGAACACTCGCGCACTGCATCGGGTGCAGGTGAGTGTCTGCTCGGGCCCCAGGAGGGGTCCGATCTTCTTGTGGCTTCACGGCAGGACCAGGGGAAGGTGCGGGGCGTGCCCCCTTCCCCCTGGCCTCTGCGTTAGGAGAAGGACGCTCCTTTTCTGCTCTTAGGTAAAACGGGCATTATTGTGCCCCCCCCCTTGGTGGAAGGGCCAGTGGAGGCACAGGGGGCCACCAGAGATCGCAGGTCCCGGGAGGGGCCTGTCATTAAACCGGAGGGGGTGCGTAGTGCCCCCCTCCTGCGCTAAGTTGTTTTTGCTGGCTTTGGCCCCCCTCGTGAGGGCCGGTTGAGGCCCTGGGGGGCCCTCAGTAATCACAGTCCCCGGAGGGGCCTGTCTATAAAAGAGAGGAGGTGCATGTCGCCCTCCTCTGACCCCAGAGTATAAGGGAGGCCCCTGTTTTGCGCATAGGAGCGCCGGGGGCCGCATTGTTCGCCTTCTAGGCACTGGAGGTGCATTCATCCAACCAGGTACTGTTTAAAGGACCAATATAGTTGCAATCCAAAGTTCTTTCTACAGACTTTTGTTAGAATTATATATTACCTACCTGCGTTTGATGTTTTTACATATGTGTATGCAAATGTTCCTTTTATGGACATGCTTGCTAATATGTTTTTCTAACTTGCCATATGTTTTCTAATGTTCCTACTATGGGCATTTTATGATATTCTTATGACGACTGCTGTGATGTAATAACGTGTTTTCCTGACTACTGCTTATGTTGCAGAATACTGAGTAACCTGTGTGTTATGTGTGACTACTGCTAGGTTGCAGAGTAACTAATGTGTAACGTTCTGACAACTGCTAAGGTAGCAGGATAGTACTGATATGTGATGTTTGGTCTGATAATTGCCTTGTGTACAATACAGTATATTTTCATATAATCTGGTGTTGTGTTTCCTTGGTGGTTGGGATATTGCATCACGTGTGTTGTGTGTGTTGTGCAAACGCTTTACACATTGCCTCTGGGTTAAGCCTGACTGCTCGTGCCAAGCTACCAAGGGGGTGAGCAGGGGTTATCTTGGACGTGTAACTTCCTTGCCCTGACTAGAGTGGGTAAGTTCTGCCTCTCTGAGGTGCATACCCTAGCCAACCAGAAACCCCATTTCTAACACCTCCCGATAGACACCCCATCCCTCGCTCCAAATCTATACGCTCCCTTCATGCAAATGAAGGATTTCAAACACTTGCATTGTTGGTAATGCTCTGCATGAACACTTGCTGTGAGAGATTAACAATCAGGTGACTGCACAGTGATATAGTTTTTACTTTTTATGATGCACACAAGATATTATATGTAGAATGTATGTTGAAATAAATAGGTAAAGACATTTTGGAAAAAAACAGTGGAGAGTTTAAAACATTTAGACGTTGGTGTATGGTTTTTCCCTGTCATATGGATTAAGGGCCAGATGTACGTAGCTTTTTGCGCCTCGCAAACGGCGAAAAACGGTACCGACTCGCAAAATGTGTTTCAGACTCGCAAATAGGAAGGGGTGTTCCCTTCCTATTTGCGAGTCGCACCGTGATGTAGAGTTGATTTGTGACCGCGAAATCAACTCGCAGTTACCATCCACTTAAAGTGGTAACTCATTCGCAAACGGAAAGGGGTCCCCATGGGACCCCTTCCCCTTTGTGAATGCTCACAAAATTATTTTTTCAGAGCAGGCAGTGGTCCTATGGACCACTGCCTACTCTGAAAAAAACCGAAACAAAAAGGTTTCGGTATTTTTTCTCTTTGCAGCTCGTTTTCCTTTAAGGAAAACGGGCTGCAGATAGAAAAAAAATAAAACTGCTTTATTGAAAAGCAGTCACGGACATGGTGGTCTGCTGTCTCCAGCAGGCCACCATCCCCGTGAGTGCCTAGACTCACTATGGGGTCGCAAACTGGGACCCACCTCATAAATATTTATGAGGTGGGTCTTTGCGACCCCATAGCGAGTCGCAGAAGGTGTCTGAGACACCTTTCTGCATCGCGAATTGCGAGTTGCAATTTGCGAGTCGCTTTGACTCGCAAATTGCAAGTCGCAATTTGTCACTTACCTACATCTGGCCCTAAGTTATTACAATGTCCAGTTTCCAATGTTCTAAGTGATTTCATAGAACAAAGTAAAGTAGTATACTTCTTTTTGAAATAGTTTCTTAACTTTTAGGACACAGTCATATTTAGATATTGTGCCAAGAGTTGTAGCTCCAGTTTCTGTGATAAAAGGGGTTTTGGTTATGTTTAACCTGTAGCCTGGATCCAAATTCCATTGCTGCTTTTTCAGTGGTTTTGAGAACAGGTTTCAGAATAGATGAAAAGATGTAACATGATCCGCAATGACAGCCATAGTCACAGACGTTTTCAATTTTTGAAATGGGGGAAGTTGTTTACGAATAAATGTAATGTACAGTTTCATGTAAAGAGCATATAATGCAGGTGAGAGTGAGCAGCCCAGTTAAGTACCACAAACGATAGTGACTGTGGTGGACAATTGTCCATTAATATACAAAGATGCTGTGGGATGTTAAGCTGAGTTTGTGTCTATCCAGTAAAGTCCATATGAATCCTGTTTGTTCTCTGTACTTTCCACACAATGTCCCAATAAATGCAGTTAAAGGCCTCTTTGGCGACTAGTAAAATATTGTATAAAGGTTCCTGCAACATCAAGTAATATTATAGTAAAGTTATTGTGGGAAATAGGGTCCTTGAGGGGGCCAAATCTATGTTGCAATTTGGATGCCAATGATTCTATGATAGTGTTGAATCTGGTTGCTCTTATTATTTTGGCAAAATAAATAAAATTGATGAGCAAATGTATCAATTTTTCATGCAGCACAATGCAGCAAGACACCCGGCAGCGCTGTGCTGTATGAAAGGGAAAGCACATACTGCTGTATTTAATTTATATGTAGCATTTGTGTCATTTCCGAGTGCTAGTGCACTTTTGGCTGCCTAGGGCCAATGCAGGCACCCTTGTGTCATGTTGCAAGAGTGCCTGAATTGTAGGCAGAATTGTTTTTCTGCAAAAAGGAGCACCTTAAAGGCAGTTTCCTTATTTTAAGTGTGGTGCAAAATGCAGCACATTTAGAAAGAAAAAAGAACAAGGAAAAATAAAGATATTTCTCCTCGTTCTACCTCTGGTGGGGAGGCATTCAAATCTGATGCATTTCCAGGCCTATCAGTATTGGTAAATCTATGAATGTGTCAGAATGCACAGGAATACCCACCTTTCTGCAGTGCATCACAAGGTATCGATTTTTGCTGCCTTGTGTTACATTTTATTTATCAAGGCATGCAGTGCCACCCAAGCTGGCCTTGTGTGGCTTGATAAATCTCACTTAGGCTTTGCAACACCCTTATGCCCTTTTATGTGGTGTAAGGGTAATGCAACACCTTGATAAATCTAGCCCTGGGTCTGCCCTGAGTAAGGATTTGGGGTGACTTACAGTCAGTTGGATCCTTTTATTTTTTATGAAAACAAATGTAAAGACTTCCAACAAACAGAGGGGAGTAAGGCTGTTCAATTTTATGTCTTGATGATTTTTCAGATATAGTGGATTGGTTTAATCAATTCAAAAATTTAAAATGCCACTAGGAATATCGGCTGGTCCTGGGGCTTTACCTGATGAGGGAGGGCGTTCCCCTGTTCATCATCCATAGTAAAATCAAGCTTATTGAGTGAGATACTTGTTTGCATGAGCTGCATTGTATCCAAATCATTATGTTAAAGATTAGCACACAACATTGTCCAAAAATTGAACGTATCTGTGCTTCATCATGGGAAATATTGCCTTTCTCATTTTTTATGGATATTGCATTTCTCATTTCTGATGGAAAGGATAGAACTAGTGCATTCTGGCTGTCTAAGCATGAAAACAAGGAGTGCTCCTAATTTCTCTCCAGTTTCAAAAGTTTCAGATTTAGAAATAAAAGTGATGACTTGCAAAGTCAAAAAATGCAGTATTCTTGAGTGAAGAAACAGCTTTGTTTCATGGAAATAGCTAGTATTGTTCCTTTGATATGAAAGTCCTGGAAATCAGCAATATTGTTAAATTGTTTATTTCTGGATTTATATGGTCACAGAAGTACTCTCTGTTTCTGGATTTATATGGTCACAGAAGTACTCTCTGTGCTCTAGACACAGGAACAATTTGATTAGGCTGAGACATGGCATCTGCATTTTTGTTAAGGTGGTCTGATTTAGCTATTAAACTTTGAGTTGAGCTTTGGAAATGTGGGCTGGGCAAGCTTCTGTGGTATAGTAATTCAGGTTTGATCACCTGCTTGATATCAGGTAAAAGATGGTTTAATGCATTGGGTTTGGTCAATGAATTCCTTTGTATAAACTCTGTGTTTTGGTATTGTCTATAAAATTTGGTGGAAGGAAAGAAACTAGCTGTATAAAGTGTTGTTGTTAATGAGCTGCCGTAAGACACTAGGGAGACAAGGAGTTTCTGATAAGCAGGGAATTAGTGGCTTTTCTTACTCGAAGATGCACCAACTAAGGTTTACCTCTTGTAGGCACTTGGGAATGCTCCATGTTTTCAATCTGTTGATTGTTAGGGGTAACACGGATTGACCTGAGGTAATAAACATTTCAGCCATTCTTCTGTCAGTAGTGTTAGGTAAAGCGTGGTTCTACATACATTATGAAAGTTCGTTTGCACTAGTTGCTATATGGGTAGTTAAAAATTATGGCGATTTTGTAAACTACTTATTAGAAGGCTCCATTATAGGCTAAGGACAGCTTTGAGTAACAGTCAAACATTCCTCATGTTGGAATGAATTATGGCAAAATCCTTAAGTGGACTTTGAGACAAGAGAGGACTGTGAGGTAATGGTGAGGTTAGACCCTTGGCTATTAGATGTTCTACTGAGTAATAGGTGCAGGCATCAGGGGGTTTGTCCTCTGAGCTTCAGTTGAAGAGACACGTTTTAAGGTCCTTCCTGAATTGGATTGTGTCTTCCTTTGCCTCAAACCTTTGTGTTGTCTTCCCCGTTTCTGTTTTCACGTTGCTTTGCTTTACTTAAGCTTTATCTTTTTCTTTATTGTCATTCTCTTTTTGTTTTCCTTTCCTTTTTTCTTTTTCCTTTCCTTCACCTTTCCCCTTCCTCTTATCCTCTTGTATCTCTGACTACTTTTTCCTTCTCTTTTCCTTCTTGATTTGTTCTCCCTCTTTTTCCATTTACAGCTTCAATTGTCTTGTATTATTTTATATTGTATGTTGCTTCACCATTTCCATTCCTCCTTTTATTTTTTTAATATTTTCTTTCCTGTATTCTTTCAACTTACTTTTCTCTTCTGTCTTAATGGGTAATATTTCTGTGCCACAAACATAATTAATTATCCATTTTTGTGGAAGCAGTTGATACCCACTTCCAACCCCCAATTCCCACTGTGGTGAAAAAAAGAAAGGAAAGGAAGCATAAAAGCTTTTGGCTCCACAGGCAGCAGACCCGTAGGCTACTGCCTCTGTAAAATGAACACAGGCGAGGCGCGGGTGTGCTGGTACTTTTACAAGGTTGTTTGGTTTTGAGGGTGCAGAAGTCAATATGCTTCTGCAGTCATTGCGGATTCTTTATATGGGCTTGAGAGAGTTTGTGAAGTTCCACTGAGTTTGGATAATTGACTTTGTAGAAGGAGATTGTAGAATTCACTTTCGTTTCCATGACATTGTAAGTGTACAATTATTCTATCAGACACATTGTGGAATCAGAGGCGCACTAATGTACTTTTGTAAATCGTGTGCACTGCAGAAGGATGATTACTGTAAGGACTTGGTGACCTCTTAGATGTTTCTATTCCTTCATGGTCAAGGTGAAGTCAGATGTTTTCTTGAGCATTAAATCTACCTTGGGTAGTAGTGTTATAGTAGCATTGATTTTACCACTTGGGAGAGGCTTGGATTGTGTTGCCTTGATTTAACACAATTTGATTTTGGCCACTCTCACATCAGAATGTTAAGCTTTTCCCCTTTTTGAGGTTGTTCTAGTGGCAATGGATTTTCCTTACTTTTTCCTCTGGTACTAGTATCCAGTCAAACTATTGGAAAGTGTGTTAGGAAAAACCTTGAAGTTTGGAGCTGGGAGCTCTTTTGGAACCTGTCATCTGGGAAGGCTTTGTTTATTTTTCTCTTTTTGTTCTCTTTCTCTTTCACAAGCTTTGCCTAGTTGTTTTGGTATGGTGATATGTTGATCATCAACATTTAGAGAGAGTCACCATATGGAATTAAGGCTTTCTCCTTCTTGGCAACTCGCGTCTTCTGTTTATTTTTTGCTTGATTGGAAGTTTTCTTTATTATAATGTATTTTTCTCCTCAGATGATGCTTATTACTTAGTGTTTCCAGTGCACATTAGGAAGAATTAGGCTGCCTGAGCTTTGAATGGGACTAGGCTGTATCAATGTTAAGCTCTCTGGCAAGAACTTTACATTGATCTAGTTTTCTACTAACGTTTACACAATGTGTTTGTACTTGCTTCTGGTAGCTGTGGTATACCTTCCCCAAGCCACACTTGTACTTCATGCCTCCTAGAGTGACACATATTTCTGAGGACTGTGGAACAAGGGGAAATTCTAGAACAGCGTATTACACGCTAGGTGTGGCTTCTGTCTCAATGCCACTTCTTGATGGTGAATATTGCACAAGGCATCCTGGCTGAGCAGAGAAGACAGTGGAAACTTTATTTCATGTACGAGATGAGCAAAGATTGTCTAATGCTCACTTTGAAAAATAATGAAATTATGTCCTGTGCTGCTGCTACCTCAAGTGATCCAGGTGAAGCTTTTCAGCTGGAATAGATGTGGGCCTCTCAGACCACCGTTGTCAGTACAAGTGGTGATAGGGCTCGAAGAAAGATGAAGGGGAGAGTATGAATTAGGATTTACTTGGTAGCAACAGCTTGAGTCAGATCTGTTTTTACACAGAAGTATGTGAAAAATACATATCAAGAGTGTTTGTCAGATGAGAGCAGGCTCCAAGACTCCGGCAAACTGGAAAACAGGTAACTAAGGGTGGATGTAATTCAGGTAATTTGTTGTAGTGAATGTATACTAAATTACAGCAAATTTATATAAGATTAGTTTCGAGTATGCAAGAAAAATAGTCCTGGATTTCACACTAAATGCACCCTCGCTTCCAAAATTAACTTGAAAATGCATTTTGTGCTACGGAAATAGCGCTACATGCAAATAAAATTTAAACATCAGCAACCAATAGCTGCTTGCACTCTGGTCCTGTGCTTTGAGTAGGCATTTGTGCCACAAATTACTCTAAATTATGTGTACTGGCTTAATCATGTAATATTCAGCAATTTTGCATCACAAGAGCAGGGCAAAATTACTGAAATCACTCCCATTTCTATGGGGTATTTAACATTTTGCCCAGACCTACAGGTAACCCTTCCTCTTCATTTTAAAAGAGGGAGATGCAGCTTCAAAAAGAGGGAATGAGGAAGCATCTAAAATATTAAGAAGCAATGTTAGAGCACACATGAGATCTAAAACAATCATTATGGTTGCGGTACATCCCTGATGAGTGGAAATGGCAGTGGATAGTTAGATAAAATATCACCTCTAAAACCAGGTAAATATATGTGCCATAGATCTGGGGTAAAACAAAGAAAGTGCAGATTACCACAAAGCACCAAGCACATATCTCATTGCAGGTCATATGTTACCTCTGTTTAATATGTTTTGGTATTTCCCAAATGGATCCCTGCAAGCAGGACCTGAAGGCCTTGAAACCAGAAAGAAGGAAGTGGTCCATGGACATGATGAAGTGATAAGTGGAACCTTATCAGAAGGAGGTAAAAAATTATAAAAAAAAGCCACTTGGGAGCAAAAATCCTTCCTCCTTATTAGTAGTTCCAGACGAGAGCAATATATGGGGTCTAAAAGAAAGATCTATGTAGCACAATCACAGTGCTCCTGAGCCTCCTCTCTTTATTGAAAATTCTTGGAAAGCATGGGGGACGGAAAGTATTGGAAGTGTCCTGAGAATTTGTATTAGCCAAACAAATCAGAAGGTGGGAAGTTCTTGTGCTTCTGTAGAGGATTATGAGTTAAGAAGGATAAGTCTCCCCCCTCTTCCTCTTTGCCAGCCATCCAAATTACAAAGATAGTCCTTGAAAGCCAGAAGAGGAGCATGAGAAAGACATCTGCATATGTCAACAGAGTTATTTTCAGTGTCAAACTCAAAGGCAGCTCAAAGATTATGCTACATGTGACCTATAACGCACAGGTACTGATATCATAAAAATCATATTTGACATCTTCTAGCTGCTCTCTCCCAAACTATGTTTCATCATATTGTCTCAAAGAAAATTTGGAATATGCAGTTCTGGTAGATTAGGTGTCAATCAAATGTCTTTGAACTTCAGCAAATGTTAGGAGGCTCACAAACCTAAAGAAATTGCAAGTTCAGTCAAACATGAGTAAAGTTTAAAACAATAGAGATTTTAAGATACAGGTTAGTCTTGTTCAAAACATTTCAAAGAGGTCCAAAAACCAACGAGATGTAGGAATCTTTAAATAATAATTTAGTAAAATAAAATATAAAAAAACTTAAAGGATGAACTTTGCAAACTAAGCGATTCACCAACATTATTCTAGAAACAGGACACAGAGAAAACTATACGCAAATTACAGTGTAAAACGTAGGTGTGAAAATAGAGCTCGAGAAAATTTAATCTACGATTTAGAGGAATTACAGATGGGAAGAAGTCGAACCCCCACAGATGTATCTCAATATGGTCAATATTTCTTTACCATTCCTAAGCTTACCCTGCAACTTGACTACTACCAGAGCACACAAAAACCAACGAAATGTCATCCACACATATTTATTTCGTTAATTTACAGATGTTTGGATACAGGAAAGAATTTTGAAGGGAGCCAGGAATGTAAGGTCTCTTGAAACGCCAGATGATTACACCCATAGAGTCTTTGCTAGCTTATTCTATGAAATTGTGCAGAGGGAAAGTTGATAAAGGGTATTGTCCCTAACCTTAAGAATGCAGGTGTCCACTGCTAAATAATGCAGCAAACAAATATGAAAGTGATATGGAAAGGTGACCTTAAGATCTTTAAAGAAGTTTTTGTGCCACTATTTCTGAAAGAAATGAATAAGGAACAGTGGGCCAGATGTAGCAAAGGATTTGCGCTTCGCAAACTACGAAAATCGCCGTTTGCGAGGCGCAAATGCCTCTTTGCCATGCAGAAATGCATATTGTGAGTCGGGACGACTCGCAATATGCATTTCAGAATCGCAAATAGGAAGGGGTGTTCCCTTCCTATTTGCGATTCGGAGTGGTATGCAATACCATTTGCGACCGCATATGCGGTCGCAAATGGTGTCGCAGTTACCATCCACTTCAAGTGGATGGTAACCCACTTGCAAATTGAAAGGGGTCCCCATGGGACCCCTTCCCCTTTGTGAATGGACCCAAAACTATTTTTTCAGGGCAGGTAGTGGTCCAAGGGACCACTGCCTGCCCTGAAAAAATACCGAAACTAAAGGTTTCGTTTTTTTTTTTTAAGTGCAGCTTGTTTTCCTTTAAGGAAAACGGGCTACACTTAAAAAAACAAAAAACTGCTTTATTTAAAAGCAGTCACGAACATGGAGGTCTGCTGACTACAGCAGGCCTCCATGTTTGCGAGTGCCTAGACTCGCTATGGGGCCGCAATTTGCGACCCACCTCATTGATATTAATGAGGTGGGTCATTGCGACCCCATAGCGAGTCGCAGACGGTGTCTGAGACACCATTCAGCATTGCAAATTGCGACTTGCAATTTGCGAGTCGGAAGGACTAGCAAATTGCAAGTCGCTATTTGCAATTTTCCTGCATCTGGCCCAGTATCACTAGTACCAGTTTACATTGCTGTTTTAAAGCTGTTAGTAAAATATGAGATACAGAAGCATCTGGTGAAGTATTAGCAAAGTGCATGAGGATGAAGGGAAGGCATTTTCATGATGGTGATATATAAAATCTGGAGAGGTGTATATTGGATGATTGATCTCTCAGGCGTTTTTCATTTGTTTTTGATTTTATAGTGAGGCCAGGTGATCCAAGCTCCTCATCTCCTCCTACAACACCTATGAGCATATTCAGTGCAGAGGAGGGAGGAATGCCTGCCTTGGCCTTCTTGAACATAAGGTTTGTGTATTGAGACTGCAGAACTGGATGATGAGAATGGACATTCGAACGGAGAATAGAGGTGCAGGAGTTGGGTGAAAAGAAAAAAGGAGTTGGTGGAGTAGCAAGTTTGAATGTGGGCAAAACTGTTTTTTTTCTTTCCAGGGAAAAGGCAATGGAATATATAAAAGATAAAATATCTGAAAATAATCTCTGTGCATGCTAAAGGCCTGGTAGGGTTTATAAAAAAGAATGAGTTCATGCATATGCTTGAACCATCTTAGGTATATATTATTTAAAAAATATAGGAGATTCATCCCGTGGAGAGACAGCTAACACCATGAAGCCAGTAAGAAGTGCAGCAGTAGTTATCAGGACAAATTGATCTTGGGTGACAGAATAAGTACAACATAACCAATACATTAGACCTGGGTAGACGTTTTTGAGTTACAAAACAATTTCAACAAGATGCAGCAGAATTCCATGAATGGGCGGAAATGGGCATGCAGTGCTGTGATTTAGTGCCAGGAACTCGTTCCATGCTGGAAAATTAGTGCACATGACACCATGCAGTGTGCCATAGGGTGCAGCTTCTTGAGCTGATTTTGCTGGCGCTCGAGTAGATTTTCCGCTTGAGCTGCAGTTTCCAGCAGCAAACAGCTGCCACTGCCTGTGACCACTCGTGTTGGGGAAATCTCACCAGGTGCCCTCCAAGCGATCACAAATCGTACTGGGGGACACCAAATCTTGCTCGTCAACTGTCTTTGAGACGTGCATGAGGAAAAACTCTATGTAACAAGCGTAACACAAAATGGCTAGAATTTTGCCAATTCTGCTAGGGAAGTACAATATATCACCCACCCCTGCAATACATCTCACAATAAGAATTTAGTATGCTCTAATCATAGATGATCTAGGTCATTTAGAGGAGCTAATTTTGGAATTTGCAAACATTTTTAGTCCAACAGTGATAGCAGTGGACATTATTGTGTCTTTACGTAAAGATGTTTGGAAATTTTATGCAAACAGGCACTTTTAAGCTAGAGGTGAAAACAAAAGAACCCACATTGAACTAGGCTTCACGTACTCACTGCAAAATATAAAAGTCAAGCATCAATCAACTACTTTTTTGTTTCTTTATACCTGGAAAATAAAGAAGCTGGGATTATCCACCTTTTCATCAGATCACTCCTTGATGTATTATCTGTACTTAGAGCATAATAGGGAACATGAAGCGCTACAGCAGGAGGAGCTAAAACTATAATCTATTCAAAGTGGCTACTGATCCCTCAATTCAGAATTTAAGCAGATTGAACACTTTGAGAGAGTAGATTAAAGACATTTGCCTAAAGAAAGAACAATGAAATAACCGAACAGTATATTCAAGAACTTTTGAGAAAGACACAAAAAAGCAACATTTTTGGCATTGAGTGCCAGGACCAGCTCTATCAAAAGCTCGATAAATAAAATAATGAACTCTCAAAAATGTTACAAAATTGAAGATGAAGCGCGATCTCAAATCGCTGATTTTTTTAAAAAAAGTATCATCAAGAGCTAGATCTAACTCACTTGTTCCCACAATCTAGTGATCTTGTTTAGTCTAACGGAAGAAAATAGAGCGAAATGTATCTTACCTTGAATGGAAGAGAAGCTTAATAAAGTAATCAAGCATCTTTCATTATCCAAACGAGGGGAAGATGGGTTGCTCCACAGGTAAAAAATGTTTTATTTAATAACTTTAGGCCACCTCAGCCATTGTTAAGAAGAGGGATGTTGGTGATATTTCTTTTACAAGAATTTTGCGCCACCGTAGTGTCATTTTTAGGGTTGAGCATGCTTTGGTTGGTTCATAGGCTTCGCTTTTAAAATTCGCTTGATTACATTGGTGAAAGGCAGGCATACGTCACGCCTCTCCCGGTGTTTAGCCCGCCTCTACAGCACGGGTAAACTACTGAAAACATACGAGGAACCGTGTTTTCTGAATGGCTTCTGCACTATTTTTTTTTATTTCCTACGCAGCGCGATCTCACTGGGCAGTAGTCTAGTGCTTTGCATGACATCGATCGTGTTAGATAGATAATTCTACTTTTGCTGGTTACATAGCTAATTCTACTTTTGACGGTTACATGTATAATTGCACTTTTGCGGATGCATTTCACTGAGAGTGAACTTCTGTGTCTCCTTCACACTCATGGCAACCGTCGGCTCGCATATGTGAAACTCTTTTACTTTTCATTATAGGTTTATGTGGCAAGAAAAGTCTGGTTTGGTGTTTGCAATGCTAATAGCTTCAACTCAAGCAAATGCGATACCCCTTGCATTGCAAATGCTTATTTTTGTTGCTACGGCGGTACAAACATGCACCCACACAGTGCCACATTTACAAAGTAGAACAATACTATTGCACCAGTTTGTAAAGCCTTGTGCCACATTATACCTGCGCCAGGTATAATGTGTGCAAGGTAGGTTTTCTCCCTCAAAAAATCCCGCAGGAATAGCGCAGTAAAATCTACAAGATTTCACTGCGCCAGTCTGCGCCATCAAAGCGTCATTATTTTAATGCCTGCTTAGTGAAGGCATTAAAGTGATACTGTGCTGTTTCCAGTGGGGCCTCCTTAGCATTGCTGGACTAGCGTCAAAAGTGCTAGTCCAGCAATGCTAAGATTTAGCGCCACAGCTGAGTCAGAATTTCTGATGCAGTTGTGGACACTGTGCCCCATGGAGCACTGCACTATAAGTTCAGCGCTCCCATGGTGTCGATAGGGGGGCGCAAGAAAAACTGGTGCATGAACCATGATGCACCAGCTCTACTAAATGAGGCCCCAAGTGAGTACTATGAAAACTGTGGATTATACTGCCTAATAACATTGCTAAATTCAGACTATATTATTCAAGTGAAATGTTTGCGTCTCGATCAGCTGGCATAATCCACAGGTTGATTTTTCAAAATCAGACAGCGTTTATTCAGAACAGACATTAACAGCAAATGTTCCCTATGTTTGGAAATCGACAGATTTTGGTGAAGTGGATAATGTGCCTTTTGCTCATTCGCTACTCAACACACTTGGCTAAATGGACATATTTAGGTAATGCTCGCAATATGGTTTCTAAATAAGTTTATCAGATTATTTGGGACCATGCGTAGGGGTGCTAAGGCACATGTTATAATGGAAGGGTGCATAGTGGAAGAAATGCATAAAGAAGAAAACGCCCGACAGGGATTCTCCCTTTCTTTACTTTTATCTGCACTATGTATTAAGCCTCTCTCAAGGTGCATTCCAAATGAGAAACAAATTAAGGTTAGCCTCAACATTCCTTTATTATATGCTGATGAAATAGCATTATATTCGATGCGGAAAAGCAGAATAGCATTGAAAGTGACTAATTTTCCAAAATGTCGGGATGTAATATAAATATAACCCAAAACAGAAAATATTTTGGGTAATCCCCCAAGCCTCAGACTTATGCATTTAGTTTAAAAATATGGTGATCAAGAGTGCAATTAGATGTCTTCACATAACCGTCAAGGGCCAAACGTTAGCTCTGTGTCACCTCAACATTGCTGAAGCATTAACTAAAATAAAAAAAAGATTTCCTATCTGACATCTATCCCATCCTTTAGTCAGTTGTACCGGTTTGATTAGAATGAGCACCTTAATTTAAAATATTTTCCTATTTATGTCTCCAATGCATTTTGGAAAATTGTTTGATAAATTAGGCAGGCAAATCATCAAGGGTATCTAGATCGAAGCTATGTGCATATCTGAGAATTGAAGGACTGGTCCTTGAAATTGTATGAGTATTTGGGCATATTTGTTGCATAGTTATACCCGATACCGTATGCCAATATGAACAGCCAGTTCTGTGAAAACCACTCAGAACTGCGATTTGACATGATGCATTGCAACATTCCAAAGTACAATTTCGTTTAAAAAACATTACATTGAAAACCCCAGGTCCCAGATGTATTATCACTTTGCACAATGTTAACATTACTTTTGTAATCTAAACCTAGTGCAAAGTATCATTTTGCTATTTACTGCCCAATCCAAATCAGGATTTTCACCGAACAATTGGCCAAAGAATTGCATAGGAGTGTTGTGCCCTACTTTGCAGCCAAGGGGATTGTCATGGATGGTACATGGGCATTTGCTTGTCTGTACCCATAGGTTTTGATGCCAATCCCTATTCCCTATCTACTAACAACTGTAGATAGAGATTTGTGGCACAAACTTACTTCTCCTCGAGGCAGATGTAAGAGGGAAAAAATGTTTTAACATCTCAGTCTTTTCAAACTTTGCATATGTGATGTATTGAACAGTACACACACGAAATGTGAAATGTATTAAAGCTTAGTTTTTGTACTGAAAGGCTTCTATTCCAGTACAAATCCTGTGCTTGTTGGAGTCCACACACCCTTGCACTATAGTGCAAGGGTGTGTGTTTGTTAACTAATGGCAGTCTAAAGTGTGCTAGCGGTGGAAGAGAGAATACAGCACCATACCTTAGTAGCTATTGCACTGCCTTCACTCTCGCATTCACACAGCACACTGTACCAGCTTGACTTGCTGTACTGCGTTTCATCACATCTGTTGCATCATATTTTAATACATTTCCATCTGAGTGTACTATGTTGTGGAGCATTCATAACGGATGGAAATATTACTTTCTGTTGAAGACAGTTGCTGTTTTCTCATATGGGATAAAAGTACTTTGCTGAACAACTTAACAAAGGATTAAAAATGTTGTCAATAGTGAGGCCTTAAGGAATTAGATCAGCTACTACTTTAGAAGATATGTCCAATTTGCTGATCTAAAGGAACAGTTTGAATTGAATAAAGGGGAATTTTCTTCAATATATCTACTATTCAGTCATTTAGTTGGGCATAGAAACCCTGAGCTACAAAGGTTCAGAGCAATATTCCTCTGCCATCACCATTAAAAATGTTTATCACTAGGGGTGGGCAGAATTCGCAGAGTTTCACCCCACAGATTTACATAAAAACTCTGTGAGATTCTGTGTAGTTCTGCCCACCCCTGGTTAACCACTCCATCTCAATTGGCTCCTGTGTTGTTACTTAGCAGAGAGGCCAATGACTGAGTGGCCATGTGCTGTGGACTCCATTCTTACCCTTCTCAGCCTAAAGTGCTGAGACAACGGGGAGTTGAAGCCCGCCAAAATGTGAACTTCAAGGTACATTACAGAAGCATGAAAAAGTACAGCTTAAAAATATCAAGCAAGCAACTAATGTGACTCAGTAAACCAAGCACATTACTACAGACACTGAAAAGCCCAAAGGTATTATAGCAAAATCAGAAAATGAATGCATTGTGCCTACTTATAAACAAATAAACACCATGCCAAAAGCGATTGATAGGTGGTCGCCACCGTGTCTATGGATACACCAGCCTCCCAGTAAGGAAATGGGGTCCACATTCTTGCTCCTTTAGACTTATGAGGTTCAGATACTGACAGATAATATTTTGTACATGCAGCTTTTAATTTCGTAAGTTAATAGTGGTGCACTCTTAAATAAGCATTCAATGTTTGAGGCCCATGTATGTGAATCTGCATGGGATATTTTAATGTTTAGGAAACAACCTTGGGAGGTACTGCTCCAAAGATGTTTTCGCATGGAAACCTCAAATCTCAGTGGACCTGAGTGCAGACCAACATCTTTTTTCTTCAATGTAGCTCCTAGAGTTTGGTCATAGAGTAGGCACCACCCCCATGCAGACAGCAAATACTAAGGTCTCTGTAGTTTCTAGGCCCTAGTACCTCTCAAAGGCAGCAGTCTTGTCAACCTCGTCAAGGGTGACCCACCCTCAGTCCTTCCATCCTTTCAGTCTCTCATGTGATTGACTCCAACAAAGGCCCATTCGGTTTCGAAGCCTCTGACATGTCAATGACTCTCCACAGCCCTGCCTTCATTCACAGACCCTGATCTGTCAATGATTCTTGAACATGGCCACAAAACCTTTAGGGCCCTTGACATTCTGCAGAGGAATTTCAGAAACACCTGATTATCTTGTGAATAGCTGTTAACCACAGCAGCACATCTATCAATAGTGCTGCAGCAATAGTGGTACTGGGGCCCAAGAGTGTGAGGGGCCCACTGCATCACTATTATGGCTATTTTTATTAGTCATCCAAGAGAGTTCCTTGTATATATTAAGGGCAGACCGATAGAAACCTTGCTACACCCTAGCACCATCGCCTTCAGAGCAACTCTGATATCACAGTCTCTTCCTGAAACTAGTTTACTTACTCTTACCCAGCCCTACTGTTCCCCACAACCAAAACCTGTCCACCTCTTAACCCTCTCCTCACTACCCCCCACCTGGCACTCCTATGCTCAACCCCTGTTTCCTCACTTACCCTTGGCTTACGATGAGCCTCGAGGTGGTTGCCAGTGGGACACGAAGAAAAGCAGTGAGTGAGGTGAGATGGAGCACGGCTGGAAGCGGCGCGACTGAGGACTCGCGGAGGGGGATCCTCGGCGGAGCCGCAGCTGCCCCATCTGGATTGAGGGCCCCGTCGAGGAGAGTCTGGTAACAGGGGGCCCGATCCTGAGGGGTTTGCTCCTTGAAAAAGACGCTGCACTCGGCGAAGCCGTCCTCGTCGGCCCGGAGCACCCTGGCGTGCAGGGGGTGCGGGAAGGCCAGGGCACAGAGCGCTAGTACCGCTGCCGCCTCCATCCTCCGGTCCTGGTGAGCGCTGCGCCTTCTGTGCGCTCAGCGAGCTACCTGCGCCGCAGAACAGGAACCCGGGAGACAGGCGATCTGCACATACTCGCACCTTGAGACACCGCAAGAGTAGCTGATCTGCGCCCGAGCTAGGCGAAGCCCTACAGGTGTGGCTCAAGGAGGCTCATGGAGAGCGGAAGGCGCGGAGACCCCTCCGACCACTTCACCATGCGACCCAGTACCCGAGAATTTCTTTTGCGGGCCCCGAATCAGTGAAAAGCGGTTCTATGGAAGGGCGCAAGATGGCGGCCGCCATTTTACCTGCGAACTTGTTGCAAGCATAGAGCGAAGTGAAAGGGCTGCCTGCACCGCGCTCGGTGCTGGATCCCCGGCGCATCTCCAGCCTCCTGCGCTGGAGCCGTCACCCGGGGACTACGGAGCCCGTAAAATAGACGAGTTCCCAGGGAGGAGCCGTGCTTGCCTCTGACACCCTGCGGAGAGAAGGAAAGCGGAACACCAGTGACCTGATCGGGGTCAAAGAACAAAACTGGCGAGGCCCCTTGACTTGGGGCCCCTGGAAAACTAACTCTAGAGACCCCTACTCGGAGGTCCGACAGAGCACCACTGGGGGCACCTAAAGACAAGATTGTACAAACGCAGCATTAAGGTGAGAGCCTCTGGGAATATAATGGAAACACCCCTGGTCCTGGGAATCACCTGGGGAGTTGAATTGAACCAGATCCCAGCAGGGACTATTTCCAAGACTCTGCACTAAGAGGGGGGTATCAAGACCAAAGCAAGAGTAAAAGCGATCCACCCAGTTTCTTTCTGACCCCAACTATGGATTGTGGGCTCTGAGAGTAACTCCACACCTTGCCCCATCACTCGAGCAAACTACAACGATCTGTAGGGAAACCACCTACATTTGGCACATGCACATCACCGCAAAATGGGTAAAACGGGCCAACGCCGTGCAGTACAGTCCTCTAGACTCTTAGGACATTTGGAGGTAGTTCTGTCTGAGGTAGGAGTGAGATGCACTCCTTGCACCATTTCTTCACAGCTGTGCAGCACTTAGTGCCAGTTGCAACGTTTAGGTTTGCGCAAGTATGCACGCTGGTCTTTCGCTGTATTGGCAGCAGCCCCAACATTCTGGTCACAGGGCATTTGAGCCCCTTTGGGTTGGCCAGCTGACTAGGGGTTCCTGGTGGTTTGTAGGGCGCCAGGCCCCATTGTGTATTTGTAGTGCTAGGAAATGTATTTCTGGTAGTTTGATTTTCAGACCCTGTTCTGGCTACCTCTAAATTGTGTTTTATGATTTTGAGGTTCTGGCATACTTTGGGTTATGCTAGTGAAATTATGTTCCACCCTGTGCTTTTTGCCCACAATGTTGGTGATACTTAGGAGGTAAGTGTCTAATATTAGACTGTTGAGATTCTGGGCGTACAATGCGTTTGATACCTATTGTGATGCTGTGCTTTATGTGGTTTATATCTCAGGATGATAAGTACAGTGATTTTCCTCTTACACCACTCCATCTTCAGTCCTATCTTGTTGAATCAGCCCTGTTCTGAAGTAACAACCTATCCCTAATCGCCTCACTTTCCTGTCTCCACAATAACTCAGGTTCCTTCTCCCGACATATGGATTATGTGCCCCCTTCTTGCCCTCATACTTCTCATCACCACCACCGTCCTAGTAACACCCTTCCCTTTTCCCCACCACCCTCCTCCTCCCCAATTTCCCAACATGGCCACCGCTCGAATTAAGTCTGGAATTAATTGCTACAAAATCATCTACCCTTCTAACCTGTCTAAAGCTGCAACAAAACGTTTCAAGCATAACACCATTGAATATTTCCCCGATTCCCTTTTTGTCGATCAGTTTTACAATGGTCGATATGGGGGGCTCAAAAACGATCTAATTTTTTTCACGCACGACATACCCTCTTGGTCTACCAGCTTTTACAATTCCTTTAACGTCACCTCCTCCTCCTCTATCCCTCATGGGAAACAGCTAAAAATTTCCCCCTCTGCGTGTTTTAACGGCTCCCTCACTATCTCACTCTATAACAACGGTACTGTTATGATCCAAGCCAAAGACACTTGTCTCTCTCTCTTTGACCGCCTCTTCCCTTCCCTACTCCCCTCCCCTGCTACCGGGCTATCCCTTGACTCTCCATCTAGCTCCACCAATTACTCCCTTTCTCCTCCCCTGACCCCCCCACTCTCCAACAGGCTGCACCCTGGGGAGGCACAGGTCGACCCTCTTCTCTCCCCTCGGACCTCCCCTCGCATTCTTCCCCCCTCACAGTTTGCCCCTCCCCTCTTCACTTCAGCCTTACCTCTAGCTAACACGCTCCTCGTCCATTCCGCACCGTCCCGGCACTCCATTCTCATCTCCTCCCCCCTATCCCATCCGGCCACCCCCCTCCTTAGACCACCTCTCCTCCAGCCCTCTCCCCCTGTCTATGTTCCCTACGCTCCCCTTGTTCCCTCCTCCGCTCTGCTTTTCCGCCCACTCCTCCCCTCACTATGTACCCCGATTTCCCTGCAAATACATTCCATCTCTCTCCCTCCCCACTCTCCTCCAGCACTGCTGTGCTACCCCCTTTCCTCCCCTGGTAACCCCTTCCCTCCCTCGGACCGAGCAGAATCACTTCCTTTCTTCAACTTCCCTTTCTCCCAATCCCCCCCATTCTGCCCGATACCCGCTCCATCACAGCCACCTCACTTAGCTGCCAGGACCTTCCAACACCCTCCCCCCCCTTCCTTTCATACCTCCCTAATCCCTATGACTCCTCACACTCCTCCCCTCTCCTATCGCCCCACCGCCCCACTCCTCTACTATCGCCCCCTAGTTCTGCCCTTAATTCCTATCCTTCTTGCAACGCCAACAACGACAACTCTCCTCTCACCCCTGGTGCACCAACTCCTGCTCTCATCCTAAACCTTTCCCCACCTCTGAACCCTATACCCCTACTCCCCTCCCGTTCCCCCACCTCTTCCTGCCATACACTGCCTAGTGCACCCCCTCCTGTTTCCATCGAGCCACCCATTACGCCGTGCTCTTCCTTACTCTCTCTGGAAAAAAGCTAGGCTCTCTAATCACCGCCATCTCCCAACTTGAAGCTACCATTTTAGTTTTAAGCTCCAAGATCTCGACTTTTCCACACACCTCAATTCCTTTGGCTAACACTCACCCTTCCACGAGATGCACCTCACCACCACACCCCACTATAGCTAAACATAGCCAGTCGTCTGCAAATCCACACAAGCACTCGAACGCCACCCTTCCTTCACTTCCACTTCCCAGTAACCCTGTAATCTACACTATTCCGACCATCTCCTCTGTCAGAACCACTCGCCCACCTAAATCCTCCCGAGCGCCCTCATATAAGCACAATATCCCTATCACCCCTCATAGCCCAAGTGCCCCCGTCACCAAAACAGTTGCGTCAGAGCTACGCTGTCTGCTCCACAACTGCAGATCTGCAATAAAACACAAACTTGAAATCTCCGATACCATCAACCTGCACAATATTGACATGCTCTTCCTCACAGAGACCTGGTTCAACGATACCTCTCACTCTATGTTTGATCTCCTTGTACCCACAGGCTATTCTATACTTAGAAATGACAGAATTGACAAAGTGGGGGGAGGTGTTGCGGTCATCTTTAGAAACTCCCTTCAACTTAAGGCTCTTCCTAACAGCTCCTTCCACACTTTTGAATGCCTTTCACTTGAGCTTCAATTGCACCACCGTTCACCTCTCAGATTCCATGCTATTTACCACCCGCCTGGTAGCAGCCCTTCGTTTATGGAGGAACTCACAGACTGCATCAGCGACCAATTCACGCAAAGTGACAATCAGATCTTCGTGGGTGACTTCAATGTCCACTGGGGCTCGCCTCAAGACACAAATGCGAATTTGCTGGCCACCTTCCTCTCTGCAAACGATCTTATCCAACACTGCACAGAAACAACACACTCTAAAGGCTCAATCCTAGACCTTGTCATTTCTAAAGCAGGCTTGCTGACTATCGCTACCCCTATTCATGTAGACTGGTCGGACCACCTCCTCATCCCATTCTCTCTTCACCTATCACACTCTATAACTCTGGGCCAGCCTAAGAGGGCTACTTCCTGGTTCCGTGACACTAAAAATATTGATCTCAGTACCCTCTGTAATTCTGCCTTGCTATCACTTCCAAGGCTAGACCCGGACCTAGATGTCAACGAACTCACCTCCCAATGCCTCACAGTCCTTGCAGTCGAAATCAATAATGTCGCTCCTCTCCAAAGCAAAAAGAAAAGGCCCACTCCCTCAGCACCTTGGTTCAACAAATCCCTCTATGAAGAAAGGAAGTTCATAAGAGCCCTTGAGAAACAATGGAGACAAGCACCCTCCACTGAAAATTTGGCCACGCTTCGTTCAGCAAGATCCAAGTACCACAATCTCATCTTCCTTGGAAAAGCGTCGCACTACAAATCCCTCCTTGACTCAGCCAAAAATAGACCCAAAAAACTATTCGACCTCATCAAGAACCCTAACAGCTCTCCCCCAACCTCCAAATTGGAAGATTCCACAAAGAAAGCAGCGGAATTCGCTATATTCTTTGACGAAAAGGTAAAATCACTTGTAGATCTGGTCATTCATCCTACCCCCACAGAGGAGTGCAAATCCTTAACCATTTGGCAAAACTTTGACCCCATCTCTGACGATGCTCTCCTTAAATGCATCCTCGATACAAAGCCCTCTAACCATTCTCTTGACCCCATCCCCAGTGCCATTGCCATTGACTTCTATACTAATTCTCTTTCCTACTGGACCACTCTGGTCAACCTCTCCCTCAGTCAAGGCTCCCTTCCTGTGTCCTTCAAAACTGGGCAGGTCACCCCTCTGCTAAAAAAAACCACTGCTGATGCGAACGACCTCAACAACTACCGTCCCATCACTAACCTACCCTTTCTTGCGAAAATCACAGAAAAATGTGTAGTGAAACAACTCTCTCGCCAAATCAAGGAAAATGATCTTCTTGACAATTTCCAGTCTGGCTTCATTCAAAACTGCAGCACTGAAACAGCCCTGCTGCTAGTGATTGATGACACGCTGCGGATACTCGATTCAGGGGAGTCTTGTCTTCTAATTCTTCTTGACCTTTCTGCAGCCTTTGACACTGTCAATCACAACACTCTCCTTAACACTCTTCAACAGAGAATGGGCATGGAGGGCACTGTGCTCAAATGGTTTGCCTCCTTCCTCTCTGATAGATCCCAAATGATCAAAATAGCGAACAGTCTTTCAGCTCCTGTAGCAGTCAGTCAAGGTGTTCCTCAAGGCTCCATACTTGCACCCACACTGTTCAATCTCTATTTAGAACCGTTGGGAAATATGCTGAGTAAATCCGGGATCCACTATCATCTATATGCGGATGACACTCAGATTTACCTTAAGGTGGCCTCCAATCACGATCTCTCCTTCCTTAGCTCTACTCTCGACTCCATTCAAAACTGGATGGTAACTCATCAACTGATCCTGAATCCCTCCAAAACAGAATTCCTCCTCCTTTCCTCCTCCCTTTCTCATCCCCCAGTGCAAACATGGATGGATCAGATCAATCTAATGAACAATAAGCCCATCATTGTCGAGAGCGCAAAATCCCTTGGTGTCATTCTCGACAAAAAACTTAATCTACTCTCCCACATTAACTCCATTGCAAAGTCTGCTCGACACCAACTGCGCCTTCTTTGGGGGATTCGTCGCTTCTTCCCGGAGCATGACCTTAAAACCCTGGTCCAAGCGCTGGTTCTCTCCAGATTGGACTACTGCAACTCTCTTCTTACTGGCCTTCCCAAATCCCACCTTTCCCCCCTGAAGTCTATTCTCCATTCAGCAGCTCGTTTCATATATGGGGCCAAAAGAAGCGACCACATCACACCCATTTTATCCACCCTCCGTTGGCTTCCCATAGAGGCAAGATCTATCTACAAAACTGCATGTATCACCCACAAAGCCTTGCACTCCTCCTCCCCTCGCTACCTGGTGAATAAACTGAAACTCTCTGGGGGCTCCAGACCATCACGTAATGCAGAAAAGTTATTGCTTGAACCTCCCATTTTCAAGAAGGAAAGATTGATGGCCCAATCCTTTTCTGGCAACGCGGTGAGAATCTGGAACTCACTTCCGCCTCAGCTTCGGACCACCACCTCTTCCCAGGCCTTCAAAACTGACCTCAAAGCTCTCCTCCTTCAAAGACACTTCCAAAGTTAATTCAAGCCCTCTGTTTTCAGAAGGAAGTCCTTCCATTATAGGATATTCTGCTCTCCATGCCTATAGAAGTGCCTTCCCAGGGTGTTTTTGTGTTTTGAGTGACTGCCATTTAGTGCAGTATTTTACCTCTACCTGTATCTTGTACTCGTTTGTAACATGCACACGGCACCTTTCCTTTTCAACGTATCATTTGCTACCTCTTATATCTTGTTTGCTTTTGATACATGCACAACGGCCACCACTGCCTCATGTAACGTAACTATTGTTTTAGTGTTTTGAGTGTCTACCATTGATTGCAACTTTTTTTACCTCTATTCGTACTTTATTTGCTCTTGTAACCTGCACACGTCACTTTTTCCTCTCATAACGTATCGTTTGCTACCTCATTTATTTTTTGCTCTTGATACGTGCACAATTATCACGATTGCCTCTTGTAATGTAACGCTTGTTTTTGTAACAGGCTCACTTGTAATTCTTCTCCTCTTGTATCTTTACTTTGCCTATTGTGAAGCGCTCTGACACCTTCGGGTAAAGTCCGCGCTATATAAAAACGCATTAAATAAATAAAAAATAAATAAATAAAAGGTTGCCGTGCTAGGCACCCGCAGGGTAGCTGTCATGCGACCCTCGTCAGAGGAGTTGAGGTCCTTGCGGGTGGTCTCCTTGAGCAGGTTCATGAACCCATCCTGGGCCACCCAGTGATACTGATCGTTCATGGTGGGGATATGAACGGCTGCCAGACTCATGGAGTGAGGGCAGTGCCCATCAGAGGGCAGCAGTATTCTACGGGGAACAATGAGGTTCCACTGGGAAATTACCTGGTTTATTGTTCCTTCCGGTGTTTGATTCGATTTTCGATCCGATTTCAAGAAATGTTTATTCAGACCAAAATTTGTTAAACAACATATAACCTCTTGCTTGTAAACAACTTTCACATAAATAACTTACATTGAAGTTCCCAAGGTAAAACATTTAAAATCACATTTAAAACCTTCAAATCTTATCTATACACCCATTATATACATCATCCCCCAACTACTACATATAACTAAAACTACCTAACAAAAATACATTCAGAATGCTAATATACTCCTTAAAGTGCACCTAAAAAACTTTTTTACAGTAATCAAAAACCTGGCAATGGCGCATGCAACCTCCAAGAAACGCATCTCAGTCAAAAGTGCTACAGCTTGTGCTCAATGTCTAATACAATATTTTATAAAAATAGGATGTAAAATTGTTCTCCTGAGGTGCAGGACTGTTCAACAAAATATTTAGCTCTCAGGCCGCAAGTACATTTGCCAGCAGCATCCATCATAGCCATTTTGTATCTCAGTAGTACAGTAATTGTGTTTGAGTCCAACTGTTACCCTTAATAATTCATGTCTTAGCCTTCCATTGGGTAACAAGTCCAAATAAGGGAACCATACTTCATTTCCCCACGAATTTAGCATGAATTGCAGAACATGCTCTCTAGACAGTTCTTTTCCATATGCCTTAGTATCCTTCTTTGAGACCTCTATGTTCAAATTCTCCAGGCCCAAATTTACAGCTATCCATCAACCTTTCCTCACACAATTAGCCCATTTGATTTCACTTTTCATGGTCTCATTCTTACACAATAAGGCAACCTTTGGCTCTTCTCTAACCCTCAACCGATTCCAGAATCTGATTAGAGCCACTTGAGCTAATATACCCCATGATACCATATCTGCTTCCAATCTGAAGAGCCTGAATCATCACTGATGTTGGTAGGGATATCATATTTTAAACATTTCCTGTCCTCCTTGTCCTAATCACTTTTACCACTCACACACATCAACTTGCCTCCATACAGAAATTGTGAGGGTATCATGGCAGCTTAGGCTTTTAGCATCAGCCTATGGGAAATTTCGCCATAGTCTCTAATTCATTTTTTCAATCCGTTTACCGTGATGAGAGCTTTTACTTTTGATGCTTCAACATGTACATCCCACCTCAAGGATACCATGAACCAGTCCCCCAAATATTATATATTCATTCACTTGATCAAGCTTAGTACTACCTAGGTACCAACTAAATCTAGTGGTTTTCTTACCAACGCACAGCACCTTTGTCTTCTCCCGATTCACCACACATTTTTTTGCATGACAGTATTCTGTGAATACATCCAGTTTTCTTTGCAAACCTATCTCAGTCTGGTCTAATATCATGAGATTATCGGCATACAGAAGGCATGCCACATGATTCCCATCCATTTTGGGGCTGGTGCCCCTTTCCATACCTAAAGCAGCTGGCAGGTCATCAATGAATGGAGAACAATCGGAGGGCCAACACACATCCCTCCTACAACCTGTTGTTAATTGCAATTTCCTGAGATAGGGTCCCCTCCTCATCTATAATTACTTGGGCCCGATTAAGCATATGCAATTCTTGAATTAGTATCAACAGACTCTTTGCTATATCCTGCTTAATCAAGGTTTCCCAGAGGTACTTACGATCCACCAAATCAAAGGCTTCACGGAAGTCCACGAAGCAACAAAACAACCTAGCCCCTTGCTCCTATGACTTCCGTGTGATGGATAACAAGGCGAAACAGTGATTAGGACTCTGAGCACTTTACCACTGCTAACCAGTGCTAAAGTGGACATGCTCTCTCCCTTAAAACATGGTGACATTGGCTCATACCCAATTGGCTTATTTAATTTCCTTATATGTCCCTAGTAAGTTGCAATACATGTGCCAAGGGCCTGTAGCTAACATGCTACTAGTGGGCCTGCAGCACTGATTGTGCCATCCACATAATTAGCTCTTTAACCATGTCTCAGCCTGCCACTGCAAGGCCTGTGTGAACAATTCACTACCAATTAGACTTAGCATTTAAAAGTACTTGCCAAACCTTAAACTTCCCTTTTTCTAAATATAAGTCACCCCTAAGGTAGGCCCTAGGGAACTCATAGGGCATGGCACTATGTAAGTAAAAGGCAGGACATGATCGTGCATGTTCTACATATCCTGGAAGTGTAAAGCTCCTAAATTAATTTTACACTGCTGTGAGGCCTGCTCCTTTCATAGGCTTCCATTGGGGCTACCCTCATATACTGTTTGAGTGGTAGATTCTGATCTGAAAGGAATAAGAAGGTCATATTTAGTATGGCCAGAATGGTAATATAAAATCCTGCTGACTGGTGAAGTTGGATTTAATATTACTATTTTAGAAATGCCACTTTTAGAAAGTGAGCATTTCTCTTCACTTAAATCCTTCTGTGCCTTATAATCCACGTCTGGCTGGGTTAGTTGACAGCTCCCATGTGCATTTCACTCAGACAACCCCAAGCACAGGATGCTCAGTCACATCTGCACATATCTGCAACTTGAATGGGTCTTCCTGGGCTGGTAGGGTGGAGGGCCTGACACTTACATGTCAAAGGACCGTGGCCTGCCCTCACACAATGGACTGCCAAACCCCCTACTGGGACCCTGGCAGACAGGATGGAACTGAAATGGAACTGAAATGGGACCTTGAGCACTTCTAAGTCACTCTCTGAATCCTCTGTCACTTCAAAGGCACATTTGGGTATTTAAACAGGGTCCCTGACCCTACCAATAGAGACATTTCTTGACAAGATACCTCCTCAGAAAGAAATTCTGAATCAAAACCTGCAACATGCTAAGAGAAGATGCCTGGCTGCCCTCACCAGACTGCGTTTCTGCAAAGGACTGCTGCCCTGCTGTTGTCCTGCTGCCTTGCTGCCCACTGGCTCTGCGGAGAACTGCTCTCCAAGGGCTTGGATTGAGCTTGCCTCCTGTTGCTTGAAGTCTCAGGGTCAAAAAGACTTCATCTCTGCAAACAACTCCTTGTGTGGCGAAAATCGACGCACAGCCTGCCGGAATAAATGCACAGCTGAACCAGAACAATGCAGTCTGCCTCCCCGACTGGAGATCGACGCAGCACCAGCATTGGTACCAGAACTTTGACACACAGCCCAGTGGATCGATGCATCACTGACCCGGAACGACACAGTCCGACTTGCTGCTGTGCAACAGAAATTCCACTGATTCACCCACAGGATCGACGCAGCTCCTGTGACTTCGTCCTGAACACCCAGGATTTCTCTGCGTCATCCCTGGGGCGTCCAAATACCCCACAAAACGAACAGGATCCAAGCCTGCGTGCCGTAAATCAATGTAATGCCCTTTCTGCGTGGAAAAACATCAACACATCAGCTGTGTGTGCCCGGAGAAACCAACATACACCTCCCTGTTTTTCACACACCTCCTCCTGGGCAGTCCTGTGCGGATAATTTAGACGCAAACCAGGTACTTTGTGCTTGCAAGGGACACCTATTGCTTTTTAAGAACTAGAGACACTATTTATCATTACAAACGTGATATTTCAACTTGTATGTATTAATCAACTCAGATAAATATTCTATATTGTACTTAACCTGTGAGGTGTATTTTTGTGGTGTTTATAATGTGTAATTGCATTATGTATTGCACAAATACTTTACACATTGCCTTCTAAGTTAAGCCTGACTGCTCAGTGCCAAGCTACCAGAGGGTGGGCACAGGATCATTTGGATTGTGTGTGACTTACCCTGACTAGAGTGAGGGTCCTTGCTTGGACAGGGTGTAACCTGACTGCCAACCAAAGACCCCGTTGCCAACAAGCAATATTTTGTGACAGTCTATTAAAAAATGCACCACCGGCTACATACTACATCCTTATCACTCTCCTGCTGAATGGGCGTAGCTCATATGCTACACTTGTTTTTTGAATGACTTTTGGATTTTTCACAACCCCTATGAATTCACTGATCTAACATTGAGTGCAACTCTTTTTCCAGCTCCACTACACCTACATATGGGCTAGTGGTCACTGGTAGCTTTAAAAATGGTCTTTGAGAATCCAAAGTGTAACTGCACTCTAAAGTGTTTTGCCACTGAAAATAAATGAATTCCAACTCGGCCAATCATACTGAAAAACATCAGGCACCTACAGCAAAGTCAGGTATTTATGGACTAATGCAACCATTTTGCTTGGCTGATTCAGACATCCAGCAAGCTCACTACAGTTCCATTAGGAAGCTTATTGAATTTAGCCAGATTCTTGCACTACAGAGAAATGAATGCAGATATCCTAATGAACATGGATCATTCACATTGTCTTGTTTTTGTTAGCTATGAGTAGTCGCTAGCTCCGTTTTGTCACGATTCACTAAAGTTCCTCGGCTGGCATAAGGATTCTTTTTTTAAATAAAACGTTTTTATATGTTCTGGACTGGTAACGCATTTGGTGTGCTTGTGTTCTTTTATACATCTGAGTATAAACTGAACAACATTGCACTAAATGTAACGCGAAATGCATTTATTTTTAATTCTAAAAAACAAATAGCTTTTCTGAGTCTTGACTCCATCTAATTAGAGTGCTTCGGAGAGTTATGCGATTTTTATCGCACTCATTAACATTTCATAGGCCAGGTTTTGGAATTTAAACGGTGCTTTAAATACCAACGAGTTCAAATTTTACTGTTTCTCGGGAGGACTTTTAAGCAGATTTTGGAGCTTTCGCACCGAAATGCGCATGTCCCGCTGTTTATTGGGAATTTTTCCTGGGTATAGCTGGGCAGGTTCGACCTGCTGATAGTTACCTGGAGTAAACTGCAAGTGTGTTGAATTTGTTACACCTGGTAATTACTAAGTGCGGGGAAACTGTGTCCCACTTGTAATTCCAAACCCTGTGTAAATATGTACTTGCACAGGAGATGTAAATTACTAGGGCACGTGCAATCAATATTTAAGTAGAGAGCTGTATAATGAATGCACTTAAAAAAAATAATTTTAAACAAACCTGGGCCAAGGCAAGATCTAGAACGAGGCTTGTAGTGGGCCAAGTTGGAAAGGCAACAGTTTCTCAGATTTGAAGGTCACTTTTTTTTGTTTTTAATGGATGAGAAGCTGCCCGGCCCTGCATGACTGCTGGGCGCTATTTCCTTTGCACACTGCTGGAAGGAGGGTGCAAAGGAAATGTCCAATTACTTACTGGTGATCTTCATTACTCCTGGTCTTGAAGTCCTCGTCCCGTTCATTACGGATGGAGAGAAAACTCCCCTTGACAGGAAAAAGAACAAGAGGATTACATTACATCCCCACCTCCGCCCCATTCCCACATATCACGTACCTTCACAGCATTCCTCCAGATCTACAGAGCCAATGACACGAAGACCAGTTGCTAGTAAGGGAGGGTGGAGCGTAATGAATGGGACGAGAACTGCAAGACCAGGAGTAATAAAGATTACCAGTAATAGGACATTACCCCCAGGTCCACCAGTCCTCGTCCCCTTTATTACGGATGGAGAATACCCAAGGCAAGAAACCAGACTGGCCTAAACCAAATAACAAACCCCAAAACAGAAATAATCACACAGGGACACAACATAAGAAGCAGCACTCTTCACTGATTTATTAAAGAATACAAAAACAGAAATTCAGGAGCAAACTGCCCATAAAACCACTAGTCCACAATTCGTCTCATCCCCCAACACATTTTGGAGGCAGTAATGTCAGACAAAGGTTTTGGAAACTGCCCAGGTAGCTGCACTACAAATCGTAGCAATGGACCCCCCCTTTAATTCCACCCAGGAAGCTGTCATACCCGTGGTCGAGCCCTCTTGTACCCCTGCTGAAGGAGGAACACCAGTCAGAGAACACACCAATTTGATAAGTTGCTTGATCCACCTACTGACAGACACATAGGACGCCTTCTCAGTCCTGGAAGAAGCACCAAAGGAAGGAAACAAGGACTCAGACTTCCTGAAAGGCCTGGTCCTATCTACGTACCCCAACAATGCCCTCTTGACATCCAGCAAGGGCCACTCCAAATCCCACTCACCTTCAGGAGCAAACCCTAGGGAAAGTAACACCACCTCCTGAGAACGATGAAACTTTGAAGCAACTTTGGGAACAAAAGAAAAAAACAAATGCAACACCACCCAATCTGCAGAAAAAAGATAGGAAGGGTTCCCTGGCCATCAATGCCCCTAACTCACAAATGCACCTGGCAGATGTGGTAGCTACCAAAAAAACACTTTGAAATTCAAAAACGTATTACCCACCAGTTCTAATGGCTCAAAAGGAGCAGACACCAAGGACCACAACACCAAAGGTAAATCCCAAAATGGAAAAATATGCTTTATCAAAGAACGGGCCAGGGAAAAAACGCGTAACAATTGGGACACCAGATCATTAACATCAGCCAAATTGCCCCAAGGAGAACAAAAAGCCTTGATAGCAACCCACTGTGCCCTCTAGGTCGAGACAGACAAACGCTTCTCAAACCCTTCCCACAAAAACTGAAGCACTGTCATCAAAGAACATTCCAAAGGAGACAACTGAAGAGATACACACCAAAACTGTAAATTACCCCAATGCCTCGAATATGACTTCAAGGTGGAAGGTTTACAGGACTACTGAATAAGCACAGCTAAGTGCCTGGGAATCCCCTTGAGCTGTAAGCCCTGCCTCTCAACTTCCAAACTGGTAGGCAAAGTTTCTGGAGAGCCTGGGATGGAACTCACCAAAAAGGAGAGGGGAAGCAAGGAAGGAACCAAGGACCCTAGACAACAATCAACCTGAGAACCATAAACCAGGACCATTGGGTTTAAAAAGGAACCACCATAATTACTACCTTGTCCTTCCTCGTTAACAGTGCCAAAAAAAAAACTGGGAATGAGGGCAATTTGAGGGAAAGCATATAACAGACAGACCGGTCAGACCCCCACCTGCTGCCTGCGAGTACAGAAACGGGGAACCTGAGCACTGAGCCGGGAAGCTAAGAGGTTGAGGTATGGTACACCAAACTTCCCGCACCCTCTGAGAAACACAGCGTGAGTGAGAGAACTTTCCTGTGCCAGAGGGAAGCACCGGCTGAGAGCATCTGCCACTCCATTGACCAGCCCTCTCACATGAATGACAACCTGAGAGTAAGGCCCATATTTATACTTTTTTAGCACCGCATTTGCACCGCTTTTTAACAAAAAAGCGGCGCAAACATACAAAATATTATTGTATTTTGTAAGTTTGCGCCGCTTTTGCGTCAGAAAATTACGCAAATGCAGCACTAAAAAAGTATAAATATGGGCCTAAAGCTCCGGTTCTCCCCATTGGAACAATAATTGAGCCACCTCTTTGAAATCCTTGGTATGAACCCCCCTTGGTGTTGAGACATGCAACTGAGACCTGGTTGTCTGAGCAAACCACCAAGTTGTGCCCCTCCAGCAAATGACAAAAACCCATGACTGGCCTGAACAGTGCCATGAGTTCCGTCCAATTGGAAGACCACCACCCCTCCTGAAGCAACCACCAGACCTGCAGGGACCTGACCCATAGAGTTTCCCCCAACCAAAAGCACAGGCATCTGTAGTCAGGACTAGAGAAGGATCTGGCTGCAATGGAACCCCCCTGGTAAGGATGGCTTCCAAAGTTCACAAGGGCAGATCCTGATAAACACACAGGGAGAAAGAAACCATCTGGTTAATAATCCCCCAGTGAGGATCCAACATGACAGCAGTGAACCCACAAAGGACTGAAATGAAAACAGGTCCAAGGAACTGTAAATACAGCAGCTACCATGCAACCCATCAACTGAAGCCAGCTGGGTACTGGAACTGACAAGAGGGACATCACCTCCAGAGTCAGAGAATGCAAAGTCTGGGCCCTGATCCCCGGAAGGAACACCCTGATGAGATTTGTGCAAAACCTAGCCCAATAAATGTCAGATCCTGTGACGGAGACAGCTGGCACTTGTCCCAGTTCACAAGAAACCCATGCTGCTGGAGTGTGGAACAAACCACCTGAAGATCCTGAAGAAGAAGGTCCTCCAAAGTAGAATGTACCAGACAATCGTCCAGATAGGGGTAAAGATGTATCACTCTGAGGTGTAGAGAGGTGACCAGAGGGGCCACCACATTGGTGAAGACTCTCAGGCCGACCGAAGGCCGAAAGGGAACCATGAACTGGCAATGAGTCCCCTGCATGCAAAACCAGAGAAACTGCTGGGAGAGAGGATGTTCAGGTACATGCAAATAGGGGTCCTGCAAGCTCAAGGTGCACATGAAATGACCCTGTACTACCAACAGAATAATCCGCTGCAAGGTCTCCATCTTAAAGGGGACGTGACGGGAATATTTGTTCAGGGCTTTCAAATCCAAAGCCAGCTAGAAGCCTGTGGAATGTGTTGGCACCAAAAGATGATAGAATAGAATCCCTTGCCTCTCTCCAACAGAGGAACCTCCAAAATCTCTTTCTTCTGAATCAGAGAGTGAATACCTGCTCCGATGACATATTTTTGCTGGAACTGGAAGGCCACAGAATGGGACGCACCCCTCAAAAGGGCAAGACCACCCCGAACTCTATCCTGTAGCCATGCCGTACAATGCCCAGAACCCAAGCATCTGAAGTGGACTCCAACTAAGTCTGAATACAATTCTGCAGTCCACCATCCCCAGCCACCTTCTGGGCCATCATAAGGTCAAGAACGTGGCTTGGAAGAGGAAGAGAGAGATTTGGGCTTCTTATCTCTACCCCTGCCAGCAGGAAACCACCCTTGAGAACAGATAAATTGCCTACTGGAAGGTGGATGAAAAGGGGATCTATGCCTAAAAGGGTGCTTGTCTCCCAAGACTGACTTAAGAGAGGAAGAATGTTTCTCCTCTTTGAACAGTTTATGTATCTTTTCTTCCAGTTCAGCCCCAAACAACACATTGCCCTGAAAAGGCAGTTGAAGAGCAGACAACTTCTGGCTGGTATCTGTCTTCCAGTCTCTCAGTACCAGAATCCTATGGGCCACCGCACAGGCACTCCCTGCCACAGAAGATGGCTGCACTACATCAGAAACATCACAGCGGAACTCCACTTGCCTCTCAATAAGTTCAAGTAACCCTGCTCAGTCTGTAGGCTCATCCACAGCCCGACCTAATGATTTGAGATCTACAATTAGAGACTGAGTAACATTTGTGCGATAAATGCCAGCCCACAAGGCCAGATGAGCACCAGAAAAAACTTTTTTGAGAGAACCATTCATCCTCTTATCCACAGCATCTTTAAATACTGCATCTTCAGCCAGTGAAATCCTTCCCACCAAGCTGGCCACAAAAGAATCAATAGGGCTGGAGTCCGGCAGAACCTGGTGCACATCAAATCAAATCAAATCATTAACATTTATAAAGCGCTCTACTCACCCGTGCGGGTCTCAAGGCGCTGGGGGAAAGAAGGGGGGGTTATCGCTGCTCGAACAGCCAGGTCTTTAGGAGTCTCCGCAAAGCGGGGTGGTCCTGGGTGGTCCTGAGGCTGGTGGGGAGGGAGTTCCAGGTCTTGGCCGCCAGGAAGGAGAAAGATCTCCCACCCGCCGTGGAGCGGTGGATGCGAGGGACAGCAGCGAGTGCGAGACCAGAGGAGCGGAGGAGGCGGGTGGGGACGTAGAAGCTGAGGCGTCTGTTGAGGTATTCCGGTCCCTTGTCATGGAGGGCTTTGTGTGCGTGGGTGAGAAGTCGGAAGGTGATCCTTTTGCTGACTGGGAGCCAATGCAGGTGTCCCAGGTGTGCGGAGATGTGGCTGCTGCGGGGTATGTCGAGGATGAGGCGGGCCGAAGCGTTTTGAATGCGTTGCAGGCGATTTTGGAGTTTGGCTGTGGTCCCGGCGTAGAGGGTGTTGCCGTAGTCCAGGCGGCTCGTGACGAGGGCGTGGGTCACGGTTTTTCTGGTGTCGGTGGGGATCCAGCGGAAGATCTTGCGGAGTATGCGGAGGGTGAGGAAGCAGGCGGAGGACACAGCGTTGACTTGCTTGGTCATGGTGAGAAGAGGGTCCAGGATGAAGCCGAGGTTGCGGGCGTGGTCTGTGGGGGTCGGTGCGGTGCCGAGGGACATGGGCCACCAGGAGTCGTCCCAGGCGGACGGGGTGTTGCCGAGGATGAGGACTTCCGTTTTTTCAGAGTTCAGCTTAAGGCGGCTGAGCCTCATCCAATCTGCGACGTCCTTCATACCCTCTTGTAGGTTGGTCTTGGCGCTGGCGGGGTCCTTGGTGAGGGAGAGTATAAGTTGGGTGTCGTCGGCGTAGGAGGTGATGATAATGTCGTGCTTGCGTACGATGTTGGCGAGGGGGCTCATGTAGACATTGAAGAGTGTCGGGCTGAGTGATGAGCCTTGGGGTACGCCGCAGATGATCTCGGTGGGTTCTGAGCGAAACGGAGGGAGGTAAACTCTTTGGGAACGGTTTGCGAGGAAGGAGGCAATCCAGTCCAGGGCCTGGCCCTGGATCCCGGTGGAGCGGAGGCGGGTGATTAGGGTGCGGTGACAGACGGTGTCAAAGGCAGCCGAGAGGTCGAGCAGAATGAGGGCGACTGTTTCACCGTTGTCCATCAGGGTTCTGATGTCGTCTGTGACTGAGATGAGGGCGGTTTCAGTGCTGTGGTTGGTTTGGAATCCGGTTTGTGAGGGGTCGAGCAGGTTGTTGTCTTCCAAGAAGGTGGTCAGCTGTTTGTTGACGGTCTTCTCTATTACTTTGGCTGGGAAAGGCAGAAGAGAGATGGGGCGGAAGTTTTTCAGGTCGCTCGGGTCAGCCGTAGGTTTCTTTAGTAGGGCGTTGACTTCGGCGTGTTTCCAGCATTCGGGGAAGGTAGCAGAAGAAAAAGAAGAGTTGATGTCTGGAGGTGCGGGGCGATGATGTCGTCGGCTTTGTTAAAGATGAAGTGCGGGCAGGGGTCCGAGGGGGCGCCGGAGTGGATAGAGTTCATGATGGATTTGGTTTCTTCCGTGCTGATGTGGGTCCAGGCGTTGAGGGTGATGACCGGGGATGCGGGTTCGGTGGTGATTGGTTGGGTCTGGTGTCCGAAGCTGTCGTGGAGGTCGCTGATCTTGCGATGGAAGAAAGTGGCGAGGGATTCGCACAAATCCTGTGAGGGCGTGACGGCGTTGGTGTTGGCGCTGGGGTTGGAGAACTCCTTGACGATGCTGAAGAGTTCTCTGCTGTTGTGTCTGTTTTTGTCCAGTCTGTCGGTGAAAAAGTTCCTTTTGGCATCGCGGATCAGGTGGTGGTGTTCGCGGGTAGCGTTCTTGAGGGCGGTCATGTTGTCAGTGGTGTGGTCCTTGCACCAGGCTTTCTCAAGGGCGCGACAAGTTTTCTTAGATTCTTTGAGGGTGTCAGAGAACCAGAGAGGTTTTTTGGTGTTGGTCTGTCGATGCGTGCGTTTGAGGGGAGCAAGGTTGTCTGCGCAGTTGGAGATCCAGTTTGTGAGGTTGAGGGCTGCGTCGTTGGGGTCGCTGGTGAGGGTGGGTTGGTTGGCGGCGAGTGCGGAGAAGAGTTGCTCTTCAGGGATCTTGTTCCACTGTCGACGAGGGATGGGTTGAGTGCGGAGGTGGCGGGTCTCGCGTCGGAATGTGAAGTGGACGCAGCTGTGGTCGGTCCAGTGTAGGGCGGAGGCGTGGCTGAAGAAGACGTGTTTGCTGGCGGAGAAGACAGGGTCGAGCGTGTGTCCGGCGATGTGGGTGGCGGTGTTCACTAGTTGTTTGAGGCCGAGGTTGGCGAGGTTGTCGAGCAGGATGGTAGTGTTGGAGTCGTTGTTTTGTTCCAGATGGAAGTTGAGGTCGCCTAGGAGGATGTAGTCCGGAGAGGCGAGGGCGTGCGGGGAGATGAAGTCGGCGATGGCGTCGCTGAAAGGGGCGCGTGGCCCGGGAGGACGGTAGACGAGGGATCCTCTGAGGGTGGTCCTCGGGTCAATGCGAATCTGAAAATGCAGGTGTTCCGCGGCGAGAGGGGAGTCTTCGGTGGAGGTGGTGACGCTGATGGAGTCTTTGAAGACGATGGCGATACCTCCTCCTGCTTGGTTGGTGCGGTCTTTCACTGCATCACCTTTTAATCACCTCCTAAAGGCTAGGATACATCGGAACATCAACAGGCACAGTACCTTAAAACTGCATCACCTTTTAATCACCTCCTAAAGGCTAGGATACATCGGAACATCGGAACATCAACAGGCACAGTACCTTAAAACTGCTGAAGCAAGGACCCGGAAGAGGTATCAGGCAGCATACCTTCAGGAAATCCAATATTGACCTTAACATATTTTACCAGGTCAGGCATTAAATCTCTGCAAACATATATTTCCCTTCTTTTTGTCTGTACTAGGGCTTTCCTCCCTCAAACTAGAGGAATGTGAATCTTCTTCAGGAACCGGGACCTTTGATTTGGGTCTCTCCCCCATCTCCAACAAGGCCTCTCTAATTAACCACCTCAGACGATCCTCATCATCCCTTCCTGTGTTTCCATGTACATGCATGAGAGGAAGAAGAAGCAGAAGAGGGCATAGATGAAGAGGAAGAATCATCAACATGTTTCCTCTTTTGGGTGTGCTTCTCCCTCGCAAACCCACAAAACACAGTCAAAAGCACCAGAATGTCAAACATCTGCCCAGAAGAAGAACAAATCTGCTATATGTAGGAAAGTCTTCTTTTTTGCCCAGGTCACCCCCACACTTTTTGGACAGGTACTGGTGGTTGCTGACTCTTGGCTGTGCCCTGGGTACTGCTTACCAGTCCCAGGGCCAGTGCTCTGTGTAAAGTGGACATGCAAATTATGCTAATTATAATTGGCAAAGTCAACCTACCTATAAGTCCCTGGTATATGGTAGGGCATGGAGGTTTAGGGACCCCAGCATAGGTAGTGCTCCCATAGGTGCACTGCTGAGGTGCCCAGTGTCATTTTAAAGGCAGGCCTGCCTTGCTGACTGCTTTTAAATTAAAGTTACATGCACATTCGACTTTGGAATTAAAAGTACTTCCAAAGTCTTAAACTACCTTATTGTTACATACAAGTCACCCCTAAGGTGTGCCCTATGTGCCCCTAGGGCTGGGTGCCATGTAACTATAAGCAGAGACCTTATACAAATAGTTTTATAAGCCCTGATGAGGTAAAACAGACAAATTATTTTTCCCTCATTGTAGTGAATGGCCTCCATGGGCTTGAATGGGGAGACTTTATTTTAATTTTTAAAGTCCCCTTAAGTAACAGATACCAACAGTTTGGTATCAAATTAATTGTTATAATAAATCCCACAACTTCCAGTTGTTGGATTTAATATAACTTGTTCAGGTAAAGAGTTTTAAACTTTACCTAAAAAGTTGCTGACTTCAGCCCTGCAGTGTTTTTGCTGCTGTGCTATGATTGGCCAGCCTCTGGCAGCCTGGCCAGGCTGCCTTGATGAGGTGTCAAGTGACCTGGCTTCAAACAAAGAGATGTGCCTGTGGGAGGAGATCTCCCTTCAGCAGATGGTGAGGCAGGAAGGGGGAGGGCTGCCAAACTGGTCTTCAAAGGCAGAGAAGGACACTTGCAGCAACCCAGCAACACCCCCACATCCTGCAAACCCAGACAGTTGGGTGCCCCCTTGATTAGATTAGGAGAGGGTAGGAAAGGGGTGTGTTTAGGATTTTTAGCCACACTAGTGAGTGGGCTCAGTCAGATGTAACCTCCAAAAATCACTTTCAGCCATGATGTATTTTTGAGGAATGTTGCCTCCTTGGATTGATTTTTGCCACACTTGCCAGGAAGTGGTCATTACAGGGGGAAGGCCCCTGCACCTGATTGGAGAACCACGACCCCCCTGTTTTTCACCCAGGGATAAAACTGACAGACCTCCACCCACACCTCAGATCTCCATCAGATTCCAACAAGGAAGAACTACAGGAGAAGAAGGACTGCCCTGCTGGACCCCTGGCCTGCACCTGGACCCTGCACTCTGAAGGACTGCACCAGCTGCACACTTGGGTTTCACCACCAGAAGGACTTTGCCTGGCTTCAACTGGTTCAAGGAGGGACTCCCTGTTTGCTACGGGTGAAACATTGCTAACCAGAGTCCCCTGCACCAACTCCTGAAGATACCAACCAGCTGACCACTGTCCAGTAGCCAAAAAGGAGTTTGCGCCAGGTGCATTCTGGGAGTTGTAGTCCACACCCTCAAGGATCATCTCAGAGCTTCTGGAACCTTGGGGTGAGCTGTGGACCCCAAAAGAACCTTTAAGGAACATCTGGGAGAAGATCCAGAAGTTTGGAGAAGTTTGGAGGACTTTTGAAAAAAAGCTCCATAGAGGGACCGACCCGCCGCAGCAACTCTAGCCGGCTTGCCTCAACGGCAACCCGGCCTGACTTGCAGGTTTGTCCCGGTGAAGAAAATCTCCCAAAAATAGACTAAGTCCGAACGTAGGAAGTTGACCGGGACCTCCCAGCCAGCGTATCCGAGGAGGGCTTACTGGACGTCAGATCAAGATCCAAGTTTGCCCCGGTCGGAGGATTTTCACCTAAAAAAAATGACTACGTCCAAAGGTAAAAGTCTCCACCGAGGGTTCCCGTGACACGTATCCGAGGAAGAGTTCCAGGAAGTCAGACTGGACTGGCAGGTTCGTCCCCCTGAAGAAAATCTTCAGAAAAACAACTAAGTCTGAAGGCAAACTTTTGACTGAGGCCTCCCGCAGACTGAATCCCAGCCGGGCTCCATCGCGATCGGCCTTAAACTTTGACTGTGCCCCGGTCGAGGTGCGACCAGATGACCAGATTGGCGCTTTTTGTTTCTAGGCGCTAGAAAACAATAATTCTTAAAAAATTCATATCTCCAGTTTCCCTCATCCAATTTTATCTGTTTTTGTGTCATTTTAAAGATAAAAATATAATCTATTTTTATAGATTGGTTCTGGGTTTTTAAACTGTTTCCTGTGTTTTATTTAAATACTGTTTTGTGATATTTAAATGCTTTACACTCTGGGGGTCATTACAACCCTGGCGGACGGTATTAAAGGTGCGGTAATACCCCAAACAGGCTGGCGGACAAAAAAAGGGAATTATGACCGTGGCGGAAACCGCCAACATAGACAGCCACTTTAACACACCGCCCGCCACGGCGGTACAGACAAGCAGCACGGCGGTCACCGCCAACAGACAGGCGGAAGACAATGTACCGCCCACAGTATCACAACCCGCCAATCTGGCACCTTTCCGGGGCGGATTCACTGTGGATAAAAACACGGCGGAAACAGCTTTTGCAATGGGAAAACGCTCACCTCAACATACTCCACGAAGAAGGAGGACACCATGGAGCCGGAATTACAAAAACTCCCTGCCCTTGTCTTCCTGCTCATCTACGAACACCAGCAACGGCGGCGCCGAAGACAACGGTGAGTACTGCACCTACGACATAGGGGAGGGGGGAGACAAAAGTCAGAGACACACACAAGCAACACCCCCACCCCCATCCTCGCACATTACAACACACACACCAATGGATTTCCAAACAACACAGTAACAACCCACAACCCCCCCGGAAGAATGCAAAGACAAAAGGAAATCAGTTCAAACATTGTAATGTATCAAAATACAGTTCCCAATATATACAGATATATATACCCATTCAAAATTATATACATTACGAGAAGTAGTGCAGGTATGCACATATCAATGTCCGTGCACCACTGGTCCAAAAATGCATGGGCAAGGCCCACACTAGATACCTCTCCACAAACGGAGAGAACACTGCAGGGGCATTAGATAGAAATACAACAGGCGCCTCAGGGGGAAGGGAAGGGGGGGGCACCTCAGCCGGATTACAGCACCACACCAGATCCACAACAGGGCTCCATGCCCATTGATGTATCCTGGGGAGTGCAAAGCCACAGTCTCTCTAGACTCTACAGTGGGTGGTTTGCCCACTGTACCATCCTGGGGAGTGCAAAGCCACAGTCTCTCAACTCGATAACAGTGGGTGGTTTGCCCACTGTACCATCCTGGGGAGTGCAAAGCCACAGTCTCTCAAGTCTCTACAGCGGGTGGTTTGCCCACTGTACCATCCTGGGGAGTGCAAAGCCACAGTCTCTCAAGTGGATAACAATCTCCGCTGGTTCTGGAGGGGGACTGGTGCCCAGAGTGCTTCATCCTGTTAAGGACAGACGGAGTGGATGCATGTCTGCACTGGTTCTGGAGGGGGAATGGTGCCCAGACTGCATCAGGCTCCCTGTGACGGTTCCTGTTCCGTCACTGTCCCAGCTGCACATGGGATAACGATGCTTGATGTGGCGGTGTTTTCCTTGTTCAGTGGTACTTTGCCCTGTTCAGCGGTGCTTTGCCATGCAGTCTCTGACCGGTTCAGTAGTGCTTTGCCCTGTTCAGCGGTACTTTGCCATGGCAGTCTCTGACCTGTTCAGCTGTGCTTTGCCATGACGGTCTCTGACCTGTTCAGTGATGCTTTACCCTGTTCAGCGGTGTATTGCCATGGCGGTCTCTGACCTGTTCAGCAATGCTTTGCCCTGTTCAGCGGTGCTTTGTCATGGCAGTGTTTTCCTTGTGCAGCGGTGCTTTGTCATGGTGGGCTCTGATCTGTGCATTGGTGTGTGGCATGACGGTCCGTCATAGTCCAGCGGGGCTATGGCTGCTGGGGCCCTCCTGGGCACTGACTCCAGCGGTGGTCTCCTCACCAGTGACGATACTGCTGCCCTCCTGGGCACTGATTCTGGCGGTGGTCTCCTGACCAGTGATGACAGTGCTGGCGGTGGCGTCCCGGCCGCCGGGGAGGATGGCGCCCTTGTCTGCCGTGCTGCTCTTCCCAGACTGTGCAGACTTCTTCTGGCCCCTCACCACCTTTGGAGGAGTCACTGCTGACTCTGCAATCCCCCTGGGACACTTGTGAGCAGTTTTGCCGCCAGGAGTCTTCACCCTGTCCCGTCTGCCACTTTCCAACTTGAGGTGCTTTACAGGGGGTGGACTGGCAGTGCTTTGGCTCCGTGTCACACTGGCTGCCTTGGTGGCCGGTGCCCTCCACACACCTTGAACACGCACCACAGGTCCTGGAGTTTTTTTGGCTGAGGTGCTACTACGGGACTTATGAATTGGAGGGGTGGGGGCAAAGAGATCAACGTTGCTGAGGAAGAGTTGCTGACGAAGACTGGGATGGGTAGCTGGAGGGGGTCTGGGAGTGGAGGAAGGCTGTTGTGAGGTGGATGGATGTTGGGTGTGTGCGTGCCCGCGTTTGTGTACTTTGGGAGGGGGTGTCACAGACACACTGGGAGTGGACACAGGGGACGTGCTGGGTGTTCTGGTGCGAGTCCTAGTGCCTGTAGATGTAGTGCATGCAGGTGAGAGTGTAGACGACACTGGGAGTGAGGATGGAGACGATGAGGAGGGGGACACAGTGGAGGCAGTGGATGTTGTTGTGTCTGTATGTGGGTGATGTTTGCGTGAGTGCCTGTGGGTTGTGTGGTGCCTATGTTTGCCTGAGCTACTTGTGTGTGTTGAGGTGTATGCATGCTTGTTTGATGGTGTGCTTGGGATAGACTGGGGTACAGGGGATTGGGTCTGGGTGGAGGAAGTTGGAGGGGGGAGGCTAGACACAGGGACAATGGCTGCCATCAGTGCTGAGGCCAGAGATTGCAGGGTTCGGTGATGGGCAGCCTGACCAGAATGAATGCCCTCCAGGAATGCATCAGTGTGTTGCAACTCACTTTCTACACCCTGGATGGCATTCACAATGGTAGACTGCCCAACAGTGAGTGACCTGAGGAGGTCAATGGCCTCCTCACTGAGGGCAGCAGGGGTGACAGGGGCAGGGGCTGAGGTGCCTGGGGCGAAGGTGATGCCCACCCTCCTGGGTGAGCGGGCACGGGGCGAACACTGAGGGGCTGCTGGGAGGGTGGTGCTGGTAGGGGAGGTGGCGGCTGTACCTGTAGAAGTGGGGGGCACAGATGGTGCCACCACCACAAGGGAGCTCCCATCGGCGGACGAGTCCGTGTCGCTGGTTGGTGATCCGGTGACCGACGTGAAGCTCCCCTCGCCCCCCGTCCCACTGGTGTATTCTGAGTCCGTGGTGTGGCCCTCCATGGCCATGTGGGATGCAGCTCCCTCGAGCTCCAGTGCCACTGTACCTCCGCCTGATGATGCTGATGCACAAAAGAACAGGGAGAGCAGAAATAGGGGGGACGACGACAGAAGAAAGACAGGTTGAGTGCATGGCTTACCGCTACTGTTGGCGGACAATACAGACACAGCAGCCCCCTGCACTACGCCGTGCTCTTGGCCACTACAGATGCAAATCCTGGGATCTGGCCTACATGGCTATGGTGGACATCTGCACACATGGATGCCACAGGGGCATGTATACCTGTACTTGGCCCTATTCTGAGGTGGGGGTGGGGTGGCACATGGCCTGCATTACGGAGGGGCCTAGCCTACGGAAGTCGCCCTGGCCAAGGGAAACCCACATCCCTCCTCCCCCACCCAGACCCCTCCACTGCGCGCAAAGTCCCCATAATGAGAGTGTACTCACCCCCTTGTGTCTGCTGTGATGCCTTCACGCGCCCATCCAACTCCGGGTAGGCCACCGCCAGGATCCTGAACATCAGGGGGGTCATGGTGCGACGGGCACCCCTCCCACGTTGGGAGGCCATCCCCAGCTGAGCCTCCGCCGTCTTCTTGCTCCAGCGGCGAATCTCCTCCCATCTTTTCCGGCAGTGGGTGCCCCGTCTCTGGTGGACCCCTGGGGTCCTGACGTCCTTGGCGATGGCATGCCAAATGTCCTTCTTCTGGTGGGCGCTGACCTACATGACATGCGCAGGGGAAGAAGAAAAGGCATTACCAACTGCACCGTCGATGTGAGTGGCCCCCATCCCTACCCTTGCCATGTGGCACATGCATTCACAGTCCTTCATGTTCCCTGAACTCTGCCCCCTTCCTTCTTACAACCAGCCCTCTCCACCCAGGCATAGCCCATACAACGTGCTCCCTTGGTACTTACCTGTTTTCGGGAGGACCATAGAGTAGCATGTACTGGGGGAGGATCCCGTCCACGAGCTTCTCCAACTCCTGAGCAGTGAAGGCAGGGGCCCTTTCCCCAGATGCAGCAGCCACTGTCTCTTCCAGACCGAGGTCACAGCAGCACTTGCAGTGTAGGTCCTCTCCTGTCGAAGATCAGGTATCGAGTGATTGAAAAGATAGAAAATGGCGGTGACGTCCGCGGCGGTGACGTCCGCAGCGGTGCGTATCATCACCACCGGCGCACTTCATCATTGGCTCCTGGGACCCATAGGGTCCAATGTTAACCAATGCAGCATTGCGCCGCGGTCTACGACCGCCTTCCGCGACGGGGTACAACGCCAGCGCAGATACCTCACATCCCATTGTCCCAGTTTAGATGTCAGGCATCCGCCGTTTCAGGGGCCCACATGGCTTCATTTACTACTGTGTCACACATACCTAGTCCTACACTCAACATACATACAGGAAGAGTTTTGTGTTTGGTGTCGTGTTCTGTGTATCTGTGGGTACATACCTGGAAATTAGTTGACTCTGTGGTCGCTGTTGTCCTTACTAGGCACCGTCAGCTTGGACATTTGAGAAGATGGCGGAATCCTCTGGTGTATCGACCGCTGGTGGACCTGTTGACAATGGAGGAGCGACATTTAATCATCACCTACAGGTTTGACCGTGCCACTATCCAGGAACTATGTACCCAGTTCGAGCCAGACCTGATGTCACCAATCCGCCATCCCACTGGAATCCCCCCTGACGTGCAGGTGCTGTCAGTGAATCATTTCCTTGCTAGTGGGCCTTTTCAGACAACAGTGGCCATGGCATCAGGGATGTCCCAGCCTATGTTTTCCAACGTGTTGTCCAGAGTGTTGTCTGCCCTGCTGAAACACGTAAGGAGCTACATTGTTTTCCCTCAGGTGGAGGATTTGGCTACAGTTAAAGGTGACTTCTATGCCCTTGGACATATCCTCAACGTCATAGGTGCTACTGATGGCACCCGTGTAGCTCTGGTCCCCCCCCCCACAGGAGTGAACAGATGTACAGGAACCGGAAGAGTTATCATTCGATGAATGTACAGATGGTATGTTTGGCAGACCAGTACATCTCCCAGGTAAATACTATGTTCCCTGGCTCTGTGCATGACGCCTACATCCTGCGGAATAGCAGCATCCCGTATGTGATGGGTCAACTCCAGAGGCACCGTGTGTGGCTATTAGGGGACTCTGGTTACCCCAACCTCTCCTGGCTATTGACCCCAGTGAGGAATCCCAGGACCAGGGCAGAGGAACGCTACAATGAGGCCCATGGGCGGACTAGGAGGGTGATCGAACGCACCTTCGGCCTCCTGAAGGCCAGGTTCAGGTGCCTCCATATGACAGGTGGTTCCCTATTCTACTCACCCAAGAAGGTGTGCCAGATCATCATCGCCTGCTCGATGCTTCACAATCTTGCTTTGCGAAGACAGGTGCCTTTTCTGCAGGAGGATGGTCCAGATGGCGGTGTTGTGGCAGCTGTGGAACCTGTGGAGCCTGTGGACAGTGATGAGGAGGAAGCTGAGGAAGAAGACATAGACAACAGGGAGTCAGTCATACAGCAATATTTCCAGTGACACACAGGTGAGAACATTTCTTTTTTACCATTACATTCACTTTCACACTTCTACCTCTATCATGTCTGTCATTCCATAGCGCTATTTGGTCACTGAGTTGTACCTTTCTATTACGGTTTCACAGGTGTGGTTACCAACGTGTGTCATCTGCTTGCATCCTTCAAGGACTTGTGATGTGTGACATAGGTATGTTGGCTTTACAATTGAAAACGCATTTTGACACTGTCATTGATAATACAAATTTACCAAATCACAGACTGACTCAGATTGTTTTGTGGTTCAAGGGTGTTTATTTAAGTGCTACAAAATGGAGGGGGGTTGTAAAATGGTGATGGGGGATGGTGGAGGAATGTCCATGGCAGAGTCCAGTCTATTGGTCACACAGGTGCACTGCCCATATGGGCATAGGAAGTGGAGCTGGGGCAGTTAAAGTATGGACAGGGTAACAAAGTGGGACAGTGGGAGGACAATCAGGGTGGTCTCATTTCCTGGCGGGGGTCTTGCCATCTTGCTCTGTCCTGTTCCTGGATCTCAGGGACCGCTTGCGTGGTGGGTGTCCGTCTGCAGGGGGTGGGGTGCTGGTGTGGTGGTCCTGTGGCTGGGCGTCCTATCCACTAGCGCCGGCGGAGGTGGTGGGCAGTTCATCGTCCATACTAGTGTCAGGGGCCCCTTGGAGTGCCACTGTGTCCCTCATGGTCTTTTGTATGTCCTTCAGCACCCCTACGACTGTGCCCAGGGCGGAGCTGATAGTTCTGAGTTCCTCCCTGAAGCCCAAATACTGCTCCTCCTGCAGGCGCTGGGTCTCCTGAAACTTGGCCAGGACTGTCGCCATTGTCTCCTGGGAATGGTGGTATGCTCCCATGATGGAGGAGAGGGCCTCGTGGACAGTGGGTTCCCTTGGCGTGTCCGCCCCTGTCGCACAGCAGCCCTCCCAGTTCCCCTGTGTTCCTGTGCCTTCGTCCCCTGGACTGTGTGCCCACTACCACTGCCCCCAGGTCCCTGTTGTTGTTGGGGTGGTGGGTTATCCTGGGTTCCCTGTAGTGGTGGACACACCGGTGATTGACGTGTCCTGGGTACGGAGGTATGGGCCCGCTGGGTGGGTGCTGTGCTGGTGTTACCAGAGGGTCGAAGGTTAGTGTTGGGCTGTGCCTGTGCAAGGGGAATTGACTGTCCCGAGGCCCAGAGCTGCTGTTGTCACTGTGGGCGTCTTCTGTGGGTGGAGTGGAGATGTCTGGACCCTCCGGTGTGGTGACGTTCCTTAGTGGTCCTGCAGGGATATAAGAGCATGATTATTGCATGTGTGTATGTAATGGTGTGCAATGGGTGGGTGTGCGTGTACCCCAGTGCAAGCATTCCTGTGTGTGGGTTTGTGTGATGATGGTTAGGGGGTTGTTCTGGGTATGTGCAGTGAGCATGCTTTGGTGAGGGGTGACCATGCTTAGTTGTGTCATGCAGGGCTTGGTGTTGGGATGAGTGGTTTGTGTTATTAGTACATTAGTGAGGATTTGGGGTGATAGGTGAGGGGGCGAGCGTGGGGGTGTATGATAGCATGCAGGTAGGGTGGGGGATATGATAGTTAAGATTTGACTTACCAGTGTCCATTCCTCCACCGACTCCTCCGAGGCCCTCTGGATGCATGATGGTCAAGACTTGCTCATCCCATGTTGTTAGTTGTGGGGGAGGAGGTGGGGGTCCACCGCCAGTCCGCTGTACCGCGATGTTGTGCCTGGAGACCACAGAACGCACTTTCCCCCGTAGGTCGTTCCACCTCTTCCTGATGTCCTCCCGATTTCTTGGATGCTGTCCCACAGCGTTGACCCTGTCCACGATTCTGCGCTATAGCTCCATTTTCCTGGCTATGGAGGTGTGCTGCACCTGTGAGCCAAATAGCTGTGGCTCTACCCATAGGATTTCCTCCACCGTGACCCTGAGCTCCTCCTCGGAAAACCGGGGGTGTCTTTGGCGTGACATGGGGTGGTGTTGGTGATGTGTGGGGTGGTGTAAGTGTTGATGTGTGTGGTGATGTGTATTGGTGTGTGGTGTTTTGTGTGTGGAATGTTGTATGGGTGATGGTGTTGTGTGCCTCTGTGTGGTGGGGTTCTCAATTGCTGTGCTCTCTGTCTCTCTGGCCTTCGTTCGTGAATTATGGTCGTAGGGGTTTGTGGGTGATGTGGGTGTGTGTTTTATATTGTGTTCGGTGTGTGGGAGTGGTGTTTGTATGTGTGTCAGGTGTGTGTATTTGGAATTGTCCAATGTGGCGGTGTTTTGGAGATGTGTGTGTATTTTGAGCGCAGCGGTGTGTACCGACCCGCGGTTGAAAGACCGCCGCGTGGATTCGTGGGTCGTGATGGCATGGGCGTCTTTCTGTTGCCGTGACAGTGGAGGAATTGTTTTTGCCAGTTTAACACTGACCTTTGGTGTGGCGGAGTTGTGTGGGTGTCTGAATTTCGGCGGATTCCGAGATGTGTGTCATAATAGCTGTGGCGGATTTCCGCGGCCGCGGCGGTGTATTGGCGGTCTTCTGCACGGCGGTAAGCGGCTTTTACCGCCAATGTTGTAATGAGGGCCTCTGTCTCCTAAGTTAAGCCTTGTCGCTCGTTGCCTAGCTACCAACGGTTGAGCTGTGTTTAATTTACTGAGTCCTAACTGGACCTAAATGGAGGTTAGTGGCCTGTTGCTAAGTGTAGGTACTTACCTACCCTTTACCAATAACCCATTTTCCAACACTATGCATTAATTACCCTGGGGCCACCACCTTAAAAATACTATCTGGTTCCTGGAAACATGGAAGACGCGGTCGATGGTCCTGCCCCCCAGGGGTTGGTCAGGCCGTAACACTGGCATCTCAAAAAAATATACATATGTGCCGCAAAGTTCCCGAAATCACCGCCATGACCCGTAAAGAGAAACACAAAGTGTGTCTCCTTGAAGCAGTGTAATACTGCTGAGAAGACACCAAGGAAGAGGCCCCCTATACAGTTTCTCCCTGGAGCCGGAAACAATGGCCTGCCCAGCAGCCATCTGGCTCCCCTGGAGCAATGTGCACAGCCTGGTGCCAGGAGAAAGAAACATCCTCACCGCCCAGCCGGAGGATTTTCTGCAGGAAGAAAGGAGCCCCCAAGCCTCACAGAAGCAGTCCACTAGCCCTCACGTCCTAGGAATGCTAGGAAAGTACATTATATACTCCCAGTGAGAAGAGTGTGGGGACATAATACGTTCCTCATGTTCTTTTTTCTGTCACAGGGAGAGTTCTCTCGATACGTAATGAAGGGGACAAGGACTGATGGACCTCGGGGTAATGACTCTCCTACTAAGCAGCCATTGTGTTTCCCTAGAGTCACTAAAGTAACAGTGAAGAAACACAAATCCCTGCGTTCTGACATAGCACCCATGTTGGGTGGAACATCCAGCTGCAAAGATGAGCAGATTTTGATAGCGCTGTCACAGGACACATTTAATGAACTTCTCGAAGTTTGAATTTCCCTTCCTTTACCTGACTATGAGGCATAATTATAATGTCACTCACCCATAAAAATGACATAAACAATCTTACACTTCTTGATTGTCAGAAACAGTACTAGATTTTTTGAGGTGATTGCAGGTCGTGGACACAAGCACTAATCTACTGTGACAGAGACTTATGTTTCTTCATGAGATTTTGACCCAGAGCAAGAAAAAGGCAAAGATGAGAGCAAGAAGGAGGAAGAAAAAGATATGAAAGCAGTGATAAGGTTTACAAGCAGGAGTTGTATTGTATTTCATTGTAATTGCATTAATGGAGCAGGTTTTACCCCTCACAAGGCATTGATGTGCTTCATGTCATACTGCTTGCTGCTTCTAAACCCAAGGTTAGCCCTTAGTCCAGTAGTTATTGGTTTTTCTTGGACACTGTGACTAGTCTTTTGCTCTCAAAGAAGCCATTCCAAGCATTTACACCAATATTTCTGTGGTAGATAAAATTATCATGAAGTATTTGAGTTAATCAGTTGGGGCTATGCAAGGTTATGCAATTGATTGGTGGAATTACTAGACTGGCTTGAGGAAATTAGGAATTGTTGTGTTTCAGGGATATAGCTTTCAGAGAATTAGATCTAGGATATGGGGTGTTGGCAGTTTGCAGAAATACAATAGGGATTAAGTCAGATAGGCATGCAACTTTGAGTAGGTTGTATTCAGAGAGGGAGGCATGCAGAGGATGAAAGTTGAGGAAAGAGTAATTTGAAAGAAATGAAAGGCAGCAAAGCGAAGTTTAAATGTAAGGGTCATCTTTAGGAATATAGTGGGAGGATGTTTTTTGAGAAAGAGTGCCATCTGAGGATTCATAACTGTAGAAAGAATCATTATTTTCATGGAGATGGTACTTTACTAAGTACTTCTGTCTGGTACTAGTAACAGGCGAGTGTCCCCTGCTTACCTACCACTAGAACACTACTTCAACAAGGCCAGTTGATCAGCTCAGGGGATGAACAAGAATCCGAAAGAGTGCGATAAAGAAACTGGAAATCCAGGGTGGTAGACGAACTGGGACTAAGGTCGAATCGAGACTGTGCAACTATGATATTCAGTCACACTCATTTTGGGCGCTGCCATTTCTTTTTTATTACAAATTAAGCAGTGGTACAAAGATGCATCTCACTCAACATGCAGAGCAGAAAAGAGGGTCTGAAGATGGTTGTAGAAAGAGAAACAATCAATCGATTTTTAATATACAATGATATTTTTAAAAACCCTGTGTTTTGGAGTCGTGTTTGAATAGTGAACGCTGACGAACGACGATCGATCCAGCTGCTGATGTATCTTGGTAAGGGAGCTCAGCTTGTGTTAGCATCTCATTGAGTGATTCCCGCAACATCTGTCTGATGAACGCCGCAAAGCCTGAGCTTCCTTCATTAGCTTGTCTCGCAAACAGCAAAACATCGATAGCACTACTAGTCCCCAGCCCTGCTCGTTTAGGTCACCGACGCTTCACCCAGAAACTGAAACTCCATTAACAACTCACAACGATGTGAACTAAGCACTAAAGCTTTTCATTAGCGGAAAAATCAAGCTGCAATCATGAGACTGGTCTGCTGCATTTGGTTGGGTGAGCTACACAACTGATTAGTGTTGACAGGGTCCCTGGGGCTCTCCTCATTCTCCATAGAACGTGCAGAATTCACTCAATGGCCCTGCTACATGCATATTAGATGTATTCTACCATGTATTAACCTCCGTACCCTCAGCACTTGCTGGCATATGGCAAATGGAAATTAAATCTTGTGTCTTTAAATTGCTGCGAAAGGTTGTGATCGGTGCCGTGGATGCGTGCTTTTAGCTTCACACTGATTTAAATATAAAGGTCCTCTTTTGCATTCCTATAAAATGCCCTTTCAAACGCCCTTTCACTGAGTGCAGAAATTGCTCTAGCTTTCCTTAAAGCATATAAAGTAGTTCTGTGAGCTTCAGTACCTGGCAGTCTCCCTTGTAAAGGAAATCTGAAATAACCTAGATTACAGATATAGAAAATAAGTACATTATCAGTATCAATATGATGTCTCAGTCCATTGGAATATACAACCACATAGTATGTGTTGAAACAGGTGAAAATCCATTAATTCAATTAACGAATTTTCACAAAAAATATGTTAACTATAAATGCTTAGTGGCATCGATCGGGGACGGGGAAGGGGGTTCGGAGTGGTGGGAGGGGGGATCAGGTACCCCATCTGAAAATGTCCTAGCCCCCCTTGAACCCCACTACTGGCGACAGCTGCAGCTAGCAAAGCTGACACTGCTCGCTCAGTCTGAGAGACTGCAGAAAATAATTATGTGAAAAGGAAAAAAGAAGTGAATGAGAGACCCCCAAGAACACTGCGCTTGCCACAGACCTTAGACATGTTTGATTCACAGTCTGCTTAAAAACCATTACTATATATGCATATTCAATGAAACAATGAAAGGATACCTTATAGTTAGGAACATTTTATTTCTTCTTTCTCTACACACACCGCACTTAAACTGCATCAACATTATACATTTTAAAGTTATAGTTAATTTATAATCTACACACCACCTTCAAATTACTATAAGCCATTGTTATTACTTACGCTAATAATAATTTACGCATTACCTTCAAATTATTGTAAGTCAGTCACCTCGGTGCACAGTTTGATCACCTCATTTGCCACACTACATTAACTATAACTTGCCCCTTCTCTATGCACTGGTTGTACCCTTGTATATTTCATAGCTTATAGCATGTGAAATCATAGCATTCATTACAACACTTATGAAATCTCAAATTACATGATTTATGAGAACACAGTACATGGAAGAGTAGTGAATTATAGTTAAGGTAGAGTGGCGAATGATGTGACCAGACTGTGTACAGAGCTGTGCAACTTCAAGTAATTTGAAGGATGGGTCATAAATTATAAATGTAAGTTATAACTATGACATAGTAATTTGAAGTTGGTGTGAAAATTATAAATCTAAGTTATAACTTTAGAATTTCTAATGTTTGTGCAGTATAAATTGGATTTCTATAGAAAGAAGAAGTAGAGGGCCTGATTTAGATATTGTCAGAGAGGTTAATCCTTCACAATGGTGACGGATAGCCCATCCGCTGAAATCTAAATCCCATTATATGCGATTTAGGTTTTGGCGGACATGATACCCATTACCGTTGTGACAGAGTAACCCCACTGTCAACATCTAAATCAGGCCCAGAGTTTTCTTAACTTATTCATAACCTTTGTTTCTTTCATTGAATTTCAATGTTTTTCTATTTTTAATAAAGCATTTTTTTCAAATCGTGCAGTTTATTGTTGTTGAGTGGAGTGTCATTAAGTGAAAGTGTGGTACAGTAGAGTGAAGGAGTGTATTGTAAAGTGTGTTGTTATATAGTAGAGAGGAATGGAGTAGAGTGGAATGTGGTACAACGGAGTGGCATACAGTGGAATCACATACAGTGTAGTGGAGTAGAGAGGAGTAGAATACAGTGGGGTAGCATACAATGGACTAGTGTAGAGTGAAATAATGTTGAGTTTAGTGATGTACAGTCTAGTGATGTAGAGTGTAGTGACGTTTAGTGAAGTCGTGTAGAGTAGAGTGACATATATTCCAGTGTCATACAGCAGTCTAGTGCAGTGGCATAGAGTGGAGTGACATACAGTGGCATAGTGTAGAGTACAGTTATGTACACTGAAGTAGCACACAGTGTTGTGCTTGGAGTAGAAAAGGGTAGAGTGGAGTGTTATAGAGTGGAGTTGCATGCAGTGGAATAGAGTACAGTGGAGTAGTGTACAGAGGACGGGTGTAAAGTGGAGTGGCAAAGACTGTAGTGTCATGGAATGGAGTGGCACACAATATAATAGCATAGTGTACAGTGGTCTGCAGTGAAGTGCTGTAGAGTGGAGTGGAGCAGAATGGAGTGGTGTACGGTGAATTATCATACAGTGAAGTGGTGTACAGTGGAGAGAGTGGATTGACATAGCGTGGAGTAGTGTAGAGTGTAATAGCATGGAGTGGTATAGAGTGGAGCAGTGTAGAGTGAAGTCTGCTTAATGAAACATGCAGCCTGAAATTGTGTACTTGATGTAGAAGTAATTTGGCAGGAATATACATTATGGTTTCTAAGCCGGAATTGCTGGTAGTATGTGTGAATAGTGTGAATAGTGTTAAAGTTATAAGTTTGAAAAAACATAGGTCCAGACATAAGAGGGCCCAGCGCATCCTTGCGCCACATTAGCATAATTTTTTACGCTAATGTGGCCCAATGAGGCCAAAATCGCTGCACTAGATTTGCAAAGTGGTGCAGTGCATGCATTGTGCCTCTTTGTAAGCACTTGCACCAAATTATGCCTGCGCCAGGCATAATGTATGCAAGTGGGGTGTACTCCCATTAGGGGGGCAAAACAAATGATGCAAAGAAATCCAAAAGATTTCTTTGTGTCATTTTTTCCAGCATTTTTTACTCCTGCTCAGAGTAAGTGTTAAAAGGGGGAACACCATTGATTACAATGGGCCCCTATATACTGTTCAGGGTTAGTGGCAACATTTTGGCGCTAACCCTGAACAGTACATGAATAGTGTCAAATATTCTGACATTATTGCCCGCTACCCTGTGCCATGGTGTGCTATTTCAAATACGACGCACACATGGTGGCGGTAGGGGGGCGCTAAGGACTACAAGGAAAGGAGCACTGCACTGGGTGCAGCGCCACTTTTCTTAAACCTGTCCCATAGTTATATATTGTGCAATGGTATACCATGGTAAATTCATGGTATATTGCCGTACATGCGGATGAGAAGTCAGTATGTGAATTGCTAAAGGCTGTGTTTACCAATAGTAAAGGGCTTCCATGTCGTTTTTATTACAGTTTTGCTGTGTTCTGCGGTGTGCATTTTGCTGTATTCTGGGTGAGGGTCTTCGATATAGGTAAGTTTAGGTATAAGTAAGTATTAAGGGGCAGATTTATGGAAAGTGGCACTGCACAGAGAGCAGTTCCACTTTCCCTGCATCCCTTAGCACCCTCCTACCGCCACCATGTGTGCGCAGTATTTAAATTATGGCACACCATGGCGCAGGGTAGGGGGCAATAGCGTCATTTCATATGACGCTCTTGATGTACTCTACAGGAGTAGCACCAGAATATTGGGTCTACTCCTGCAGAGTACATAGGGCCCTATTCTAAAGAATAAAAGCCCCCTTTTAGCGCCTGCTCTTGGGCAGTCATTAAAATTGTCGTAAAAATATGGCGCAAGGAAATCTCATGGATTTCCTTACGCCATTTTTCTGGCTCCCCTAATGCGGGAACCTGGCGCAGGCATAATGTAGCGCAAAGGGTTACAGAGTGGCGCAATGTAAATACAGCGCAGGATTTCAGCCTCGTTGGGCTATATTAACGGCAAAAATAATGATGTTAATGTAGTGCAAGGTGTCACTAGGTCCTTAAGCCCCTCAGTTTTATTTTTGTTCACCACATTATTTAAGTGGTAATAGGTACAGAAGTTTATTGAAAACGTTCTTTATATTTTTATAACAATCTAAGGAGAACTGCACATGTTTTTAGCTAGTGTGGTAATTTGTAGGTATTACTGTGCTATCTGTAGACTTTTTTGTGCATGTTCAAGTATGTTATAAATATAACCTACACTTTAGTACACTATCTTTGTTAAATATAGTATGCTACAGTGTATTTGTAAACTTTTAACAGATTTTTTTATTTTGTTTTTGGTATCATTATACTCCCGAGGTAGTACCATGGTACTGAGTAGATTTTGTTTTAAATATATACAAACATATAAATAGTGTTCCCTACCTATTAGTACTTTCCTGAAGAGGTAAAAGGTAGACGTAAAGTCCAAGCTTACTATATACCTAGATCTGACAAAATAACAGAGAACACAGCCAATCAGTACCTAAAAACACCATGGCCGCCTTTAAACTTTTGTAAAGGCATTCATTAGCCAATCACCTAATGACTTGTCATAGCTGTCTACCATGGTACTTTCATGAAATACTGCAACAACAGATATCACTAAGTTCAACTGCTTTATAACTTGCAAAATAATTACCCTACTTGCCTGTAGTACCCAAAACATTCTGTGCACCATAAGGTCTAATCCTCTCAAATCTCTTACAAATCTGCTCAGCTGTTCTGGTGCTACATCCAATACAAAATGTACATGTAAAATGCTTTAGTATCAAACCAATTTGAGACCCACTTTTTACCTTGCCTCACTAATTCACCAGTCACTGCGAAATTTAGCATCATCCACCAAAATAGAAGGAAGAATAGGTCTGCAAAGCTTTGCCGAGATTTAGCAAATAGTAGCAAAGATATTAGGGGGCAAAAATCAGAGGAATTCTTATCTCTGGGAATCCTAACTATGACCACAGAGTGGCCGCTCCGTAGTTATAGTTAGGATTCCCAGTGATAGGATATCCTCAGAGTTTTGCCTGCTAATAACTCTGCCACTGTTTGATGAATCTCCATGAAACATTGTAGACCAATTACTTTTTCTACATGGCACATGATGCAAAGTTTTGGGATGATTCATCAAGGGGATGCAAAGCAAAAAAGGTTCCTAAAATATGTTTTCCACAAACGCATTTTCCATGGACTCTACATAGACTTTTTAGACAGAAGTAATAGCCAAACGACTGAACAAATTTAAATGAAATTTGATAGGAACAAAGAATATTGTTTGGAAAGGATCCATTTTGGTATTTGAAGTGAATTGGTTCAGTAGTTTTCAAGTTATAAGGCACAAAAACATAGCAATATATTGTGTCACGGTACACTGCGGAAGTACATGGCAATGACAAAACACTGTATGATTGGTTAATGAAGTCTTAACCAAATGAAAAGGCAGCCATCTTGTTTACTCCACACTTTGGCTGAATTCTGAGTTTAAATGTAAAATATAGGTCAACATGGATGATTTAATGTGCCAAAAGGACATTGCGTGTTTAAAAGACTCTTTAAGAGCTAATGAAATGAGTTTTATTGATATAAACTTTAAAATAAAATTACAGACTACTGCAGTACTACTGTGGTACCTAAAAAAAATAATTTTATAGGAAAAAATTACATGACACATAATATAGAGTGGATCTTAAAAGAGCCTTTGTTTGTTATAGAAATAGAAAAATGAGGCACCATTTTGAGGTTTGAATGGAAAAAATGCTTTCCATAAATTGGCAACATAAGGATTATATAATACTGCATTTGAAAATTTGAAGTCAAAATGATAAATGAAATGCATTCCGTGATCCCTAAGGAATATTGACACTGTCTTGTTGACATGTCTTTGAATCTTTTGAAACTTTGCAGCATTTAAGCTCTACCTTTCACACTTTTGTCTTTGGCAAATGTTGAAGAAAACAAAATGTGTGGTTGGAAACATAGACATTAAGGTAGAAAATATCTCCTTGATCTCTGTATCTAGTCTTACTCTAGTTTAGTGGCCAATATCATTGCCACCACAGTGGATAACTGTTGAGTGGGGATGATCACATGGACTAACTAAAGAAAGTTGAGGGAATAACTGATTCCATCTCAAACCTCTCTCACCAATCCCTGTTATTTATACACCTTTCAAGTCTAGATCAGTTTCAAAATGTCCTTTCTTGGCATGCTCTCTGGTCCAAAAATGAAACGGTGTCCAACAAGTCAAATACAAACCATCTTGGACATGAACTGTCATAGAACAATAAGGAAGACGGAAGCAGCCAAACAATTATATATGAAATTAGACGATTGACCAATGCAAAACTACATTACATCAACAACGTCATTTTGAAAGGAGGTCGATTTTTGGTTTAAATACTGATTGGGCTACTTAATGTATCAGAATAGTACCAAAAACAACATAATAACATTACCAAATAATCTAGACTGGAAACACCCATTTCTGCTCATATGACAATGCCAACCAATGGAAAATGAGAAAATAATTACAATAAAGAAGTTCAGCACACAAAAGGGACTACAAACACAGCCCAATACGACAAAACACACATTTATGCTCATGTGACTATGAAAACAAACAAAAGTTACATAAGAAATGCAATGAATGTGAAAAGCATAATCTCATTGGTTAATCTGACATAATGGGCTATAGACACAACCTAATCCTGCTAAATATGACCAACACATAGAAACTTTGGTCACTTTTGGAACGCAATGCAGATCTATTTATTCTTCAAATACATAACAGGGGAATTGAAAACTATACCTCATCACCTCCAGCTAATATTTCTAGCATAATACTGGTACAATTCTTTGTGGAATCCTTTTTGACAAAAATTAGTGTCAGTGTGTTATTACTATCGCTACTGGAACCACTAGTTGTATATGTGTTTTGTACAACAGATTTGCTCACGTTCAATGCACCCTGCAAAACAATACCTTGATAAAAAAAATACTACAGAGAGGGAAGAAACAAAATACTGATGTACATAGAAGGAGGACACCCATAGAAATCCAATACTACTGGTAAGACTAATTACAATGTTTTCCACTGTTTCGACACACCATGAATGGTGTACTGAAAAGGTTGATAAAAACCAATTGACAAATAGAGTACTATTAAGAGTTAACAACTCTAAAAACATAAATATATGTTGAATCTACAAAATTGAACTCTTTTTAGAAGAAGGGATGCAAGAATAGGAATATAACTGCAAACCATTATAAAACGTTTCTCCTGACAAATTTACTTCAAACATTTCCTTTCATAGAAGGAAACACACAGAAACAATATGTTCATCATGTTGTTGAAAAAACATTTCATGTGAAAAGAAAACATTTAGGGCCAGATTCAAAAGGCCTTTTAATGATGCTCCGGTGGCGCTATGCACTGAGCCACATTTACAAGGTGGTGTTAAGCCACTTTTTGTGACTTAATGCCACCTTTTAAATACGGCCCCTTCACATGCAGCACTTTGCGTGGAAGGTGCGTGCAATGGGTTTTACTGTGTGCATGTCACAGAAACACCCATAGCATTTTGACGCTGCCCCAGATTTACGATGTGTGCAGAATGTAGCACATATAGAACGAGCAAATCACCATTAAAGGTTGTTTTTGGGCAGGAAGGAGTGCCTTCTTGCACATAAACAATTTCCCCCGCAGTGCAGCCATCTTTGCACCATGGCGCAAGGTGGCTGTGTTGGCGCACGGCATCAAAATTAGTGCCAGCACAGGGGTCAACACAGGGGTGCGCCATATTTGATTAAACATGGCACATACCTGTGTTTGAAAATGACGGAATGTGGCACTCCCAAATTTTAAATCTGGGCCTTAGTATTTAATAGGAATTGCATCAAACCCCTCAACTGTTTACTATCAACCTACAAAATTCATAAACTGCTGGAGAAATAACTGACAGAAATAAAGTTCTGCAACATTTTCCTGGGAACATGGCGAATATCTCAAGCAGTGAGCCATACTTACATAGTGAGGGCTAACTTCAAAATAATAATTGTGTCCTTTCAGTCACACATGAATGCACATGTTTTGACATTTTAAATAAGAATGTAGTAGGGTAAAAAAAATCAAAGAAAAAAAGACTATCTACTGATGATTTTCAGGAGGAAAAAATACTGTCTATGATAGGAATTGCACTTTTATTTGAAATATTGGGGCTACACCATTTCTGAAGTTTAGGGTGTTTCTATTGACATATAAAAGATCATCAGTACTTTAAAAAAAATACTACAAAACTTAGATGGCTGCTCATTTCGCTCCCTTGCTAACCGCAAAGGAAATAATTTATCTTACCTTGGAAATCACATGTGGGACACCATGTTCCTTTATATCAAAATGCTATACATGCATCATAATACAGTAAGAAAACTGGTGCAGACATTATACTTTGTGAAAACACCATAATTGCAATTGAAACAACAAAATCATGCTCTACTTCACTGAACTCCATCACAAGTGAACAATGTTATTGACTATTTTCTATCTAAATATTTTGATGCAATATTTGAGAGCAATTATTATCCAGAAGTTTTATTTACTCAGATGATTCAGAAGATCCACTGATGGACTTGTACAATAACAAATTGGATATTTTTTTGTTTCAAGAAACCAAATTTGAAATAACAAATCAGATTTGCATTTTTGCTGAAGAGCACATTATAAGAAGCCAGTAAAAACAATAGATCGCCTGAAAAAAATGGAAATGAGGATAAATTGGCATGGAGACATCCCTTTTCCCTTTGCAGAAGAAAGACGCCATGTCTGTGAATATCATGTGACGTTCAATTACTGCCTTGGAAAACTGGACCATAACTTGATTCGTTGATGTGGAATTCATAACAATTAAGAAATGTATCCAATTCCATCAATACTGCAGCAACTGAATTTATATGAAAGAATTTTAATTCATACTATCCATCCTTTTCAAACCATTTTTACAATGCTATCAAAATCTGGAAAATACCAACCGCAAGAATTAGAATGTACTGAAAGGAAAAGTTGTGGTCCTGCCATTAGATTTCAGCAAAAACATAACAACTCTTGGAATCAAATGAAAAACAGAGTAACCATTAGTGGTTATAACCAATGGGGTATCTACAAAAGGCAAAAGAATTGGCAGAAATGATTAATCATCGAAAAAGTATTAAATAAGTTAAAAATCAAAACATTACCTTCAGAAAAACAACCTATACTATAAACAAATTGGACATTGGTAACTTTATCTCATTTATATATATATATTTAGAAAAGAAAATCCAACTGGACAAGTTTAACAGATTATTGAGAAAGAAGTTGAACAAATATGTGAACATTATAGTATGTACCCACTTCACTCCAGAGGCATGATAGGTGATGCTTTAGAACTGTTTCAGTTGAAGGTAACTAGAGATCAGCCGATTATTATCTGGGAAAAACACTAGAAGCAGGATGTTATTAACATTTATTCCCTACTGGAACAGTTGGATTATATGATGATAACCCTGTCCATATTTCTGCTTCTGAGTACAGAGCTCAATGATTATGTTTCAAGCATCCATTCTTTTGACAAGAAATGTATTATATTTTCAAACTACTGAATGACAGTGAATTTTCAGTCACTTTCTATGCTGTTCAACGCTGTTGCACATGTTTTGTCTTTGCTAATATAACAGCACAGGATTTTGTTGATAAGATCCACAACAAAGATGAAAATCTAGAGTATAACCTAATCAACATTATGGACACAAAGAATTGAAATGTATGCTCAGAAATTTAGGACTACCTACTTGGGTTTCTACTTTGGATCTTGCCAATGTTTGCAGCTATTTTAACCAAAATAACATTGAAGATGAGCTTCACTACTTTACCAACAACAAAAAAAATCCAGTTGGAGAAGTAGTTGATTTCTTTTACCAAAAAGAGTATCAAGCAAGAGGTGCACCACACATTCATATGCTTCTTTGGATCAAAGAGGCACCTAGGTTTGGATACAATGCTGATGATCCAGTTTTAAATTCTATTGAATGTTACGCCACTTGTGACATCCCAAAACAACACCAAAACAATAAATACTTCAGCACATTTTATGGTTTCAACCACATAAATGTAATAAATATTGCTTAAAAAATATCAGAATAAATCTAAATATTACTCAAAATGCTGCTTTGGATTTCCAAGTCTAAGGGCTAAATTATGAGTTTTGTGGTCTTGATACTGCCAAACTTGCAGTGGCACTCCTGATGGTCTGATCACCAGTTTATGATCCTGGTGGTTGGACCGCCAGGAGACTGCCACCTCTGCTGGGATCAGGGATCCTAGTGGGTAAGCAGTGGTTGAAGTCGTGGTCAGCCACGGCGGTGTTAAATTTGACACCACCATGCTGATCATGACTTCCCTTTCCACCAGCTTTTTTATGGCAGGATTCCCACCATGAAAAGGCTGCGAGAAAGGCAGTGCTGGGGATCACAGAGGGGGCCCCACACTGCCCAAATTGTGCTATGCAGACAGTGCACATCTTGAGGGTGCTGTGTGTGATGGCATTGGCCTTGGCACCCCCTAGGGAGCTGAGGCCAATGCCTCCACACTGTTTCCACTGGGCTCATCAGCGAAACGTTATAATACAATGGTTTCCACCGGTAAGCCCGGAGAAAACATTGCAATAGAGCGATGGTGAGGCTGCCATCTTTGAGGCTGCCTCACAACCGCTGTTTTGGAGTTGTGGCAGTTAAGCCACCCAATTCCTAATCAGGACCTAGTTCTACAGAAAGAAAAAGTCAACAATTTAATGCCACCTGTACAACATGCGGTTACCAGCAAATCAACTAAAAAAAGGTATAATTTTACAGGATCACAACAGATCTACAACAGTGACCCTTTATTTCTCTAATTGTGGGATGCTAACATGGACTATACTATTTGTTGTTGGTAACTCCACAGTGGTTGCACTTTATCTTACTTCCTACATTATGAAAGCAAAAAAAACAGATATGAAGGAAGTATGGGAAGAAATATCTGCTGAGCAATGCTTAAGTAAAAGATTATATAGATTTAGGGCCTGATTAAGATCTTGGTGGATGAGTTACTCCATCACAATGGTGACAGCTAACCCGTCTGCTGAAATAGAAATCCAATTATATCCTATGGGGTTTCTATTTTGTCAGATGCGATGTCTGTCACCATTGTTATGGAGTAACTCATCCACCAAGTTCTGAATCAAGCCCTGAGTCTCAAAATACTGTCTCACCATGAGATTAGAAGCTATAAAGCATGTGCCTACTTGAGTTCCTCAAGCTTATCTGGTAAAACAACTGCAGTCCTGTGGCTTAGTTTAGGCTTGACACGGTTAGGGGTGGGCGAAGCTCAAGGAATTTTATTTTGTGGCAATCTACCAATGAGTAGAAAAAATACACGTCATACTGCTCACACTGTAATTTAGCTCTGCTCATACAGCAACAAGCAGTGTGCAAGAATGAGTGGCCATTCAAGTTGATTTATGCCAGGGGCTTCCTGGCAATCGAAAATCACACTAGGGCATGTCAAATCTTGCTCCCCCTCTCCTGCTCATTTGTTGGAGCCTTGCATTGTTCCCATTGTCAATGCATTGGTCGAACAGGAAAAAATCCACCACACAGCAATTGGTGGAATTTGCCCAGAACTCTGTGGTAAAAATGTAACAAATTCCTCCAGTTCCATGAGCAGAATTAAACATTCCACCCAGGACTAGTCATCATCATGATGAACAGGTGAAAAAGCCTACCTGAAATTGAATACTTTGCACATATTGTTGCCACAAACAAAGGCACTTTGATAAGTAATATTTTTGAAAAGTATTACCCAAAGAGAAGTCCATTCTTACAAAAACTATCACTATATGAACTAGCTATGTGAAGAGGTGTGTGCATTGTTCAGTTAGTAAAGAGTGATGCATTGTGGGATTCATAGTGCTTCATGCTCAGCATTCCTTACGTGTATTTGTGAGTGCTGACATTGGGATGGTGTTAGTGGGGTGGTGTGGGCATGCAGGGGAATAGGTATAGGTGGTTAGAAGGGTGGGGATCAGTGTGGGGTGGGGTGATTTTGGGAGTGATAGGGAGATGGGAATGCATGCAATACAGATGTATTTAGCGCCAAAGGAGTATAGGTGACTTACCGGTCTCCAGTCCTCCAGTGATTCCACTGATGCCCTCAGGGTGCAGGATTGCCAATACCTTCTCCTCCAATGATGTAAACTGCAGGGGAGGAGGTAGGGACCCACTGCCATTTTTCATCACTGCAATTGGGTGCCTGGATGCCATGTAACGCACCTTCCCTCTCAGGTCATTCCATCTCTTCCTGATCTTGTCCTTTGTGTGTAGAAGGCTTCCCACTGAGTTCACCTTGTCGATGATCCTCTGCCATAACTTCATTTTCCTGGCAATGGATGTCTGCTGGACCTATGCACCGAACAGCTGTGGCTCTACCCCGTGGTCTTTCTGTCCCCGGGGGTTTGAATGTCTCATAGGCCCTGGGAAAAGAGGGAGGGCTTGGTCCTGTGGCTATGGGGCTTCTTCCCTTAAGACATACCACATAAGTTCAGTGTCTGGTGTCTAGTGGGCTTTCTGCCTTCTGAAGGGGCACGTTGGGTGTGAATACCCCATCCACCCCCATGGGGTCAAAGTGTCTAATAAGATCTAGGGTAGGGTGGAGCAAGAGCACATTTCCAGGAAGGTCACTCCACCATGATAAAATACTGCATACATGAAGTCTGTGGTTTCTAGTAATTTATCTCCCCCCCCCCCCAGAGGATGAGGGTTGTATATCCCCATCCACCTCCCGGGGATAGAACTTTTAATGAGCCCCATGGTGTTGGGGAGCACAAGTCCATGGCAAGGGGGCTGCTCCATCCATAAGAAATACTGCACAAGTGCAGACCCTGTTGTCTAGTGGGCTTTCTGTCCCTCAAGAGCAAATTCAGGTTGATTACCCTTATCTGCCCCCTGGGTTGGTATAAAGTCTAATGGGCCCCAATTTGGAAGCAGTGTACAGGCCAAGGGGCATGCTCCCCTTCATAAATGCTGGTTCTGGTGCCTAGTGATCTTTCTCTTACCCCAGGGGTAGATTGGGTAGTGAATATACCCAGCCACCCATGGGTCAAAAGTTTAATTGGCCCCTTGGTGGAAGAGAAAGAAAGGACCTATGGCCAGGAACTCCCCCCCCCAAAAAAAAAATAAGTAAATGCAATCCCTGGTGTTTAGTTGCCTTTCTGCCCTCACAGGGGGCAGATCCGGGGTAAAGACCTCCAAATCTTCCCAGAGGGGCAGAAAGTCTAATGAGTCCAGAGGAGATTGGTGCACAGGCCCATAGTCAAGGGTGCTGCTATCTCCCAAAACAAGCTGCATAAATGCAGCCCCTACTGTCTAGTGGGATTCATACCTACAGCGGGGGGGATTGGGGCTGAATACCCCCATCGACCACTAAGGAGTGACACAAAGTCCAACTGACCCCGGGGTGGGATGAGCACAGGCTCATCCTCAGCGGTGGGGCTCCTTCCCACAATTAATACTGCTTAAATGCAGTCCCTGATGTCAAATGGGCTTACTGTGACTGTGGCGGCAGATTGGGGTGAATACTCCTATCTACCCTGAACCTCACAGAACAATTGATCAACCCCACAATGGTGTAGAGTGGAGTGTATGTCATTTATATTCTCCTTGCTGTCTAGGTGTGTTCCAATCCCTAACATATGGGCCTCTCACAATGACTGACTGAGGCCGAAGTAGTGGACCCTCTTCCCCGACTCCCCCAACTAGCTTCATTGATTCTGCTCTCTGCTTTACAGAGGTCTGCATCAATATATGTAGCGCTGATCAGGAAGGGAAGGGGACCCCAACAATCTAGCTCCCGCCTCTTAGTACTGTGAATATGCATAATAATGTGTAGGGATAGGGTTTGTAAGTTGTGTAACCAGGGGATCACAGCTCAGCTAGCTCTATTGATATCTGTTGCATCTCCGGTTTCCTGTATGTCATTTGAACCAAGTTGTCGAAGGTGCTCCAAGAACACCTCCCATTCTGTTGACTTGGGGCGTTTTCGCAGTCCCCTATGTTCCTCCCTATGAAGGGCCGCACCTTCTGCCTCCCCCCAATCGGGGCAATTCTGTTTTCCATGTTAGATCTGACGGTGGAGTCGGAGACTTCCAACTGATTTTAATTAGCCACTTGGATAGTATAAATGCTAGGTCTACAAATCTAGGAGCCATCGCAGCCTTCACATGTATGGGATAAAGGTCTAATATGCAGTGATCTGCCAAATCCCAATAGGAGGACCCAGCGATCTCACAAAACTGTATTGCGGATTTCAATATATTAGTGTCTCGGGGACAGACAGTACAGTGAACCTGAAATGAGCTGATCCTTTTTAATTCTCATAGGTCACCCCTAAACTAGACTCAAAAGGCTCATAAGACATGGTGCCCTGTATTTAATAAGTAGAACACTGGTATTTAAGTTTTACATGTCTTGACAGTGAAAAACGTGTAATGTCTCTTTTCACTGCTGTGAGGCCTCGCCCGTAAACTAACAGTGGTTTACCTTATTGCACCTAATAAATAATAACTTTGTTTTGGGAATCAATAGAGGAATGCTGTTTACATTCAAATAAATTGTAATTTAAAATCCTCTTTAATTGTAAAGGCAGATTTTATGTTATTATTCTAAAAGTGCCACTTTAAGAAAGTTGCCATTTTTCTGTCTATAACAATTGTTCTTTCCTATCAGTGTCCTGGCTCACATAACTGTGAATGGTTCTCCTGTTGTGGGTTGTGTATTGCTTCCAAGCATTGAGACACTGAGACAAAAGAGACCTTAGGCTTGGGGGGAGAGGGTTATCCTGACAGATTGGCTGGGGAGGAGTGGTGCCCTGCCCTGTTTACACTTCAAAGGGCTCTGCCTGCAGCACACACAAAGGAGCCAGACACCAGTCCTGCCCTTGCCTCTGCCACCCTGGAGAGGACTAGGGCAAGAGGAGGAAAGGACCAGTACAATTTTGAGGGTAGGCCTGGGAATTCCCTAAGCAAAGACTGGTACTGGGTATTAAATAGGCATCTTCAGAACCTTTCTCCCGTTCGCTCCTGGACTTGGGGAATATGCAGAAGAAGGACTGTGAAAGATACAGAAGAAGGACTGTCCTGATTTCTGAAGAAGGAAGATTGAACCTGTTTGCCTTGAGCCCAGGCTCCCCAGAAGTGACAGCAGGGGTCAATTTATTGGTGTCCTGTATGAACAACAGGGATACAAAAATCCAGAGGCCTCCCTGCAACTACCGAGCTGACCAGCTGTAGCAGGACTTTCCTGGGCCTGCCTCTGCTGGCCTCTGCTTGAGTGTGTCTTGAACCCCAAGAGGTGCCCCCCAGTCCATGAACCCTTTGATGAAAGAGTGTACTCACCCTGAAAAAATGGTGAATATTCAGAAGTCTTGGGCTCATCACAACTGCAAAATGACCACTTTGCAACAAGACTCAACCACCTGCGTGGAATTCCAATATGTGGCTCCTGCTGCACCTGCTCTTTGCATCGACAATGACCATCAGCAATGACCGCCAACTAGAGAACTGTATTTCACACTGACATTGACAGCCCACTACGACTGCCAAGGTGAAGCTCCAGCAATTACTGGCTCTTTGTGCTACAGCAGCGACCATCTGTGTGCCTAACCTGCACCTCGCACCAGCACTGACCGACTCACAGTACCCAGCAACATGAACGGCACCATTCTTATAGACTTGAGAAGATATCTCTTCAGTGAGATTAACCTGGTTCTTGTGTCCAACCCCTGTATCATCGCAGTCTGCCTGAACTTGTGACTTTGTCCCAGTCCAACATGACCGGATAACCAGGAGTGGTGCTTTGTGCTGTTAGGTGCTATGCCTACCTAAAACGTTGAAATTGCATATGTTCAGTTCTACTGAGTGGAGTTTAGTCACTCTGGTATTATTTTATTTATTAAAGTGTTCTTTATTTTTCTAAATTGATTTTACATTTTTCTTGTGTTGTGTTTTCACTTTATTACTTTTTGAGTACTGATGAAATACTTTACACATTGCCCCTACGTTAACCCAGACTGCTTTGTACCAAGCTACCAGAGGTTAAGTACAAGGTTTATTTATTGACTTTGTTTGTTCACCCTGATAAGGATTGTGTCTTTATTTGAGTGGGAATCCACCCATTATAACTTATCCTACTTGAACTTCCATGATTGTGCCCCTTCTATTTCTTCCTGTTAAGCTTCTGATGCTCAAGAGTCTTATTTGTGTCATACAGTAATGATTAATAAGTAAATAAACATGAATGAATACAAATTCATTAACAAATACATAAGAAAATAAATACATATATAAATAGTTCTGTGCACAGTGCTTAATTTATAAAAGCATCAGTTCTGCTGCCCAAAGCTCTGGTCAGAAGCCTGCAGTGGGTTCTATTAAGTATACCAAGGTTGCATAGTTCTGAATCCACCTCATGCATCTATAATGCACTACCAGACACTCACTGCCCCTTTATCTCACTCTTACAAGTTTCTGCTTTCTCTGTTTGTGACCAATGGTATAATGCAAAAAGAAAAGGACCCCTTGCAGAATATGATGATGGCCCCTGTGTCTAACATAACTCACTGATGTTCATTGGTTTTGGGCTAAAAGTGAGCCCTTGAATCTTCAGGTGTTGGACATCTCCCCGCACAGCAGGGGTTGGATGGGCGTGCATCATGCCCCTGTTTGTGATGTTTTTGTCTGTTTTTGTCTGTCTTTATTTTCCTTCTTTTTTCCCCTTTGTGTACTTTTCCCTCTCTTGCTCTTGGTAAATGTTTGATGAGGAAAAATAAGTGCCATTACCCACAAATGAGTGCCAGTGGGCCCACTGGCAACTACCAGCTCCTACTAGGCACTGCCTGTGCTGGTCTTGCAGCTATCCTCACAGCAGTTTCTGTGGGATATGGTAAATGTGGGATTCAGCAAGGTGAGGGAATTGGACGATAAAAATGAACCGGAGTGGGCTGGGAAAGTCTGCTTGGGGTGAACACCAGTTTTTCAGGCTGGGTCTGGTAAATAGCTAAGTGGAAATTCCAAGAGTTGGACACAGGTAAAGCTCTCAGCAAACCCCGGTTTCATAAGATATCCTTGCTCAATGGCAGACCAAGAATCCACAGCAGATCCTAGCTTCACAACAGAACCCTGATCTACACCAAGCCCCAAATGCACAGCAGATGAGGCTCTTGGGCACTTCTATAGGAATGTCTGGGTGGTGGCAATTTCTCAATTTTTGATAGTGAAAAGTGGCAGTACTGTCCTCCTGCCCTTCACCTTTCCTTTTTTCTCTCTCTACCATTAGGTGAATCCCCTCTGTCCTGCCATGATGGCCTTTGTGAATTTCCCTTTCCACCATGTTGGCTTCTGTGTCCCACAGAGATGCCAACTCAGTGTTCTGACACAATCTATATATTAAAGTGATGTCTTTCTGGTCTAGCCTTGTATGTGTCCTTCCATGACCTCTTCTGCCAGTCTACTGGGTGTTGAACTTATGCCCTCTCTGCCATGCTCCTCTTCGCCTGCATTTCTGCTGTCTGCTAGTTTATGTTTCATGAGCTTCTGTGAGCTAATGTAACTATAACTCGTGCCTCCCACCATGCGTAGTTTTTTCATCAAAAATCTTACTGCATATATCACATTGATATTATCAGTCATGTCATCAAAGATGTCCTGAGTGCCATCATTTGTGGGGTAATTAACAGTGCATGGCGAGGGCAAGAGTAATAGTTACCTTAGGGCACAAGTTATAGATACTTGAGATAACTATAACTATAACAGGTGAATATCAATGGTTTTGTATGTTTAAAATGTAAGCCTAATTATAATGTCTGTGTAACCTTTGTTTTTTTAAGTGAATTTCTATGTTTTTTCATTCTATTTCCTAGCTATAATGTCCCTGTACCCTTTGTTTTTTTCAGTGAATTTCTATGTTTTTTAAAAATGTTTATACATTTTCATTCCTATGGCCCTCATTATTACATTGGCGGTATATCCCACTTACTGCCATGCTGACTGCCGCCAACATCCAGAACGCAGAATCCAGAACGCATCCGCCTGCCTCATTCTGGACATCCCACGCCGCGACCACATCTCCCCCCACCTCAGAGACCTTCACTGGCTACCAGTATCAAAGAGGATCACCTTCAAACTCCTCATCTACGCACACAAAGCCCTCCATGACACAGGCCCAGCCTACCTCAACAACAGAATCACCTTCCACACCCCCACCCGCAATCTTCGCTCCACCAGCCTCGCCCTCGCCGCCATCCCCCGCATCCGCTGCACCACCGCCAGAGGAAGATCCTTCTCTCACCTAGCCCCCAAGACCTGGAACTCTCTACCGCTCCACATTCGCCAGACCCAAGACCTCTTGACATTCAGGAAACGCCTTAAGACATGGCTCTACGACCAGTAGCCCCCCCCCGAGCACCTTGAGACCCTAACGGGTGATTAGTGTGCTCTATAAATCCTTGATTGATTGAACATACCGCTGCAGATATCCGCCAACCATATTATGACACACACATCAATCCGTCACTATACAGCCACACACACAAATCCGCCAGCCGAAAGGTCAGTGATAAACTGGTGGTATCAAAAGCCACACCGTTACGCCAACAGAACAACGCCCACAACATTATGACCCACGAATCACCACGGCGGACATTCAATGGCGGTAAACCATTGGCAGTACATACCGCCGCGCACAAAATACGCATACACATACAAAACAACACCACATTGGTCAGTTCAAAGTACACACACCTGACACCCATACAGACACCACACCCACACACCCACACCACTATAAAACGCACACGCACATTACCCACAACCCTTTATGACTACAAACAATTGCCACCAGAGAGAGACAGCAAGATCACCCACACAACCAGAGCCACTTATCACCATCACCTATACACCACCCACGCACCTGACATCACACACCCCAACACATCACCCTACACATCCTCACCCACACCACTCACACTACACCCATGGCACCACAACGACACCCCATATTCTCTGAGGAGGAGTGAAGGGTCATGGTGGAGGAAGTCATCTGGGTAGAGCAACAGCTATTTGGATCACAGGTGCAGCAGATATCCATTTCTAGGAAGATGGAGCTATGGCGGAGAATTGTGGACAGGGTCAACGTCGTAGGACAGCATCCAAGAACCAGGGATGACATCAGGAAGAGGTGGAATGACCGACGGGGGAAAGTGCGTTCCATTGCAGCAAGACACCAGCTCGCAGTATGGAGGACTGGCGGTGGACCCCCACCTCCTCCCCCTCAACTAACAACATGGGAGGAGCAAGTCTTGGTAATCATGCGTCCAGATGGACTGGCTGGAGTAGGAGGAAGACTAGACTCTGGTAAGTCAACTCTATTGCTATTACCCCCCCACCTGCATGCCATCACATACCCCACCCTTACCCTCACTCCCAACACTCCACCACTTCCCACACACCCACCATCACAACCTACTCATCCCAATACCAAACACTGCATGCTCTACCAATGCATAGACCCCACTCACAGCCCTGCATGGTCACCTATCACTACAGCATGCACACTAGAGAGAATCAGCTAGCCCACCAAATAACAACTCACGCAAAGCAAATCTGCCAGGACAATATCAACCATAGAGGGCAACCCACCAATGCACATTATGTTACACACAGAAACAATAACACTGCATTTAGATCCCCACAGGTATCTCAGACAATATCACGGAGAAGAGGTGCCAGCAACATCCAGTCCCACCACAGAAGAGGCCCACAATGATGACAGCAGTCTGGTTGCCTGGATCTGGATGACCAACCTGGCCCATCAGGGACCTCTGGACAGTCGGTTACCCAGGCACAGTCTCACACCACCACAGAGCCTCCCCCTCAGGAAACACCACTATAGCACCCACTCAGCAGGCCCATACCTCTGTCCTCAGGACACGTCAATCAACAGTGTGTCCACCACTACAGGGACCCCGGGCCACCCCACAAACCCAGGACAATCAGGGACCTTGGGATCAGTGGCAGTGGGCACACAGTTCAGGGTACAGAGGCACAGGACAACAGAGAAGCTGGGAGGACTGCTATGCAACAGGGGGAGGACAGGCCCAGGGAACTGACTCTCTAGGAGGCACTCACTGCGATCCTGGGAGCATACTAACATTCCCACGGTACGCTGGGACAGATCATGGACAAGATGCAGTAGAACATTAGGCTGCAGGAGGGACAGTACCTGGTGATCAGGGAGGACTTGAAGTCAATTAACACCACCCTGGTCTCCATTGCAGTGGTGCTGGCAGTCATGGCCAACAGTATGAGGGAAGGAGTGGCAAACCAGCGGGCCCCTAACACTAGCCATACTACTGAACAGCCCTGTACATCTGCTGCCACTAGTGGACAGGAGGCCCCACCACAGGACCAACAGGCCACCAGCACCCCTCTCTCTGCAGAAGGTAAACAACCCCACAAATGTTCCCTGCAAACCATGCAGAAGCCAGAGACTATTACCAAGACCCCTGCCATGAAATACCCCTTGTGTCCCACTCTGTCACCCTATCCACCTTGAACTGCCCTTGCTCCCCTTCCTATGCCCCCTTGGACAATGCACGTGTGCTACAAATAGACCGGACTCTAACCTGGACTTTCCTCCATCATCAACCCAGCCCATTGCACTCCCCACTTTTCTTCAGAGCACTGCAATAAACACACTTTGAAAAAATACAAGTATGGAGTATGTCAAATGATTTAAGTATGTATTCGTTTAACACGGTTTAAACATTGCAATTCAACTGTACAGTAATGTTTACATAGGAAAGACCTGTAGTTGGCTGCAGTGAACACACCAGGAGCAATAGTGGGGCACCAACATATGCAAAATGAGATGCCAATGGGTAGAGTGAGTGGGCATAGAAGTAGGAATTCACAGCCTGCCAGTCTCAATGTCAAACATCAAACTGTCAATGAAATGTGAAATAACACTGTCTTACCTGTATGTCATTGGATGTATGGATGAATGACTGCACTGTTGTCCTCATCTGCTGCCTCCTTATTTTCACTGTCCACAGGGTCCACTGCTGCAACATGGCCATCTCCAGCCTCCTCCTCCTGCAGAAAAGGCACATGGTGTGTCACGGCAAGGTTGTGCAACATACAGCGTGCATCGATGATCTGGCAGACCTTATTGGGTGAATAGCACAGGTATCCACCTGTTAGATGGAGGCACCGACCCCTGGCATTCCTAAGGCCAAAGGTACATTCAGTAATCCTTCTTGTTCGCCCATGTGCCTCATTGCAACGTTCCTCAGCCCTTGTCCTGGGATTCCTCACAGGGGTCAGTAGCCATGATAGGTTTGGGTAACCTGAGTCACCTGCAAATATCGATGGACAACTGTTAGCCACACACTAACCCTTATGTCCCATACCATACCCATACACCAACATCCAGTGTGTGGGAACCAGGGCTCACCTATTAGCCACACCCTGTGCCTCTGGAGTTGGGCCATCACATTTGGGATGCTGCTATCCCTCAGGATAAAGGCATCATGCACAGACCCAGGATACTTAGCATTGACATGGGAGATGTACTGGTCAGCCAAATACACCATGTGCACATTCATTGAGTGATAACTTTTTCGATTTCTGAAGACCTGTTCATTTTGCCGGGGTGGGACAAATGCAATATGTGTCCCATCAATCGCACCAGTGATATTGGGGATATGTTCCATTGCATAGAAGTCAGCCTTCACTGTGGCCAAATCCTCCACCTGGGGGAAATCAATGTAGCTGTACATGTGTTTAGTCAGGGCAGACAACACTCTGGTTAGCACTATTGAGAACATTGGAACATTGGCTGTGACATTCCTGCTGCTAAGCCCACTGTCACTTGGAAAGAACCTGTTGACCAAAAGTGGGGCACTGATAGCACTTGCACAAGAGGGGGGATCCCAGTGGGGTGACGGATAGCAGATATCAGGTCAGGCTCCAATTGGGCACACAGCTCTGTGATTGTGCCCTGTCAAGTCTGTAGGTGAGGATAATGTGCCTGTCCTCCATTGTTGCCAAGTTCACAAGGGGTCTGCACACAGGGGGATGTCTCCATCTCCTATTCATCCGCAGTGGTAGCAATCTATGGGGGACAAGAGTGAGCAGCTGGTCATAATCTGTACATTGTAACCACTACAGTTCAATGCATATTGTGATTGTTCCAATATATTGGTGGTACATGTCCAGAATGTGAAATTGTGAACTGTGACACAGTTAGAATCCATGGCCTGCCCCCCCTGAAATGATGTTCACCTGTCCAGTATGGAGGGAGAGGTGGAAATAAGGTAATTCCGCTGATGTTGTGCGCCGTTGCGGGAGGCGGTCAGGAACCGCAGTGCAACTCCTCATTGGTTATCATTGGGCCCTATGGGGTACAGTGGCCAATGGTGATGTACGCCGGTGGTGACAGTATGCACCCCCATGGACATCACCGCCATTTTGTGTCTGTTCACTCACTTGCTACCTGAACTTCAACAAGAGAGTACTTACATTGCATGTGCTGCTGTGACCTGTGTCTGGAACCCACCATGGCTCGTGTGACTTCGGAAAGGGCCCCTGCCTTCACCTCAGTGGAGTTGGAGAGACTGGTGGATGCGGTCCTACCCCAGTACCGACTGCTGTATGGGCCGTCAGACCCACAGGTGAGTACACTGTGAGTACAATGCATCGGGCATGAATGCATGGAGTGCTGTGTGTGAAGGCCTCATGTAGGGGAGGGTTGGCGGATGGGTCCTGGACAGTGTGCCACATGTATGCTGGGCCATGTCTGTGCTAAAGGGGGTGGGAAGGAGCATGGTGGGCCATGAGTGTAACAGGCAGGACGGTCTGACTAATACCTTTCTCTGTGTCTATTTCCTCTGCAGGTCAGCGAAGATCAAAAGAAGGGTATATGGCGTGCCATCGCCAAGGAAGTGTGGACCTGCGGGGTCTATGGCAGGCAGAGCACCCACTGTCAGAAACGGTAGGAGGACCTGAGAAGCCGGGCATGGAAGACGGTGAAGGAACAGCTGGGGATGGCCTCTCAATGATGGCCTGCATACTGGCGGTGGCCTGTCCGGAGCAGGGTGGGTGCTTGGGGGCATCACAGCAGCCACAAGGGAGTGAGTACAGTGCCCATCATGACAACCTTTGCATGGGAGGGTGGTATCCAGGTGAGGGATGTATGCCTGTGTGTGCCCCTAGGCCAGGCCTGACATTACAGAGTAGGTCCCATGTTGGTCAGGGTCCGATATGAAATTCCTCCAACCTAGCTATTAGGCATCCACTACTGGGCAAGGGTGGGTGGGTCCCAGGTATGCTGCAGTTGGCAGTATATGTTCCTCCCCATGGCCTGGTGACTAGCAGTGTAACTGGTAGTGCATTGCCTAGTGCGTAGGGCTGTTCCCTGTGTGTAAGTGTTTTGTGTACGCCAACGGTGGTGTTGGTGCCACCATTGACCAAGTGTATCCTTTGTCTCTCCCCCCTTTTTGTTTTGTCACCCTGTCCTTATGTGCATTAGCATCATCTGGTGGAGGAGCAAAGGCACCGGAGACAGAGGGAGCTGCATCCCAAAGGACCCAGGAGGCAGAGTCCACCAACGGTGAGGGCACCAGTGGGACAGAGGGCAAGGGGAGCACCACGGCGGAGACTGGAGGGGACAGTTCAGAGATGGATACCTCCTCTGATGGGAGCTCCCTGGTGGTGGCGGACACCTCTGTGCCCACCCCAGCTACAGGTACAGCCGCCACCCCCTGTACCAGCACTGCCCTCCCAGCAGCCCCTCAGTGAGTTTCCCGAGTCCGCTCACCCAGGAGGGTGTGCCTCTCCTTCGCCCCAGGCACCTCAGGCCCTGCCCCAGTCAGCACTGATGCCTTGAGTGAGGAGGCTATTGACCTCCTGCAATCCATCTCTGTTGGGCAGGCATTGTGAATGCCATCCATAGGCTGGCAGCCCAAATGCAACAGTCCAATGCATTTCTGGAGGGCATTCACACTGGCTTGGCGGACCACTAGAGATCAATGCAGGCTCTGGCTTCCTCTCTGATGGCAGCCATTTTCCCAGTTTCCACCCTCCAACTTCCTCTTCCCAGTCCCATTCCCCTCAACCCCAACCTATCCCAGGCACAGAGGCAGACAAGCATGCACACAAGAAGGGACATGGCAAAAACAAGCACCACAGGCACTCACACAAACACCATCCAGATGCACACATACCAACATTCACTGCCTCCACTGTGTCCCCCTCCTCCTCGTCCTCCACCTCCCTCCCAGTTGTGTCTCCACTTACACCTGCATGCACTACATCCTCATCCACCACCACCATTACCAGCACACCTATCAGAACACACACCTCAATGGCAGTCACCATCCCAACATCCATGCATACATCCCCTGTGTCCTCTCCCACTGTGTCTGTGCCCCCTCCTCCCAAAGTACACAAACGCAAGCACTCAGACACCAACAGCCATCCACCTCACAACAGCATCCAGCCCATGCACCTGCACTCAAACACAGCAGACTGACACCTCCTACAACCACTCCCTCTTCCCCATTCCCAAAACATCTCCCTCTTCCCATTCCAATGTCCCTAAGAAGCTTTTCCTCTCCACCATTGACCTCTTCCCTACCCCTCCCCCCGTCCTTCACGTCAGGCCAGGGTGGTCAAAACCGATGCAAGCACCTCAGCCACCCAGACCACGGTCACAGTAGTGTCCCCAGCAACTTCAGGTGGGAAAGGATCCCAGGCACCAGCCAGCAAGATGGAAAGGGTGCCTGCCCCAAATGCTTCAAGGAAGGGCAAGGAGCCATGCTGCTGCAAGGAAGAGCAAGGAGCCACCCCGATCTGCTGCCAAAAAGAGCAAGGAGCCATCCCCAGCTGCTGCCAAAATGAGCAAGGAGCCATCCCCAGCTGCTGGCAGGAAGGGCAAGGTGGCTGCACCAGCAGGCAGTAAGGACAAAGGGCCTGGTGCTGGGACTCTGTCGGAGCCCACACCACCAACCATGGTGGTGCACCCATCCGAGGCTGCAGGGGATGGGCAGGAGCTTCCCCCCACCACCAGCTCCTCCAGCAGCACCGCCACCACCACCAGCAGCAGCACCAGTGGGCAGCTGTCTGAGGCTGCAGAGGATGGGCTGGAGCTTCCCCCCACCACCACCAGCTCCTCCAGCAGCATCACCACCAACACCACCACCAGCAGCAGCAGCACCAGGGGGCAGCCATCCGAGGCTGCATGGGCTGGAGCTTCCCTTCACCACCACCAGCAGCTGCAGCAGCAGCACCACCACCACCACCAGTGGGCATCCGTCCGAGGCTGCAGGAGATGGGCAGGAGCCTCCCCCACCACTACCAGCAGCAGCACCACCACTGCCACCACTGAACAGCCATCACCATTGGCGGACATTCTGTAGGCCTGTGTCCGTGGGCTGTTGTGCGGCCTGCCCCCTGCAAATCCTGTGGGTATGACACCCACCTGAGAGACTGTGACCTTGCACTCCCCAAGATCTGCATCACTGGACATGATGCCCCCTCCCGAACCAGTGGAGATGCCATCCACTCACCCCATCCTCCCCAGGATGAAAGACACTGGGCATGATGCCCCCTCCCGAACCAGTGGAGATGCCATCCACTTCAGAGACTGTTGCCTTACACTCCCCAGGACCAAGCACAGGGCACGATGCCCCCTCCAAAACCAGTGGAGATGCCATCCACTCACCCCATCCTCCCCAGGATGAAGAACACTGGGCACGATGCCCCCTCCAGAACCAGTGGAGATTCCATCCACTCACCCCATCCTCCCCAGGATGAAGAACACTGGGCACAATTCCCCCTCCAGAACCAGTGGAGATGCCATCCACTCACGACCATTCTACCAAGGATGAAGAACACTGGGCACGATGCCCCCTCCAGAGCCAGTGGAGATGCCATCCACTCACCCCATCATCCCCAGGATGAAGAACACTGGGCACGATGCCCCCTCCCGAACCAGTGGAGATGTTATCCACTTGAGAGACTGAGGTCTTGCACTCCCCAGGACCAAACACAGGGCATGTTGCCCCCTCCAGAACCAGTGGTGTTGTACCATCTGCCGGCTGAGGTGCCCCCCATTCCCAGTCCCCCTGAGGTGCCTGCCTATTTTTGACCTGATGCCCCTGCAGTGTTCTCTCTGTGTTGTTGCAGGAGTAAAGTGGGGCCTTGGACTTTGTAATGTGGCCCTGTGGCCCACGAACATTGAGGACTGGGCAATGTTCCTTCATTTGTAAATACGTATATAATTTTTTATTTGGATGCACGTATTGCTACTGTATTTGGCTTATTACACTCACTTTTATCTATTGGAGTTGTCCTTGCATTGTTCCTGAGGGGTACAGGGTCAATATGTTATGTTGCTGCATCTGCTTGTGTGTATAGTGTTGAGGGTGGGGGTGTTGCGTGTGTGTGTCACTCTCTTACCCCCTGTGTGCTAGGCGGCTGTACTCACTGTTGTCATCTTCTCTGTTATTGGTGTTCGTGGTGGAGCAGGATGGTGTGTGTTGGCTGCAGTGCCTGGCCTACAGTCAGGCCCTGCTGCCAACCCCTAAAACCACCCAAACGCACACCATGTATGGCCTTTGGCTGTGTACGGCAGGGATGGCCTCATGGCCTGGCCTGCACCCAGGAACCGCAACCAACCTGCCTTACACAAAAAGAGAGCCGAGAGGTGAAACCTCCACACATCCTCCGAATGTCAAAACAGTATACACAAAAGGTGTGAAGGAAAAGACATTACTCTATGAGTTACAACCACTTTGGTTGTGATATTGTAAATATTTTCTTTTAATTCTATTTAGGACTGTTGTGTTGATACCTATGTGGGGAACTCCTCCTTATGGAATAGGTGGTCTCACACACTCAATAGTGTCATGCTTCATCATAGACCACATAACCCCACCAGGGCAGACTCCACCTCACAGTGAAATACACCCAGAAAGAGTTCTTAGATAAAGTTTTCTGGATAATAATGGGATCCAGTTGAATAAAAAATACCAAGCGGACAACCTGTGATAATACACCTTTAATAGCGGTGTCCCTTGATAAGGTTAAAAGAACAAAACATCAATGGTATATGTGGGTATGATGACTCACCCCGTCTTAATACAAAGCCAACATATTTCTGCCCTCACAGTGACCTTGACCTGGTCTGGGCATTCTTCAGGGCCGAGGATCCCTAACTATACATCAGGGAGCTAACTACTGTTCTACCCCACTGCTTGAAAGGACAACTTAATATCCACACTCATGGCCTCCCTGAGTAGCAGTAATATATTATGAATACACTAAACTATAGTGATGCAGGCCTCTGTTATGGGGCAGGGGTTTTGCCCCTTGTAGTCACACCTTCGTCAAAGGGTGCATCATGTTTTTGCACCTACTTCTTCCTCCTTCCAGCTGCTTGCCAATTAATCCCCCTAACCACCCAATCCCATGCTGCCCACACCCTTTGGCTGCAGGTAGCGTGAGTTAGCAGCAGCCTGTCTCTCTGGGTGTGAGAATAGGTGTGACAGGGTGCATCTGGGTGTGAGAGTGGCTGTGAGAGTGTTTGCCTGGATGTGAGAGTGGGTGTTTGAGCATCTGAGTGGGACTGTGAATGGGTGTGTGAGGGTCTAAGTGCTGCTGTGAGTGGGTGTGTAAAGGTTTCAGCAGGTCTGTGAGTGGGTTTGTGAGTCTGAGTGGGTCTGTAAGTGGATGCATGAGTCACTAAACAGGTCTGTGAGTAGGTACATGAGGGTCTGAGTGCGGCTGTAAGTGGGTGCCGGAGGGTCTGAGTGGGTCTGTGAGTGGGTGCGTAAGGGTCTGAGTAGGTGTGTGAATGGGAGGAATGTGATTGAAAGAGAATGAGAAAGAGAATGAGAGGGAGAGACATAGAGAGTTTTTAGGCTTTGATGAATGTTGTACTTAGAATGAGATATTTATGGACAAAATTAAAAGAAAAATGTATTTGTTAATTAAAAAGAGATCATATTTCAGTATAAACTTTAAATGTTTGAAATTTAAAATAAATTACAGAAGGAAATTGACAACATGCACACCTGGAGTAGAACCCACAACTTTCAGTGTGAGGATTGATGACCTTAACTTTTAGGCCACAGGTGACTCATTATTATGATGCTTCCAGACATACCTATGACAGTCAACCCACGCATGTGATTGAAAAGAAACATGAATGTTCCATCACTAGCAAGGTTTTTAACAGTCAAACCACTAGTAAATAAATAACCATACTGCCATGTGATACTAGGATTTGAAAATTCAGCCTACTGAGTGAGCAGCACAAGAACTTGACCAATAGGCAGAAGTGGCTATGGCCTGCTCTGCATCTAAACTTAACTATAATATTTGTACCAAACATCTTGCTAGTCTGGCTCTGTGAAGTCATTGCATGGAGAGATCATTGCAATGACAATTTCTCCCTCTCTCTCTTCCATCTCAGAGGGAGAAAGAGAGTGACAGGACCACAGGGGGAACCTAAAGGCCCCAGCAGTCCTAGCCAGCTCCCCACATCCTGCAGGAGCAGGCATTGCTCCCACAAGCAGGGATTTGCTTCAAATAGCAGCTCCCTACTTGTGGTACTAATGTTTTCATCTGCTTCCCTGCACACATATTTCCATGCACTGAAACAGAATAAAACTCTGCTTTCTGCCAGCTGGAGCTGTTTAACAGCTCCCGCTGCCAGAAAGTGGACTTTGTTTGCTTTTGCTTGGTGGGAGCTGTCAGCCTCCATCAAGCAAAATCACACAGCTATGTACTGGGCGTAGGTACCCTGGGACATGGCAGGAGCCAGCTTTGGAGGGTGGCAGTCCCCAGGGCCATTATAGGCTCCATGAGGAGGGGCACATAGCTCACCTCCAACATAATCTAGCCCCGGGGAGGTAGTGGTCCTCAGAGCTGTGGGGAGTTGAGTACCCTGCAATGTATTTCTTTGAAGCCCGGGGAATTGGTGGTCACCTGGGCTGCAGGGGAATGTTGTGGGCCACCGCACTGGATTTCTTAAAAGCCACAGGGAGGTTGCAGTCTCCGGGGCTGTGGGGGTGTGGTGTGCCCCCCGCATTGCATTTCTTTAAAGGCCCATGGAGGCAGCGGTCCCTGCGGCTGCGAGGGGGTGGGCCCCCTGCATTATATTTCTTTAAAGCCCCATAGAGGTGGTGGTTGCTGGTGCTCTGGGGGGGGGGAGGCCCACGCATTCATTTTCTTTAAAGCCTCAGGGAGGTGGCAGTTCCTGATGCTGCCAGTCACCATGCGGCCCCCGCATTTAAAATATCAATGCCTGCGGGACCTGCCCCATCAGGGGGCTTCTGAAAAACAAGTGCGTTATTGCAAAATTGAGGCGAAAAGTTTATTTAAAAAGTGGTCTTTAGCCCTGGGGGTATATTTGGGACCCCAGCATCAGACCTATGGGGTCAGGGTGATTGTACCCTGGTCCCTTGTATTATTTTTTAACCTTTTTTTCTGGGACTGAAGCCGAGTCTCATATGACTGCCAACACTTCCTGGTTGAAGTATTGGCAGCCAATCAGAGGTTTGCATTTCCCTGCACAAACTTGTCATTATTCCCGAAGTCGTTGCCAGAGATTTGATTTTCCTTTAATATCTCAAAAACTTCTAAACTGATTTACACCAAATGACTGAAAGTGTAATCTGATTTCCGTCAGCTACCTTTTTGCTAAATTTGGTTTAATTCTGTCCAGTGGTTCACACTACAGTCATGTTAAAAACTCCTAAGGGAATTAACATGTGAAATTCACATTTTGTTACTCCCCCCCTTTTTTTCAGCCCCCGCTTGACAGATCACCTCAAAACTTCAAAGGGGCAACAAGAATCACTGCCACAAGATTTGGTAAACGGTGCCAACCAAAGATATAGGCATGTGCAAGTAGGTAATAGATATAGATATAGATCTGGATACATAGGCCCTCATTACAACCTCAGCAGTCTTTCAAAAAGACCGCTGAGCCTGCAGGAGACAAAATACCGCCAGTGCCGGTGGTATTTCTGGCTCCCTATTATGACTTTTCTGCTGGGCCAGCGGATGGAAACAGTATTACCGTCCGCTGGCTCAGCGGAAAAGTCACATCAACATTGCTGCCGGCTTGTAATAGAGCCAGCGGCAATGCTGATGTGCAGTGGGTGCAGTAGCACCCGTCGCGCATTTCACTGCCCGAAATCCGGGCAGTGAAAAGCGCGGCAGGACTATGCCTAGGGGCCCCTGCAATGCCCATGCACTTGGCATGGGCAGTGCAGGGACCTCCAGGGGCACCCCAAGTCCCCTTTACTGCCAGCCTTTCCATGGCGGTGTTTACCGCCATGGCCACGCTGGTGGTCGGGGACTCATAATCCCCAGGGCAGCGGTGCTTGCACCACTGCCCTGGGTATTATGACCGCCAGGCGAAAGCCTGGCAGTATAGTTGAGGGGCCGGCGGTATGGCCGTGGCAATTGCGCCACAGTCATAATAACTGGAGTAACACCGCCAGCCTGTTGGTGGTGTTACCGCCAGCTTACCGCCAGCCGCCAGGGTCGTAATGAGGCCCATAATTTTTTTCATGCTTATTCTGAAATCTCAAGCCCCACTCTCTCGGGGTTTTAGTCTCCCACACTGGGAGCAACCCTAATTGGAGCTTAACAGTGCCACTTAAATGTATCCACTCTGACCTGTGGTGAATGAACGTGTCATATGTGCCACATTTTTGGAAAAGATACCTATATATCTATGTGACATTTTATATGTGGAGTGTACTTGTGTGTTCTTTCCCCCATGTTGCCCTTGCCACCATACATTGTCCTTAATCCAAAACACTACCCTTTCCCATCACCAGTTCTTCATTCATCCATTTATCTATCTACCCATTCATTCACTAACACATCCTAAACACTATCCTTGCACTCACTATTCTATGAATACACCAAATCACACACGTATTCACTACTCCTATCTTATACACTGTCTTTTCTCCCACACTTCTGCCCCCACTTGCTATTACTGCACAATTAATTTAATCACCCATACCTAGCCATCCATCCATGATTTCACTCACCTATGTGACAGTACATCCATGCACTCACTTTTCAACACATGCCCTCCATCATTCAACTATCCAACCATACATCCCTGGACTCAGGGTCAGTCCATACACCCATTGATCATTCATTCACTTCCCTTCTTCGATACAGTGTCCTTTTACTGCACCTGCTCTATTTACTGCTGTGTGCTCATCACCCTACCCTTGAAAGCACACTACCCTTTCATCACACAACTCTTACCAATACAATATCATTGAAGCCTTTTGATTGTCCATGTTCCTCTCATCCATTCATACACTCACCCAGTCATCTAAAACTTCAGCTATGTACTCAACACTCCCTTCCAACCATCCATCACCACTCACTCATCAATCCAGAAATCCAACTGTGGAATCATTCTCAAATTCACCAACACACCCAGCATTTGGACACACAATCACTAAAGAAACATTTAGTGATGGCATACATGGATGAGAGAGACAATGGCAATGTGTAAGACTTTTCATCCATGGCGTGTTCTACCTTGACTTTTTGCCTCAGGTTGTTGATGTGTGCTGGACTCTGATGTTGCTGTTTTTGTTACTCTGTGCACTTTACCACTGCTAACCAGTGCTATTTTACAAAATGTGTATGTAATTGGCTTATCCATGATTGGCATATTTGATTTATTAGTAAGTCCCTAGTACAGTGCACTAGAAGTGCCCAGGGCTTGTAAATCAAATGCTACTAGTGGGCCTGCAGCACTGGTTGTGCCACCCACATAAGTAGCTCTGTAATCATGCCTTAGACCTGCCACTGCAGTGTCTGTGTGCGCAGTTGGAACTGTAAATTGGACTTGGCAAGTGTACCCACTGCCTAAACCTTCCCTTTTCTTACATATAAGACACCCCTAAGGTAGGCCCTAGATAGCCCCAAGGGCAGGGTGCAGTGCATGGTTAAGGTAGGACAAAGAGGGGGTCATTATGACCCTGGCGGAAGGCGGAGAAGCGGCGGTAAGAAAGCCAACAGGCTGGCGGTCTTTTTTTTTGTATTATGACCATGCCGGTTACCGCCATGGTCATCCGCCGGTTTTCCGTTCCACCCGCAAGGCTGGAAACCTGGGTCTCCAGCCCGGCGGGCGTCACTATACCACCGGCGGTATTTTGACGCGGCTTACCGACGTGGATTTCTTGCGGTTGGAACAAGCACTATCAGTGCCAGGGAATTCCTTCCCTGGCACTGATAGGGGTCTCCGCCACCCCCCACCCCCACCACCCCTGCCACCCCCCAAAGGTGTCAGGGCCCCCCTCCCCACCCCGACCCCCAACATCACAGAACTCACACACACACGACACGCACGCAGGCACCACCAACACACACACGCACACACACCGACATACATGCCTACATCCACACACACAGTCAGACACGCACACCCACATACAAACATACACGCACACATCCATACAGACATACCCACAGATATACACACACTCATTCCCAATACACGCAACACCCCCGCAAGCATACATGCACTCACACACCCCCTCTACATACACAGACGCACACCCCCATGCACCCACACAACACCCCCCACCCCCCTCCCCTAACGGATGATTGACTTACCTGTTCCTTTGATCCTCCGGGAGGGGATGGGAGCCAAGGGGGCTGCTCTGCCAGCACCACACCGCCAATAGAACACCGCCACGCCGAATCACAGGACGTGATTCGGTAGGCGGTGTTCTGTTGGCGTGGCGGTGAAGGTGGAGCAACCTCCCCTTCCCCGCCGCCCACCACTACTGGCGGTCTTCCGCACGGCGGTCCCTCGGCGGTCTTGTATAAAGACCGCCGAGGTTGTAATGACCACCATAGTAATGTGTTTTATATGTACTGACAGTAAAATATTGCTAAATTAGTTTTTTACTGTTTCAAGGCCTGTCCCTCTCATGGGTTAACCTGGGGGCTACCTTTAAATTTGATTAAAGTGTAGATTCCCTTTGGGAGTGGATGTACATGTGGAGTTTGGGGTCTCTGAGCTCACAATTTAAAAATAAATCTTTTAGTAAAGTTTATTTTAAGATTGTGTGTTTGAAAATGCCACTTTTAAAAGTGAGCTTGTTCATGCTTATACCATTTCTGTGACTCTGCTTGTTTGTGTATTCCCTGTCTGGGTCAGTTTGACAGTTGGGCTGGTTGCACCTCACACTAGACAGCAACACAAAGGGAGCTGGGGTGTAGTCTGCATTTCCTGATGAGCCATCTGTGCTAGGACGGAGGGGAAGAGTGGTCACTTACACTTGAAAGGGCTGTGCCTGTCCTCACACAATACAGTCTCCAACCCCCTGGTGAGTGTTTGGGGCCTGGCCTGGGCAAGGCAGGATTTCACAATTAAGAGAGACTTTGCTTTGAAGTAGGCTAACTTCAAAGGAGAAAATGGGTATAAGCAGGGCACACAAAACCACAGACTTTAGAACACTTCTGGAAACCAAGAGGAACCTCTGCCTGGAGCAGAGATGAAGAGCTGTGGAAGAAGAGCTGTCCTGCCTGTGCTTTGTGGACCTATCCTGCAGTTGCTGCTTCTACCAGAGTAAGAGGGCAAAGACTGGACTTTGTGTGCCTTCCATCTTGTGAAGATCTCCAAGGGCTTGATTTAGAGCTTGCCTCCTGTTCTTTGAAGTCCCAGGGACAGCAAAGACTTCTCTCTGCCAGCACCTGGAGTCTCTGGAGAGTCTCCTACTCTGCCCTCTGGTGTTCAACCCGTTCCTGGGACCCTGAAAGGAGAAGCTGGCAGCCTAAGAGGAAGAAATCCACACACAGAACACCATGCGGGGAAAAGATCGACTGTCGCGCCGTGTGCTGCGGCTTTAGCCGAATATTGGGCTCGGGATGCAGCACGCGGTTGCAGGACGAGCCACACCCCTGCAATTTATTATTTTTAGCGAGGCCCCAAATTGGGCCTGGGGCCTCGCTACATTAATGGCGCGACGCGCCCCCGCTAGTTTCTTGCCTTCCCCCACTCTCCATTTTCCCCCACTTACCTTCTACTTCTTTTTCTTTCTTCTTTTCTGCTTCCCTCATTTCTTCCTGAATTTATGCCTTTCTTTCATGTCCATGATTCTTTTCTCTTTCCCAGCATGCCTTCCTTCACCTGTATGCCTTTGGAACCTTACTGAACATGGTGACTTTTACTATGGATTTCAATGTTATGTTCCCAATCCAATATGGTGTCTTTGACTTCCCACCGGTCACTTCCTGTTCTTTGGGTATATAAGGTGTGTGATTCCTGTTTTCTTTGTGCTGCAACACTTCCTTTGGGTGGTGATCTTTGCTGCTGTTCTTATGCATCAGATTTATGAGCCTATACCTGCTTTTTTGTTTGTCATATTTGCCTTTTGATCAGATTTACTTTTTACTTTTTGTTTTTGTTCCAGGAGTTCCTAATTGACGTTTTTCCCATTTTCGTTTTTTTCCCTCGGGGACTCCTTCTGGAGGGCACGGACTGCCTTTGGCGTTCCCTCCGTCAGCAGCACTGTGGCTACCAGAAAGGGTCGCCCCTACTTGGGTCAAGGCAGAACCTATAAGAACAAAGACCTCGCCACATTTCTAGTTGGCCACAGACACAGACAACGAGTAGGTTGTGACAGATTGCAGTGCCAAATGAACCAGACTTTGTCAGGCAGAATGGAAGATACTGCAACGGCTGCTGCAGTGCCTAACCAGTCCCTAGTCGTAACTATTCAGCAACAAGCCCAGGAATTGCAACAATTAAGAAATGAAAATGTGGCTCTCCGACAAGTCTTGGCATCCCGAAGTACTGATGTTCCTACTGTCTCTACTACTACACCTCGGTTTTCAGGAGACCCAAACAAGCTGCGAGAATTCATTGATGCTCTGACTGTCTACTTTGCCTTTAGACCCATGCAATTTTCACAAGATAAAACGAAAGTGGGTTATCTCATCAGTGCCTTGTCAGGTCCTGCATTGGCCTTGGCGACTCCGATAGTAGCCTCCAACGACCTGGTGCTGTCTGATTATTCAGCCTTTGTAAGAAGATTCAAACAAATGTTTGAACGCCCAGGATTGGAAGCATCAGCAGAAGATGCGCTATGTGATATTCAACAAGGCACTCAAGATGTTCTCCAATACATCACACGCTTCTGAAAATTGGCTGCTGAGAAAACATGGGTAGAGCGTACTCTGGTAACTCCTTGTCGCAGAGGTTTACGAGAAGACATTAAAGATGAATTTGTACACTGTACCAGATATAAGATCTTCAAGGTTTGATGGATTAACTCTCTCTAGAACACCGTCTCCAAGAATGTCGTCTAGAAAAAAGAAAGAATCGTGGACCTTCCCAGTCAAGCAACTCACATGTCTTTGTACATCATCCTAAAGAACCTCGACCTATATCTAGGGAGGCAGCAGGAGAATCTCTGCCAGCGAACATGAAGACAGACGGAGAAGAGGATTGTGCCTATATTGTGGTGCAGCTGGCCATTTGCTCCACACTTGTCCAGTTCGTCCTATGAAGACTTCAGGAAACGCCACTTCCCGTCCTCTGTGAGAAGGGAGGGGACGGGATCTTCTGCAATAACTTCCATCAGTTCTTCCAAGGAAGATGCCACTATTCTATTTATGTTACCTGTTATCCTGCAATTACCTGATGATCATGAAGAAAGGACCCTGGCATTATTAGATTGTGGAGCTAGTGGCATTTATATGGATATGGCCTGGCCTGAAAAAACTACAAATTCCAATACTGCCTAAAGAGGTTCCAGAACAATTGCATACTGTAGACAGATCCTTGTTATCCTCGGTCCTGTTATTAATACCACTTCGATTTTAGGTCTAGACTTTGGTAAACATCAGTAACATGTTTCTTTTGATTTAATTTCCTCCCCCAATCATTCCATAATCCTAGGAATCCCATGGTTCATAAAACACAATCCGTTTATTAACTGGGAAACCAGAACCATTTCTTTGTCTTCCAAGTTTTGTCACGATCATTGCTATGCTTCTGACATCTATTGGTCTCCCAGAAAAATAATAACCTCAGAACCAAATGTAGGACATTCCATTAATTCAGTCCAGGAGGTACCAAGTCAATATCTGGAATTTATCGATGTATTTCAAAAACCATCAAAGCCCGTACTACCTCCACACAGAGACTATGATTGTACCATTCACCTGGAACCTGGAGCAATTGTTCCTTTTGGAAGAATGTATTCTCTCACTGAACCAGAAAGAAAGATTCTCAAGGACTATCTTCAAGAGAATCTACAGAGTGGTCTTATTCCACCATCTTCTTCTCCTGCGGGGGCTCCCCTCTTCTTCGTACCAAAAATGATGAAAGATCTTCGTCCCTGTATACACTTCCATGGATTAATTAAAATCACCATAGAAGATCAATATCCACTACCCCTCATCAAAGACATTTTGGAGTCTGTCAGAGGGGCACAAATGTTCACAGAATTAGATCTTCGCGGAGCCTATCATCTCTTGCTCATTAAGGAAGGAGATGAGTGGAAAACTGCTTTTCGGACCCTCTTTGGACACTATTAAAATAAGTTAATGCCTTTTGGCTTAACGAACTCCCCCTCAGTGTTTCAAAGATTTATGGATTCAATATTCTCTGACTTATTAAATCACACTGTAGTGATTTGTTTAGACAATATCCTCATATATTCCAGACGCCTTGAACATCATCCTACACGTGTTAAGCAAGTCTTAAATAGACTCAGGCAACATCAACCCTACTGTTAACCTGGAGAAATGCGAATTTGATAAGCCTGAGGTGAAATATTTAGGCTATCATATCAGTCAAATTGGTATTTCTATGGATCTGGAAAAAGTTCAAGCCATTCAAGATTGGCCATCCCCTTCGTCAATCAAGGAAACGTAATGGTTCTTAGGGCTGGCCAACTTCTACCGTCAATTCATCCTGGACTTTGCGAAACAAACCAGTCAAATTACACAAACTTTCAAAAATGAGAGTTTGCTAAATGGTTTCATCTGGACAGACATGGCTGAGACTGCTTTCCAAAACCTAAAACAGGCCTTCACTCAAGCACCCATACTGAGACATCCAGACACCAAAAAACAATTCATAGTTGTTACTGACGCATTACTACAACAAGACGACGATGGATTAGAACATCCAATCTTTTATTTATCCCATATGCTCTCTGATTATGAACAAAATTATTCAGTACTGGGAAGAGAATTGTTGGCTTTAAAAACTACCTGTCAAGAGTGGAGACAATTCCTCATGGGTTCAAAGGAACCTTTTGAAGTAAGAACAGACCATCATAATTTGCATTGCTTACGCAATTTTCAGTGTCGAAACAGTCAACAAGCTTGTTGGGCCTTTTTCTTTAGTCAATATGATTTCTATATTACCTATATTCCAGGATCTCAAAATATTTCGGCCGATGCCCTATCTCGCCGTTATCCCGACAGTTCTAATACCCCTTCACAATATCTACTTGAACCAGACAAGATAATTGGTGTAGTCCATTCATTCCTAGATGAAGTACAATCTGAATACTCAACCTTTTCAGAACAAGAACTAAAGGATCTACGACCAAAGATATGCAAACATAAAGAATACTACTATTACAAGGACACCTTATTTCTACCTTCTAAAAAAGTGTAAGAAAAGGCACTTCAGATGTGTCATGATTCCTCAGTAGCCAGTCATCGGGGCATTAAAGCGACACATGAATTATCTCTCCGCTCTTTTTGGTGGTCTACGTTGAAACAAGACACGGAAAGATACATGGAATCTTGCCCCATTTGTGTCCAAGTGAAAGTACTCCGTACTAGGCCGGCAGGACTACTTCAACCATTACCAGTTCCACCAGCCCCTTGGCATACGATATCAACCGACATTATGTGCTCATTGACTCCATCAGCGGGAAACCGAGTTATAATGGTCACAATAGATTAATTTACTAAGATGGCTCATTTTACAGCTTTGAAGAAACTACCCACCTCACAAGAATTGAGTCAGATCTTTATTCAACACATTTTTCGTCTCCATGATCTCCCACAAAGTATTGTGTCAGACAGCGGCCCTCAATACATATCGTGGATCTGGAAACACTTTTGTAAGATCTTGAATATCAATGTAGCGTAATCATCTGGATTTCATCCCCAAACCAATGGGACAACCAGAGACATGAGCAATATATTTGTTGTTTTTGTAACTCCACTCAGAGTAACTGGAGCAATTATCTTCCCATTGCAGAGTTTTCTTACAATAATACTGTCCATAGTGCCTCCAAAGTATCTCCTTTTTTCTGTTCATATTGATTCCATCCCATGTCTTTTCCTACTACTCCCAAGACCTCCTCTACACTTCTTGCTATCACTTCTCCTTCCAAAAGACTACATAGAATTCAAAAGCTTATTCGATCTAATCTATTAGTCACTAAAAGATACATGAAAAGACTGGCTGATAAGAAACAAAGTGAGGTTCCAGCTTATCACGTCCAAGATAAAGTCTGGCTTTCTTCAAGATTTTTGCCCCTACGTCTTTCCCAAAATAAGTTCACGCCCCATTACTACGGACCCTTTTGTATTCTTCAGAAAATTAATCCTGTAACTTTCCGTCTCCGTTTATCTCGAACCTGGAAAATCCAACCAGTCTTTCATGTCTCTCAGTTAAAACCCTATACACCTGATCCTTTTTCCTGACATTAAACATGTCCTACTCCTTTGTTGGTGGATAATGAACCTGAATGCCTCTTCTGTTCACGCTCTTCTTCTAATTCATCAATTTTTTTGGCTGTTTCCGCACAAACTTGGGGCTCTGGGGTGGGGGACCTATTGTCGCGCCGCAGCGTGAGTTGAACATTCGGCTCAGGACGTGGCCGCAGCGCGCGGCAGCTGGACGCGCTGCGCTCCTGCAATTTATTATTTTTATCGAGGCCCCAAATTGGGCATGGGGCCTTGCTACATTAATGGTGCGACGTGCCCCCACTAGTTTCTTGCCTTCCCCCACTCTCCATTTTCCCCCACTTTCCTTCTGCTCCTTTTTCTTTCTTCTTTTCTGCTTTCCTCGTTTCTTCCTGAATTTATGCCTTTCTTGAATGTCCATGATTCTTTTCTCTTTCCTAGCATTCCTTTCTTCTCTGTGCATGCCTTTGGAACCTTACTTAACATTGTGACTTTTACTATGGATTTCTGTGCTATGTTCCCATTCCAATATGGTGTCTTTTACTTCCTGTTGGTCACTTCCTGTTCTTTTGATATATAAGGTGTGTGATTCCTGTTCCCTTTGCGCTGCAACACTTCCTTTGGGTAGTGATCTTCGCTCCCGTTCTTCTGCGTCAGATATATGATTTCTGAGCATGTGCCAGCTTTTTTCTTTCACATTTTTGCCTTATGTTCAGATTTACTTTTTACTTTTTGTTTTTGTTCCAGGAGTTCCTATTCGATGCTTTTTCCCTTTTTTGTTTTTTTTCCCTTGGGGACTTCTTCTGGAGGACAGGGACTGCCTTTGGCATTCCCTCCATCAGCAGCACCATGGCTACCAGAAAGGGTCGCCCCTTCTTGGGTCGAGGCAAAACCTATAAGAACAAAGACCTCGCCACATTTCTAATGGGCCACAGACACAGGCAACGAATAGGTCGTGACATCGGCACGACTCCGATCTGCGGCTGGGAAATCAACATGCTGCAGGCTTTGTGGCTGAAAATCGGTGTTCGCCTGTAAAGTGACTGAAGAAACAACGCACGGAGCTGCAGAAATGACATGCAACATCGCTGACAGAGGCTAGGAGATCACAGCCCGCGCTGCATGGTTTTCGGATCATCGTGCTGCTGGATTTCTGACACTACATCCACTGGATGTGTAAAAACAATGCAAGGCCTGCCCGGACCCGAGAGTGCTGACTGGATCGACGCATCGCTCCCCTGCAGAGAGAAGAAACAACGTGCCCCGACCCGACGAAAGGAGAAACTATGAAAGGTCTCTCTCGTGAGCGAAATCAACACATTGCAAGCCCTTTTTGACGCACACTTGATCATGAGGGATTATTTTTTACGCACCCAAGGTACATTTTCAAGCTAACAGTGTTAGTGTGTGTTTAAAACTACATGAAAACTCTTTTTGCTTTTTAACTGATAACTTGACTTGTGTTTTGTGGATTTTTGTTGTTTTGGTCTTTTGTTTGAATAAATATTTATTATTTTTCTAAACCTGTGTTGTGTCATTTTGTAGTGTTTTCCTTAAGTTACTGTGTTTGTCGGTACAAATACCTTACACCTAGCACTCTGAAGTTAAGCCTACTGCTTGTGGCAAGCTACCAAGGAGTAAGCAGGGGTTAGCTGAGGGTGATTCTCTTTTACCCTGACTAGAGAGGGTCCTTGCTTGGACAGGGGGTAACCTGACTGCCAACCAAAGACCCCATTTCTAACACAATGTGTGAGAGGCAAAGTCAAATTGTGGGAAACAAGAACAACACATGGAAGGACAGAGATTTGTTGGGTGTGATGTCAACACATAAATGATCAACTTTCTTGCTAATCCAGTGGTGATCCAAGAAAGATTTTCCAATGTTTGTTTCTTGCTCCAACCCTTTTCAATCTTCTTAGAAAGCCTCCAGTTTCCATTGTCTCAAATCACTTCTGTTTAGGTGGCAAACGTATCTTTTTAAAAAACGTCTATCACTTAAAACACTGAAGACATAGCAAATGTTCTGGCCTTGTTGTCAGAGCATCAGAAAAAGCTTAACCAGCTCAAAACTGAACTGAGTTCCTATTTTTATCCCTGACTATCTGCACTATGCCAAGCCAAACATGACTTAACCCGCTCAGTGTTAACATGTAACTCTTCTATTGTGGAGTGTGCCAAATACCTTGGTTTTTAATTGCCCATAAATTCAACCTTCAAGCACACGCCAGCATAGTGGCAATGGTTTTACAATTTAAACTTCGAACTTCTCAATAGAATCCAACCTTGTATCCACACCCAGATTTTCGATAGTAATCCAATACATCATACTGTACAGAACAGACTCTTGAGACTCCCTACCTACTGGCGTTCCTAAACTACATCCTTCTCCCCTCAAACCACGCCTTCCCGAAGATCAAAGCGGATCATGGGCAAAAGGAAGTTCAACCACATCTGACCTAGACTGGTCTCCTTGAGGTGGTAACTCTGATTAAGAGAGAAACATCCTTAAGCTAGTTTGCATCATATATAGAGCAGTGCTTTTTAGGACCCCTCCCCCCTTTATCTTGATCAGACACTGACCATCTCCTGTGCAACACCTTTATTAGAGCAGGGGCTGCCTTCTCATTGAAACCCCAACGTTAAATGCGGCAAAAACTCTATTAAAATCATTTTTGAAAATGCAACTAGAATGTTTAACTCCATCCCACCGCACAGTAGGATGATTTCGGTCTAGGATGTCTTACAAATTAGCTGAAAAGCCTGCTATTAGAATTATTCTTCGAACTGCAAGAAAAGAAAAATATTTAGCAAGGTGTATTGTACTTGGCCAAGTTCTGACCCTACTGTATTCCATTCACTTACATTTCCGTTGTAGGGGTGTGCAAAAATCATATACTTTGCTTTGGTTGTTTAATCAAAATATCGGCAAAAGTAAACAGTTATTATGTACAATTACTATAATTATTCAAAGAGCAAATCTAGTATTTGGCACTGGATTTTAGTGCAGGATACTTCCTTGTTTCCACTTAGAACTCAAGGATGTATTTCATGTTTTAGAACAGCGTGAAAAGGCACGGCGAACAAGAGACACTCGCTCTATATCGTTTGAGCTGTTCTCATGCGTTTGAGGTAAGATTTTTCCACAAACAACGCATTCGCTGTAAATTATTACCATTAAGGGCACGTAATTATGCAATGGTGTCTAATAGCATGCTTTCAGGAAAAAGAAATACATTAAAAAAGCCCTTTCACTTGTACCACCTGCTGCATTTGCCATTGCTTGATTCTTTATGTAGTTTTTCACTGTTTGCCCCCACCATTACGCCCTCAGCAATAGACTATTAGAGATTAATTCCGGGAAAAGGAGTCAACTCGGTGATGCCACTGGATTGGCCACATCGAAAGCGATACCATTGATGTCTACGGCTACAATTAGAACCATTTATTGATACTAGGATAAAGTGTCATGTTCTTGCTCCTGCTTAATCGAAATTTAAAAGTATTTAATTAAGATCATCTTTAAAAAATGAACAGAAAAGTAATCTTTCGAATAAAAAGCCCTAAAATTTACGCATACTTGTTTTCAAACTCCTGCAAGAGCTCCTGTAGCAATTCTGGGAAAAGAAGACCTGTTTAATTTTCTGCAATTGATGAAGGCCTTAAGAACACTCCGTGGGGTAATTCGCCTGTGGCTATATCTGTGTACAGCCGTCAGCACACAAAATTACATCTCGTTGGTTCCCTGAGCCACTTTCGGTATCCTTTTCAGATCGATAAAATGAGGTCTCCTGAAATGGGAAATAGTATACATGGTGTTTTCAGTGATACAAAACAATCAAAGAGTTATTTCACACATTTTTCCATTTCACATACACTTCAAAATGTAATTGGCAACCAGTTAGCTAACATACTGTCATCACCCTCACCTGTTTCAAAATATTCTCATTTATTTTTTCAAACCTGAGTGATTGAAAAAGTTGTGAACATATCTGTGCAGTGCATGTACCCCAGTTCTCTGTGAACAGATATCTAGATCTGAGCCCCTGGCCTTGTTTTAACGATAAAGAACCGTGCAATAAACGTGCATACAACAAGCATTGACAATGCCAATTGTTTTAGTTTTTTTTATACTGAAGCAATATTAACAAGTTTAAATAATATCCATAAAATGTAGTTCACAGCGAATCTTGAACTGCTGCTGTGCATATATGAGTTCTGTGTGTGTGAGGAAGCACGTGGCGTCAGTGTCTGGCATGCAACTGATATTTACTTAGGGAATGTTGTGCTGCCATTGCTGTGGGAACGATGCTGCATGTTAGTGAAGCTTGGTGAAAGGTTTTCTTTATACAAAAGTCAAAATGATTGCCTTTATCCAGTGCTTAACTTGAGCAGGTGGTTTCCAGTTGAGGGGCGGGGGGGGGGGACCGCACATATTTTTGAGAGCCAGCCCTTATTTTTCTGCAACACCAATTTACTGCGAGCAAAAGACTCAAAGAAGAAAAAGGTGGAAAAGCGTCACAAAGGGAGAGAGCAGAAAGCTGCAAGAGGGTGCGGATGGGATTGGGAGTGGCTGTAAATGGATTAAAGAGGCCGAGATGGCTTTAGGATTTCGCTGCCTCAGAATTCTGTGCGCCCACATTTAATTGCAGCAGCCGCGTGTTACAGAGGAGAGGTTTGGGGACGGCACGTTTTTATTTACAAATTAAGCACTGTCATTATCAAAGAAGATGGGTGCAGGGGCAATATGGTGGGAAGTACAGAATACAATGGGGTGTAGATGTGGACAATGCTGCATAAAAGCAAGTTGCAAGTCTGAGATGCTGTGGGGGAGCATAGTGAAAATAAAAAGGGCAGGGTGCAAGGTGAAACCGAAGAGTGTAAGGGGTGCATAATGTGCTTGAAAACCTGCAGGGCACAAAGGGATGGGAAGGGTGAAGTGCAAGTGGGTACGGACAAGGGGGTTCAAGGGACTGTGGAGCATGTGATAGTAGAGGGTCGGGAGAACATCATACGTGGTTGGGAAGTGAACGGTGTATGACGTTGGAGATCAATGGTGGAATGGAGGGTAAGTGCAGATTGAAATGGCTGCAGAGTGAAGGATGTAAGGAGGTCAGAAGTCTTGGAACAAGATGGAGGAAGCCTTGCGTCAAGGGAGAGGGGCTGAAGGGTGAAAGGGTTGGGGAGTGCAAGGTGCAAGAGGTTGGGAAGTTCAGAATGAAAAGGATAGAGGCAAGCAGTGTGCAAGAGGTTCAGGAGCACAAGTTTGAAGGGTGAGGCAGGCAGGATGCACGGGGTATAAGACGCCTTCAATAGGGGAACACTGTAGTTTGTTAGGAGTGCATAGTACAATTGTTGGAGCACGGCACACAGAGAGCAATCAGGAGCACGGGGGGGGGGGGGGAGGCTGGAGGGAAGGAAGCAAGAGAGAAGAGAGGTGATCACAAGAAACACGGGTTGCCGACAGAAGCATAGGGGCCGATGCAGAGCCATAGTAGCGCAAGGTCTGAGGATGAAGCCATATTTCCTTCGCACAGTCAGAACATGGACAGCAGAGGAAGGAGCAGTACATGATTTCACCAATATACACAGAACAGTCACTTCGGGGGTGTCAGAAGTGCCCAATGCCGCTAGCTGTAAGCAGTTAGCTGTGGGCAGAGGCCTGTGAGCAGCAATAAGAGAGCAGGGGCATCTTTTTGACAGCATAGCGAATGGGACAGTTTATTATTTTCAGACTTAACACGGGAAGCAGTGGCATGCTTCCTACCACCCGTGAGCAGCCATGAGCGGACATAGGTGTGAGTGAAGCCAGTAAACGAGTATATCAGCATGAGAGCAGAGGACACAAAAGGGTCCTGCAGCACTCGGTCAGCTACTGAGGTGCCGTAGGTCTCATGTTAGTGGGGCACGTTAGCCTGGAGTGTGCCCTCTGGTAGTTAGTTTGGTGTCATGTTCAATGCCAGGAACATAGCAGAGGCCTCCACAGAAGCCTCTGAGCGTCCACGGTCCGTCATACTGCCTGTATCAGAGTTAGGGCATAGGACATAACGAGGGCCCTTCGTTGCCAAGACATGGCACAGTGACTATAAGATCAGTGTTAGGGGAGGTGTTTTGGTGGCAAACTTGAGACAGGGGTCTCAGTAGCAGTTTCTGAGCTGCTAAGAGGTGACACAATGATGGTATCAGAAGGAAGATGCGAGCTCTATGAGATGCTCAGGGAAAGAGAACAGCATGCACCGAGGGGTCGCAGACAAACAAGAGGCCACGATCCGTACTTTATCAAACTTGCGTAGTTTAGCCTGCTCCTAAATGGCCTTGGATCAGACTATTTTCTGGGTAGGGAAATGTATTTTGAGAGTGCAAGGAACTACATGATAGGCAAGTTGGGTTGGGGCTGGATATACTTGACCTTGGCAGACAAAAAAATGGTCTGTGATATAATAAGAGAATCTCAAGAACACTAATGCACTCATTGATTCATTTATGTATCTATCCAACGACCAATCCATTCTTCTATGCACTGTTATCTGCACCTTCATCCATCTTTGCGTCTAATCATCCACCCATTAGGTAATCATACAAAAACGCAATAACCTATTCATCCCACCTTCATCTTGTTACATTTGTGTGGAGGACTGTGCTAAGAAAAGTGCTAAGAGCAGTACCAAGAAATTACCAGACCTTATATGGCCAGAGGAGGAAGGACTGGTCTATAAACTGTCCACTAATGCACTGTTAGATAGTGTACTTATTGCGGAGAATCAACACCGCCTGGATTGCTCTGGCATCTGAATGTTCACAGCAAAACAAAGGGATGTTCCACAAGCTGCATTTAATGCAGAACATAATGGTCAGTGGCGGGGCTGCAAAGCTGAATGTGGGGTGAAGGATATCAAACTTGGGTTCCTTCTTCTTTTATCTAATTAATACCATGAAGGGCTAAGAGACATAGAGAAACCTGGGTTTCTTCTTCTTTTATGTAATTAATACTATGAAAGAGAAAAGGACATGGACAAACCTTTTGAACAGAGTTTTCCAAGATTATGGGCTGTCATATGAATGATATCTGAGATTCTCAATCCAAGATTGATAGACCTGAAATCCTTGGTGTGGTTTCACCCAAACATTTTGCCTTCACTCCTCCTGTTTTGCTGAATTGATTTTTATTGGCTCTGGGATGCTGCACGCTTTACCACTGCTAACCAGTGGTAAATCGTTTGTGCTTACTCCTGCAAACATGGTAAAATTAGCTTACACCAAATTGGTATATTTAATTTACATGTAAGTCATTAGTAAAGTGGTATCCCATATATTAAGGGTTGGCAAATTATTAAATGCTACTGGTGGGTCTGTAGCAGTTGTTGCTGCACTCAGTTATGAAGCCCTTTAAAACCTGTGTCAGGTCTGCCATTGCAGCCTATGTATGCAGTTTTAAACTGTTACTTCAACATGCCAAAATAAACCTTCTGCCAGACCTAAAGCATCCTCTTTGATACATATACGTGACCCTCGGGTGAGCCCTAAACTACCCATTTGGCAAGGTGCTTTATATTAAAAAAGTAGGACATGTACTTTTAGGTTTTACATGTTGTGGTATTTAAAAACTCTCAAATTTGTTTGTCACTGCTGCAAGACTTACCTCTCCCATGTGCTTCATTAGTTTACCTTATTTCATTTAATGAGTGATAACATTTGTTTCAGAGCTGATGGGAATATCATGTTTGGTGTATGAGGAACTGTTATTTAAAACCCTCTTTAATGGTAAAGTCAGATTTTAGGTCACCATTCTGAAGATGCCACTTTTATAAAGCTGGAATATACTTCTCCTAATTATTTGGTACCTGTGGTCTGTTTTATGGAAAACATGACTATGTGTAGTTGCCAGTTGGACTTTGTGTATTCCTCACAGACCACTACTTAAAAGGTCTGAGTGTTGGCAGAATATGCCATCCTGGCTTGATGAGAGGAAAGCAGCTGTCACCTGTCATACTTGCACTCCAAAGACACTGCCACAGCTCACACACAAATGACTTCACACTAGACTATGTGCCTGCTGAAAGTCTTGGACCAGGGCACATAGGCAGGGAATTCCAGATACTTCTGTAGGAGGAAGACCCCAGAAGTTTCTTCTATTTCCATATGTGCAACAGGTAGAAAAAGGGGACCCTCACACACACTCTTCAGTACACTCCTGGAACTTTGTTTACTATAAAAGGACTGCCCTGCTACGAGCTGCTGCTGCTGGAGGCCTGCTCTGCTGTCTGAGAAGGAACACTGAACCTGCACCCTTCATCCCAGGTTGGATTGACTCCTAGGGTCAGCTGACTGACCTCCTGTCCTGAGCTACAGGGGCACAACAGGCTCCACAGGCCTGTCTACAATTGCCCAAGTAATTGAACTGAATGGACTTGCAAATCGACCTGCCTGAACACTGCTGGCTTTTGCTGGAGTGAGCTCCTGATCCCCAAGAGGTGCCTCTCAGGTCCTGGTTCCCTGGTTTGGTATCACTTGAGCTCCTTCTAGAAGAAAAGGTGAAATCCTAAAGTTTTGGGCTCTTTAAGGACATGAATGAGTCCATTTGAGCCAAGATCTTGCCACCTGCGGTGACTACTAATGCGCAGCTCTGGTGAACCCCGCTCTTTGCTCTACAGCAACCTCCAGTGATGCCCATCACTGCGAGAACTTCACTTCGTGCTACAGCATTTATGGCCAATGAAGACTGTCAACACGAAGCTCCAGCAACGATTGTCCATGATTCATGACAGACTCTTCACACTAGAGCAATGACCATCTGGGACACCTGCCCTGCTCTTCGTACTACAGTGATGACCATCTCCCAGGTCATTTGGTTCTCTCCACTGCAAACTGAACTCTTCACACTGGACTCTAGAAGGTGACTTTTTCAGTGGGACTAACCTGGTCCCTGTATCTGGCCCACAATCCATCACAGTCGGCGTCAACTTGTGACTTTCACCTTGTCTTGCCTGATCAAAAAACCACGAGTGGCGCTTTCTGCTTTTGGGCTCTATACTTACTTTAAATCTTTGAAATTGCATATTTTTGGTTTTACTGATTGGTTTTTTGGCTATTCCTCTAAATTGGTGTGGGTATTTTCTGTTGTGCTTTGACTTCATTAATGTTTGTGTGCTGCATAAATAGTTTACACATTGCCTCTATGTTAAGTCTGACTTCTTTTGTGTCAAGCTCCCAGAGGGTTAAGCACACATTGATTTAGTGATTTTTTGTGGTTCATCTTGGCAGGGATTGTGGCTACTACTTAAGAAGGGCTCAACCCCCCCTAAACCAACAACCCAATTTCTCACAAAGATGTAATAGAGTCTTTTCCGGTGATGCCAGTACCTGTTTAAAGCATATTCAAAGTTGCAATCACAAGAGGAAGGGTTAAAAGGAATCCATTCTCTGATTTTTCATTTTACTCTTCTCTCCTTGCTATTTGTTTTCGGCTCTGATTTTTGCTTCTAGCTATTTCAATTATCTTATGGATTCTACTCCAGGATTTAGCTTTTTTCTTTTCTACTCCCTGAAAAGAGGGGAAGTATGAAGCCTTCTAGATCATTTTTGCTTTTATCTTCATCCCAATCCATATTCCCTCACAGGTGTTTTATCCTTCATGTTCTTTCATCTCAACTAGGACACTCCTAAGGAGACGCTTGACACATTTCATGTATATTGTTCTATTAAGGATGGCACTGTGGCTGCTGGAAGAAGTGGATCTTTATTCAGACAGTTGAGATGGAGACCTAACATGTCTTCTCATTGTTCAGTCCTTGACAGATCTATCCACTCCCTCACTGTATAGCCTTCTATGCATCTACACATCTCCTAATTCACCCACACACTAACCAATTCATCCACCTGTTCACTCATTCCTTCATCTATCATCCTTTCAGGCACTCATCCAATTATCCAGCCACACATGTATTCAATTATCCAGTAATCTATGCACGTGCACACTATCCCATTGTTCATTGATTCTTCCAGCCAGTCACCAATTGATTCATGCTTACATTCACATACTGACTGAGACCTTCACTCACACCTTCTGAGGTACTGGGTTTTTCAGAACCGGTACTGATCCGGTTACCCAGCGGTGCCAGGGTACACCCAAAGACCTCAGGTACTTTCCTGATTCAGACCACAGAAACTCAGAGTCTTCTAGGTGAAGTCAAAGATCGAATTTATTGGCTGCAGCCAAGTAACAAGCGTCCTAGAAGTACAACAGCACGGTTTGTATGTTCTCAGGAGACTGTGTTTCAATGCAAAGTCAGGTTTCCTTATATACAGTTTTTTAAGCTTCAGGCAAACATTCTTGACATTTTGGTTGGTCATTCACATGTTTTCACTACAAAGGAAAAAACAGTGTCATGATGAAACCTCATATTTCATGTCATCCAACCCATAATAAATTACCCGGCAAGGCCTAGTATTTTACATCAGATAAGTGTGGACCCCCAATAAAAACGGGCACCTCCCCCTCGTAAAGTAAGAAGAAGAAAAGAGCAGGTGCAGGTGTGAGCAAGATTAGGCAGGGTGTGTGAGCGATAATAAGGGTTTTATGGCATGGTGTGCCTTGATGCTATCTGATTCGGCCACTGGGAGAGGGACTGACCAAACAGGTTTGGCCTGAGGCAATGGTTCCAGCTTGCCCAGGTCAGAGAAAAGTCAATCAAGGTGTACGTGTCCTTGGAATCAAATCTGACTGTATTATAAGCCTATGTAAGGGCAACTTTTAAAAATGGCTGCCATGTATAAAATGGGAGCCACGAGTGCAGGACGAAAATGGCGATTTAGAGGTGAAGACGCTGCTGGAATTGAGCGAAAATGCTCATGCTTAGTGTACTAGTCATTATCGGTCTTTTGATACTAAAATCGTACTGCTGTGGCAAAGTAAATTACATGGGTCCAGAATTTTTAGAACCACAATTCTAACAGACATACATTAAACTACCCACTTGCACACTATCCCATCTAGTCATCCTTCCACCCATTCAGCAATTGATTCATTCTTACATTCACCTACTCACTGATACATTCACTCACACATACAAACAGACAGACACACCGACAATCTCACCAAGCAATGAAGCAGCCCTTCCACTTTAAGGCTAGACGTTTTGACTTTGGCAATTCTTGTGTTATTGGATTCTAACAGCATGGGCCTGCAACTTTCATATCTGAACTTTTGATTTGTTTCCTCACAAGATAGAAAAAGAAACACATTTAGCCAATAGAAATGGTCGATCACTTGTATTTGTTTCCATTAACCACCACTCAAACATATAGTAGCTGGTATGATCCAACTAAAGTACTGTCCATGGACATTCCTATCCTTTCAGTTGGTTTGAGTCCAAGGGGTGCATGTGTGTGTGTTTGTTTGTGTGTTAGTGCATGTGTCTGCCGTGTGTGTGTCTGTGGGCATGCATAACCCACACTCTGGATGGAGCCCAGACAAACACCATCCTTGTGAGGGCGGGTCCCAGAAGTGTGTTTGGGTAGTTTCGACGGAACATATCAATAAAATGAAAGTGCAGTTACATTTTCCTCAGTTTACTTTAAAAGTTTCCTTTTTTTCAACGCACGTGTGGAGTTAGAATAGTAAATACACACTTGATTACGGTCAACGGCCAGTCCACATAATTATAGGTATGTTATTTTGTGGGTATGTTATGTTCTTTGTGTCTGTGTGTCTGTGTGTGCGTGTATCTGTTTGTGGTGTGTTTATGCAGAGAGGGGATGACAAGGCTGTCCTGACGGATTATTTTTATAGCAGGGGTCTATAAAGATTTAATATATTGAGGAAAATGATCTCTGTTGAAAGCGGCTTGTTACAAGAGAGGTTAAGAAAGAACATATGTTGATCTGTTTCCTTTACCAAGTAGCTGCCGGGAGGTAGTCTTCAGCCAGCCTTAGACCACATAAGTCTAGATCCATAACCTCTGTCTTTTCTACATAGAGCAAGGTATAGCAAACAAGGAGACATCTTTCTTCAGCTGGACTGGGCGGCTGCTTGTACTGTTCACAAAAGGCTGCATGTCACCCCATGCCTTTCAGGCACTTGAAGCGGGATAATTTTTTCAAAGTCACTTGAAAACAGACAGCATTGTACATCCTTTAAAAGCGGACATACAGCATAAAAAGAGACCCAAAATGGCAACACCAGATGCTGTAGCCATTTTACCACTCGTCAATAGAAGACGCAGCTTTTCTCAATCTTGTTAATCTTTTCTATCCCAGACGTTTGTGGTCCCTTGTCATTAATGATTTAAAAAAGGCCTAAGAAGCACAAAAACAGCATGAATCTCCAGCTTTCAAATCACAAATTCGGCTTAAACAATCAGCCAAATAGTTTTTAATTCTGCGGACCACCACTTGAGCAGCAATCATGCTAAAAATAGAACTGTGTCTTAGGCCTTTCTGCCCCTTTCAGTTTGAGATCAGGTGATCCGTCTGCACCTTTCTTATCCTCTTCACAATTCCACATCACCCACCCCATCCAACATGAACTTTCTGCTGTTTTTGTGTATGTGCACACTGATAGGTAGCCTTAGGATAGTATGTGAGATGTCTAGACCAAGAGATTGCCGGCAGTGGGAAGATGGAGATTAAGTGGCAGTGGGACAGAAAGCTCTGTGGAAAATCCTTAACTATCACAGAGCCTAAGAAAATATCATTTTCATTTGCCACCCTGATTGTTAATGGTAATCAAAATTGTCTTCTTTAATGTATTACCGTTAAACATCAAAAATACACACACATGGCAAATCTTGCAAATTGGGTTAAACCCATTCAACTTATTATTTATCCGAAGGAGCTAGTAAAGTGCAAGCTCAGATGTTCAGATCGCCAGTGGGTTAGGTTGGTTCAGGATAAGACATGGTATATCCTCAGCACAGCCACCGACTGTCCTTTCCCAAGCATGGTTGCCCCTGAATATTAATTAACCTTCCTTCTTGTGTAATCATAGGCACAGCCCCTGTGAGGCCGAATGGATTGGCGGTGGTAATATGTCAGTTGAGAACGAAGTTCAGGGTACTGGCAGATTGCTATGATTGAGGGGGTTAAACAGAGGTCAGCATTCCTAACCCCAGGTGGCCACTTTCAGCGTAAGGTGATGCCTTTTCATTTCTAGAATGCCCCTACCCCCTTCCAGAGGCTTTTGAACAGGATCCCATCTGGAAAGGATGCCTTTTCTGTTTGCCTACCTAGATGACATTGCTATGTACATTTCCAGCTGGGAGGAACACGTGCAATTCCACAGTGAGGTGCTTCATGCCCTGCAACATGCGGACTTGACCATCAAGGTCAGTCAGTGCCCAATTGGGCATGGTTCTGTGGTGTAACTTGGTAACCTGGTGGGTGGGGGCAAGATGCAGCCCCTCCAGGTCAAGACTGAGACTACCATGGCCTGGACCTCCCTAAAATACAGACAGAAGTGAGATCCTTACTTGGCCGCACAAGGTACCATAGGACATTTTTTAAGGGATATGGCAGCATTGTGGCCCCCTTGACAGAACTGACTTTGAAGAAGCAGCCCAGATTGGTGATCTGGACAGAGGCTTGCCAGAAAGAATTTGATACCATTAAGAAGGCCATGTGTACAGCGGCTGAACTCAAGGCTCCTGGCTATTCCAAGGAATTCATTGCACAGACAGATGATTCAGAGCATTGTATAGGGGTAATCTTAGCACAGTTGAATAATGAGGACCTACAGCAACCAACAGCCTTCATTAGCAAAAGGCTACTTCCAAGGAAACAGAAGTGGAGAATGATTGAAAGAGAACCCTATGCTGTTGTCTAGGCACTAAAGAAGATGAGACCATGCCTGTTTGGGACTCACTTCTATGTTCAGACAGACCACAGGCCCTCAGATGACTCCTGCAGATGAGGGGTGAAAATCCTAAATTGTTGAAGTGGCCCATCTCCCTACAGGGAATAGACTTTACTATGGAGACCCACCTGGCATCAGACCATGCCAATGCTGATGGTCTCTCCAGGTTTATCCACCTTATTGAAGAGAACTCCCAGGGGTTGGGTAGCTCTCTCCACTTTCAGCTGGGGGGACAAGTGTTACACCTGACATCCTAAGTGTGGTCTTCCCCCCAATGTTTTGCCTACCTCCCCCACTTTTCTGACCTAAGTTTAGCTGGCTTTAGAACTATGTGCACTTCACCACTGCTGGCCAAAGCTAAAGTGCTTATGCTCTCTCTCCTATGCATGGTAATGTTGGCTTATGCTCAATCAACAATTTAATTAACTTATAAGTCCCTAGTAAATTTCACTATATGTGCCCAGGGCCTGTAAATGTAATGCTACTTCTGGGCGTGCATCCCTGGTTATGCCACCCGCTTAGGTAGCCCTTTAAACATGTCTTAGACTTGCCATTGTAAACCCTGTATGTGAAGTTTTACACTGTCTTGTCAACCTGGCAAAGTAACCCGTTTGACAGGCCCAAATCTTCACTTTATTGGACCTGGCACTTTTTGCAGAGTCATCCCTAAACTTTTTGCCTCCTTCCTTCTATCTTTTCTGACAAGATTTTGTTGGATTTAGGACACTGGGCACTTCGCCAATGCTAACCAGTGGTAAAGTGCCTATGGTCTCTGTCAAAATTACATTGGTGATAGGTTTATCGATAATTGGTATATTTGATTGTCTAGTAAGTCCCTAGTAAAGAGCATAAGAAGTGCCCAGGGCCTGTAAATCAAAAGCTACTAGTGGGCGTGCAGCACTGATTGTGCCACCCACATGAATAGCCCTGTAAACATGTCTCAGACCTGCCACTGCAGTGTCTGTGCGTTCAGTCTTGAACTGCCAGTTTGACCTGGCAAGTGTACCCACTTGCCAGGCTCAAACCTTCCCTTTTACTACATGTAAGGCATCCCTAAGGTAGGCCCTAGGTATCCCCATGGGCAAGGTGCAGTGTATTTAAAAGGCAGGCCATGTACTGGTGTGTTTTACATGTCCTGATAGTGAAATACTGACAAATTTGTTTTTTACTATTGCAAGGCCTATCTCTCTCAGAAGTTAACATGGGGGCTGCCTTTAAATACCTTTTAAGTGCAGTTTCCCTTTGGGAGCAGATAGAGATGTGGAGTTTGGGGTCTCTGAACTTACAATTTAAAAATACATCTTTTGGTAAAGTTGGTCTTTAGATTGTCAGTTTGAAAATGCCACTTTTGGAAAGTGGACATTTTCTTGCTTAACCATTCTGTCCCTTTGCCTGCCTGTGAAATCCACGTCTAGAACAGACTGACAATTGGGCTGTTTGTGAATTCCCTCTAGACAGTGACACAAATGGAGCTGAGGAGTGTCTTGCATATACTAATGAGTCTCCTGGGCTAGAGTGAGGAGCTGAAACTCACACCTGAAAGAGCTGGTCCTGTCCTCACACAATGCTGTCTCCAACCACCTGGTGCTTGTCTGGGGCAGGCCTGGGCAAGGCAGGATCTTTCCTATCCTTTCCTTTGAAGTTTTCCTACTTTAAGGGCAGAAATGAGTAGAAGTAGTGGACCCAAAACTCTAGACTTTTAGAACACATCTGGATCAAGAAGAACCTCTGCCAAGGACAAGAGCTGAAGAGCTGGAGGAGGAGTGCTGCCCCTTTGCTGTGTGTGCTTTGCTGGGTTGGCCTGCAGGTGCTGCTTCTGCCTTGGAGAGGACAAAGACTAGACTTTGCTGTTATCCTGCTTGTGAAGTTTCTCCAATAGCTTGGTCTGAGCTTTCCCCCTCTTAAGTCTCAGCGACAGCAAAGTCTTCAACTACCAGCTTCAGGGTTCATTTGCTATTAACCCAGGTGGTACCTATTCTAGTTTCTGGGCTCTTGGGAGTAAAATCTGGTTAAAAACACCCAAAAAAACAAGTGCACTGATTCCGGGCGATGCCTGGACTGACACCTCTGCCCGACCCCTCCTGCAACGGAAGCTGTGGTCCCCACTGGAGTGTGATGACACCGACTGACATTGAAGGCCTGACGCTGCCTTAGCCCCGCTGACTTTCCATGACTTCATGAGTCCCGAGTGTCATATCACCGACATCAGTGGCACCCAACTCTTCCACCGCGCCCGCAGCCCTATGGCATGACCGCAACACTGTGAGGTGGCCCCACCACGTCTGGATCCCTGGACATCTACCCTGCAAGAGCGTAAAGAACCGATGCTTCGCATCGACACCGCCCCATCTCACTGCTCCACAGCAAGGACCGGACATTTCACACTGATGCCTCTGCTTCACTGCTTCACTGATCCTCAGCACTGAAACCGACACCGCATTGGATCCAGCAGTGCCTTGCTTCCATGACTCCGTGCACTGGCTTGTTTCCTCACTGTCACAATGTACCATACCTGGGGGTCCTTGTGACTCCGTGACCAGTGCCATTGGCATCGAATCCATCATGACGTCGTGATGACACCAAAGTGAAGCATTTGTGTTTCTAAGCACTATATTCAAGGTTAATCTTTGAACATTCATATCTTTGCTTGTGTATGTTGGATGTATGTCATTTTTGCCTTGTTTTAATAAAATAAATATTGGCTATTTGTTTAAACTGGTGTTGAGTCCTTTTGTGGTGTTTTCACTTTGTTACTGTGTGTGGTATATTGCCTGATTGCCTGTGCCAAGCTACAAGGGGGGTCAGCAGGAGTTATCTGAGCTGTGTATCTCCCTTACCCTGACTAGAGTGAGGGTCCCAGGTTGGAAAGAGTGCAAACTAACTGCCAACCAGAAACCAAATTTCTAAGACTGTTGTATACATATGTCACCCCAAGGAAAGCCCTGGACAAACTAGAGGGCAGGGTGCAATGTATTTAAAAGGGTAGGACACATACGTTTAAGTTTTACATGTCCTGGTAGTGAAAAACTCCCAAAGTCATTTTCCACCACAGCAAGGCCTACCTCTCCCATAGGATGACACTGGGATTACCTGATTACATGTTATAAGTGTAATTCACAATCTGGAAGAGATAAACATTTCACATTTGATGTCTCTGGATCAGAATTTAAAATCACAACTTATGGTGAAGTCGGATTTTGAATTACAATTCTGAAAGTGCATCTATTACAAAGTTGGCATTTTCTTAATTTAGCCATTTGGTGCGTGCTGCCTGTCTCGTTCACATGTCTGGGGTGGAGTTACAACAGGGTCTTGTGTATTCCTCTGAGACAGCCACAGACAATGGGAGCTTAGGTGTGACCTGATGGGCCTTGATGGGCCATCCTGGGAAGGTTGGGAGAGGGGGCTGGACCCAGTCTCACTTATTAAATAGGCTGTGTCCTGTCCATACACAAAGGGCTACATAACCCCCTGTAGTGAGTCTGGAGCCAGGACTTGAAGGACAGGGACTCTGTGCACTAGCATATATTTGAAGTCTCCTCAACTTCAGGGGCTCAAATGGTATACATACCTCTGACACCACCAGAGCAGTACACTTCTGAACCTGTGGATACTCTGTCAGGAAGAAGGACTGCTGTGCTGCTGAAGGATTGCCATTCTGCTTGACTGCTACACTGCTGGACTCGCTGTGCTGACCTTCTGCCTGCTGTCCTCTTGCCTAGGAGTGAGAAGGACTGGACCCAAATCTTTCCAACCCAGAACCCAGAGTGACTCCAAGAGCTAGTTGGCTGGCCTCCTGATCTGAAGTCTCAGGGACACAAAAGACTTCCAAACCACCCTGCTGCTGCACCTTGTCTCTGCCATCTGTGAGTCTGTCCTGCCAAGTGGTGCCACCCCAGCCCTAGACCCTTGGAAGTGGGCCTAAGTTGTTTACTCCTGTGTGGTCAGCCTGAACCTTTGACTTTGTCCCAGTCCGGCACATCCAGATGTCCCCAGTGGGCAGTTCTTGCTTCTCAAAGCTATTGTATAGTTTATTCTTTACAAATTCCAAACTCAAGTTCTACTTTTTGAATTGTTATGATTTTGGTCTTGTTTTAGTCATTAGATTAAGTTATATTCTTTTAACCGTGTGTGGGGTCCTTTGTGTGTGTGGTATTTTCACTGTTTTACTGTTTGAAGTGTCACCCAAATATTTTACACATTGCCTTCAAGTTAAGCCTGACTGCTCAGTACCAAGCTACAAAAGGGTGAACACATGTTTATTAGGGGTTTGCTTTTGGCTTACCCTTACAAAAAATGTGAATGTTGCTTGATCAGGGCTTACACCCCTGTCAACAAACAACTCAGTTTTTTACAAAGAGGATTTTAAATTAGAATTGCTTTGAATATAAACATAATTTCAAAATCTATTTCTAATCTTAAGTTAGCTCCTATTAAATGCAATAAGGAAACCCAGTGTTAGTCTAAGGGAAAAATAGTGTTCCAACAGTAAAACATGATTTTCTTAGTGTTTCCGTGCTAGGACACGTAAAACCTAAACTCACAGGTCCTACTTTTTAAGTACACTGCACCGTGCCCTGTGAGCCTTTGGAGCCTACCATAAGGGTGTCTTGTCTTATAAGTATTAAAAAGGAAGGCTTAGGCCTGAGAAATGATTTATTTTGCCAGGACTAAATGTCAGTTAACAACTGCACTAACAGCAGCTGTTGCAGGCTTGCGACATATTTGAAAAGGGTACCCGAGTTGGTGACTCCACTGACCTTCTGGTCAGTGTCTGTTCCCTCCTTCCTGCCCAGCTCCACCTGCTGCTGCCTCTGCGTCTGATCTCCTCAAGAGCCTGCCGGCTCTGAGATCGAGCCCACCTCCACCTGCAGTCACCTGCCTGCACCTCATGCCTGGTGGCCTAGTGGCCATCTGCTTCTCTCTGTCTTTTTGCTTTTTCCTCTTTTTTGTCTGCTTGTCTGTTTTGATCCTCTCTCTTTTGCACTCTTGTGCTTCGCAGTTCCCCCAAATCCATCTCTGCCACTGCTGCCCCTGCGGCCCCCTTCTCGCTGCAAAGTGATTTCCCACCCTTCTGCCTCCCAGCTGACCAACCCCTCCCTCCTCCCTCCCTCCAAGCCTGTCTGCGCCCATCATCTCTTTGACCGCGCCCAGCACCACAGACCCTGCACCACCCGTTAGTACAACACCGAAGCTCTGCATGACCTCAACCCTTGAAGATCCTCAGCCTGCCATCTAACCAACTCAGAGAACAGTCATGGGCCATTCTTGTGCCTCCAGCCACCAAATGACCCCTCACCGAGCCCAGACGGACACCTTAGGGGCATACTCCTCAACACCTGCTCCCTCCTTAGACATGCAGTAGGAGTTTGGGACCTCCTCGACTCAATCGTCCCTGACGTCACCTTCCTCACAGAGACCTGTATCACAAACCAACCTCAGCCCTGGACATCACCACCACCCTTCCATATGGCTAAGCTCCCACTCAGCCTCAGACAGGTCACCGGACTGAAGCAATTCATGAAGGATCTCAAGACCTGGCTTTTCGAGTGAGCAGCATGCCCGCAATAGTGTCTTGAGACCCTACCGATAATAAGTCAAGCTTTTAAAGTGTTTGATTGATTGATTGATTGATTGGCATAATGAGTTTTTCTGCCCACATGTAGCATTTACTATACAGGCCCTAGGTACGGGCTGTACCAAATACTAGGGACTTCCAAGCAAATAAATGTACAAATCAGGTGTAGGCCAAAATTACCATGTTTACAAGTGTGAGCACAAGCACTTTAGCGCTGATTAGCAGGAACAGAAATGGGTATAGTAAATAAAGATAAAGGAAGGCAAAAAATCGGTGATCAGCCTGCAAAAAGGGCCAAGTCTATCGCTTATGCAATTTAAAGACCTTGTAGGATAGAGACGGATGACTATTGTACCCTGGAAACCACTGGCTGGCTGGCCCTATATGGTTGCAAAACGCATCTCATGAGCACCATGCAGGGGCAGACCTCACATCTACTGCAAGGTATTTTCCATTTAATGTATACCTATCATAAGGTGGCATAACAGAATAATAACTTCAGTGAGTGCAGTAGCACTCACTATGATTTCTTTTTGATTAGGTATGTCTGTGATCACTGAATTTGTCAACAAATGATTTTATCATGCATTGTGGCTATAGATTTGAGTTAGAGAAGGTATTGATTTCTTTGTGCAGTACAAAAATCCTGCTGTTTTCTGAAGTTGAATTTTCACCATACTGAGAAGCTTGTCAAACATTTGTCTATCCCTAATGATAAGGTATGTGTCAATCACCCACTTCTCTCTGCTCACTGATGTTCTCACTGACCATGAGAGGGAAAATCAAATGAAATATTAAACTCTTCCGTAATGAACTGTTGTACCCTGTTACAGTGAAACTTTTTAACTTGACTGAACTTTTGGTACTGTGACCTATTGAACCTTTGACTACGTGCAGATGAGCACACACCTGCTTCTGCCTTTCTTTGCCTGCCTCGGGCCCTGTGAGACCGATGGGATCAGCAAGTGTAGGACTGCTTAGAATGTGGTTTGAATCAGATAAAATGAATAGCAGGCTCTGGGGTCTCTTAAAGGTCACAGGAAAATACCAGAGCCCATCTCTCTGTTACTCTTGTTCCTACAATATGTTTGATTTATGTCCGAGACTGTCTTCTTGAACACTCCTTCCCACCATGTGCAACTTGCAAAAAATGTATAAATATGCGCTCCACCAAGCTCTCTGTGTGACACTCTTTTGTACCTATGCTGAGTGTGTTAGACCGCATTGTACAATACAATAAACCTATGAAACTTTTTAACAGACACCTTCCCTGTGGTTGATTGTCTAGTGCCCAGGTCGAACCAGCAAGACTCTGATTACACTCAGGGTCAGTTCCTTGATAATTCTCTGGTGTCAGAATTTGGGATTGAAAGGTGCACTGTTGTTGTTGGTATACTAGCACATTCAAGAGCTTGATTACAGTAAGATGCTGTTGCTTGCAACATCCAGACTTATTTGGGTATATTCATTACATTCTTCAATATCAACTTTGCAATAACCAATGCTTGTTGATTATGCACATTGTATTCTACCTGCTCCAACTGTAACTTCCAAAACATGTGTTCTTCATAATGTGATCTGCATTGAACATATGCCACATTCAGGAGGGTAATTGCTCATTTCCTTAACAAGCAACCAACTCCCTTTCCACCTGCTCCAATTTTAACTGCCGAAACATGTGCTCTCCGCAATATGATCAGTATTGAGCATGTGCCACAATCTGGAGGATAATTGCTCATTTACTTAACAAACAATCAACTTATAAAAGGCACACGTTATTATACAAGGATGCTTGTGAGTCTGAAGCCTTGCTTGACTTCATACCCATTGCTCCACTCAACTGTTTCCAGGCAAGTAGAGTTCCTTGTCCTCCAGTTGAGTTCCAGTGCAAGTCAAGTTCCTTGTTCTCCAGCCTGCCTCCAGTCGAGTCCCAGTCCTCCTTGTTCTCCGACCAGATTCCAGTCGAGTTCCATCACTTCTTGTCCTTTGCATAGCCTCCAGTCAAGTTCCAGTTGTTCCTCGCCCCCCCCCCCGATCGGCTTCCTGTGGAGTCCCAGCTCTTCTCATCCATCTTCTGCTGACAATCCCATATTTCCAGTAAAAGAAAGAAAATAAAAAAAGGTGAAAAAACCCAGTTTGGGATCTTCTGAAATTTTCAGGCAAGTAACTTCATTTCAAGGTAAAGAAAGATTAATTGCTTAAATGAAACAAGACAGAGCTCTGTCTTTTAAGTAATATATGACTATAAGAACTAGCGTGATTTATAGTTTGGGTGAGAATCCAAGATACCGCTAAACAAACATTTAGGAAAGATGTTTTTCCAGTAAAAAGCACTCCCCTGACAATTAGGAGATTGGAAATAGAGCAAGTTTATCAGAACTATTGTTGGCCAGAGATTACACCAGAACACAAGGAAGCCCTTTAGTCAAGATTATTGTTTTTGAGTTTGGACATTGCTTCAGAGACTCTGAAAGTATTGTAAAAAGAGGAAGAGACTTGTTTAGCCTTATAGAAACGTATGCACAATGTGTCAACAATAGCTGACATTATGCAATGTGCAATAGTGTATGCAAGTTCAATGTATTGCTAAAGTAATTATTTTGCAGCCCAGAATCCTAAAAAAACCAAGAACCCAGTATTTTGAGAAATCTGAATTTCTGATGCCCAACATGACACGCAGTCCATGGTCCAGCAGTACGATTCTGCAGTCCACGAAGCAGAAGTTGGTATTTTCTCTTTTTCTTTTCCCAAAACCCCCTTCCCCTTGATGACTTGCGAGAGGGCAATGTACTCTATCATCACGGTCATGTTAGTCCTCAGTGGGTTTGGGGAGATGTCATTGCCCCGTCAGAAAGCCTGGAATTCAGGTGAGTGGCTCCCACAAAACACCTGTCTGTTAGGGTCGCAGTGACAGGAAAAGACAAAGGCTGGCAAATCCGCAGTTTGTGAGAGGTCTCTTCCTGCTCTGCCGACCCACCGGGGACAGCAGTAGTCAGCAGCCCAGAAGCGTCCAGGTAAGGTGCATGGGTACCAGGGATTAATCAAGAGTGGCAAGATAGTAGAGTCATTCCCTTTTACAAGGGACCTGCTTGTGCCCTCGTCATGTGAAAGGCACAGGGTCGCTCCCTATTGCCTGTCTCCTTTAAGATTGTCCAAACCTGGAAAGGGTGGGAAACTAGTGCTGCATGTGAATATCTATGTGAGTGCTTTTTCCTCTTTTGAGTGTATGGGGTGTGTGGCTCTCTGTGTGCATGTGTTCTTTCCTAAATACATGATCTCTTGACTCTAGGTACACAATTGACAGCTGCACCAATTACAGTGTCAAGGAGCTGTTGTTGAAAGCAAGGGTCTCTGTGTGTCTGACTTCTTTTTACGTGCAAACACCTTTCCTTCTCTGTATTCTGTGACACTGTCTCTCTGCATATTTTTTTCTTTTCTTTCTTCCTTTCTGGTAGCAAGGATTGAAATCCCCTTTGTGATTTGACACATAAGCGCCTACTATCTGTGTGACTGACCTCGGTGCACTGGAGAGTGAAGAGTGGGTGTGTAAAAGCAGGGCAGAACGTAGGGTGACATAATGGGGGGAACATTTTATGTCCCACTGGCAACACTCCAATGGCATATATGTGTAAGCATTTTTCTGAGGTTTTGGAAATAGGGGGGATTGTCACAGAAAAAGTTGGTATCATTGTGTCAGGTCTGGAATAGTTATACAGTTAAGAAGCCTGTGTTACAATTTCCTGAGGAGGGAACGTTTGACCTAGCTAGATTAAGGTACCGCGAGTTTAGAAGTGCCCCACCAGGGCAAATGGACTATTTTTATTCGTGGTACAATAAGGCTTCGCACAGACATGATAAATCTGTTATTGCTAACTGCAGGACACTAACAAAAAGCTTGAAACAAAATTACAGGAATGCAAACAAGACACTAAGGAGCATGAGGGGGTTGTCAGTTCACCTTGACAAGTTGCTCTGCAGACCCCAGTTAAAGAGAGGGAAAGAAGACCACCCCCATACAAAGATTACATAATGGACTCCTACACAGGAATTCGGCCCCATTCTCACAAAATTCCAGCACAGGAGATAGGGGGCTAACAAAATGTCCCGCTAGCATCCAACTCAGCATCCAAGGGGAGGCCCTCAGAGAAAGATGAGGGACATTATGGGGGAAAGGAGGAAAGGTAAGATGAAGGTACCCTGGATACTGGAGATAAGGGAATGGTTTTGAGGAATAGGACACTGCACGTAAAATGGAAAAGATCACTGGAGAGTGGGGTCAAGCCAGTAAATCTCACGCCATTCAAGGCATATTCACGGGAGGGTGAAAAGGGGTTCACCCTGCTAGTTCAGGTTCCATGGACCACTTTTGACTTCATCCACTGGCAGAAAACTTTCCCCAAGTTTCAAGAGGGCTCCAGTGATTTTAACAGATGATTTCAGCCAATATGCAACACACACAACCCAAATTGGGCAGATGTTGAATTGATGTTGGACACTTTTCTTACTCGAGCTGAGAAATGAGCAGTGGTTGCCCAATCAGTTAAGGCTCATGACACCGATAATACTGCACAGGTGTGGTCAACACAGGAGCCACTATGGGACATACAAGCAACAGATAGTGCCCAGTTAGGCACCTTAAGCAATGCCAGGAGGGTCCTCATACAGGCAATGGAAGAGGTGGGAAAGCCATAAGTAAATTGGACTAGAGTTGAATCATGCATGTAGGGGGTAAATCAACACCCAGCAGATTTTGCTTCTAGAGTACTGGATACCCTTAGAGCCTACTGGAAAGTAAATCAAGACTCCGTGAATACTGTCCCCTTAGTGATCGGAGTCTATGTCAGAAATTCACTTACCTACATTTAAGGATACATTGAGGAATATAGCACAGAGTGGACGGGTATGGGTCTCGTGCAGCTCATTGCCATAACAGCTCATGAGTGGCAGGGAAAGCAGAGAGATAAGTTGAAGAAGGAGGATAAGAAAGGTAAGGTCCTTGAACTTCAGCTTAAAAACCTGCAGGCCACAGTACAAGGACCAAGGATGGAGTGCAGATAGTGGGGATGAGCTGGTAGAGGAAGACCAAGTGGTCCAGGACAGTAGGGACCCTGACCAGACAATGAGTGTAGGTATCGTCATGGGAAGGGACACTGGATGTGGTCTTGTCCCAAGAAATTAAATAGGGACAATAGATCTGATGCACCCCAGCCCCAGTGCGACTAGCCCCAGTGTGACCAGTCCCAGTGGGACCACTCTGGAAATTCCAATGCCATGTACCCCTTTCGCTCCTGATCATTTTTCTTGTACCCTAAGGTACCTAGCAGCATGATGCCCTGGTATGTGTTGGAATCTAAGGACCCTCAGGTTACTGTCACCATTGATGGACGTCCCTATAAAATGGTGGTCGACACTGAGGCATCAGTGAGCTCTTTGGGGGACAGGCAAATACCACCTTCAGATGCTGACACCATTGTTCAGGGCTTTGTTGGTGTCCCCATGAGTCTCCCACTATCTGAACCACTTTTTATCTCCTTTGGCTTAATCAAAGATACACATATGTTTCTACTAAGCCTGTAAGCCAGAGATAACATGGTTGGCTGTGATGACCTCTGTAAAATGAGTGTCAAATTTATTGCGACCCAAGGAATATACCTTCCTTTCCCCAGTGATAAGGTGCACAGCCTTTGTTCCATACTGATGGCCAAGTCATTTGAAGATAATGGGCTTAGCATATCTTCCTATTTGGAGAAAGTCCCTGTTCCTTTATGATCTACCCATCCAAATGAAGTTGGATTACTGAAATCTGTCCGTCTTGTCCAGATCACCTACCGTACTGATCACCCATTCCCTTGCAAACCACAGTACCCTCTACCCATGGAAGCCATTGAGGGCAATTGCCCTATCACTGAGTCTCTTCTGCAACAAAGCGTTGTAGTTCCTTGTACTTCACCATGTAACACCCCTATACTCCAGAGAAGAAGCCAAAACCATCACCAGAAGGTACCCCTCAGTACTGTTTTGTTCAAGACCTTACGACAATGAACACATTTGTCATCCCCCGCACTCCAGTGGGTCCTAATCTGGCTACTATTCTTACCACTATTCCCGCAAATGGCACCCTCTTTACTGCGGTAGACCTTTGCTCTGCATTTTTCTCCATCCCAGAACACCCCGATTCTCGGTTCTTATTTGCGTTCAACTGTGAGGGCTGTCAGCTTTCTTAGACAAGGCTCCTCATGGGGCATTGTGAGAGTCCAACCATCTTTCTCCAGATATTGAAAGAACATTTGCAGGTTTTTGAGCTCACAGGGAGCTCTGCCCTGACACTGTATGTGGATGATATTTTGTTGTCCAGTGTCTCTGCTGAAGTCTGCCTTTCTGATACCCTTGCCCTACTTACAAATCTTGCTGAGCGGGGCCACAAAGTGTCACTCTCCAAGCTTTAGTTTTGTCTTCCCAAGGTCACATATCTAATTCATGTCATATTCTATGCTTCAACCTCCATGACCCCTGATTTTATGCAAGCAGTGCTCGCCAATTCCAAGCCTGTCAGCAAGCGGCAAGTGCACCAGTTTCTAGGTGCTACTAGATATTTTTAGTTGTGGATTCCAAATTTTACTCTAATTGCTAAACCACTGTTTGCCCTGATCGCTGACAGTGCCCAAGACCCACTATGGGGAAACCCTTTAGGGGTGGAGGCCTTTACTGCTCTCAAGCAAGCCCTAGCCACTGACCCTGCTCTGGGTCACCATGATCAGAAAAAGCCACTCGCATTGTACTGCCATGAGAGCTAGGAAAGGCCTCTGGAGTCCTTACAAAATCCTTTTTGGATAAATAAAGACCAGCAGGCTACTAATCTGCCCTTCTATACCCTGTGGCCTGGGGCATGACACTGTGCCTTCGCACGGTCACTTCAGCAGCCACTCTTTTGGAGCGAGTGGCTGATATTGTCCTGGGACATCTATTGACTCTTGCAGTGCCACATGCAGTTGCAGCACTGCTTCTCCGGTCTAGTACCCAGTGTTAGACTTGGCATCCTTGGCGTGGTCTCCCCTAACTTCTGGCCTCTGCTTCCCAGGTTGTTGATGTGTGCTAAACTCTGTTTTTGTTGTTTTTCTATACTCTGGGCACTTTACTACTGCTAACCAGTGCTAAAGTGCAAGTGCTCCTATGTAAAATATATGTGTATATTGGCTTACCCATGATTGGCATATTTGATTTACCAGTAAGTGCCTAGTAAAGTGCACTAGAGGTGCCCCGGGCCTGTAAATCAAATGCTACTAGTGGGCCTGCAGCGCTGGTTGTGCCACTCACATGAATAGCCTTGTAAATATGGCTCAGATCTGCAATTGCAGTGTCTGTGTGTGCAGTTTTCAACTGACAATTCGACTTGGCAAGTGTACCCACTTGCCAGGCCTAAGCCTTCCCTTTATATACATGTAAGGTACCCCTAAGGTAGGCCCTGGGTAGCCCCATGGGAAGGGTGCAGTGTACGTTAAAGGTGGGACATGTACTGATGTGTGTTACATGCCCTAACAGTGAAATACTGATAAATTCAGTCTCTCTGTTGCAAGGCCTATCTCTCTCATAGGTTAACATGGGGGCTGACTTTAAATAACTTTAAAGTGCAGAGTCCCCTTGAGAGCAGGTGAAATATGGAGTTTAGGGTCTCTGAACACACAATTTAAAAACACATTGTTAGAAATGGGGTCTTTGGTTGGCAGTCAGGTTACCCCCTGTCCACCAAGCAGGGACCCTCACTCTAGTCATGATAAGTCACACACAATCCAAACTATCCTGTGCCCACCCTCTGGTAGCTTGGCACTGAGCAGTCAGGCTTAACTTAGAAGGCACTGTGTAAATAATTTGTGCAATAAATCATACAATAACCCAATATAGCACCACAAAAATACACCACACAGTGTTTAGAAAATATATATTTATCTGGATATTTGCAGGTCAAAACGATCAAAGATGTAATAAGTAAATGTAGAGATATCACTGAAAAGTGATATAAAATGTCTTAAGTCTATTTAGAGCAAACAAAGTCTCTTTTTAGCACAAAGTACCTGGTTCGTGTGAAAAATCTCCACAAGTTGCCGCAAAGGAGGAGAATCGTGGAGACAAAGGAGGGGGTGCGTCGATTTCTCGGGCCACACACAGTGATGCGTCATTTAGTTTCCACGCAGGGGCGGCTGTGCGTCGATTTCCGGCGCTCGGTCGTGGATCCTCTTCAGGTTGCGGGGTTTTCAGATGCCCCGGGATCTGTTCGTGGAATCATGGGCTTGTGGAGCGAAGTCACAAGCGCTGCGTCGTTCCGGTGGGGTTTGCATGGACATTTCTTCCGCAAGGCAGGCGCTGCATCGATTTCCCCTCTGGAAGTTGGCCCGCATCACCACAGGTCAGCTGTGCATCGATCCAGTGGGCTGCGCATCGAAGTTTCCGGTCGCAACGAAGGTGCTACGTCGATCTTCTCCTTGCGAAGTCAGGCTGCGTTGTTCCGGTTCGGCATGCGGTGGATTTCTCTCTGCTGGGCAGGCTGGGCCTCGTTTTTAGCAAGCTGTGCACTGAATTTTCACCAAACAAGGAGTACAGTTGTAAGAGAGAAGTCTTTTTTGTCCTGAGACTTCAGGGAACAGGAGGCAAGCTCCATCCAAGCCCCTGGAGAGCACTTCTTTACCACAGCCAGGGAGCAGCAAGGCAGCAGGGCAACAGCAAGGCAGCAGTCCTTTACAGAAAGCAGTCAGGTGAGTCCTTTGGGCAGCCAGGCAGTTCTCCTTGGCAGGATGCAGGTTCTGGTTACAAGTTTCTTCTCCAGGAAGCGTCTGAGTTAGAAGGGGCAGAGGCCCTGTTTATATACCAAAATGTGTATTTGAAGTGGGGGAAATTTCAAAGAGTGGCTTTGAAGTGCACCAGGTCCCCTTTCAGTTCAATCCTGTCTGCTAGGGTCCCAGTAGGGGGTCTGGCAGTCCTTTGTGTGAGGGCAGGCCCTCCACCCTCCCAGCCCGAGAAGACCCATTCAAAATGCAGATGTATGCAAGTGAGGCTGAGTATCCTGTGTTTGGGGTGTGTCTGAGTTAATGCACAAGGAGTTGTCAGCTAAACCAAGCCAGATGTGAATTGTAAAGCACAGAAAGATTTAAGTGCAGAGAAATGCTCACTTTCTAAAAGTGACATTTCTAAAATAGTAATATTAAATCCAACTTCACCAGTCAGCAGGATTGTATATCACCATTCTGGCCATACTAAATATGACCTTCCTTTTCCTTTCAGATCAGCAGCTACCACTCAAACAATATATGAGGACAGCCCCAATGTTAGCCTATGAAGGGAGCAGGCCTCACAGCAGTGTAAAAACGAATATGGGAGTTTTACACTACTAGGGCATACCTTAAGGGTGTTTTATATGTAGAAAAAGGGGAGTTTTAGCCTTTGCAAGTACTTTTAAATGCCAAGTCGAATTGGCAGTGAAACTGCACACACAGGCTTTTCAATGGCAGGCCTGAGACAAGGTTAAGGGGCTACTTAAGTGGGTGGCACAAACAGTACTGCAGGCCCACTAGAAGCATTTAATCTACAGGCCCTGGGCACATATAGTGCACAGTACTAGGGACTTATAAGTGAATTAAATAGTCCAATTGGGTATGATCCAATGTTACCATGTTTAAAAGGAGAGAGCATATGCACTTTAGCACTGGTTAGCAGTGGTAAGGTGCGTAGAGTCTAAAAACCAGCAAAAACAGTGTCCAAAAAGTGGAGGGAGGCAGGCAAAAAGTTAGGGGTGACCACCCTAAGGCTGTCAGGTGTAACAAGTGTCCCCCCCAGCTGAAAGTGGGGAGAGCTACCCAACCTCCTGGGAGCTCTCATCGCTAAGGCGGAAGTATCTGGAGAGACCATCAGCGTTGGCATGGTCAATCCCTATGCGATGCTCCACCATGAAAACAAACAATATAAAAGGACACACTCACCGGAGGCACACACAACACGCTGACGCAGACATAGAGAGAGTGTTGGAAATCATGCTAGTGCTGCTCCTTGGCATATACCTCCACAACTGTGACCCCTGCCGAAGACGACGATGGTTAGTACCGTACACATGGGAAGAAAGGGCACAGTTACACACCCATCCCAACCACCCTGCAACACACTCCCAACCCCTCCCATGTCCGAAGCCATACATAACATAACAAGATGTACTTACCATACACAAGGATACAAAGACCTGCACCAAAGTACACACATGTGCACACCACACCCCCACACTGAAACGCTGAACATCGTCACTATACTGTGCCAACAGCACTACTGGCACTCAAATTTTATTGAATGAAAAAAACTATTGTCCAAATAAGGCCTTTGGCCAGTCCTTTGCAAATACTCTGAAGGGCAAAATTAGGCCGAACTTGACTCCCACATGTGCAAAGGGTACTCCACTTGAAAGGGGCATCACTGGGGCAGCCAGGAATCTCAGGGAACAGGGGCAGAGGGTGGCGGTGGAGACTTATGTCTAGAAGGGGGGGGGCTTGTGCTTAAGTTTAGGAGGTGGAGGGGGTTTTGGCTTGCCCTTGGAAGGAGGGGGAGGGGGTTTGGACCGGGGGTGGCAGAGGGACCTGGTGCAACACGGGCTTCTGCCTCCCTGGGGAAGGGGCACGTGAATGGGAAGGGCGGACTGGGGTGGACCTTGATATGTAAGGAGTGGACAGGGCAAGGAGATGAGCATGTTTAGGGACGAGAGGGGATTGGCCAGTGGGTTCGAACAGGTCAATACGGGAGAGGAAAAGCTTCTTAGAGGCAGTTGGAGGGGATTTGGAGGCAGGTCTGGGAGTAGAGGTATAGGGAGTGTTTGCGTCAGGTGTAGGTGTGCTGGACATGGATGCAGGTGCCTGTAAAGTATTGTAATGTGTGGTGGGTGTGTGTGGTGTGGATGTCTGTGAATGTTTGAGTGTTTTGGGAGGAAGGGGGATGGACACAGTGGGACAAGACAGGCTGCCAGTGTACATGGATGTTGTCTGGGTGTCTGTAGGTCTGGTGAGTGTGCTGCAAGTGTCTGTCAATGTAGTTGTGGTGAGTGCATGTGTGGTGTCTGGGGTGCATGTCTGGATGTCAGATGTTGTGGTGACTGCATGAATGGGGACAGCAGCAGCTACTGTGGTTGCAGTGCATGTGGGTGTGCATGGTGAGGTGACAGACAGGGTGGCGTGGGAGGATGACACAGTGGGGGAAGTGGATGTTGTTGTGTGTGCTGTGGTATGTTGGGTGTGTGGCTACGTGTGGTGGGAAGTGTGGTGCTTGTGTTTGTCTGTGTGCTTCTTGTGTGTTGACGTGTGTGCATGGCTGTCTGTATGTGTGCTTGGGATGGGTGAAGGGAGTGGGGTGCTGGAAGTGGTAGAGGTGGTGGGAGGGGGGACAGAAAGACCAGGTACACTGGCTGCCATCAAAGAGGAGGCCAGAGCCTGAAAAGATCTCTGTAGGCCAGACATGGCACTGTGAATGCCCTCCAGGTATACATTGTATTGCTGCATCTGGGATGCATGCCCCTGGATAGCATTCACAATGGTTGTCTGCCCTACAGAAAAGGTCCTCAGGAGGTCAATAGCCTCCTCCATGAGGGCAGCAAGGCTGACTGGGGCAGGGGATGAGGTGCCTGGGGTAAAGGAGATGCCCACCCTCCTGGGTGAGCGGGAACGAACAACTGGTGTGCGGAGCAACTTGGAAGGCGGAGATGGCATGGGGTGGTGGAAGATGGCATAGAATGGAGGTGCCCAGTAGGGTCTGCCACCACCAGGGAGCTCCCAACGGAGAAGGTATTAGAGTCACTACCTCCAGTAGTAGTTGCCTCCCCCATGGTACTCCCCTTGCCCTCCAACCCACTGGTCCCCATGGCGTCCGTCGACTCTGCCTCCTTGGAACCGTGGGCTACTGCATCACCACTCACTGGTGCCACTGCTCCCTCGCCAGATGATGCTGATGTACACAAAGGACACAAGAGCACAGGAGTGGAGAGACAAAACAAGGGAGAACTTTATCAAAACATAAATATATATGTACATCTCTGGCTCGCACACACTCCCATCTAGGTCACACACTTACAGGCAGTACATACAACACATGTCATTATTGTGCCCCTGACTAGTGGCCATTACCCTAGAATACACCACATCACCCACGGAAAACATGGACCTGATACACTGTGTGGAGAACACCCATGAGAGACCATGCCCAGCCAATGCACTTACAAGTCCAAGAGGCCACAAAGCATAACAGATGACTGAAAGGGGACCTCCCATGGGCCTATGGAGACTGCCTAAACTAGCCCTTACACCATCCCAGGGACTTTGAGGGAGCATGACTGCAGCAACACACCTGTCCAAGCGCCTGGCACTAAAATTCATACATACCACAGCACCAACATCCATCCATCAAAGCAGTATCACAACAGTGTTGGTACTCACCCCCTCGCAGCTGTTCTGCAGCCTTCAAGCGCCCATCCAAATCCAGATAGGCCACCGCCAGAATGCGGACCATTAGGAGGGGTCAAGGTCCGACGGGCACCCCTTCCTCGTTGGAAGGCCTTCCCCAGCTGGGTATCTCTGGTCTTCCCGGCCCAGTGCCTCAGGTCCACCCACCGCTTCCTGCACTGGGTGAACCGCCATTGTATACCCCGCAGGGTCTGCATTTTCTTGATGATGGCTTGCCACAGGCCTTTCTTTTGATGGGCTCTGACCTTCATGGGACACACTGAGCAAAGAAACAGACGTCAATATGTGTGCACCGAATACAGATGACATGTCGTTCCCTATGGAACTGCCATTGTTGAAAGCCATGTTATCAACTCACATACAGTACATACCAAACAGTCTATGCCTGGGCAGTCACACATCAAACCCACATGCATACAGGCATCCACCACAATCACACACATCTAAAGACGACAGACGTCAACTCACCTGCTCCTCTGGTCCCCTATACAACTGGCATACAGTGGTAGGACCCTGTCCACCAGCTTCTCCAACTCCTCTGCGGTGAGGTCCGAGGCCCATTCCCCTGTGATCCACGCCATCTCAGGGACCAGAGTCAGGACGCAGCAGCATACGCAGTGGAGTACTACCCTGCATGGTAATCAGGAGTCAAGTGTCCAGGGTCTGACAAAATGGCGTAGGTACCATGGCGGTGTGCTCCGTCACCTCTGGCGGTGATCATGATTGGCCCAGTTTCTCCATTGACAACCATGTAAACCAATGATTGGGTTCACTTCCGTCATGATGACTAATACCAGCGGAATTAAGTCACTTCCACTCCCTCATACCTGGATGGCAGGAGGCTGCCATTTTGCTACCACCACGTCACCATAGCCTGGCCAGGGGCCTCATCCATGGCCTCCAAATCTCCAACCTTAGTCGCTTGTTGACATGAGTCTAAGATCCTCACATGCACCCATCTTTGGAATCGTGTCCTCACTGGGATGCCATTATTACAGAGTTAACTCATCACACATATGCCTGACGGTGTACTTTATACTTTGCATCTGTGTGTGTTACCCATGTGTCGTACTTACAAAGATACAGTGACTTCATGTGATGCAGGAGTAAATTTACACTCAATATGTCTTCTTTCCTCCACCATAGGTACAGACCAATGTGGCGAGGAAGAGTACCATCTGTTTACAGACCTCTGGTTGATTTGGAAACTATGGAGGAACGTCACATCATTGTCACAAACAGACTCAATAGAGTTACTATCCATGACCTCAGTGCATTAATGGATCCTGTACTGAAACCGGGAAATCGGAATCAGCATGCCATCCCTACAACTGTGCAAGTGCTATCTGTACTCCATTTTTTGGCTACGGGCTTATTTCAGGTGAAAGTGGGCATGGGGACAGGGGTCTCACAGCCAATGTTCAGCCTCATCCTGTCAAAATTCCTGGATGCATTCGTCAAACACCTGCAAACATATGTCCAGTTTCCCCAAAGGGATGAACTTCCTGCCATCAAATCTGGATTTTTTACCTTTGCCAACATCCCACGTGTGATTGGTGCCATTGATGGAACCCACATAACTCATACCCCCAAGAGTGAATGAACTGGTGTACAGGAATCAAAAGAACTAACACTCCATGAATATACAATTGGTGTGTACTGCTGACCAGTACATTTCACATGTCAATACCAGGTTCTCAGACTCAGTCCACGATTCCTTTGTCCTGAGAAACAGCAGTGTGCCACACTTGATGGGACAACTACTCATAAGAGACTGTGTATGACACTGGACCAGTACATAGCTGACAGCCTGGCTGTATGCATGTAAAGGTAGTTTGTCAAAGTCCTTTTTTGCCCACTTTTGCAGGTGATTCTGGCTACCCCAACTTGCAATGGCTCCTGACATCTGTGAGGAATCCCAGAACAGATGCAGAAAGGAATTATAATGAGGCCCATGGGCGTTCTAGGAGGGTGATTGAGTGCACTATAGGTCTCCCGAAGGCTAGATTTTGTTGCCTCCATCTCTGTGGGGAATCCCTGTGCTATGTCCCTGAGAAGGTGTACAAGACAGTGTTGTCCTGCTGCATGCTGCACAACTTGGCTGTTGGGAAAGCTATCCCCCTTCTGGAAGAGGAGGGTGCTGTCCATCCAGCCCTGCAATCACAGAGAGGGTGATGGTGAGGAAGAAGAAGGGGAGGATCTCAACTCGAGGAACCAGCTGATCCGCCTATACTTCCAGTAACTATGAGATACTGTTCACTAATGCTGATGTCTTCACCGAATAGTTTCAGTCTGACTCATTTATGTGGTAATGTGGCATCTATAGTCATTGACACTATTAACAGATGACTGAAGTGGCGTGTGCCAGGGAACCCAATAGTATGTACAGTGTGACATACGTCAGACAATACAGTGCGTTGGATCCCCTCCTGCAATAAAGGTATGATTATGAAATTGACTGGATAATGCAAATACACTCACAATTGATATCGCATATTGATGAGGGACATACGATTTGAGTGCATAGATGTATTTACTAAGTGACAAATTGTACATATTTCATGGAACAGTGATAAGGAGTGGGCACATGGTGCATATCCATACTCAGGTACATATGCTCAGCTGTTGGTAGCACTGGGTTTTGTTCCATGTGACTATTGGTAGATGGTGTGATGGCAGTGGCAACTCAATAAGGGAGCACAGTGGCACACAAGGGAGACAGTTCAGGGCACAATCACTTCCTAGCCCTGGGCTTGGTCTTGACTGGTGTTTCAGTGGCGTGTCTCGTTCTGAGGGCACATCTGCAAAGCTCGAGCTGGGCTGCAGGGGTGCTTTTTTCCTGGGTGTCCTCTTGCAGTGTCACCAGTCCAGTGGCTGCTGCATATGTAGATGGCAGGGCAGTGTCCTGGCTAGTGGTAGAGGCTTGCAGGTGGGTCGATGTCTCAGACTGGCTGTGGTACTGGTGCTGCAGCACCTGTGCAATGTTGGCCAGGGTGGCATTGAGCTATTTCCATTGCTCCGTGGCCTCCTTGTGGTGTGCTATCTGCAGCCTCTGTTTCTGCTCCAAGGTGGCCAGGATCTGGCCCATCCTGTCCTGGGTATGGTGGTATGCTCCCAGGACCTCAGATATCACCTCCTGGGCTGCTGCATCCATCCTTTGGCTACCCCTTGGGTCACTGATGTCCTCCCACTGGCCCTTGCCCCCTGTGCCTGTGTCCCTTTCACAGGCCTGGCAGTCCCACTTGCACTGGGCCCTTCCTCATCCTGCCTGTTAGGGGGTGGAGATTGTGGCCTCTGTGAATGTGGGCCACCAGTCTGTGGCTGTGAGAAACTGGTGTGGGGCCGTTTGGCCAGAGCTGATGATGGTGGCTAGGTGGTAGGGCTGTCAGTGGTATCCTGGGTGGGGCTGCTGGAAGGTGATAGTTCAGGACTGTGTGATGGGCCAGGGCCACTTTCCATACATCCCTCTCCACTCTCCTGAATGGAGCCTCTGTCTCCATGTGGGGCGCTGGCAGTCCTTGGCGTTTCCGTCTGGGTGGCATGGGTGGTGTTGCCTGTGGGGGGGGGGTGGACATGTGGGTGTCAGGTACTTTTTCGGCAATTGATGCACAGCTCTGACCTATTTTGTGCTTATATTCCCCTGTTGTGGCATGCAAGGTCCCTTCATGTACATAACTTTGCCTTTTATGGGGGGGTGGAGATGCATTATGGGTGCTGTAGTGTCACTGGGAATCCATGCAGGCGGCAGGGTGGAGGTCTGTTTGTGGGATTGTGGGCATGCAGGGTAGTTGAATGTGGGTGTTGTGGACTGGGTGGGGATGGGGTCCTGGTGGTATTGAGAAGGGTGGGGTGATCTTGCATTGTTGGTGGGGTGACTGTTAAGGTATTGTAGTTGACTTATCCGAGTCCAGTCCTCCAGTGAGTCCAGTGAGGCCCTCCGGGTACAGGATAGCCAGGACATTCTCCTCCCAGTCGGTGTAATCGGGGGGTATAGGTGGGGGACCTCCACCAGTCTTTTGTACAGCAATGTTGTGCCGGGATGCCATTGACCAAACCTTTGCACAAAGGTCATTCCATCTCTTCTGGATGTCATCCCTTGTGCGTGGATGGTTTCCCACTACGTTGACCTTGTTCACAATCGTCTGCCATACCTCCATCTTTCTGGCCACGGGTGTCTGCTACACCTGTGCCCTAAAAAGTTGTGGCTCGACCCTGAGTATTTCGTACACCATTGTCCTTAGCTCCCTGTCTGTGAAGCGTGGGTGCTTGGGGGGGCCATGGTGTGTGTTGTTGGTGTATTGGTGAGGGTGCTTTTGTTTGTTTATGTGTGTGGCTTATAAAGGTGTTTGGGGTTTGTTTGTGTTTTGGTGGTGTATTTGTGCATGTGACTTGTGTTATGTTGTGTTCAGTGTATGCGTGTTGTGTTGTCAATCTCAGTTGTGCTATTGGCACTGCAAAGTATTGTGGGGTGTGTATGTGTGTTTTATAGTGTTGTGGATGTGTGTCAGGTGTCTGGGTTTCAAAGTTGCCAATGTGTGCATTTGTTGTTGGTGGGTCCCATTGCTGGCTGTGGCTGTTGGTACTGCCAATGGTCATTCGGCATCCATTATCCGCCACGCTAATTTGTGCTTTATTATTTGGTGGGCGGAGGATTTGTCTGCATGGTGGTGGCGGGGTGGGGTATACTGCCTTTCTGCTGTTGTAGGCCCTGGCATGGGTGGAGGTTGCAGAATTTTTGGAGGTTTGACTTTTTGGCATCATAATTTGGCAGTGTTCAGTCTTCCCCGTTACCACGTTGGTCGGCGGTTATTGCCTCCAGGTTCATAATGAGGGCCTATATGTATCCATCAGTTTATGAGAAGTCTACATCAGACACCATTGTCATGTTCGAATCATTGTGCGTAGCCTTGTGCAACATAGTTCAGCACTCATGTATTGATCTTCTGAAGTCATTGTCATGGATTCACACAATACTATCATTTTGCTGAGTAGATGGATCACAGAAAACATTCACATGGAAAATGTGTATAAGGTGCTTATTTACAGGTAAAGGTGTCTAAGTGATATTTCAACAATGTCCAGGTGTGAAACCCCATTTGTGAATAACAGTTTTTGACACAATCAGAGTCCAAGGTTGAGGGACATGTCATGAGACATGCTTCAGAGTAGTGTCGATATGTGTGGAGTAACAAAACATGCCAATTGGTAAGTAAGAGACAATGACAGTCCATAGCAGACAGGTCAACAGTGGGTGGGGAAGAGTGCACATATCCTGCTGTGACAACACTGGCATGATCTTTAGCCCAGAACTAAGGAGAACACTGTCCATGTGGCATAGACTAGTGCTACCGGGTACTTTTCCTAGTAAAAGTGATCTGTTCCACTTCTCTATTCTCCGATGTGTGTGGTGGCTCCTGTGCCATTGGTGGTGGTGGTGGAGAGGTAGAGGGGACAACACACACTTCAGTGGTTAAAGATGTGGAGTCCCAATTCCAGGCAGCTGCCATTTGTGGCATGACATATGGCATCACTGCAGCAAGGAGGAACTGCTGATATTTCAAAATGGCTGCAACATCCCGGTGGTAGGCAGCCGTGTCTTCCCTGAGAGAGGCCACTTCACGCTAAATCCAGCTTGTTCTCTATCATGCTGCTGCCAGTTTGAGAGGGCGGTTGTTGTGGCCTTTCCCTCATGGCTGCAGCTATGTCCACCAGACACTGCTGGAGTCCACGCAATGGGGAGTGTGTACCTCGGTTGGGAGCTGTGTGTTCATTAGCTCTCACAAGGCATGCGCATTCCCTCTAGGCTGGTTGCCATGGTCTCCATCCCCACCCACACCGGCCTGGCCATCTCCAGCTGGACTCCTACCACTGTCCTCTGGAAGCTTGTCCCTGGTTCCTCGGAGTCTTGAACTGTTTTTGTACTGGCAGGTAGTACATTTGGGTGTTGGGTGGGTCATCTGGGATGGCTTCAACATTGGTTGTCCCCTTTGCAACTGGAGGTGGTGCCTGGAGGGATACTAGGACATCCCGGAGAGTCGATTGGTGGATGGTTGTCATGTGGTCCTCCAGATCATCGGAGAACTGCAAGACAGGCAGATCAGCAGGAGAGCCATTATCCCGTGCAATTAGATGGTGTAAAATCAATCTTTCTATGTTATGGCAGTTGACATGTCACGTCATTGAATTGCTATTGGAGGCTCAGTGACAACTTATACCTCAACCATTGTTCTTGTACATTATGGGTACATTTTATCAGCCCTTTACCCCACCTGAGTGTCACGTAAAGGGAAGCACATGTGGCGCAAAAGGCTGCTTCATATTTACAAGGTGTGATGTATTCCTTTTTGGTGGCTTGACACCATTTTGTTACTGTGGCCTCTTCCCATGCATCAATTTGTGTTGTGTTCTACAGATTGCAATCTGTATTGTATATGTTCTCTAGTGGCACAGTTCTGATCAGCGTCAATATGTGTGGCTCCCCCCCTTCACCAGGTTAGTTACTCAGGTTAGTGCCATGTTGCCTGTGATACGGGACCACCCTGCAATTCCCTCATCAGCTGCACAGATTAGTTCTCCCTGCACCCAGACAGGCATTCTTGCAGCATGATGGAGAAGTGTCTGCCTTATGAGGATGTGTGCTTTATGTGCGGGGTGGTGTTGCTACCTGCACATGTATGAGTAATGTTAGCTAAGGTGCCATTTTAATGTGTGCTGTAAGATACAGCATACATGTGTTTCGGCAATGGGACATGGCAGTAGCAAAGTGCTTCTGCAAGCTACCCCACCATAAAGTAACCCCAGAAATGGTACTGACTTACTTTTTAGTCTCTGATGTCTCAGTTGTGTGGGAAGGGGAGGTTTGACTGTATGCAAGGGGTGTTGTGATGACACAGCCACAGGCACAGTAATTAGACATGCCTTCCATCAAATGTGCTGCATATGTACATGTTGGTATATAGCCCTGGTGATTGACGTATGTCCAGGTTGTGTATGTGTTGTGGTGAATGGCACGACCAAGGAGTGTGTACAAGTGTTGCTTATGTTTGAATGGTGCAACTTGATTCATGGGCAATGTGTCCCGTTGCACTCCTTTCGCATGCATTGAGAATGTCCTATGTGCCTCTCCCTTCTGGAATTTGTAAAATTGCCAGTTAGTGACCCCATGCAACTTACCCTGTATTTGTGGTGGTTGTTCAAAGTCTGCGCTGCCCTGTCCTTGTATTCCTGTGACCAGCTCTTCCAGAATGAACAATGGCAACCATCTCCTCCATCTCATCCAGGTCCTCCTGTGGTGCAGGACTTCCACCTCCAGTTTGCAGTGCTGCCTTTCTGATCCTGGCCATTTTGACCTTGCTTCTTTGCTTACAATCATGCCAGCGTTTCTTGCACTCTGTGACAGTTCGCTTCACCTCTGCCACACTGTTGATTTTGTCCACTACGTGCTGCCATTTTGCCTCTCTTTTGCCAATTGGAAATTTGGAGGAGACAAATAGCTGGTGTTGGTATTCCATCACCTCTCTCACAAGGATTTCATGCTCTTCCCCACTAAACCGACACTTGCACTTGCGCTTTTTCTTCTCCTTCTCCTTGGACTTCCGTGTCTCCTACTGGCTGGTTCCTGGGTGTATGGGGTCACCCTGGAGTCTCTCCTGGCCTGCTGCTTCCATCTTCCCCTTGCACTCTTTCCGGCTTTAGCATCTAATGGTGATGCAAATGCGAGGTTAAAATGGTGCATACACAAATATTCCAAGGCACTACGTGTAATTAGTGATAATAGTGTCCGTATCACCAGTGTCCATAAAGTAACCAGCAGCTTAAGTCCAATTGTTCCTTTATTCACAAGTTCCAAATTAACAAGTCTTCAAAACACAGCCAAATATTTTCCTGGTCCAGGACCAAAAATGCCAGTCTTGAGAATAGCGCCGCCCATGGTGCATATTTCCTTTACGACAAATTTTTGTGCTACAAAATGGGTTAGAGTCAGTTTTGCAGCATTAATGTCAGTTTGCCTTACAACAGTGCATAACGGTTTAGGTCAACATTATTTACTCTAACCATTTTTTAGCGCCATCGTGCATCATAGTATAAATATGATGCCTGGATGGTGCTGAGAAATGGCGCAAGCCAGTGCTAAACTGTTTGATGCAAAACTGCGTTTGTGCAGTTTTGCATCAAAAAGTATAAATATGGGCCTCAGTATGCTTTACTTGGTGTTGTGTGGAAAAATCCCAAGTGTCAAAAATGAAAAGGAGTGCTTTTGGGTGGGAGATTTCATAAGGGAAATGGTCCTGTGCATATTTCTCCTATATAAGTGAAAGAAAAACAGATGCATAGTTCCACAAAAAAATAATATATATGGTAGATCTACCCTAGTCCAGGAAAGATCAGAAAAGGTCCCTGTGGGCATGCACAATCAGGAACAGGAGCGCTCAGTCACCAATTGGTGACATGTTTGGGCTTTGCTCCTCTTCAGACCAGCACAGCATTGTCTGATGGGCCCCTCGTGCAGATACCATCCATATATGTCACAGCTACAGTGTTCACAGTTTGCAGATGACTTCCTAGTGCAACATTTTGTAAGCATAGATAATTGTAATTGCACTCTAGACTTGCATGTGTCAAAGGACACACTCAGCAGTGACTCCCCTTAATCCTACATTAGTTTTTTTCACACATGTACATGACTCTTCAACATACAACAGTTGTCAGACCCTTAGTGGACATGAACACCTCTTCCTGGTAACCATGTTCCCTTCATCCATGACACATTTGAGTAGGAAGTGGTGCACATCACACGTTTCAAACAATGCACAGGGGACAAGCCAGGAATATGCCAGTTGTCTTAGTAATGGTACATTTCTCATGTTGACATGGATGCTGTTTTGTGCAGACACAATACTCACTGCCCTGCCCTGCTCTATATTTTGCAAAGGTGGGCCTATGGCAACAGACATACTTGCAATTGCATGACAAGAGTCAGCCACATGGATTGAGTACTCACCCACAGTTTCACCAACCTCACTTCCAATGAAGTCCTAGAGGTCCTGTTTCCATGCAATGATGTCTTCCCAGCAGTGCTTTAGTTGCCGGGCAGTGTGATCCAGTTTGCACACTGTTCATGTGGGACAGGACCTTACCCCACCTCAGCTTGCGTGCCTCTGTAGCATATCCTTGTATAACTTGCCGCCCCCCATACCCACCATATGTGGGAGGAAATGCTTCATCAGTCAGACACCCCACAAAACTATGACAAAACAATACAATACACAATTCTACAGGACAAAATAGATGCAAGGTCCACTACAGTAACAAAAGACAGCAAAAAAAACCACTACAAAAGCACTCTAAATCCCAGCTCCAAATGCACTCAACCTCACTCTAAGGCAGACAATAAGACTGTGACTGTAAAAGAAAGTGAAACTAACTTTGTAGTTCCTGTTGTACAGAATGGCAGCTCCATTACCTCACTTCATGTGGAGATGCGGCATGTTTTTGATTATGCATCGTTTTTTCTGATGCTAGGCGGTATTGCGTGTTTTTCTCTGATCCTAGACAATAATGCATTGTTTTTCCATTCTCTTGACAACGCAACAAGAGAGTGTTTGGAAGAAGAGAATGGTATGTGTCGTTTTTGGCAAACACTATAGGTTAAATAAATTCGCTTTGGAACAATGCGTCATTATTTTGGACCAATGACTGTTATATGTGTGATGATGTATGGTGTCATCTGTAAAACATTTTTACAAGTCAACATTCATGTGGAATGTTATGTTGCCTGTGAATTCTGGTGTTCAACATACTCCCCTCAGTACATATGTCCAATGTATGTGTTGTAATTATACATGGGTGATGGTGCATGGCTTACAAAGATAAGAACATTCATAGCCCAAATGTCACATGAATCATTACCACAACAGGGATGCCATGATCTGGTCATTAAATGTGGCCCGTACACCCCCACAAGTACGACTGTGCATAAGTCACACAATACGCGGTGCGTTCTAATATGCAGAGATCAGGTTGTCATGTAAGGATGGGAGGAGGTAGGTTACAATGGCCCTCATTATGACATTGGTGGTAAATCCTGCTTACCGCCATGCCGACTGCCACCAACATAACGCCGCCGTGGATAACTGCCAAGCATATTATGACACACACATACCAATCTGTCACTATACAGCCACAGCCACAAGTCGGCCAGCACAAAGGTCAGTGATAAACTGGCAGTAGCAAAACCCACACTGTTATGCCAACAGAACTACTCTCACAGCATTATGACCCCTAAATCACTGCGGCGTACATTAAATGGTGGTAAACCATTGACGATACATACCGCTGCACTCAAAATACACACACTCAAACAAAACAACACCACATAGGACAATTCAAACTACACACACCTGACACACATACACACACCACACCCACACACCAACACCACTATAAAACACACACCCACATTACCCACAACCCTTTACGAAGACAAACCATTGCCAACAGAGAGAGAGAGCAAGAGCACCCACACAACCAGAGCCACATAACATCATCACCTATACAGCATCCACACACCTTACATCACACACCCCAACAGATCACCCCACACACCCTCACCCACACCACTCACACTACACCCATGGCACCACAATGACACCCCAGGTTCTCTGAGGAGGGGCTAAGAGCCATGGTGGAGGAAATCAACTGGGTAGAGCCAGAGCGATTTGGATCACAGGTGCAGCAGACATCCATTGCTAGGAAGATGGAGCTATGGCGGAGAATCGTAGACAGGGTCAACGCCGTGGGACAGCACCCAAGAACAAGGGACAGCATCAGGAAGAGGTAGAACGACCTACAGGGGAAGGTGCATTCCACAGCAGCAAGACACCAACTAGCTGTACAAAGGACTGGTGGAGGACCCCCACCTCCTCCCCCACAACTAACAATGTGGGAGAAGCAAGTCTTGGCAATCATGCATCCTGAGGGCCTGGTAGGAGTAGGAGTAGGACTGGACTCTGGTAAGTCAAATCTCTATTACTATCACTCCCCTTGCCTGAAAGCCATCACAAACCCCTACCCTTAGCATCACTCCCATCGCTTCACCACCTCCCGCATACCCCACCATCACAACCCACTCATCCTCACACCAAGCCCAGCATGTAACACCAATGCATGGACACCCCTCACAGACCTGCATGGACACCTATCACCAATGCATGCACACTGGAGAGAATCACCTAGCCCACCAAATAGCAACTCACACAAAGGCAAATCGGCCAGGGCAACAACAACCATAGAGGGTAACACACCCATGCACATGATGTCACACGCAAAACAATAACACTTTATTTACATCCCCACAGGTCCCCCAGCCAATGTCACCGGAAAAGAGCTGCCAGCAACATCCAGTCCCCCCACAGAAGAGGCCCACAGTGAAGACAGCAGCTCTGCTCACCTGGATCTGGGTGACCAACCTGGCCCATCAGGGATCTCCAGACAGCCGGTTACCCAGGCACACTCTCACACCACCACAAAGCCTCCCCCCTCAGGTAACACCACCACAGCACCCACCCAGCTAGCCCATACCTCTGTCCCCAGGACACGTCTATCAGCAGTGTGTCCACCACTACAGGGAACCTGGGCCACCCCACAAACACAGGATGATCAGGGACATGGGGTCAATGGCAGTGGGCACACGGTTCAGGGGGCAGAGGCACAGGACAACAGGGAAGCTGGGAAGACAGACCCAGGGAACTGACTCTCCAGGAGGCACTCACCACGATCCTGGGAGCATACCAACATTTCCAGGATACGCTGGGCCAGATACTGGACAAGTTGCAGGAGAACATGCGGCTGCAGGAGGAACAGTACCTGGGGATCAGGGAGGACTTGAAGGACATCAACACCACCCTGGTCTCCATTGCAGGGGTGCTGGCAGACATGCCCACCACAATGATGGAGGCAGTGGCACCCCACCGGACCTCTGCCACTAGCCACACCGATGAACATCCCTCCACCTCCGCTGCCGCTAGTGTACAGGAGGCCCCGCCACAGGAACAACAGGCCACTAGCACCCCTCCCCTTGCAGAAGGAGAACTACCCACAAATGTTCCCTGCGATCCAGGCAGAAGCCAGAGACTATTGCCAAGACCTCGCCAGGAAATAAGACTCTCCTGATTGTCACCCTTGAGTCCCACTCTGTCACCCTGTCCACCTTGAACTGCCATTGCTCCCGTTCCTATGCCCCCTTGGACAATGCACCTGTGAAACAAATAGACTGGACTTTAACCTGGACTTTCCTCCACCATCAGCCCAGCCCATTGCACATCCCCATCTACTTCTTAGGACTTAAGGACTTAGTTCTTAGGACTAAAATTAAAACCCTTTGAAAAAATTCAAGTATGGAGTATGTCAAATGATTTAAGTATTTCTTTGTTTAACAAGGTTTAAACATTGAAAATCAACTGTACAGTAATGTATACATAGGAATGCCCTGTAGTTTGCTGCAGTCAAAACACCAGGAGCGATAGTGGGGCACAAATATCTGCAAATAGAGATGCCAAGGGGTACAGTGAGTGGCCATAGAAGTGGGAAAATCAGCCTGCGAGTGACAATGTCAAAGACAAAACAGTCATTTAAATGTGAAGTTACACTGTCTTACTTGTGTGTCATTGGAAGTATTTTAGAATTATTGCACTTCTGTTACCCTCATCCTCATCCTCTGCCTCCTCATCTTCACTGTCCACAGGGTCAACTGCTGCCACACCGCCACCTCCAGCCTCATCCTGCTGCAGAAAAGGCACCTGGCGACATAAAGCAAGTTTTTGCAACATACAGCATGCTACGATGATCTGGCAGACCTCCTTGGGTGAGTAGTACAGGGCTCCAACTGTTAGATGGAGGCAATGAAACCTGCCATTCAGGAGGCCAAAGGTCCTCTCTATAATTCTTCTTGTTTGCCCATGTGCCTCATTGTAACGTTCCTCAGCCCTTGTCCTGGGATTCCTTACAGGGGTCAGTAACCATGAGAGGTTGGGGTAACCAGAGTCACCTGTGAATAACGAGGGACTACTGTTAGACACACACTAGCCCTTAGGGCCCACACCATACCCATACACCAACATATACTGAGTGTGAACCAGGGCTCACCTATTAGCCACACACTGTGCCTCTGGAGTTGAACCATCACATATAGGATGCTGCTATTCCACAGGATAAAGGCATCATGCACAGACCCGGGATATTTTGCATTCATGTGGGAGATGTACTGGTCCACCAGGAACACCATCTGTACATTCATGGAGTGAAAGCTCTTTCAGTTTCTGAACACCTGTTCATTCCGCCAGGGGGGGGGGGAAGCAATATGTGTACCATCAATTGCTCCAATAATGTTGGCGATACGTCCCATTGCATAGAAATCAGCTCTTACTGTGGCCAAATCCTTCACCTGCAGGAAAACGATGTAGCTGCGCATGTGTTTAATCAGGGCAGACAACACTCTGGTCAGCACCATTGAGAACATTGGCTGAGACATTCCAGCTGCCAAGCCCACTGTCACTTGGAAGTAGCCAGTTGCCAGGAAATGGAGCACTGATAGCACTTGCACAAGAGGGGGGCTCCTGGTGGGATGAGGGATAGCAGAGATTAGGTCAGGCTCCAACTGGGCACACAATTATGTGATTGTGGCCCTGTCCAGTCTATAGGTGAGGATAATGTGCCTGTCCTCCATTGTCGCCAAGTCCCCCAGGGGTCTGTACACAGGGGTATGTCTCCATCTCCTATTCATCCGCAGCGTTGCAATTTAGGGGGCAAAATGGTGAGCAGCTGGTCAGTATCTCTTATTTCCAACCACTACACTTCACTGCATGTTGTGATTGTAACAGTATTTTGTTGAGATCTCCAAAAGGTGCATATGTGTACTGTGAGAGAGTTAGGAGCCATGGCCCCTGAAATGGCGTCCACCTGTCCTGTTTGGAGGGGCAGCTGGAAATGAGGCAATTCCGCTGACGTTGTGTGCCATTGCAGGAGGCAGTCAAAAACCACTGTGCAACTCCTCATTAGTTAACATTGGGCCCTATGTGGTACAATGGCCAATGATGATGTACGCCAGCAGTGACGGTATGCGCCACTGTGGATATCACTACCATTTTCTATCTGTTCACTCACGTGCTACCTGACCTTCAACAGGAGAGGACCTACACTGCATGTGCTGCAGTGACCTGTGTCTGGAACTGACCGTGGCTTGTGTCACTGGGGAAAGGGCCCCTGCTTTCACCTCGGCGGAGTTGGTAAGACTGGTGGATGGGATCCTACCCCAGTACCGAATGCTGTATGGGCCTCCAGACCAACAGGTGAGTACCCTGTGAGTACTATGCATGGGGCGTGAATGCATGAAGTGCTGTGTGTGAAGGCTTCATGTAGTGCGGGGTGGATGGGACCTGGGCAGTGTGCAGCATGCATGTATGGTGGGCCATGTCTGTGCTAATGGGGATGGGAAGGGGCATGGTGGGCCAGGACGGTCGGACTAATACCTTTCCCTGTGTTCATTTCCCTGCAGGTCAGCGCCCATCAGAAAAAGTGTATATGGCATGCCATCGCCAAGGACGTGCGGACCCTGCAGGTCTATGGCAGGCAGAGCACCCACTGTTGCAAATGATGGGAGGACCTGAAACGCTGGGCACTGAAGACAGCGGAGGCCCAGTTGCCTCCCAATGAGGAAGGGCTGCCCGTCGAACCCTGACCCCCCTGATGGCCTGCATACTGGCAGTGGCCTATTCGGAGCTGGATGGGCGCTTTGGGGGCATCACAACAGCCACAAGGGGGTGAGTATAGTGCCCCAATATACAACTTGCACCTGATGGGGTGGTATCCAGGTGGGGGATGTGGGCCTGTGGGAGCCTCTAGGCCAGTCCTGACATTGCAGAGTAGATCCCATGTTGGGCAGGGTTCTGATGTAAAATACCTTCAACCAAGCTAGTAGGCATCCACTACTGGGCAGGGGTCTGTGGGTCTCAGGTATGCTGCAATTGGCATTAGAAGTCCCTATCCAGGCCTGGTGACTAGCATTGTGGCTGGTAGAGCATTGCCTAGTGTGTAGGGCTGTTCCCTGTGTGTGTGTGTGTGTGTGTAGTGTACACCAATGGTGGTATTGTTGCCACCATTGACCAAGTGTATCCTTTGTCTCCTCCCCCCTTTTTGTTTTGTCACCCTGTCCTTATGTGCATTAGCATCATCTGGTGGAGGAGCAGAGGCACCGACAATGGAGGGAGCTGCATCCCACAGGACCCAGGAGGCCGAATCCACTGACCATGAGGGATGGAGGGTGAGGGGAGCACCACAGTGGAGACAGGAGGGGACAGTTCAGACACGGATTCCTCCTCTGATGGAAGCTCCCTGGTGGTGGCGGACACCTCTGTGCCCACCCCAACTACAGGTACAGCCGCCACCCTGTACCAGCACTGCCCTCCCAGCAGCCCCCCAGTGAGTTTCCTGTGTCAGCTTACCCAGGAGGGTGGGCATCTCCTTCGCCCCAGGCACCTCAGGCCCTGCCCCAGTTAGCCCTGCTGCCCTGATTGAGGAGGCTATTGACCTCATGAGATCCATCTCTGTTGGGCAGTCAACCATTGTGAATGCCATCCAGGGGCTGGCAGCCAAAATGCAACAGACAAATGCATTCCTAGAGGACATTCACATTGGCATGGCAGCCCAACATAGATCAATCCAGCCTTTGGCCTCCTCTCTGATGGCAGCCATTGTCCCTGTTTCTACCCTCCCCCCTCCAATTTCCTCTACCTAAGTCCATTCCCCTCAACCCCAACCTATCCCAAGCACACAGTAAGACGAGCATGCACCCAGGACAACACACAAGAGTGGACATGGCAAACACAAGCACCACACTTCATCCAACAGGCACTCACACAAACAGCATCCAGAATCAGACATACCAATATCCACTGTCTCCACTGTGTCCCCCTCCTCCTCGTCCTCCACCTCCCTCCCAGTTGCATCTATACTCACACCTGCATGCACTAAATCCAAACCCACTACCCCCATTACCAGCACACCTAACAGCACTCGCCCCTCACTGCCAGTCAGCACCCCCACTTCCATGCACACGTCCCCTGTGTCCTCTGCCACTGTGTCTGTGCCCCTCCTCCCAAAGTACACAAACGCAAGCACTCAGACACCCAACAGCCATCCACCTCACAACAGCATCCAGCCCAGGCACCTGCACCCAAACACAGCAGACTGACACCTTCTACAACCACTCCCTCTTCCTCCACTTCCAAACCATCTCCCTCTTACTGCACCGATGTCCCTAAGAAGCTTTTCCTCACCAACATTGACTTCTTCCCTAGTCCTCCCACCCGTCCCTTACGTCAGGCCAGGGTGGTCAAAACCCAGGTAAGCACTTCAGCCACCCAGTCCAGGGGCACAGTAGTGTCCACAGCTACACCAGGTGGGAGAGGAGCCGTGGCACCAGGCAGCCACACTGATAGGGTGCCTGCACCAAGTGCTGCAAGGAAGGGCAAGGAGGCACCCCCAGCTGCTGCTGGGAAGGCAAGGAGGCACCCCAGCTGCAAAAAGGAAGGGCAAGGAGCAATTCCCAGCTGCTGAGAGGAAGGGCAAGGAGCAGTTCCCAGCTGCTTCCAAAAGGAGCAAGGAGCCATCCCCAGCAGCTGACAGAAAGGGCAAGGGGCCTTCACCAGCAGGCAAAAAAGACATGAGGCCTAGAGCTGGCACTCAGTCGGAGCCCCCACCACCAACCATGGTGGTTCAGCCATCCGAGGCTACTGGGGAAGGGCTGAAGTCTCCCCCCACCACTGCCAGCACCACCACCAACACCGCCACCAGCACACTGCCAGCAGCAGCAGCCCCAGTGGGCAGCCATCGGAGGCTGCAGGGGATGGGCTGGAGCCTCCCCCCACCACTACCAGCACCGACACCAGCACCACTGCCAACAGCAGCAGCCCCAGTGGGCAGCTGTATGAGGCTGCAGGGAATGGCTGGACCCCTCCACCACAGCCAGCATCACCACCAGCACCACTGCCAGCTGCAACAGCCCCAGTGGGCAACTGTCTGAGGCTGCAGGGGATGGGCTGGAGCCTCCCCTGACCACTGCCAGCACTGACACCAGCACCACTGCCAGCAGCAGCCCCAGTGGGCTGCCGTACGAGGCTGCAGGGAATGGGCTGGAGGCCTCCACCATCACCAACACCACTGCCAGCTGCAGCAGCCCTAATGGGCAACTGTCCGAGGCTGCATGGGATCGGCTGGAGCCTACCCCAACAACTGCCAGCTCTGGCACCAGCACGGCCACTTCCACCACTGAGCATCTGTCACCACCTACGGATATTGTTTAGTCCTGCATCCATGGGCCGTAGTGTGGCCTGGCCCCCAGCAAATCCTGTGGGTCTGACACTCAGGTGAGAGACTGTGACTTTGCACTCCCCAAGATCTGCATCACAGGGCATCTTGCCCCCTCCAGAACCAGTGGAAGAAGCCATCTACTCACCCCATCCTTCCCAGGATGAAGCTCACTGGGCACAATGCCCCCTCCAGAACTAGTGGAGAAGCTATCCACTCATCCCATCCTCCCCATGATGAAGCTCACCGGGCACAATGCCCACTCCAGAACCAGGGGAGAAGCCCATCCTTCCCAGGATGAAGCTCACTGGGCACAATGCCCCCTCCAGAACCAGTGGAAGAAGCCATCCACTTAAGAGACTGTGGCCTTGCACTCCCCAGGACCAAGCAGTGGGCATATTACCCACTTGAGACACTGTGGCCTTGCACTCCCCAGGACCAAGCAGTGGGCAAGTCACCCACTTGAGAGACTGTGGCCTCGCACTCCCCATGACCAAGCAGTGGGCAAATCACTCACTTGAGATACTGTGGCATTGCACTCCCCAGGACCAAGCACAGGGCATGTTGCCCCCTCCAGGACCAGTGGCATTGTACCATCTTCTGGCTGAAGTGCCCCCCCATTTCCCATCCCCCTGTGGTGCCTGTCTATTTTCAAACTGATGCCCCTGCAGTGTTCTCTCCGTGTTGTTGCAGGAGTGAGGTTGGGCCTTGGACTTTGTGATGTGGCCCTGTGGCCCACGTACATTGAGGACTGGGCAGTGTCCCATGCATTGTATATATGTATATACTTTTTAATTTGGATGCACATATTTCACCTATATTTAGCTTATTACAGCCTTTTTACACTACAGTAATTGTCCTTGCATTATTCCTAAGGGGTACAGGGTGAACATGTTATGTTACTGCATCTGGATGTGTGTGAGGTGTTGGGGGTGGGGGTGTTGTGTGTTGCGTGTATGTCACTCTCTTTTTCCTCCCCCTCCCCTGTGTGCTAGACGGTAGTACTCACCGTGGTCGTCTTCACCACCATGGTGAACACATGCAACTTTGTGCTCCATGATGGCGTGGTTCTTCCTTGAGTGTCCAGAGGTGAGTCGTTTCCCTTCTGTGCAGTATTTCTGCCACGCTTTTGATGTTGTTGGTACCACCCCGGAAAAGGTGGCGGATAGGTGTGTCATATTACTGTGGGCGGTACATTGTCTTCCGACCGGCTGTTGGCGGTTACTGCTGTGGTGCCTGTTGGTTTAGCCCTGGCAGTTGGTGTGTGAAAGTGGCTGTCTGTCTGAGCATTTTCCGCCGTGGTCATAATTTCATATTTATTACTGCTGGCCTGTTGGTGGTATTACCGCCGCTTTATCACTGACCGCCAGGGTTGTAATGAGGGCCAATGTGTGTTTCAGACAAGTGTTGTGATACTCTGGGTCTCATTTACAACCCACTAGAGCCACAGGAGCTTCACTATTTGCCACCTTTCTGTCTTCTCATGTGTATGATACGTGAACAGTGAACATGCAGATGTGAGGGTACATGCATCTTGGGCTCACACTATGCACATGTCAAAATCCAACAGTTTGTGTAGCCACACAACTTAGGATAGCTGGTCCATGTGCTCAACAGGTTTATCCACATGATACCCTTGTGAAATGTGTATCCAGGGAAGCTGATGACTTTCCCTGGAATGTAGGCATATTTCCTAACCCATGGCAGTTAATTAGTGTGACAATTTGATGTGTGTCCCAAGGGGCATACATCAGACTGTCAGGTAACATGGGTTACTTTCAGTTCCATGTGCAGGCAAGTGTTGGGATGTGGTGGTCAGCCAAGTAACATGGATGTGTTTGTCATGACTTGCAAGTGAGTGGCATGTGTTCTTTACGTGTGATTCCTTCTGCCTTTTTCAATGGTGTGGTTAGGTTACATCACTTCTACTATCTTTGGTATCCTTTCATGTGTCAAAGTGCTCCTTCTGGCCAATATTTTGCTCATATCAGTGTGGTACATGTTACCATCTGTAGATACTTATGTACTGTATGAATTTGCAAGGATGTGGTTTCCATAAAACACCAGTCACTATGATGCATCTTTGCATTTCTCCATGCTCAGAGTTATGGGCCACACGAAGTCTGGGGCACATAGGGGGAACAGTGAGGTTGCAATTTCTAGCAATTTTCTTTGCACATACATTTAGACTGTGTATGTTACCTGCATATAGTGTTGCAAAGACTTCCATGTTAACATACACTCTGCATGGCAGGGCTGCTGTCAGACTGGGATGGGAGGCTACACATCAGTGCACCAGTGCCATGATAAACACCCCCAAAGCCCCCTGGGTTCTGGTGTGGCCCCAAGCTCAAAGGGACCCCCTCAGCACAGTGCACTGTGCACGGGCGGTAGGCCTCTAACTGTTTACAGAGTGGATGGAGCCCCATTAGGGAACTTTGCAGGAGGGACACCATCAAGTTTTGTTGGGCCACTGCAGTGCACAGTCAAGTGCAGGAATCCAACTACACAACTAAAGTTTCCTGCCCTATTATGTATTAGGGACTTATAGGTTGTTGATGTCAGCCGTGCCCTATTATGTACTAGGGACTTACAGGCTGGTGATTTCAGTGTTGCCCTTTTACGCACTAGTGACTTACCGGTTGGTGATGTCAGCCTTGCCCTATTATGTACTAGGGGCTTACAGGTTGTTGTTGTCACCTTTGCCCCATTATCTATTAGGGACTTACAGATTGTTGGTGTCAGCCTTGCCCTGTTATGTACTAGGGACTTACAGGTTGGTTATGTTGGACTTGTCTTATCATATTCTAGGGATTTACATGACTCTGTGTTTTTGTTTGTTGTTTATTCCTCTTATGCGTTGATATGTCATTGGTAGATAGTGAAACAGAGGCATGTCAGCGGACCTAGGGTACAGATAGTGACAGTTCCAACTTGCCTCACTCATACTTGTTTGTGCTGGCACAAAACACAAGGGGGGTTGCTGACAATGTGACTGGGATGTTTACTGTACTACACAATGTGGGTGATTATGTGTATAGACTTACATGGCTACAATGTTGTTTTGTGAAGTGAGTTTTTGATATTGTGTAGTCATTTCCACACATTGAAGCCAGATTGTGCACTGTAGACATCTAGGGCAACGTTGCTGGCACTGTTTGTGCAACTTGTCCTTGTTCCTCAGGTTCCTTATTCTCACTGTTCAGTCCTTCATGCACGTCATAGTATTTAATTCATGTGAAATTTACCAAAGGAATTTGCTTCTTCTACAGGGTAAGCAATATGTGCCATACCATTTCCGTTGTTTGCCAAATGAGTGACTGACACCCAACCATCTTTCAAGTGTTGTAACTTGTCACCTGTGATTGTGACATTCAGACATTAAGTTGTGACATAGCAGACACTGACCTACTGTTGTAGGTACTTATTGTTCTTATACTACCTAGGCCAGGTCATCACATGTTTTGTTCAATTTGGCTGCTGTCAAATGTCAAACAGACAGACTTGTGTGATAAGTATGTTAGTATGCAACTTTATGTTCAACAGGCAATGCACACATTACACCCACACAATCATGTATTATTAGTGAAATGTGTGGAGTTAATTGGTCCTCCTGAGTGTGGGTGAGTTGATAAGGTATGTGAAAGTGACAAAAGTACTACAAGACACATCTGTTTTCAAGTGATTAATTTAACAATTTGTGCTCAGTGATGAATAGAGTACAGTCTCTAAGTTAAGAAGTTGTGCACAATATTGTCCCTTCTGTATGCTCCAGCAGCAGAATTTTGTGCTTTCCCATTCCCATGTTGTGCATAATCATCCTCATCCTCCTGCCTGGGGACCTCCGCCTGTTCATCCCAGGGGATATTAGTGTGAACACAGATGTTGTGCAAAATTGCATAGACTAGTATTATTTTGCACACAAAGGGTGATGCATATAACAGCCTTCCTCCAGATACAACAAGCCAGGTGAGAGACTGTGACCTTGCACTCCTCAATTAGGGACTCAGGATGCCAAATGTCCTCTCCATCACATTTCTAGTCCTTTTATGTGCGTCATTGTAAGCCTTCTTAGCATCGGTTTTAGTGGCTGGATGCCGTAACCTTGGTCCACTGCAATGGAAGAGGAGAGGCAGTGTCAGACTTGCACTTGGGTTTCTTTCTAACTGGGCTGGCACAGTATTTGCCAATGAAGTTGAGAATCAGACTTGCATCTGGCATTGTGTGGGTTCCTGTTTGTATGCATGATTGTACTGGTGTGTGGTGGTGAATTTTCCAGTCAAGGGTACAGCCTCAGGGGCATGATGATTGTGTGCTTTATGTGGCATGACAGTTCACCCAGGCGTAATATATGTGATCTTGCAGATTATTGTACATTTGTCCTATAATTTATGACCTGCAAAAGAGCCATGTAGTATGATTTTGACTGTATTTTGTGTGGTGTGTGCCATGAGATGGGTGTTATGCCCTGTGTGTTGTATGTGAACCCTCCCCCGGACATGGTACTGGATGTTCAAGGACTGCAAGAGGAAGTTAACTCTGTAGCTGCAATGACAGTGTAGAACTCTTGATTTATTGGCATCACAGAAGGGGGGTCTGTGGACTCATCAATGAAAGTTGTTAATATATCAACAGATCTGAAAATGTGGAGACTGACATCACTAGAATAAAGGGAGTTGTGGTGGTATTCACAAAGGGGGCAAGGGAAACCTTGAGGGCCTAGCATGGTTGTGGTCCTGGCTGCCCACAGAGTGGATAAAAAAGGTGGTGATAGCAACTATAGGCTCGATCATTGCCATCATCCTGCGACTGTGCCCATTGCAATGTTGTTGCTCTTTGATACAAAAGATATGTCGACAAGGTCTATTCACTCTATCATCAGCCATGGTATTGCCACCAACAGAGCACGTGATGGCTCAGATGTATCAGAAGATGCAGGAGGACGAAGGTGATAAAAGACAAGAAATTAATGGACTCATGTCAGTAAACGTGTAATCTCTGAGCTATCGGGAGCAAAGGCTCCTTTGGCTGAAAGGGGGAATTGAGAGGAAAATCAAATTAAATATTAAACTCCTGAGTACTGAACTTTTCAACCCAGTTACAGTGAAACTGGTGAACTGTTGACTGAACTTTTGGCACTTTGAAGTACTGAACATTTGGATGCACACACCTGCTTCTGCTTTTCCCTGCCTGCCTTGAGCCCTGCGAGACCATGGGTTCAGTAGGTGTATGACTGCCTTGATTGGAGTTTGAATCAGATAAGATGAAGAGCAGGTTCTGGGGTCTCTCAAGTGTCACGGGAAAATGCCAGAGCCCATCTGTTACTCTCATTCCTAGGATAAGTTTGATTTATGTTCTGAACAGTCTCTTGAACATTCCTGCCCATCACATGTAACCTGCCAAAAATGTATGAATATGAGCTCCATGAAGTGCTCTGTGTGACACGTTCTCTGACCTATGCTGAGTGTGTTACATCGCATTGTACAATGCAATAAACCTATGATGCTTTTTAACAGACACCTTGCCTGCAGTTCATTGGCTCACTCCCAGGTTGAACTGGCGAGACTCTGATTACACTCAGGGTCAGTTCAGTAACAACTTCCTGTTACCCTGCATTGGTAATTCCACCCCTTACCCTGATGCATTTCTGAAGAATGACATTGAAAACATGTTTACTTAAATTGAAAAGGCTTTTTGAAATGACACAGATTAGTATAGGTAGATTCTTTAACCAAGCCTGTTACATCAAAGTGCTGTAAATAAAACACCAAACTAAAGGCAGTACAGAGTTGAGGTATCTTTTCAGTCAATCTAGAATAGGATTCACTTGAGCTCACTGATACTGAATGTGCTCACACACTTGAACATGGTTTACATCATTAATAGATAATGTGGTCATTACAACCCTGGTGGTCGGTGTTAAAGCGGCGGTAAGACCGCCAACAGGCCGGCGGTAAAAATTTTGCAATTACGACCGTGGCGGAAACCGCCAACAAAGACAGCCACTTTAACACTCCGACCGCCACGGCGGTACAAACAAACAGCACAGGTGTCACCGCCAACAGACAGGCGGAGGACAAAGTACCGCCCACAGTATCACAACCTACCAATCCGCCACCTTTTCCGGGGCGGATTTACCGCAGATAAAAACACAGTGGAAACAGGATTCTGAAGGAAAAATGCTCACCTCTAAACACCCCACGAGGAAATAAGACACCATGGAGCCGGAACTCCAAATTCTCCCTGCGATAGTCTTCCTGCTCCTCTACCAGGAGCACGAACGCCGGCTGCGAAGACCACAGTGAGTACTGCATCTACGAAACAGGGGAGGGGGGAGGGAAAAAACAGGGACACACACACGCAACACCCCCACCCCCACCCCCACCCCCACCCTCATCCACGACAACACACACACTAATACATATTGATACATCACAGTTACACCACCAACCCCCCTGGAAGAATGCAAAGACAAAAGGAAATGAGTGTAAACATTGTAATTTATTAAAATCAAGTAGGCAAAAAAATATATATATATACACCATTAACAAAATATACACCAAGCATAGTAGTCCAGGTAGTGCTCCAATTAAGTCCGTGGAACACTGGGCCCACACGGTATGGGCGAGGCCACACAAGATCCCCGACCATGACGGAGAGAACACTGCAGGGGCATCAGAGAGCAAGAAAACAGGCACCTCAGGGGGAGGAAAGGTGGGGGGCACCTCAGCCGCTTGAGTGCATGACGCCAAATCCACGAGAGGGCCACATGCCCACTGTTCAATCCTGGGGAGTGCAAAGCCACAGTCTCTCAAGTCTCTACAGTGGGTGGGTTGCCCACTGTTCCATCCTGGGGAGTGCAATGCCACAGTCTCTCAAGTCTCTACAGTGGGTGGTTTGCCCACTGTTCCATCCTGGGGAGTGCAAAGCCACAGTCTCTCAAGTCTCTCCAGTGGGTGGTTTGCCCACTGTTCAATCCTGGGGAGTGCAAAGCCACAGTCTCGCAAGTGTCACAAGTGGGTGATTTGCCCACTGTTCCATCCTGGGGAGTGCAAAGCCACAGTCTCTCAAGTCTCTCCAGTGGGTGGTTTGTCCACTGTTCAATCCTGGGGAGTGCAAAGCCACAGTCTCTCAAGTGTCACAAGTGGGTGGTTTGCCCACTGTGCCATCCTTGGGAGTGCAAAGCCACAGTCTCTCAAGTCTCTCCAGTGGGTGGTTTGCCCATTGTTCAATCCTGGGGAGTGCAAAGCCACAGTCTCTCAAGTCCATCCAGTGGGTGGTTTGCCCACTGTTCAATTCTGGGGAGTGCAAAGCCACAGTCTCTTAAGTCTCTCCAGTGGGTGGTTTGCCCACTGTTCAATCCTGGGGAGTGCAAACCACAGTCTCTCAAGTCTCTGCAGTGGGTGGTTTGCCCACTGTTCCATCCTGGGGAGTGCAAAGCCACAGTCTCACAAGTGGATAACAGTCTCCACTGGTTCTGGAGGGGGCATTGTGCCCAGAGTGCTTCATCCTGCTTAGGACAGAGGTAGTGGATGGATCTCTCCACTGGTTCTGGAGGGGGCATTGTGCCCAGAGTGCTTCATTCTGCTAAGGACAGAGGTAGTGGATGGATCTCTCCACTGGTTCCGGAGAGGGCATTGTGCCCAGAGTGCTTCATCCTGCTAAGGGCAGAGGTAGTGGATGGATCTCTCCACTGGTTCCGGAGCGGGCATTGTGCCCAGAGTGCTTCATCCTGCTAAGGACAGAGGTAGTGGATGGATCTCTCCACTGGTTCTGGAGGGAGCATGGTGCCCAGAGTGCTTCATTCTGCCCGTGACGGACTCAGTATCGTCAGTGCCCTTGGCGCTCATGGGCCAGTGTTGCTTGAGACGGCGGTGCTCTGTTCAGCGGTGCTTGAGACGGCAGTGCCCTGTTCAGCGGTGCTTGAAACGGCGGTGCCCTGTTCAGCGGTGCTTGACATTGTGGTGCCCTGTTCAGCGATGCTTGGAGCGGCGGGCTCCTTTGCAGTGACTCAGCTGCTGGCGGTCCTCTCTAGCCCAGCGGGGCTTGTGCTGGCGGTCCTCTCTAGCCCAGCAGGGCTTGTGCTGGGGGTCCTCTCTAGCCCAGCGGGGCTTGTGCTGGTGGTCCTCTCTGTCCCAGCAGGGCTTGTGCTGACGGTCCTCTCTAGCTCAGCGGGGCTTGTGCTGGTGGTCCTCTGTAGCCCAGCGGGGCTTGTGATGGCGGTCCTCTCACGCCCAGCGGGGATGACGGCTGTGGCCTCCTGGTCAGCGGGGATGACGGCTGTGGCTTCCTGGGCAGCGGGGATGATGGTGGTCTCCTCCACCGTGCTGCTCTTGTCAGACTTTCCTGGTTTCTTGAGGCCCTTCCCCACCTTGGAAGGTGTCACAGCTGACTCCACACTCCCACCGGGACTCCTGGGAGCGACTTTGGTGGCTGGAGTCTTCCCCCCTCTCCCACCGGGCACTGGCCAATTTCTAATGCTTAACAGGTGGGGGACTGTCTATGCTGTGGATCAGTGCCACACTGGCTGCCCTGATGGCAGGTGCACTCCAGATTCCAGTGACTACAGGCACCACTGGTCCCGGGGATGTTGTGGCTGAGGTGCTAGTTCAGGACCTAGGAGACGGACGGTGTGGGGGAGGTGTGGGAAAGAGGTCAAGGTTGCACAGGAAAGGTTTTGGGAGACACTGGGACGGGTAGCTGGAGGGGGTTTGGGAGTTGAGGAAGAGGTTGTGGTTGTAGGAGGTGTTCGTTTGCTGACTTTGGGTGAAGGTGCATGCGCTGGAGGCTGTCGTGAGGTGGATGGCTGTTGGGTGGGTGTGTGCCTGCGTTTGTGTATCTTGGGAGGGGGTGTCACAGACACACTGGGAGAGGACACAGGGGACGTGTGAATGGTAGTGGGGGTGGTGACTGCACGTGAGCGAGGTATGGTGGTGGGTGTGCTGGTAGTAGTGGCTGTAGAGGTAGTGCATGCAGGTGTGAGTATAGATGAGACTGGGAGGGAGGAGGGAGACGAGGAGGAGGGGGACACAGTGGAGGCAGTGGATGTTGGTGTGTCTGCATGTGTCTGATGCTTGCTTGAGTGCCTGTGGGATGTGTGGTGCTTATGTTTGCCTGAGCTTCCCTTGTGTGTTGACGTGTGTGCATGCTGGTCTAGAGGTGTGCTTGGGATAGGCTGGGGTACAGGGGATTGGCTGTGGGTGGGGGAAGTTGGAGGGGGAGGCTTGACACAGGGACAATGGCTGCCATCAGTGCTGAGGCCAGAGTCTAAAAAGCTCGCTAAGGGCCGAATGACCAGAATGAATGCCCCCCAGGAATGCATTTGTTTGTTGCAACTGCCTTTCTACACCCTAGATGGCATTCAAAATGATAGACTGCCCAACAGTGAGGGACCTGAGGAGGTCAATGGCCTCCTCACTGAGGGCAGCAGGGGTGACTGGGGCAGTGCCTGAGGTGCCTGGGGCGAAGGTGATGTCCACCCTCCCGGGTGAGCGGGCACAGGGCAAAGGCTGAGGGGCTGCTGGGAGGGCGGTGCTGGAAGGGGGGTGGCGGCTGTATCTGTAGATAGGGGGAGCTCCCATCAAGGGCGAGTCCGTGTCACTGGTCTCAGCTCCTGTTCCCGCTGTGGAGCTCCCCTCACCCTCCGTCCCACTGGTGAAGTCCGATTCCGTAGTGTGGCCCTCCATGGCCATGTGGGATGCAGCCCCCTCGCGCTCCAGTGCCACTGCTCCTCCGCCTGATGATGCTAATGCACACAAGAACAGGGAGACCACAAAAAGGGGGGGGGGGACGGCAGAAGAAAGACATGTTGAGTGCATGCATTACCACTACCGTTGGCGGACACGACAGACACACAAGCCCCCTGCACTACGCCGCGCTCTTGGGCTCCACAATTAAATTCCTGTGAAATGGCCTACTAGGCTATGGACGACATCTGCACACATGGATGGCACAGGGGCATGACTAGGTGTACTTGGCACTCTACAGAGGTGCGGTTGGGTGCCACGTGGCCTGCCTTACGGAGGGACCTTGCGTACGGAACTCGCCCTGGCCTAGGGAAACCCACAGCCCACCTCCCCCACCCAGACCCCCCCACTGCGCGCAAAATCAGCAGAATGAGAGTGTACTCACCCCCTTGTGGCTGCTGTGATGCCCTCAAGCGCCTATCCAACTCCGGGTACGCCACCGCCAGGATCTTGAACATCAGGGGTTCATGGTGCAACGGGAACCCCTCCCACATTGGGAGGCCATCCCCAGCTGGGCCTCCGCCGTCTCCTTGCTCCAGCGGCGAATGTCCTCCCATCTTTTCCGGCAGTGGGTGCTCCGTCTGTGGTAGACCCCCAGGGTCCGGACGTCCTTGGCGATGGCACACCAAATATATTTTTTCTGGTGGGAGCTGGCCTGCATGATTTGTACAGGGGAAGAGAAAGTTATTACCAACTGCACCGTCACAGACATTGGCCCCCATTGATTGATTGATTGAAGTGATAGAAAATGGCGGTCATGTCCGTGGCGGTGCGTACCGTCACCGCCTGCGTACATCGTCATTGGCTCCTGGGACCCATAGGGTCCAATTTTAACCAAAGCAGCATTGCGCCGCGGTCTTCGACCGCCTACCGCGATGGAGTACAACGCCAGCACAGTTACCTCACATTACATTGTCCCACTTTAGCGGTCAGGCAGCTGCCATTTCAGGGGCCCACATGGCTTCATTTTCAACTGCGTCACACATACCTAGGCCTAGACTCAACACACATACAGGCCACTTTTTAGATTATGATTGGTGTTCTGTGTAAGCCGTGGGTACGTACCTCTGAGTTGTTTGAATCTGTGCTTGCTGTTGTCCTTCATAGGCACCGTCCGCTGGGACATGTGAGGAGATGGCGGCATCCTCCGGTGTACCGACTGATGTTGGACCTGTCTACAATGGAGGAAAGACATGTGATCATCACATACAGGCTTGACCTTCCACAATCCAGGAACTGTGTACCCAGTTGGAGCCAGACCTGATGTCAGCTATCCACCATCCCACAGGAATCCCCCCTCAAGTGCAGGTGCTGTCAGTGCTCCATTTCCTTGCAAGTGGGTCATTTCAAACAACTGTGGCCATAGCATCAGGGATGTCCCAGCCTATGTTTTCCAACGTGTTGTCCAGAGTGTTGTCTGCCCTGCTGAAACACATGCGGAGCTACATCATTTTCCCTCAGGTGGAGGATTTGCCTACAGTGAAAGGTGATTTCTATGCCCTGGGACATATCCCCAACATCATAGGTGCCATTGATGGGACACATGTGGCTTTGGTCCCCCCCAACAGGAGTGAACAGGTGTACAGAAACCGGAAGAGTTATCATTCGATGAATATACAAATGGTATGTTTGGCAGACCAGTACATCTCCCATGTGAATGCCAAGTTCCCTGGCTCAGTGCATGACACCTACATCCTGCGGAATAGCAGCATCCCTTATGTGATGGGTCAACTCCAGAGGCACTGTGTGTGGCTATTAGGTGAGCACCTGGAAGCTAGTCAGTGGGAATGGTTGTCTGGGTCTGAGGATATCCCTCCAGGTTAGTGTGTGTCTAACAGTTGTCCCTCGCCATTTGCAGGTGACTCTGGTTACCCCAAAGTGTCATGGCTACTGACCCCAGTGAGTAATCCCAGGACAAGGGCAGAGGAACGCTGCAATGAGGCCCATGGGCGAACTAGGAGGGTGATTGAGCGGACCTTTGGCCTCCTGAGGGCCAGGTTCAGGTGCCTCCATATGACAGGTGGATCCCTATTCTACTCACGAAAGAAGGTGTGTCAGATCATCGTGGCCTGCTGTATGCTTCACAACTTGGTTTTACGACGACAGGTGCCTTTTCTGCAGGACGATGGTCCAGATGGCAGTGTTGTTGCAGCTGTGGAGCCTGTGGACAGTGAAGACGAGGAAGCAGAAGAAGAAGACATGGAAAACAGGGACTCAGTGATCCAGCAATATTTCAAGTGAAACACAGGTAAGAATACAAACCTGCCTACTACATGTACTTAAACACTACTACCTCTCTACTGTCTGTCGTTTTCACCCAGTGTAAGGTCACTGAGTTGTCATTTTCCCTTACGATTTCACAGATGTGGGTCCCACAGTGTGACATCTGCTTTGATTCCTCATGGACTACAGCTGTGTGACATAGGTATGTTGACATTGCAAATGAAAGAGCTTTTTGCCACAGTGAGTGCTAATACAGTATTCCGAAATCACAGACTGACTCCAGATTGTTTTGTGCTTTAAGTGTGTTTATTTTAGTGCTCAATATTGGAGGGAGTTGTAAAATGGTGAGGGGTGATGGTGGAGGAATGTCCATGGCAGAGTTCAGTCTATTAGTCGCACAGGTGCATTACTCTAATAGGCATACGAAGTGGAGCTGGGGCAGTTTAAGGATGGACAGGGTGACAAAGTGGGACAGTAGGATGACATTCAGGGTGGTCTCATTTCTTGGCGGGAGTCTTGGCATCGTACTCTGTCTTTGTCCTGGATCTCAGGGAACGTTTGCGAGGTAGTTCTCCCTCTGCAGGGGGTGGGGTGCTAGTGTGGTGGTCCTGTGGCGGTGCCTCCTGTCCACAAGCGCCAGCGGAGGTGGTGGGCAGTTCATCGTCCATGCTAGTGTCAGGGGCTCCTTGTAGTGCCACAGTGTCCCTCCTGGTGTTGAGTACTTCCTTCAGCACCCCTACGATGGTACCCAGGGTGGAATTTATGGCTTTAGTTTCTCCTTGAAGCCCGAATACTGTTCCTCCTGCAGGCGCTGAGTCTCCTGAAACTTGGCCAGTACCGTTGCCATCGTCTCCTGGGAGTGGTGGTAGGCTCCCATGATGTTGGAGAGGGCCTCGTGGAGAGTGGGTTCCATGGGCCTGTCCGCCCCCTGTCGCACAGCAGCCCTCCCAGTTCCCCTGTGTTCCTGGGCCTCCCTCCCCTGGACCGTGTGCCCACTACCTCTGCCCCCAGGTCCCTGTTGTTGTTGGGGTGGTGGGTTATCCTGGGTTCCCTGTAGTGGTGCACACAGCTGATTGACGTGTCCTGGGGACGGAGGTATGGGCCCGCTGGGTGGGTGCTGTGCTGGTGTTTCCAGAGGGGGGAAGGTCTGTGGTGGCCTGTGACTGGGTGAGGGGAACTGACTGTCCAGAGGTCCCCGATGGGCCGGACTGGTCATCTAGATCCAGTTGGACAGAGGTGCTGTCATCACTGTGGGCCTCTTCTGTTGGTGCTGTGGACATGTGTTGACTCTCCTGTCCGGTGACGTTGGGTAGGGGTCCTGCAGGGGTATAAAGGGATGTATATTACATTTGTGTGTGCCATGGTGTGCAATGGATGGGTGATCGTGTACCCCAGTGCTTGCATTCCTGTGTGGGACCTTGTGTGATGGTGGTTTAGGGGGGTGCATGGGTATGTGCAGTGGGCATGCTTTAGTGATGGGTGTCCATGCTTTGTTGTTGCATGCAGGGCTTGGTGTTAGGATGTGTGGTTTGTGATGCTGGGACATTTGTGAGGAGTTAGAGTGATGGGGGTGAGGGTGAGGGTGGGGGTATGTGCTGGCATGCAGGTAGGGTGGGGAATGTAATAGTAAAGATTTGACTTACCAGAGTCCATTCCTTCACCTACTCCTGCGAGGCCCTCAGGATGCAGAATCGCCAAGACTTGCTCCTCCCATGTTGTTAGTTGTGGGGGAGGAGGTGGGGGTCAGCCGCCAGTCCGCAGAACCGCCAGGTAGTGTCTTGAGACCACGGAACACACCTTCCCCCGTAGGTCGTTCCACCTCTTCCTGATGTCCTCCCGATTTCTTGGGTGCTGTCTCACTGTGTTGACCATGTCCACTATTCTTCTCCATAGCCCCATCTTCCTAGCTATGGAGGTGTGTTGCACCTGTGCTCCCAATAGCTGTGGCTCTACCCGGACAATTTCCTCCACCATGACCCTGAGCTCCTCCACCGAGAACCTGTGGTGTCTTTGCCGTGCCATGGAGTGGTGTAGGTGATGTGTGGGGTGGTGTGTGGGGTGATAAGTGTGCTGATATGTAGTGGTGTGTAGTGTGAGGTGCATATAAGTTATGTGGGTGATGGTGCTGTGTGCCTGTGGATGCTAGTATTGTTGATGGTGGTGTCTCTCTCTGGCCTTCTCTCAGTAATTGTTGTCATAGGGGTTTGTGGGTAATGTGGGTGTGTGTTTTATATTGTACTGGGTGTGTGGGATTGGTGTGTGTGTATCAGGTGTGTGCATTTAGAATTGTCCAATGTGGTAGTGTTTTGTATATGTGTGTGTATATTGTGCGCAGCAGTGTGTACCGCCAATGGAATACTGCGGTTGAAAGACCGCCGCGTGGATTCGTGGGTCGTGATAGTTTGGGCGTATTTCTGTTGGCGTGACAGTGGAGGTTTTGTTTTCGCCAGTTTATCACTGATCTTTGGTGTGGCGGACTTGTGTGGGTGTCTGAATTTTGGCGGATTCCGTGCTGTGGGTCATAATAGCTGTGGCAGATTTCCACGGCCGCAGTGGTGTGTTGGCGGTCTTCTGCACGGCGGTAAGCGTCTTTTACCGCCAATGTTGTAATGACCGCCAATGTTGCTTAGGAGCAAATATCTCTTCACAGGAGAAATATTCTCCAGAAGTGAAATAATATAAATGTACTCTTTTCACAACTGGAAAATAGCCTTTGTGCAGCACTTAAAATTCCCAAGAGAATTTCATATTTACTCCTGAGAAGCATTGAAAATGTGCAGCTTTCATTAGTACCACTGAATCCTCCCATACAACAGTCACAAAACAATTTGAAACTCAGAATCAATAGAATTGCAGGAGTACTCCTTATACGCTGCAGCACTGACAGCTTTGCCAGGGTGTTCATAATAATACATTTTCCCCATGAAAAACTCCTTGCCACTACAACCACAATGAATTTTGCAGGTGTTTCCTTCCCACTCTGACCATGAAAATATGTTTAAACCAGCCCTTGTAAGGAGACAATATCCATAATTTTCTTTTGTAGAAATAAGAACCAAGTGCACACAAGGTTCCATGTTATCCCTGTCCTGCAATGCGCATTCACCATGGATGAAGTACACAAAACAGCAAATGAAGGAATTCTTGAGTTAATAACCACTGGTAATTACTCAGGCTACATCCCAGTCTATTGCTAATTTGCACACCATGCCACCTCACTTTGGACCCAGCCATATGCATCTCCAGTAGGAGCAGTCCAGTCCAAACTTCCAGGCCAGGTCTTCCCTGAACCAGAACGTAAGCAACCAATACCAGGTCGCCATGGTCATCAGTCGGGTGCAGCTTGGTGCAGATGTTCATCTGTCAGTATATAGCTTTAAAAGCTAGTAAACACTAAAAACTGAGAATTTCATGAAATGGAATGTCAAGTGGGTAGACAGGCAAATACAATGTTAATGTAAATTAAATTAACAGACTTTGGCCCTCATTCTGACCTTGGCGGGCGGCGGAGGCCGCCCGCCAAAGTCCCGCCGTCAGGTTACCGTTCCGCGGTCGAAAGACCGCGGCGGTAATTCTGACTTTCCCGCTGGGCTGGCGGGCGGTCGCCTTCAGACCGCCAGCCAGCCCAGCGGGAAAGAGGCTTCCACGATGAAGCCGGCTCGGAATCGAGCCGGCGGAGTGGAAGCTGTGCGACGGGTGCAGTTGCACCCGTCGCGTATTTCACTGTCTGCGCAGCAGACAGTGAAATACATGTAGGGGCCCTCTTACGGGGGCCCCTGCAATGCCCATGCCAGTGGCATGGGCACTGCAGGGGCCCCCAGGGGCCCCGCGACCCCCCCTACCGCCATCCGGATCCCGGCGGTCTGACCGCCGGGATCTGGATGGCGGTAGGGGGGGTCGGAATCCCCGCGGCGGTGCAGCAAGCTGCGCCGCCGCGGAGGATTCAATGGGGCGGCGGTACACTGGCGGGACCCCGCCAGTGGTGCCGGTCCGACCGCGGCTTTACCGCCGCGGTCGGAATCCCCATTGGAGCACCGCCGGCCTGTCGGCGGTGCTCCCGCGGTCCTCCTCCCTGGCGGTCAAAGACCGCCAGGGTCAGAATGACCACCTTTGTCCCTAAATATAAGTTTAGAAATACATTCTGATTGTTGCTCAAACTCGAGTTTATGCACTGTTTGTAATTCTAAGTTCTGCGATATTTGCCTTTTTGTTGTTTTCCCATGACATACTTCAGTAGTCAAACCTGCTGAAATTTATCAGGGAAAGAGGCGTGGACAAAAGCTAAAGGATGAGGAATTTAGTAAAGTTATAGCAATTGCTAGCGAAATATTTGGATTAGGGGTAATTAAAAACAGCTAATAAATATCTCTTCTTAGACTAAGGGTATTTGCCAGACGTTTTATATACATCAACGACATAAGGCTCACTTGTAACTGGGGCCTAAAAGTACCGTCAATGCTAACGGTATTGATATTCACAAAGACCTACATTGAGTTTTACATGTTTACCAGCATTTCTAATGTAAAGCGAAATCATCAAAACGGAGAAAATGTTTTGAAAGCCCTTCATTTTCACAGTCTTTTGATAAAATTAATGTCTACAATTAGGACCATAAACTGAAATAAGGCGAAGGGGAAAAATAATCTGAAAATCCAAAACGTTTAATCTTATATTTGCAGATATTCAAAAACGAAAGGATAGGACGCGTTTTCTTAACTGTAACCATAAAAAAAAGAATCGATAGCAAATGCGCAAATTGCAGTTGGTTCTCTCAGTTTCATCCTCCCTAAATAGATACAATTAGTGTTCATTATTATGACATTAGCATCGTACCACCTGTTACTTTACTGATATAAAGTCACAAAACTCTGACACCAAGTTATTGATAATAATAAAGACATGTTTCTGTGTTCCATACATTTAATCATTACCAAGCAACTAGATAACACTTTCTCATCCTTTATGAACTGATCAAACAGCATTTTCCTAGGTAAAACCTAATTGGCTTACACCCTTTAAGCCTGTTAAATGTTGTCACCATGGCTAGGGAGAATTGTAAGGTGCCTCTGTTATCTTTGACCAATTCTCTGGAACCCCTGACGTCCTGGAACGGTCCATCCGGTATGAATTTCACAGGGGTGGAACGCACAGTAATCACTGTTTGAAAAAGTCTTCGCTTAATGAACTGCATATGCTGCTGCTCCATCCGTTGTTTTTAATCACATTCCCGCTGCGTTAGTAATCAACTACTTGTTCATCCTGTGCTGGTCTCTCCTGACACTTGTTTCAAAAGTCTTCTCACTCACTCTATAAAACATTTGTAGGAAATAAATATTCAAAAATAATGCGGGAGTACAATATGGTTCCGATATTCCTTTTTGTTTATAATTTTGTTACGAGAAGTAAGTGTAAGGAAAGATCCACTCTGCTAGCCTACTGCTCCTCATACCTAAACTATCTATTGCAATGCATTGGAAGCAGTGGTTCTGGAACAATTGTAAGAGTGAGGGCGCTGTCATCAGTATTAAGTGATTGAAGTAATAGGGATTGTGAAACATCTAGCATCACAGAGAGCAAGTTTAGCAAATGACTTTTGCCCATTCAGCAGGAGAGGGTAAAAAATATGCTATGTAACTGGTGGTATGTAACACAATGTTGTAAATAAATTACAAAGCATGGTATGGTAGCACATTGCTATTTACATTGAAAGGGCCACTAAATTTGTACAGGTATGTAGTCTTACTGCTAGTTGGACTTGGCCCTTTTTCCAGGGTCATCTCCAAACTGTTTGCCTCCTTCCTCCTGTTTTTCCTGACCAGTTTTTGTTGGCTTTACCACGCTAGGCGCTTTTCCACTGCACACTAGTGCTAAAGTGCATATGCTTTCTGTGTAAATTGTATTGTGATTGGTTTATCCATGATTGCCATTTTTGATTTACTAGTAAGTCCTTAGTAAAGTGCACTAGAGGTGCCTAGAGCATGTAAATCAAATGCTGCTAGTGGGCCCGCAGCGCCGATTGTGCTACCCACATAGGTAGCTCTGTAAACATGGCTCAGACCTGCCACTGCTGTGTCTGTATGTGCAGTTTTAACTTGACAATTCGACCTGGCAAGTGTACCTACTCGCCTGGCCCAAACCTTCCATATTTGTATAGGTACGGCACCCCAAAGGTTGGCCCTTGGTAGCCCCATCGGCATGGTGCATTGCATGTTAAAGGTGGGACATGTACTGATGTGTTTTATATGTCCTAACAGGGAAATACTGCCAGATTCAGTTTTCACTGTTGCAAGGCCTATCTCTCTCATAAGTTAACATGGGGGCTGCTTTAAAATATTCTTTAAGTGCAGTTTCCCTTTGAGAGCAGATGGAGATTGGAGTTTGGGGTCTCTGAACTCGCAATTTAAAAATACATCTTTTAGTGAAATTGGTTTTCAGATTGTTAGTTTGAAAACGCCACTTTTTAGAAAGAAGGCATTTTCTTACTTTAACTATTCTGTGACTCTGCCTGTTTGTGTAGTCCCTGTCAGCGTCAGACTGACAGTTGGGCTGTTTGTGAATCTCCTCTAGACAGTGATACAAAGGGAGCTGGGGTGTTGTCTGCATATCCTGATGAGCCATCTGGACTAGAGTGGAGGGAGGAGTTGTCACTTACACCTGAATGGGCTGTGCCTGCCCTCACACAATGCAGTCTCCGCCCCCCTGGTCTGTGTCTGGGGCCTGGTCTATGCAATGCAGGATCCTGTAAACAACAGAGGCTTTTCTTTGAAGTTGGGCAACTTCAACGGCAGAAAGGGGTATAAGTATTGGACCCAAAGCCCCAGACTTTAGATTTGCTTCTGGAACCAAGAGGAACCCCTTCCAAGGAGAAGAGCTGAAGAGCAGAGGAGAAGTGCTGTCCATGCCTGTGACTGTGCTTTGTTGGGCTATCCTGCAGTTGCTGTGTCTGCCCTTGAAAGGGGACAAAGACTGGACTTTGTGGTATATTCCTGATTTTTTTGCTTGAATGTTTTTATTATTATTATTCATTTAAGTCTTACCCGGTGTAGTTTCGGCAATTTAACTCACTGTATAAGTACATAGTTTGGATACATTATTTGTACATTTAAACACAATGCATGGTAGTTAACAGAACATTATTTGCAGCTTACATGGGCTGTAACAGCAGGTAGCAACAAAACACTATTGGGGTTGACATATATTACGAATACAGAGAAGTCGAAATTAACGTTGATTTCAGCGTTCTCCACCCAGAGGTTATCCTCCCATAGATCAGAAGCCCTCTCGGGGTAGCTATGCAATGATCTGTGTATTCGGATAACCGCTTGTAACTGTGTGGATTCAGCATTGACAATATACAAAACAATGAAATTCTTAAAACAGTTAACAAACTTAGGGTCCGGTCTAAATGCCCCCCAGCCCTTGGCCCAAGGGGGCCCTCCACCTCATCTGCATAAATGTCACTTCGCCTGTTCTCAAAGTTCATCACTAATGCAGCCTGTAAGTATCACGCCCTGACCAGACGTGACACATGTAGGCAAGCACGTCACCAAGGGATCAGTTATCAGCCTAGCATATGGGTTGTCTATTCCAGCGCCAACTCTGTATTGTGAGCATCTGCGCACCCAGTGTCTGCACCATATTCCGGCCCGCGTAGTCAGCTCAATATCACATCCCAGCTGGCAGCTATAGGCTCCTTGATGGAGTCAATGTCAAACTATATAGATTACTTTTTGGCTCCACTAGTGCAAGATTTGAAATCCTACTAACAAGATGCAGGAAATGTATTAATACACTTGGAGGGCATTCCTTGGCATAAGACATGTAAACTCATAACAATGGACATAGTGGCACTATAGACAAACATTGAACATTATATAGGCATTAAGGCATGTAAATACTGTAGGAAAGTACCATCTTGACTGGCATGTTACCCCCATATTTCACTGTATATATGTTGTTTTAGTTGTATGTGTCACTGGGACCCTGCCACCCAGGGCCCCAGTGCTCATAAGTCTGCTAACCAGAACCTCAGTGGTTATGCTCTCTCATTTCTTTCCAAATTGTCACTAACAGGCCAGTGACCAATTTCACCAATTTACATTGGCATACTGGAACACCCTTATAATTCCCTAATATATGGTACTGAGGTACCCAGGGTATTGGGGTTCCAGGAGATCCCTATGGGCTGCAGCATTTCTTTTGCCACCCATAGGGAGCTCTGACAATTCTTACACAGGCCTGCCATTGCAGCCTGAGTGAAATAACGTCCACTTTATTTCACAGCCATTTACCACTGCACTTAAGTAACTTATAAGTCACCTATATGTCTAACCTTTACCTGGTAAAGGTTGGGTGCTAAGTTACTTAGTGTGTGGGCACCCTGGCACTAGCCAAGGTGCCCCCACACTGTTCAGGGCAAATTCCCCGGACTTTGTGAGTGCGGGGACACCATTACACGCGTGCACTATACATATGTCACGACATATGTATAGCGTCACAATGGTAACTCCGAACATGGCCATGTAACATGTCTAAGATCATGGAATTGTCACCCAATGCCATTCTGGCATTGGGGAGACAATTCCATGATCCCCGAGTCTCTAGCACAGACCCGGGTACTGCCAAACTACCTTTCCCGGGGTTTCACTGCAGCTGCTGCTGCTGCTCCTGCCAACCCCTCAGACAGGTTTCTGAACTCCTGGGGTCCAGCCAGGCCTGGCCCAGGAAGGCAGAACAAAGGACATCCTCAGAGAGAGGGTGTTACACTCTCTCCCTTTGGAAAAAGGTGTCAGGGCTGGGGAGGAGTAGCCACCCCCAGCCTCTGGAAATGCTTTGATGGGCACAGATGGTGCCCATCTCTGCATAAGCCAGTCTACACCGGTTCAGGGATCCCCCAGCCCTGCTCTGGCACGAAACTGGACAAAGGAAAGGGGAGTGACCACTCCCCTGACCTGCACCTCCCCTGGGAGGTGCCCAGAGCTCCTCCAGTGTGCTCCAGACCTCTGCCATCTTGGAAACAGAGGTGCTGCTGGCACACTGGACTGCTCTGAGTGGCCAGGGCCAGCAGGTGACGTCAGAGACTCCTTCTGATAGGCTCTTACCTGTGTTGCTAGCCTATCCTCCTTCCTAAGTAGCCAAACCTCCTTTTCTGGCTATTTAGGGTTTCTGCTTTGGGGAATTCTTCAGATAACGAATGCAAGAGCTCATTAGAGTTCCTCTGCATCACTCTCTTCACCTTCTGCCAAGGAATCGACCGCTGACTGCTCTGGAAGCCTGCAAAACTGCAACAAAGTAGCAAAGACGACTACTGCGACCTTGTAATGCTGATCCGGCCGCCTTCTCGACTGTTTTCCTGGTGGTGCATGCTGTGGGGGTAGTCTGCCTCCTCTCTGCACTAGATGCTCCGAAGAAATCTTCAGTGGGTCGACGGAATCTTCCCCCTGCAACCACAGACACGAAAAGACTGCATCACCGGTCCTCTGGGTCCTCTCTTAGCACAACGAGCGTCGTCCCTGGAACTCAGCAACTCTGTCCAAGTGACTCCCACAGTCCAGTGACTCTTCAGTCCAAGTTTGGTGGAGGTAAGTCCTTGCCTCCCCACGCTAGACTGCATTGCTGGGTACTGTGTGATTTGCAGCTACTCCGGCTCCTGTGCACTCTTCCAGGATTTCCTTTGTGCACAGCCAAGCCTGGGTTCCGACACTCTAACCTGCAGTGCACGACCTCCTGAGTTGTCCTTCGGCGTCATGGGACCTTCCTTTGTGACTTCGGGTGAGCTCCGGTTTACTCCTCTTCGTAGTGCCTGTTCTAACACTTCTGTGGGTGCTGCTTGCTTCTGAGTTGGCTCTTTGTCTTGCAGGGCGCCCTCTCAGTCTCCTCACATAATTGGCGACATCCTGGTCCCTCCTGGGCCACTGCAGCATCCAAAAACCCTAAGCGTGACCCTTGCAGCTAGCAAGGCTTGTTTGCTGTCTTTCTGCACGGAAACACCTCTGCAAGCTTCTTCACGACGTGGGACATCCATTCTCCAAAGGGGAAGTTCCTAGTCCTCTTCGTTCTTGCAGAATCCACAGCTTCTACCCTCCGGTGGCAGCTTCTCTGCACCCACAGCTGGCATTTCCTGAGCATCTGCCCACTCCCGACTTGATCGTGACTTTTGGACTTGGTCCCCTTGTTCCACAGGTACTCTCATCCGGAAATCCATCGTTGTTGCATTGCTGGTGTTGGTCTTCCTTGCAGAATTCCCCTATCACGACTTCTGTGCTCTCTGGGGAACTTAGGTGCATTTTGCACTCACTTTTCAGGGTCTTGGGGTGGGCTATTTTTCTAACCCTCACTGTTTTATTACATTCCCAGTGACCCTCTACAAGGTCACATAGGTTTGGGGTCCATTCGTGATTCCCATTCCACTTTTGGAGTATATGGTTTGTGTTGCCCCTATACCTATGTGCTCTCATTGCAATCTATTGTGACTGTACATTGCTTGCATTGCTTTCTATTGTTATTACTGCATATTTTTGGTATTGTGTACATATATCTTGTGTATATTTGCTATCCTCATACTGAGGGTACTCACTGAGATACTTTTTGGCATATTTTCATAAAAATAAAGTACCTTTATTTTTAGTATATCTGTGTATTGTGTTTTATTATGATATTGTGCATATGACACCAGTGGTATAGTAGGAGCTTTACATGTCTCCTAGTTCAGCCTCAGCTGCTCTGCTAAGCTACCCTTTTCTATCAGCCTAAGCTGCTAGACACTTCTTCTACACTAATAAGGGATAACTGGACCTGGTGTAGAGTGTAAGTACCCCTTGGAACCACTACAAACCAGGCCAGCCTCCTACATTGGTTGTGCAGCGGTGGGATAAGTACTTGCAACTACTTACCACTTTGTCATTTTGTACTTTTCATAAGAGAAAAATATACAAAACAAGTTCAGTGTATGTACACCTAACCAAAAAGTTTTGCTTTTCTTCTCTTACTCTATTGCTAAGTGCTGAAAAGTACCTCTAAACTTTCAAAAAGTTTCTTAAAAGTTGAAAAAGTTTCTTTTTGTTCCTTAAAAAGTTCTGAAACTTTGTCTTTCTTTTTCTGTCCCTTAAACCCTTTTCTATCATTTCTGGTACAGGTCAAACTCTGGATCTGACCAGCACTGCTTATGACCACCTTAACTGGAAAGGTGCAAGGAGTATCTGCATTGATAGAGGTTTAGGGGTAGGGAAGAATCCCTCTAGAGAATTGTTAGTTAATATGCTCATAGAAAATGATAAGGCCTTAGCTGGCACATCAGGTGACAGATTAGCTGATGGTTCACACTCTGATTCTGGGGTAGCCCCAGTAAAAGTGTTAGATGGGAACCTTCCCAACCTGCCCCTTAGCAGGCCACCTAGCAGGGCTGGTACTGATGTGAGTTCTCATCACAGTAGAGAGGTTACTCCTTTAGACCAGGTTGTTAGGGTGCTATCTGTTAGGGACAGGTCTCCCTCTGTTCATTCACACCATTCTTCTGTGTCTAAGCATGCCCAACCCACCCACCCTGAAGACAGAGTGTTAGAAAGGGAACTCAATAGATTAAGAGTGGAAGAGTCCAGGCTGAAGCTCAAGAAACAACAGCTGGATCTAGACAGGGAAGCATTTGACTTAGAAAAAGAAAGGCAGAGGTTGGTGTTTGGACCCCATGGTGGCAGAAGCAGTATTACAGATAGTAATCCTGTAAAAGAGCATGATTCTAGGAATCTGCACAAGATAGTTCCCCCTTACAAGGAGGGGATGACATTAACAAGTGGTTTGCTGCACTTGAGAGGGCCTGTGTTGTACAGGGGGTCCCTCAAAGGCAGTGGGCTGCTATCCTATGGCTATCCTTCAGTGGAAAGGGTAGGGATAGGCTCCTTACTGTTAAGGAAAGTGATGCCAATAATTTTACAGTTCTTAAGAATGCACTCCTAGATGGTTATGGCTTAACCACTGAACAGTACAGGATCAAGTTCAGAGAAACCAAAAAGGAGTCTTCAGAAGACTGGGTAGACTTTGTTGACCATTCAGTGAAGGCCTTGGAGGGGTGGTTACATGGCAGTAAAGTTTCTGACTATGAAAGCCTGTATAACTTAATCCTGAGAGAGCATATTCTTAATAATTGTGTGTCTGATTTTGTTGCACCAGTACCTAGTAGACTCAGATCTGACCTCTCCCCAAGAATTGGGAAAAAAGGCAGACAAATGGGTCAGAACAAGGGTGAACAGAAAAGTTCATACAGGGGGTGACAAGGATGGCAAGAAGAAGGATGGTAAGTCTTCTGACAAGGGTGGGGACAAATCTAAAAATGAGTCTTCATCAGGCCCACAAAAACACTCTGGTGGGGGTGGTGGGCCCAAATAATCTTCAAATCAAGTAAAGAAACCATGGTGCTATTTATGTAAAGTAAAAGGCCATTGGACAACAGATCCCAGTTGTCCAAAGAAAAGCACCAAGCCACCCACTACCACAACCACTACTGCTACACCTAGTGCCCCTAGTAATAGCAGTGGTGGTGGGAGCAAACCTACTAATAGCCAATCCAAGGAAGTAGCTGGGCTCACTTTGTGTAATTTAGTTGGGGTTGGTCTTGTTAGGGAGACCACAGAGGCTGTGTTAGTCTCTGAAGGTGCCATTGATTTGGCCACCTTGGTTGCTTGTCCCCTTAATATGGATAAGTACAAGCAACTTCCCCTAATAAATGGTGTTGAGGTTCAGGCCTACAGGGACTCTGGTGCCAGTGTTACCATGGTAATAGAGAAACTGGTCCAGCCTGAACAACACATACTTGGGCACCAGTACCAAGTGACTGATGCTCATAACAACACTCTTAGCCACCCCATGGCTGTTGTGAATCTCAACTGGGGGGGGGGGTTACTGGTCCAAAGAAAGTTGTGGTTGCCTCAGATTTACCTGTAGACTGTCTACTAGGGAACGATTTAGAGACATCAGCTTGGGCAGAAGTGGAGTTGGAGGCTCATGCAGCAATGCTGGCCATTCCTGGGCATAATTTTGCTTTGACAAGGGCTCAGGCCAAAAAGCAAAAAGGACAGGGTGACTTGGATCCTGGAACAATGGACCAAGTGCTCCCTAAAGCTAGGGTTAGTAAAGGTAAAACACTACCTACTATCACTCCCTCTACAGTGGATTCAACTTCTGAGGAAGAAGAATGTCCACCCTGTGCAGAACCTTCACCAGAGGAGCTGGAAGCAGACACTGCTGAGCTTTTGGGTGGAGGGGGGCCTGCCAGGGAGGAGCTGAGTGTGGCACAGCATACCTGTCCCACACTAGAGGGTCTAAGACAGCAAGCTGTCAAACAGCAAAATGGGGATGTCAGTGACTCTCACAGAGTTTACTGGAGGACAACCTCTTGTATACTGAAGCAAGGGATCCAAAACCTGGAGCAGCCAGGAGATCGGTGATTCCTCAGCAATACAGAGAGTTCCTCCTAACTCTAGCCCACAACATTCCCTTGGCTGGACATTTAGGGAAAATGAAAACTTGGGACAGGCTTGTCCCCTTGTTTCATTGGCCTAGAATGTCAGAGGACACAAATGAATTTTGTAAGTCCTGTGAAACCAGTCAAGCCAGTGGCAAAACAGGTGGCACTCCAAAGGCTCCCCTTATTCCACTACCTGTGGTTGGGGTCCCCTTTGAAAGGGTAGGGGTTGACATAGTTGGCCCCCTTGACCCTCCTACTGCTTCAGGCAATAGGTTTATTTTGGTGGTAGTGGACCATGCCACCAGATATCCTGAAGCAATTCCTCTAAGGACCACTACAGCTCCTGCAGTGGCAAAGGCCCTCCTGGGAATCTTTTCCAGGGTGGGCTTCCCAAAAGAGGTGGTATCAGACAGAGGAAGCAATTTCATGTCTGCTTACTTAAAGGCCATGTGGAAGGAATGTGGTGTGACATACAAGTTCACCACACCCTATCATCCACAAACAAATGGACTGGCTGAGAGGTTTAATAAAACTCTCAAAGGAATGATAATGGGACTCCCTGAAAAACTCCGGAGGAGATGGGATGTCCTGTTACCTTGCCTCCTTTTTGCTTACAGGGAGGTACCCCAAAAAGGAGTGGGCTTCAGCCCCTTTGAACTCCTATTTGGACACCCTGTGGGAGGTCCTCTAACACTTGTAAAGGAGGGTTGGGAACAACCTTTAAACGCTCCTAAGCAAGACATAGTGGACTATGTACTTGGCCTAAGATCTAGGATGGCTGAGTACATGAAAAAGGCCAGTAAAAACCTTCAGGCCAGCCAAGAGCTCCAAAAGCAATGGCATGACCAGAAGGCTGTTCTGATTCAGTACCAACCAGGGCAGAAAGTGTGGGTCTTGGAGCCTGTGGCCCCAAGAGCACTCCAAGACAAATGGAGTGGACCCCACATTATTGTTGAGAAAAAGGGAGAAGTCACCTATTTGGTTGGCTTGGGCACTGCCAGGAGTCCCCTTAGGGTGTTCCATGTCAGTCGCCTGAAACCCTACTATGACAGGGCTGATCTCACCCTGCTCATGGCAACAGATGAAGGACAGGAAGAAGAGAGTGACCCTCTCCCTGATATCTTCTCTTCCACAGAACAAGATGCTCTGGTGGAAGGTGTAGTTCTGGCAGATTGTCTTACTGCTGAGCAGAAAGACCACTGCATAAATCTCCTGGGTCAGTTTTCTGAACTCTTTTCTACTGTGCCAGGCACCACTTCTTGGTGTGAGCACACTATAGATACTGGAGACAGCTTGCCTGTCAAAAGTAAAATCTATAGGCAGCCTGACCATGTCAGGGACTGCATAAAACAAGAGGTTCAGAAAATGCTTGAACTGGGAGTGGGTGAGCACTCTGAAAGTCCATGGGCCTCTCCTGTGGTACTTGTACCAAAACCTCACTCCAAAGATGGAAAGAATGAAATGAGATTTTGTGTAGATTACAGGGGTCTCAACCAGGTAACTAAAACCAATGCTCTCCCTATACCCAGGGCAGATGAGCTAATAGATACTCTGGCATCTGCCAAGTATCTAAGCACCTTTGATTTGACTGCAGGGTATTGGCAGATCAAATTATCAGAGGATGCTAAAGCAAAAACTGCATTTTCAACCATTGGAGGGCACTACCAATTCACAGTAATGCCTTTTGGGTTGAAAAATGCACCTGCCACTTTTCAGAGGTTGGTGAATACAGTCCTGCAAGGATTGGAGGCTTTTAGTGCAGCATATCTAGACGATATAGCTGTCTTTAGCTCCACCTGGGATGATCACCTGGTCCACCTATGGAAAGTTTTGGAGGCCCTGCAAAAGGCAGGCCTCACTATCAAGGCTTGAAAGTGCCAGATAGGGCAGGGGAAAGTGGTTTATCTGGGACACCTGGTAGGTTGAGAACAGACTGCACCACTTCAGGGGAAAATCCAAACTATTATAGATTGGGTTCCCCCTACAACTCAGACCCATGTGAGAGCCTTCTTAGGCCTCACTGGGTATTACAGGAGGTTCATAAATAACTATGGCTCCATTGCAGCACCTCTTATTAATGACCTCACTTCAAAGAAAATGCCTAAAAAGGTATTGTGGACAGTTAACTGTCAGAAAGCTTTTGAGGAGCTGAAGCAGGCCATGTGCTCTGCACCTGTCCTGAAAAGCCCCTGTTACTCCAAAAAATTCATTGTCCAAACTGATGCATCTGAATTAGGGGTAGGGGCAGTCTTATCACAACTCAATTCTGAGGGCCAGGATCAACCTGTTGCTTTTATCAGCAGGAGGTTGACCCCTACAGAAAAGCGTTGGTCTGCCATAGAGAGGGAGGCCTTTGCTGTGGTCTGGGCACTGAAGAAGTTGAGGCCATACCTGTTTGGCACTCACTTCATTGTTCAGACAGACCACAAACCTCTACTTTGGCTAAAACAAATGAAAGGTGAAAACCCTAAATTGTTGAGGTGGTCCAAATCTCTACAGGGAATGGACTTCACAGTGGAACATAGACCTGGGAGTACCCACTCCAATGCAGATGGACTCTCCAGATATTTCCACTTAGACAATGAAGACTCATCAGGTCATGGCTAGTCTTATTGTCCTTCGTTTGGAGGGGGGTTGTGTAGGAAAGTACTATCTTGCCTGGCATGTTACCCTCATATTTCACTGTATATATGTTGTTTTAGTTCTATGTGTCACTGGGACCCTGCCAGCCAGGGCCCCAGTGCTCATAAGTGTGCCCTGTATGTGTTCCCTGTGTGATGACTAACTGTCTCACTGAGGCTCTGCTAACCAGAACCTTAGTGGTTATGCTCTCTCATTTCTTTCCAAATTGTCACTTACAGGCTAGTACCAATTTCTCCAATTTACATTGGCATACTGGAACACCCTTATAATTCCCTAGTATATGGTACTGAGGTACCCAGGGTATTGGGGTTCTAGGAGATCCCTATGGGCTGCAGCATTTCTTTTGCCACCCATAGGAGCTCTGACAATTCTTACACAGGCCTGCCACTGCAGCCTGAGTGAAATAACGTCCATGTTATTTCACAGCCATTTACCACTGCACTTAAGTAACTTATAAGTCACCTATATGTCTAGCCTTTACATGGTAAAGGTTGGGTGCTAAGTTACTTAGTGTGTGGGCACCCTGGCACTAGCCAAGGTGCCCCCACATTGTTCAGGGCAAATTCCCCAGACTTTGTGAGTGCGGGGACACCATTACACGCGTGCACTATACATATGTCACGACATATGTATAGCGTCACAATAGTAACTCCGAACATGGCCATGTAACATGTCTAAGATCATGGAATTGTCAATGGCATTGGGGAGACAATTCCATGATCCCCAGAGTCTCTAGCACAGACCCGGGTACTGCCAAACTACCTTTCCCGGGGTTTCACTGCAGCTGCTGCTGCTGCCAACCCCTCAGACAGGTTTCTGCCCTCCTGGGGTCCAGCCAGGCCTGGCCCAGGAAGGCAGAACAAAGGACTTCCTCAGAGAGGGGGTGTTACACCCTCTCCCTTTGGAAAAAGGTGTCAGGGCTGGGGAGGAGTAGCCTCCCCCAGCCTCTGGAAATGCTTTGATGGGCACAGATGGTGCCCATCTCTGCATAAGCCAGTCTACACCGGTTCAGGGATCCCCCAGCCCTGCTCTGGCGCGAAACTGGACAAAGGAAAGGGGAGTGACCACTCCCCTGACCTGCACCTCCCCTGGGAGGTGCCCAGAGCTCCTCCAGTGTGCTCCAGACCTCTGCCATCTTGGAAACAGAGGTGCTGCTGGCACACTGGACTGCTCTGAGTGGCCAGCAGGTGACGTCAGAGACTCCTTCTGATAGGCTCTTACCTGTGTTGCTAGCCTATCCTCCTTCCTAAGTAGCCAAACCTCCTTTTCTGGCTATTTAGGGTCTCTGCTTTGGGGAATTCTTCAGATAACGAATGCAAGAGCTCATCAGAGTTCCTCTGCATCTCTCTCTTCACCTTCTGCCAAGGAATCGACCGCTGACTGCTCTGGAAGCCTGCAAAACTGCAACAAAGTAGCAAAGAAGACTACTGCGACCTTGTAACGCTGATCCGGCCGCCTTCTCAACTGTTTTCCTGGTGGTGCATGCTGTGGGGGTAGTCTGCCTCCTCTCTGCACTAGAAGCTCCGAAGAAATCTCCCGTGGGTCGACGGAATCTTCCCCCTGCAACCGCAGGCACCAAAAGACTGCATCACCGGTCCTCTGGGTCCCCTCTCAGCACGACGAGCGTGGTCCCTGGAACTCAGCAACTCTGTCCAAGTGACTCCCACAGTCCAGTGACTCTTCAGTCCAAGTTTGGTGGAGGTAAGTCCTTGCCTCCCCACGCTAGACTGCATTGCTGGGTACCGCGTGATTTGCAGCTGCTCCGGCTCCTGTGCACTCTTCCAGGATTTCCTTTGTGCACAGCCAAGCCTGGGTCCCCGACACTCTAACCTGCAGTGCACGACCTCCTGAGTTGTCCTCCGGCGTTGTGGGACCTTCCTTTGTGACTTCGGGTGAACTCTGGTTCACTCCTCTTCGTAGTGCCTGTTCCGGCACTTCTGTGGGTGCTGCTTGCTTCTGAGTGGGCTCTTTGTTTTGCTGGGCGGCTCCTCTGTCTCCTCACACAATTGGCGACATCCTGGTCCCTTCTGGGCCACAGCAGCATCCAAAAACCCTAACCGCAACCCTTGAAGCTAGCAAGGCTTTTTTGCTGTCTTTCTGCACGGAAACACCTCTGCAAGCTTTTTCACGACGTGGGACATCCATCCTCCAAAGGGGAAGTTCCTAGTCCTCTTCGTTCTTGCAGAATCCACTGCTTCTACCCTCCGTTGGCAGCTTCTTTGCACCCACAGCTGGCATTTCCTGGGCATCTGCCCACTCCCGACTTGATCGTGACTTTTGGACTTGGTCCCCTTGTTCCACAGGTACTCTCATCCGGAAATCCATCGTTGTTGCATTGCTGGTGTTGGTCTTCCTTGCAGAATTCCCCTATCACAACTTCTGTGCTCTCTGGGGAACTTAGGTGCATTTTGCACCCACTTTCAGGGTCTTGGGGTGGGCTATTTTTCTAACCCTCACTGTTTTCTTACAGTCCCAGCGACCCTCTACAAGGTCACATAGGTTTGGGGTCCATTCGTGATTCGCATTCCACTTTTGGAGGATATGGTTTGTGTTGCCCTTATACCTATGTGCTCTCATTGCAATCTATTGTGACTGTACATTGCTTGCATTGCTTTCTATTGCTATTAATGCATATTTTTGATATTGTGTATACATATCATCTGTATATTTCCTATCCTCATACTGAGGATACTCACTGAGATACTTTTGGCATATTGTCATAAAAATAATGTGCCTTTATTTTTAGTATATCTCTGTATTGTGTTTTCTTATGATATTGTGCATATGACACCAGTGGTATAGTAGGAGCTTTACACGTCTCCGAGTTCAGCCTCAGCTGCTCTGCTAAGCTACCCTTTTCTATCAGCCTAAGCTGCTAGACACCTCTTCTACACTAATAAGGGATAACTGGACCTGGTGCAGAGTGTAAGTACCCCTTGGTGCCACTACAAACCAGGCCAGCCTCCAACAAATACTTTTTACAACAGCTCAATATTCAGTTTTACCGACATAATACCATTCTGTTGGAAATGATCAAAATGTGTTTGAAAAATATTCTTTGCATTTTCAATCAGCAACTGTATTAAGGGATTAAGGAAACAGCCAGGGTAGTTTCCCTTTTTTCCCCATTTTGTTTTGCCAATCTAACAATGGGGGTTGGTTTGAACAGCAAATAGCTTGGTCTGAGGAAAATGAGACACATGCAGAAAATAGTTCTCAGGCTCCAATATTTAGATGAAATCTTCATGATTTGGGACTGAGTGGAATCGGAATTCAAATAATACTTTGAACAATTAAACAATAATTCTGCACATTTGACTTTTTCTTTTGATATCAGTGACACCAGAGTGATATTTCTGGACACAGAAATTTCTGTTAACAAGAATCATGTTTGTTGGAGAATGGGTCATTAGTTGTGCGGCCTGCAAAAGTAATGGGTCCGCACTCAACCACCACTGGGAACCAAACACCCCAAAGTAGCGCTTGACTCTCATAAGATAGCATTGCAGAGCAGACCAAGGCTCACTCAAAGGTGGGGGTGTAGGTTAGTCATAACCCTTCACAAGCACACATAAAAAACACTCATTAAGTAACTGCCCAGACTGTGCTTTTTCTTTTGATGAAGTAAAAAAACACCTTGATGGAATTACTTTTGGATGACATTGCTTAATCATTCTTATTTCAATTGAGGGGAGATGTAATTCAAAAACCCACATGTCAAAATCTTTACTTGTATCCGAATGCAACATTTGTCTGTGCCTTGGAGTGAGAGCACCTAATACTGGCAATAAAGTGCATTTACTTTGACCACTGGTGGCTGTCAGTCTCACTACTCAAATAAGCATGAACAAGAAGCATGTATAGGCATGTTGGATTGATTTGTGCTGCTACGATTACCCTGAGATTAATCTCCGAATACCCTCAACATGATTTACACATTCTAAGCACTCCCCTAAAGGGTTTGGGGAAGGTTCATCCTATTCCACATTCCACATTGAAGTCTTCAGCATAAGATAACAGTTGTGCAGTTGACACAGTGCCTAAAGGACATCACTTGGTTGTTAAACATTGTGTAATACCATCCTTCACCCCAAAAGGGTGCCTTGTCATATAACTCTTCACAAGTCATACCATTGGACTCAACATGGTGACCACATATTTTTAAAAGCTCATTTCATATAGAATGCTACAATTTGTACCAAAGTCCATAAAGGACATCATTACTGTAAAAATACCCACAGTTTCAGCTTTTCATCCCTAGAGGGTGTTCATCATTATAAGAATCCTGTTGTTATCACAATTCAGGGTACTGGCACTGCCTTTTCCCCTAGAGGGGGCAGTTCCATCATCCTGAAACAAAAGTTCCAGCTGGGACCTGGTTACAAACATGTTAGAACCCTTGAGTTATCATTTTTAAGTCAACCCACCTAGGGAGGGGACACAAAACTGCCTGTTGGGGGGAAGCTGTGCTGCTCCTGCAGCTCTCCCTGTCCATTGGGTTCCTGTTGGTGGTAACCCCATCTACCTGGGGCCACTACTAGCTGGGAAAGGGCCCTTTATGGGGCCAACAATGTGAGCCTCAATACATTCTGGGGTGCTCCTCGCCACAGATTGCATATTTAATGAATGACTCTCCGGCTGAGTTGGGGAGAGCTCCGTTACTGCCAGGATCTTTTTCACAGCCGTGGTGGTGCCTGGTCCTGCGTGGCCAGCCCCTTCCCGTGCTGGTGCAGGAGCTGGCCCTTTATTTGGTGTGTGCCTGCAGGCAGACTCGTGTGGAGCTGCGAACGGACGGGCCACCTGGGGAAAGTGTAGTGGTACTCTACCTTCCTCCTCTTCCAGACTATCGATGGCCCCAGGATGGGGTCTGGGGCCCCCTCTTTCTTCACCAACTTAATCTTCAGCTGCCAGACATCTTCATGGGGTTGCAACAGCACCCCGGCTTCACTTCTCTGCAAGGCCCTAGGATAGGGTCTGAGACCCCTTCCTGCCATCTTCACGGAGAACCCGAGAATTCTTCCTGACTTTTGCTTCCTTGCCGAGCCCCAGGATGGGGTCCAGGGCCCTTTTCCCTATCTTCACGGGGGCACAACACTGTCCCCCGACTTGGCTTCTGCCGTCAGGGTCCCTGGATGTGATCCGGGGACCCCCCTCTCACTTTTCAGGGAGTGGAACAGCACTCCTTCCACAGCATCTTCTCACCAGGGATGTGCAACAGCCCTCCCCAGCTCCATACTTTATAAGGGTCAGTCTCCATGGCCTGGCCCACCCCTGAAGCACATCCTTGGTCGGTGGCAGAGCCCCACTTGCGTTGTCGGTGACTGAGGAAAGGTTTGCCAGACTTCACATCTTAGTATCTTGGGCCCAGTTGGGCCGTTTTTTACCATAGTTGGCTCATTTTGCTTCTGGTGGTGAGGCCTTACCACAAGAGTACTTTCTTTAGGCCTCCTGGCCTAGAAAGTTCCCACCACTAGGAAGCCAGTCCCACTGACTCCCAGTGGCAACCTTTTCTCTGGGTGCTTTCTTTTCATCTGGGCAGCACGCCATCCCTGTGACAAAATGACAAAGACATTTACCACTCCAGGCACAGTATTACAGCTTTGGACTGGTCAAATACCGCCCAAGCCAACCTGGAATGAGTAAAGCAACCCCTGACACGTGTTTTGCTCTAATTAGAGCTCTTCAGAGGAGTATAGCTTTGTCCAGACACAAGGGAGCACCCAGTATAAGTGGTAAATGGCTTTTGTCATTTTACAGCTCGGCGAGGATGACACTATGTCAATCCTATGCTTCAGGAATTTGCTGTACAAATGGCAAAAGACTTTGTCACTATCTAGCTCGGCGAGGATAGCACTGTGCTGATCCTATGCTTAAAAACCTTGCTAGATAAGCAGACATTTGAGGTGAGCAAATCTAGAGTGTCGCTGGTGTTGCAGAGTGCTCCTTACTAGAGCAGCTCTCCACCTAAATTGGGAACTTCCCAGAGTTCTCCTTAGTTTTTTGCATATATATATATATATATACATATATCTTTCCAATGTGGTCTGAGGGAGATGGTGCACTCTTTCCTGCTGATGGCAGCGTCAGGGGCTCAACTGCTCGCTCAAGAAAATCCAACTTCAAAGAAGGATGCCACACTCAGTAAACCTCCAATAGTACTTTATGATTACAATCAGCCCACCAACGCGTTTTGACCCTCTTGGTCTTTGTCACAGCAGGTGAGTCCTTTCTCTGTTCATCTTAAATACATCTCAGTACTGTCCATTAAGAGACATTATGGAAGATGTAGCACATAGTTTAAAACAATATAAATTTGCCACAGTTTCTAATGCAATTTTGCACTAACAAATCCCTGCAATTTAGTCTTAAAATGTTTTTGCGAACATTTTCCTGGCGTATTCTCTTTAGTAACAGGGTAAGTGTCCTCAACTAGTTCTCGTACCAAACGAGATATAGTCAATAGTTAGTGTATATCCTAAGTCCTGGCACATTGTGTTCAGCATGTAGTATGCAATTTGTTTTCTTTGAATGCTCTCATCAATGCTCAATGTAGATATAGCAGCACACACAGTTTCTTTTTCATTTTAAGAAATTACAAATTATTGAGTCAGTGTGATCACAGCTCAAGATTATGCATGAGTGTAATCACAATTATCAACATCTCTGTGTAATGTATACCTTTCATTTTGGCAAATTGCTTTCAGCATCTAGTATGCATTGGTTATTGCAAGGTCTTTTTATGAGCTCATGTGTCAAAACTCTAACACCCCATTATCCGTGCGGTCAATATGGTAATATTGCTTTCTTTGTTCAATTCCATGAAATCTCAAATTTTACAAGTCAATGTTGTCAAAGTTCAAGAATACCCACAGTCAAGATTGTGCATAGATGCATTCATAGTTATCAAATTATTTGTATTCATAGATGTACAAAAAGTAATCTGTCAATATTTATTCAATATGGAGTCTTGGTTCAAGTCTAGTAGTATATTTGGATGCCAAGCATTCTAATTTCAAAGTTCTATTCTCACCTCATTTATTTTGTCAGGACTATGTCTATTCTATTGTATTTCATGCTCTTCCAATTGTTGTCCTGACATTGAGCAACATGTTTTGCAGTGGCATATGCTGTGTCCCGATATTTTATTTTTCTTATATGCTCTAGGACAGTGGTTCCCAACCTTTTGACTCCTGAGGACCCCCACTGAATCACTACTGGAAGCCGGGGACCCCCAAACAATGTGTACAATTAAAATTTCAAACATTGAAACAGTAATTCACAAAAAGTACACAAACAAGTACACACCAACCTACTCGAATTACTAATGATATAATTATTTTATATTGAAAACGTATGCAGAAATTAAAACAATTGAATGAGAAGTTTGCTGCTGCATCTTGGTGACTAACTTTTCATTATTTGGTTTTATTTAGGAAAGCTGACTCCTCAAGTCAGATTCTACATTTCCCAAGCGATATCAATTTTTATGTTTTTTAGGTATATAAGATCTGAGAATGCTTTTTCACATAAATATGTGGTGGGGAAAGGAAGTAAAACCATAAGGACCTCTCAAGTTTCCATAGCCTATCTGTGTCATGTAATTCATTTGTTTTATAGCACCTCGCATACCAGTGTAGGGTTTTGGAGCACTTTTCCAGTGACTACAAGGTATAGAATTCACATGTCATTCACAATGGTAGGCCTTTTCTAAGAGTGCTTGGTCTGGAGAAGCACAAACTCAGGATTCGGAACATAACACAGAGGTTAGCGTGGGCTTTAATAAGAATGAGTTTGTACGCAAGCAATTTTTTTTTTTTTTTTTTTGCAGCATAAGGATAATGAAAGGCAGAGAAAAAAATAAACTTTCTAATTTGTGCCATGCAGTTTGCATACAACTCTTTGATGGCAATTCATAGCTCACTGTTATAGAATACGATTGTAATTTATGAACTGCACAATAACAAAATAATCTCTGTGACAGAAGCAGTAACCCACTGTGCTATGCACATAAAATAATTTTCTTTGCATGATACACATTCTCTGCATCAGGCACATTAACCATCTACCTACCTTAGAAACTGTCACTAGACAAAACTCCCATCTCTCTCCAGCGGGTACATTAATCACCAAAGTTATCTTGACGCTTTTATTTTCACCCGAAAGTTGCTTGTTGTACAAGGAACTTTGAAGTCCTTTTACAACTGCTGCACAAATAAAAACACGCATGTGTTTCTGTCAGGCCCCAGCTGGAGAAGTATCTTTCGGTCATCCCAGGCCTGCGGACCCCCTGGGAATGTGTCACAGACCCCTGGGGGTCCGCGGACCACAGTTTCGGAAACACTGCTCTAGGATTCTCTTTTTTACCATGCAAGTTGTGCTAACCTACAAATTTGAGGTTGCAGGCACATACAACAATATCTAGAGTTGCAATTGATATTGTTCTTAGTCCTTATTATATTCTGTTCCCAGTCAATATTTTGTTCTTCGTTCAGGCCTATTGTGCATGTTTTGCAAATGTAACATTTTTTAATCTACTCTTTTGCATCTCTAGCCAGTATGATGGCTTATAGATTGTGAAATGACTTCTAACCAGCAGGTCTTTCAATGACTGCGCTTTTGTGTATGTAACCTGGGGTCATTCACCCAGACTTGCACTAACATCGGGGTCCTTTTAAATTAAGTGCTAATGTTTGTGGATAATCATCTTAATTTTTGAGCTTTCCGTGCTTTATGTGAGTATAAGTCTGGACACTGTTTGAGCTGCCATGCCTCCTGCCTGTATCATTTTTGATGTGATGAGTGTATCTGCCCGTGTTTTCAATTTCAGGTTCTCTTGTAGATTTCTCTCTTTATAGCCTCTCATCCTTAGTCTCTGAATCATTTCTTCATGTTTCCTCTGTATCAATATCTATGGAACAATTTCTCCTTATTCTTTTCATTTTTATATTTTTTATGCTTTTGATGGGAGACTTGGGATGGAAGCTCTTTCCATGCAGTATGCTGTTAGTGGATGTTTCTTTCCTCTATATGGTACATATATGTTTACATCAAGGAAGTTTATGCTCGATTTGTTAGCTGCAAAAGTGAATTGTAAACACAAATCATTGTTGTTGAGATTGGCAAAAAATGCATAAATTCACTAGTTTTACCATTCTAAATCAGGAACAAATTTCTGATATATCTTAACAATAATATTATTGTGTCCAATGCCTCCCGATGGTTCTGACCACATGTATTTTCTTTTTCCCACCACCCCATTGCTAATCGTGCATAGTTTTGGGGAAAAGAAATGCCCATGGCAGTCCCATTTTGTTGATGGAATATTTCATTATTGAATAGAAAAAACATTGTTATTGAGGCACATTTCAATTAATGTTAGCAAGATTTGAGTTTGCTGAATTTGTTGTTTGCTGAGTTTGTTGTTCTAAAAATAGGCCCATGCTTTCAGACCCACTTCATGTCTTATCAGTTTGTATAATGATACCACATCCATTGTTACCAGAACATAGTTATCATCCCAGGTGGAATCAGCTAGAATGTGCAAAGAGTCTCTTGTATCTTTAATAATATAAGAGCACAGATTCTGCACTTTTGTTGCCAAGTAATAGTCCAGATATACAGATACTTTCTCAAATAGGGAATCACATAAGAATACTATTGGTCTCTCAGGGGGTTCTTGAAGAGTCTTGTGTGTTTTGGGAAGAAAACAAACTTTTGGAATAGTAGGCTATTCATTGAACAGGAAAATGTATCCATCATCATATATTAACCTCATCTCATTCTACTGTTTCAGTTTTGTTGTAAGTCGATGACCATATGATTGACAGGGCTTGTATTTAACTCCTTGTACCTAGTTTCATTATATAGTTGTTTATATGCCTCTCTCATATAATCTGTTTTATTTTGGATGACAATGTTGCCCCTTTGTCTGCTGGTTTGAGAATTATTTGATCATTTTCTATCAGGGTTCTTAGTGCTTAATGTTCTTTCTTTGTTGTGTTTTCTATTCTCCATGAATGTCAAATTCTTCCCATTTTTTCCAGATGTGCCAGCACTGCCTCTGAAAAGATGTTAATTTTGTTACCAGGCGATAAGGAGAGACAGAACCTTGATTTGATTTTGAGACTGATGTTGGCTGGTGTTGATCTCTAGTTCTTGCAGTATCTCTATTTACATCATATTCTCATGATTAAGATTGTACATGAGGTCAAACATGTTTTTTTAATGTCAGGAATTTGTTCAATGCTCAGGTTTGACAGATACATGCAACTATTTAGTGTTACCAATTTGTGGGGGGTTGGAGGTGTGGACTTTGGCAAGTTTCAGTTTGTGTATGTATTTGTAGACATTCATGTTAGTTTCTGTAAAGTCAAAGTGTTGTTCTGCACTTAAAGGGAGTCCTTTATTCAATAATTTCTGTTCCATCTCTGTTAATGTGTGAGTAGATGGATTCACAATTAAATTGGACTCCATATCTGTTTTCTTTTTTTTTAAATTGCGAAGAGGATAGTGTCCTTTTTCTCTTGCCTCTCCCTTTCCACAACCTCTGTCTCTCACTGTCCCTTTCTTTCTTTACCTCATTTCATCCAGCTACATTAGTTTCATTTCCTTTAAAAAAAGTTATCTTTACTTAGGGCTGTAACGAACCTGGTCCCTCTTCGTTGCTCAGATCAATATCGATTCACTGGTGACATCACCTTTCCTTAACTGACTCACATTTTTGGTTATGTTAAAGTCATGTTTGAGAGAATCAAATCTTTTAGCAAATGTCAAGGTTCTGCTTTGTTGATTGTCCATTTCATATGTATGAATTTTGTCTTTGTGTTCTCGAATTCCCTCCTCATATTTTTCTAGTCATGCTTCCATTTTTTCCTTAGTCTGTTTATTTAATCTTTGTTTCGATTTGACAGCATGCTCTTCTCCATTTCACAAACAATTCTTTGTACTTCAACTAGATCAATATTTCCATCATAATGATAGAGCATTGCATATTATTTTGGCGCCATTCTTCTAATAACTCCGTTTTTGTTTCTCGATGTGTTGGCATTGTGAACATTCTTAACACTCCTGGTATATTATTCATGTCTACGTATTTTTCTAATGCAATTATTTCCCAGCTTTAGGCTTGTTTCTTTTTTGTATCCTTCTCTGTTCCTTTGTTTCCACCGTTCTCATCCCTCTCATGACGCCGCTTTCAAGTTACGTTTTGTCCTGTGCGCCTCCATAACTGGCAGCGTTGGTCTTTTATTTTGCGCTTGTTAGTGCGCAGTATCCAGAGCAAGGCTTGCTTTAATGCTATACTTTCTGAAAATGGGCTCTCCTCGATGTGTCCTGTCTGTGTTATCAATCACAACTTCAGTTAAAAAATAATATAAATAATAAATACAGTGATATTGCAGGCTCACTGAGTGTAGATTCCTTCTTTGAAGTTGAGTATATATATATATATATATATATATATATATATACATACACACACACACACACACACACACACGCTGAAGCACACTTTTGGATTGTCAAGTACTTTATTTCAATACTGAGATACTGAGGTCTAAAGTGACAACTGGGGCCAGAATCACAGGTGCTTTTAAAGTCACTTTGTAGTCTCTATTAAGCGTGCATCTCTCATAATGCATCTTGGAAACGAGTTAATTCATGCTCCAGACTGCAGATCTCCAATATCAGTTTCTATAGTAAAATTGCAGTTCATATCCTTTCAATAGCGCTGCAGGCTTAGTTCAGGTAAATACCAATCCAATATGCTTGTGCTGATCATATCAATGTTGCCACTTACATTTACAAATATCCAGCGCCGCTATCTTCCACAAAACGCAAGATAAGGTACAATACCGCTCTCTCCTCCCTTGCTCACCTTCACGAAATATTTAAATTAGGGTAAATCCTTTCCTTCTCTTCATGGAGGAGGCATGTGCAGCTCCCAATTGTGCTTCAGCGTATGTCTTAGATCGTTTGGATAGGATTCTTCCTTCCTGTTGGTGCTGAAAGCTGCCCTGTATTGGGTCCTCGGCTCCTGTGAGACCCAGAGAAATTGGTGCTTGTAGATATATATATATACCGTAACCAGCGTGCACTTTGTAACTCACTTCAGAGGCCCACTGGGGCAAGGCTGGTATTTAATCAGGTGCCTGCAATTAAACGAGCTGAAGAGCCATGCACTCGGTCTTTAAACAAGGAAAGAGATGTCTGGAACATCTCCAGCAATGGCTGCACCTGAGGGTGAAATACTTTTTATTTTTTTCTCTGCTGATGAAGCCAGAAACACATGTCCAGAGATGTATTACCAACACAAGGCCTGGAATAAAAATTCTGAAAGAATTCAATGTGAGTTGCTGGCTTCGCTATTTTCCCAATTACATAACATGTCAGGAGTGTGCTTTCATAGAGGACAACCTTGTTTTGCAGTATATATATATATATATATATATATATATATATATATATATATATATATACACAAACCCTAGTGGTGGTCGACAGGTAGGAATGCTTAGTACCATGTTTCCATAGAAAAATAATTTTTTGACTTGCGTATATCATTGGGACCGTTTGACGAATCTTCACAAAATTTGCCAAAAAAGTGCCCCAATGATTCTTATTGTGCATGGAAAGTATGGGGGTATCCGTCAAGCGGGGCCAGAGAAAAAGGGGGAGGTCAAAAAAGTTGTGTTTCAAATCTTAACTCCCATAGCACTTTAGACACAGCTACAGCCTGAACCACTGGATAGAATCACACCAAATTTGGCAGAAAACGAGCTTTCTATACGCAAACTATGCTTTCGCTCATTTGGTATAAATCTGTTCTGTAAATCTGTTCAGTAGTTTTTGAGATATTAAAGGAAATCCAAATTTGTACCTCTGTGATCGTGAATACTTCACAAATGGTTACAAATGTTCACGAATGCAGTCACCAATAGAAGCACTGTAATTTGCGAGCCAGAACCTGAATAGAAAGTTGCAGCCGCCATTTTATGTAATGGGATTCGGTCCCTGGGGCTGAAAAACAAAATAAAAAGTAGAACAAGGGGTCAGGGTGGAGGTACACTGACCCCAGGAGTGTGTGTTAGGGGTTTAACATGATTTTTCTTCACCATGCGCAATATTCACGATTAGTCAAGATTAATTGAGAATAATCGAGAATTAACATGAATAAGAAAAAACAAAGGTTACAGGGACATTATAATTAGGAACTAGAATTAATAAACCAAAACATAGAAATTCAGCAGTTATAGTTAGAGTTCTTTAAATTAACTATAGCTCGTGCCCTAAAGGAACTATAACTTGCACCATTACCATGCACTGCTAATTACCCCACAAATTACAGCACTCATGACAGCTTTGATAACATCATTGATAATGTCATTGTAACATCTGCAGTAAAATTATTGATCAGATAATTGTGCACGGCGGGGGCATGAGCTATAATTGCCTTAGAGTGCAAGTTAAAGTTACTTGAAAGAACTCTAAATATAATTGCTGAATGTCTATGGTTTTGCACGAGTAAATTCAGAAATAATTATAACGTCCCTGTAACCTTTGTTTTTTTCAGTCCATTTGTAAGGTCTTTTAAATTCTATTTACTAATTATAACATCCCTGTAACCTTTGTTTTTTTCAGTAAAAAAAAAAATATATATATATATATATATATATATATATATATATATATATATATATATTTATTTACATATTTATGTGTCATATATATACATACACACATACATATATATAACCAAACAAATTATTGTAACAACAAGAAAGGTCAGGAAACTTCCAGGGAAGTTGAAGCTTTTACTGTCATACAGATACTTCCTCCCAGCGCGTTTCAGCCGTAGCCTTGTTACTCTGTGAACAAGGCTACGGCTGAAACGCGTTGGGAGGAAGTATCTGTATGACAGTAAAAGCTTCAACTTCACTGGAAGTGTCCTGACCTTTCTTGTTGTCACAAGAATTTGTTCGGTTATAATTATGTTTTTTACCCAAAACCATGGTCGGACCGCCACTTTTTTGAGCCTCAGTATTTCGGGTTTTTTGGTGAATACGTATATATATATATATATATATATATATATATATATATATAAAACTACCTACTGCCGGTGGCCAGTGTGTAGTTATGGTTAGGACCAAGTTTCCATAGCAAAAGCATTTTTGACTCTCCTATATCTTTGGCACAACTTGACAAAACTTCACAAAACTGTTTAAAAAAAAGGTGTATTGGTGATTCTCGCTGCACATGGGAAGTTTCAGCGTGATCCGACAAACGGGGGCTGAGAAAAAGGAAGGGTAAATGAACATGTGTTTCCCATCTATTCGCAAATGTAGGTGGAAGCAGGAATGCTGTGGCTGGTTGACTGCAACCTAACTAGAATGTTGCAGCTGCCATTTGATAGGCTCCCCAGGCTTGAACATTAAAATGAAAAGTGTCACAAGAGGTCAGGGTGGTGTTACCCTGACCCCTGGGCTGTAATATAGGAGCTATTGTAGGTCAATTTAAGACCTTGCAGTGTTGTTTTTTTTTTTACGGCGTGCGATATTCGTAAATATGTCAGAACATTTCATGCACCCATTCACTCAACCGGTCAAAGACTCACACACTCACTCACAGACCCACTCAGACCCTGTCGCGCTATTTGGCAGACCCACTCAGACACTAATACACCACTCAGAGACCCACTCAGAGGCTCATGCACCCACTCACAGACCCACTCAGAAACGTACTCACCCACTGAGAGACCCACTCAGACTCGCACACTCACAATCCCACTTAGACACTCATAAACCCACTAATACATTCACACATCCACTCATAAAAACACTCTCACACCCACTGTCACACCAAGAGACACCCTCCTACACTTACTCTCAAACCCAGATTTTACAATTACATTGCTCATCTACTGTATGTTTTACGAAACGATAGCTCAGTATGACTGGTTTAATGAGTAGGATGATGTGAAGAACATTTTTAGGGGTTTGATTTAGAAGCAGATATGGTGTGAATGGGAAGCATTTCATGTTTAAGATGGTCACCACACTTATGCTGTGAAGGAGGGTAGTTTTTAGTCCTTGTCAATTTTCACCATACTGTGAAATACTTTTAGGAGTGCATGTGTTTTTATTTCAAGAATGAAGTGGAAGGAGTGCTTGGTGCATTGTGAAGGGGTTCCCAACCAGCACACGAAGCGTCACCATCAGGGCGCTGCATTTTTTGGACCTGAGTGAGAAGAATTAATTAATTGAGGCTCGCGCCGTCAGCCGTATGCAGTAAGAATGATGTGATACTTTGGAACCCCGGAGTAGAGACCGAGCTGGGTGAGAGGAGTTGGTGGACCCCCCAGTGACCCGAAGCTGCTGAGTTGGAGGAACTGGCTCTGACAGTCTGCTGGAGTCTGTATGAGTATGCGTCCTCATCATACCCCTATTGAGGAGAGCAATGCTAGTGAACAGATTGGGAGACACTGTATGGAACTAGCTGTATGCTGTGAGCAGGAACATTGCACAAAATATGAACTGTGTACCATTTTGAATCATTTTGGTAATGACATTGTAAGGTCCCTTGTTTCCTCCTTGTGTTGTTTGAGGAGAATCAGGCATGAACATAGAGGCTATGGCAGGAGGTGTGCTGTGGGAGTTTGATGACTGACCTTTGGTCTAGACATAATCACAGCCCATGAACGTGCATTTGGAATCTTTGATAGCGTGAAGGTTATGATATACTTCTAACCATCACCATGGATGACACAGAGAGGAGGGGGAAAGCAGAGGCACTGTTTGCCCAAACAGACACAAATGGAAGACAGAATGACAAGGCAGTACCGAACATGACCAAAAAACAAAAATATTTTAAACTGGAGAGACTTATTAGCAGGAGATGAAAAAATGGTGGGAAGCTGTACTCTTGGAGAAATACATTGCTTGTGGACATATTGCTAGGTGTCTGTATATATTGACATCCCCCTCATATGAGTGGCTTATCTCAGAGATGCTCCAGGAGAGGGCAGTAAACAGCACAAACTGCTCAATGGAAATGATGAGGATTCTGATCGAATATGTGTGGAAAACACAAGAAATACTATTGTAGGAAATCACTGCATTGAAACAGGTCTTCTTGTCCACGGAAAGTAGAGTACTAGATAAGGCACTATTTGAAATCAATGAAAGAGTGGCAAAACTGGAAATGGAAATTCAAATGAAAAAGCAGAGGCAATGTGAAAGAGAGCAGAGAGATTATGAGATGGGGAGAGTGTTCACATTCAGTCACAAATATGATTAAGTGAGAACAGATATCCAGACCTCTAGAAACTTGCAATCAATAAATAATACAAGCATCCCAAGTGGCAATAGTGGATAAAGCAAAAGCAATGTTTCAATAGAAGAACTTGGGATTTAAATAGCACGTAATAACAGTAAGCCATCACATTTATGGGAGGAGTTCAGACTGATGGGAAAGGAATGCAACCAAAATAATTGGGAAAAGGGAAGAGGAAGAGGCAGATCCAGAGGCAGAAGCAAAGGAGGAAATTCAAGAAAACAAGAAGAGGACATCACAAGAAAAAAGCAAGCCTTTATGGGAATGATGACAAAGGTCAGAAGGTACAAATGTTATGGAGACAGACATTAATGTGATTAATCTGTCCAACAGGACACTGATTAACACAGAAATTAAAGTCCTTAAGTTAGGACTTTCATTTTGTCCTATGAATGCCTTTAATTTTGCCTCTAGTAGAATAGATCTCCTCCAGTTTATCAGGAAGCTCAAACTGCATAAATGGCATTCCATTAAAGGCTTAAAAACTCACCAATCAAGTAACAAGATAAAAGCAAATAATCTCACAATAGGGGACATAGACACTTTGTTTTGCCTGGCATAACTAGATACGGATAACTCCTATACACAAGGTCCTCTTCTTAGCCTGGAAGATATGGGACTTGATTTAGATCTGAACTGCCCCAGTGGTTTTAAACGTAAATCAATCTTTAATCCCAAATTGAATCATAATGCTATTGACACTTTAGAAACTCTGGTGGTGCAAGATCTGAACAAACTAGCTCGCAAAACCCATTGGTGCAATGACAATTTTACCAGAGGAGAATGGGAAGCTTTCAAAGGTCTGTAAGAAGACATTAATATTGTAATTAGACAGTCCAAAACGGGCAGAAATGTTGTGACTCTGACAAAGGCGCTTTCTCTTATGGAGGGTTATCAGCAACCTAATGATTCATACTGTTATGAATTATCTGATTACAATGCTGTGTGTAAATTTAATACCATCTATCATGATACATTGGTAGAATGGTGAGAGAAAGGCCTGATTAAATGGAGGAAGTAAACATTTTTATATTGTGAGCATCCGAGTAATTCCACTCTCTAGCTCCTGCCCAAGGTACACAAAAACCTCACAAATTCACCAGGGAGACCTATTGTGTCATCTATCGATTCTCTAGATTCTATTACAGAATGCATCACACTCTGTAAATCCCTTTTTTAGACCTTTTGTTCATTGCCTCCCTCCATATGTGCAGGATAGTAGGGATTTCCTGAATAGGAGTGAGGGTACTGAATGGGAGGATAACTTCTTGTTGATGACATTAGATGTCATGAGCCTTTACACTAGCATTAGGCACAAGGATGGCATCATGGCGGTACACCACTTTCTTAGAGCGCGATCCCTCTCTCTGTTTTTTTCATACAGACATGATTCTACAGATTATAGACTACTGTCCTGAAAATAACGTAACACTTTTCTATTTGAGGACAAGCTCTTCCACCAGAAACAGGGGACTGCGATTTTTGCTTAATCCACAGATGCACTGCGAATCAAGATATATTGACAACATATTTGTGATTTTGATAGGCACACTTGGGGAAGCAGTTCAATTTGTCCAACAGCTCAATGAAAACTCAACATCAACCTCACAGCATGTATAGATCCAGTAATGGTGGAATTTCCTGATATTCGGGTTATTGTGAGAGATAGAAAATTAACATCCAACATGTATCGGAAACCAACAGCTGGGACACATTACTCCATGTTTCTAGTAGCCACCATAGAAAGATAACTGAGAGTATTCCCTATGGAGAGTTTTTGAAGGCTAAAAGTAATTGCAGCACAGTGGCATTATTCCATGCAAAATGTGGGGTTGTGTATAAAAGATTCATACAAAGCGGCTACAAACCTGCCATTGTAAAGGCAGCCTAGGAAAAGGCTGAACAGATAAAGAGGGAAGATTTGTTGATTGCCAAAGACAAAAAAGAGTAAGTGATGAAAAGTAGATTTATCTTTTCATACAAAAGGATTGGCCCATTCTACTCAATAAGAATACACTTGCAGGATATATTGATAATATCCTTAGTATTACATTAGGAAAGGTACCACACTCAGGGATAAACTGAGTGTAATTGACATATACAGGAATGTGAAGGTGGTTTCTTTCCCTACATTAATTGTAAAGCATGCAGGAATAGCATCAAAGTGTTGGAGGATAGCTCACCACTGATGAGGACAATGATTACTATTAAGACATATTTAACCTGTTCTAGTGATTATACATTTTATGTTATGGAATGCCCCAGCCAATTAAGACATATAGGCAGTACTATTCATGCTACAAGAAAACAGATACTTAAACCCATGAGAGCTATTTCTCATGTTGACCCCCATTATCCTGTGTCAAGACATTTTGACTTGAAACACAATAGGGTTGTCTATAAAGTAAGATATTTCATCATTGACAGGATGCCTCCCAATAAACAAGGGGGTGACAGGGAGCTGTTACTGAGGAGGCTGAAATCACAATATATTATTGCCTTAAATACCAATACGCTGCATGGTTTGAATGCAGATGAAGAGTTACCAGTGCATCTGGGGTAGTTATTCCTCCTAGCCCCTCTAGTTCTGACTCCTGCACGAGAAGACCATTATTATTTAGCCTTTCGGGTCCTCCATCTGATTTCTGTATCCCTTCTTGTGGTTTTAACATTATTATTTTTAGAGTTTTATGATAAACTTAGTTCGTGTTAGTGAGCACTTATTTCCCCTTCTCACAGATGGTGTGGTTAACTGCATTTTTCTATTTTGTTTTGTCTGAGTTTATTTGGGTTTTTTCTGTTCTTTTTTATTATTGACATATGCAGGATTAATCTTGGCAAGAGCACAGTATGTTTACATGAGCTAAAAGATTGGACCAGCTGCTTAAGGACTCAGCCCTGATGTGATTACGGACAGTATTGCGATATTTATGGTATTATGTATTTATGCATCAACTAGCTTGTCATTAGTACCCTATATTTGCATTTACTTTTCAATGGAGATTAGCCCACTGTAAATCAAGGTACATAATTACTAATTTACCCTCTTGGGCTAGATTGGCTATCTGAATATTTGTAGGTAGATAGGGAATCATTGGATTGCCCACTTGGGCTAGATTGACTTGTTGCATATTCAGACTTAGACAGAGTATCATTGGATGTCAGCTATTGTGTTATACCTGAATTGGATGTTTCCCCAATTCACACAGTATTCAGGATACCAATTTGTGATGCAAGGCAAATAAGATTATAAAATGGCATTGGCCTTCTACTGCACGGTATACTAAATAATAACTTTTTATGACAGATGAAGCCTACCATCACTGGTTTAATGAATAAGGTGATGTGAAGAGCAGTTTTGGGGGTTTGAGTTACAAGAAGATATGGTGTATATGGGAAGCACTGCATATTTAAGATGGACTCCACACTAGTGCTGTGAAGGAGGGAAGTCCTTTGTCAATTTTCACTATAGTGGTGTTAAATCATGGTGCTGAGTGAAGCAACCCACCCCTGAACAATGTGTTGTACGCTGAAACACATTGGGTGGGTTACCCGGAGTGATGTTGTTGTTTTATGAATTTGGGAAAAATGATTAAATCATGTTTAGTTTGCAAACTCTTGAGTGTGTGTGTTTTTCTTCCAACAGTAAAGTGGAAAGAGTGCTTGGTGTATTGTACAAGGGTGCCCGCCCCTCACATGAAATGTCACGATGCTTCATTTTTGGACCTGAGTAAGGAGAAAAAATATATCTCTCTCTATCTATCTATCTATCTATCTATCTATCTATCTATCTATCTATCTATCTATCTATCTATCTATCAACATATATATATATATATATATATATTTTTTTTTTTATTATTTTTATTTATTTATTTATTTTTTCACTGAAAAACGAAAGTTGCAGGGACGTTATAGTTAGGTTAACATTTTAGCCCCTTGGGTGCCATGGACGTAATGTTTATATATGTGGCTGTGGCGCTTAGGAGCCACGGAAGTAATGATTACATCCTAATACTGGCCCTGGGGGCCGGGCTGGAAGGGTAATTGCTACCCCTTCCACCCCCGAGCCCCCCAAACCTCCCTCAGTAACGCCTGATGACATCAGCACGCGATCGCGTGCTGACCTCATCAGAGGCCGCCCGCAGATCGGAAGAGAGATGCAAAAGCATTTCTCTTCCGATCATGTGATGGGGGTCTGAGAGGCATCAAACGGAAGGAAAGGGATTTCTTTTCCTTTGATGTCTTTAAGAGCATTTCAGCAGCCGGATTGTGAAGTGATCCAGCTGCTGAAATGCCCAAGTAGACACCAGGGATTATTTTTTAAACTGAAATTCGCAGAAGAGGAGCGACCCCTTCGACAAAGGTCGTTCTGCAGGGGGACAATTGTTTTCAAGGCCTTTCCTGCCCCCCCCGGGGGCAGATCGGCCTATTGTTATTAGAAACCTCTAGGCACCAGGGATAATATTTTTTTCTTCTTTTTTTGTTTTTGTTTTTCAGAGGTGGGGAGCGACCCCTTAGGCACGTTTTGAAGGTCAGTTTCACGCAAGGGGAGCTACCTTTAGGCAAGGGTCGCTCCCATGTGGGGCAAATGTATTTTAGGCCATTTCTGCCCCCCTTGGGGGCAGATGGGCCTATTTTAATTAGGCCGATCTGCCCCCACGGGGGACAGAAACAACTAGACACCAGGGATTTAAAAAAAAATTGTTTTACAGTTATTTTTCTTAGGCCAATCTGCCCCCAAGGGGGGCAGAAACCATTAGACAGCAGGGATTTTTTTAAAATTGTTTTACAGATATTTTTCTTAGGCCAATCTTCCCCCAAGGGGGGCAGAAACCACTAGACACCAGGGATTTTTTTTCTAGACAATTTCACACAATGGGAGCGACCCCTTAGGCAAGGATCGCTCCCCTGAGGGCAAATTTATTTTAGGCCATTTCTGCCCTCCGTGGGACAAATCAGCCTATTTTTATTGGGCCAATCTGCCCCCAAGGGGGGCAAGGACCACTAGGTACCAGGGATTTTATTTTTGTTTTGTTTTCTTTTTATTTAAATGGGATGCAACCCCTTAGGTAAGGGTCACTATTCTGGGAGCAAATTTATTTTAGGCCATTTCTGCCCCCCTTGGAGGGCAGATCGGCCTATTTCCAATAGGCCCTGGGGGTGTCAGGAATAAAGCTGTGCACGGTCCAGGTCCCGCCCGAAACTCCGCTGTGCAGATTTGCAGAGCTTTATGAGCACCACTTGTCATCCCATCTTGTTCCAAAAGTGGCCATCACCGTCGTTTCCCCTGTGGTAAAGCTCATGTAACGGCAGGGTCAGGACATTGGTGGACAAGATGCATTTATCAGTGCTATTCTATGAAGGGACTACAATTCCCATGTTTTCAGAGGCAGCAGCCATCTTGGGGTGTGTGGTGCCTATAAAGCCCAGCCACACCCAAGCACGTTGCTCACTATTTTGAAGATTTCGATGCAGTCAGACCTCGTGAGGGTTCCTCTGAAGAAGAGAAGATTTCCTGCATGGCAGATTGACGGCAAGTCGAAGTAACCTTATTTCCATGGTGAATTCAGATACAAGTTGGTCATACGGTAGTGTGTTGATGAGCCCAATCTTGAAGGGAGTTGTTACTTCCAGAAGGTAAAGCGGCCCTTAGCACAACGAGCAAAGCGTTTTCAGTTTTCAGAGTAAAGCAGCCTTGGCGCGACGATCAAAGTGCTTCGGCGCACAGAAGTAAAGCGCCCCTTAGCACAATGAGCAAAGCGCTTCAGGACACACATATAAAGCGCCTTTGGCACGGCAATTAAAGCGCTTCAGTCCACATACGTAAAGCGTCCTTGTCACGGCAATCAAATTGCTTCAGTCCACATAAGTAAAGCGCCCTTGGCACGACTATCAAATCGCTTCAGTCCACATGAGTAAAGCGCCCTTGGCACGGCAATCAAAGCGCTTCAGTCTGCATGAGTAAAGCACCCTTGGCACAGCAATCAAAGCGCTTCAGTCCACATGAGTAAAGCGCCCTTGGTACGGCAATCAAAGCGCTTCAGTCCACATGAGTAAAGCGCCCTTGGCGCGGCAATCAAAGTGCTTCAGTCCCCATGAGGAAAGCGCCCTTGGCACAGCAATCAAAGCGCTTTAGTCCACATGCGTAAAATGCCCTTAGTACAAAAATCAGTGATTCAGGCCATATGATTAAAGCGCCCCTTAGCATAATGAGCGTAGCGCTTCAGATAAGACAAGTGAAAGTGCTTTCTGGCATAAGGAACAAAGCGATTCATGTATAATAATCAAAGCGCTTCATGAACAATAAACAAGGCGCTTCTGCCCAACGAATAAAGCGCTTCAAGTTCAATGAGTAAAACTTTCAGGCCTATAGTTGTAAATGTGAAAGCATTTTTGGAGATAAGCAAATTATAGTTTCATTGGAAAGCATAATATGTGAAAAGCATATTTAAGTCTTTGAGAATTTTTAGGCTATGATCAAAAGTTTATGTTATGAATGCATAGTTGTTACAGGATTGATATTCAGAGTATGACCATAGTCCAAAGCTCTTGCCATCTCTTGGTTCTGAGGTTGTAGTTTGTTATTGTTCCATGATTCAAAGAAGGGGCTTTACCCTCACTTCAAAAGGGGTCTCAAATCTGATATCACAGAGACGCCTTTAATCAAGAGTCTATTGATGAGTTATACTGCTATGAATGAGTATATGCATATTTGTTCTAACCTTTTCTTTTCGGATCTCTCTCCCTGCAGTTCCCTACCCTAATTCCCTTCCCCCGCCTGGCTTCATCATAACTGTACTATAATAGCTATCTGAGTTGGTGACACCGGGAGGTGGGCCTTTTGTTCAGCAACATGCAGATCCCGAGGAAAGGACATTGTGACAGGGGGACAGAAACCACTTAGGCACCAGGGATTGTTGTGTGTGTATGTGTGTGTTTGGTTTTGGTGGGCAGCCCCTTGGGCAAGGGTCACTCCCCATGGGGACACATTACAGTTGGCCATATCTGCCCCCGTTGAGGGCAGATCAGCCTATTTTTGGAAGGCCCGTCTGCCCCCAAGGCATGACCATACCCCCACCCCAAATAAATGGGGCCAAAGTTGTTCTGCCCACCGATGGGCAGATGGGGCAATTACCCCTGATTGACATCCTGGGATGGCAGAAAACCTGCTAGATGCCAGGGAATTTTTTTTTTTTAAATAGTGAGGTGGTGGCTACCAACCAGTATGGGCATGGTTATGCCACCACCCCAACTGAAGGGGGTAACAGTCTTTCAGCTCTCTCCCCGCACACTAAAACATCATATCCAATGGCAAGCAAGAGGACGTTTGATTATTTTGTGTTTTGGTTTTACATTAGGGCCATGAGAGCTTGTCTAACTTTCAAAATCTTCCCACTTGGAATGGTGAGGGCTGCACTTTTTGGACTTTGGGACGCTGCCATGTAGAAAATCCACAAGACCTAGACACATCTGAAAACTAAACATCTGGGTGAGTCCAGGGTTATGTGCTTCACATGCACCCTGCACCATTTTTTTACCCACAATGCCCTGCAAACCTCCAACTTTGCTGGAAATCACACTTTTTCCCCACAATTTTGTGATGGAACCTTCTGGAATCTGCAGGAAACCACAAAATTCCTACCACCCAGCATTTTCTTTTTCAAACTGCCCTTTTGGGCCGTTTTAGTCCCCCCTCAATTTTGACATGTTTTTGTCTCTTTCCTGTCACAGGCACTTGGCCCACCTACACAAGTGAGGTATCATTTTTATCGGGAGACTGAGGGGAATATTGGGTGGTAGGAAGTTTGTCCCGTTGCTGTGATCCCACATAGAAATGTGGGAAAAATGTCATTTTTGTAGCCAAATGTGAGGTTTGCTGAGGATTCTGGGTACGAAAAAACACTGGGGGATCCACACAAGTCAAACCTCCCTGGACTCCCTTGGGTGTCTAGTTTTAAAAAATGTTTGGGTTTAGTAGGTTTCCATATATAGCTGCTGAGCCCGGGACCAAAAATGCAGGTGCCCCCCGCAAAAACAGTTAGTTTTGTACTTGATAATTTTGATGTGTCCACATAGTGTTTTGGGGCTTTTCCTTTTGCGGGCACTAGGCATACCCACACAAGTGAGGTACCATTTTTATCGCAACACTTGGGAGAACGCTGGGTGGAGGGACATTTGTGGCTACTCTCAGATTCCAGAACTTTCTGTCAAATGTGATGAAAAAGTGTTTTTTTGGCCAGATTCTGAGGTTTGAAAAGGACTCTGGGTAACAGAATCTGGTGAAAGCCCCACAAGTCACCCAATCCTAGATTCCCCTAGGTGTCTAGTTTTCAAAAATGCACAGGTTTGGTAGGTATCCCTAGGTGCCAGCAGAGCTAGAGGCCAAACTCCACAGCTAGCCACTTTGCAAAAAACAGCTCTGTTTTCTTTTGGAAAATGTGACATGTCCACGTTGTGTTTTGGGGCATTTCCTGCTGTGCACACTAGGCCTACCCACACAAGTGAGGTACAATTTTTGCTGTATTTTGGCTAATGTTTTGGTCTCCTCCAGGGAAACCCACACACTCTGGGTACCTCTAGAATCCCTAGGAGTTTGTAAAAAAAGGTCACAAATTTGGCATGGGTAGCTTATGTGGACAAAAAGTTATGAGGGTCTAAACGTGAACTGCCCCAAATAGCCAAAAAAGGCCTGGCACCTGAGGGGGAAAAGGCTTGGCAGCAAAGGATTTAAAGGTACAAAAGCAAAGAAATTCACCAGTTATAATTAGAGTTATCTCAAGTAACTATAACTTGTGCCCTAAGGTAACTATAACTTCAGTCAGCATTTCTCCCACAAGCAGGGAGCTACTTTAAGTAGCAGCTCTCTGCTTACGGGAGCAATGTTTTCATCTTTCTTCCCTGAACGCATATATGCATGCATGGAAGACAGATGAAAACTCTGCTTTCTGCAAGGGAGAGCTGTTTGAGAGCTCTCTCTTGCAGGAACTGGACTTTGTTTGATTTTGGTTGGTGGGAGCTGTTAGCTCCCACCAACCAAAAGCAAACATCTATGGCCCAGGGTTGGGCACCCCAGAACACAGCAGGAGCCAGCCCTGGGGGGTGGCAGACTCCAGGGCCATCAGTGACTCCTCATGGGGGGGCCACACAGCCCCCCTCCATCTAGCATAGCCGTGGGGAAGTGATGGTCCCCGGGGTCTGGGGTCTGAAACAGACCCCCTTTTCTTTCCTTTATTTGAAACTCCGACGGGTGGCGGTCACTGGGGCTTCTGTGGGACGTGGGCAGCCCCCTTTATATTTGTAAAAGCTCTGGGGAGGTGGTGGTCCCTGCGGCTGCATGAGGGGGTTGTGCGTCCCCCCACACCACATTATTTTATTCCCCTGGACAGGTGCCAGTCTCCGGGCCTGCAGGGGTGCCGAGTGCCCCCCTTATGCCACATTAGTTGAGTGCCCCAGGAAGGTGGTAGTCCCCAGGGCTGGGTGGATGCTGCATGGCCTCCTGCACAAATACATTTTGTGCCCTAGGGATGTGGCAGTCCCTGGGGCTGCAAGGGACGGGCGCCCCCACACATATATAACTCAATGCTGCCCAGGGCCTAGGCAACCCGGAGCCTCCATTTTTTATTTTTGCTTAATCCACAGATCCACTGCGAATCAAAGCAAACATTTAAAAAAATGCTTTTTAGCTCTGGGGGATCCCTCTCGGACTCCAGCACCATAGCAAAGGGCTCGAGGTGACACTACCCTGGACCCTTGTCTTTTTTTAAACTCTTTTAGTGGGACTCTGCTGAAGCCAGGTCCCAAGATTGCTGCAAACACTTCCTGGTTTGAAGTGTTGGCAGCCAATCAGAGCTGTGCATTGCCCTGCACAAGCTTGTCATTTATTCACAAATACATTGCCAAGGATTCCCATCCATAGATGTATAAATTCATTTTCCCTTTAATGTCTCAAAGCTACTACACCAAACAAGCAGAAGTGTAACCTGCATACAGAAAGTTGCATTCTGCCACATTTGGTGCAATTCCACCCAATTGTTCGGGCTGTAGTCACGTCTAAAGGTCTTAAGGGAATTAACATGGGAAACATAACTTTTTTGACCCCCCCACCCTTTTTCCCAGTCCCCTCTTGATGGATCACCCCAAAACTTTCCATGCACAACAAGAATAACTGGGGCACTTCTTAAAACAAAATTGTGAAGATTCGTCAAATAGTGCCAAAGATACAGGAAAGTAAAAAAACTATTTTTCTATGGTCGTAACTATTGCTACCTAGTGGCGACCATATGTATATGCCAAGGTCATTGAAGGGCTGAAACACACCTTTGTTATTATTGCATTTTTTCTCCAATATTATAAGTTTCCTTCTTTATTTGATGTTGAGAAGGTGTTAAAGCGTGATGAATACTATCTCTGTAGCACTTTCTGAACAAACAACCACAATCTGTCACTAGTTTGCCAAAACATCAAACAAGGAAGTATGATTACTTTGGCTCTGAAGGATAACTTGAAGCTATTAATTGTGATTAGGTATAATGTAGGTCTATTCACAACTTCAAACATGCTATCCCAGTATACAGATTAAGTTTCTTCAACTTCCATAATTCTTCTTTGTTTTATGTTCTCCTTGATCCAAGGTAAAACCTGCCAATGTCTATCTTGCATACGGTGTAGTGTCAGAGGGGGAAGGCGAGTATTTAGGAAGGTGTACATTACACTGCACCTACTGGAAAAGCTTTCCTTATTTGACATGCATTGATGAGTGAACAATAGTCTCTTCATTTATTATCCACTACATTTTGGCAGCTACTTCTCTCTTTTGCAGCAAAGATTGCAGGGACATTTCTCCTTGTTATCGCTGCTAAATCTCTTTTCACTGGAAGCTAAGTATTTAACTTTTCTCTTCAGGCCCCGCCCATTGCTTCACTAAGCAACAAGGCTTCCAATGTTGGACTTAATTATTTTTTTCAATATCATTTTAAAAGAGAAATTCAGGATTATGGACAAACTTGTGCGGGCACTGTGTACAGGCTCTATCATCATGATTTTTTATGCCTGTTCCATTTAAGACTCAAAGCAACTGAAAATACAGAATAGGGGATGTGTCCCCTAAGATGTAATTCCTATATTTTTTCTAAGTTATTTTATGTTGCTCTGTATCTTCATAGCACAGCACTGGCCAAGATTTGCAGATGGGATACTCTGTTAAAACCTGAAGGATAGCTTATTTGCCATATTATGAGTGCTGTAGGCTACAAAGCATTTGTAATACAGAAGAAGGGACATCCACAATGTCTATGACAAAGTAATCCACCAGCCAAACTGTAAATCAAACCCTATGACTGAAGTTGTGATTCATCCAGTTGAGTTCTCCTTCTGGGGGAATTCATTTCACAACCCACATGTTTTGCTGTTGTTTGATTTTTGTGATGTGTGTTATCATTATGGAGAGGGTGTGGGGACTTGTGACATTTCAGCCTAACCCATTTAGGTGTATATTTCATCACCCCTATACAGTGATTAGCAGTGGGAGTTCACATAGTTTGGTGCAGTGTGCCTATTCTGTGTCAACCCCAATGATTTAATGAGTCTTCTAAGGTGTATCATTTAACAAAAAGACCTGCTTGAAAAATCCAGTGACCAGGAAAACATAACCACAGGGTGGACACATTCACACAAATAGGATCAGAGTCTTTGGCAACAGGCACCCCTAGCACAAGCATAAATCACATTCCAAAATTGCACTGAGAAGCTAAGCTGCTGTTTGATTTGGTGGGCGTCATAGTTTTCTTCTTGTTTGCCTTGCATGGCACATGGTGAAGAATGACATCTGGAAATGTGAAAGAAATGCCGAACATGGGATATATTTTATCTAGCAGTGACATAATTTGTTGTAGTGGTAGCTGCTTCAGTGAGCAAAGGGGGAATAAAATTAAGGGTCGAGGAGGACACTTTTCTGTCACTCTTGCATATACGCTTGAACTGAGTATCAAAAAATACATCCAAAAGGGATAACATTCTTATGCCTATGTTGAAGTGCCTTCCTCTTAGTCCCTGCCACTCTCTCCACGACCACAGATGGACCATTATCACCATTCCTACTAGAACATAGGTAATTTTTAAACTCCGATTTGCCATGTTATTTTGGTGCTAAGAGACGCGATCTTTGCCACCATCATCTAAAAGGAGACTTCGAGAAGGTGAGCAACCTATGTGAGAGGGACTTTCAAGTCAGAAACAAGGCCTTCCTTTACTATCGTTGGTATAATAACCAATATGGTTTGATGAGATTTTCCTGTGTCACCAATTGCCTTCACTAAATAAAAGAGAAGACAATGGCCCATTATTTTCACCAGTAAAGATGATGTTGGCATATTGGATCCTACACTTCCTATTATTTATTTTACAAAGGTGCCGGGTCCACAAGGTAAACTCCACTGTGTATACCTCACAAACAAAGTACAGTGCATGAACCAAAATATACTACACTGGTGGCGGTCTTTTTGGTTTGATGATAGCCCTAGTCTTTTTCTTGCCATGTCTAGGTTATTTAGATGCCCTGTTCAGTGGCCAGGAGGATTCATGACTCAGAAAATTCAGGATCAGGGACGGAGACAACTCTAGTTTTACCTACAGGTAAGGGGATATAAGAAAAAAAGTAGTCTTTCCGAAAAATTGAATTTGATGATGCAACAAATTTTAACAAGGTAGGCAGTATCGGCAAATAAAATGAATATTCATAAGTGATTTCTCCTTAATAGCCCTACCTGGACTTTTATGAATCTAGTCAAGATCCCCTTTTGATGAAATAGAAGGAATGAATTGATCTAAAACCTTCAGTGACAGCAAACCAATCCCAGGCTCCGCCCATTCAATGAATATTACTGGCTTTTGGAAATACTGCAAATATCTGTGGTTACCTTAGAGGCCTAACAATCTATGGACCTCCACAAACATCCTTGAAAATTGTCAGCAAAACCCAGGAAATTATATGTGGCCACTATGGGGTTTAAAGCAGATGAAGGTTGGAAAACCGTCCGAAAGCAGCAATTCCAAAATGTATTGAACCACAAAAGTACTTAAGTTAAAAAAGGGCAGTATTAAAGCCTGACGTGTTTAGATTGCTCTTACGCATTAAAAACGACTGATGATTATTATCCATTTCCTTGTAAGCTAACAAAGTTGAAATCCTTTGTAACTTTTGAGTCAAAGAAATGAATTTACCACAAATGTGGAAGACGCGACGTCAGTATTACAGAACTTCGAGAAAAGCAAAATCACAATTATTTTACAGCACAAGAACAATATCACAATATTTGCCTACAAACCCTGGAAGTCTAAATAGAGCACAGTTGAAGCAAAAACGACAAACAAAAAGTATTGCAAAGAGAAAGACTTTGGTGAAACCCGCAGAAGCTTTGGAAGCAAAAGTTCTAAATTAATCTTTAGATATCTGGGGCCATATTTATACTTTTTGACGCAAAACTGCGCTAACGCAGTTTTGCGTCAAAAAAATTAGCGCCGGCTAACGCCATTCTGAAGCGCCATGCGGGCGCCGTATTTATTCAATGACGTTAGCCGGCGTTAGCCGCTGGCGCCGTCTGGTGTGCGTTAAAAAAAACGACGTACACCAGGCAGCGCCGGCGTAGGGGGAAAATGGAGTATGGGCGTCCAAAAATGGTGCAAGTCAGGCTGAGGCAAAAAAATCGCCTTAACCCGATTTGCGCCATTTTTTTACGACGCCCAACCCCCATTGAAATGACTCCTGTCTTAGCAAAGACAGGAGTCATGCCCCCTTGCCCAATGGCCATGCCCAGGGGACTTATGTCTCCTGGGCATGGTCATTGGGCATAGTGGCATGTGGGGTGCACAAACCAGGCCCCCCTATGCCACAAAAAAAATAAAAAAAAAATACTTACCTGAACTTACCTTAATGTCCCAGGGGTGGGTCCCTCCATCCTTGGGTGTCCTCCTGGGGTGGGCAAGGGTGGCAGGGGGTGTCCCTGGGGGCATGGGAGGGCACCTCTGGGCTCATTCTGAGCCCACAGGTCCCTTAACGCCTGCCCTGACCCAGGCGTTAAAAAGAGGCGCAAATGCGTTTTTTTTTGCCCCGCCCACTCCCGGGTGTCATTTTTGCCCGGGAGTATAAATACCACGCACATGCCTGGGAGTCATTTTTTAAGACGGGAACGCCTACCTTGCATCTCATTAACGCAAGGAAGGTGTTCACGCCAAAAAATGACGCTAACTCCATGAACTTTGGCGCTAGACGCGTCTAACGCCAAAGTATAAATATGGAGTTAGTTTTGCGTCGAATTTGCGTCGAAAAAAACGACGCAAATTTGGCACAAACTGAGTATAAATATGCCCCCTCGTTTTTAGAAGTTTGGTGAGCACCGAAAGAATTCGTAGATTTAAGAGAAAACCACACTAGGACAATAGGAAATTGCATAACTAAGTTGCGAAAAAGTCATATGTGGCAAAGTTGCGTGTTGAATCAAGTGAACACACACGAATTGAAGGAACGTGTGTTCTTTAACTTACAAATACATTATAGCAGGTGCTGATCTAATGAATACACATAGGGCCATATGTATGAAAACATGAGCTTGCGAATCGCAAATAGCGATTTTTAAGAAATCGCTATTTCCGAGTCGCAATTGGCCATGTAACAAAATTGCGATTCGGAATTAGCGATTTCTTAAAAATCGCTATTTGTAGTTTGCGAGGCCCATTTACCGAATCGCAATTTGCATTATCGCAAATTGCGATTTTTTCACGATTCGGTAAAAAATCACAACATGCGAGAAAGTTCGCGAATGCACACCTGGAGGAGCCTGATGACATCACCAGCAGGAAATGAGTCATCCCAGGCAGTTTCAGGTGCCACACCCAAACCAGCATCCTGAGAGAGAGCAGCCCAGCCACACAGAACAGGACTCAGAAGGAGCAAGAACACCTGAGCCAGGATGGACACCCCAGGCCAAGCACAGGAGAAGGCTGAAAGGAAGCGCAAGCTGAAATTCAGTGAATAGGAGCTTGAGGTTCTAACTGAGGAGGTGGTGAGGAGCCATGACCGCCTGTTCGGAAAAAGCTCACTTCAGGTGCCTGAGAGTGAAAAGAGGAGATTATGGCTGGACATACAGTCCAAAATCTGCACCATTGGAGTGGCTCCATCGAAGAAATAAAAAAAAGGTGGTACGACCTGCGCTCCCGTGCAAAGGAGAGGGTGGCAAGGAGACTTGCGGAGGCCATGGGTACAGGTGGCGGACCACCAACAGAAGCACCATCAACACCATTGGAGGACCTGGTGGAGTCCACACTCCTCCCTGAAGCTGTGACTGGGGTCACAGACATCGACACCTCCGGCACACCGAGTACCAGTCAAGGTTAGTGCAATAATGTTTTGTAACCCTATATGTGTATGCACAAAAGCCCCTTAGGAATTAGCATGTAATGTGAAGCAGTGTGTGAAGTAGTTCAGTCCACATCTTAGAAGCAGCACAACAATGCATTATGGGAATGGCAGTCCACAAACTAGGACTGACAGTAACACAACAATGTAATGAAGTATAGTGATACCCAAGGTAACACAACACACACAACACTGTGTAGAGCAGTACCTGTACCTTTATTCCCATTTTCTGACAGATAATGTAACATACAGAACAGACATGCTGCATAATGTTGTTGCAGGTGGGCCAGGCCCAGCAGCCACACCATCTACATGTGTAGGAGAGACGGAAACCCATCAGCCCTCGGATACAAACACCAGTGGGTCCCTCCACATGTCCACTGTCCGACGCAGGCCCAGGGCACTGCCACTGCCAGAGTTCAGCGGCGACTCTGATGAGCAGCAGGAAGGGCCAAGCACATCGTCAGCACCAGACATGCGCAGCCAGATTCTGGAGGGCAGGGGTCATCCAACAGCAGCACCACGCAGGATTGCGACGGAGTCCTGGGCACAACATCATGAGGCAGGTGAGGGTCCCTCCTTATTTGGGGGCCTTGAAGCTGCTATGTTGCTGCAGCAGCGTCTGCAAAATAAGCGGATCCTCAGTTTAGACAGAAACCTGCGCATCCACAACTGCAACATGATGGGCCTTCATCGCCAACTGTACGCACTCAATGGCAATATTGTACAGCTGCGTGAGGGACAGGTGCAGGCTTCAGAGGACACCAGGGACCTAACAAGTGCTGTCCGTGACCTCTGCCAGGAGCTGCGCCATGAGAGGGTTAACCAGCGCAGACAGGAGCACAGATTCCGGACAATGTTTGGCAGCTACTGCAGGTCCTCTAACAGGATGGTGAATTCCACTACATTTATCGCCCGTCACGCAGTGGCGGCGCAAGTGGAGGCTGCACATAGCAGCAGGGACGTTGTCCAGGGACTTGTTCAAATCACAAATGTGATAGAAAACATAATGGGACAAAGATCTGCCACTCCAAGTGAGGTATCCTTGGGGGACACTGAGGACAGTTCAAGCCTCAGCAGTGTTGCCGTACCAGCAGCAGACACCAGACGGCGCAGTGCCAGGCACAGCACTGCCACTGAAGGTGACAATATAGGTGCCAGTGACTTAACTGGGCACCCGAGTGGTGTGCGTGGGAGAAAAAAGTAACTCTTGCCACCATTAGACTGCTGTTGCCACTATAAGGAAATAGTGAATGAGTCTGGTCATCAGTTTATTTGCGTTTGTCACATCACCTGTTTCATTTATTTCTCAATCATACATTACCTGACGTAAGGTAATAAATGTATTTCACTACCGGTACAGTTGTCAGTGGATTTGTGTCATTCATTCTCACGTCTGAAATGGTTGTGTGTGATCAACAACAAAGATATCAACAATTGTGGCTGTGTACGAATGGTGCGTACTTCCAATATGTCTGCTGCAGTCAATAATTAAAGTTTATGATGGAAAAGTCATTATTTATGAATAAGAGTGCTCCAGTGGTAAGACACCCAGCCACAGGGTGTAAGGGTTGTTTCCTATACAAGGTCACAGTCCATATACGAAATGAAGAAAACCACGGCACATCTCAGGGTCATAGTACAAGCCATTTATTCCTTAGTGCTGTGACAGGAAAGTTGGTAACCTGATCCCATGAAATACACTAGGTAAGTGGTTTACAAGCCAATGCACTTTTCATGGTTGAGGGAAAACAGCCGACACGTGTTTCGTCACATTTGACTTTTTCAAGGCTTTAACAATATAGAGGTATTATATATAATAAGAGATTCCAATTCTCAAGGATATGGGACAAGTGTGCAAAGTGTAGCATGAGTCAAATGGGAGTGCAGAGACCATGATACGTCTGCTGCCGGTCTCCCGTCATTCCTGTTCACGGATCGCGTCGCATCTGAAGCGAGCGCCAACCCGTTACTGGGATTTAAATCCCGAAAGCGACCGGAACCAGAAATAGACAGTGGACTATGAGCCCTAAGGCGGTAGAGTCAGCCATCTTGAGAAGGAAAAAGAAAGTAATCACGAAGAGAACAAGAAATCAGTGAATGTGTATACGCTCACGTATATAAACCGTGACATGCATATGCGTAATTAAGTGACATCAAGAGGAGAAGAGAAAGAAATGAGCCACCATGGAGAATAAGGTGAATGCATGCAATTCAACCAGGTTCACAAATTATTATTGAAGAGAAGGAATAATAACATATCAGCACATGGACATTTGAACAGGGTTAGAAAGAACATGTGGATTAAAACAAGATAATCGTATGATTGCTAAAGCACCACATGCGTATAAACTTGTAATAAAGGGCAACATGAGGCTACAAGATGCAATAAACCTACTGTGGTGATGTTATATGTTAGACGTCAGCAGCCTTGTAGACAGATTACAAATAATACAAGTAGAACCACAGTACAAAATAGAAAATTCCAAATTCGGTATGTTAACACAAGGTTGGTAATCTACAGGAATACATGTAGGTCTTTATCGGAATTGAGCCCTTCTTCCACTGTACGCAATCTCACAATCCATCTGCTCTCAAGTTGCCTCAGGAGGAGAGTTTTGTTACTCCCCGTCGGACACTTGCCCAAAGTGGCAATGCCATGAGTTTGTATGTCTGGTTTCTCATGTAAAGGGTGTGCCAGGTTATAATGGACTGCAAAGGGGTAATCACTGTTATTGTTTTTAATCGCCCGGATATGTTCTTGCAGTCTTTTCCTGAATGGTCTGATTGTGCTGCTGACATAGATCTTTTTACATATGCAAATGATACAGTAAACAGTGAACTTAGTGTTACAATTCATGAATTGTTTAATCGTGTATGTGGTTTTAGTTTTGTAGCAAAAGTTTTTTGTTTTGTTCAAGGCATAACTGCACACATTGCAATGGCCGCATTTATAGAAACCCGAGGGTGGAGCGGGTAGCCAACTATCATTGGTGACCATCGGTAGATAACTATGACACAGTTTATCCCTCAACGTGCGGCCCCTGCGGTGGATCATGTCTGGTCTATTTCTATGACCTTGTTTAAGGGTTTTGTCAGATAGTAAAATGTTCCAGTTGTTATTAAGAATCTTGAAAACTTCTGCACTGGCCCAAGTGTATGTAGTTATAAATGCTGGGGCCCTCTTTTTATCAACCTTTTTGCATGGTTTCTTCTGAAAAAGAGATGCTCTATCGATCTTGAGAATCCTTTCACGTGTATTACTTAACAGTTTACTAGGATACCCTCTGTTAAGAAAGCGGTGCTCTAATGATTCCAGCTGTTTAAAGAATTCAGGGTCTTTCTGGCAATTGCGTCTGATCCTCACGGCTTCCCCATAGGAATAGCTTGAATTTGAGAATGTGGATGTGCACTGCTGGCATGTAAGATTGAATTCGATGCTGTAGTTTTTCTGAATAACTTTGAGCAAATATGGTTACCTTCAGTATATAGTGTCAATTCTAAAAAGTCCACACTCACTAAGCTAGCACAACTAGTGAAGTGTATGTTGTATTGGTTGACATTTAGGTACTTGGTAAACAGCTCTAAAGAGACGTGATCTCCTGACCAGAAAAGAAGTACATCGTCGATGTACCGACCCCAGTAAAGGATGTGTTGCGTAAGTTCTGGTGGACCATTGGTCCACAAGTGATGGTGTTTGTAATACCCCATGTATAGGTTAGCGAAGGACGGCGAACATTTCGCCCCCGTCGCAACCCCCTGTTTTTGTTTGTACCATGTCCCCTCGTGCAGGAAGACATTGTTGTCCATGACCAAATTCAACAAGTCCATCAGCGTGTTAGAATGTGTCAGAAATGTTGCTTCTCTTTTAACCAAAAAATACTGGATAGCAGCCATGCCTTCTTTTTTGGGTATGCATGTGTACAAAGAGGTAACATTCAGTGTGGCTAGAAAGTGACCCTCCGTCCATTCATAGTCCGCAATGAGACTGAGAAGATGTGTGGTGTCTTTGATATATGACGGTAAGTTACAAACAAACGGTTGTAAATAAAGATCAATTAATTCAGAAAGTTTTTCCGTGGGTGAATTAATCCCAGATATAATAGGTCTGCCAAGGGGAAAGGGTGCTGTTTTGTGGACTTTGGGGAGAATGTAAATGCAAGGGAACATGAGCGTGGGATTGAAGAGATACTTGTATTCACAATCTGTTAGTAGACCTCTGTCCCTCCAGAAACTCAGTTTGGTCTCTATATCTCTGGTAACTCAGCCTATAGGGTTGTTAGAGAGCTTATAATAAGCTTTCTGATCCTGAAGTTGTCTATCTATTTCACCGACATAGTCCTTGCGATTCATGATGACAATGTTTCCACCTTTGTCCGCTTCCTTGATAACTATATCTTTAATGTCATCAAAGGAGCGTAGAGCCTTTTGTTCCTGTGAACACAAATTGTGCGTCCAGGTTTTTCGCCCAAGTATGTATTGATTTTCCAATTTATGAAGATCTCTGGTGACTAATTTGTAGAAAACATCTATTGAATTATCTGATGTGAGAATGGGTGTGAATCTGGATCGAGGTTTTAGTCCACTGGTGCATGTGGCAGAGCTATTCATGCCCAAGTCTCCTAAAATATCATCACAAGATGTTCCATTACTACTGTCATCTTCTCCTGCTATGGAAAGTAAGGTCTGTATGTCCCTTATATCACCAATAGAGAAATCACACGTATCAATGTCATGGCCGTGATTGGGGTCAGATTTCTGTTTAAGATCAAAAAATTTTAACAATTTGCATTTACGAACAAATTTAAAGAGATCAATATGCATCTCTGTAAAGTCCGGAAATGACATTGGTACAAATCCTAAACCCTTCTTAAGGTGCCCTGGTTTTCTTCATTTCGTATACGGGTCCTGTCTGCTGGCTGTAGAGGTGGTATGGGATCGTCATCCTCATCTGATTCAGTTTCACTGATTTCTATAGGTATGCCCCTGGTTGAAGCTAAATTGTGCAAAATGGTACAAGTAGCCACTATTCTACATGTGGTCTCTGGGCTGTACTGTAGTGCCCCTCCACTTTTGTGGAGGCACCGGAAGCAACTCTTCAGCAATGTATTGATGAGAGTTAAAGGTTATAGAAGAAATACTGATGAGTTATTATTTTCAAGAATTACATTTAAAGAATCCTGAAATACCAGATGAAACATTAAAAAACAATGGGAGATTCAATTATTTCACTTTAATTGTGCCATATCCTGTAACAGGAAAAGCATATGCATGTGAATATGAGTTAGCACCATAATTATTACGATGAACCAGAGAGCCACTTGTCAGATAATAGAACATGTGTAAAAAATATCTATGGTGCACCACAAAGTCCAGCACCACTCATCCCGGGCCCTAATAGATACACTGGAGAAAATGTATAAAAATTGAGGAAGTATGTGAAGTGCGTATTCAGTTCCTCTCCAAAGAGCCACAGAGACACCCTTGGATAAATGCAGATACATTTAGAAAAGTGTCTGGGGCAACCTACAGGCATATTTATACTCTGTGTTGGATTTGTGTTGTTTTTTTTTAACACAAATCCAGCACATACTTAAAGCCATATTTACAGTTTGACATTAGATCCGTCTACCATCAACAATATGGTGTTACCATCATTTTAAGGATGTGTGAAACCACCATGCGTCAATGAGATGCAAGGTAGGAGTTCCTTTCCAAAAAATGACTTAAACCCCCTAGCGCCATATTTATCCAACAGGGTAAAAATGACGCACAGGTGGGAGGTGGCCCCAAAAAATGTAAAATGAGGCAAACACACCACTGCTTAAGGAAAACACACACAAGCAACATTACAGACCAACAGGACAACATGGAGATGCTACTGATACAGCTTGCAAGACAACGCTGAGCACAGGACCAATGGCAGCAACCACCACCACCACCCTAAAGCGGCCCACAAAGACAGAGGGCAGGAGAGACTTTTCAGAAACAGGACAACCCTCCATGGCCTCAGGGACCAGGACATCATTCGGAGCCATCGATTCAACTGGCAAGCCATACTGCAGCTGCTACGCCATATTGAGCCACAACTAACAGCTAGCCTGCAGACACCACACAACATACTACCTGTGACAAAGCTGCTAGCTGTCCTGCATATGTTGGCAAGTGTCTCAATCCAGACAACGGGTGCCCTGGTCGCTGGGGTATCACAGCGCTCATTCTCAGCTTTCCTGCCCAAGGTGTTAGATGCCATAATCTCCCTCAAACCCCGCCACATCAGCTTCCCCAACACCCAGCAGAAGCAGTAGGAGATAAAACAGGGGTTTGCACCCATGTCCGGATCGTCCCAACTCCACAACAGAGCACCTATTCAGAAACAGAAAGCACACACATTCTATCAATTTGCAGGCCATAGTTGACCACCAGGGACTGTTCACAAACATCTTGGGCAAGTATCCTGGGAGTGTCCATGACTCCTTCATATGCCTGCATAGCAGGATCAATGAGCATTTCCAGGATGGGTAAAACGGCAATGGCCTACTTGTCGGTAAGTCAACAGACCTAGTAATAAACACACAAGCACAACAACCGTGTAAGACACACAAGAAATACACCACTACATTGACGTGATCAGGGAGACACTAAGGTGTGACACTTGTAGTTATGTTGTACACCATGACACAATGGGATACACACCTCTGGACAACTGATGGCTGCCACAAACTTAGCAGCCACTCTAGAGCATCAAGGGACCAGCGTTAAAGCCCACAGTCACAATGACACGGCCTGCACTGTCAGTACAACTTGGAAGGCGAACTATTTACAATTACTTTAGGCCACATAGCCAATCGGCCACCCTCCCATGCAATATGTAGCGTGGAAGGGCTGTGCAAGGTGTGTTGCAGCAGGTCTAACATCATGAGATACATAGCATGATGATGCTGACTCCGATGTAGGTGACACGGAAATACTGAGGCAGTGCCAACATCAAACACCACTCCTGGGTTGCCGTTTGCAGGATGCAATAAGGAAGTGGACTGTGCTATGAACACATATTGATGTGCCACCAAGGCAAACTGCATACTGCTGCACACACTGAAAGAGCCAATTGTCCATCAAAACAGCATCTGTACAGGGGGATGGCCCTTCCTGCACAGATACATCTACCTCCACAAGGCAGTTAGCCAGGTTCCCTGGAGCAAGGTCAGTAGTGTAGGTGCACGGTTTCAAATGAACAACTGGCAGAGGGAACAAAAAAGGGTTGCCTTTGTCACACATGGGACAATCGTACATTGCCTTTGTCACACATGGGACAATCGTTGTAGGAAGTTGGCTCTGTATGTGCTATTTCAAAGTAAGGAATAGCATGCACAGAGTCCAAGGGTTCCCCTTAGAGGTAAGATAGTGGCAAAAAAGAGATAATACTAATGCTCTATTTTGTGGTAGTGTGGTCGAGCAGTAGGCTTATCAAAGGAGTAGTGTTAAGCATTTGTTGTACATACACACAGGCAATAAATGAGGAACACACACTCAGAGACAAATCCAGCCAATAGGTTTTGTTATAGAAAAATATCTTTTCTTAGTTTATTTTAAGAACCACAGGTTCAAATTCTACATGTAATATCTCATTTGAAAGGTATTGCAGGTAAGTACTTTAGGAACTTTGAATAATTACAGTAGCATATATACTTTTCATATAAAACACAAATAGCTGTTTTAAAAGTGGACACAGTGCAATTTTCACAGTTCCTGGGGGAGGTAAAGTAATGTTAGTTTTTGCAGGTAAGTAACCCACCTACAGGGTTCAGTTTTGGGTCCAAGGTAGCCCACCGTTGGGGGTTCAGAGCAACCCCAAAGTTACCACGCCAGCAGCTCAGGGCCGGTCAGGTGCAGAGGTCAAAGATGTGCCCAAAACACATAGGCTTCAATGGAGAGAAGGGGGTGCCCCGGTTCCAGGCTGCCAGCAGGTAAGTACCCGCGTCTTCGGAGGGCAGACCAGGGGGGTTTTGTAGGGCACCGGGGGGGACACAAGTCCACACAAAAAGTACACCCTCAGCAGCGCGGGGGCGGCCGGGTACAGTGTGCAAACAAGCGTCGGGTTTCCACTGGGAGTCATGGGAGACCAAGGGGTCTCTTCAGCGGTGCAGGGGGGGGCTCCTTGGGGTAGCCACCACCTGGGCAAGGGAGAGGGCCTCCTGGGGGTCACTCCTGCACTGAAGTTCCGTTCCTTGAGGTGCTGGGGGCTGCGGGTGCAGGGTCTTTTCCAGCTGTCAGGTTTTTAGAGTCAGGCAGTCGCGGTCAGGGGGAGCCTCGGGATTCCCTCTGCAGGCGTCGCTGTGGGGGATCAGGGGGGACAACTTTGGTTACTCACGGTATCGGAATCGCCGGAGGGTCCTCCCTGAGGTGTTGGTTCTCCACCAGTCGAGTCGGGGTCGCCGGGTGCAGTGTTGCAAGTCTCACGCTTCTTGCGGGGATTTGCAGGGGTCTTTAAATCTGCTCCTCTGTAACAAAGTTGCAGTCCTTTTGGAGCAGGGCCGCTGTCCTCGGGAGTTTCTTGTCTTTCTTAAAGCAGGGCAGTCCTCTGAGGATTCAGAGGTCGCTGGTCCTGGGGAAAGCGTCGCTGGAGCAGGTTTCTTTAGAAGGCAGGAGACAGGCCGGTAGGTCTGGGGCCAAAGCAGTTGGTGTCTTCTTTTCTTCTTCTGCAGGGGTCTTTCAGCTCAGCAGTCCTCTTCTTCTTGTAGTTGCAGGAATCTAAATTCTTAGGTTCAGGGAAGCCCTTAAATACTAATTTTCAGGGCGTGTTTAGGTCTGGGGGGTTAGTAGCCAATGGCTACTAGCCCTGAGGGTGGGTACACCCTCTTTGTGCCTCCTCCAAAGGGGAGGGGGTCACATTCCTATCCCTATTGGGGGAATCCTCCATCTGCAAGATGGAGGATTTCTAAAAGTTAGAGTCACTTTAGCTCAGGACACCTTAGGGGCTGTCCTGACTGGCCAGTGACTCCTCCTTGTTATTCTCATTATTTCCTCTGGCCTTGCCCCCAAAAGTGGGGGCCGTGACCGGAGGGGGCGGGCACCTCCACTAGCTGGAGTGCCCTGTGGTGTTGGAACAAAGGGGGTGAGCCTTTGAGGCTCACTGCCAGGTGTTACAGCTCCTGCCTGGGGGAGGTGTTAGCATCTCCACCAAGTGCAGGCTTTGTTACTGGCCTCAGAGTGACAAAGGCACTCTCCCCATGGGGCCAGCAACATGTCTCGGTTGTGGCAGGCTGCTGGAACCAGTCAGCCTACACAGATAGTCGGTTAAGGTTTCAGGGGGCACCTCTAAGGTGCCCTCTGGGGTGTATTTCACAATCAAATGTACACTGGCATCAGTGTGCATTTATTGTGCTGAGAAGTTTGATACCAAACTTCCCAGTTTTCAGTGTAGCCATTATGGTGCTGTGGAGTTCGTGTTTGACAGACTCCCAGACCATATACTCTTATGGCTACCCTGCACTTACAATGTCTAAGGTTTGGCTTAGACACTGTAGGGGCACAGTGCTCATGCACTGGTGCCCTCACCTATGGTATAGTGCACCCTGCCTTAGGGCTGTAAGGCCTGCTAGAGGGGTGACTTATCTATACTGCATAGGCAGTGTTAGGTTGGCATGGCACCCTGAGGGGAGTGCCATGTCGACTTACTTGTTTTGTCCTCACCAGCACACACAAGCTGGCAAACAGTGTGTCTGTGCTGAGTGATGGGTCCCCAGGGTGGCATAAGATATGCTGCAGCCCTTAGAGACCTTCCCTGGCATCAGGGCCCTTGGTACAAGGGGTACCAGTTACTAGGGACTTACCTGGATGCCAGGGTGTGCCAATTGTGGAATCAAAAGTACGGGTTAGGGAAAGAACACTGGTGCTGGGGCCTGGTTAGCAGGCCTCAGCACACTTTCAATTCAAAACATAGCATCAGCAAAGGCAAAAAGTCAGGGGGTAACCATGCCAAGGAGGCATTTCCTTACACAACCCCCCCCCAAACGAAAGATGATGAGACTAACCTTTCCCAAGAGAGTCTTCATTTTCTAAGTGGAAGAACCTGGAAAGGCCATCTGCATTAGCATGGGCAGTCCCAGGTCTGTGTTCCACTATAAAGTCCATTCCCTGTAGGGAGATGGACCACCTCAACAGTTTTGGATTTTCACCTTTTATTCGCATTAGCCATCTGAGAGGTCTGTGGTCAGTTTGAACTACAAAGTGAGTACCAAAGAGGTATGGTCTCAGCTTTTTCACGGACCAAACCACAGCAAAGGCCTCCCTCTCAATGGCACTCCAACGCTGCTCCCTGGGGAGTAACCTTCTGCTAATGAAAGCAAACGGCTGGTCAAGGCCATCATCATTTGTTTGGGACAAAACTGCCCCTATCCCATGTTCAGAGGCATCTGTTTGCACAATGAATTGCTTGGAATAATCTGGAGCTTTTAGAACTGGTGCTGTGCACATAGCTTGTTTCAGGGTGTCAAAGGCCTGTTGGCATTCTACAGTCCAGTTTACCTTCTTGGGCATTTTCTTGGCAGTGAGTTCTGTGAGAGCTGTCACAATGGATCCATATCCCTTCACAAATCTCCTATAGTACCCAGTCAAGCCAAGGAATGCCCTGACTTGAGTCTGGGTTTTTGGAGCTGCCCAGTCCAGAATAGTCTGGATCTTAGGCTGGAGTGGCTGAACTTGGCCTCCACCTACAAGGTGTCCCAAGTAAACCACAGTTCCCTGCCCTATCTGGCATTTGGATGCCTTGATAGAGAGGCCTGCTGATTGCAGAGCCTTCAAAACCTTCTTCAGGGGGACCAGGTGATCCTGCCAGGTGGAGCTAAAGACAGCAATATCATCAAGATAAGCTGCACTAAAGGATTCCAACCCAGCAAGGACTTGATTCACCAACCTTTGGAAGGTGGCAGGGGCATTCTTTAAACCAAAGGGCATAACAGTAAACTGATAATGCCCATCAGGTGTGGAGAATGCTGTTTTCTCTTTTGCTCCAGGTGCCATTTTGATTTGCCAGTACCCTGCTGTTAAGTCAAAGGTACTTAAGAATTTGGCAGCACCTAATTTGTCAATCAGCTCGTCAGCTCTAGGAATGGGATGGGCATCTGTCTTGGTGACAGAATTAAGACCTCTGTAGTCCACACAAAACCTCATCTCTCTCTTTCCATCTTTGGTGTGAGGTTTGGGGACTAAGACCACTGGGCTAGCCCAGGGGCTGTCAGAGTGCTCAATTACTCCCAATTCCAGCATCTTGTGGACTTCCACCTTGATGCTTTCTTTAACTTGATCAGACTGTCTGAAGATTTTGTTTTTGACAGGCATGCTGTCTCCTGTGTCCACATCATGGGTACACAGGTGTGTCTGACCAGGGGTTAAGGAAAAGAGCTCAGCAAACTGTTACAGGACCTTCCTACAATCAGATTGCTGTTGGCCAGAGAGGGTGTCTGAATAGATCACTCCATCCACTGAGCCATCCTTAGGGTTTGATGAGAGGAGATCAGGGAGAGGTTCACTCTCAGCTTCCTGGTCCTCATCTGTTACCATCAACAGATTTACATCAACCCTGTTGTGGAAGAGTTTTAGGCGGTTCACATGGATCACCCTCTTGGGGCTCTTGCTTGTGCCTAGGTCCACCAGGTAGGTGACCTGAATCTTCTTCTCTAGGATTGGGTAAGGGCCACTCCATCTGTCCTGAAGTGCCCTGGGAGCCACAGGCTCCAAAACCCAGACTTTCTGCCCTGGTTGAAATTCAACCATTGCAGCCTTTTGGTCATACCAAAACTTCTAGAGCTGTTGGCTGGCCTCAAGGTTTTTACTTGCCTTTTCCATGTACTCTGCCATCCTTGAGCGAAGGCCAAGTACATAGTCCACTATGTCTTGTTTAGGCTCATGAAGAGGTCTCTCCCAGCCTTCTCTAACAAGAGCAAGTGGTCCCCTTACAGGATGGCCAAACAGAAGTTCAAAGGGTGAGAACCCTACTCCCTTCTGAGGCACCTCTCTGTAAGCGAAAAGCAGACATGGCAAGAGGACATCCCATCTCCTTTTGAGTTTTTCTGGGAGCCCCATGATCATGCCCTTTAATGTCTTGTTGAATCTCTCAACAAGGCCATTAGTTTGTGGATGATAAGGTGTAGTGAATTTATAAGTCACTCCACACTCATTCCACATGTTTTTCAGGTATGCTGACATGAAGTTGGTACCTCTGTCAGACACCACCTCCTTAGGGAAGCCCACTCTGGTAAAGATACCAATGAGGGCCTTGGCTACTTCAGGGGCAGTAGTCGACCTAAGGGGATTAGCTTCAGGATACCTAGTAGCATGATCCACTACTACTAGGATGTACATATTTCCTGAGGCTGTGGGAGGTTCAAGTGGACCCACTATGTCCACACCCACTCTTTCAAAGGGGACCCCCACCACTGGAAGTGGAATGAGGGGGCCTTTGGATGTCTACCTGTCTTACCACTGGCTTGACAGGTGGTACAGGAGACACAAAACTCCTTGACTTTCTGGGACATGTTGGGCCAGTAGAAGTAGTTGACTAACCTCTCCCACGTCTTGGTTTGTCCCAAATGCCCAGCAAGTGGAATATCATGGGCTAAGGTCAGAATAAACTCTCTGAACTCCTGAGGCACTACCACTCTCCTAGTGGCACCAGGTTTGGGATCTCTTGCCTCAGTGTACAGGAGTCCATCTTCCCAATAGACCCTATGTGTTCCAGTTTTCTTGCCATTGGACTCTTCAGCAGCTTGCTGCCTAAGGCCTTCAAGAGAGGGACAGGTTTCTTGTCCCTTACACAACTCTTCCCTTGAGGGTCCCTCTGGGCCCAAGAGCTCAACCTGATAAGGTTCCAGCTCCATAGGCTCAGTTCCCTCAGAGGGCAGAACTTCTTCCTGAGAAGAGAGGTTCTCTTTTTGGTGTCGTGTTGCAGCTGGTTTCCCAGCTGGCTTTCCTTTTCTCTTGGTAGGCTGGGCCCTTTTTCCAGACTCCAGCTCTACGTTTTCACCCTGTGCCTTGCACTGAGCCCTTGTCTTGACACACACCAGTTCAGGGATACCCAGCATGGCTGCATGGGTTTTCAGTTCTACCTCAGCCCATGCTGAGGACTCCAGGTCATTTCCAAGCAAACAGTCTACTGGGATATATGAGGAGACCACCACCTGTTTCAGGCCATTGACCCCTCCCCACTCTAAAGTTACCATAGCCATGGGATGTACTTTAGTTTGATTGTCAGCATTGGTGACTGGATAAGTTTGTCCAGTCAGGTATTGACCAGGGGAAACCAGTTTCTCTGTCACCATAGTGACACTGGCACCTGTATCCCTCAGGCCTTCTACACTTGTCCCATTAATTAAGAGCTGCTGCATGTATTTTTGCATGTTAGGGGGGCAGACAGCCAGTGTGGCTAAATCCACCCCACCCTCAGAGACTAATGTAGCTTCAGTGTGACACCTGATTTGCTCTGGGCACACTGTTGATCCCACTTGGAGACTAGCCATTCCAGTGTTAGCTGGAGTGGAGTTAGAAGTGGTTGTTTTCTTGGGACAGGCCTTGTCTCCAGTTTGGTGTCCAGGCTGATTACAGCTACGACACCAGGCCTTTTTCGGATCAAAGTTTTTACCCTTGTACCCAAAATTGTTTTGTGAAGAGGCTCTGGGCCCACCCTCCTGTGCAGGTTTTTGGGGGCCTGTAGAAGACTTTTTACTATTTTTGTTTTTGGCTGTCTCACCACCCTTCCCCTGGGGAGGTTTTGTGACCCCTTTCTTTTGGTCACCCCCTGTGGAAGTCTTGGACACCCTAGTCTTGACCCAATGGTCCGCCTTCTTTCCCAATTCTTGGGGAGAAATTGGTCCTAGGTCTACCAGATGCTGATGCAGTTTATCATTGAAACAATTACTTAATAGGTGTTCTTTCACAAATAAATTGTACAGCCCATCATAATTACTTACACCACTGCCTTGAATCCAACCATCTAGTGTTTTTACTGAGTAGTCTACAAAGTCAACCCAGGTCTGGCTCGAGGATTTTTGAGCCCCCGTGAATCTAATCCTATACTCCTCAGTGGAGAATCCAAAGCCCTCAATCAGGGTACCCTTCATGAGGTCAAAAGATTCTGCATCTTTTCCAGAGAGTGTGAGGAGTCTATCCCTACACTTTCCTGTGAACATTTCCCAAAGGAGAGCACACCAGTGAGATTTGTTCACTTTTCTGGTTACACAAGCCCTCTCAAAAGCTGTGAACCATTTGGTGATGTCATCACCATCTTCATATTTAGTTACAATCCCTTTAGGGATTTTCAACATGTCAGGAGAATCTCTGACCCTATTTAAGTTGCTGCCACCATTGATGGGTCCTAGGCCCATCTCTTGTCTTTCCCTTTCTATGGCTAGGATTTGTCTTTCCAAAGCCAATCTTTTGGCCATCCTGGCTAACTGGATGTCCTCTTCACTGGAGTTATCCTCAGTGATTTAAGAGAGGTTGGTCCCTCCTGTGAGGGAGCCAGCATCTCTGACTATTATGTTTGGAGTCAGGGCTTGAGAGGCCCTGTTCTCCCTAAATAGGACTGGTAGGGGGGAATCTCCCTCCAAGTCACTATCATCATCCTCTGTGTTGCCATCCTCAGAGGGGTTGGCCTTTTCAAACTCTGCCAACAGCTCCTGAGCTGTAGTTTGGAAGGGCTGGGGCCCATTGATATTTTCTTTATTTTACAGAGTGACCTTAGCTCCCTCATCTTAAGATGGAGGTAAGGTGTGGTGTCGAGTTCCACCACATTCACATCTGTACTAGACATTATGGCCCTCATTCTGACCTTGGCGGGCGGCGGAGGCCGCCCGCCAAAGTCCCGCCGTCAGGTTACCGTTCCGCGGTCGAAAGACCGCGGCGGTAATTCTGACTTTCCCGCTGGGCTGGCGGGCGGTCGCCTTCAGACCGCCAGCCAGCCCAGCGGGAAAGAGGCTTCCACGATGAAGCCGGCTCGGAATCGAGCCGGCGGAGTGGAAGCTGTGCGACGGGTGCAGTTGCACCCGTCGCGTATTTCACTGTCTGCACAGCAGACAGTGAAATACATGTAGGGGCCCTCTTACGGGGGCCCCTGCAATGCCCATGCCAGTGGCATGGGCACTGCAGGGGCCCCCAGGGGCCCCGCGACCCCCCCTACCGCCATCCGGATCTCGGCGGTCCGACCGCCGGGATCTGGATGGCGGTAGGGGGGGTCGGAATCCCGGAGGATTCAATGGGGCCGCGGTACACTGGCGGGACCCCGCCAGTGGTGCCGGTCCGACCGCGGCTTTACCGCCGCGGTCGGAATCCCCATTGGAGCACCGCCAGCCTGTCGGCGGTGCTCCCGCGGTCCTCCGCCCTGGCGGTCAAAGACCGCCAGGGTCAGAATGACCACCTATGCTTCTAAAAGTTGGAATACTTTTTAAGAATCTAAAAACTAGTTCTAGAATCTAATTCAAACTTTTACCAAACTTTTAAACTCTAAAAGCAATGCTAACAGGGACTAACACAAGGGCCTAGCAGGACTTTAAAGAATTTAGAAAAATTTCAAATTGCAAAAATTAATTTTCTAATGACAATTTTTGGAATTTGTCGTGTGATCAGGTATTGCCTGAGTAGTCCAGCAAATGCAAAGTCTTGTACCCCACCGCTGATCCACCAATGTAGGAAGTTGGCTCTGTATGTGCTCTTTCAAAGTAAGGAATAGCATGCACAGAGTCCAAGGGTTCCCCTTAGAGGTAAGATAGTGGCAAAAAAGAGATAATACTTATGCTCTATTTTGTGGTAGTGTGGTCGAGCAGTAGGCTTATCAAAGGAGTAGTGTTAAGCATTTGTTGTACATACACACAGGCAATAAATGAGGAACACACACTCAGAGACAAATCCAGCCAATAGGTTTTGTTATAGAAAAATATATTTTCTTAGTTTATTTTAAGAACCACAGGTTCAAATTCTACATGTAATATCTCATTTGAAAGGTATTGCAGGTAAGTACTTTAGGAACTTTGAATAATTACAGTAGCATATATACTTTTCATATAAAACACAAATAGCTGTTTTAAAAGTGGACACACTGCAATTTTCACAGTTCCTGGGGGAGGTAAAGTAATGTTAGTTTTTGCAGGTAAGTAACCCACCTACAGGGTTCAGTTTTGGGTCCAAGGTAGCCCACCGTTGGGGGTTCAGAGCAACCCCAAAGTTACCACGCCAGCAGCTCAGGGCCGGTCAGGTGCAGAGGTCAAAGAGGTGCCCAAAACACATAGGCTTGAATGGAGAGAAGGGGGTGCCCCGGTTCCAGTCTGCCAGCAGGTAAGTACCCGCGTCTTCGGAGGGCAGACCAGGGGGGTTTTGTAGGGCACCGGGGGGGACACAAGTACACACAAAAAGTACACCCTCAGCAGCGCGGGGGCAGCCGGGTGCAGTGGGCAAACAAGCGTTGGGTTTCCAATAGGAGTCAATGGGAGACCAAGGGGTCTCTTCAGCGGTGCAGGCAGGCAAGGGGGGGGCTCCTCGGGGTAGCCACCACCTGGGCAAGGGAGAGGGCCCCCTGGGGGTCACTCCTGCACTGAAGTTCCGTTCCTTCAGGTGCTGGGGGCTGCGGGTGCAGGGTCTTTTCCAGCCGTCAGGTTTTTAGAGTCAGGCAGTCGCGGTCAGGGGGAGCCTCGGGATTCCCTCTGCAGGCGTTGCTGTGGGGGCCCAGGGGGGACAACTTTGGTTACTCACGGTCTCGGAATCGCCGGAGGGTCCTCCCTGAGGTGTTGGTTCTCCACCAGTCGAGTCGGGTCGCCGGGTGCAGTGTTGCAAGTCTCACGCTTCTTGCGGGGATTTGCAGGGGTCTTTAAATCTGCTCCTCTGTAACAAAGTTGCAGTCTTTTTGGAGCAGGGCCGCTGTCCTCAGGAGTTTCTTGTCTTTCTTGAAGCAGGGCAGTCCTCTGAGGATTCAGAGGTCGCTGGTCCTGGGGAAAGCGTCGCTGGAGCAGGTTTCTTTAGAAGGCAGGAGACAGGCCGGTAGGTCTGGGGCCAAAGCAGTTGGTGTCTTCTTTTCTTCTTCTGCAGGGGTCTTTCAGCTCAGCAGTCCTCTTCTTCTTGTAGTTGCAGGAATCTAAATTCTTAGGTTCAGGGAAGCCCTTAAATACTAATTTTAAGGGCGTGTTTAGGTCTGGGGGGTTAGTAGCCAATGGCTACTAGCCCTGAGGGTGGGTACACCCTCTTTGTGCCTCTTCCCAAGGGGAGGGGGTCACATTCCTATCCCTATTGGGGGAATCCTCCATCTGCAAGATGGAGGATTTCTAAAAGTTAGAGTCACTTCAGCTCAGGACACCTTAGGGGCTGTCCTGACTGGCCAGTGACTCCTCCTTGTTATTCTCATTATTTCCTCCGGCCTTGCCGCCAAAAGTGGGGGCCGAGGCCGGAGGGGGCGGGCAACTCCACTAGCTGGAGTGCCCTGTGGTGTTGGAACAAAGGGGGCTCACCGCCAGGTGTTACAGCTCCTGCCTGGGGGAGGTGTTAGCATCTCCACCCAGTGCAGGCTTTGTTACTGGCCTCAGAGTGACAAAGGCACTCTCCCCATGGGGCCAGCAACATGTCTCGGTTGTGGCAGGCTGCTGGAACCAGTCAGCCTACACAGATAGTCGGTTAAGGTTTCAGGGGGCACCTCTAAGGTGCCCTCTGGGGTGTATTTCACAATAAAATGTACACTGGCATCAGTGTGCATTTATTGTGCTGAGAAGTTTGATACCAAACTTCCCAGTTTTCAGTGTAGCCATTATGGTGCTGTGGAGTTCGTGTTTGACAGACTCCCAGACCATATACTCTTATGGCTACCCTGCACTTACAATGTCTAAGGTTTGGCTTAGACACTGTAGGGGCACAGTGCTCATGCACTGGTGCCCTCAACTATGGTATAGTGCAGCCTGCCTTAGGGCTGTAAGGCCTGCTAGAGGGGTGACTTATCTATACTGCATTGGCAGTGTGAGGTTGGCATGGCACCCTGAGGGGAGTGCCATGTCGACTTACTTGTTTTGTCCTCACCAGCACACACAAGCTGGCAAGCAGTGTGTCTGTGCTGAGTGATGGGTCCCCAGGGTGGCATGAGATATGCTGCAGTCCTTAGAGACCTTCCCTGGCATCAGGGCCCTTGGTACAAGGGGTACCAGTTACTAGGGACTTACTTGGATGCCAGGGTGTGCCAATTGTGGATACAAAAGTACAGGTTAGGGAAAGAACACTGGTGCTGGGGCCTGGTTAGCAGGCCTCAGCACACTTTCAATTCAAAACATAGCATCAGCAAAGGCAAAAAGTCAGGGGGTAACCATGCCAAGGAGGCATTTCCTTACAATCGTGCATTGTCAATACTGAACAGCTCAGTGCTGCCAACTTAAGGAAATATGTTGTGCATTGTCACCTACCCAATTCAAAGGGCCTCAGTGTCGCATTTCATCTGCAATGACACATGTCTAATTGGATGGAATGTCCAGGCCATGTAGTGCAACCATGTTGCCACCACATCTGAACCCATTGTGTGTGTGGATGTATCATGTCCCCTCCAGTGAAAGGACACTGATACATATGGGACACTACACAACACATGGTACATATCTACTGACCAACAATTAGGAAACCAAATCATATGTTCCAGGTCCATGAGCCAAACACAAGTTTTCATGTCCAACAGCCCAGTGCTGAGAAGACCTCACACAAGCCCAATAACTCACACTATACAACAAACACATATGAGTCACAGACAACACAAGATATCAACTGCCATGCTACATGGCAATCATGTTGCAAGCACTAACAAAATACTCACTCCTATTATCTTTTGCGGCGGATCAGGGTTATGGGATCCAGCCATGGGTCATGATCCCTTTCCCCAACCCAAGCACAGCAGCAGAGCGTGCCTATAATGAGGCACATCAGAGGACACACACCATTGTGGAAAGGACCTTTGGGATCCAGAAGTCCAGATTTAGGTGCCTGGACATCACAGGAGGCAGCCTCCTATATGTCCCACACATTGTGTGTGGAATTATACTGACCTGTGCTATCCTGCACAACATTTCTGTGAGGATGAACATCCCATTAAATAAGCCGGACCAAGAACTGCCTGAGAGGAGAAGGAGGAGGAAGAGGATTGTGACGGGGAACTTTAGGGGGAACAGCAGAACACAGCTGCAGGAATGGGCTACAGACAGCAAATCGTATACAACTTTTTCATGCAGTGTTCTCAACAGTTGCCCTGTGCAGACCATCCTTGGAAATCAGTCCAGCCACTGCTATGGAGCCTAATCCTGACATAGGGTACACATGCCCACACACTTGAACTGGACATTTCTGTTGAATGCACATCTGAAATTATGTGAACACATGCAGCTAGGGCAGCAGGTCCACCACAGGAACACAATTAACATAGCTAATTATAATGAGTCAAACTGACATGTACAAAACATTTTAGGGGTGAAATTTAGGCACAGTGTTCAAACACAGTACGTACCAAATATGTACACATGTCAGACATTTGTGTAGTCCACACACAAGCCACCATGAACTCATAACCAACAATTAGAGACATATGAGGGGCAACATATCCTACATAGCACTCATCAACCACCATCAATAATGCCTAAGTTGTGTTTGTCATCTGAAATGTAATGTCCTCTAAGTCAAACAACTACACAAATCACATGAGTCAACACATTTCACTAACACATACCATGATTGTTGTACATCACTGACTGCCATCAAATGTGGATACACAGTTGGCACACATTCATAAATATGCATGACCTTAGGAGGCTGGCCTAGTTTGTAGTGAGTTCAGTTATCCCTTATTATTGAAGTAGTGGTGTTCTAGCAGAAAAGGCTGATAGAGGTAGCTATAGTAGAGCAACGTAGGCTGAACTAAGAGACATGCAAGGCTGATGCAATACTACTTATAGTTACACAGTACTTATACAAAAGTAAACACAATACTCAGTGTTACCAAATATAAAGGTAGTTAATTTGGGTGACAGAGTACCAAAAATATCTTGAGGCAATACTCCTTCTGGAGGTAAGTATTATACACAATATATGTACTAGACACCAAAATTAGACAAGTAATTAGTCATAGAACAGTGCAAACAATAGAAAATGCTATAGAATGCAATGGGAGAAAATAGGTCTTGGGGCGAAACAAACCATATACAAAGAAAGTGCAATGCATATCACAAATTCCCCCCTAGACAAGTGTAGTGTGTGCAGAATTGCTGGGAGAGTAAGAATACAGTGAAGGTAAGTAAATTACCCCACCCCAGAGTCCTGAAAAGCAGGAGTAAAGTACTGCGAGTTTCCTTAGGACACACTACACCTCATGATATGAATTATTGCAGTAACCAACCAAGTCTGCAAACAACAACTGCTGGATTCCTGGACCTGAAGACCTGCAAAAGAAGGGGACCTGGTCCAGAGGTCAAAATAAGTTCCAGGAAGGACAGGAGTCCCTGCCAACCCAGAAGAGGATGCAAAAGAAGAGTCCCTGGTTAGTTGAAGACTGCAGGAATGCACTCTGGGAAGATGCAAGCGGGTTTCTGCATAATGCCACGACGTGAAGATGGATGCAGATGTGATTTCATGTTGAAAGTTAGCAATAAGCCTTGGTTACGACAAATATGTGTTTATCGTCAAAATTGCATTGGCTGGACCCAGGAGGGATCTGGGGGGCTCAACTCTGTGTGAGGAGGAAGAGGTGGCTCTCAGCACTTTAGAGAGCCCACAGGATGCCAGGCAGTACTCATGTGAGTCCCAGAAAATGAGGACAAAGGAATTGCAAAATGCAGTTGGTGCAGTACAACAAAGGAAGGTCCTACACTGCCAGAGAACAACTCAGTGAGTTGGCCATCACAGGATGGAGTGCTGGGGATCTGGGCCAGGCTGCGCATGAAGGAATTTTGCAAATAGTGCACAGAGGTCTCAGGAGGTGAAGAAGACCCATTACATGGGTGTACCGTCACTCTCAGGGAAGGCAAGGTCTTACCTCCTCCAAATTGCTACAGAAGGACCTCAGGACAGTGTATGTCGATGGGGTCCACCGTCTGTGTCCTTAGGAGCACACTCAGCGCTGTGAGAGGAGTCCAAGGGTAATGGTAGTCGTCTTGAAGGTGCCTGCATGAGTAGGGGAGTGACTCTGTCACCCCACAGGAGATTTCTTTGGTCCTTCTGGTGCAGGAGGAAGACAGGGAATCCCCAGAGCGTGTACACCGTGGAAACTGTTGCAGTTGCTGGCTGGAGCTGAAGTTGCAGAGGAAAGTATCCCTTGTAGATACTTTGTTGCTATTACAGCAGTTCCTGGAGCAGTCCGCAGTTGATTCGAGGTCAGAGGATGAACTAGTAGTTGTAGAGGATTCCTGAAGGAAACTTGCAAGCAGAATCTGAAGAGAACCCACAAGAAAGACCCTAAATAGCCCTGAGAGGAGGATTGGCTACCTTATCAGGTATGGACCTATCAGGAGTGGTCTCTGATGACACCTGCTGGCACTGGCAACTCAGAGCCCTCCAGAGTGCCCCCACACCTTGCAAAGCATGTTGGCTGAAGTCTGGGACACACTGGAGGAGGTCTGGCCACCACCCCTAGGGTGGTGATGGGCAGGGGAGTGGTCACTCCCCTTTCCTTTGTCCAGTTTCGCGCCAGAGCAGGGGACAAGGGGTCCATGAACCGGTGTAGACTGGCTTATGCAAGGAGGGCTCCATCTGTGCCCTTCAATGCATTTCCAGAGGCTGGGGGAGGCTACCACTTCCCAGCCGGAAACACCTATTTCCAAAGGGAGAGGGTTTAACACCCTGCTCTCAGAGGAAATGCTTTGTTCTGCTTTCCTGGGACTGAGCTGCTCAGAACTAAGGAGGGCAGAACCCTGTCTGTGAGGTGGCAGCAGCTGTAGCTGCAGTGCAAGCCTCAGAGAGCTGGTTTGGCAGTACTAGAGGTCCATGGTGGAGCCCCCAGGATGCATGAAATTGGCTCCCGAATACCACATTTGGAATGGTGGGACAATTCCATGATCTTAGACATGTTACATGGCCATATTCGGAGTTACTATTGTGAAGCTACATATAGGCACTGACCTATATGTAGTGCACACGTGTAATGGTGTCCCGCACTCAAAAATTCCCAGGAAATGGCTCTAAACTATGTGGGAGCACCTTTGCTAGTGCAAGGGTGCCCTCACACTTAGTAACTTTGCACCTAACCTTCAGCAAGTGAAGGTTAGACATATAGGTGACTTATAAATTAATAAAGTGCAGTAAAAATGGCTGTGAAGTAACATGTGTATTATTTCACACAAGCTGCAATGGCAGGCCTGTGCAAGGGTTTGTTTGAGCTCCCTATGGGTAGCAAAAGAAATGCTGCAGCCCATATGGATCTCCTGGAACCCCAATGCTCTGGGTCCCTAGGTCCCATATACTAGGGACTTATAAGGGGGATCCACTGTGCCAATTGAACTTGGTAAATGAGGTCACTAAAGTACAGTGACAAATTTAAAAGCAGAGAGAGCATAAGCACTGAGGTTCTGATTAGCAGAGCCTTAGTGACACAGTCAAGCACTATACAGACACACACATTAGGCCATAAACTATGAGCACTGGGGTCCTGACCACTAGGATCCCAGTGAAACAGGCAAAAACATACTGACATACAGGTAAAAATGGGGGTAACATGTCAAGGAAGATGGTACTTTCCTACACAACCCCCGCCCCCCTAAACGAGGGACAATATGGCTAAACTTGCCCAGATGAGTCTTCATTGTCTAAGTGGAAATATCTGGAGAGTGGGTACTCCCAGGTCTATGTTTCACTTTATAGTCCATCCCCTGTAGGGAAATGGACCACCTGCAGTACTAGAGGTCCATGGTGGAGCCCCCAGGATGCATGAAATTGGCTCCCGAATACCACATTTGGAATGGTGGGACAATTCCATGATCTTAGACATGTTACATGGCCATATTCGGAGTTACTATTGTGAAGCTACATATAGGCACTGACCTATATGTAGTGCACACGTGTAATGGTGTCCCGCACTCAAACATTCCCAGGAAATGGCTCTAAACTATGTGGGAGCACCTTTGCTAGTGCAAGGGTACCCTCACACTTAGTAACTTTGCACCTAACCTTCAGCAAGTGAAGGTTAGACATATAGGTGACTTATAAATTAATAAAGTGCAGTAAAAATGGCTGTGAAGTAACATGTGTATTATTTCACACAAGCTGCAATGGCAGGCCTGTGCAAGGGTTTGTTTGAGCTCCCTATGGGTAGCAAAAGAAATGCTGCAGCCCATATGGATCTCCTGGAACCCCAATGCTCTGGGTCCCTAGGTCCCATATACTAGGGACTTATAAGGGGGATCCACTGTGCCAATTGAACTTGGTAAATGAGGTCACTAAAGTACAGTGACAAATTTAAAAGCAGAGAGAGCATAAGCACTGAGGTTCTGATTAGCAGAGCCTTAGTGACACAGTCAAGCACTATACAGACACACACATTAGGCCATAAACTATGAGCACTGGGGTCCTGACCACTAGGATCCCAGTGAAACAGGCAAAAACATACTGACATACAGGTAAAAATGGGGGTAACATGCCAAGGAAGATGGTACTTTCCTACACAACCCCCGCCCCCCTAAACGAGGGACAATATGGCTAAACTTGCCCAGATGAGTCTTCATTGTCTAAGTGTAAATATCTGGAGAGTGGGTACTCCCAGGTCTATGTTTCACTTTATAGTCCATCCCCTGTAGGGAAATGGACCACCTGAACAATTTAGGGTTTTCACCTTTCATTTGTTTAAGCCATAATAGAGGTTTATGGTCTGTGTGAACAATGAAGAGAGTCCCAAACAAGTAGGGTCTCAGCTTCTTCAATGCCCAAACCACAGCAAAGACTTCCCTCCCTATGGCAGACCAACGCTTTTCTCTAGGGGTCAACCCCCTGCTAATGAAAGCAACAGGTTGATCCTGGCCCTCTGAGTTCAGTTGTGATAGTACAGCCCCTACCCCTAATTCAGAAGCATCTATTTGAACAATATTTTTTTGGGAGTAGTTTGGGCTCTTTAACCCCTTAGCTGCTGGGCCTTTTCCCCCCCAGTGCTGAGCCCTTTTTTGGGTATTTGGGGTAGTTCGCGCTTAGGGCTTCATAACTTTTTGTCCACATAAGCTAACCACGCCAAATTTGTGTCCTCTTTTTCCAACATCCTAGGGATTCTAATGGTACCCAGAGTTGGTGGTTTCCCCTGGAGGAGACCAAGAAAATAGCCAAAATACAGTGAAAATTTAATTTTTTCCAAAAAAATGGGAAAAAGGGCTGCCGAAGAAGGCTTGTGGTTTTTTCCCTGAAAACGCCATCAACAAAGGGTTTCTGGTGCTGAAATCACTATCTTCCCACCTTTCAGGAACGGGCAGACTTGAATCAGAAAACCAAATTGTTCAACACAAATTTGGCATTTTACTGGGACATACCCCATTTCTACTATATTTGGTGCTTTCAGCCTCCTTCCAGTTAGTGACAGGAATGGGTGTGAAACCAATGCTGGATCCCGGAATGCTAAACATTTATGAAAACTAGACAAAATTCTGAATTCAGCAAGGGGTCATTTGTGTAGATCCTACAAGGTTTTCCTACAGAAAATAACAGCTGAAATAAAAAAATATTGAAATTGAGCTGAAAACAACAGCCATTTTTCTTTATGTTTTACTCTGTAACTTTTTCCTGCGATGTCAGATTTCTGAAAGCAATATACCGTTTTGTCTGCTGGACTCTTCTGGTTGCGGGGATATAAAGGGCTTGTAGGTTCATCAAGAACCCTAGGTACCCAGAGCCAATAAATGAGCTGCACCCTGCAGTTGGTTTTCATTCTATACTGGGTATACAGCAATTCATTTGCTGAAATATGAAGAGTGAAAAAGAGGTATCAAGAAAACCTTTGCATTTCCAAAATGGGATCAAGATAAGGTTTTGAGGAGCAGTGGTTATTTGCACATCGCTGAATTCCGAGGTGCCCATACTAGCATGTGAATTGCAGGGCATTTCTCAAATAGACGTCTTTTTTACACACTCTCTTATATTTGGAAGGAAAAAATGTAGAGAAAGATAAGGGGCAATAACACTTGTTTTGCTATTCTGTGTTCCCCCAAGTCTCCCGATAAAAATGATACCTCACTTGTGTGAGTAGGCCTAGTGCCCGCGACAGGAAATGCCCCAAAACACAACATGGACACATCCTATTTTTTTTATAGAAAACACAGCTGTTTTTTCCAAAGTGCCTACCTGTAGATTTTGGCCTCTAGCTCAGCCGGCACATAGGGAAACCTACCAAACCTGTGCATTTCTGAAAACTAGAGACCTAGGGGAATCCAAGGAGGGGTGACTTGCGGGGCTCGGACCAGGTTCTGTTACCCAAAATCCTTTGCAAACCTCAAAAAGTGGCTAAAAAAACAAGTTTTCCTCACATTTCGGTGACAGAAAGTTCTGGAATCTGAGAAGAGCCACAAATTTCCTTCCACCCGGCGTTCCCCCAAGTCTCCCGATAAAAATTATACCTCACTTGTGTGGGTAGGCCTAGCGCCCGCGACAGGAAACGCCCCAAAGCGCAACGTGGACACATCCAAATTTTTGGAAGAAAACAGAGGAGTTTTTTGAGAAGTGCCTACCTGTAGATTTTGGCCTCTAGCTCAGCCGGCACCTAGGGAAACCTACCAAACCTGTGCATTTCTGAAAACTAGAGACCTAGGAGAATCCAAGGAGGGGTGACTCGCGGGGCTCGGACCAGGTTCTGTTACCCAGAATCCTTTGCAAACCTCAAAAAGTGGCTAAAAAAACAAGTTTTCCTCACATTTCGGTGACAGAAAGTTCTGGAATCTGAGAGGAGCCACAAATTTCCTTCCACCCGGCGTTCCCCCAAGTCTCCCGATAAAAATGATACCTTACTTGTGTGGGTAGGCGTAGCGCCCGCGACAGGAAACGCCGCAAAGCGCAACGTGGACACATCCAAATTTTTGGAAGAAAACAAAGGTGTTTTTTGAGAAGTGCCTACCTGTAGATTTTGGCCTCTAGCTCAGCCGGCACCTAGGGAAACCTACCAAACCTGTGCATTTCTGAAAACTAGAGACCTAGGGGAATCCAAGGAGGGGTGACTCGCGGGGCTCGGACCAGGTTCTGTTACCCAGAATCCTTTGCAAACCTCAAAAAGTGGCTAAAAAAACAAGTTTTCCTCCGATTTCGGTGACAGAAAGTTCTGGAATCTGAGAGGAGCCACAAATTTCCTTCCACCCGGCGTTCCCCTAAGTCTCCCGATAAAAATGATACCTCACTTGTGTGGGTAGGCCTAGCGCCCGCGACAGGAAACGCCCCAAAGCGCAACGTGGACACATCCAAATTTTTGGAAGAAAACAGAGGTGTTTTTTGAGAAGTGCCTACCAGTAGATTTTGGCCTCTAGCTCAGCCGGGACCTAGGGAAACCTACCAAACCTGTGCATTTCTGAAAACTAGAGACCTAGGGGAATCTAAGGAGGGGTGACTTGCGGGGCTCGGACCAGGTTCTGTTACCCAGAATCCTTTGCAAACCTCAAAAAGTGGCTAAAAAAACAAGTTTTCCTCACAATTCGGTGACAGAAATTTATGGAATCTGAGAGGAGCCACAAATTTCCTTCCACCCGGCGTTCCCCCAAGTCTCCCGATAAAAATGATACCTCACTTGTGTGGGTAGGCCCAGCGCCCGCGACAGGAAACGCCCCAAAGCGCAACGTGGGCACATCCAAATATTTGGAAGAAAACAGAGGTGTTTTTTGAGAAGTGCCTAACTGTAGATTTTGGCCTCTAGCTCAGCCGGCACCTAGGGAAAACTACCAAACCTGTGCATTTCTGGAAACTAGAGACCTAGGGGAATCCAAGGAGGGGTGACTTGCGGGGCTCGGACCAGGTTCTGTTACCCAGAATCCTTTGCAAACCTCAAAAAGTGGCTAAAAAAACAAGTTTTCCTCACATTTCGGTGACAGAAAGTTCTGGAATCTGAGAGGAGCCACAAATTTCCTTCCACCCGGCGTTCCCCTAAGTCTCCCGATAAAAATGATACCTCACTTGTGTGGGTAGGCCTAGCGCCCGCGACAGGAAATGCCCCAAAACAGAACGTGGACACATCACTTTTTTTCATAGAAAACAGTGCCTACCTGTAGAATTTGGCCTCTAGCTCAGCCGGCACCTGGGGAAACCTAGCAAACCAGCACATTTTTGAAAACTAGAAACCCAGGGGAATCCAAGATGAGGTGACTTGTGGGGCTCGGACCAGGTTCTGTTACCCAGAATCCTTTGCAAACCTCAAAATGTGGCTAAAATACCACGTTTTCCTCACATTTCGGTGACAGAAAGTTCTGGAATCTGAGAGGAGCCACAAATTTCCTTCCACCCAGCGTTCCCCCAAGTCTCCCGATAAATATGATACCTCACTTGTGTGGTTAGGCCTGGTGCCTGCGACAGGAATAGATCACACAGCGGTCAATGTTGGTCCTTACGTGAGGCAGCTGTTGACCCTGGGGTGATCCATTCCTGACACAGGCACTAGGTGTAGGCACTCAAGTGGGGTAGTGTTTTTATCAGGACAGGTGAGGAGTCACTGGGTGGTAGGAATGTTGTGGATCCCAGCATATTCCTGTAGTTTGTGTGACAGAAATGCGAGAAAAATAGAGTTTTTTTTCAACATTTCAGCTTTGCAGGGTATTCTGGGTAAGAAATCTTTGGGGAATCCACACAAGTCACACCTCTGTGGACTCCCCCAAATGTCTAGTTTCCAGAAATGTTTGGGTTTAGTGTGTTTCTCTATATGGCCGCCGAATCCAGGACCAAAAACACAGGTGCCTGCCTTACAAAACCAGTTTGTTTTGCCATAGACAATTTTGATGTTTCTACAATATGATTTGGGTGGTGGAATTTGGGGCTGAACTAAATTGGTGAGCTCCCAAGAGAGCACTCTCTCTCTGCTTGCCGCCGCATTCACCTGCTCTCTGGGTTGGCCTAACCCACTATTACCCAGTTGCACGAACAGCTTGCGAAGGGACAGCAGGACTGTCCTCATCACCTCCCTCATAATGTACTGGAAGAGGAGTTTTCGAATGGGACTCCTCTGACTGAAAAATCACTTCCAGAGTCTGCGCCATTGTCCTATCCCTCAGATGCTGTCTCAGTATCTGATGTCTCAGTCTCTGATCCTATGTCAGAGCGGTCCTCTATAACCCAAGTGCAGGCAGCAGTCATCCATCAAGATGCCATCTCTGCTATTGGCTAAACTGTTGCTCTAAAACACTAGCCTACGTAGACAGTCTCAAAATCGATGGTGTGTGTGAGATACGTGCAACAGTAGAGGCCACCTTACCTGCGCTTCTTCCCTCAATCAGCACGTACTTTCAAGACACTCAAAAAACACCTTGTCACATACCATTCGTCACAGTCTTTAGCACCTCCTGCGCCCAGTCCAACAATCATTATTGGTGCTCCCACTCCCTCCTCCTCGGATTCCCTCATTACCACCCAGCAAAAGTGCCCTTCATCTCTCCATAGACTTTACTAATGTACTCAGCTATTTACATAAAATACAGATGTGCTCTTTGCAGTAGGCATATAAACCTTCTGCGCTTCTTTATGGCACTAAAACTGCCACTAGACAAGTCGGACCCTTTTCCCCCCAGGGAAACCACACACATATTGACAAAAGTGATGTATATATGACAGCCAACCACCTGAAACTCAACTCAAGCAAAACCGAAATAATCCTCTTTGGCCCACACAAAAACACCTGGGACCCCCCATGGTGGCCCACCACGCTAGGCCCTGCACCCACCCCCGCCAACTACGCACGCAACCTCAGCATCATCCTAGACTCCTCCCTCTCTATGACCCAACAAATCAACGCTCTTACCTCCTCATGCTTCAACAAACTCCGTATACTGAAAAACATTCAAATGGATCCCCACAGAGACCAGAAAAACTGTCACTCACGCACTCATCAGCAGCAGGCTTGATTACGGAAACGCCCTCTACGCCGGCACCACTCTAAAACTCAAGTGCAAACTACACGCATCCAGAACTCAGCAGTACGACTCAACCTCGACCTCCGCCGACACGAACACATCTCTCCACACCTCAAATCCCTCCACTGGCTCCCCATTGACAAAAGGATCACCTTCAAGATCCTCATCCTCGCACACAAATCACTCCACAACACAGGCCTGCCTACCTCAACGAGAGTCACCTTCCACACCCCCACACGAAACGTCCGCTCAGCTGACCTCTCTCTCGCCTCTGTCCCCCGCATCAAACACACCACCACCGGGGGCAGATCCTTCTCCTACATTGCACCCAAAACCTGGAACGCACTCACAACCCACATTCGCAAGACCCAAAACCTACTTCTTTTCAGGAAGGGCCTCAAAACCTGGCTTTTTGAACAGTGAACCTCCTAGCCCCTTTCCCTCCCCCTGTCCCCCCCCCCGCAGCGCCTTGAGACCCTCACAGGTGAGTAGCGCGCTTTATAAATCTCTTTGATACAGATCTACCTATATATATATATATATATATATATATATATATATATATATATATATCTCTCTCTACATAGATATATCTATAGATATATCCATGTACCTAGATATATCTATCTACATAGATATATATATATATATAGAGATATATACATATATATATTTTTTAGTTGCTGTATGGTTTCCTTGGGGGCCAAAATGGCCCCCAGGGAAACCCTACAACATCTAAAAAAAAAAATGCCCGGGGGGGGGGGCGCGATCGCGCCCCCCCCCCAGGGGGCACCTACCTTTTTTTTAATAAAAAAATTTATGCCGGGGGGGGGGCGGCCCGTTTTCCAGGGGGGCCGCCCCCCCAAAAGTGAAATCCCTGGTGTCTAGTGGGGTGTGCTGCGATCGGGGGCCAGGAAACCGTTTCAGAAGGCCTCGTAAGAAAGGGGAGAGTCTCCCCTTTCTTATGAGGCCTTTTCAAAATGTTTCCTGGCCCCCCCGATCGCAGCTGTGCTGCGATCGGGGGAGCCAGGAAACCTGAAAGTGTTTCCTGGCCCCCGATCGCAGCACAGCTGCGATCGGGGGCCAGGAAACACTTTCAGGAAGGCCTCGTAAGAAAGGGGAGACTCTCCCCTTTCTTACGAGGCCTTCCCGAACGTGTAAAAGGCCGTTTTCCCCATGAAAGCAGGAAGCGGCCGCAAGGCTGCTTCCTGCTTTCATGGGGAAAACACCTTTGCAACGTGGCGGGTGGGGGGCGGGGGGAGACACGGTAGCTTCCGTGTCTCCCGGGGGTAGTAAAAAAAAAAAAAATAAATCCTCGGGCACGACGCACCCGAGGATTTATTAATGCCCTTCCTGGTGTCGGCCACTGGTCGTGACCCGCACCAGGGAGGGTGTGTGGGCGTCGGCCAGTGGCCGACGCCCGCACTCAAGCGGTTAAGACAGGTGCAGAGCACATTGCCTGTTTAAGCGTCTCAAAAGCTTTCTGACAGTTAGCTATCCGGAATACCTTTTTAGGCATTTTCTTACTTGTGAGGTCATTAAGAGGTGCTGCAATGGAGTCATAGTTCCTAATGAACTTCCTTTAATACCCAGTGAGACCTGAGAAGGCTCTGACCTGGGTCTGAGTTGTAGGGGGAGCCCAGTCCATAATGGTCTGAATCTTCCCCTGCAGTGGTGCAATCTGTTCTCCACCTACCAGGTGGCCCAGATAAACCACTTTCCCTTGTCCTATCTGGCACTTTGAGGCCTTGATAGTTAGGCCTGCCTTTTGCAGGGTCTTCAAAACTTTCCAGAGGTGGACCAGGTTATCCGCCTAGGTGGAGATAAAGACAGCAATATTGTCCAAATATGCTCCACTAAAAGCTTCCAAACCTTGGAGAACTGTATTCACCAGCCTCTGAAAAGTGGCAGCTGCATTTTGCAAACCAAAGAGCATAACTTTGAATTGATAATGCCCTCCTATGGTTGAAAATGCGGTTTTTGCTTTAGCATCTTCTGACATTTAGATCTGCCAATACCCTGCAGTCAAATCAAAAGTGATTAGATACTTGGCAGATACCAGTGTATCTATTAGCTCATCTGCCCTGGGTATAGGGTGAACATCTGTTTTGGTTACTGTATTGAGATCCCTATAGTCCACACAAAACTGCATTTCTCTCTTTCCTTCTTTGCTATGTGGTTTGTGGCTAGTGCAATGCCACCACCAGAGACTAAAACAGCCTCAGTGATTTCCTTAACTAGACCAAGCCCAACTACATTACCAATGGTGTGCCCAGTTACACCCTTTGATTGGCTATTAGTGGTGCTCTTCCCACCACCACTGCTATTACTAGGGGCACTAGTGGTTGTAGTTGGGGTTGTGGTGGTGGGAGGTTTGGTGTTTTTCTTTGGACAATGTCTGTCAGTTTCCAGTGGCCTTTGGCTCTACACATATATATTTTATTTTATTTATTATCATGTTTCGGAACTCCAAAGAGAGCCACATGAGTGATGATACAACATCATAAAAGTTCAGCATAAGATAATACACATTTCTTAAAAGGGGATGATCCTATAAATACATGATAAAATAGTGCTTTTTTTAAAACTCAGAAATTCAAAATATCTGCAAAAAAGATTGGAAAAACTTAAAAATCCTAGAACAGAATCTTTCATTGTGGGGGGTGTAACATGAATTCAATGCCTCTCTGTGAGATCTAGTATTAGGCTGCAAGAAGAGGGGTTTCAACCAAAGTTTCCTTGGAGCGGCTAGAGCCGGACAGACAAACAGAACATGTGAGAGAGATTGTACCCCACCTTGACACAGATCACAAATGCTAGACGAGCCATCCCACCTAGAAGTAAGACCTCTCAGTGGCAATCTATTAAGTCTAAGCAAGATACACCGTCGCCTCACCCTAAGATTTAAATTCCAGGTCAAATAGGGTTGCACCATTTTCATGGTTACGGAATTAGTTAACTTCTCTAAACCTCTTCTTTGGCGACACACATCCATGTCCAACAAGAAGCTTTTGGACCATAACACTTCCTTCATAGGGTTTTTTAGCGATGCATCGGGAATTGAAGGACAAAAGTCCATGACCAGCTCTAAGAGCCGAATGGCTTTGATGTAATTTCTAATAAATACAGATTTTTTCTTCAGATTGTTAAAGATCTCACTGTAGGCCAGGTTTCTCGATGTACTTTCCTCACTATGCATGAGGTTATGTGCCCTTCTTATCACTGCCACAAGACCTTGCACAAAGATATTCGTTATGCCAAATTCAAGACGTAATGCAGCCCCTGAGACTGCATGATTACAAGAAACCATGTGTCTCAGAATGTGGCCTTCTGTCTTGTCCCAAAAATCCCATTTGGTTATATCAATACACTCTATTGCGTATATAAGAGTAGCTGGGATCTTGACCTGATAGGCCGATGGTAAGTGTAAGAAATGACATTTACCATTTGCCTTATAAAAGGCAGACTGGCCTTGGACAAGTGAAAGAGCCTTATTAGTATTATAGCGAATGTGATCATGATCTTTTGTTGAAGACGAAAAGATCTTAACCAGAAACTGGTAAGAAACTTGCTGTTTCAACTTGTGTTGACCCATAACTCATGGATACAAAACTTTTCTTCTAATTATCTTCCCAGAGAAGCAGATCACCTGAGACTTTGCTACATTAATTTTCAGGTAGTGTCTGTCTGAGTAGATTTTTAGGTCAGCCAATTGATGAATTAGGACTTTTGGGGTAAGGTCATACACTACTATCTCATCCGCTTGCATTAAGCACACAGTTGGCCGGCTCCCCGCAGCAGGGTCATCACCGGAGGAGTTCCTGAGACTTATGGGTAAGTAATAAATATAAAGAGAGAAAAGCAGTGGGGCTAGTAGGCAACCTTGTTTCAGGCAATTGTTTGTTAATACCTTTGAGGACAGTCCCTGTTCTCCACCCATTAAGATTTTACACCAGGTTGACGTGTGTAGGGTAATTACCAATTGTAGGAGACCAGGAGGAACCCCTAGATCTTGAAGTTTCTTTCACAGTATACCCCTATACACTCTGTCAAATGCTGTGGAATAGTCAATAAATGCTGCATACAAGATACCTCCCCTAGTCTGCACATACTTATCAATTAGAGTTTGCATAATCAAGATATTGGCCCTCATTACAACCCTGGCGGTCGGTGTTAAAGCGGTGGTAATACCGCAAACAGGCTGGCGGGAAAGAAAATGGGATTACAACTGTGGCGGAAACCGCCAACATAGACAGCCACTTTAACACTCCGACCGCCACGACGGTAGAAACAAACAGCGCGGCGGTCACCGCCAACAGACAGGCGGGAGACAAAGTACCGCCCACCCTATTACAAGAGGCCTATCCGCCACATTTTCCGGGGCGGAACCAACGCTAACAAAAGCACGGCAGAAACAGTACACAGAAGGGAAAACACTCACCTCTCGACACCCAACGAGGAACCAGGACGCCATGGAGCCCGACCTCCACGTACTGCCCATGCTGGTTTACCTCCTTTTCTATGAGGAGTATGAACGGCAGAGGCAGCGACTACAGTGAGTACTGAGCCTACAACACAGGGGAGGGGGATGAAACAGAGTGACACCCCCACCCTCACTACCACACACAACAGACACACAAATACATGCATCAACATTACATATACACCCCCCCACCCCATGGAAGAACGCATGGACAAAAGGAAATTATTGTAACCATTGTAATCAAGAAAAATCCAGTATTCAAAATTCAGTATATACAAATATGTACACCAACTACACAAGTCCGGATAGTGTACTAATATTTGTCCGTGGACCACTGGGCCCAAAATGCATGGGCGAGGCCCACACATGATACCTGGCTCGAATAGGAGAGAACATTGCAGGGGCATCAGATCGAAAATATACAGGCACCTCAGGGGGAGGGTGGCACCTCAGCCCGATGAACGCACAATGCCACTGCTGCACGAGGGGGCTCCATGCCCATTGATGTATCCAGGGGAGTGCAAAGCCACAGTCTCTCAAGTCTCTCCAGTGGGTGTTTTGCCCACTGCTTTATCCTGGGGAGTGCAAAGCCACAGTCTCTCAAGTCTCTCCAGTGGGTGGTTTGCCCACTGCTTTATCCTGGGAAGTACAAAGCCACAGTCTCTCAAGTCTCTCCGGTGGGTGGTTCGCCCACTGCTGCATCCTGGGGAGTGCAAAGCCACAGTCTCTCAAGTGGATGTCATTCTCCACTGGTTCTGGAGGGGGCCTGGTGCCCAGAGTGCTTCATCCTGCCAAGGACTTAGGTAGTGGATTTCATTCTCCACTGGTTCTGGAGGGGGCCTGGTGCCCAGAGTGCTTCATCCTGCCAGGGACAGAGGTAGTGGATGTCATTCTCCACTGGTTCTGGAGGGGGCCTGGTGCCCAGAGTGCTTTATCCTGCCAAGGACAGAGGTAGTGGATGTATCTCTCCACTGTTTCTGGAGGGGGCCTGGTGCCCAGAGTGCTTTATCCTGCCAAGGACAGAGGTAGTGGATGTCAAGTTCCACTTGTTCTGGAGGGGGCTTTCGGCCCAGAGTGCTCCACGTGCAGTGTGGCCGGTACAATTCCCTCACCTGCGTGCACGAGATTTGCGAGGTTCAGGTAGCATGATGCGCCATGGAGGCAGCGACACACCCCACACTGCTGCGGCTGCGCCTTCCACCTGCAGGTGCAAACAGTGATGGAAGAATTGCATCATGGAAGCTGCCCAGGGTCCAGGAACTCTCCTCCACCCTCAGACGACTGACCACTGGGGATGGTAACCATGTCATTGGTGGTGCCTGTGTCCGAGGATGCCCCTGGACCAGTGGCAGTGCTTGCGAGGGTGTCTGTTGCGGCAGTGCTTGCGGCGGTGTTTGCGGCAGTGCATGGGTCAGCAGCTGCAGAGGGACACAGCAGGACTTTTCCTGCAGCCTCAGACAGCTGCCCACCGGGGAAGATGCTGGGGACTGTCGCTGAGGCTGTAGACGTGCCGGGGGCGGTGCAGGTGGCGGTGCTTGCAGCAGTGTCTGTTGCAGCGGTGCTTGCGGCGGTGCATGGGTCAGCACCTGCAGAGGGACACAGCAGGTTGTTTCCTGCAGCCTCGGACAGCTGCCCACTGGGGAAGATGCGGGGGACTGTCGCTGAGGCTGTAGACATGCCGGGGCAATGCAGGTGATGGTACAGGTGGCGGTTGTGGTGGCGGGGCAGCTAGCGGTGTTCGCCGCCGTACAGATTGGCATGGTCGTGGACAGAATGTGTGACACTGGTCCCCCAGTCAGTGCCACCATACCCTCTCCTGACCTGCTCTTCAGGTTTTGGCCCTTCCCCAGCTTTGATGGTGCCGCAGTTGTCTTGTCACTATCCCCTTTGGTTTTTGTTGAGCCCTTGGTGGCTGGTACTTTAGGCTTCTCTCTCCGGGAGGTGGGCACCTTTTTCTTCTTGGCAGGTGGCAGAATGTCCTTGCCCTTGCTACGTGGCACACTGGCAGCCCTGATGGGTGGCTCACTCGATGACCCCGCAGTTGCTGGCACCACTGTGCCTGGGGATTTGGTGGCTGAGGTGCTGGGCTGGGTCCAGGAAAGGCTGGCCCTATGGGAAGGACGGGGGGAGGTGTAAGGAAGAGGTCAATGTTAGCCAGGAAGAGTTTCTTAGACACACTGGGACGGGAAGATGGAGGGGGTTTGGGAGAGGAGGTAGAGGTAGTGGTTGTAGGAGGTGTACATCTGCTGAATTTGGGTAAAGGTGCATGGGCCGGAGGCTGTGTTGAGGTGGATGGCTGTTGGGTGCGTGTGTGCCTGCGTTTGTGTACTTTGGGAGGAGGGCTCACAGACACACTGGGAGAGGACACTGGGGATGTGTGCATGATAGTGGGGGTGGTGAGTGCACGTGAGCGGTGTGTGGTGATGGGCATGCTGGTGATGGAGGCAGTGGCTGAGGATGTAGTGCATGCAGGTGTGAGTGGAGACGAGACTGGGAGGGAGGAGGAGGATGTGGAGGAGGGGGACACAGTGTGTGAGTGCCTGTGGGGTGTGTGGTGCTTATGTTTGCCTGAGCCACTCTTGTGTGTTGATGAGTATGCATGCTGGTCTGATGGTGTGCTTGGGATAGGCTGAGGTACAGGGGATTCGGTCTGGGTGGAGGAAGTTGGAGGGGGGAGGCTGGTCACAGGGACAATGGCTGCCATCAGTGCTGAGGCCAGAGCCTGAAATGCTCTCTGTTAGGCTGCCTGCCCAGAATGAATGCCCTCCAGGTATGCAAATGCCTCTCAACACCATGGATGGCTTTCACAATGGTAGATTGCCCAACAGTGAGGGATCTCAGGAGGTCAATAGCCTCCTCATTGAGGGCAGCAGGGCTGACTGGGGCAGGGCCTGAGGTGCCTGGGGTGAAAGAGATGCCCACCCTCCTGGGTGAGCGGGCACGGGACACACGCTGAGGGGCTGCTGGGAGGGTGGTGCTGGCTGTGCCCACCACCGCAAGGGAGCTCCCATCAGAGGAGGAGTCACTGTCACTGCTGTCTGCTCCTGTCCCCGCCGTGGAGTTCCCCTCACCCTCCGTCCCACTGGCTGCTTCAGACTCCGTTGTTTCACCCTCCAGGGCCAAGTGGGGTGCAGCTCCCTCCTGCTCCGGTGCCAATGCTCCTCTGCCTGATGATGCTATTGCACACAAGAACAGGGAGACCACAAAAAGGGGGGGGAGACAAAAGAAAGACATGTTCAGTGCATGCAACACCACTACCATTGGCTGACACAACAAACATGGAGCAGCCCTTACACTACGCCATGCACTAACAGTTCCTAGAAATTTCACCTGACCATGGGATACAAGGCCTAACACCAATTGCTGCACACCTGGAAGTCACGGGAGCCTGACTAGATGTAGATGGCTCTTACCACTGTTGGGGTGCCACATAGCCTGCCTAAGAAGAGACCTTGCCAACAAACTTCGCCCTGGCCTAGGGGAACCCACTGCCCACCTCCCCCACTCAGGCACCTCGTGAGCTGAATGAGAGTGTACTCACCCTCTTGTGGCTGCTGTGATGCCCTTAAGCGCCCATCCAACTCCGGATACACCACCGCCAGGATCCAGAACATCAGAGGGTCATGGTGAGATGGGCACCCTTCCCACATTAGGAGGCCATCCCCAGCTGGGCCTCCGCTGTCTTCTTTCTCCAGCGGCGCAGGTCCTCCCATCTTTCACGGTAGTGGGTGCTCCAATATGTGGTAGACCCCCAGGGTCCGGACGTCCTTGGCGATGGAACGCCAAATACCCTTCTTCTGGTGGGCGCTGACCTAGAGGAATGGTACAGGGAGAAATGGAAATGACGTACCCGTCGGACCGTCATCCTCTTTGCCCCCCAGTTCCCACCCTTGCCCTGACGCACATACACTCCCCATCCCCACATGCAGGCCTCAGCCCCCCCCATGTATCTTCCATCCACAGCACTCAAAACAGGCATTGACCATGCAGCACGCTCACAGTGTACTCACCTGTTTGTCTGGAGGACCGTGCAGTTGCGTGTACTGGGGAGGCCCCCATCCACTAGTTTCTCCAGCTCCTCTGAAGTGAAGGCAGGGGCCCTTTCCCCAGACACATGAGTCATCCTCTCCTCCAGACTGAGGTCACAGCAGCACTTGCAGTGTAGGTCCTCTCCTGTTGAAGGTCAGGTATCAAGTGAGTGAACAGACAGAAAATGGCGGTCACGTCCGCGGCAGTGCATACCATCACCACCGGCGTACATCGTTACTGGCTTCTGAGACCCATAGGGCCAAATGTTAACCAATGCTGAATTGCGCCACGGTCTTTGACCGCCCACCGCGACGGTGTAGAACGCCAGAGCAGTTACCTCATATCCCCTTGTCCCACCTTACAGGTCAGGCAGCCGCCATTTCAGGAGGCCACATGGGATGGATGTTAACTGCGTCACACCTATCTAGGCCGGGAATATAGACAGCTACAGGCACATTGCGGATTAATTGCGTTTCTGAAAATAAAACATTGTGATACCTTAGTGTTGGATGACTCTCTGATCTATATTCTCCTCCATAGGGCACGTCCGCTGGGGCAGGTGATGAGATGACGGCATCCTCCTGTGTACAGACCCCTTGTGGACTTGCCGGCAATGGAAGAGAGACACATCCTGGTCACGTATATACTTGATCATGCAACAATCCAGGAACTCTGTACCCAGTTGGAGCGAGACCTGATGTCAGCTATCTGCCATCCCACATGAATCCCCCCGCTAGTGCAGATCCTGTCAGTACTCCATTTCCTGGCCAGTGTGTTTTTTTTAAACAAAAGTGCCCATGGCATTAGGGATGTCCCAGCCAATGTTTTCTAACGTGTTGTCCAGAGTGTTATCTGCCCTGCTGAAACACATGTGCAGCTAAATCGTTTCTCCTCAGGTGGAGGATTTACCCACAGTGAAAGGTGACTTCTATGCCCTGGGACATATCCCCAACATCATTGGTGCCACTGATGGGACACATGTGGTGTTTGTCCCCCTGCAGAAATGAACAGGTGTACAGAAACCGGAAGAGCTACCATTCGATGAATGTGCAGATTGTGTGTTTGGCAGACCAGTACATCTCCCATGTCAATGCCAAGTATCCTGGCTCTGTGCATGACGCTTACATTTTGAGGAATAGCAGCATCCCTTATGTGATGGGCCAACTCCAGAGGCACCGGGTGTGGCTAATAGGTGAGGTCAAGGTCCCAATACAGTTGACCTAGGTGTCTGGGTATGGGTTTGTCCCTAAGGGTTAGTGTGTGTCTAACTGTTATCCCTCGACATTTACAGGTGACTCTGGTTACCCCAAACTGTCAGGGCTACTGACCCCGGTGAGGAATCCCATGACAAGGACAGCTACAATGAGGCACATGGGCGAACTAGAAGGGTGATTGAGCGCACCTTCAGCCTCCTCAATTCCAGATTCCGGTGCTGCCTCCATCTGACAGGTGGATCCCTCAACTACTCACCGAAGAAGGTGTGCCAGATAATCGTGGCCTGCTGTATGCCGCACAACCTGGCTTTGTGATGCCATGTGCCTTTTCTGCAGGATGATGGGCCAGATGGTGGTCTTGTGGCAGCTGTGGAGCCTGTGGACAGTGAAGAAGAGGAGGGAGAATAAGAGGATATCAACAACTGAAACAACATCATCAGGCAATACTTCCAGTGAGACACAGGTAAGAAGATGCCACTGCTTCCCACATCTCATTCTATTGTTGGAACTAGCATAAGTGTGTAATTTTCCTTTAGTGTATGGACCCTGACTTGTCACTTTGACTTTCCATTTCACAGATTTGGGTCCCACTTTGTGCCCTCTGCTATGTTTACTGCTGGCCTACAGCTGTATTATATTGGCATGTGAACAAGTAAATTGACATTGCTATATTCCATAGTTATTGGAATTACACATTTGTGAAAGCACAGTCAGACTCCAGATTGTTTTGTGATTGAAGTGTGTTTATTCCTGTGCAAATAAGTGGAGGGGGTTGTAAAATGGGCTGGGGGATAGTGGAGGAATGTCCATGGCAGAGTCCGGTCTATTTGTTTCACAGGTGCATTGTCCAATGGGGCATAGGAAGTGGAGCAATGGTAGTTCAAGGATGGACAGGGTGACATAGTGGGACAGAAGGGTGATACTCAGGGAGGTCTCATTTCCTGGCGGGGTTCTTGGCATTGTTCTCCATCTTATTCATGAATCTCAGGGACCGTTTGCGGGGTGATTCTCCATCTGCAGGGGGGTGGGGTACTGGTGTCCTGTTGTTCCTGCGGCGGTGCCTCCTGTCCACTAGCGGAGGTGGAGGGCTGTTCATCGTCCAATCTAGTGTCAGGGGCCCCTTGTTGTGCCACTGTGTCCCTCCTGGTATTGTCGAGGTCTGCCAGCACCCCTGCAATGGTGAACAGGGTGGTGTTAATGGACTTCAAGTCCTCCCTGATCCCAAGGTAGTGTTCCTCCTGCAGCCGCTGGGTCTCCTGAAACATGGCCAGTAGCATGGCCATCGTCTCCTGGGAATGATGGTAAGCTCCCATGATGTTGGAGAGTGCCTTGTGGAGAGTGGTTTCCCGGGGCCTGTCCTCTCCCTGTGACACAGCAGTCCCCCCAGTTTCCCTGTTATCCTGTGCCTCTGTCCCCTGAACCGTGTGTCCACTGCCCCTGCCCCCAGGTCCCTGATTATCTTGGGTTGGTGGGTTTACCTGGGTTCCCTGTAGCGGTGGGTACACTGCTGATTGACGTGTCCTGGGGACAGAGGGATCGGCCCGCTGGGTGGGTGCTGTGGTGGTGTTTCCTGAGGGTGTAGGCTCTGTGGTGGCTTGTGACAGTGTCAGGGGAACCGACTGTCCCAAGGTCCCAGATGGGCCGGGCTGGTCATCTTGATCCAGTTGTGCAGAGCTGCTTTCATCACTGTGGGCCTCTTCTGTGAGGGGGGGCTGGATATATCTGGCACCTCCTGTCCGGTGACGTTGGGTAGAGGTCCTGTTGGGGTATAAATGCATAATTATTGTATGTGTGTCATCGTTTGCAATGGGTGGTTGACACTGTACTCCAGTGCTTGCATTATTGGCTTGGTCCTTGTGTGACTGGTAATTTTGGGGCATGAGTTAGTATCTGTAGTGGACATGCTTTGGTGATGGGTGTCCATGCATTGGTGTTACATGCAGGGCTTGGTTTTGAGATGTGTGGGTTGTGTTGGTGGGGAATCTGTGGGTTGTTGGGGTGATGGGTGTGAGGGTAAGGGTGGGAGTATGTGATGGCATGCAGGTAGAGTGGGGGGGATATAGTAGTAAAGATTTTCCTTACCAGAGTCCAGTCCTCCTGCTACTCCTGCGAGGCCCTTAGGATGCAGTATAGCCAAGACTTGCTCCTCCCATGTTGTTAGTTGTGGGGGAGGAGGTGAGGGTCCAACGCCAGTCCTCTGTACAGCAATCTGGTGTCTGGAGACCACAGAACGCACCTTCCCCCGTGGGTCGTTTCACCTCTTCCTGATGTCATCCCTAGTTCTTGGATGCTGTCCCACTGCGTTGACCCTGTCGACGATTCTGCACCACAGCTCCATCTTCCTTGCAGTGGATGTCTGCTGCACCTTTGATTTGAATAGCTGTGGCTCTACCAGGACGATTTCCTCCACCATGACCCTGAGCTCCTCCTCAGAGAACCTGGGGTGTCTTTGAGGTGCCATGATGTGGTGTGGGTGATGTGTGAGGTGGTGTGTGTTGTGATGTGTGAGGGGGTGTGTTGGTGTGTGTTGTTTGAGGGTGTGTGGATGTTGTGTAAGTGATGGTTTTGTGTGTCTGTGGATGCTGGTGTTGTTTTTGGTGATGTATCTCTCTGGTGTGGTTTCAAAATTCTGGTAGTAAGGATTTGTGGGTGATGTGGGTGTTTGCTTTATATTGGATTGGGTGTGTGGGTGTGGTATGTGGGGTATGTGTATCAGGTGTGTGTATTTTGAATTGTCCAATGTGGTTGTGTTTTGTAAATGTGTGTGTATTTTGAGCGTGGCGGTGTGTACTGCCAATGGTTTACTGCGTTTGAAAGACCGCCGCGTTGATTCGTGGGTCGTGATAGTGTGAGCGTATTCCTGTTGGGGTGACGGTGTCGGTTTTGTTATCGCCAGTTTATCACTGTCCTTTGGTGTGGCGGACTTGTGTGGGTGTCTGTATTGTGGCAGATTACGAGCTGTGGGTCGTAATACCTGTAGTGGAATTCCGCGGCCGCAGCGGTGTGTTGGCGGTCTTCTGCACGGCGGTAAGCAGGATTTACCGCCAGGGTTGTAATGAGGGCCATTGTCTAAAGTATTATGGGCCTTTCTAAAGCCTACCTGTTCCACTAGTATGATATTATTTTCCTCCACCCAATCATTCAGTTGCAAGAGGATGCTTTTCGCAAATATCTTTCCTGTTGCATCTAATAGGGTGATTTGTCTATAATTTAACGGTATTGATCTATCTCCCTTTTTATGTAGAGGAAGGATTATACTACCCTTCCATGATTCTGGGATTTTACCATGGGCATAACAGGAGCCAAAAACTGGTTGTAGTAGTTTTACCCAGAGCAAAGACTCCCTTTTAATTAGGGTCATTGGAATCTCGTTGGGGCCCATAGCACCTGAAGATCGCATTGATGTTATGATCCCTTCTATTTCTGCCACTGTTGGGCCTCTGTGTTACCCATTTCTCCACCTCTGTTTATTACTGTCTCCTTTCTCCCCAGATCAGCGCCCTGATTTTCAGCGTAAAGCTCTTGTGTATACAATTTCCAATCTTCCTCTGCTATTGGGGCGGTGACTAAGGATTTACAATTTCCGCACCCCTTTGAAATAATAGCCCAGAATGATCTGGGGTTTCTCTTTAGAGCCGCTTCCCTCAGTACCACCCAATTATGGTACTCTTCTTTTTTCCGAATTGTCAGTTTTAACTGTGATCTTCTTCTCTTTAGTTTTGTTAATTCCCTATTCAATTCCTTAGACTTGCATTCTAATTGTAGCTGTACTAGCTTACTTATTACACTATTCAGGTTCAGAATTGTAAGCTGAACTTTTTCCACTCTTATTATATTACGCTCAGGCTGCTTACATGAAGTAAAATGCTTTACTAAGTTGGAAAAGTGTGTTAAAACATTTTTTCCCTACACCTCCAAATTTCCTGTGATGTTCTCCAATAAAGGCTTAATCGATAACATTTTTGCTCTCGTCCAGGACACTCTCCTGTTTTTTCCATTAATACTTATGCTTAAGCCTTTTATAGACCACAAGTCTGTAGTCCCTAACTTCAAGCTTTAAGTAAGCCTTAAGATTCTAAAGTCACTGTATGGAGTGTCCAATACAGCCATGTCCTTGACTTTTTGAGCTACGTTGTACGATGCACAGATGTAATCTATAATGGAGTCATTCTTGAAGGACTTATGGGTGTTGGCTGCAGGTGAATCCATATTAAAACATCCATTAAGAATAATACAGTGACAAGCCCTTAGACCTTTCAAAAACAAAATACCTCTTCTATCTGTCCTAATTCTGGGAGGAAACCTGATTGAGGGGATATTCTGCGCTTTTTCCCTATCTAAATTGCTAAAGGAATAAAGCATAGTATTTGAAACTTTACAATTTAAGTCCCCCATTATAATTAGATTAATGGAATTACTTATAGCACAAATTTGTAAAATAAGTTGTTGTAATATAGTATCCCATTCCTTTTTGGGAGGGATTTATGCATTTACAATCATTAGGGGTATTTTCCCACCCTTCACCCTCCTAACTTGTACTCGTACTATTTGATAAAAATTTGTAGATTCAGGGAGGATGATATATTCCCAATTATATCTATCAGTTAAAAGCATAGCGATGCCCCCTTGAGCATGCCCTTTTTTTTAACGGAGTGCCTTTTTGCTTACAAACATGTAACCCTGACAGGTGAACTCTTTTAAACACCAGGTTTCTTGGATGCAAATCAAATCAATCATTGAACGCAAGACTTGCAATTTACACTGAGCCTTCCCTAGACCTGCAAAATTCCAGGAGACCAAGGAAGGGCTAGTGCTAGTAACATGGCTGCTTCAACTTATCCTTAGGCTTAGGTCTATTCAGCGCCCCCGCTAACCAATTCTTGATTGGTACCTTAGCCATCTGGTTTAGGGCCCTTCTACAACGTTCATTATCCTAATACCTTGGTGTAAGAAACCTTGCATACTTTCTCCTGAGGTAAGAGAAGATCCCCCCCCCAATTCATAAGTGAGTTAGTGTAATCTGATCTGTGAGTCTTAGATGGCCCACCAGAATACATTGTCTTCTACTGGACTGGGATGACATCTATACCCCTGCGTTGTAGTTGCGCACAATTATCCAAGATTAATTTGACAATAGTTTTAGAAAAAAAAAACCTTTACCTTACTCCTTCCCGTACTGTGGTCGGGAAAGACCCTCAGAATATCTGTACGTTCAATTAAATTGAGCTCATTTATTTCCAAAAAGCATGATAATAGGAAACAACTGATTTAAGCATACATTTGGGTCAAATATAGCCAACAACTCCAGATAGTCAGGTAAGTCCATCAGCCCATTAAGGACATTATCCCCTCCGATTTTTCCTCCCACATGCAGAGCACTTAATCTAGGATGAATTTCCTTGACCACGGGGCGGACAAGATCAGGGGGAGCATGATAGTAGAGTCCGATCTAGCACATGGAATCACTGGTATCACTGGTTCATCCATCTGAACCTGGACTTGTGATTGTACAACTATACATGCGCCCTCAGTCCCATTCTGAGAGTTCTTCGATGGGGGGACCTGTTCCATGATGTCCGTATATTCCCCTTTTTCTCTTTCTTCAAACTTAACCTTCCTTTCTTTTTTTTATGATTCACCGGTTTCTTTTCTTTCCAGTCTTTTTCCCTCTTATTTTAGATATTCTACTGACCAGACCCATATTGGTTTCAATTTGTTCCGCCTGCTTTATGGGTGGATGATCTTTAGGAAGAAAAATTGGAAATGGTGCTGCGCTGGTACTAGGGACAGCTTCCTTCATCTGGGCAACATGAGCCAGTGGAGAAGTATTACAAAATTAGTTTGTATTAGTGAACAAATTGTCCAAGGAGTATATCTCATTCTCTTCAGAGGCCTGAATTACTGTAGTAGTGGCCCCTTCAACCACCTGTGGTTTTCCTGCTTGAGTTCCTCTCTCAGAGTGAGAGGGTTTATCACCTACGATGTTCCAGGCCTCAACACTTGGAAACTGCAGGCCAATACCATTTGAGATCAGGCCTAAGCTCTTACATGCTTCTTGTTTAGTTGCCATAGTCAGCTCTGTAGAGGAATGACTCATGTTTGTATTTGTTAGTAAAACTTTTAAAATAGAAACCAGAATGTCTTGAGTGTGGTCTGAATTTTTTACTGTTTTCTCCAAAAGTTCCAGGATAGAAGTTAAAATTCTTTCAAGGCATTTGAGAGAATCGGAGAGGACTATACGTTGTACAGATGGACACACTAGATCCGGGGTATCTGATGGAGTTAAATCAGAGAGAAATTGATCTGAAGGGGTACTACTGCATAGTTTTAGCATGGGGGATTCAATATTAGGATGATCTTCTACAGGCCTTGTTGGTGTCGTGGACGGAGCTAATCTGCCACCAAGCACCTCATCCGGATCTATATCAGGGAGTGTGAAATCAGTAACTTTGACCTGGTTTGACCCACTCGTGTGAGGGGTGACATCAAAGCCAGCAGACCCCTCCATGACGATAGTGCCCTCACCCATCAAAGCATTCAGATCATTGCTCTGAGCGGGACCTTGAAAAGATTTGTTAATAATACCAGATGTGTTTCCTGCCGTAACCACTATTTTCTCACCAGGATCCTTTGAAAGGGATGGTAGAAAAGAATTCAGACTTTTTATATTTAATTGTTGTACCCCTTTGTATCTTAGGGGGTTTGATTTCGTTTTTTTACATGCTCGATGAAGGAAGGACCTACTCCTTCTTGTATGCTTAGACGTCATTCTGTTGATCCTGTTCTTTTGATCACACTCTTGCTGTGAAGTGGTCCTAGGCACACCACAGTCTCCTATATAAGTCGTGTCGAGGATAGTAGGAGAATACCCCCAAATCACAATGGCATCAAGGAAAAATCAAGGAAAAGTAGGGAGACAGGAACAAGGAGGGCAGAATTGGAAAGACCAACACAACTCAACCTCCAATCCTCCTACCTCTCAACACTCCTGGACCGCACCCCCTGCCGTACGCTTTTGACTCAGGGCTTTCAAGGCAGCAAGGCAACAGTAGCGGCAGTAGCAGTAGCCAAGCTAAGCAACAGTCACAATCACTATGATATCTTTTATATCTTCTGTAAGTCAAAGGAATTCAATGGAAGTCATAGAAAGGAGAAGAGTAACTTTAAGCCTCCTACAAGTCTCTTACGAGGCAGTGGGAGTCAATGTCAATGTAAGTCGGTGTGAGGAGAAAATGAGGCGGTGTGAGACGGTATGAGGCAGGCAGGCAGACATATGGGACAGGCTGGGGCTGGGGCTGGAAGACCTACAACCAGACAGCCAAATAACCAGAGGGGTGAGGGTAAGGGTGAGACACCTCCCTCTCCCCTTACCTTGATTCAGATTTCTGCACTCGTATCCTGCCCTCCAATCTCTGGTCTCTCCAGTCTCCGCCACCTCCTTCTCCAAAACATCTAATCCTCAATTTTCTCTTTCTTTCTTTCACCTTTCAATTCTCCGCCTCCAGCTCCGCTCCTCCTCCTCCTCTTTCTCTGCCGCCTGTACTGTAGTTTGTGCTGCCGCACTGTAGAGTGCACAGCTCTTGGCTTCCGGCCTGCCGTAGACTCCTGACTCTGGGCTTCCAGGGCTCCGAACCTGCCGACCATCTCAACCCGGCTCTCCCGGCTCTCCGGCTCTCCCGGTCACCCAGTCTCACCCTGAAGCCTGGCTCGTTGGAGGGCTCGGGAACACAGCAGCAGTGTCAGCAGCAGCGTCCAAAGCTCTTCCCAGGCTCACAGTGCGTTGAGCTATCAAAAAAAAAAAACAGGCTAGTCCAGGCTGGTGTGGGGGGAGGCACCACACCCTCTGCCCTCGCTGCACGCGCCGTCTCTCTATATCTTCCGGGGTCTCACAACCCCCCAGGGCTCTTGGGGGAGGGGCAGTGTTGAAGGCAGGAGCACCTGGGGGATGAAGCGGCAGAAGTGGGCCTCAAAGAAAATGTGGCATTCGATCCCCTGCTGCGGCCAGAGATGCCGGGTCAGCAGCCGGATGGCAGCCGGATGACAGCCGAGGGAAGACTCGATTCAGAGCTCGGGGTTCCAGGCTCTCACCCCCCCCCCAATTGCCCGTGGCTCCTGACCAGCAGCAACAGGCAACCAGCAACTAGCAGCACTGCTCCCGCTGCTCCTCCGTGCTCCTCCGCTCTAGACTCCGCCTCTCCCCCTCTCTCTGAATCTCAAGGTCGCAGCGTTGCAGCGTCGCAGCTGTGATGCGTGTTCACTCACTTGGAGTTTGCTAGGTGCACAAGTGGCTACTAACCTCTACACAAATAACACCAAGGTTTCTTATCCTTGTGAGATAAGAATTTGGACCCACCACGGTAAGAGACTTTTTGTGGGCCTGATGAAGACTCTGATGATTTTGTATCTTTGTCCCCACCTTTCTCACATGACTTACCATCCTTCTTCTTGCCATCCTTGTCACCCCTTGTATGAACTTTTCTGTTCACCCTTGTTCTGACCCATTTGTCTGTCTTCTTTCCCAGTTCTTGGGGAGAGGTCAGACCCGAGTCCAAAAGATACTGATGTAGCAAGTCAGCCACACAACTATTCAAAATATGCTTACTCAGAATCAAGTGATACAGGCTTTCATAGTCAGTCGCGTTACTGCCATTTAACCAACCTTCTAGGGCCTTCACAGAATAGTCTACAAAGTCTGTCCAGTCCTGTGATGACTTCTTTCTGGTCTCTCTGAATTTAAGTCAGTACTGTTCAGTGGTTAAGCCCAGACCATCCAAGAGGGCATTTTTTAGAATTTGGTAGTTTTCCCAATCATCCTCCCTGACAATAAGAAGTCTGTCTCTCCCTTTGCCAGAGAAGTATAACCAAAGGATAGAAGCCCACTGTACATGAGGGACCCTATAAACTTTACAGGCCCCCTCAAGTGCAGTAAACTACTTGTAGATGTCGTCACCAACCTTGAAAGGAGGGACAATGTTGTGCAGAGTTCTAGAAACAAATCAAGGTTCCCTAAGATTTGAGTTTCTAAAACTGCTGCCACCAAGGGGAACTATCCCCAAACCTTGCCTCTCTTTCTCCACAGCCAGGGATTCCCTGTCTAAGGCCAACTGTAGCTGCATTAGCCTCAGTCTGGCCTCCTCTGACCTCAACTTTCTGAGTTCCCTGTCTAGGGACTGGTTCTTAGGGTTAGAATTGTGTACCAGTTATACTAGGTGGCATATTGACAGATAGATCTGTGGAAGGACCCTGACCGGCATTGTCAGTTTGATCCTCTGAGCCTTCCTGTTTGGAATCATCTTCTACCTCTTCCCCTGTCTGATCTTGACCAGTGCTGAGTCCCTAGCCATCTTGGAGGAGAAAATGTAAGTGGAACTCCTTATTGGGGTTCTTCCAAATCCCCAAACTTCTTTCAATACAGAGACCCTTCAAACTTTTAAAGCTAAGACTTTCATTTGTTGTTTTCACAACTCTAGGGGTAGCTTATACAGAAGACATATTGAAAGAGAAAAAAAGTTTGGGAAGATGAGTAAAAAGTAGAATAACAGAGCTAACTTTCTAGAGAAAAGAAATAAAACTTTTCAAGACTTTGTAAAAACTTTTGCAAAGTTTAAAGAACTTTTAGAAAGTTAGAAAATTACTTCTAGGTATATATTATATATGCTCTAAGTATTGGAGCAAGCTTTTCTTGTGAAACGTACCAGTAACAAAACTGGTAAAACAATTGCAAGTACTTATCCCGCCGCTGCACCACCAATGTAGGAGGCTGGCCTGGTTTGTAGTGGGTACCTTGGGTACTTACACCTTATACCAGGTCCAGTTACCTCTGATATTTACATAGTACTTATACACAAGTAAAGGAATTTTGCAAATAGTGCACAGGTGCCTCAGGAGGTGAAGAAGATGCAGTACATAGGGGTAAAGTTGCTCTCAGGGAAGGCAAGGTCTTACCCCTTCCATATTGCGTCAGCAGGACCTCAGGACAATCTATGTCGAGGGGGTCCACCCTCTCTGTCCTTAGGAGCATGCTCGTTGCTGTGAGAGGAGTCCAAGGGTACCGGTCGTCGTCTTGGAAGGTGACTGCGTGAGCAGGGGAGTGACTCCGTCACCCCACGGGAGATTTCTTTGGTCCTTCTGTGCAAGACAGGGAGTCCCCAGAGCATGCACACCACGGAAACTGTTGCAATTGCTGGCTGGAGCTGAAGTTGCAGAGGAAAAGTATCCCTTGTGGATACTTTGTTGCTGTTACACGGTTCCTGGAGCAGGCTGCAGTTGATCCGAGGTCAGAGGATGAAGTAGTAGTTGTAGAGGATTCCTGAAGGAAACTTGCAAGCAGAATATGAAGAGAACCCACAGGAGAGACCCTAAATAGTCCTGAGAGGGGGATTGGCTACCTTATCAGGTAAGGACCTATCAGGAGGGGTCTCTGACATCACCTGCTGGCACTGTCCACTCAGAGCTCTCCAGAGTGCCCCCACACCTTGCAAAGCAAGATGGATGAAGTTTGGGACAGACTGGATGAGCTCTGGGCAACACCCCTAGGGTGGTGATGGACAGGGGAGTGGTCACTACCCTTTCCTTTGTCCAGTTTTGTGCCAGAGCAGAGGACAAGGGGTTCCTGAACCAGTGTAGACTGGCTTATGCAAGGAGGGCACCATCTGTGCCCTTCAAAGCATTTCCAGAGGCAGGGGGAGGCTACCCCTCCCAACCTGTAACACCTCTTTCCAAAGGCAGAGGGTGTAACACCCTGCTCTCAGAGGAAATGCATTGTTCTGCCTTCCTGGGACTGAGCTGCTCAGACCACAGGAGGGCAGAACCCAGTCTGTGAGGTTGCAGCAGTTGTAGCTGCAGTGCAAACCTCAGAGAGCTGGTTTGGCAGTACTGGGGGTCCATGGTGGAGCCCCCAGGAAGCATGGAATTGGCTCCCCAATACCACATTTGGAATCAGGGGACAATTCCATGATCTTAGACATGTTACATGGCCATATTCGGAGTTACCACTGTGAAGCTACATATAGGTACTGACCTATATGTAGGCCCTGCAAATGGCCCTGAACTATGTGGGTGCACCTTTGCTAGTGCAAGGGTGCCCTCACACTTAGTAACTTTGCGCCTACCCTTCTGCAAGTGAAGGTTAGACATATAGGTGACTTATAAGTTACTTAAGTGCAGTGAAAATGGCTGTGAAATAACGTGTGCATTATTCCACACAGGCTGCAATGGCAGGTCTGTGCAAGGGTGTGTCTGAGCTCCCTATAGGTGGCAAAAGAAATGCTGCATCCCATATGGATCTCCTAGAACCCCAATGCTCTGGGTATCAGGGTACCATATACTATGGACTTTTAAGGGGGTCCAGTGTTCCAATTGAAATTGGTAAATGAAGTCACTAGCCTACGGTGACAAATTTAAAAGCAGAGAGAGCATAAGCACTGAGGTTCTGATTAGCAGAGCCTCAGTGACACAGTCAAGCACTATACAGACACACTCATTAGGCCATAAACTATGAGCACCGGGGTCCTGACCAGCAGGATCCCAGTGACACAGGCAAAATCATACTGACATACACGTAAAAATGGGGGTAACATGCCAAGGAAAACGGCACTTTCCTACAATGAAGTCCAAAGTATTGCATGCCGTTCATTCTGAAACACACACATCATTGTAACAGACCATACATATCCAACTCACAAAGTTGCACGCTCTACCATATGTGGGCATACACAATATTGCACACTGCAGCCCATACTATCCAATTTGCATGTTGATATAGGGTGCAGCCATTGTAAATAGAACAAAATCATGCAATCAGAGATAGAGTCAAAACTTCTGGTGCTAATGAGTCGAAAAGACCCACAAACGCAAACTACTGAGCCATGGGCACGTAGCGTGAATTCCACCTGTGCACTATACTCAGGCGGATATCCTGTGAAATCAAAGTCTACAGATATTGCCACACACGTAGGTAATGAGTAGAAAATAGTCACACAAACATCTTATGCGTCAATAAATGCACGCATGAGATAAAATGTGTCATAAGGGGACAGGAAGTAATGTAATAGGAAATTCTGTTTACAAGTATGGTACAGTGGGTGTACTTTCACTTTCACTTTCACTTTACAATCTGTGCATTTGTTGACTGTGTGGCTGTGTCTTGGTGATGCTGGTATGTTGTAGGCAATTATTGTATCTTGTGCTGTCTCTCTTGTTGTGTCTGTTGTGAAATCTGATTTTTACCTGTACCAGTGTCTGTGATTTTGTGTAGTTTACTGTATTTCACTGTGTACATGTACTGTGGGGTGTCTGTCTGGGTATTAGATTAGTTGGGTAAGTTGGGGTTCATAAGTTTGGGCTGTAAGTTTCCTTTTTTTTCCTTTTAATTTTTTATTATTTACTGTTTCAAATTGTGCAATGAAACATGTCAGGAAGGGCGCGGCTGACACGGATGGGGGATGAGGAGCTTGAGGGCTTTGTGTGGCTGGTGTGCCACTTCTTACCTATGATGCTCGAGATGGGTGGAAGGGTGATACAGGGGTATCACACAGAGGCGAGGCGGCTGCTATGGGGCAAGTTGCTCCACCACATGAAGAGGGTGTATCATACCAGCCATAATGAGCACCAACTAAAGCATCGCTGGGCTGACCTGGTGGCCAGAGAGCAGGACCTGCTGGACCCCCTGGGTGTGGTGATCGGTGGCCCTGTTGGTGAGTATCCCATTGACATATGTGTACAGTAGAATTCTCCTGAGTGACAGTAGTAGATGTGTTGGCGTGCTGCATGCAATGCTTGTGGACAGGTTGAATGCAACCAGAACGAAGTGCTAGTGTCCTAGTACTGAGATGGAGTCCATATGCCTATACTAGTTAACAATGCAGGTCAGAGGTTTGTTGAGTGATGTACGACTATCACTTAGTCACACGTTTCAGGGGCCATGGCAACACCTGTGCCCCTGAATTCTGTTAATGATGATAAGGCAAGATACCAGCAGCATACCATATTTCACTGGATCCTGGCAGCAAAGTGGGCAATCCATGTTTAGCGCTACATTGTCATCATTACACACACACAATCCCTGCCTTTATGTTGGCAAAGGGGGCATACTTGCCTTAGGGGACACTGGCAATGGGGCATTTGTTACCAACATACAACTGTGCCACAGCAGTCATGGACCACTGAATGCATGATAATTTCAGACAATAAATTGAGCCCCTTGTCCATCAAACAGTTATTCAGGGTGCCTTGATGCACAAGCCACAATACCTGAGTCACTTGTATTGCAGTGCACCAGGAAAGTGCCATTGAATTTTCACCCAAGTACAAATCATGCCATGGAGTACCATCTTGATTGGATTGGCCACATATGGTTGTTGTAGGGTACAGCACCACATGAGTCTTAGGCCCAGTGAATGTGTGCAGATGTGCGGCTCTCAATCACCGGAGCGTCAGCGTCAATGTGAGTTTGCAGTGGTATGTCTGTTGTACTGTCTTCAAGCAGGATAACTAGCTCACTCTTCTAAAATGTTATACACTGTGATATGTTGTCCATTCATAGTGACAGTGACATGACACTGAACATATTTTTCCATCCATGTCTTACATGTGGAAATGCTCTTTACACCATTAGAGAAGTGGCAAGATTTTGGGACCCAGATGTATCCAGTAAGTGTGATGATGTCTGTCCGGTGTAGTGATTGCAGCTGTTGTGTGAGTGACTCTTGTGTGTTGTACTCAATGATAGATATGATGAGCTGGCACATGATCAGATTTTGAAGTAGGCTGGATGGTGACATTGTGTCCCATGCAAGCGTTACCCATTCACAAGCAGAGAGTCATATCTTGCGAACTTGTGCTGCACAATAGGCAACAGCGTATGAACAAGTTGATTAGTAGCCACATGTAGGCCCACATGTGACTTGGATGTGCACCACTGTCAGTATATTGGCACTGGGTCACACCGTCATTCTCAAAACACAGTGATGTACCAGTTTTCCACACAAATTGGTGCATCCCTGTATTGTAATGTACATATAGGACTGAGTGGGTAACTGTCCCCAGCATGGTGCCCTTTAAGTTGTACTCCATTTATGTGACACCTATGTGGTATGTCATAGGCGTGCATGCAGGTCAATGCCAGACATGTGCTGTCATGAATGTTGGTGTTTAGGGAATTGTGTTGACAGATTAGGTGTTGATGGGTGTCCACCCCTGGACACGTGAATGTAGATGTGAATGACCTATGGATACCTGCCTCCTAGGTGGCGGCCCTTCTCACATGTGGTACAATCCCTAACTCCACGTATAAGTAGACATGCCTTCGTGGTTGACCTTGACGTTTGTGACAATGCATTGCATTCCCATCCTCCGAGGCACAGGGGTAGGGGAACAACATATGTAGGTAGATGTGATGGTCACAGTGTAGATGACAGTCATCTCAATCAGGCTTGCATGTGTCCCAATCAACACAGACCCCTTATGATAAGGAACTGCATACCATACTCCCAATGGAATCTACTAGTTACTGATGTTGTGTGCTTTAAAGTTGACTCAGATGATGAGGATTAGTGGGCCTGGCCCATGTGATGTTGTTGCTTCCTTTGCATTGTGACACATTGCACTAAATCAATGCACAGATTAGTTTTTTGGTTTCTTTGCTTTGGTGTCAATGAAATGGTGGGTAGGCAGCGTTGCTGTTAAATTCATCTGTGACGTTGTATTATCTGGAATGTGATTCGGAGTGCATGTGCAAATCGAGGTAGAGTATCATCTGTACATACATTACACAATGCTGACACTAATGGTTACCTGTCTCAATTTAACAGCTGCCAACATGGACAGAGCGGAACTCAGGGTGCTCCAGAAGAGGGCACTGCACTATCGCCACATATTGGATGTGTAGTCTGGGTACCGCAGGATGGCACAACGCTATCAAAAGGAGCGAGCCACTGGGGAATGGCTGGCATTCAGCCAGGAGGGACCCGACCTGCCCACAAAGAGTGGACCGAGCACCACAGCTACACAGGGGGCCACAGCCACCACCATCACTTCTGTCCCACCTGAAAAACACTCTCTACATCGGCACCACAGCCCACTGCGCCTGCTAAAACAGACATGTTGGCAATAAAGGACCTACAGAGGGACATGAAACAGGTCCTCAAGAAGCTGGACAGCCTAAAGAAGGAGGTGGACCATAGCAGAAAGAGACTAAAGCCCATCAAAAGAACACTCAAGAGGGCCAACCTCTGAACCGATGCCTCCCGTTCACCCCCAGTTCAGTCCCCTCCCTCCTCATTCCTTATCATATTTTGTAGTGGGTTTTAGGAGATTAGTGATAGGTTAGATTAGGTGAGTTATTTAGATAGGATAAGTAGGTTTGGGGAGAATGTTTTCATATTAATACCTGTTGGTTGTGGGGGTAATGTTGGGCCAATTGTGTTTTAAAAAATTCAAACAAATGTGATAAAATATACAAAAATATATATATTTGTTTATGACTAAATAGTATGGGCCTGATTCTGACCCTGGCGGCCGGTGACCGCCAGGGTCACCGGCCACGGGACCACCGCCGACAGACCGGCGGTGCTCCGAAGGGCATTCTGACCGCGGCGGTTCAGCCGCGGTCAGAAAGGGTAAACCGGCGGTCACCCGCCGGTTTACCGCTGCCCTTCTGAATCCTCCATGGCGGCGGAGCGCGCTCCGCCGCCATGGGGATTCAGACACCCCCTACCGCCATCCTGTTCATGGCGGGAAACCCGCCATGAACAGGATGGCGGTAGGGGGTGCCGCGGGGCCCCCGTAAGAGGGCCCCGCAAAGTATTTCAGTGTCTGCTATGCAGACACTGAAATACGCGACGGGTGCCACTGCACCCGTCGCACCTTCCCACTACGCCGGCTCAATTCTGAGCCGGCGTCCTCGTGGGAAGGTTGATTTGCCCTGGGCTGGCGGGCGGCCTTTTGGCGGCCGCCCGCCAGCCCAGGGCAAATCTCAGAATCACTGCAGCCGTCTTTCGACCGCGGTGCGGTGTTCTGACGGGGTTACTTTGGCGGGCGGCCTCCGCCGCCCGCCAAAGTAAGAATGACCCCCTATATGTTTAGGTTAATATATGTTGTCCTGCATGTGTGTCGTGATACAAGGGGGTGGGGGGCCAATGTTTAGAGTGTGTTGTTAAATGTGAGTAAGTTAGTTTAGCATAGGGAAGTTAGGACCAGTTGTGGGAAATGTATAAGTAGGAAAGATTAGGTCAGGATAGGTGTTTAACATAGTTTTCACTTCAGTTTTCTTCATATATAATAAAACTTTGGGTAGTCCCTTACTGCATGTGTTGTATGCTTGGGTCTCTGGGTCTTGCATGAGTGTACAGTGCCAATTGTCTGTTGGCCTGAGGATTCGGTCCTGCATCCACTCTTACACAGCCATTTCTGCTGTATGTAGTGGATGAGGCATACATGTGTTAAACAAATTTCATATACACAGTGACTTGCTCGTAGGGGATGTGGCCAGCATTGACGTTCATCATGTAGGTACCTTGTGCGTAGATATGTTCCCCCACTATTTCTGCACTCTTGTACTGACACTCTGTGACTATAGACATGTTACTCGCATCACAAATCAACAGCAAGGTAGATGTGTCACATTACACAGAGACAAAGTGGTTGTGTAAGTGCTGTTTATTTCAAAGTGCCACAGTGCAATATTTACGTTGTCCAGGTCTGTGACCCTATTAGTGAAAACCATTCTATTGTGACACAACACAAGTCCACGGTTGAGGGACATATCACTGGACATGCTGGGGTTAATTGTTGTTCAGTGCAGGGGAACACGAATTGCCAATTTAGTAGTGAGACACAATTGCAGTCCATAGAGGAACGGTTAACAGTGTGTCAGTGAAGAGTGCATGTCACCAGCTGTAGCAACACTGGCATGATGTCAAGCACAGGGCAAAGTGAAATCACTGCCCATGTGGCATGGGCTGGCCCTACTGGGAACTACTACGGGTGAAGATGATCTGTTCCACATCTTCATCCTCTGATGTGTGTGTTGTCTCCTCTGCCCTTGATGGTGGTGGGGTACAGGGGGCCACACACACTTCAGTGGTTGGAAAAGTGGACACCAAATTCCTGGCAGCTGCCATCTGTGGAACTACATATGGCATCACTGCAGCAAGAAGGAGCTGCTTATTATTGAGCATGGCAGCAACATTCCTGTGGTAGACAGCCATGTCTGCCCTGAGGGAGGCCAGTTCCCAGTGCATGGAGACCTGCTTGTTGTCATGCATACAGCAGCGAGATTGGGAGGGCAGGTGTTGTGTCAACTCCCTCACGGCAGTGGTTAGGTCCCTCACACACTGTTGGACTCCATGCAGTGGGGAATATGTGCCTTGTTTGGCTGCTGTCTGTTCAGTGGCCGTTGTAATGCACGTGCACATACCCTTAAGGCTGGCTGACATACTTTGCATCCCCACCCGCACCTCTTTGGCCAGCTCCTGCTGGACTCCCACTACTGTCCTCTCAAAGGTGTCCCCTGTGTTCTCAGAGTCCTCAGCTGTATTTGAGCTGGCAGGTCGTACTATTGGGGTGGTGGGTGGGGCCTCTGGGATGGCTGCTACATGAATGCTCCTCCTTGCGACTAGAGGTAGTGTCTGGAGGGTTCCTAGGACATCTTGGAGGGTTTCCTGGCTGATGGATGTCAGGTGGTCATCCAGGTCATCAGGATAGTCAAGGACAGGCAGATCCACAGGAGAGCCAACATCATTTACAATGAGATGATGTACAATTAGTGTCTCTGTGCTGTGACAGTTGATATCTGACAACACTGACTTGCTATTGATGGCCCATTGTCATCTTGGTCCCGATACATTGTTCCTGTACTTAATGTTTGCAGTCTCTCAGCCCTATGCCCCACCTGCATGTCACATGTAGGGAAGGGCAGTTTGCACAATTGTCTGCATCACATCTTCTAGGTGTGGGTTCTGTCCTGTTTGTGGCTTGCCACCTTCTGGTCCTCATCAACCCTCCCTATGCTTCCATTTTCATGGTGAGGCCTTGCAATGGGTGTTGCTGTGCTGATGCCACAGCACCAGACATGACAATATGGCCCTGTCCCAATCTTCCATATTTCACATACACCTATGAGGTGCTGAGACCTAGTACCACCCCATGCATGACATTGCCAAGACACAATGCACTTGTTACCTTTGCTAGTTCTTCATGTTGATGTTTGTATATGTGTGCTATGTTGTATTGCACTCATGGACCTGGCAGAGTTCCATTTCCTCTTGTGACTGTGCTGGTGTGTGCGCCTTCCTACACACAAATGTACTCCCCCTTAAAGTACTCTTCTTTGCAGTATGGTACTTGAAAAGCTGCATGATGGCATTGCAGCTAATGTGACCCAGGCGCAGGGATAAAACCAGGGATTGCCAGCATGGGTATGAGATTACTACTGTGTACATCATTATGTATGTGACAGTGCCTGATGGTTATTGACTCTATGGACATGACCAGTTGACAGGAGTTGCACTTGGATAGGGATTGATGGGGATTGATCACTTAGTCACCCTCATTTCAAGTGTGTTTGTTCTATGGGCACCTAACTGCCATTTCCTAAACGACCAGCGCCAGCAGCACAGGTGGTAGTGGCAACTGTTGTCAATGGGGAATACCCCTTGGGCCAATGGCCTGGCACTGGGCAGTTTCCTGCAGTTTACATTCTGGCAATAACAGCTGTCCTGTGACACCAGACCAGTTGTATGTTCAACGCTACCTTCCTGGTCTGTTTCAGCATTTCCACCTGCCTTGGCATGGCAGTGAATCCCCATGTAGAGGTTCTTGGTGTTGTGTTGTGCTGTGCCCCTGGATGCCCCTGCACAGCCCATGCCCCTGACATGGACAGTGCAGGGGGTCCCATGCCCTGCCTCTTTCCCCTTTCCACTGCCTGATTTGCTGGGCTGACATGCATTGGGTAGAAGCTATGTGCCCCCCTTCTTGCACTTGACATTTTGGCATATTTTTCCCCCATGCAACTTACCCTTCATATGTGTTGTTTCCTGGTAGTCTAAGCTGTCCTGCGATACTAGTGACAAATTCTTCTGGGATAAGCGCTGAAACCATCTCCTCCATCTCGTCCAGGTCCTCTTGTGGTGCTGGCCTCCCACCTCCGGTCTGCAGTGCTGCCTTCCTGTTCCTTTCCATTTTTTCCTTTGTCCTCCACTTGCAGTCATGCCACAGTTTCTTGCACTCAGTGACAGTTCTCCTGACCTCTACCACACTATTAATCTTGACCACTATCTGCTGCCACATTGCCTCTCTCCTTCCAATTGGCAATCTAGAGGTGATGGAAAATTGATGTTGGTGCTCCGTCACCTCTCTCACCACTATTTCATGCTTCTCTTCACTGAAACAACACTTCCTCTTTTTCTTGTCTTTCCCCTGGGTCTTGTAAATGTCTTCCTGGCTAGTTCCTGGTTGTCTGTTGTCTCCCTAGGGTCTCTCCTGGCTTTGCCTCTCCTTTGCACTGTTTGCTCCTTTTGCGTCACTTTTTGACGCTATTGCGGCAAAATGGTGCATTTCCATTTTGCGACGTGTTTACATGTCGTAAACTTGATTAGAGACATTTTTCCTGCGTCAGCGTCATTTTGTCTTACGACAAGGGGCAATGGTTAGTATCAGGAAAAAGGACTTTAACCTATTCTTAGCGCCACCCAGCGTCATAGTATAAATATCACGTCCTGTTGGCATTGAGAAATGGCACTAGTCAGCGCTAAACTTTTTGACGCAAACCTTCGCTAGTGCAGTTTTGTATCAAAATGTATAACTATGGGCCTTAGTGTTGTCACAACTCCCAGAAACACAGCAGACACTCTGGACCTATCTGGTAAAAATATGTGGCCACTATGGAGCACCAATCACAACTAGAACCCACGCAGACACCCTATAAAATAGAAGAGAAATAGAGAAAATACCAATGCTCATTCCAGGGCCCTAACATGTTCAAGACCCCAGCAAGCATTCTGTAAATCTTGAAAATTTTGTGAGAATGGGAAAACTGTGGGGGATTGCCAAAGAAGTCTTAATTTGCTAATCACATCCACAGTTATGATGCCCATTCAATACCTGGTTTTGCTTGTTTGTTTTTTTTGTTTACTTGTGCACCTGTATGCATATACTACTACAATAAATGTATGCTGTTATTACTGTATCAAGCTGACAGCATACCAATAAAGTTTTTGAAACTTAAAAGACACCAAATGATCACCAATTGTCTGTACTGAAAAACCTGCTTATCTTTTGTAGTTAAATGTTGTCACATATTAGTTACTCACAAGAAACATCTGTTTCTCCAGAAACTTATCTCCACTCCATCAAACCATGTTTCTGATCATGATACAGGGAGCAGCTTTTGAGAACCAAACTGTTTCTCAATAAGGTTAATCTCCTTCTCAAAGGATCATAACAATGATAAATTGTATAATGATTCTTTTCTGAGACTTCTAGATGACTGTGAAGAGGACATAACCTTTTCACATTAATTTACTACGCAAAATGTCATCTTTGAATCTTTTAGTCAACACCCTCACACATTCTACTCAGTCACTGATGTCGGAGGTTTACCTTGAATTGGTGTCATGATGTGATCCTCTTCCATCACAGATTACAGTGGTCATTATTAGGTCATTATTATGCTACTGACGTGGTGCTTTCTTTCCTGACTTATGTTTACATGTCCTTCGTACAAAGAAAATAACACACTGAGAAATAACATCTGGGGTTGAGCAAATACCATTGGTAGGATTCTAAATATAGGGACAAACAGTGAGTGAATTAGAGATTGGGATTCGATTGCATGAATATCAAAGCGAGTGAGAGCACATGTAGATACCATTAATCAGGCTGTCTTGAGGTAAAGATTGTCAGATCCATCATTGGAACGAAGATAAATAGCTGCTATATAAAGTTTTTCTTCGACCAACCAACAGTTTGCTCCATGTCAAGTGTCCTTAAAGTCTACATAGGATGATATGGTGAAAGGGAGAATCAATCTCTGTTCTTCATTCTTGGAATTTTCCATGCAATTTGCTTCTCAGGTTTACCAGTGCTTTCACATGAATTAATGCATTAGTCATCTATGTTTGTCTAATAGTTTCCCCCATATGAAGCCAGTGTAACTTTCATAAAACAACCAAGATATGTCTTCTTTCTCCACTGAACGGATGAGCCTCACAACATCAATCTTTAGTCTTTGCATCCAAGAGAAAAAAGGATGAGCCCACCTGGAATATGGAGAGATTCAGTAAACCAACCAGGAACTACTGAATGTCCTACCACCTCTTTCCTGTATACTTAATAGTCTTGTAAGATATTATTTTATGTTTGTGGTGAAGAAAACATGCTCTAGACGTGTGATGTCCCCACAGACACCAAGGGCCAGATGTATCATCACGGCCGTTTGCGAGTCGGAAATAGCGATTTTTAAGAAATCACTATTTCCGACTCGCAAAGTGCCATGTATCACATTTGCGATTCGGTAATAGCGATTTCTTAAAAATCGCAAATGCTATTACCGAATCGCAAATTGCGATACTGGCCCCATTCGCAGCTATGGGCCTGTTGGCCCATAGCTGCGAATTTTTTGCATTTCTGAACCGGAAATCGCAATTTTGAAAATGCAAAAGCCCAGGGTGCTGGGGGCCTAAGGCCCCCTCTGCTGCACCCCAAAAATGTCGTGGGGGACATGTAAGGTGCACACATGCCAAAAGGGCATGTGTGCTTTACATGTTCAATTTAAAAATGCATTTTACCACCTTGTTTCTTTTCATGGTATTTTGCATGTGCAAAATGCCATTCTGCAAAAAATCACAATTTGCGATTTTTTGCAGCATCGCCTTGCGATGTGGATTTTGCGAATCGCAAATTGCGACTCGCAAAACCAGGTCGCAAGGCAAGAAATCGCAATTTTAGTGATTTCTTATTTTGGTCTGTGAATGCCTTTCAAGCATCGCAGACCACCTTTTTGCACTTGCAAACAGCCGAATTTTGCGATTCGCACCGTTTGCGAGTGCAAAAAAATTTCACACATCTGGCCCCAAGTGCTCTTTTTGACTCTAACAAAAAACCATAGGATTAGAAGCACGTTGCTGTAGCCACTTGAACATTGTTAATCTAGATATTTTTACAAAGATATTTTTTTGATCGGCTCTCAAAGTAGACATAATGTGCATGTGGATATAATCAAACGGAGATAAAAAAAAATACAGCTGAGACCACCTTCCTAACTTGGAGCTGCAGGTGTGAATTTTATTTGCAAACAGAAATGCTTTTCTTAAAAATGTGCAAACAAAAATGTTCAAAAAGCACACATACAAATACAAATTTTGTAGTAGTAATTATATTTAGATGTTATAGGCATACAAGGGAAGAACACAAGTGGTGATTTAACTTAGCCTAATTTCTGAAGCCATATTAATGGAAGTTTCACATTCAAATTTAATGGCCTGTTTTCTCCATAGAGCTGTTATTTTGCACACAAAGGCCCACATTTTGACAATGGCGGTTTAAGCCGCATACCGCCGCGGTGACGGCCGCCAAAAGACTGTCGCCACGGCTACAATCCATCTGCCAGATTATGACCACAGCCTGAAGTCTGCCACAAGAAGGGCAGAAATCCAGCTGTGGCCATACTGGAGGATGGTGGAAAGGTGGCACAGCTACCAACAGCAGCGCCACGCAGCTAGACCGCCGCCAGCCATATCATGACACATGATACAGCCTGGTGGTGTTCTGCGGGAGGGCGCTTCTGGCAGTAGCAGCGCCCTGTCCCATTCCCTGTAGGAAGACCCCTTGGATGCAGGTAAGTTAGGCTTCTGACAGGGGAGGAGGGTAGGGGGTGTTGTGTGTGTGTGTGGGGTTGTGTGTATGAATGTGTGAGTGCGTGAATGCAACTAAGTGTGTAGTGTTGTTTGCGTGGGTGTATGCAGGTGTGAGAATGCGTGTACCAATGGAAATGTTAATGCATGTCTGCAAGTCAGTGTGAAGTGTGTACGGATGTGTTCGAGAAACAATGAATGCATGCATGAATGAATGCGTGTATGCCAGCTTGAGTGAGTGTGAGTATGCATGACTGTGAGTGTGTGCGTGTATGGGGTGGTGAGGGATCAGAAAGGGGGAGCGTGGATGGAGGTGCATAGGGGACACCTGGGGAATGTTTGGGGGGGTGGGTGAGCCTCCTTCCAGTGACTGCGAAGATATTCCCTGTCACTGGTAGGGCCTACTGCCATGGTTTTCATGGCGAACGCGACGAAAACCATGGTGGTAGGCAGGCTCAAATCGTCCCCGGCGGTACAATAGTGGCCGCAGGTCTGGAGATTGTTACCACCACTGCAGTAGGAATGGTAAATTGGCGGGTTGGCTGCACCCAACCCTCCAACGTCATAATGTGGCGGTATGTACTGCCAGCCTGTTGTACTACTGCCACATTGTCACCTACCGCCGGGGTCATCATGGCCCCCAATGTGTTCTCCTTTGCTTCACAAGCTTTAACTTTCCAGAAGCCTTCTACTGGTTAGTGAATAGGTACTTGTTTTGTAGTAGCTGACTGATGGTGAGATTCTCATCGGAAGAAGAGGAGGTAACAGGAAGGATAACTCATGAGAAGAACTGTCTGGACCACAAGTTTTGGACAATGTATCTTTTCAAGGACTAGTGTCTATAGTAGATGTGAGAAGATAAGGAGTTTACCTATTCCCAGAAGTTTACTACAGTCCTACTGGCTGTTGTCAACATTTATATTACTGCCTGTTCTGAGAGTAGAAGTCAGACTCCTTTTCCTGACTCCCTAGCTTTTAATAGCAAGAGCACCTGGACTTTATTGAACTTTGGACCCTGGTGGACATGTTAATCTGTAGCAATGGTGGCAGATATCTAAATTACACCATGTCAAATGGGATTTAGGTTTCGGCGGTTGGAATATTGTCACTATTGTGACGGAGTAACCTGTCACCAAGATCTAATTCACACCCTTTATTCTATTTTATTCCAATTTAATTTAGATTAGGAACTTCCTTTATGGACCACATTTGCTGCATTATTACAATATTAACTGTTATCCAAACCAATATTGTGTGCTTCCTTAGGTTGAAATATCAATAATTGAATTATATTAACATTTATTGCTCAAAATTAAAAGATAAATTCTTACTGAATAAATAATTAAATCTTTAAAAGACATTGGAAATCTAACCTTTAACTCACACAAAGTCTCTTTTTGGACTGCACTAAGGGCCAGATGTATGAAATGATTTTGCACTCGCAAACGGTGCGAATCACAAAAATCGGGCGTTTGCGAGTGCAAAAACATGGTCTGCGATGCATGAAAGGCATTCGCAGACCAAAAATAAGAAATTGCAAAAATTTCGATTTTTGCGTTGCGACCTGGTTTTGCGAGTCGCATTTTGCGATTCGGTATTTCCAGTAGGAAATTGCGTGGCGCAAAATGCGATTCGCAGATTCCAAGTCGCAAATAGATGCATCAAAAAAATCGCAATTTGCGAATTTTCGCAGAATGCCATTTTGCACATGCAAAATACCACTAAGTGAAACCAGGGGATAACCAGGTGCAACCTATATAAAGAGGCCCAGAATGCCTCAGACTCTTTTCCACAATGGCTGCACTCTATGTCATGACGAGGAGGATGAGGATCATGGCAGGTTTGAGGAGACAGGAGCGCATTTTCAGAGTGCGCATTACACTTTTTGACCTGACAGAGGAGGAAGTATATGAGAGGTATAGGTTGAACTCAGCCATGATTCTTGATCTGATAGCTGAGTTACAACCCATACTGCAGCGCAGAACACTAAGGACCCACAGCATACCCACCCATGTGCAGGTATTAGGCTCCCTACACCTACTTGCCTCAGGGAGCTATCAAGGGGTCATAGCAGCAGCTGGAGGGGTTTCACAGAGTACCCTCTCCAGATTTTTCAATGCATTTATCAACGCCATGCTAAGCAAACTCCAACAGTACATCAGATTCCCCCACACCTCACAGGAAATACAGCAGACAAAAATAGAGTTTTACCAGATAGCACAGTTCTCCCACGTCCTAGGTGACATAGATGGCACACATGTGGCAATCTGTCCATCAGCCACAGAGTATGTGTACCGAAACCATAAATACCAACATTCCATGAATATTCAGGTGATATGCAATGCCTCCTATATCATAACTGATCTCGTGGCCAGGTACCCAGGGAGCACACATGATTCGTACATCTTTCGCCACTGCGGCATTCACACAAGACTGCTAGCTGGGGAGTTTGGTGAAGGATATCTCCTAGGTAATGTTACTCTGTACACTGGTGCATAGATGGGGAACCCATGTCAGATGGCTCAGTTACTCATCACACCTTCTGTCCCTTCCATGAGACAGTGCCTACGCAGTGCGCATCTGCATGATGATGCCCTACCTCAATCCCACAACACCAGCAGAACGGAGATACAATGCAGCACACAGGGCAACCCACAACGTGGTGGAGCGCACATTTGGACTGCTGAAGAGTCACTTCCATTGCCTCCACAAAAGTGGAGGGGCACTACAGTACAGTCCAGAGACCACATGTAGAATAGTGGCTACTTGTGCAATCTTGCACAATATAGCTACAACCAGGGGCATACCTATAGAAATCAGTGACACTGAATCAGATGAGGATGACGATCCCATACAACCTCTACAGCAGCAGACAGGACCAGTGCAGCAAAGGGAAGGCAAAGGTGTGCCAACATCACACACAACCATTTCAGACGTGAGTATGAATTACAATAATCCACTAACAACTGTACCTGTAGTGATATGAATTTATTACCTTACGTCAGGTAATGAATGATTGATAAATAAATTAAATAGGTGATGTTAGAAACGCAAATTAACTAATGAACAGAGTCACGCACTATTCCCTCATAGTGGCAACAGCAGTGTAATGGCAGCAAGAGTCACTTTCTCCTCCCACGCACACCACTCGGGTTCCCAGTTAAGTTACTGGCACCTTGATTGTCACCTTCAGTGGCAGTGCTGCGCCTGCCACTACACCGTCTGGTGTCTGCTGCTGGTACGGCAACACTACTGAGGCTAGAACTGTCCTCAGTGTCCCCCAAGGCTACCTCACTGGGAGTGGCATATCTCTGTCCCACAACGTGTTCAATCACATTTGTGATGTGCACTAGTCCCTGGACAATGTCCCTGCTGCTATGTGCAGCCTCCACTTGTGCCGCCACTGCGCAACGGGCGATTAGTGCAGTGGAATTCGCCATCCTGTTGGAGGACCTGCAGTAACAGCCAAACATTGTCCAGAATCTGTGTTCCTGTCTGCGCCGGCTAACCCTTTCATGACGCAGCTCCTGGCAGAGGTCACGGACAGCACTAGTTAGGTCCCTGTGTCCTCAGAAGCCTGCACCTGTCCCTCACGCAGCTGTGAAATGTTGCTGTTTAGTGCGTCCAGTTGCCGATGCAGGCCCATCATGTGTCGGTTGTGCACTCGCAGGTTCTGGTCCAAACTAAGTATGTGCTTGTTTTGCAGGCGCTGCTGCTGCCCCAGAGCAGCCTCAAGGCCCCCGAATAAGGACGGACCCTCACCTGCCTCATGAGGTTGATGCTGGGGCTCTGTTGCAATCCTACGTGGTTCTGGCTGACCCCTGCCCTCCTGAATCGGGCTGTGCCTGTCTGGTGCAGACGGTGTGCTTGGCCCTTCCAAGTGCTCATCCAAGTCGCCACTGAACTCTGGCAGTGGTAGTGCCCTGGGCCTGTGGTGGACAGTGGATTTGTGGAGGGACCCACTGGTGATGGTGTCCGAGGGCTGATGGGTGTCCGTCTCCCCTACACATGGACTGTGTGTGGCTGCTGGGCCTGGCCCACCTGCAACAACAATATGCAGCATGTCAGTTCTGTATGTTACATTATCTGTCAGAAAATGGTAATAAAGGTACAGGTACTGCTCTACACAGTGTTGTGTGTGTTGTGTTACCTTGGGTGTCACTATACTTCATTACATTGCTATGCTACTGTCTGTACTAGTTTGTGGACCGCAACTCCCATAATGCATTGTTGTGCTGCTTCTACGATGTGGACTGGACTACTTCACACACTGCTTCACATTACATGCTAATTCCTAAGGGGCTTTTGTGCATACACATATCGGGCTCACAAACAACATTGCACTTACCTTGGCTGGTACTCGGTGTACCGAAGGTGTCGCTGTCTGTGACCCCAGTCACAGCTTCAGGGAGGAGTGTGGATTCCACCAGGTCCTCCAATGGTGTGGATGGTGCTTCAGTTGGTGGTCCGCCACCTATACCCCAGACCTCCGCAAGTCTCCTTGCCACCCTCTCCTTTGCACAGGAGCACAGGTCGTACCACCTTTTTTTTATCTCCTCTATGGAGCGCTGTGCCACTCCAATGGCGCAGATTTTTGCTTGAATGTCCAGCCATAATCTTCTTTTTTCGCTCTCAGGAACCTGGAGTGAAGATTTCCCGAACAGGCGGTCATGGGTCCTCACCACCTCTTCAGTCAGGAGCTCAAGCTCCTGTTCACTAAATTTAAGCTTGCGCTTCCTTTCTGCCTTCTCTTGAGATGGCCCTGGGGTCTCCATCCTGGCTCAGGTGTTTCTGCTCCTGCTGAGTGCTGCTCTGTGTGGCTGGGCTGCTCTCTCTCAGCATGCTGGTTTGGGAGTGGCACCTGAAACAGCCTGGGATGACTCATTTCCTGCTGGTGATGTCATCAGGCTCCTCCAGGTATGCATTCTCGAACTTTCTCGCAATTTGCGATTTTTTACTGAATCGCAAAAAAATTGCAAATTGCGAGAATGCTAATTGCAATTCGGTAAATGGGCCTCGCAAACCACAAATAGCGATTTTTAACAAATCGCTAATTCCGAATCGCAATTTTGTTACATGGCCAATTGCGACTCAGAAATAGCGATTTCTTAAAAATCGCTATTTGCGATTCGCAAACTCATGTTTTCATACATCTGTCCCTAAATGTCTTTATATATTTTACTGCTATATGTTTGATGTAGATCATGGGTACTCACAAACATTTTCCCAGGGGCCAAAAGATGTGGTCTGTTATGAGTCCGAGGGCCGCAATGATGTCAGCGGGGTGTGGCTGGGGTGGGGGCATTGAGGGGGGCACTGGTTGTAAGATGGGTGTAGATGAAACAAAGCATATACATGTAGTTGCTGAATTGCACAATGTGAAACCAGAAAACCTTGGATTAATCCCGGCTTCCCCACTTTACCAAATTGTGTGATCCTAAGCAATAGTTTTATTTCTCTTCCCTTCATTATCACATAAACAGGACCTAAAAAATACATGACTTCATGATGTCCGCTTTACAAAAACTTCTCCTATGTTTGATTTTAAAAAAACTATAATGTTTTACTTGTATAGTAGGAACCCAGGTCACTTAAAGGGTGCACATAACAACCTACATGGCACATTTCACTGTTGGCATTGTCAGGGTAGGGGGACGAATTGATGTTTCTAACTTCATGTTTGAAAACTACCACTTTTAAAATAATATTTCTCAATCCACTGATATAATCTGATGTACTGAAGTGAAAAGGTTCTGCATGTTAAATAAATACACTGTTTGAATTTTTAGACTTTATCATATGTTTGCCCTTCGCTGCAAGATTACTTTAAAATGAAGGTGCTCCTAAAGTTAAATGATGCAGGACTTAACAGTTACCTTCTTTTTTTAACACTAATAATGCTTTAAATAAATGCTTGCCTGTTTCTTTAACATCTTTTTTTATTCTTAGCATCTATTAGTGTAAACAGCAGCAGAGTGCTGCTGTGCACCAGGGGGCCACATGTCAAGGTCGACAGGGCCGCATGCGGCCCCCGGGCCGTACTTTGAGTATCACTGATGTATATGATCACACCGTTTTATTTTTCCTCGTCGATGAACAAAGGTCCATACTACCAGTCATTTAATGAGTACACTCTTACATTGGGATATAGAAAACCCCACTCCAGCAGGGCTAAACAGATAACAGGTGGGTTCAAAACATCCTGAAATATTGAATGTTTTTGCCCACAAAAATAACTTAGGTTTAGAAGCATGTATTTCGATACCTCACCAAGGGCCAGATGTATGAATTTTTTTTGCACTTGCAAACGGTGTGAATCACAAAATTTGACCGTTTGCGAGTGCAAAAAAGTGGTCTGCGATGCATGAAAGGCATTCGCAGACCACAAATAAGAAATCGCTAAAATTGCGATTTCTTGCGTTACGACCTGGTTTTGCGAGTCGCAATTTGTGATTCGCATAATCCACATCGCAAGGCGATGCTGCAAAAAATCGCAAATTGCAATTTTTCGCAGAATGGCATTTTGCACATGCAAAATACCATGAAATGAAACCAGGTAGTAACCTGGTGCAAAATTTCAAAATGCATTTAAAATGCATTTTTAAATTGAACATGTAAAGCACACATGCCATTTTGGCATGTGTGCACCTTACATGTCCCCCAAACCAATTTTGGGGTGCAGCAGAGGGGCCCTTAGGCCCCCAGCACCCTGGGCTTTTGCATTTCCAAAATTACGATTTCTGGTTCAGAAATCGCAATTTTGGAAATGCAAAAAATTTGCAGCTATGGGCCAACAGGCCCATAGCTGTGAATGGGGCCGGTATTGCAATTTGCGATTTAGTAATCGCTATTACCGAATCGCAAATGTGATACATGGCACTTTGCGAGTCGGAAATAGCGATTTCATAAAAATCCCTATTTCCGACTCGCAAAGGGCAGTGATGATACATCTGGCCCCAAATCTGGGGAGTGGAGAAATACCTACCTAGTGTAAAGTACTGACATGTGAAGATTAATAAAGCGTTTAAAACATTGTTTTGCTTACTATATGTATTCAGTGTGAGCGGGAAATTCACAGCTTCATGGAGATATTTCTGTGGGTCAGTTGGCATATAAATCAGGATAAATTGCCCCTGTCTCTTTTGGGGAATGTACGATGAAATGCAGCAGGTGCTGTTTGTCGTGAGGAAAACGGATAAAGGATGACAAATAGTGGCGCTATGCACGTCAATTGCAAAACCTGGTATGGAGTTTGGCAAGCATAGTGGCCCCGTGAAAGATATTTCACAAAATTGTAATGTCAAATAATGTAGTTTCAAAACCACCGTTGAGGTTTTACACGTCCAGTGCTAATTAAGTGGACATCCCAAATTGATTGCCCAGGGACTCAGCTATATGTAAGGAGCACTTTAGAGGATCCAGTTATAAAAAATATAGATGACATACTTTGATGCCAATTTAATGTGAGGAAGCGGTAGGTGTCCCTCAACACCCACAATGGAAACTGGCGGTGCTTTGTAAACAGCCCTTTCTGAAGCTGTGCATGTGGACTCAGTACATTAAAAGAAGGTTCTCTGTTGATTACAGAATAGATGTATTGCACCATCATGTTTCACAATTTCTCCGGCAAAATCACATCGGAACTAATGCATTAATGTTAGTTTCTATTAGCTATACACAAAGGCATCTATTGATTTCAGCTCCGAGAATTAAATTGTGTGAGGAAAGTTAATTTGAAAATGTTTCACACCTAATAATGTTTACCAATACAATTCCAAAGTTATCTTGAAAATGATACTTAATTGGAGTACAGTTCACCAGGAAGGGAATTGCATACGCCCCTGCATAACATTAAACCAAGCTGCTTAATATAATAGACTTACAATAAAATGTTTTCTTTAGGGCTCAGTGATTTAGAAACTTGATACATCTGTTCAGCCTCTCAGTTGTATATTATCCTGCCTGAAACTGTCTCGCTTGTTAATCCATTGGTATTCTGTTCTTATCATTAATATGCCTTTTCATGTTATGCAGCCTTGGGATTGATGCCATCAATGACTTGCCACTCCATATCATCAGCTAAATGCTTTGGTGTGGCAACATTGTTCATCACTGGGGCATTATATGTGTCCCCACTTAGTCTACCATGGTGCAGAGAGATCTGTTGTTTCACTACTTGCAGTTAATTCTGTGTTATGCTACATTACTATGGAAATTATATTTTGGAATTAAAATTAAAGAAACTAAACCTGTGATGAACGTGGCTGTTGGACTTGGAGTTTAACATTAATATAACACGCTGCAACAACACTGGATTATCATTACTAAAAAACATACAGCTTTATATGTAGCTCAACTTAATCTTTTTATGCCTTAGTCCACTTATCTAACAAAAACAATGCGTACTTCTAGAAAATGGCAAAAGGCTGACATTCAAAGACATTTTAAATTCATTCAGATTCATAACACGAGTGATTTTAAACACACTCACAGGCCACTGAAAACTTGCTCTCTATTTAAAAGGTCTTTGAAATCCAAAATGCTTCGTTTTAGTTTCTAACTTTATATTCTAGGAGATGTAAAGCTACCATGATGAAGAGCAGAACGAAGGATCACGAGATGGTTATCCTGAGGACAGTGAACCTCTCATTAAGAGGATAATTGAACAAATGGCAGGTGATCAGCCATCCTGCCTGGGCCCGAGGTGGTTCTGTCCTTACTTGTTCTTTGGCAGAGTGACAGTCATATTTCAAGATCCCCACCACTCAGGGGGAAATATGTAGTGAAAAACATTCAGCCAACACAACAGGAGCAATTTCTAACTAAATGTAGTATGGTACAGACCATCAATTCATGGCTGGCATCTCAGCATTATTTTCATTCTTTGAAACAAGTCACTAAATTATTTGTTTTGGATAAACAAGGGAATAAATTGCCCCTAAAAGCGCAAAGATGTCTCCTTATCCCCGGAGGCCTTTGATGGGCTCATTTACAAGGAAATGACACAGTGTGGGGATGCAAGCCAGATTGCTGCGCTGTGCTTCATCATTTTGATAGTGCAGGGATACATCACATTTACAGAAATGTGATGCGTCCCTGTACTTACTTTGCACTGGTGCACAAACCGCTGCCTAGCGCCAACACAGACACCTTTGCACCACGGTGCAAGGGTACCTGCATTGCCTGAATAATTGTCTATGTGCAGCCAGGGACACCTTACTGCACATAAACAGTCATTAATGGCATGTTCCTCTTTCTATGTGTACTGCAGAATGCAGCACACATAGAAAGAAACAAATGGGGAGAAATACTGTTATTTCACTCTGTTGCACCACTTTAATGCCACCCCTGAGGTGGCATAAAAATCTAACACATTTCAAGCCTTGTAAATATAGGGATGTGTCAGATTCCATCAGATTCAATGGGTGCTATGTGGGAACACCCACAGCAACACCCATGGAATGCCCCTTTCATGCAGTGCTATGCGTGAAAGGGGCTAAAATTTACAAGGCCATGACAAGTCACACAAGGTGGTTTTGCGTGGCCTTGTAAATATGGGCTGGCACACTGTACCACCGGAGCATTAAAAGAAATGATGCTTCGGTGGTGCAGTTCCACTGGGGCCTTGTAAATGAGGCCCTGAATATTTTGCCTGGTCGGGACTGCCATACCTCAGGTGGAAGCCCTGGGAAGGATACCTATATGTTGGAAGACAAGACCCACACTAACAGCGGAAGCCTCCAGTACTGGTCAGGCAGCCCAGAGGTGTATAGCCCCAATGCCATAAGCCTTTGACAGTTGCACTGTTTGAAACCAAGTGATTCCTCCACCTCTAGATGAGGTGCCTCCTACTCCGCCAAACCCTAAATGATGATAAAATATTGTTAACCAATATCCTTTACCTGTAGCCCAATCTTAAAAAATAAACAAATACTTAATAAAGACTGTCTCAGTGCCACTCACATTATGTTAGCTTTGCTTCCCAATTAAGCAATTAAATACCTTTTCAGCAGCCATTTTAGGACACCTGCTTCACGTTGAAAGACAACAGATACATTTAACCTTATTGGCACACCATGACAGAAGAAACAGCAAAGCTGCACCGTACATATTTTATTTAGGTAAATTATTATTAATATTGTTAATTTTCCCATTCAACATTCTCATTGCTCGCATGTCACTCTCCAAGACAATCATTTCACCAGTACACTCTGTGCACTTGTAAAGTGGCACTCCTCAATGCACATGCCTTATGAATCCCATTTCAGGACACACTAATGGAATAATTGTGTCAACATAATGCGTGTTGTCTCTGGTGAACTATATAGCCCCACACAAATTACCTCAACATGCATACACCATTCTTTTTTTTCTCCACACTGTAGGAAATCTACATATGTATGAAGCACCTCCTTCCTATTTTTTTGGTCTTGTAACCCCTGACATTTGATATCTGCAGTATTTTGGCCCTGCTAATCAAAAATCAACTACATGTGCTCTTATCTAAAAATAAAAAATATTTTTGCTTTTAAACTGTCATGTTCCATACTTTGGTTAGTCTGCTAAAATTATCCATGGAAGTTTGTGTTCAGATACACAGGTCAAACATGCTTAAATTCACACCTTTCTGCAAAAGTCTGCAGAGGCCTTTGTTTAAAAGTGTACAAAGCTGAAAACTACTTTTCTACCTCCTTTTGGGAAAGTAATACAATCTTCAAATTTGCATCATTGAAATAAATGAAATCAATGAAAAATGGGTTTTTGGCTATCTTTAATCTTTTGCAACATTTTCAAAGCTGCCAGATTCACTGCCTAAAAACTTAGCAGTAATCCTCATTACTCAGTATACCCTGTTTCTCGTACCAATACTTACACATATGAGGTGTTCCACCTTTTCTCGTACCCACGTGCCTTAGCCCTACCCAATCAAAAGATTGTTTGCGGAATCCACCACCCCACGCATTCCCCTCCAATCACCCTTACCCATATCTGGGTATAAAAGGCCATGGAGCCCAGAAGGCACCCTTTATATCCCCAAGCTCAAGAAACCAAGGGAACAGGTTATGATCCGGGAAGGAAGGGGAAGGGAGGGACATACGTAATGGTATAAGAAACAGGGTATTCAGAGTAATGAGGATTACTGGTATAGGTATCATTACCTCCTCAACCCTATTTCTCGTCCCAATACTTACACATACGAGGATATCCCAAAGCCAACTCAGAACTACCTGGTCCCCACAAAATAGATGCCACAAACTCCGGATACTACCAAAACAAACATTATTGCACCAGACGGCATCATGTAGGAGACCAAGATGGTCAATGAGAAACAGAAGGCAAAACTGTTGATCCAAAGGATAAGTCTCGACCATCCAACCTGTAGTGGGACATAAAGGTAGTGGGAATAGCCCAAGTAGGGGCAAGACAATTGTCCAACCCGTGAGCCTCCGCGCAGGAAGCCACCATGCCCCATGTAAAACGACCCTGTACACCATCTGGCAAAAAGACATTCTGAGAAGCATAAGCCAAGGAATTCAAAAATTGAATCCAGCAGCTCAATGTGGGTGTAGAAGCTTTCAGGCCATGACAAAGCACCTCAAAGTTCACAAAGAGGGCCTCACATTGACGAAAGCCGCTGGTGCGAGAGAGATAGAAGGATACAACCGAAAACACATCCAAGTTGTGCAAGGCAACCTCCTCAGTAGTAACAGGATCTGGAAAAAAAGAAGGCAATGTTATCTCCTGGTGATGGTGAAAAGAGGAGATAACTTTGGGAAGGAAGGTTGGATCTAAGTGATGAACTAGCCAGTCAGAAAACACCTGTAAAAAGAGAGGACGGATGGACAAAGACCCCAGCTCACCAAACCTCCAGGCCAAAGTGGTGGCCACCAGAAAAACAGTTTTCAACTAAAGAAACTTCAAATCCTCGGTGTCCAAAGGCTCAACTGGAGGCGATTGAAGAGCCCTGAGTACCAGAGGCAGGTCCCAGGGAGGAATGACAGAACACACCTGAGGCTTCAGCAAAGAAAAACTCTTAAGGAGACGGGAACCCAAAGGAAGAGGTTCAGACAAATCAAAAGGTTAAAGAATAGCCCGAATTGCAGCCCATTGGACCCTTAAAATGGAAACAGCCAAACCCTTCTGGAAAACATCCTGAAGGAACTGAAGGACTGAATAGGCAGGACAGGAAGCCGGATCTAGAATATTCCCTACATCACTGGAAGACCAGTGATGAGCGTAAGACTTCCAGGTGGAACATTTCAGAGAGTTCTGAATGGAAACAGCCACAGGAGTGGAAAGACCCTGGGAGATCAAACTGCTCCTTTCAAAAGCCAAACCTTCAGACACATCCAGCGGCAAGTGGATGGTGGAAGAATGGGCACCTGGAGAGGACTAGGATGGACTGGGAGAACCCACTCTAGGACAGCGGTCATCAGACACAACAGAGGAAACCAACTCATCTGAGGTCAAAAGGGCTCCACGAGAGTGAGGGAAACTGACTCCCTCGGAATCCTGGCCAGGAGCCGAGGAACAAGAGGGAACAGAAAAAAAGGCATTCAGAAGTACCTGAGGCCAAGGGTGGGACGAAGCATCAATCCTCCAACAACCCTGTTCTGGGAACCTAGCCAAAAACTGGGGAAGGAGGGAATTTGCCCTGGATGCAAACAGGTCGACCTGAGGAGGGCCGAACCATTGGCAAATCTGAGTGAAAATACCTGGGGCCAGACAGAATTCCAGGGAAGAAGGAAAAACAGGACTGAGGCTGTCGGCCTGAACATTGTCCTTCCCCCGAACATAAGTGGCTGAAAGAGAGAGAATGTGAGACTCTGTCCAACATCCCACCTGAACTGCAAGAAAGGCCAGAGCCCAGGACCCTGACCTGGACTGCCTGTTGACATAGGACTTTGCTACTGTGTTGTCTGTCCACACTAACGCCACCTGATCCTGTAGGAATGGAGAAAATGTAGCAGAGCAAGCAGGATTACCTTTAATTCCCTCCAATTGGATGAGCAGCTGCTGTCCTTTGGAGACCATCGTCCCTGAATGGAAAGGGTGCCCAGAGACGCCCCCAACCCAACAGGCTGGCATCCATGGTAACCACCTTGGGAGGAGGCAGTGCCAGAGGAAAACCCCTGGCCAAATGAAGGGGACTGAGGCACCAATGTAGCAAGCGTTAGATGTGCCGGTAGGCAGGAACCGGATGCAGACAAGGCACACAATATTACAGCAGATGACTAACCACAGAAACCAAGTGCAGTCGGGCCCACGGGATGACAAAGATGCAGGAGGACTGAAAGAAAAAGAAAAGAAAAAAGTGGAAATCAGAATGTAGCAAGAGTCAACCAGGCTACAGGGAAGGCAACCTGCCATGTGACCATGAACACATAGCCATTCTCGGGCTAGCGCCAGATCTCTTGTGCCCAGAGCCAAGAGGAAATCTTGCAACTGCTGCACACAGTCAAGAGAAAGGCTGATGAAACCCACCCCTGTCTGGAAACAGGCCCTGATGAATTGTAGATCCTGTGAAGGAAACAGATCTGATTTCTCTAAGTTGATAAGCAGACCAAAGCCCTCCAGAGTCTCCCACAACAGCACAATTTGAGATTGAAGGACAGACATACGCGAAGATGGAGAAGCCAATCATCCAGGTACGGATGAATCATTACCCCTCGTCCATGAAGAAAAGCAACCAAAGGAGCCAGCACCTTGGTGAATACCCTGGAAGAGGTAGCCAGACTGAAAGGAAAGACCTGGAACTGCCAGTGGAGACCCCACACACAAAATTGGAGGAACTTCTGATGGGACGGAGCAATGGGAATGTGGAGGTAAGCATCCCTCAAGTCCAAGGAGGCCAGCCATTTGCCTGGGTGAATAAGGGTAATATTGCACTGGAGAGTGTCCATCTTGAAATGAGATGTCCTCAAAAACATGTTTAAGTGTTTGAGATTGAAAATGAGTCTGACCATTCCTGCAGGCTTCGGGGCAGAAAAAACAAAGAGTAGCACCCCCTTCCTCATCGCCCTACAGGCACAGGTATCACAGCCTCCTTCATGATGAGGTCTGCAATCTCTTGATGCAGCACAGGAGTATTGGTGCAGAAGGCCAAGAGTCTACAGTGGCGGTAGGGGGAGGCCTGAAAACAAAGTTGATGAAGTAACTACCTGAAATGACCTTTAGAATCCAGGCATCCAAAACATGTTTTTGTCCGGTGGGAAGGAAAAAGGCTAGATGACCTCCCACCAGGAGGGAGGAATAGTCAGGAACGTCTTTTCGTATTTACAAGCCTGGGGAGGCTAAGGCTTAGTAAGAAAGCAGGAAAGGAGGCAAACTTCTGAGTCCTGGTCTGAAACCGTCCAGAAAAAAACTATGGGCCTGATTACAACTTTGGAGGACGGTGTTAAACCGTCCCAAAAGTGGCGGATATACCACCTACCGTATTACGAGTCCATTATATCCTATGGAACTCGTAATACGGTAGGTGGTATATCCGTCACTTTTGGGACGGTTTAACACCGTCCTCCAAAGTTGTAATCAGGCCCTATGTGTGCTTCTTAGGAGGAACCTTCTTAGAGGGGGCAGGTCAGGAGTGGGAATGAAAAACGTGAGCATGCTTCTGAGTCTTAAAGGCTTTGTGGACCATCTGCTCCAGATCATCCCCAAACAGATGGCTGACAGAAAAAGGCATATGCAACAGCCCAGATTTTTTAGCAGAATCCACAGTCCAATCACAGAGATAGATGTAGTGACGGGCCGAAATGGAAAAGGCCATGGCCGACACAAAGGCTTTCAATAAATCACAGGAAAAATCCACCAGGAATTTAGCCTGAGTCTCCATGGAAGAAAAAAGAGGGGAGCATTCAACCCCATCCTGGATTGCCTCTGCCAGAGAATGGAAATCCTCAACCAGGGACTAAGAGGCGTAAACAGCATAAATAGGAGCCCGAAGGGCAAGGTTCAATTCAGAAAAAACATTTATTTAATCTTTAAGGAAACTTCCACCCGACAATCAACAAAATCAGTCAGGGAAACTTCTTCTGACATAATAGAAGGATGGCCAGCCAGGTGAGACAGCAGGGGATCAATTTTCAGGGAGGAATGGAACTCCAGATCGCCCTTAGCCAGAGGATAAAGTCACAACAAAAACTTAGGGAGATCAGCCCTCTCAGGATCCCGCCACTCACAAAGGAGAAGATCCAACACTTCCCTGTTGACAGCCAAACAAGTCAGAGGACTGGAATGAAACTGCTGGATAAGGCCCGAGCTAAGACCAGGAATGTAATCCTTTCTAGGGATACTGAGATTCTCCCCAAGATACCTGAACAACGATAATAGGTCAGACTTCTTAAGGAACTTGGGGCCGGATGTATCAAAGCTTTTTGCATTCACAAACAGTGCGAATGCCCGTTTGCGAATGCAAAAAGCTCTTTCAGAATGTATCAAAGGCATTCTGAATGCAATTTTAAGGAATCGCTAAAATAGCGATTCCTTAAAACTGCGACCCTGTTTAGAGAGTCGCAAATTGCGACTCTCTAAATAAGAAATCGCAAATAAGGAATCCTTATTTGCGATTTCTAAAGCACATGTATGAAGCAATTCCTTAATCGAATTGGGCATTAAGGAATCACTATTACCACCAAATTGAACTTGGTGGTAACCATGTGCAAATTTTAAAAATGCATTTAAAATGCATTTTTAAAATGTACATGTCAAGCACACATGCCGTTTTGGCATGTGCACACCTTACTTGTTGTTAAAAAATGTTTTGGGGTGCAGCAGAGGGAGCCTTAGGCCCCCAGCACCCTGGACTTTGCATTTCCCAAAATTACGAATTCCAGTTAGGAATTTGCAATTTGGGACATGCAAAATATTCGCAAATATGGGCCGATAGGTCCATAGATGTGATAGGGGGCCGGTAATAGCATTTGTGATTTTTAAGAAATCGGTATTACCGAATCGCAAATACGAAACATTGCATTTTGCGAATCAGAAATAGCGATTTCTTAAAAAATCGCTATTTCCGATTCGCAAAAGGCTTTTTTCATACATCTGGCCCTTGGACCCTGGCACAGCCTCTCATAGCTAGTTCAGGGGAGCAGAAGAAAAAAGCAGGATGTCTACTGGGCTGCAGGGCCCTTTATCCCCAGATATGTGAAAGAGTGATTGGAGGGGGGGGGTGGCTTGCGAAAATAATCTTTTGCTTGGGTAGGGCTAGGGCATATGGGTCTGAACGGAGGTGGAACACATCATATGTGTAAGTATTGGGATGGGAAATAGGTTTGAGAAGGTATTCTAATTTATCTTGCAGACTTCCTATAACACACAACGGATTTTAACAATTAATTATATACAATAGCACTACCTGTTGCTTATGAGCACCTTATTTTCAAATAATACTCCACAAATATATCTTGTATATACTATTTGCTTCTTTTCTTTGATAATCTACTGTGCAGGGCTGTGGAATCCTTCCACCTAATTCCAATCAATCTTATTTAATAAATTAAGTGGGAGCCTTCACCCCAGACATACCCCTTTTACATCCTTGCTGTGAGGCCTAAATTAGCCCTAGGCAAAATTTAAATCAGACTGGTGTAGTTTGGGAAATTTTGAATTACAATTGTAATGTGAAATTCCCAAAATTATGCCATTGTACCATTTGCGTAATTTTATGCTATTCTTGGTGAATGTTTTGGAGAGTAGCACAATTTGTGGTCATTTGCACTAAGATTTTAGGCCCAGATTTATGAAAAATGATGCACAACTCTGCTACAGGATTTGGGCAAGCAAGTGCGGGTGGGATGGACACCATGGCAGGCAGCCTAGAGGGAGTGCAGAGGTGCCTCAGTCCAATTAAGGACAACTCAGCTGCCATCAGAGGCACCCAGTCCCCGCTACGTGGACTCCAGCAGTCTCTGCCCAACATAGCTGTTGTCATGAGGCAGAAGCTTCAACAGTTGCCCTCCCAAAGTGGCAGCTGCATGAAAGACAACAGGCTGGGGGCTATACAGAATACCTTGGAGTCCATACAGTGGGAAGTCGCCTACCACAGGGAAAACATGGCTGCCTACCACCATGATGTTACTGCGATGTTGAGAAATCAGCCTTTCCTCCTTGCTATAGTTATGCCTTATGTGTTCCCACAAATGGCCGCTGCTGGGACCTTTGAGTCCACATCTCTATCCCCTGATTTGTGTGTGGCCCCTCAACCTCAACAACAGCACCACCCATGGCACAGGAGGCACCACACACATCAGAGGATGAGAATGTTTTGTGCTTAATATCATGCAAGTGTTGTGACCGCTGCAATGTGCCCTCTTCATTCAACCACTCTAGACCTGTCTGCCATGTACTGTCATTGTCTCAAATCTTACCTATTGGCAATTTGGACACTTCCTCGCTCATGTACACTTCTCCTAACTATGTCTCCTGACATGTCCCTCACCCCTGATCTCTGATTGTACAACAAATGGCTCAGGATCACTCATGGGGTCTGTGAACTGGACTTTGTATAGCACTTTGAAGTATACTTGCACCTGTAAATACATCACTTTGTTCACATGTAACATTTCAAAGTTTAATGTGATCCATAAACTCAGCTAAATGTATGCATTTTGTGAAGCTATGTCAATGAGAACAGAACATAATTACATATTGCGCATTACTATCAGACACAAAGCCACACTCTAGGATCCTAACATGAAAAAGATGAATGATGGTGTTATGGGCTACAACCAACTTACAGAGTCTTAAATACATGTATTGAACAGATATCCATGGATGTTGATATATGGCATGCATGGGTCTGAACTAAGTGTATGGTAATTTACCCAAATACAACTAATTTGTGTGGTTCAGAAAAGGGGAATCTCATCTGAGACAGGCAGCTGTCAGTGTGGCAGGATACAGACCCTAAAATGGCTGATGTTATAATTGCAACACTTTCCAACAATAATACTGCCAGACCCTAGCAATGACAGTTGAAGTTCCATACTTACTTGTCCAAGATTCCGTATGCATACACAATGTGAATGGCTGGAACTGTGGAGGACAAATGTTTTGTGTAGCTCATGTCACTTAGCATCCAATCTGACAGCTCCTTGGCCATAGGGGATGAACATGGTCATTAATGGAAATAAAGACAGAAAGCATACCCTAAGCAATTCCTCCTACTTGGCCAGTGCACACATGAGAACACCCAAACATTCAATCAGCATCGAGAGATAATGGTCCAATACTGACAGGATTTACTAAAACATATTAATAACAGAAAATCAAAACCTAACTTAAACACTACCCTACACTAAACTAACCTAAAATAACTTATCTTAACTTACATCTGCACCTCTCTATCCTATTCTAAACGTATCTTACACATGCAACACTACACTCTAAGCTTTGTCCCCCCACCCCTACCTTAAGAGACAAGACACGAGTAGGACACCATAAACTAAGGCTACACACGTACTAACCTAATCTATTTCCTAAACAAATATATATTTTTGTGTACTTTTTTTTAGATTTCTTTTATATATTACTTTTTTACATATAAACACCAACATAACCCCCCACCCAACACCCCCAAAATAAAGAATTGTACTACAACCCACCCGCCAACTATACATACACTAACCTTCACCTAAACTACACTATTTTACTATCCTAACAGTAACCATCTAAAACCCACAAAAAATGTAACATTAGTAAACGGGAGAGGGAAGGAACTGGGAGGCTGTTGCACAAATAGTTTACAACTTTATCATTTTGTTCTTGCAGTACTTAAGTAATTTGTAATTTCAGGCATTGTCTCTTTCCAACTCATCCAGCCTTGCCATCATGGCTGCCATGTCCCGTGTCATGTCAGATTCAAACGTTGTGTTTGTGGCTGGTGGAGGTGGCTGTTGGGGTTCCTGGCAGTGGATTGGTGCAGTAGATGTGGAGTGGGTAGGACCAGGAGAGCCCCCGACCCCAGATTTCTTCCCTGATGTGGCCTGCACAGTTGTGGGCTGTAGCAGAGGTCCCCTATTAGAAAATGCATGGAAAGCACCAGTTGAGTTCTCCCTCCTACATTTCTTCTCCATCCTCTGGCATCCGGCTTGTACCGCCATTATGTGCCTGTATCTGTCAGACCTCTTCTAAAAGACGTGTTTCTCGGCTGAGGTCATATTGTCAGCTGAAACATGAGCAGAACATGGTATTAACAACAGCATTGGGTGGAGGAAGAACAGACATGCAATGTACACAGCATCCTCAAATGACACATGCTGTCCACCAAATATTCCACAATACCGACAAACCCCAAATCCATACTAACTTCATACCAACCATCTACAGTATCATGTAGATGCCACTGATGTGACTGCTAATAATTGTTGACCATTAGGGCCCAGAGGTAAGTGGACTAACGTGTCCTTGCTCAACATTGTGTCATCAGACTTGTGAGGATCAAGTGGCCCGACAAGTCCAGAATCCCTGAGCCATTGTCAATATGCAGCGAACTGTATGCAGTCCACTATTTTGACACCCACGGTGCTAAATCAAGCCTTGGCCAGGCATCATGGATGTAAGGTGGGGGGTCTTCTGACAGGGGGACAGGAACCTGCCCACTGGCAATTCTAGGTTTGGCAAAGCATCAATCATGTGTCCTTGGGTTAACACATGCTCAGAGCACACGTTACAAGGGGGCACACCATTGCACACAATGAGCCCACATGTACAGTTCAGGTTTAGTGACCATATAGTTTGGCCAAAGCATGAACAGTACATGTATATTGTCTACAGATTTGGTCCCTATTGCCCCCTACCCTGTGCTATGTTGTGCAAATTGTGTAATGCAGCACACACATGGTGGCTGTATGGGTGCCCTAAGGGGCGCAATAATATTGGCACTGCACTGGGTGCAGCTACAATATTCCTATTTATTGCATAAAATGTGCACATGCATGCCAAACATCTCCTAAGTACCAGGTACACACTCAGCATTCACATTCTATGCATGTGTAATGTGACCAAGATCACTCACAAATATCATGATGAGTATACTGTCAGCTGAATGAGAGTGTACTCACCCCCTTGTGGCTGCTGTGATGCCCTCAAGTGCCCATCCAACTCTGGATACGCCACCGCCAGGATCCGGAACATCAGGGGGGGTCATGGTGAGACGGGCACCCCTCCCACGTTGGGAGGCCATCCCGAGCTGGGCCTCCGCCGTCTTCTTGCTCCAGCGGCAAAGGTCCTCCCATCTTTTACAGCAGTGGGTGCTCCGTCTGTGGTGGACTCCCAAGGTCCGGACCTCCTTGGCAATGGCACGCCAAACATTCTTCTTCTGCTGGGCACTGACCTAGAGGAATAGTACAGGGGAAAATGTTAAACTTTTACCGTCCGGACCGTCACAGTCATTGTCGACGTTCCCACCCTTGCCCTGACGCACATACACTCACCGTCCGATCATGCAGGCCTCATCTCCCCGTATCTTCCATCCACACCACTCCAAACAGGAATTGCCCATATAGCATGCTCACAGTGTACTCACCTGTTTGTCTGGAGGACCGTAGAATAGCGTGTACTGGGGGAGGACCCCATCCACTAGTTTATCCAACTCCTCCGATGTAAAGGCAGGGGCCCTTTACCCAGACACATGAGCCATAGTCGCCTCCAGACTGAGGTCACAGCTGCACTTGCAGTGTAGGTCCTCTCCTGTCGAAGATCAGTTATCAAGTGAGTGTACAGATAGAAAATGGTGGTCACGTCCGTGGCGGTGCGTACCGTCACCGCCGGCGTACATCGTCATTGGCTCCTGAAACCCATAGGGCACAATGCTAACCAATGCAGGATTGCGCTGCGGTCTTCGACCGCCTACCGCGACGGTGTACAACACCAGCGCAGTTACCTCATTTCCCTTGTCCCACATTACAGGTCAGGCAGCCGCCATTTCAGGGGGCCACAAGCCATACATTTTTAATGCGTCATGTAAGGAAATGCCTCCTTGGCATGGTTGCCCCCTGACTTTTTGCCTTTGCTGATGCTATGTTTACAATTGAAAGTGTGCTGAGGCCTGCTAACCAGGCCCCAGCACCAGTGTTCTTTCCCTAACCTGTACTTTTGTATCCACAATTGGCAGACCCTGGCATCCAGATAAGTCCCTTGTAACTGGTACTTCTAGTACCAAGGGCCCTGATGCCAAGGAAGGTCTCTAAGGGCTGCAGCATGTCTTATGCCACCCTGGAGACCTCTCACTCAGCACAGACACACTGCTTGCCAGCTTGTGTGTGCTAGTGAGGACAAAATGAGTAAGTCGACATGGCACTCCCCTCAGGGTGCCATGCCAGCCTCTCACTGCCTATGCAGTATAGGTAAGACACCCCTCTAGCAGGCCTTACAGCCCTAAGGCAGGGTGCACTATACCATAGGTGAGGGTACCAGTGCATGAGCATGGTACCCCTACAGTGTCTAAACAAAACCTTAGACATTGTAAGTGCAGGGTAGCCATAAGAGTATATGGTCTGGGAGTCTGTCAAACACGAACTCCACAGCACCATAATGGCTACACTGAAAACTGGGAAGTTTGGTATCAAACTTCTCAGCACAATAAATGCACACTGATGCCAGTGTACATTTTATTGTAAAATACACCACAGAGGGCACCTTAGAGGTGCCCCCTGAAACTTAACCGACTGTCTGTGTAGGCTGACTAGTTCCAGCAGCCTGCCACACCAGAGACATGTTGCTGGCCCCATGGGGAGAGTGCCTTTGTCACTCTGAGGCCAGTAACAAAGCCTGCACTGGGTGGAGATGCTAACACCTCCCCCAGGCAGGAGCTGTGACACCTGGCGGTGAGCCTCAAAGGCTCACCCCTTTGTCACAGCCCAGCAGGGCACTCCAGCTTAGTGGAGTTGCCCGCCCCCTCCGGCCACGGCCCCCACTTTTGGCGGCAAGGCTGGAGGGAACAAAGAAAGCAACAAGGAGGAGTCACTGGCCAGTCAGGACAGCCCCTAAGGTGTCCTGAGCTGAGGTGACTCTGACTTTTAGAAATCCTCCATCTTGCAGATGGAGGATTCCCCCAATAGGGTTAGGATTGTGACCCCCTCCCCTTGGGAGGAGGCACAAAGAGGGTGTACCCACCCTCAGGGCTAGTAGCCATTGGCTACTAACCCCCCAGACCTAAACACGCCCTTAAATTTAGTATTTAAGGGCTACCCTGAACCCTAGAAAATTAGATTCCTGCAACTACAAGAAGAAGGACTGCCTAGCTGAAAACCCCTGCAGAGGAAGACCAGAAGACGACAACTGCCTTGGCTCCAGAAACTCACCGGCCTGTCTCCTGCCTTCCAAAGATCCTGCTCCAGCGACGCCTTCCAAAGGGACCAGCGACCTCGACATCCTCTGAGGACTGCCCCTGCTTCGAAAAGACAAGAAACTCCCGAGGACAGCGGACCTGCTCCAAGAAAAGCTGCAACTTTGTTTCCAGCAGCTTTAAAGAACCCTGCAAGCTCCCCGCAAGAAGCGTGAGACTTGCAACACTGCACCCGGCGACCCCGACTCGGCTGGTGGCGATCCAACACCTCAGGAGGGACCCCAGGACTACTCTAAGACTGTGAGTACAAAAACCTGTCCCTCCTGAGCCCCCACAGCGCCGCCTGCAGAGGGAATCCCGAGGCTTCCCCTGACCGCGACTCTTTGAATCCTAAGTCCCGACACCTGGGAGAGACCCTGCACCCGCAGCCCCCAGGACCTGAAGGACCGGACTTTCACTGGAGGAGTGACCCCCAGGAGTCCCTCTCCCTTGATCAAGTGGAGGTTTCCCCGAGGAACCCCCCCCTTTCCTCCCTGCAGCGCTGAAGAGATCCCTAGATCTCCCATTGACTTCCATTACAAACCCGACGCTTGTTTCTACACTGCACCCGGCCGCCCCCGCGCTGCTGAGGGTGAAATTTCTGTGTGGGCTTGTGTCCCCCCCAGTGCCCTACAAAACCCCCCTGGTCTGCCCTCCGAAGACGCGGGTACTTACCTGCAAGCAGACCGGAACCGGGGCACCCCCTTCTCTCCATTCTAGCCTATGTGTTTTGGGCACCACTTTGAACTCTGCACCTGACCAGCCCTGAGCTGCTGGTGTGGTGACTTTGGGGTTGCTCTGAACCCCCAACGGTGGGCTACCTTGGACCAAGAACTAAGCCCTGTAAGTGTCTTACTTACCTGGTTAACCTAACAAATACTTACCTCCCCTAGAACTGTGAAAATTGCACTGTGTCCACTTTTAAAACAGCTATTTGTGAATAACTTGAAAAGTATACATGCAATTTTGATGATTTGAAGTTCCTAAAGTACTTACCTGCAATACCTTTCGAATGAGATATTACATGTAGAATTTGAACCTGTGGTTCTTAAAATAAACTAAGAAAAGATATTTTTCTATATAAAAACCTATTGGCTGGATTTGTCTCTGAGTGTGTGTACCTCATTTATTGTCTATGTGTATGTACAACAAATGCTTAACACTACTCCTTGGATAAGCCTACTGCTCGACCACACTACCACAAAATAGAGCATTAGTATTATCTATTTTTACCACTATTTTACCTCTAAGGGGAACCCTTGGACTCTGTGCATGCTATTCCTTACTTTGAAATAGCACATACAGAGCCAACTTCCTACATTGGTGGATCAGCGGTGGGGTACAAGACTTTGCATTTGCTGGACTACTCAGCCAATACCTGATCACACGACAAATTCCAAAATTGTCATTAGAAATTCATTTTTGCAATTTGAAATTTTTCTAAATTCTTAAAAGTCCTGCTAGGGCCTTGTGTGTTAAGTCCCTGTTTAGCATTGTCTTTTAGAGTTTAAAAGTTTGTTAAAAGTTTGAAATTAGATTCTAGAAACAGTTTTAGATTCTTTAAAAAGTCTTCCAACTCTTAGCAAAATAATGTCTGATACAGAGATGAATGTGGTGGAACTCGACACCACACCTTACCTCCATCTTAAGATGAGGGAGCTAAGGTCTCTCTGTAATATCAAAAAAATAACCATTGGCTCCAGACCTACCAAAATTCAGCTCCAGGAGCTGTTGGCAGAGTTTGAAAAAGCCAACCCCTCTGATGATGACCTCACAGTGGAAGAAATTAGTGACTTGGAGGCCAATGTCCCTCCTCCAGTCCTAAATAGGGAGAACAGGACCCCTCAAGTCCTGTCTCCAACTGTGTTAGTCAGAAATAGTGAGTCCCTCACAGGAGGGTCCCACATTTCTGAAATCACTGAGGATGCTCTCAGTGAAGATGACCTCCTGTTAGCCAGGATGGCCAAAAGATTGGCTTTAGAGAGACAGCTCCTAGCCATAGAAAGGGAAAGACAAGAGATGGGCGTAGGACCCATCAATGGTGGCAGCAATATAAATAGGGTCAGAGATTCTCCTGACATGTTAAAAATCCCCAAAGGGATTGTGACAAAATTTGAAGATGGTGATGACATCACCAAGTGGTTCACAGCTTTTGAGAGGGCTTGTGTAACCAGAAAAGTGAACAGATCTCACTGGGGTGCTCTCCTTTGGGAAATGTTCACTGGAAAGTGTAGGGATAGACTCCTCACACTCTCTGGAAAAGATGCAGAATCTTATGACCTCATGAAGGGTACCCTGATTGAGGGCTTTGGATTCTCCACTGAGGAGTACAGGATTAGGTTCAGGGGGGCTCAAAAATCCTCGAGCCAGACCTGGGTTGACTTTGTTGACTACTCAGTGAAAACACTAGATGGTTGGATTCAAGGCAGTGGTGTAAGTAATTATGATGGGCTGTACAATTTATTTGTGAAAGAACACCTATTGAGTAATTGTTTCAATGATAAACTGCATCAGCATCTGGTAGACCTAGGACCAATTTCTCCCCAAGAATTGGGAAAGAAGGCGGACCATTGGGTCAAGACAAGGGTGTCCAAGACTTCAACAGGGGGTGACCAAAAGAAAGGGGTCACAAAGACTCCCCAGGGGAAGGGCGATGAGACAACCAAAACTAAAAATAGTAAAGAGTCTTCTACAGGCCCCCAAAAACCTGCTCAGGAGGGTGGGCCCAGAGCCTCTTCACAAAACAATGGGTACAAGGGTAAAAACTTTGATCCCAAAAAGGCCTGGTGTCATAGCTGTAAACAGCATGGACACCAAACTGGAGACAAGGCCTGTCCCAAGAAAGGTTCCACTCCAAACTCCCATCCAGGTAACACTGGTATGGCTAGTCTCCAAGTGGGATCAACAGTGTGCCCAGAGCAAATCAGGGTCCACACTGAAGCTACTCTAGTTTCTGAGGGTGGGGTGGATTTAGCCACACTAGCTGTCTGGCCGCCTAACATGCAAAAATACAGACAGCAACTCTTAATTAATGGGACTAGAATAGAGGGCCTGAGGGATACAGGTGCCAGTGTCACCATGGTGACAGAGAAACTGGTTTCCCCTGGCCAATACCTGACTGGAAAAACTTACACAGTCACCAACGCTGACAATCAGAGAAAAGTACATCCCATGGCAATGGTTACTTTAGAATGGGGAGGGGTCAATGGCCTGAAACAGGTGGTGGTCTCCTCAAATATCCCAGTGGACTGTCTGCTTGGAAATGACCTGGAGTCCTCAGCATGGGCTGAGGTAGAACTAAAAACCCATGCAGCAATGCTGGGTATCCCTGAACTGGTGTGTGTGAAAACAAGAGCACAATGCAAGGCACAGGGTGAACAAGTAGAGCTGGAGTCTGGAAGAATGGCCCAGCCTACCAAGAGAACAGGAAAGTCAGTTGGGAAACCAACTGCAACACAGCAAAAGAAAGGGAACCTCTCTTCTCAGGAAGAAGTTCTGCCCTCTGAGGGAACTGAGCCTTTGGAGCTTGAACCTTACCAGGTTGAGCTCTTAGGCCCAGGGGGACCCTCAAGGGAGGAGCTGTGTAAGGGACAAGAAACCTGTCCCTCTCTTGAAGGCCTTAGGCAGCAAGCTGCTGAAGAGTCCAAAGGCAAGAAAAATGGAACACATAGGGTCTATTGGGAAGATGGACTCCTGTACACTGAGGCCAGAGACCCCAAACCTGGTGCCACTAGGAGAGTGGTAGTGCCTCAGCTGTTCAGGAAGTTCATCCTAACATTGGCCCATGACATTCCCCTTGCTGGACATTTGGGACAAACCAAGACGTGGGAGAGGTTAGTCAACCACTTCTACTGGCCCAATATGTCCAACATGGTTAAGGAGTTTTGCCTCTCCTGCCCCACCTGTCAAGCCAGTGGTAAGACAGGTGGGCACCCAAAGGCCCCCCTCATTCCACTTCCAGTGGTGGGGGTCCCCTTTGAAAGAGTGGGTGTGGACATAGTTGGTCCACTAGAACCTCCCACAGCCTCAGGAAAGATGTATATCCTGGTAGTAGTGGATCATGCTACCAGGTATCCTGAAGCTATTCCCCTTTGGTCGACTACTGCCCCTGCAGTAGCCAAGGCCCTCATTGGTATCTTTACCAGAGTGGGTTTCCCTAAGGAGGTGGTGTCTGACAGAGGTGCCAACTTCATGTCAGCATACCTAAAGCACATGTGGAATGAGTGTGGAGTGACTTATAAATTCACTACACCATACCATCCACAAACTAATGGCTTGGTTGAGAGATTCAACAAGACATTAAAAGGCATGATCATGGGGCTCCCAGAAAAACTCAAAAGGAGATGGGATGTCCTCTTGCCATGTCTGCTTTTCGCTTACAGAGAGGTGCCACAGAAGGGAGTAGGATTCTCACCCTTTGAACTTCTGTTTGGTCATCCTGTAAGGGGACCACTTGCTCTTGTTAAAGAGGGCTGGGAGAGACCTCTCCATGAGCCTAAACAAGACATAGTGGACTATGTACTTGGCCTTCGCTCTAGAATGGCAGAGTACATGGAAAAGGCAACCAAAAACCTTGAGGCCAGCCAACAGCTCCAGAAGTTTTGGTATGACCAAAAGGCTGCACTGGTTGAGTTCCAACCAGGGCAGAAAGTCTGGGTTCTGGAGCCTGTGGCTCCCAGGGCACTCCAGGACAAATGGAGTGGCCCTTACCCAGTGCTAGAAAGGAAGAGTCAGGTCACCTACCTGGTGGACCTGGGCACAAGCAGGAGCCCCAAGAGGGTGATCCATGTGAACCGCCTTAAGCTCTTCCATGACAGGGCTGATGTGAATCTGTTGATGGTAACAGATGAGGATCAGGAGGCAGAGAGTGAACCTCTCCCTGATCTTCTGTCATCAGACCCAAAAGATGGCACAGTAGATGGAGTGATCTACTCAGACACCCTCTCTGGCCAACAGCAAGCTGATTGTAGGAGAGTCCTACAACAGTTTCCTGAACTCTTCTCCTTAACCCCTGGTCAGACACACCTGTGTACCCATGATGTGGACACAGGAGACAGCATGCCTGTCAAAAACAAAATCTTTAGACAGTCTGACCATGTTAAGGAAAGCATCAAGGTGGAAGTCCACAAGATGCTGGAATTGGGAGTAATTGAGCGCTCTGACAGCCCCTGGGCTAGCCCAGTGGTCTTAGTCCCCAAACCTCACACCAAAGATGGAAAGAAAGAGATGAGGTTTTGTGTGGACTACAGAGGGCTCAATTCTGTCACCAAGACAGATGCTCATCCAATTCCAAGAGCTGATGAGCTCATAGATAAATTAGGTGCTGCCAAATTCTTAAGTACCTTTGACTTGACAGCAGGGTACTGGCAAATAAAAATGGCACCTGGAGCAAAAGAGAAAACAGCATTCTCCACACCTGATGGGCATTATCAGTTTACTGTTATGCCCTTTGGTTTAAAGAATGCCCCTGCCACCTTCCAAAGGTTGGTGAATCAAGTCCTTGCTGGCTTGGAGTCCTTTAGCACAGCTTATCTTGATGATATTGCTGTCTTTAGCTCCACCTGGCAGGATCACCTGGTTCACCTGAAGAAGGTTTTGAAGGCTCTGCAATCTGCAGGCCTCTCTATCAAGGCATCCAAATGCCAGATAGGGCAGGGAACTGTGGTTTACTTGGGCCACCTTGTAGGTGGAGGCCAAGTTCAGCCACTCCAACCCAAGATCCAGACTATTCTGGACTGGGTAGCTCCAAAAACCCAGACTCAAGTCAGGGCATTCCTTGGCTTGACTGGGTATTACAGGAGGTTTGTGAAGGGATATGGATCCATTGTGACAGCCCTCACTGAACTCACCTCCAAGAAAATGCCCAAGAAAGTGAACTGGACTGTGGAATGCCAACAGGCCTTTGACACCCTGAAACAAGCAATGTGCTCAGCACCAGTTCTAAAAGCTCCAGATTATTCTAAGCAGTTCATTGTGCAGACTGATGCCTCTGAACATGGGATAGGGGCAGTTTTGTCCCAAACAAATGATGATGGCCTTGACCAGCCTGTTGCTTTCATTAGCAGGAGGTTACTCCCCAGGGAGCAGCGTTGGAGTGCCATTGAGAGGGAGGCCTTTGCTGTGGTTTGGTCCCTGAAGAATCTGAGACCATACCTCTTTGGGACTCACTTCCTAGTTCAAACTGACCACAGACCTCTCAAATGGCTGATGCAAATGAAAGGTGAAAATCCTAAACTGTTGAGGTGGTCCATCTCCCTACAGGGAATGGACTTTATAGTGGAACACAGACCTGGGACTGCCCATGCCAATGCAGATGGCCTTTCCAGGTTCTTCCACTTAGAAAATGAAGACTCTCTTGGGAAAGGTTAGTCTCATCCTCTTTCGTTTGGGGGGGGGTTGTGTAAGGAAATGCCTCCTTGGCATGGTTGCCCCCTGACTTTTTGCCTTTGCTGATGCTATGTTTACAATTGAAAGTGTGCTGAGGCCTGCTAACCAGGCCCCAGCACCAGTGTTCTTTCCCTAACCTGTACTTTTGTATCCACAATTGGCAGACCCTGGCATCCAGATAAGTCCCTTGTAACTGGTACTTCTAGTACCAAGGGCCCTGATGCCAAGGAAGGTCTCTAAGGGCTGCAGCATGTCTTATGCCACCCTGGAGACCTCTCACTCAGCACAGACACACTGCTTGCCAGCTTGTGTGTGCTAGTGAGGACAAAATGAGTAAGTCGACATGGCACTCCCCTCAGGGTGCCATGCCAGCCTCTCACTGCCTATGCAGTATAGGTAAGACACCCCTCTAGCAGGCCTTACAGCCCTAAGGCAGGGTGCACTATACCATAGGTGAGGGCACCAGTGCATGAGCATGGTACCCCTACAGTGTCTAAACAAAACCTTAGACATTGTAAGTGCAGGGTAGCCATAAGAGTATATGGTCTGGGAGTCTGTCAAACACGAACTCCACAGCACCATAATGGCTACACTGAAAACTGGGAAGTTTGGTATCAAACTTCTCAGCACAATAAATGCACACTGATGCCAGTGTACATTTTATTGTAAAATACACCACAGAGGGCACCTTAGAGGTGCCCCCTGAAACTTAACCGACTGTCTGTGTAGGCTGACTAGTTCCAGCAGCCTGCCACACCAGAGACATGTTGCTGGCCCCATGGGGAGAGTGCCTTTGTCACTCTGAGGCCAGTAACAAAGCCTGCACTGGGTGGAGATGCTAACACCTCCCCCAGGCAGGAGCTGTGACACCTGGCGGTGAGCCTCAAAGGCTCACCCCTTTGTCACAGCCCAGCAGGGCACTCCAGCTTAGTGGAGTTGCCCGCCCCCTCCGGCCACGGCCCCCACTTTTGGCGGCAAGGCTGGAGGGAACAAAGAAAGCAACAAGGAGGAGTCACTGGCCAGTCAGGACAGCCCCTAAGGTGTCCTGAGCTGAGGTGACTCTGACTTTTAGAAATCCTCCATCTTGCAGATGGAGGATTCCCCCAATAGGGTTAGGATTGTGACCCCCTCCCCTTGGGAGGAGGCACAAAGAGGGTGTACCCACCCTCAGGGCTAGTAGCCATTGGCTACTAACCCCCCAGACCTAAACACGCCCTTAAATTTAGTATTTAAGGGCTACCCTGAACCCTAGAAAATTAGATTCCTGCAACTACAAGAAGAAGGACTGCCTAGCTGAAAACCCCTGCAGAGGAAGACCAGAAGACGACAACTGCCTTGGCTCCAGAAACTCACCGGCCTGTCTCCTGCCTTCCAAAGATCCTGCTCCAGCGACGCCTTCCAAAGGGACCAGCGACCTCGACATCCTCTGAGGACTGCCCCTGCTTCGAAAAGACAAGAAACTCCCGAGGACAGCGGACCTGCTCCAAGAAAAGCTGCAACTTTGTTTCCAGCAGCTTTAAAGAACCCTGCAAGCTCCCCGCAAGAAGCGTGAGACTTGCAACACTGCACCCGGCGACCCCGACTCGGCTGGTGGCGATCCAACACCTCAGGAGGGACTCCAGGACTACTCTAAGACTGTGAGTACAAAAACCTGTCCCCCCTGAGCCCCCACAGCGCCGCCTGCAGAGGGAATCCCGAGGCTTCCCCTGACCGCGACTCTTTGAATCCTAAGTCCCGACACCTGGGAGAGACCCTGCAACCGCAGCCCCCAGGACCTGAAGGACCGGACTTTCACTGGAGGAGTGACCCCCAGGAGTCCCTCTCCCTTGATCAAGTGGAGGTTTCCCCGAGGAACACCCCCCTTTCCTGCCTGCAGCGCTGAAGAGATCCCTAGATCTCCCATTGACTTCCATTACAAACCCGACGCTTGTTTCTACACTGCACCCGGCCGCCCCCGCGCTGCTGAGGGTGAAATTTCTGTGTGGGCTTGTGTCCCCCCCGGTGCCCTACAAAACCCCCCTGGTCTGCCCTCCGAAGACGCGGGTACTTACCTGCAAGCAGACCGGAACCGGGGCACCCCCTTCTCTCCATTCTAGCCTATGTGTTTTGGGCACCACTTTGAACTCTGCACCTGACCGGCCCTGAGCTGCTGGTGTGGTGACTTTGGGGTTGCTCTGAACCCCCAACGGTGGGCTACCTTGGACCAAGAACTAAGCCCTGTAAGTGTCTTACTTACCTGGTTAACCTAACAAATACTTACCTCCCCTAGGAACTGTGAAAATTGCACTGTGTCCACTTTTAAAACAGCTATTTGTGAATAACTTGAAAAGTATACATGCAATTTTGATGATTTGAAGTTCCTAAAGTACTTACCTGCAATACCTTTCGAATGAGATATTACATGTAGAATTTGAACCTGTGGTTCTTAAAATAAACTAAGAAAAGATATTTTTCAGTATAAAAACCTATTGGCTGGATTTGTCTCTGAGTGTGTGTACCTCATTTATTGTCTATGTGTATGTACAACAAATGCTTAACACTACTCCTTGGATAAGCCTACTGCTCGACCACACTACCACAAAATAGAGCATTAGTATTATCTATTTTTACCACTATTTTACCTCTAAGGGGAACCCTTGGACTCTGTGCATGCTATTCCTTACTTTGAAATAGCACATACAGAGCCAACTTCCTACACGTCACACATATATAGGCCTTGCATATACACAGAGACAGGCACATAGCCTTGACAAATGTGTGCAATAAAAGTATTGTTTTACTACCTCAGTGTTGGCTGACTCTGTGCTCGCTGTTCTCATCCATAGGGCACGTCCGCTGGGGCAGGTGAGGAGATGGCGGCATCCTCCGGTGTACAGACCGCTGGTGGACTTGTCGACAGTGGAAGAGAGACATGTAACAGTCGCCTACAGACTCTATCGTGCCACAATCCATGAACTGTGTGCGCAGTTGGAGCTAGACCTGATGTCAGCTATCCTCCATCCCACAGGAATCCCCCCTCTAGTGAAGGTCCTGTCAGTACTCCATTTCCTGGCAAGTGGGTCTTTTCAAACAGTGGCCATAGCATCAGGGATGTCCCAGTCTATGTTCTCTAACGTGTTGTCCAGAGCGTTGTCTGCCCTGCTGAAACACATGCGCAGCTACATCATGTTCCTCAGGTGGAGGATTTGCCTACAGTGAAAGGTGACTTCTATGCCCTGGGACATATCCCCAACCTCATAGGTGCCATTGATGGGACACAGGTGGCCTTGGTACCCCCCCGCAGGAGTGAACAGGTGTACAGAAACAGGAAGAGGTACCATTCAATGAATGTGCAGATGGTGTGTTTGGCCGACCAGTACATCTCCCATGTGAACGCCAAGTTTCCAGGCTCAGTGCATGATGCTTACATTTTGAGGAATAGCAGCATCCCTTATGTGATGGGGCAACTCCAGAGGCAGCGTGTGTGGCTAATAGGTGAGGACAAGGACCCTATACTGTGTGAATAGTTGTCTGGGGTTGTCCCTAAGGGTTAGTGTGTTGTTCCTCAACATTTGCAGGTGACTCTGGGTACTCCAACCTGTCATGGCTACTGACCCCAGTGAGAAATCCCAGGACAAGGGAAGAGGAACGCTACAATGAGGCACATGGGTGAACTAGGAGGATTATAGAAAGAACCTTTGGGCTCCTGAAGGCCAGGTTCTGGTGCCTCCATATGACAGGTGGTTCTCTGTACTACTCACCAAAGAAGGTGTGCCAGATCATCGTGGCCTGCTGTATGCTGCACAACTTGGCTTTGCGACAACAGGTGCCTTTTCTGCAGGAGGATGGTCCAGAAGGAGGTCTTGTGGCAGCTGTGGAGCCTGTGGACAGTGAAGAAGAGGAGGCAGAAGAAGAGGACATAGACAACAGAAACAACGTGATCCAGCAATACTTCCAGTGAGACACAGGTAAGAAGACATCACAGCCTCCTACATCTGATAAAATTGTTAGACCTATCATCTGTCTGTCACTTTCACCCAGTGTATGGACCCTGACTTGTCACTTTGCCTTTCCATTTCACAGATGTGGCTCCCACTGTGTGACCTCTGCTATGTTACCTCATGGACTAGAGCTGTGTGGCATAGGTGTGTTGACAATAGAATGGACATTGCTATTTTCCTCAGTTATTGCAAATACACATTTGTGAACGCACAGACTGACTCCAGATTGTTTTGTGATTCAAGGGTGTTTATTTAAGTGCTAAATAGTGGAGGGGGTTGTAAAATGGTCAAGGGGTGATGGTGGAGGAATGTCCATGGCAGAGTCCAGTTATTAGTCTCACAGACGCATTGTCCAAAGGGGCATAGGAAGTGGAGCTAGGGCAGTTTAAGGATGGACAGAATGACAAAGTGAGACAGAAGGATGACATTCAGGGTGGTCTCATTTCTTGGCGGGGTCTTGGCATTGTTCTCTGTCTTTGTCCTGGATCTCAGCGACCGCTTGCGGGGTGGTTCTCCATCTGCAGGGGGTGGGGTTCTGGTGTCGTGGTCCTGTGGCGGTGCCTCCTGTCCACTAGTGCTGGCAGAGGTGGTGGGCAGTTCATCGTCCAGGCTAGTGTCAGGGGCCCCTTGTTATGCCACAGTGTCCCTCCTGGTGTTCACAAGGTCCTTCAGCACCCCTACAATGGTGCCCAGGTTGGTATTGATGGACTTGGGTTCCTCCCTGAACCCCAAATACTGTTCCTCCTTCAGCCGCTGGGTCTCCTGAAACTTGGCCAGTACCGTTTCCATCGTCTCCTGGGAATGATGGTATGCTCCCATGATGTTGGAGAGGGCCTCGTAGAGAATGGGTTCCCTGGGCCTGTCCTCCCCCTGTAGCACAGCAGACCTCCCAGTACCCTGGCTTTACTAGGCCTATGGTCCCCTGAACCGTGTGCCCACTGCCACTGCCCCCAGGTCCCTGCTGTTCTTGGGATTGTGGGTTTGCCTGGGTTCCCTGTAGTGGTGGACACACTGCTGCTTGACGTGTCCTGGGGACAGAGGTAAGGGCCCGCTGGGTGGGTGCTGTGCTGGTGTTTCCTGGGGGGGGAGGCTCTGTGGTGGCCTGTGACTGTGTCAGTGGAACCGACTGTCCCGGGGTCCCAGATGGGCCAGGCTGGTCATCTTGATCCAGTTGGACAGAGCTGCTGTCATCACTGTGGGCCTCTTCTGTGGGGGGGTGGACATGTCTGGAACCTCCTGTCCGGTGATGTTGGGTGATGTGTGGTCCTGCAGGGGTGTAAAGGCATGATTATTGCATCTGTGTGTGCCATGGTGTGCAATGGGTGGGTGACCCTGTACCCCAGTGCTTACATTCTTGTGTAGGACCTTGTGTGATAATTGTTTTGGGGTCTGTGTGGGTATGTGTAGTGGACATGCTTTGGTGATGGGTGTCCATGCTTTGTTCTTGCATGCAGGGCTTGGTTTTGGGATGTGTGGTTTGTGATAATAGGACATATGTGAGGAGTTGGAGTGATGGGGGTGAGGGTGAGGGTGGGGGTATGTGTTGGCATGCAGGTAGGGTGGGGGATATGGTAGTTAAAGATTTGGCTTACCAGAGTCCATTCCTCCAGCTACTCCAGCGAGGCCCTCAGGATGCAGTATAGCCAAGACCTGCTCCTCCCATGTTGTTAGTTGTGGGGGAGGAGGTGGGGGTCCGCCACCAGTCCTCTGCACTGCAATGTGCTGTCTTGAGACCCCGGAACGCACCTTCCCCCCTAGGTCGTTCCACCTCTTCCTGTCATCCCGTGTTCTTGGATGCTGTCCCACTGCGTTGACTCTGTCCACGATTCTGCGCCATAGCTCCATCTTCCTAGCAATGGTGGTGTGCTGCACCTGTGATCCGAATAGCTGTGGCTCTACCCAGATGATTTCCTCCACCATGACCCTGAGCTCCTCCTCAGAAAACCTGGGGTGCCTTTGCGGTGCCATGGTGTGGTGTGGGTGATGTGTGAGGTGGTGTCTGTTGTGATGTGTGGGGTTATGTTTAGGGGTGGGTGGTGTTTTGTGCATGGATGTGTATGAGTGATGGTGTTGTGTTCCTCTGTATGCTAGTGTGGTCTTTGCTTTTCTGTCTCTCTGCTTCTTCCAAATGTTTCATTGTAAGGGTTTTTGGGTAATGTGGGTGTGTGTTTTATATTATATTGAGTGTGTGGGAGTGGTGTGTGTATGTGTATCAGGAGTGTGCATTTCGAATTGTCCAATGTGGTTGGGTTTTGTAAGTGTGTGTCTATTTTGAGCGCGGCGGTGTGTACCGCCAATGGTTTACTGTGGTTGAAATACCGCCGCGTGGATTCGTGAGTCGTGATAGTGTGGGCATATTCCTGTTGGCGTGACAATGGATGTTTTGTTATCGCCATTTTATCACTGACCTTTGGTGTGGCAGACTTGTGTGGGTGTCTGTATTTTGGCGGATTCTGAGCTGTGGGTTGTAATAGCTGTAGAGGAATTCCGCGGCCGCGGCAGTTTGTTGGCGGTCTTCTGCACAGCGGTAAGCGGGATTTACCGCCAATGTTGTAATGAGGGCCATAATGTCCATAGCTTAACTCAAAAGACATCATTTCATTGGTCACACATTACATTTCATCATTGCTTTGCACACATCAGACCCTCTCATCCAAAACCCTGGAATGACACACATGACTCTCAAGGTGACACTGGCTGCATTGGGGTCTTCAAATTGGGACACTTCTCCAGTGGAGTATGGTGGAGGCTCACCTGCAATACCTGACAGGAAAACATAGCTTAGTGATTTTTGAACATTTCAGTGCATGGACAACAGTTTCACATTGAACTCGTTAAGCAGAGTAAGCAAGTCAACTTAGTGGCTGTTCAGAACAACTGGCAAACATTTATAATCTGTCTGTGAAATGAATTGCAAGATAATGGAGAACCTGGCACCACCAAAGCATCACTTTCTCTGATGCTACTGGTGTGCATTCCACTCCACCATATGTACATGGATTTGTCATGAAGCTGTTTTTTACGTTAGACCTCCATGTCCATGTGGGGCATCATGTCAGTATTCTGCATCAGAGAGGCATGCAATGGTTGTTGCAGTGGCCATCCCATGGTAACACCGATTGCTTTTTACCCTGACACAAATGTTGAAGATATCTCACTTATTATCAGTGCAAAAAGACTAACAACTGCCCAGGGGTGGTGTGAGTAAGGCAAAGTGTTGAGGAATGCATTGATACACACTTGTTTCTTGTCACCAAGGCACACACACTAGAGCTAAAATGAAATAACAGTTTTCTCATGTTCACATAGTTGTCCCTTCCTGCTCCTTCACTGAATTACATTATGGATGTCTTGCCAATACTGTGTGGGCAGCCACTGTCACCATAGTAGACCATTTAAGTCCAGGAAGGGATACCAACCTGCGCATATACACTTCCCTCAACACAGACACACTTGCACTGTGGTCCAAGTACTCCTGCGTTGGTGCAGGGTTCTACGTAATCTGTTAGTGCTGCTGCAGATGCAGGCCTGCACTATACTGTCTGTAAAATGGGGCAGGCCTGTGGTACCAATTTTGCATGTGTGTCAGATAATATAAACATTTTGGCGTGTATGTGCTACACAATCTACAGAAAGAGGAATGTGCAAGTATTCTGGACCCGGTGCCTAGCTAAGCTCCCTTATATGCTGTTGGCCAATGACATAAAGGGGCAGATTTAAGGAAAGTGGTGCAGAACCTAGTGCTTCACAATTGTCTTTGCTCCCCTTAGTGTCCCCTTCCTCCTACCATCTGTGAGACGTATGATATATACGCCAACCATGCCGCAGGGTAAAGGGCAATTAAATAATTTCATATAGATGCAAATTATGTACTCAGCAGGAGTGGCACCAAAAATGTTGGCACTACTCCTGCAGAGTACATAGGAGACCATCATATATATGGGTATGCCCCCTTTTAATGCAAGCTTTGAACAGACATTCAGAGTGCGGGACAAATGGCACTAAAATATATCAAGTTATTCCCTGTCCCATTTATTTAGCCCCCCCCTTACAGGGGCAGGCCCCTTCCCATACATGATTCTTGGCGCAGCCATTATGTTGTGCGAGGCTTAACAATGTGGCACTATTCATGCATCGCACCACTTTGTTAACATGGCGTGGGAAAGCCCTGCGTTGGCGTAATTTATGATTTTCACAATGGCAGTGCTAAGGTGGCGATAGGGGCTCTTAAATCTGGTCCACAACAACCTGTCCTGACCTTTCACAAAACATGCTGCACTCAACCTTATGTCAGCGGGTCATCAACATGCAAATATGGATGTTGAAATGAAATGGGGTACATACCAACTGGTCCCTCAATTGATATCCCCATGTGATCCAGTAGATCCTCCTCCCATCCTATCAGATCAGCCCAAAGGTGTTTTAAATTGTGGTTGGTTCACACTACTCCAAATATTCTGTATAGGTGATGGAGCACCTTGCCCCACCGCAGCTTCCGTGACTCAGTGGGGTAGGCCTGGATTACATGGCCACCCAAAACTAGCCTCATTGGAAGGTAATGCTGCACCAGCCAAATGAACCCTACCAGTTCATCAGCTACCATCTTGGTTGCCCACCCTTTACCAGATATTATGCAGTATGTGCAAACTGCAAATGTATTAACCCAAACAAAAACACTGAATAAACTAAACCACCTAATCCCAATTACCCCAACACATGATGCTACCCCTAGACAAACACCCCACAACACAATCACAAATACTGGACTAAAACATTACAAAAGACCGAGGTATAAGACTGAAAGCCCACAAAAACAACAGGACACAGCACGAAATTCTCCAGCAACACCAATCCTCCACCAGCAACAGCTCCACACACCTTCACACAGTCCCAGACAAAAAGGCTGTGAAGTGAAAGTGAATGCACTGTACCATGTATGCAGCCAGGAACTCCTGTTTTATCATTTCCTGGTTCTGTGCATCACATTTTCTGATATGTGTTTTTTTTACACAATAGTCATGTGTCGATTTTTTCCCATTGAGGCTCATAAGCCCTCAAGACTTGCAGTTGACGCTTAGGGGCCAGGCATATTTTTTTTTACGTTGCAAAGTAAGAAGTATTGTCGTTTTCATGGAAAATTTGGATGCCTGGTGGTCATGCACGATATTCCTTTCTATGAAGCCTGACAAGACACGTGGACTTGTGATTGGGCGCAGGAGTCAGATTTTTGGGCTTTGCAGAGTATGGAATATTGACGTTTGTGTCAAAATGTTTGACGTACAACAGCAATGCATGGATTGTGTTGGAAAGGCTGACAGTGCACCCAGATTCACATACCATGTCACAAGGGCTATGCATGTTTGCAGTATGTATTCTATGGGTAGCTGTGTGTGCATTTTCTTACATATCTTAATGGTAACATCGGCATGTGTTACCATTAGGTTTGTATGTGTGTGTGAAGCATGCAATGACTGATACTGTTTGCATATGTGCATGTGTTGCTAGACTTTGTACACATACATGTTACCTACTACCTGTGTACTAGGAGTGTACATTTGTGATCTAACACATATTTGTGGTTCTATCACATTATAATGTCCGACTCTCAAATGTAAAAATAACGTAGTTATGATGTTCTATGTCCAATACATGACAATACATGTAATACCCATGACAGATCGTACTCAGAGGATGCAGTGGACAACGGCTGGGTTGATTTCACGCTGCACCTGGCAATGTGAGTGCATGTGTGTCCACACTAAGGTGTGTTGTTAGGTTCAAGCTTTGTGATGCTCTGCTAAACGTGTGACATATGGTTCCCCATGAATCTATGATGCAGGAGATGGTGTACTCACGTGTCAGTGAAAGTTGGTATGTGCTGTGTGTATGGAAAGACATGTGTAGTGTCATATGTGCACAATTTACCACAGCAGTGTGTTCATGGGATATGGAAACTCACATATCTACCTTTCTACATGGACACATGTAGGACTTTGTTAAATGGCTGTGTAGTCATATCAGTCCCACCTATGTTTCCGTATGTTGGAACAAACCTGGTCATTTAAGTCACTCAATGATCATATGATAGAAATGCATTTTCATTAGTGGAAAGATGACTTTTGTGCAGACTCTAACACACAATACCAGGTCTGTGACATTTAAGTAGTATATGTGTGCAGAGATGTCAGACATATGTGTGCATGCCAAAAACTAGGGCCCATATTTATATTTTTTTAGCTCTGCATTTGCGTCATTTTTTGACGCAAAAGCGGCGCAAACTTACAAAATACAATTGTATTTTGTAAGATTGCACCGCATTTGCGTAAAAAAGCGGTGCAAATGCGGTGCTAAAAAAGCATAAATATGGGCCTAGGTGCTTACAATCTACCACATGTTTGTTATGACTGTCACATACAATGGCATATGACTGTATAGCAGTGTTGCTGTCAGGCAATTATGGCAGCTTAGTGATCATTTGTACTGTGTCACCTTTTAAAGCCACAGACACATGGCTGCATATTTTGGTGCAGGTTTACAGCGCTCCACTCTGCTCAGTCCACTGTGCACATGCATCAGGGCTCTGACTGTGTCATCAGTCAATGCAGGCTCAACATTGAGGTTATGGGGTGTTGGACGAGGATTTAGCTCCTCAGCAAAGCAATGTGCAGTCCCCTGCAGACTGACACATACACATTTGTGTTCAAATGGCTGGGATTTTAATTTTCCCTTGGGGAACTTGATGTCAGGCTTGCCCTAATATGTACAGAGGACTGGCTACTTGTACGTGTGGGACATGTCTCATTATTTTGGCATGGTCTGACAGACATGGCAATACATTCTTAGTAACTTCCATTTGCAGCTTGGTTAGGGTTTCTCTAGTGTGACTTGTAATTTTTGTACAACCCAGGGGACAGATTATGTAATCTGTCACTGTCTTCTGTCATAATAGTATGCGATGGGCAACTACAATGTTGGTGTTGTAGCAAACATGAGTAGGTTATGGATTGACCTAGGCATCCTCTATGAACTTATGTTAGGTGATCACATGGTGACATTGTTGTGTTGCACAGTAGGAGTTGGTATATGTGTGTACCTTCTCCATCATTTACAGTATTTCCTATTTGGATTAGATGAGGTCCTAAACTTCTGGCATTCTTTAGGCTGCTTACACTTTGTACACATCTTCTACTGCAACATTGTCTGGTCATACATGGACAGGATGCAACATGTGACTTGTGTAATTTGAAGATGTACACATCTTCTACTACTGGCTACATGATAGTTTCCCTCCCATTTCGAGGCTTTGTGAGATTGAATTATGTTCACACACACATGACCTTACACTTGCCACAGCACTTGTGTAGTCTCCAAGTGACCTCCCCATGTTGTACCTCCATGTATCTGTGGAATTATCTAATCTGTCCTTCCACATCCTTTGGTGTACATGGATTTGCACTAAATTCTGCATTGCACAACCTATGTTACTGTCACCATGAGTGTTTCTTGTTAGTGAGTGAAATCATCTCAGCGCTGCATATTTGTTTTGCCACATGCAACATATATGTCTCTTTCTTCAGTCATACATTCATAGACATACTTTCACCTCCCAAACCTAAGTGACACGTTGCAGACCTAGATATTTTAGGGAATTATGTCACTGTGGGTAACTTTCTCTTGGTCAGTCATGTGAATGTCAATGAGAGGTGTGTTTCCACATGTGGTGTGTGATGGTATCATACAGCCTATACTGGCTGACACATGGCAACCATTGTAGGTCGTTGCAAACCCTTTCCTACCTAGGCCATACAACCCTACATTAGTATTCACATGTGTTAGAAATAGGGTCTTTGGTTGGCAGTCCATGTCCAAGCAAGGACCCTCACTCTAGTCAGGGTAAAGGAGATTCACCCTCAGTTTACCCTGCTCACCCCCGCGCTAACACAGTTTTGCGTCAAAAAATGTAACGCTGGCTAATGCCATTTCTTAACGTCACCCGTGCTTCAAATTTATACTTTGACACACAGTGGCCTAAGGACTGGTTAGAGTCTTTTTTTTTTACGCTAACCATTGTGCTGCGTCATAAAGCAAAATGATGTAAACGCAGGAAAAATGACTCTAATCCGGTTTGCGACACAGAAAATGTCAAAAATCGGATATGCGCCATTTTCCCCGCAATAGCATCAAAAAGTGACGCAAATACAGCAAACAGTGCTAAGAAGCCCCAAAATGGATCCCAGAAGACAGGAGACTCCAGGGAGACCTCACTCTACCCGCAACCAGACAGGAGGACACAGACAAGACGCAGGGGAGAGACAAGAAGAAAAGGAAGTGCCATTTCAGCACAGAGGAGCATGAAATACTAGTCAGAGAGGTGACGGAGCACCAGCATCAACTCTTCATCACCTCTAAATTGCCATTTGGGATGAGAGAGGCGATTTGGCAACAAATTGTGGACAAGATAAACAGTGTGGCAGAGGTCAGGAGAACTGTCACCGAGTGTAAGAAATGCTATCTTGAGTGCAAGCGCAGGACAAAGGAGAAAATGGCAAGGAACAGGAAGGCAGCACTGCAGACTTGAGGTGGGAGTCCAGCACCGCAGGAGGCCCCGGACGAGATGGAGAAAATGGTTGTAGCCGTCATCCCGGAGGAGATTGTTACAGGAATTGCAGGACAGGACAGTGCAGACTTTCGGGAAACAATACATAAGCAAGGTAAGTTGCATGGGGGAAAAAATGCATAAATGTCAAGTGCAAGAAGGGGAAGTACATGCATACATACCTACTACACTATGCATGTCAGCTATGGAAATCAGGCAGTGGAAAGGGCAAAGGTGCATGGCACTGGTGCATGGGCTGTGCAAGGGCATCCAGGGGCACAGCACAACACAACACCAACAACCTTTGCATGGGGGTACACCGCCATGCCAATGCTGCTTGAAAGGCAAGACCAGTCCAGTAGGGTAGGGTAGAATGTAAAACTGGGCTGCTGTCACAGGTTCGCTGGTATTGTCAGAATGTGAACTAGGGGACAATGTCCAGTCTCAGGCCATTGCCTAAACCGGCATTTACCATTGACAACATTTGACACTACTACCTGTGCTGTGTGTGCTGGTCAATTAGGAATTTGCAGTTAGGTGCCCATGGCACATACACACTCAAATGAGGGCTCTGGATGACTACGTGATCAATTTCCTTCAATTTCTATCCAAGTGCAACTCCTGTCAAATGCTCATGCCCATAGGCTCAATAAACATCAGTCACTGTCACTTACATTATGAAGTACACAGCAGTAATCTTATACCCATGCTCCCCATGCCTGTGTTACAATAGCTGCAATGCCACCTTGCAACATCTCAAACTGTCATACTGCTAAGACAACAGCATTGAGGGGGACGACATATGTGTGTAGCAAGTGAAACACACCCATGCAGTCATAAGAGGAAATGGAACTCTGTCAGGCCCAGCAGTGCAATGCAATGTAGCACACATACGCAAACATCAACATGAAAAAATACCAGTGCCAACACCTGTATCATGTCATGCCGATGCAATACATGGTATGTGCTAGGTTTCAGCAACGTATAGTTGTATGTGAAATATCATAGATGGGGTCAGGGCCATATTGTTAAGTGTGGTGCATGCGGCATCAGAACACCAACAAGCATTGCAAAGCATCACCATGCTAATGGTACCAGATGGAGAGTTGAAAGCGACAAGAAGGTGGCAAGAAACAATTTGAACAGAACCTACACCTAGAGGATGTGACGGAGACAATTTCAAAAACTTCCCACACTACATGTGACATGCAGGTGGGGCATAGGGCTGTGAGAATACAAATATTAATGACAGGAATAATGAACTGTAACCCAGATTACAACGTTCCACTAATAGGAAGTCAGTGACGTCACATTACAACTGCCACAACAAAGATACACTAATTGAACAATATCTCATTGCAGAGGACGATGGCTCTCCTGTGGATCTGCCTGTCTTGGACTACCCTGATGACATGGATGACGAGCTGACAACCATCAGCCAGGAAACCCTCCAAGGTGTCCTGGGAACCCTCCAGACCCCCACTTCCAGTCGCAAGGAGGGGCACAGATGTAGCAGTCATCCCAGTGGACCCACCCACCAACCCAATACTTCAAACTGCCAGCTCCAATACAGCTGAGGACTCTGATGACACTGGGACCATCTTTGAGAGGACAGTTGTGGGAGTACAGCGGGAGCTGGCCAAGGAGGTTGCGGTGGGTGATGCAAAATATGGAAGCCAGTCTAGAGGGGCTGCGCATGTACATGATGACATCCGCAGAACAGTTAGCAGCCAGGCAAGTCCAGCAATCATAACTTCAAGGACTACAACAATGTGTGAGGGACCTCAACATTGCAGTGAGGGATTTGCCACAACACCTGGCCTCTCAAACCTCTCACTGCATGCATGACAACAATCAGGACTCCCTCAGGGCAGACATGGCTGCCTACCACAGGGATGTTGCTGCCATACTACATAACCAGCAGCTCCTCCTTGCTGCAGTTATGCCCTTAATAGTTCCACAGTTGGCCGCTACCGGGAATTCGGAGTCCACTTCACCAAACACAGAAGTGTGTGTTGCCCCCTCAAACCCACCACCACCACCATCAAGGGCAGAGGAGACGACACACACATCAGAGGATGAAGACGTGAGACAGATCACCTTCACCCGTAGGAGTACCCGGTAGCACCAGCTCATTCCACATGGGCACTATTTTTTCCTTTGTCCTGTGCTTGACAACATGCCAGACATACTGTTAACCTTACTACAATGGACTGCAATTGTCTCTCACTACCCAATTGGCAATTCATGTTCTTCTGCACTGAATGACACTCCATCGCTGCATGTCCAATGACATGTTCCTCAACATTGCACTTGTGTTGCATCACAATAGAATGGGTCACACCAATGGACTTACAAACTTGGACTATGTCAATATTGCACTACAGCACTTTAAAATAAACAGCACCTACACAACCACCTTGTCTCTGTTTAGTGTGACACATCTACTGTGCTGGAGATTTGTGATGCATGTAACATGCCAATGGCCACAGAATGTCAATACAAGAGCGTAGCAAGAGTGTGGGCTGATATCTATGCACAAGGGTCTGGATTTTAAAATCATCTGTGCTGCTTGTGGCTGATTTCTGAAGCATCACAAACAGTCAAATGCTGTGTACAGACTGGATATGAAAGGCCCAAGTTATCTACTAGATTAAACTCAATGCTGGCCATATCCCCTACAAGACAATCATTGTGTATGTGAAATTTGACTCTAAACACCACAACCACAACATACAGCAGGAATGGCTGTGTAAGAGTGTCTGGACAATAACATCACCTGGGAGTACAACCTAAACTCATAGGCGGGAATTTTGAGTACTTAACCTCATAAGATTTTGACACCACTCAGTTTATTAGGGTTCACATGAACATAAGACTGCAGCAGACGTCCACAGTGCACAAGATTCCAACACAGTACCCAAACGATGACAGCTTAAAAAGCACACCTACCTGTCTAATACATGGGAACCATAGCCACCTTGAGCGGTGGGTACAATGGATGTCAGATGCATAGAGAAGTAGCTTTGTTGTAGCTGCCAATGTGACAGCTCATTTGGAAGTTGGAATAAACATGTCAAGAGTGGGATGTTGATGAAGGACAGAATACACAGGCAAACACAAATTTGCCACTGTACACTCATGCAAAGGCCCCGATCTCCAAGCATATGACACATACCATAAAGGAGTACCTAAAACTTTATTAAATATGTATTAAAGAAAACTTAAACTATGTCACACACACCTATACTAACCTAACCTATCCCAACTATACATTACCCACAACTGACCCTAACTACCCTATGCTAAACTTACTTACCACATGGAATTAAACCATCTAAACATGACCCCCCTCACCCGCCTTATATGACGGTACACATGTAGGACAACATATACTAACCTAAACAGATACTAACTAATACCAAACAAATATATATATTTGTGTATTTTTTTAAGAATACACATAAACCCCAATATCAACCCCCACCCACCCACAAACTAACATGTAATAATATAACGCCCCCACCCCCAACCTACTTATCCTATCTAAACTAATAGCCTACTCTAAACTATCACTAAACCCCCTAAACCTACTAAAAAACAGTATAAGAGACTGTCCATTCTCTTTAGGACCTTATGCATGTCCTGCTGAAGCTGCCTGAATGCAGCCGTGTCAATACCAGCTGCTGTGGAGGTTTGTGTCGCATCACAATAGAATGGGTCACACCAATGGACTTACAAACTTGGACTATGTCAATATTGCACTACAGCACTTTAAAATAAACAGCACCTACACAACCACCTTGTCTCTGTTTAGTGTGACACATCTACTGTGCTGGAGATTTGTGATGCATGTAACATGCCAATTGCCACAGAATGTCAATACAAGAGCATAGAAAGAGTGTGGGCTGATATCTATGCACAAGGGTCTGGATTTTAAAATCATCTGTGCTGCTTGTTGCTCATTTCTGAAGCATCACAAACAGTCAAATGCTGTGTACAAACTGGATAAGAAAGGCCCAAGTTATCTACTAGATTAAACTCAATGCTGGCCACATCCCCTACAAGACAATCATTGTGTATGTGACATTTGACTCTAAACACCACAACCACAACATACAGCAGGAATGGCTGTGTGAGAGTGTCTGGACAATAACATCACCTGGGAGTACAATCTAAACTCATAGGCGGGAATTTTGAGTACTTAACCTCATAAGATTTTGACACCACTCAGTTTATTAGGGTTCACATGAACATAAGACTGCAGCAGACATCCACAGTGCACAAGATTCCAACACAGTACCCAAACGACGACAGCTTAAAAAGCACACCTACCTGTCTAATACATGGGAACCATAGCCACCTTGAGCGGTGGGTACAATGGATGTCAGATGCATAGAGAAGTAGCTTTGTTGTAGCAGCCAATGTGACAGCTCATTTGGAAGTTGGAATAAACATGTCAAGAGTGGGATGTTGATGCAGGACAGAATACACAGGCAAACACAAATTTGCCACTGTATACTCATGCAAAGGCCCAGATCCCCAAGCATATGACACATACCATAAAGGAGTACCTAAACTTTATTAAATATGTATTAAAGAAAACTTAAACTATGTCACACACACCTATACTAACCTAACCTATCCCAACTATACATTACCCACAACTGACCCTAACTACCCTATGCTAAACTTACTTACCACATGGAATTGAACCATCTAAACATGACCCCCCTCACCTGCCTTATATGATGGTACACATGTAGGACAACATATACTAACCTAAACAGATACTAACTAATACCAAACAAATATATATATTTTTGTATTTTTTTAAGAATACACATAAACCCCAACATCAACTCCCACCCACCCACAAACTAACATGTAATAATATAACACCCCCACCCTCAACCTACTTATCCTATTTAAACTAATAGCCTACTCTAAACTATCACTAAACCCCCTAAACCTACTAAAAAACAGTATAAGAGACTGTCCATTCTCTTTAGGACCTTACGCATGTCCTGCTGAAGCTGCCTGAATGCAGCCGTGTCAATACCAGCTGCTGTGGAGGTTTGTGTCACTGAGCTCGTAGCAACTGTAGGTGGTTGGGGGTGGTGGCATAGATGTTGAGGGTGCAGTAGGTGTGGCAGAGATACTGGTGCCCACTGCAGTCGGGGCGGTGGCGGCACCTGTTGTGGTAAATGCCCCCCCCCGTGGCTAAAAGCCCACCATGCTCCAGTGGCTCTCTCACGATGATAGCATCTTGTCATCATTCTATACCCAGCCTCCACATTGAGGATGTGCCTGTATCAAACTGCCCGCCTCTGGAACTCTTGGATTTGTTCAGCATTCATGTTGGCAGCTGTAAAAAGAGACAGGCAAACATTAGTGTCATCATTGTGTGATGCATGTACAGATGATAATCTAACACTTCCTTACAAATTGCACATGCAGTCCAAATCACAATAAAGATGATAGATTGTCCATGAGGAATGACATGCCAATGCAGCCTACCCGTCAAGTATCTAACAGCACAGCAAAGCACAACAAGGTGTGTTCCAAATTAACTGATCTGTGCATTTATATAGTGAAATGTGTCACAATGCAAATGCAGCAAGTACTCAACATGTGCCAGGCCAACTAATCCCTATCATCTGGATCAACTTCAAGGTACACAAGGCCTGTGATTTGTATATGGAAATGGCAGGATGGTATACAGTTGTTAATCATAAGAGGTCAGTGTAGTTTGGCACACATGCATGCTTGAATTAGATGTCTGTTATCTACACTGTGACCGTCACATCTAGCTACATATATTTTCTCCCCCTAACCCTGTGCCTCAGGGGGGATGGGCATGCAATCCATATTTTCATCCGTCAAGGACAACCACAAAGCTTTGCCCAGCTGTACATGGATTTAGTGGGTGGAACACATGTAAGGAGGCCTGCTAACTGGGAGTGAGTCAACCATTGGTCAATCACATCTACATTCATGTTTCCATTTGTGGACAGCCATCATTATCAGATCTCACTGACACATTTCCTAAATCACCCACATTGATGCAAGCACACATCTGGCCTTGACCTGCATGCACACTTATAACATACCACTTAAGTGCCACATAAATGAAGTACAACATGTGGGGCTAGATGCTGGGGGACAGTCACCCATACAGTCCTACATGTTCATTACATTACAGGGATGTGCAAGTTTGTGTGTAAATTGGGGTATGACTTGCTGACAAAATTCTGACACTGGACCACCTCCAAATCAAATGTGGGCCTGCATGTAGCTACAAATCGCCTTGTTTACCTGCCCCTGCCTATTGTACAGCACTAGACTCCCAAGATATGACTCTCTGCCAGTGAATGTCTAACCCTTGCATGGGAGACTATGTCAACCTCTGGTCAAGTCACATATCAGATCATATGCCAGCTCATCATATCTTGCAATGAGTCCAACACACAAGAGAGTCAATCACACAACAGCTGCAATGATAACACAGGACAGACATTTTCACAATTACTGGATACGTCTGGGTCCTCAAATCCAGCCACTTCCCCAATGGCATAGGGGGCGGTCCACCTGTAAAACATGGGAGATTTATGCTCAATGTCTGATCTCTATACAAACGTGGAAACAACATATCAGTGTGTGACATCTATATGATTGAGCTGCACATCAGGCATGTAGACACTCCAACAGACATACCACTGCAAACTTGCATTGACACCGTCAATCCAGTGAGTGATAGACACACATATGCACACATGCAGTGGCCCTAACAATCATGTGGTGCTGAACCTGACTACACACTTTTGTGGCTAATCCATTTCAGATGGTACTCCATTTCATCATTTTTATTGGGTGACAATTGCAATTGTACTTTGCTGGTGCACTGCAATATAAGTGACTCAGTTATTGTGGCTTGTGCATCAAGGGACAATGAGTCACTGTATGGTGGACATGTGGGTCGATTTGCATTCAGGAATTATCGTGCTTTCAGTGGTCCATAATAATTGTGCCAGTGTTGTATGCCCCATTGGCAGTGTCCCCTAAGACGTATATGCCCCATATGACAACATGATGGCAGGGATCCTGTGTGTGTAATGATGACAATGTAGCGCTACTTTGCTGTTCCAAAACTGGAAAGAATGTATGCTGACAGTGTCATTGACAGAATGCATGGGCACAGGTGTAGTAATTGCACCTGAAATGTGTCAATCAGGGCCATATGTACCTATATCAGGTATTGTGATTCACACATTGCGAGACTCAGCAACTAGCAATTAGCAAGTTGGATGATCAGAGGTAGAACACTCGAAATGGCACTGTTTGCAAATAAAAAATGGGGTAGCAAATGACCTATCTCTTCAATCATGATGAGGTAGGTCTAATTTTGGAAACTCATTGGGAATGGCGGCACTCACAAGATTGCTTACCTACTAAGCTCAGAAGACCACCATGTCTGTGACTGCTTTCATATTGAGATGTTAACATTTGTTGAAATGCAGCAATATTTTAGCAGGGGTGTACAGAAGGTATTTTAACAACCTATTTCATAACTAAAATAGATTTTTGGAAGTAGTCAGTGGTCCCTTGCACAACTTCATGCTCAGAAATAGTTTGTGGCCATGCATTCACAAAGAGGAGGGATCCCATGCTGACCCTTTCCCTTTTGAAAATAGGTTGGCATCAATTTGAAACAGATGGTAACTGCAATATGTCAGTCTCGGCAATTGTGCCCAAGAAAAAAATGTAATAGGCGCCTGTGACTCATGATAGGATTTGAACACCTAATCCTAAATGCCACTAGAAGACCCTGTTTTGTCATTGTGCAATCTGATAGCAGAAAGGGCCATTTGGGTTTGTTCATGTGAATGAATATTTGACCTGACGTAAACACAAAAATCCAGTAAACTTAGCTATTAGTGAAAGTTATCAAGAGCTTGGTACATATGGCCATGAATAATAGTCGGACATGGCTCAATGAAACTGTGGACTGCATTGTTACCATGTATTACCATGTGTAATACATCACATTACTGGTACACTAACAATTTGTTTAACTTGCATGCCACATGGCCACAAACAGTGCATGCAGCATGTCATGACAGCTGCTACTGTCACTCGGAAGCATTCAACTGTACAAATCAGTCAATGTGATACTCACCAACAGGGTCACCAATCACTACACCCAGGTGGTCCAGCAGGTCCTGCTCTCGGGCCACCAGATCAGCCTAGCGATGCTTGAGCAGGTGCTCGTTATGGGAGATGTTGAATATTCTTCTTAGGTGGAACAGCATCTTTGACCAACGCAGCCGTCTTGCCTCCATGTGATACCCCTGCCTCCAACTTCATGGGAAGGCAGTGGCACAACAGCCACACAAATGCCCCAAGCTCATCCTCACCCATGGCCCCAAGCCTTGCCCTTCGCGACATGGTACAATACACAATGTATGACAGTAAAATGAGAAAAGAAGGAAAAGGAAGTAGAAAAAAGGAAACTTACAAACCCCAACGAAAAACCCAAACTACCCCAACTAATCTTACCCACAAACAGACCCCCAACAGTACAAATACAATTCTGACAACAATAACAGACACAAAAACACTTACACAGGTACAAAATACAGTTAGGTAACACCAAAATACAAAAGATAGACCACACAAGAGACAAAATCCACAATCCACAAGAGAGCAAGACTAACACACAGTCTAGAAAAATCACAGACTGCAAAGTGAAAGTGAAAGTATACCCATTGTACCATTTCTGTGAACAGGATACACTATTCCATCACTTCCTGCCCCATTTGCGCCCAATTGTGCATCTTGCATGTAAATTTTTACACTTACGTAGTTTGCGTCAATATTTTTGATGCATAAGCTACATATGCGTCATAATCCCATGCATTCATGGAAAAATACATTTTCTATGTATATCGGCATGCCAGGGTGCGCTGGCGAATTATGCCAGGGACCCATTGATGTATATTGTGCATTTGGGTCATTTTTTTACGTATTTGCATCAAAATTACTAACTCAAACTATGTTTGCGTCATTTCTCATGATTTAACATGAATGCAGCCTACATCTAGACAAAGATAGGATGGTATAGCCTGCAGTGTGTGTTCTAGTGTTTGGCCACATGTGGTAGACCATGCAACTGTGGCCCACATGTCTAATATCTTTGTGCAGGATTTGCTTTTTTTAATTGATGCAACAGCAGTGCAAACGTAGGTAATTAAAATGGAATTTGTAAGTTTGCACAGATGTTGTGTCAATAGAGGACAGCAAGGCTACGCTACAAAAATACACATCATGGCCTGTGTGTTTTGTGTGTGATTTGACTGTTACAACTAATTGTGTGCTTCAGTTGGAACGGCATGCAATACATTATGTGTGATGTTCATGTATGAATGTGTTACAAATGTGTATCAACATCAGATACCAATCAATGAGGTACAAGAGTCATGATATGTGTTTGTACTATGTGTCAACTCTCTTACTGTGTGTAGTTGTTTGATTTTGGGGACAATACATTTCCCAACACAAACAATACACAGGGAAGATCGAGGATGGCTGATGCCCTGCTATGTCGGATATGTTACCCCTCACATGTCATTAATTGTTGCATACCACTTCATGCTCACTTGTGTGTATACTACCCATAAGTCAGACATTTGAACATGTTTGTTAGGTACAGTGTTTGCGACACAGAGCCTCATTTCCAATCATTAAATTGTTATGTACATGTCCGTTTGCCTAATGTAAATTACCTATGTTCCTCCTGTGGCTGTGGTTGACCAGCAGCCCAGGCTGCATGTGACCAGACTTTTTCAGAGGTGCATTGAACAAAAGTTTCCAGATCAAGTGTATGGGCATGTGTACCCTGTGTCAGTATTGGCCTCCATGGTGTAACGGTTTAGTGCAGGTCTAGTCAGGAGTCTGTGGAGGCAACCCTTGAGTATTTTTCAAAACAGATTTGACCTAAAGCTGAAGATCTGCTTAAGGCATACAAGGGGATAGGACAGCTATGGTACAGCAGAAAGTACAGAAGAGTGAAGGCAGAGCAACCTTGGTGTGCACAAATATGTTACGGATCAGTAATGGACAAACACGCAGGTCTCATCACTAAGTTTCTACACAGGGTAGGATTCTGAACTTTCCACAGCAACAGAAAACATCAGTGCCTCTGTGCAGATTATTCTCACAGCTAGTCACCACGCAAGCCCCATCAAAGGTGGCGGCAGAAGTGAATCTGTGTCTAGACTGTTAGGGCACAAACATGGATTGTCCTTACATACACATGACCAGCCCTTGTTTGTTGGGCTGGAGACAGAGTACCAAATCCAGGAATAGAGCCATAGCACACTGTCACTGTTTGGCACTAATGAATACATGCAAAACCACACAAAGGATGGGGGCTGGATTAGCCCCCTGGAAAATATGTGCCACTACAAATACAAAATTAAACTATTCTATACAGTTGAGAACTGATCGTACACTTACCAGACACAATACCCCAAGAGGACACAGAGGGCATGGAAAGCAAGTATGAGGCAAATGCAGGCACAGTGAACAGGTTCTGGTTGACTCAAAGACTGGAACCAGTCTGGCTAACAGGAAGCAGGCTCTGTCAGGAACAAACATGAACAAGGCAGAAAAACAGGGAGCAGAGTCTGACTGGAACAAGCAGGAACAACCCTGTGGAAACAGAGAGCAGTTTCAGGGGTACTCAGAACTGTAACACAATCCAACAAGGGCTCTGGTGCACAAATGAATTGTACTCCAATGTACAACAAGGAGATTCAGGGAATAGCAGCTTCTAAGCAGTTCCGGGCAGCAGCAAGGCCAGGGTAGAGTCAAATGGCTGGGCTGCATGAGAGAGCTCACAGGTGTGTGCAGCTTCAGTCTCTCACTAGTCCTGGAGGAGAGAATCCAGTATAAAGGCCAATACTTTTCCCATGGGAAGCAATGGACAGAAAATTCCAGATCTTCCTGACTACTAGTCAGTGCATTATGGGACCTGAAGTTCATGCAGGCTAATGTAGTTGTACTATGGCATGCCATACAGAAAGGGAAGCAAACAGGAGTCAGAATGGGAGTCTGGGTGAGCGTAGATGATGATTTCCAGGTTACAGTCTATTTACAGCACCCCCTAGAGAAGGTAGGTCAGAGACTTAAAACATGGCTGTGGCAGGACTTTGTACCTGTGATGGACTGCGCAGGGCATGTCTTGTGAGCACTGCTTGTCATACCTGGGACACTCGTGCTATCCATTTTCAGGAGTGATGCACCACTTGCCACCCAAGCTCCTTCACAGGTGTGTGCAGCTTCAGTCTCTCACAAATCCGGGAGGAGAGAATGCAGTATAAGGGGCCAACTGGACTTTTCCCATGGGAAGCAATTGACAGAAGATTACAGTTCTTACCGACTACCAGGCAGTGCATTATGGGACCTGAAGTCCATGCAGGCTAATGTAGTTGTATTATGGCATGCCATACTGAAAAGAGAAGCAAACAGGAGTCAGAATGGGAGTCTGGGAGAGTGTAGATGATGAATCCCAGGGTACAGATGGTCCATTTACTGCACCGCCTGGAGAAGGGAGGTCAGAGACTTAAAACATGGCTGTGGCAGGACTTATTACCTGGGATGGACTGCGCAGGGCATGTCTTGTGAGCATTGCTTGTCATACCTGGGACACTCGTGCTATCCATTTTCAGGATTGATGTACCTCTTGTCACACAAGCTCCTTGCAGAGATAGCTAATATCACACTTACTGATGTCAAGGGTCTAGTCATACATTCCTGTTAACAATTATATTTCACATCCCCTGCTTCATGTATGATGCGCTTATTTACGTTGTGATTGATGATGTCATATGCTACAATAGACCATGTTGGCAACATGGATGTCTGTCATAGCTGTGGTCCTGTGAATTTGCCCTTCGGATGTGAAATAGAAAAGATGGTTTTCATAAAAACTGTGTGTGATGTTTGCTGTACAATCATACCCATCAAATGTGATGTGGCATCAGAAGTAGTCAGATTTGTCTTTGTGACATGCTCCCTGAGATAATACTCTGATTCCTAAGAACATGTGATTCATAAATAATTACCCAGAGCAGGATTCAGTGATAAAGTGAGGTGTTCAGTTCCATATCGTAACAATGTGTTTATAGTGACTATTGTTGAAAAACGTTTTGAACTATCTGTTGTCTGTGATGCATTCCTGCAGCTGTGTTTGGATGTTCCCCCTCATTTTCCCAGGCACCATCCACCTTCTCCTCTTCTTCAGGCAGTTCTTGTTCAGGTTCATATAGGGGGATGTTCCTCCTAACACAAATGTTGTGCAGGATGACACAAGTCAAAATGATCTTGCAGACCATTTCTGGGTAGTACAGGAGGCTGCCTCTGGTGATGTCCAGGCACCTGAATCTGGACTTCAGGATGCCAAAGGTCTGTTCAACAATGGTGCGTGTCCTCCAATGTGCCTCATTAAAGCCACGCTCTGCTGCTGTGCTTGGGTTGGCGAATGGGGTCATGATCCATGTCTGGATCCCGTAACTCTGCTCATCTGAAAGAGAAAATAGGAGTAAGTATTTTGTTGTTGCATGCACCAGGAATATCATGTAGCATGGCAGTTGATATCTTGTGTTGTCTGTGAGTCATATGTGTTTGTGATATTGTGTGGGATCCTGGCCATCTGTGAGGCTCTTTCTGCATTGGGTTGTTTGACTTGAAAACTTGGGTTTGCCTCATTGACCTGATATCTATGGTTTAGTTTCAAAACTGCAGTTCAGTGTGTATCTCCCATGTGCTATGTAGCCAGCAAGATGTTTTAGTGTTGTTCTCTGGCGGGGGCATGATACTTCCACACATACAATAGATTTCACTGTGTTGGTAACATGGTTGCATTAAATGGCCGGAACATCCCATCCAATTAGTCATATGTCATTGCAGATGAAATGCAACAGTGAGGCCCTTTGATATGGTTGGATGGCAATGCACAACACATCTTCATAAGTTGGCAGCACTGAGGTGTTAAGTATTTCCAATGCATAATTGTTCCAGGCAAACCTTTTTTGTTCCCTCTGCCAATGGCTCATGTGCAACCGTGCACCTACACTACTAAACTTGCTCCAGGTGAGCTGGCTAACTGGGTTGTGGAGGTGGATGTATGTGTGCAGGAAGGGCCATCTCCCTATCTGTTATGTACCTGGAGAATTGCCTCGTTCAATATGTGCAGCAGTGTGCGCACTTTGCATTAGTGACACATCAACATGTGTTCATTGCACAGTCCACTTCCTTATTGCTAGCTGGTAATGTCACCCCAGGAGTGATGTGAAATGTTGGTACTGCCTCAGTATTTCCATGTCACCTACATGTGAGTCAGCATCATCATGCTATGTGTCTCATGGTGTTTGACCTGCAGCAACACACACTGCACACCCATTATACAATACTTATTGCTTGGGAGGGTGTGGGATTGACTATATGGCCTTATGTGATATTGAATGGTTAATCTTACAAGTTGTACTGCCAGTGCAGGTCATGTCATTGTCACTGTGTAGTTTTACGTTGGTCCATTGTAGCTCTAGAGTGGCATCTATTGTTATTGGCAGCCGTCATTTGTCCATAGGCGTGTATCCTATTGGGTCAGGATATCAAACATAACTACCTGTGTCACACCTCAGTGTCTTCCTGGCCGCGTGCCAATGTAGTTGTATGTGTCTTGTGTGTCCTACAGGGTTGCTGTGTGTATATTACTAGGTTAATGGACTTACCGACAAGAAGGCCATTACCGTATCGTCCATCCTAGAAGTGCCGATTGATGGTGCTGTGGCAGAAGATGAAAGAATCATGTACACTCCCAGGATACTTTGCAAAGATGCTGGTGAAGAATTCATTGTGGTCAACAATGGCCTGCACATTTATGGAGTGGGTGTGCTTTCTGTTGCCGTATAGGTGCTCGGTTGAAGCAGGTGGTACAATCCGGACATCTGTGCAGTCAATAGCACCAAGCACATGCGGGAAGCCATATATTTGGAAAAAACCCTGTTTGGTCTCCGGTTTGAAAGAGATGATGGCATCAAAAACCTTAGGAAGGAAGGCGGGTAATGAGGGTTGTGATACCTCAGCAACAAGGGCACCCATAGTTTGGAATGAGCCTCTTGCCAACATGTGCAGGACAGCTAGCAGCTTGGTCTCTGGTGGAATAATGTGGGGAGTCTGCAGGCTGACTGTTAACTGTCGCTCAATTTGGCACATCAGCTGCTGTATGCCTTGCCAGTTGAGTCTGTACCTCTGGATGATATCCTGTTCCCTGACGTCCAGGAGGGTTGTCCTGGTCCTGAAGAGCATCTCCTGCCTTCTGCTTTGCCTTTGGGGTCCACGTTGGTGTGATGGTAGCTGCTGCTGTTGGTCCTCTGCTCAGCGTCATCTGGCATGCTGCATGAGTAGCACCTGCATGTTGTCCTTCTTGAGCAATGATGTTGCTTGTGTGAGTTTTCTTTAAGTAGTGGTGTGTTTGCCCCATTTTAACGCCTGCCCTGTCCCAGGGATTAAAATATGATGCAAATCAGCCTTTGCGTCATTTTTGGGGTCCATTTCCCAGCCATGCCTCATTTTAGCCCGGTTGATTAAATATGGCGCACAGGTGTTTGATTCATTTTTTGGATGGGAACACCTACCTTGCATCTCATTGTTACAAGGCGATTTCATGCATCCAGAAAATGACGCAAACTCTGATATTTTGACGCTAGACCCATCTAGCATCAAAATATAAATATGGTGTAAGTTTGTGCCCGATTTGCATTAAAAAACGCATTAATCCGGCACAAAGGGGGTATAAATATGGGCATAGGTGTAAAGTATGTGTACCAGCACCCACAGTAACTCAGTGAAAACACTACCAAATGACACAACACAGGTTTAGAAAAATAGTTAATATTTATCTAAACAGAACAAGACCAAAACAACAAAAATCCACCATGCACAAGTTATGAATTAAAAATCAAAAAGAGTCTTTAATCCTTAGAACAGCAGTGCTAATGCTATTAGTGTGAAAAAGTACCTGGAATGCATCAAAATAACACCACACGAATGTGCGTCGGAAAAGGCCAGTGATGCGTTGATTTCTCAATCACAAGCAAGACCGTGCATTGTTCCTACTTCGATCGGGTCGGCGTGAGTTGTTTTTCCCCTCCTCAGGAGAGCGATGTATCGATCCGGACAGGCACCTCGGGTACGGGCAGGCTTGCATTGTTTTTCTGCGCCCAGCAAGGTTTGCGTCGAAAATCCTTCTGCACGGTACCAACAAAACCGTGCTATGTGGGTTGTGACGTTATCAGCCTCCGTCAGTGGCTGTTACGCATTGTTTCTCCATCCACGTGCATTGATCTTCCAGCCCAGATGCAGGTGGAGCATATATTTCAGCTGTGAAACAGGCATTGCGTCATTTCTCAGCCACATCTCAGAAGGTGCATCAAAATTTTCCAGCACAGCAGTCTTTGCGTGGATTTTCAGTCTTGGTCTTCCAGCTTCACCTTTCTAAGACCCAGGAACTGGTTAGGGCACCACTTGGCAAGGCAGGAGTCTCAGCAGAGAGTCCAGGTGCTGGCAGCGGAAGCCATTGATGGCCCTGAGACTTCAACAAAAGGAGGCAAGCTCAGGACAAGCCCTTGGAGATTTCTTCACAAGCAGGAATGTATAACAAAGTCCAGTCTTTGTCCCTTTGCACAGGCAGAAGCAGCAATGGCAGGATAGCACAGTCACAGGCAGGGAAGTACTTCTCCTCAGCTCTTCAGCTCTTCTCCAGGCAGAGGTTCCTCTTGATTTCCAGAAGTCCTCTAATTTTCAGGGGTTTGGGTGTTCTTATGCCCATTTTGGCCTTTGAAGTAGGAAAGTCTCTCTTGTTTGTGAAATCCTGCCTTGCCCAGGCCAGGCCTCAGACACACACCAGGGGGTTGCAGACTGCATTGTGTGAGGGTAGGCACAGCCCTTTCTGGTGTAAGTGATCACTCTTCCCCTCCCTCCTAGCACAGATGGCTCATTAGGATATGCAGGCTACACCCCAGCTCCTTTTGTGTCACTGTCTAGAGAGAGGTGCAAACAGCCCAACTTTCAAACTGACCCAGACATGGAATCCACAAACAGGCAGAGTCACAGAATGGTTTAAGCAGGAACATGCCCACTTTCTTAAAGAGGCATTTTCAAACACACAATCTCAAAAACAACTTCACTAAAAGATGTATTTTTAAATTATGAGTTCGGAGACCCCAAACTCCGCATGTCTATCTGCTCCCAAAGGGAATCTACACTTTAATCATATTTAAAGGCAGCCCTCATGCTAACCTATGAGAGAGATAGGCCTTGCAACAGTGAAAATCAAATTTGGCAGTATTTCACTGTCAGGACATATAAAGCACATTAGTATATGTCCTACCTTAAACATGCACTGCACCCTGCCCATCGGGCTACCTGGGGCCTACCTTAGGGGTGTCTTATATGTAAGAAAAGGGAAGGTGTAGGCCTGGTAAGTGGGTACACTTGCCAAGTCAAATTGGCAGTTAAAATCTGCACACACAGACACTGCAGTGGCAGGTCTGAGCCATGTTTACAGGTCTACTAATATGGGTGGCACAACCAGTGCTGCAGACCCCCTAGTAGCATTTGATGTACAGTCCCTGGGCACCTCTAATGAACTGTACTAGGGACTTACAAGTAAATCAAATATGCCAATCATGGAAATCCAATTGCACATACAATTTACATAGAGGCACTTGCCCTTTCGCACTGGGAAGCTGTGGTAAAGTGCCCAGAGTAACAAAAACAGAGTCCAGCAAACATCAACAACCTGGGAAACAGAAGCAAAAGGTTAGGGGAGACCATGTCAAGGCTGCCAAGTTTAACACGTGCCCCCCCCCCCAGCTGAAAATGGGGAGCAACTACCCAACTTCATGGGAGTTCTCACCATTAAGACGGAAGAATCTGGACAGACCATCAGCATTGGCGTGATCTGTACCAGGACGGTGTTCCACCGTAAAGTCCTTACCCTGTAGGGAAATGGACTACCTCAACAGTTTTGGATTCTCACCCCTCATCTGCATTAACCATCTGAGGGCCCTGTGGTTGGTCTGAACTCAGAAGTGAGTCCCAAACAAGTAGGGTCTGAGCTTCTTCAGTGCCCAGACCACAGCAAAAGCTTCACGCTCTAGGGAACTCCACCTATGTTCCCTGGGAAGTAACCTCCTGCTAATGAAGGCTTCAGGTTGATCTAGGCCCTTTTCATTAGGCTGTGAGAGTACTGCTCCTATACGATGCTCCGAGGTGTCTATTGCACAACAAACTCCTTGGAATAGTCAGGTGCCGTCAGCACAGGTGCTTTGGCAGTCTTCAGGGCATCAAAAGCGGTCTGGCCAGCCTCTGTTCAGATCACCTTCTTTGGTTGCTTCTTGGAAGTCAACTCAGTCAAGGGGGTAACGATGGTACAATACCCTTGACAAACCTCCTGTAGTAGCCAGTGAGGCCTAAAAAGGATCTCACCTCAGTCTGGGTCTTGGGAGGCTCCCAAGTCAGAATGGTATCAATCTTTGGCTCTAGGGGTGCCATCTGGCCACTCCCCACTTGGTGTCACAAATAGAACACAGAACCCTGCCCTATTTGGCACTTGCTTGCCTTAGTAGTGAAGCCTTCTTTTTTCAGGGCTTCCAACACTTTGCAGAGGTGTTGCAAATGTTCCTCCCATGTGGAACTGAAGAGAGCGCATCATCCCGGTAGGCAGCACTGAACTCATTCAGCCCAGCCAACACCTGGTTGACCAACCTCTGAAAGGTGGCTGGAGCATTTTACATCCCAAATGGCATGACTTTAAATTGAAAGTACCCATCTGGGGTAGAAAATGAAGACCTCTCCTTGGCCCCCTCAGTCAAGGCAATCGGCCAATACACAGACGTTAAGTCAAACGTACTGAGGTATTTGGCAGCTCTCAACTGATCTATGAGCTCATCAGCTTGGGGGATGGGGTGCACGGTAGTCAATGCAGAACCGGAGTTCTGGACTGGCACCAGGAGCAGCGGCCTTTGGGACCAAAACCACAGGGATGTTCCAAGGACTGCTGGAATGTTCAATAACCCCTAGGGTTAACATCTTGAATACCTCCTCCTTGATGCTAGCCCTGACCTTGTCAGTCACCCAGTAAACCTTTTGCTTAATGGGTTCACTGTCCCCAGTGTCCACATCATGTGTGCACAAGTGTGTGACCCCTGGGATCAAGAAGAACAGTCAGGCAAACTGCCCCAACACCTGGCAACAGTCCATCTGCTGCTCTGCAGTCAGGGAGGGTGAGAGGTTCACTCCCTCCACATACCCATCTTTCTCTCCTGTAGACAGGAGGTCAGGAAGAGGCTCATTCTCCTCCTCCACCCCGTCATCTGTCGCTAGGATCATGGACAATTCAGCCCACTCAAAGAGAGGCTTGAGCCGATTCACGTGCGGGACCCTCAGAGGGTTCCTGGAAGTCTGCAAGCCTACTAGGTAGGTAACTTTACTCTTGCGGTCCGCCACCTCAAATGGCCCAGTCTACTTGTCCTAGAGCACTCTAGGCTCCGCTGGTGCTATGACCCACACTTTT